>NC_052072.1:50632595-51937238 GCF_015852505.1 Tachyglossus aculeatus
TTCTATAATACAACCTTTTATGTCTGTAAACACTGAATTAAGCCAGGGTATAAAATAAAAACAGCATCTGTCAAGAAGACAGTGTTTTCCAACAACCGGGGAAGAATCATTACCCAGATATTCAACTTCGTACATCCCGCTATTTCAAGGGAGAACCAAGCATACTTTACTCATTTCAGAATTGATGGTTACCTATTTCTAGAAACTCTTTCAAGGACTGAAGATGTAACAGGACATTTACATTTGCTATCTCTCACACTTTCTTGGAAAAAGTTGATGTTTATACCTCCCAATTGTAAAGTCCTAAACATATCATAAAAGAAAAGATATACAGCAGTCCTGACCCAAATGGGAACTACACAGAATTCAATTTCTCAGTCGGAAAGGCAATAGGAGGATAAAGTTATAAAATATGGAGGAACAAAGGTGGAAATGTGCCCTGGAACCTAGGACTCCAGTGCACTGTGGATTTTTTTGGCCTGAAAATGGGTCCTCGGTTTTATAAATGCCCAAGTGGAAAAGGAATTAATTGGTTCTGTAAATGGGGATGTGTTCTCCTCACAAACAAAGGGGAGTGTGGCATCTAATCTTCAAATAGAGGAACTACTGCTGATGAAGTTCCCTTTCACCTAGCCTTTGGACACATTTTTCTGCTTGGTTCAGATGGGCATTTGCCCAATGCCCAAGACTTCCAAGACCCCCTGTACCATGTCAGACTGCCTTCCCTTGATCATTAAGAGTTCTGTCTCCAACTGCTCTTTGTGGGTAAGAAACGTGTCTGCTAACTCCGTCATCCTGTACTATCCCAAGCACTCAGTACAATACTCTGCATATAGTAAGGGCTCAATAAATACTGTCGAATGAAAAGAGTTGGAGCAAGCCTTTCACGGGAAGGTGTAGTCTAGGAAACTACACTTGCTTGTTCCATGGCAGCCCCTAGGCTCTTAAAATGGAAACACTAAGAGAAGGAGAGCAGGCAGAGACCCCAGCCCTGACATAAGTCTTACTCCTTTTTGGTTGGTTTTATCATACTGCACTGCAACAACAGTTCATGCCCCTTGATCTGATCTCTTTATGGAGGGCCAAAGGGACAGAGCACAACAGGATTTTGGAATGAATAGTGCTGGCTGCCGCTTAACTAAGCCAAGCACTGGCCTGGCACGTTGTAGCTCCTGGGACTCACCCACTCCACCAACACTTTCCCTATGAAATGTCTCCATTTCTCTCTGTGTGTTTCTTATTAGCGTCCACTGTTTATAACCTTTCCTTTTTTTATGTATCTGCCCCCTCCTACTTAAGTTATGAGTCCATCGTGAGACAAGGACTATGTCTGAAGTTTTTTATTCGTATTTTCCCCATTCTTAACACAATGCTCAGCTTACAGTAGATATTTAACAAACTATCTCATGGGAATTTAGTCTGAATCCCTTGCCTGCCTGGTTATGTCGGGTGCAGCAATCCCCAAAAGTATGCAGTTGTGCTTGGTTATCTCAAGTGAATGTATTTTGTAGGGTCGATGATTTGTTTTGGTGCAGCCTAATTACAAGTCACAGAACCTAAGAGTACTTCCTTGTTGGGTTTTCCTTGTGTAAAGTGGGCAAACCCTAGGGTCTGATTAATTGATTAATTGAAACCTTTTTTGTTCCGGACCCTAGAGGTTTTTGAGGCGTGGGGATTCATGGACCGAGCGCTGTTTCAGAGAAATGATTCTGGCAGCAGAGTGAAGTATGGCCTGAAGTCTAGGGAGGCTGGAAGCAGGGAAGTCTGTGAGGAGTCTAAAACAGTATTCAAGGAAGGATATAAGGGTTTGGATATGCGTGCTAGCAGTTTGGATGGAGCAGAAGGGCAGATTCTAAAGATGCTGTGAGGGTAGAACCGACAGGATTTGGTAATGGACCACATAAGCAAGTTGAGTGAGAGAGATGTGAGCTGAGGGTAATAGCAAGGTTTCTATCTTTTGAGGCAGGTAGGAAGATGGTTTGTTTAAAGTGTTATTTTGCATTTAGCTTAGAAGAAAAGAGTGGGAATAATTCTACTGAAATATGACAGATACATGAACTTTCTGATTGAACTCTTTAACACAGAATGACAGAACACTGTCATATTAATGTTTTTAATTCACCTAATTAGTTACAACTAGTCCTCTGAGCACAGTGATTAAAACCCCCCACAGTGTTGGAAGCTTAGAACAAAGCTATTTCTGAAACTGATCAAAATAAGTTGAAAGTTGAAAAAAAGGACAAAAGAATATTGTTACTCTTAAATGTTCTTCGGTGAAGTCAATTAAGTGAGGGGGTGCAGGTGAATGCAAATGGAATTGGCCTGGGAATCAGGGGAAGTAGGGTTTAATCTCTCTGGGCTTCATCTTCTCCCTTGGTAAAATAACAGGATTCAGCACATGCCCCTAACCTTACGCCGCCATTCCAGAAAAAAGATTTAGCCCAAAATTTGGGAGGTTATATTAAATACACCTTCTACCAACCCTATTGTACTGTACCAACCCACGTGCTCAGTACAAGAGCTCTGTGGCCAGTAAGCACTCAATAACTAGGATTAATTGACAACGCATAAATCACTTTGAACCCCTCAGGACAAAAAAGGGTTGATGAATTAAGGAAAATAAGGGCATCCCATTTCCTTTTAGGGGCATTTCCTGATGTATTTTATCTTCCCCGAACATATTCTCCAACTTCCACCTCCAAATTTATGTCTGCATAGCCACATATAGCACTTATGGACATATTGTACATATTGATTTGAGTTCTATATCATTAGCTACTTTATTCACTTGTGCATCCTTCTAGTCTCTTGTTATAACCAGCACTCTCTCTTTTTCCTATTCTATTTATTTCATTTTGTTAGTATGTTTGGTTTTGTTCTCTGTCTTCCCCTTTTAGACTGTGAGCCCACTGTCGGGTAGGGACTGTCTCTATATGATGCCAAATTGTACTTCCCAAGCGCTTAGTACAGTGGTCTGCACACAGTAAGCGCTCAATAAATACGATTGATGATGATGATGATGATGAACTGTAAATCACTTTATGTCTGTCTTTCCAATTAAGTTCCTTTAGGGTTGGAATCATGCCATTTATCTCTACTGTGTTCTCCCAAGTGCTTAGAACAGTGCTTTGTGCAGAGTAGATGCTCAATCAGCAGGATTAACTTAAAAATAACAAAACATTAACAAGCCTAAATATTTACTTCCTCAGATTCATATCAACGAGTATTCTAGGATTGCTCAAAATTTTGCCTATCAATCATTTGAGTGCAGTTTGACATGAAATCTTACATAAAATCTTTTTCCAAGGAGCTCCATGTGCTTCCTGGTATTATCTAAATAACTCCTATGTGATAGGCAAAGGTTTTGTTAAGGGTCAGATATTATTTCTGTCCTAAAGAAAAAAAAAACATGGCTATGGGTGGAGTGAGTAAATAACATGCCTAATCAATCAATCAATCATATTTATTGAGCGCTTACTGTGTGCACAGCACTGTACTAAGCGCTTGGGAAGTGCAAGTTGGCAACATATAGAGACGGTCCCTACCCAACAGTGAGCTCAGTCATTGAACAAAAACAAAAAACAAAGGTGAAAATGAGAAGAGATTCACAGTTTCCTGTCTGCAGTCCGGTATTTACTAAATATCTCTATTTCCTTTGAAATACGATTTGTCTTGCCTATAGACAACTACTATTTACAAAACATTCAGCTACTATTTACATTAACAGGATGCTGCCAGTTGGCTTTTTCAATTTTATAACGGATTTTTCTGTTTTTAGCTCGCAAATCCTATTGGCAATAATTGGCAAATATGAAAACCATGAGAAGCAGGATGGGCAATCGAGAAAAGCAGTGTGGTCTAGTGGATAGACCACGGCCTGCGAATAAGAAAGACCTGGGTTCTAATCCCGGCTCTGCCACTTGTCTGCTGTGTGACCTTGGGCGAGTCATTTCATTTCTCTGTACCTCATCTGTAAAATGGGGATTAAGACTGGGAGCCCCATGTGGGACATGGACTGCACCCAACCTGACTAGCCTGTATCTCCCTCAGTGCTTAGTACAGTGCCTGGCACTTAGTAAGCACTTACCGCACAGTACCTGAACATAGTAAGCACTTACCAAAACAAAAAAATCTGAGTATATGCACAATAGAAAATATGCACCAAATTTGCCCACTGTTAAGCATGCTATGAAAAACGAGGTTAAAGCAATTGTTTACAAAAGTAAAGCAGGAGAGAGACGCTTCAAATCCAAAAGAAATATCAAGAAAACTGAAAACACATGGGAAACATGTAGAAACTAAAATCATGTGGCAGATTTTGAGGCCTGGGAAGATGCAATTAAAAGGAACCCCCCATGCGGAGAACTTGGATAGAGGAAAGCCTATTTAAAATCAGCTACAGTCCAGGTTCAGATCTGGTTTAGAGCACTGTAACCCACAGACCACAGTTCTGGATAAGATCACATATGAGGCGGCTCGTCAGTATTAATTTTTTCCTCCCTTTATGACTCCCTTCCTCCATCATGGAAGAGAATTCTTCCAGAAATATGAGCAGGCAAGTGGCAGATTCGGGATTGAAACCCAGGTGTCTTGACCACCATTCCTCAGTTTAAACTACTGCTGTGTGGAAACAGCAGTTTAAAGACTGCAAGAAGACCATGACACCATCCAATTGACCTAAAACAGTTTCTCTAATGTACCCCGAGTGGGGGAAAAAAACTTGTGTTGGATTCATTACTGGAATTTGCAAATTGCTTTGACTGTTACGGAAACACACTACTCACCTAAACATCTAACCACCAAACTTTCCATTTTAGACTTCCAATGAAAATCTCTCCATATGCTACCTCTTCACCCTCTTAAGGACAGGAAGCTCTGAGCGAATACTTGCCTACTATTAAAAGGGTAGACCAGTAGATCAATATCGTACTCTCTCAAGTACTTAGTACAGTCTCTGCACACAGTAAGCACTCAATAAATACCACTGATTGACTGATGATTAGTGGCCCACACACTCTTCTAATGTCAGACATTAATACGACTACACAATCTCTTATCAGCATGAGTGGGTGTCACACCCATGCTTTAAAGACAAAAAATAGACTCCAAAGTTTACGGTGAATCACCTGATGAAAAATAATTTTCTAGCTAGATATCCACACAGTTTTATTTTTCTTTAAAAATGCCTCATGCCTGCAGTCAATACTCTGCCGGCCTGAAAAGAATTTTAGAGTCTGAATGCACACTCTGGCGGAGGGATGATCAGCCAAATTTTACAGGATGTGACTATCAGATTGAGAAGGAAGTTTACAGGCTTGGCAGAGAGATCACAGATTTTAGAAGGCGCAACAGACATCTGCCGAGAGACTGAGAAGAGATGGCTATGACAGAACTCTTACAAGCCACAGCATCTAATGCTTAACAAACATGCTCATTTTTTAATCATTTTTTGAGAATGGAAATAATGAGATTCCCCTCCACCCCCACCCACCCAATACCTCCTTTGAGCTCAGGTTATATTTCAGTGACCAATCAATCAATCATATTTATTGAGCGCTGTGTGCAGAGCACTGTACTAAGCGCTTGGAAAGTACAAGTTGGCAACATATAGAGACAGTCCCTACCCAACAGTGGGCTCACCGTCTAAAAGGGGGAGACAGAGAACAAAACCAAACATACTAACAAAATAAAATAAATAGAATAGATATGTACAAGTAAAATAAATAAATAAATGAATAGAGTAATAAATATGTACAAACATATATACATATATACAGGTGCTGTGGGGAAGGGAAGGAGGTAAGATGAGGGGGATGGAGAGGGGACCAGCCCTAAAACAAACTCGTTTTTCTTCTTCCAAAAGAGAAAAAAGTTTTACTGTATATTAGGTGCAAAACTCAATCCTTGGGAGAAGCTAGTTATTAGAAAGTCTGGTCAAAGAGGTGGTAAATTATCAGAAGCTCAGCCTATGATGGAACAGATTTGGTGCCCATTTTTAAGCACAGCATGTGAGAGTCCAATGCCATTTGTCAGAGCACAGTTTATATTTAGAGAGCATTGTACGCACACAATGTGGCCACACCATCTCCTTTTTAAAAGTAATAGTTAATGGAGGCCTAGGATTTCGGTACAAGAAAAATAACTCCGTTCCTTTTCCCACAGTAGGAAGAATTCCAATTCTTCTTCAAATCCTTCCTCAACATGTGTCTCGTTCGAAGTCCACCCTGAATTACAAGATTCCTGAATTCAGAGACGGCCGAAGTTACCTTCCTTCCTCCTTCCCATGCTACCTTAATATTTCCTCATGTACCTTGGTGGTTTGCCTAGAATGTAAGCCCACTTTAAGCAGGTTTAACACATCCCTAACCCACTGTAATAATAAATACAAATATTACTGTCTTTCCTTGATATTGAACTGGGTCAGCTGGGAGTGAGTTATTGAAATGGAGGCTGTTTCCAAAGATGACATTGGTTTAGTTTGCTACAGTCCACGAACAGAGCTTCAAGGATTGTAGCAGGCTGGAATTTGGCGCAGTACAGTAGCAACCACATATCAGAACACAGTTCCTACTGTCTGCGCTTCAGCAAAAGCACAGAACCTCAGACTTCGAAGCCGTATGTCCAAACAGGATTCTTTAGTTTCCCCTTTGGAATATTTTTTCCTGACAGCAATGGGAAAGCCTGCCTAAAATCTGCAGAAAACCACATACACATACGCACCCTACACCTTTATCTTAAGCATGCTAAGGATAAATCTGTATGTCCTTTTCATTCATTCAATCATATTTAAGTACTTACTGTGTGCACAGCACTGTACTAAGTGCTCGCCTTTTTACACCAGAAGGCTACGAAGTCCTTTAAAACCTGAAGACTTTTGAAGTGAAACACACAGCTGATTCATATAACGAAACAACTGATTTCTCTACCTACAGATCGGGCAAGTATATTCAGGGCATTTCTACATGCAAAAACGGTTATTTGGTTAGGAAACCCACAGCCATTCTTTGAGAATGAATGCCATTTCCTCTTCGGAATGTGAGCGCAGGGAGTTGAACCTTGGAAGGCCAAGTGTCAATCCGGTAGCGGATTAGCTCTTCCCCAGAGGAAATCCAAAGATTTAATCGGGAACCCTAACCATTCCCAGGCATTTAAAATGGCAACATAAAGGGGTCAGGTTCAGTTCTGGAATTCATACCAGTGTTTAGAACAGTGCTTGGCACCTAGTAAGCGCTTAACAAATAACATTATCATTATTATTATTATTCATTCAATCGCATTTATTTTTTTGTTGGTATTTAAGCGCTTACTAGGTGCCAAGCACTGCTCCAAGCGCTGGGGGAAATACAAGGTAATCAGGTTGTCCCACGTGGGGCTCACTGTCTTAATCATCTGAGCTTCCCAGGCATTTAAAACAGCAACATAAAGGGGTCAGGTTCAGTTCTGGAATTCATACCAGCGCTTAGAACAGTGCTTGGTGCCTAGTAAGCGCTTAACAAATAACATTATTATTATTATTATTCATTCAATCGCATTTATTTTTTTGTTGGTATTTGTTAAGCGCTTACTAGGTGCCAAGCACTGCTCCAAGCGCTGGGGGAAATACAAGGTAATCAGGTTGTCCCACGTGGAGCTCACTGTCTTAATCCCTATTTTCCAGATGAGGGAACTGAGGCACAGAGAAGTTAAGTGACTTGCCCAAGGTCACACAGCTGATAAACTGCAGAGTTGGGATTAGAACTCAGGGCCTCTGACTCCCAAGTCTGGGCTCTACTGCTTTCTGTGTGCAAAGCACTGTACTAAGCGCTTGGGAAGGACAAATCGGCACCATAGAGAGACGGTCCCTACCCATCAACAGTCTAGAGGGGGGAAGAATATAAGAATATTATTATTATTCCCTCTACTCTGCTCACCCACTTGGCCGAGGGTTGGCTGTCCAAAGTGGGGAAGGAAATGCAAAGCGAAATCAGAGTTTTTCTTGCCCCTGTGTCAGCCGGCCCTCCATGAGAAGCAGCGTAACTCAGTGGAAAGAGCCTGGGCTTTGGAGTCAGAAGTCATGGGTTCAAATCCCAACTCCACCAATTGTCAGCTGTGTGACTTTGGGCAAGTCACTTAACTTCTCTGGGCCTCTGTTACCTCATCTGTAAAATGGGGATTAAGACTGTGAGCCCCTGTGGGACCATCTGATCACCTTGTAACTTCCCCAGCGCTTAGAACAGTGCTTTGCACATAGTAAGCGCTTAATAAATGTCATCATTATCAAGAAGGGAGAGTGGGTTCGAGGGGGGTGGAAGAAGAAAGGAGGTGAGAGGGAATCGCCCCACCCGGGACGGGACTCCTGGGTTCCCCCTTCTAAGAGAAGCAGCGTGGCTCAATGGAAAGAGCCCGGGCTTTGGAGTCGGAGGTCATGGGTTCAAATCCCCACTCCGCCAACTGTCAGCCGTGTGACTTTGGGCAAGTCACTTCATTCATTCATTCAATCGTCTTTATTGAGTGCTTACTGTGTGCAGAGCACTGTACTGAGCGCTTGGGAAGGACAAGTTGGCAACATATAGAGACAGTCCCTACCCAACAGCGGGCTCACAGTCTAGAAGGGGGGGACAGTCAACAAAACAAAACATATAAACCAAATAAAATAAATAGAATAAATATGTACAAGTAAAATAAATGGAGTAATAAATATGTACAAACATATATACAGGTGCTGTAGGGAGGGGAATGAGGTAAGGCGGGGGAGATGGGAAGGGGGAGTAGGGGGGGCGTGGCTCAGTGGAAAGAGCCCGGGCTTTGGAATCAGTGGTCATGGGTTCAAATCCCGACTCCACCAATTGCCAGCTGTGTGACTTTGGGCAAGTCACCTAACTTATCTGTGCCTCAGTTACCTTATCTGTAAAATGGGGATGAAGACTGTGAGCCCACCGCGGGACAACCTGATCACCTTGTAACCTCCCCAGCGCTTAGAACTGTGCTTTGCGCATAGTAAGCGCTTAACAAATGCCACCATTATTATTATTACTCTCTGTGCCTCAGTGACCTCATCTGTAAAATGGGGATTAAAACAGCCCTCCGTGGGACAACCTGATCCCCCTGTAACTTCCCCAGCGCTTAGAACAGCACTTTGCACATAGTAAGCGCTTAACAAACGCCACCATTATTATTATTACTCTGTGCCTCAGTGACCTCATCTGTAAAATGGGGATTAAAAGTGTGAGCCCCCGTGAGACAACCTGATCATCTTGTAACCTCCCCAGCGCTTAAAACAGCGCTTTGCACATAGTAAGCGCTTAACAAACGCCACCATTGTTATTATTACTCTCTGTGCCTCAGTGACCTCATCTGTAAAATGGGGATTAAAACTGTGAGCCCCCCGTGGGGCAACCTGATCCCCTTGTAACCTCCCCAGCGCTTAGAACTGTGCTTTGCACATAGTAAGTGCTTAATCAATCAATCAATCGTATTTACTGAGCGCTTACTGTGTGCAGAGCACTGTACTAAGCGCTTGGGAAGTCCAAGTAGGCAACATATAGAGACAGTCCCTACCCAACAGCGGGCTCACAGTCTAAAAGGGGGAGACAGAGAACAAAACCAAACATACTAACAAAATAAAATAAATAGAATAGATATGTACAAGTAAAATAGAGTAATAAACATGTACAAACATATATACAGGTGCTGTGGGGAAGGGAAGGAGGTAAGATGGGGGAGATGGAGAGGGGGACGAGGGGGAGAGGAAAGATGCCACCATTATTATTTTCTCTGTGCCTCAGTGACCTCATCTGTAAAATGGGGATTAAAACTGTGAGCCCCCCGTGGGACAACCTGATCAATCAATCGTATTTATTGAGCGCTTACTGTCTTAAGCGTCTGATCCCCTTGTCACCTCCCCAGCGCTTAGAACTGTGCTTTGCACATAGTAAGTGCTTAACAAATGCCACTATTATTATTATTATTATTATTATTATTACCTTTTCTGCACGGGCTTTTTCCTCTTTTTCATGGCATAAACGCCTCCGGCCGACAGCATGGTGCGGAGCGTCCCGGGAGGGAGAGGAGAGAGGGGGAGGAGGTGCGACCGGTCCTTTTTGGGGGGATGCTCATCCCCAGCCCCGCATTGGGCCGAGGGATCCGACTGCTAGGGATGGACCCACTGCTGATGAGGCTGGGGCTGCCCTGGAGCTGCTGGATCTCCTGGAGATGGAATTGCTGGATCAGCTGGAGATGGAAAATTGCTGGGGCTGGAACTGCTGCAGCTGGGCTGGAGCTGCTGGATCTCCTGGAGATGGGAAATTGCTGGGGCTGGAACTGCTGCAGTTGAGGCTGGAGCTCCTGGAGCTGCAGCTGGGCTGGAGCTGCTGGATCTCCTGGAGATGGAATTCCTGGATCTCCTGGAGATGGAACTGCTGGGGCTGGAACTGCTGCAGTTGGGGCTGGAGCTGGGCTGGAGCTGCTGGAGATGGAATTGCTGGGGCTGGAACTACTGCAGTTGGGGCTGGAGCTCCTGGAGCTGGGCTGGAGCTGGACTGGAGCTGCTAGATCTCCTGGAGATGGAATTGCTGGGGCTGGAACTGCTGCAGTTGGGGCTGGAGCTCCTGGAGCTGGGCTGGAGCTGGACTGGAGCTACTGGATCTCCTGGAGATGGAATTGCTGGGGCTGGAACTACTGCAGTTGGGGCTGGAGCTCCTGGAGCTGCAGCTGGGGCTGGGCTGGAGCTGGGCTGGAGCTGCTGGATCTCCTGGAGATGGAATTCCTGGATCTCCTGGAGATGGAATTGCTGGGGCTGGACCTACTGCAGTTGGGGCTGGAGGTCCTGGACCTGCAGCTGGGGCTGGACTGGAGCTGGGCTGGAGCTGCTGGATCTCATGGAGATGGAATTCCTGGATCTCCTGGAGATGGAATTGCTGGGGCTGGACCTACTGCAGTTGGGGCTGGAGGTCCTGGACCTGCAGCTGGGGCTGGACTGGAGCTGGGCTGGAGCTGCTGGATCTCATGGAGATGGAATTCCTGGAGCTCCTGGAGATGGAATTGCTGGGGCTGGAACTACTGCAGTTGGGGCTGGAGGTCCCGGAGCTGCAGCTGGGGCTGGACTGGAGCTGGGCTGGAGCTGCTGGATCTCCTGGATCTCCTGGAGATGGAATTGCTGGGGCTGGAACTACTGCAGTTGGGGCTGGAGCTCCTGGATCTCCTGGAGATGGAATTCCTGGATCTCCTGGAGATGGAACTGCTGGGGCTGGAACTACTGCAGTTGGGGCTGGAGCTCCTGGAGCTGGGCTGGAGCTGCTGGATCTGCTGGAGATGGAACTGCTGGGGCTGGAGCTGGGCTGGAGTGGGAGCTGCTGGATCTGCAGTTGGGGCTGGAGATGGAATTGCTGGGGCTGGAACTGCTGCAGTTGGGGCTGGAGCTCCTGGAGCTGGGCTGGAGCTGCTGGAGCTGCTGGAGATGGAACTGCTGGACTTGGGGCTGGTGCTGGGCTGGAGCTGCTGGATCTGCAGTTGGGGCTGGAGATGGAACTGCTGGAGCTTGGGCTGGAGTTGGAGCTGGACTGGAGATGGAAATGCTGGGGCTGGAACTGCTGGACTTGGAGCTGGGCTGGAGCTGGAACTCGGCTGGGGCTGGAATTGGAGCTGGGCTGGAGCCGCTGGATCTGCAGTTGGGCTGGGGAGGGAACTGCTGGGGCTGCGGCCGCTGGAGCTGGAGTTGCTGGGGCTGGAGCAGGGCTGGAACTCCTGGATTTGCAGTTGGGGCTGGGAAGGGGAAATGCTGGGGCTGGAGGAGCTGGAGTTGGGGCTGGAACTGCTGGAGCTGAATCTGGAGTTGGGTCTGGGGCTAGCCAACATAAGAGGAGCAGCTTTGAGCCGGTGCAATGGTGGGAAGCGCTTGTCGGGCTCCTCCCTTCCCTCCTGGGGGACCCACCGGTCTGGGAAGGCTGGCAAGGCTGGCAGTGCTGCCCGGCCTGGGCCTCGCAGGACAGGAGAGGACAGGAGAGGAGAGGAGAGGAGGCCGGCCAGCCCGCACCGCCCCTCACTCACCTGGCCTCCTTGCCTTTCGCCCTGGGAAACACCCAATCCAGGAAATCCAGCGCACAGGGGTGTGTATATAATGTGTGTGTGCGTGGGAGTATGTGTGTGCTTGCCTGTGTGTCTCTTTTTTAAGGTGGATCAGTAAGCTAGCTCTCTTCCTCCCTTCCAGGCCCTACTGAGAGCTCACCCCCTCCAGGAGGCCTTCCCAGACAGAGCCCCCTCCTTCCTCTCCCCCTCCTCCCCTTCCCCACAGCACCTGTATATATGTATATATGTTTGTACATATTTATTACTCTATTCATCTTACTTGTACATATCTATTCTATTTATTTTAGTTTGTTAATATGTTTGGTTTTGTTGTCTGTCTCCCCCTTCTAGACTGTGAGCCCACTGTTGGGTAGGGACCGTCTCTATATGTTGCCAACTTGTACTTCCCAAGCGCTTAGTACACACAGTAAGCACTCAATAAATACGATTGAATGAATGAATGAATATTTGTCACTTTTCTGTGGGCTCTCTCCCAGAGCTTCATTGTCAGCCAAGGATAAGATTGGATTCAATTAGCTGGGGGCCAAATGCTTTCAGATGTAAAAACATTCAATAAATACGATTGATTGATTGATTAATGCCAACGGTTTGCTTTCTGTGTCTTACAAGATGTCTAACCTCTCTGTGCCTCAGTTTCCTCATCTGTAATAATGATCAATCAATCGTATTGAGCGCTTACTGTGTGCAGAGCACTGTACTAAGCGCTTATAATAATGGCATTTGTTAAGCACTTACTACGTGCAGAGCACTGTTCTAAGCGCTGAGGGGGGATACAAAGTGATCAAGTTGTCCCATGTGGGGTTCACAGTCTTAATCCCCATTTTGCAGATGAGGTAGCTGAGGCTCAGAGAAGTTAAGTGACTTGCCCAAGGTCACACAGCAGACATGTGGCGGAGCCGGGACTTGAACTCATGGCCTCTGACTCCAAAGCCCGGGTTCTTTCCACTGAGCCACGCTGCTTCTCGATGATGGTATTTGTTAAGCGCTTATTAGGTGTCTGGGGCTGGGGTGGATACAGGCAAATCGGATTCATTCATTCATTCAATCGTATTTATTGAGCGCTTACTGTGTGCACAGCACTGTACTAAGCGCTTGGGAAGTACAAGTTGGCAGGGACACAAGTCCCCGTCCCATGTGGGGCTCACAGTCCCCATCCCCATTTTACAGATGAGGCAACTGAGGGACAGAGAAGTGAGGTGACTGGCCCAAGGGCACCCGGCCGATGAGTGGTGGAGGGGGGATTAGAATCCATGACCTCCTGACTCCCGGGCCCGTGCTCAATAAACTGGGGATTCATTTATTCGTTCATTCTGTCGTATTTATTGAGCGCTTTACTGTGTGCAGAGCACTGTTCTAAGCGTTTGGGAAGTACAAATCGGCAACATATAGAGACTGTCCCTACCCAACAACTGACTCACAGTCTAGAAGATTTGCTCACAGTCTAGAAGACAGGCTCACGGGGTATTGCGCGGATAAAGACGAGAGCACTGATGTGAAAATGCTTTGGAAATAGCTCTAAACCAATTCATGGTTACTCTTGCCTCAAACCTGAATTCTTGCAGGTAAAAAATCCCTATACCAGACCCTGCTTTTCACTCCCACTTGGAAAAACTTAAGTGGAACCCAGACTTGTTTTTCACAGGAGGTGGTCAAAAGCGAACCGTCTTCAGGAGTATTTATTGAGCGCTTATTGTGTGCAGAACATTGTACTAAGTGCTTAGAGTTCACTACCACATAGTTGGCAGTATGAATGGATTTATCACGTGATCCGTCATGTGAGTGGATCTGTATTTAAATAACCCAAAAGATAGTCACACAAACTCATGCATTATTTACAATACATAAAATGATACATATATTCACACATGCATTATCATCATCAATCGTATTTATTGAGCGCTTACTGTGTGCAGAGCACTGTACTAAGCGCTTGGGAAGTACAAATTGGCAACATATAGAGACAGTCCCTACCCAACAGTGGGCTCACAGTCTAAAAGTCTAAAAGTCTATGCATTATGTATAATGAGTACCTTCTACCTCACCCATATCTGAGAAAGTGTGTAATAAGCAATTATTATGATATAATGGCGATGGAAATAATTGGTTAATTAACGTGTCTCGGATGGATGCCCCAGCTTGTAAAATACTTTTAAATAGCCCTCCCCAAATGCTAATCTCTAAATTTGGTTTTCAAAACTCCATTATTACTATGCATTCAAATCAGTCGTTGATTGCACTGAAGTGCTCCATTTCAACAGTTTAATTTGGGTTGTTGGAAGCTAAAGGTATAATGAGGATAATGTTAGACTATGTCAGTCATCATCGGTGTCCATCAGGCAAAGCTTCTCCAGTTTATCAATCCCATACTTGCTTTATGTCTAGTAAAGAGGAGAGAAAACAGTGGTATGTGTGGTCTTCCTCTCTGAACTCCTCTTTGGGCTGAATCTCCGCAGGTTCATTCCCGCTACCTAGGAAATGGTCCTGATTGCCATTGACTTTCGGTGACTTCCTCCAGTGCAGGCACAAATTCCCGTCCTGCCGTGCAAATAGAGGGTTGCCTGAGGACAACAGTGCTGCAAAGGCATCTGGATTACACACTATACTAAACGCTGGGGTAGAGACAAGCCAATTGGGTTGGACACAGTCCCTGTCCTTCATGGGGCTCACAATCTTAATCCCCATTTTACAGACGAGGTAGCTGAGGGCCAGAGAAATAAAGTGACTTGTCCAAGACCACACAGCAGAAAAGTGGCAGAGCTGGGATTAGAGCTCATGACCTTCTGACGCCTAGGCCCGTGCTCTATCCACTACACCGTGCTGCTTCCCACAGACTAGGATTGTATCCTCAAGGGAGGATGAAGGAGAATAGGATTTTCAGGGAAGTAATCATCCGTACGCTTTCACTTTCTCCATGATAGTACATCAAATTGGCTTCATTCTGCTAAAGGAACTGGCCAAACGTCTTGAATTGGAGGAGCGGTAATTATTTTTATGGTTCCGTCCAGCTACCCAAAAGTCTTCAGAGTGGTATCAATCAATCAATCATATTTATTGAACACTTCTTCTGTGCAAAGCACTGCACTGCACTAAGCGCTTGGGAGAGTACAATGCAACAGAATTAGCAGACACATTCGCTGCCTATAACGAGCGTACAGTCTAGAGGTAGCAATAACTTGGCCGCAGGGAAGGGCAGGAGTGGAGGGGAGGCTGCCCACCTCCTTCTTCTCTTTGAAGTATCCAAAGCCTTCTCCAGCCACACCAGAAGCCCCAGGTAACAGCCTTGGAGGGCAAATTCTGCCAGTAATAGTAGTAGAGGAACTGCCATTTATTAAAAGTCCTCTGTGTGCAAAGCACTGTACTATGCTCTGGGAAAAAAATTTCCCAGAAAAGAGTTTTGCACTGTCTCTGGCCCCCAGGGATTCACAATCTAAAAATAAAGGGAGGAAGAGGGTTGGCAATGGATATAGAAGGAAAGATGAAACTGTAAAAGAAAAAACATGAAACACAGGGACAGTGGTCGATACAAGTGAGAGTAATGAAGAGCAGATCTCAGGCGCCTTGAAGCTCAACTGTCACGACTACATCTGCAGCCATTCTGATGTTTAAAAGTCAAAAAAGCCTCACAAGGCCACAAGTTTGGTGCTCTGAGGAACTGGAGAAGCAGGAGCTGATGGGATTCTGATGGTAAAGGGATTGGATGGGGCTCACGTGCTTTTTTGTCTTTACCTTACAATTACCTTCTAGACTGTGAGCCCGTTGTTGGGTAGGGACCGTCTCTATATGTTGCCGACTTGTACTTCCCAAGCGCTTAATACAGTGCTCTGCACACAGTAAGCGCTCAATAAATATGATTGAATGAATGAGAAGGGGCTGTTGGGAGGCTCAATAGCATGGAAGCGTGGCAACTTTTCTCCTGGGAAGCAGGCTTGGCAGTCTAGCGGTCAAGGAGTTGGGTTTAGTTGCTCCAGTTATGGCCACTGCTGCTTAGCTGACATAGCAATAGCACTTCGAAGACGACGTTAGTGCACACATAGAAGAATTGATTCATTCATTCAATCGTATTTATTGAGCACTTACTGTGTGCAAAGCACTATACTAAGCACTTGATGATTTGCTTCCCTTTTTCTCCTCTTTTCCTTTCTCATTTCCCCCTTTCCCCTTCTCTTTCCCTTCTCCTTTCTCTCTCTTCTCTTTCTCTGTCCCTTCCTTCCCTCTCCCCACATTTTTATGGTATTTGTTAAGCGCTCACTACATGCCAGGCACAGTACTAAGTAGTGGCGTAGAGACTGTAAGCTCATCATGGGCACGGAATGTGTCTGTTTACTGTGGCATTGTACTCTCCTAAGTGCTTAGTACAGTGCTCTGCACACAGTAAGTGCTAAATAACTATGATTAAATGAATGAATGAATACAAGGTAGTCAGGTTGGACACAGTCCCTGTCCTTCATGGGGCTCACAGTCTTAATCCCCGTTTTACAGATGAGGGAACTGAGGCACAGTGAACCAAAGTGACTTGCCCAAGGTCACACAGAAGACAAGCAGCAGAGCTGGGATCAAAACCCAGGTCCTTCTGACTCCCAGGACCATGGTCTATCCAAACGCCATGCTGCTTCCCAGTCCTTCTGTTCCCTTTCTACTCTCAATCAATCAATCAATCGTATTTATTGAGCGCTTACTATGTGCAGAGCACTGTACTAAGCGCTTGGGAAGTACAAGTTGGCAACATATAGAGATGGTCCCTACCCAACAGTGGGTACTCTAACGAAATAAAATAACAAGCTCAGATCAATTTAGAAAACTGACCTTATCAGTAACGATATTATATTATCCGTCCTTATGTGCCTTCATTTTTCATAATAACTGTGGTATTTGTTAAGTGCTTACTTTGTGCCAAGCGCTGTTCTAAGCACTGGAGTAGATACAAGCTAATCAGACTGGACATAGTCCCAGTCCTCATAGGGCTCACGGTCCAAATAGGAGGGAGCAGGATTCAATCCCCGTTTTCCACATGAGGAAACTGAGGCACAGAGAAGTGAAATTACTTGCCCAAAGTCACACAGCAGACCAGTGGTGGAGCCAGGATGAGAACTCAGGTTCTCTTACTCCCAAGCCAAGGTTTTTTCCACTATACTCTGCTTCTTCTTTTAGGTTTCTTAGGAGGTGGGTGAGGGGTGGGCATTAAGGAGGGGTGGCTGCTGGCACATGTAATCTTACTCAAACTGGGTAGTTACAGAAAAATGACTTTACTATCTTGATTTTTAACAGTCATACAGGACAAATTGATCCTTCCAATTACCAGAGCGGTTTACCAAGGTTGAAACATAGTAACTGGTTGGTTATGTGAAACCAAAAGGCTTCTAAACTTTTGCTTCAAGAGGCAAAAAATAAAGGTTTCTAGATTTAATGTATATCGAAAGTCTCCATCTTGAACGTTGAAATTGCTTTCTTGTTACTGTTTCTCCAGTTTGGGTTCATTTATTTATTCAGCTTGTCAGTGTTTATGTCATTAGTATCAAGAAGAAGGAACAAAGGAAGAGGCCTTTACCCTATAAAAAATTAATGATTGCTGGAATGCAAGAAAGCTTTTTTTTTCGGCTCAAATTTCTGTGCAGGTTCGACAGTGGAAAAATTACCGAGAGAAGTTGAAATCCAGTATGAAATTAACTTCTAGAGTGTGAGACCACAGGGCCTGGCTTCCCAGAGCTATGCAACTTAGAAATCCAGGTCCTGGTGGTAGTGGTTTTATTCTCTTTGTAAATTTCTGTTAGATACTTTGGCGGAGGCAAGATTAATCAATCAATCAATCAATCAATCGTATTTATTGAGCGCTTACTGTGTGCAGAGCACTGTACTAAGTGCTTGGGAAGTACAAGTTGGCAACATATAGAGACATTCCCTACCCCAACAGTGGGCTCACAGTCTAAAAGGGGGAGACAGAGAACAAAACGAAACATACTAACAAAATAAAATAAATAGAATAGATATGTACAAATAAAATAAATAAATAAATAGAGTAATAAATATGTACAAACATATAAACATATATACAGGTGCTGTGGGGAAGGGAAGGAGGTAAGATGGGAGGATGGAGAGGGGGACGAGGGGGAGAATAATTACTACTAAGATTACTAGTAATGAATGAATTACTTGAGAGGAGAAGCAGCGTGGCTCAGTGAAAAGAGCATGGGCTTTGGAGTCAGAGGTCATGGGTTCAAATCCCGGCTCCGCCAATTGTCAGCTGTGTGACTTTGGGCAAGTCACTTAACTTCTCCGTGCCTCAGTTACCTCATCTGTAAAATGGGGGTTAAGACTGTGAGCCTCCCGTGGGACAAACTGATCGGCTTGTAACCTCCCCAGCGCTTAAAACAGTGCTTTGCACATAGTAAGCACTCAATAAATGCCATCATTAGTAAAGACTAATCCTTGGCATTGTAATAATAATGATTGTGGTATTTGTTAAGCACTTACTAGGTATTAAGCACTGGGATAGATGCAAGATAAGCGGGTTGAACACAGTCCCTGTCCCACATAGGGCTCACGGTCTTAATCCCCATTTTACAGATGAGGGAAGTGAGGCACAGGGATGTTAAGTGATTTGCCCCAGGTCACACAGCAGACAAGTGGCGAATATGGGATTAGAACCCAGGTCCTTTTGACTCTTAGGCCCGTGCTCTATCCATTTGGACAAGCTGCTTCTCGATAGCACCATTCCCCTAAGTTCACAACTTAAAGGGGAATGAATCCCGGAGTTACGGCTCCTGGGACTCCCTCACTACTGGAGCTCCTGCTCATTTCCCCACCTACCGCTTTGGAGGCCATAGCGGATCCTGCCCCCGAGATGATGTGTTTGGGCTTCAGAGGATAAGCAATCAATCAATCAACTGTATTTATTGAGAACTGACTCTGTTCAGAACACTGTAATAAGCGCTTGAGGGAGTACAGTGTAACAGATACATTCCCTGCCCGCAACGAGCTTACAGTCTAGAGGTGGAGACAGACCTTAATATAAATAAATAAATTACAGCTGTATACATAAGTGCTGTGGGGCTGGGAAGGGGGATGAATAAAGGGAGCAAGTCAGGGCGACACGGAAGGGAGTGGAAGAAAAGGAGAAGAGGACTTAGTCAGGGAAGTCCTCTTGGAGGAGAGGGGCCTTCAGTAAAACTTCGAAGGTGGGGAGAGTGATTGTCAGATATGAGGAGGGAGGGAGTTCCAGGCCTGAGGCAGGACGTAGGGGGAGAGGTCGGCAGCAAGATAGATGAGGTGGAAGTACAGTGAGAAGGTTAGCATTAGAGGAGTGAAATGTGAGGGTTGGGTTGTAGAAGGAGAGGTAGGAGGGGGCAAGGTGATTGAGTGCTTTAAAGCTGATGGGAAGGAGCTTCTGTTTGATGCGGAGGTGGATGGACAACCACACTGGAGCTTCTTGAGAAGTAGGGAAATGTGCACTCAACATTTCTCTAGAAAAATGATCCGGGCAGCAGAATGACTTGTGGTCTGGAGTGGGGAGAGACAGAAGGCAGGGAGGTCAGCAAGGAGGGTGATACAGTAATCAAGGGGGGATAGGAGAAGTGCTTGGATTAATGCGGCAGTGGGTTTGGATGGAGAGGAAAGGATGGAGTTGAATGATGTTGTGGAGGTTGAACCAACAACATCTGTAATAAAGTACAGATGGGCATGTACAGAAACACTAAGGGGCTGGGGAAGAGTGAATATCAAAGTGCTGAAGGGGTACAGCAGACCTGAGTGTATGGAGGATGCAGAGGGAGGGCTTAGGGAAGGCCCTCTTGGAGGAAATATGATTTTATGAGGGGTTTGAAGATGGAGAGAGTGATGATCTCCCCCTCCATCCCCCCGCCTTACCTCTTTCCCTTCCCCACAGCACCTGTATATATGTATATATGTTTGTACGTATTTATTACACCATTTATTTATTTATTTTACTTGTACATATCTATTCTATTTGTTTTATTTTGTTAATATATTTGGTTTTGTTGTCTGTCTCCCCCTTCTAGACTGTGAGCCCACTGTTGGGGGGACCGTCTCTATATGTTGCCAACTTGTACTTCCCAAGTGCTTAGTACACACAGTAAGCACTCAATAAATACTATTGATTGATTGATTGATTGATTGATTTAGTGATAGATTGGGATTGAATGAGAGAGTGGAGTCAAGGATAATGCCAAGGTTATGGGCTTCTGAGCAAGGAAGGATGGTGGTGCTGTCTACAGTGATGGGAAAGTCAGGGGAGGGACAGGGTTTGGGGGGAAGAAAAGATAAGCAGAAGTAGAACCTCTGCCTGGGAGTTCTGTCAGCGCCACTATCCAGTAAGTCATTCACAGAGTTAGCCTTTCAGGCAGAGCATAACGTCGTAAACAGCTCTTTTGATTCTTAGCCCATTGCCCCGTCCTCCTTGTAAAATGTCCTCCTCCTATGTCCTTTCCTCATAAAATCCATACCCATAAACGTTGACTTCTCATTTTGCAGTTGGGGACAATTTTAGGAGCACCAATTTTAGGAGGACGATGGATGACAGAGAGGGCATGGACTTCAAAGAACGAATAGCCCAGAAAGTCACCATTTTGGGTCTTTTTAGGACTGACTGGGAACTCCCAAGTCTTGTCAAGAGACCTGGAATGAATACATCTGGGAGTCTGGCTCAAAATGTGGTCACAATGGCATCTATCGCAATGGGCGTCTGTGCGTGCAGCCAAAGGTTTGCAAATGTCCTTTTAGGATTCAGTGCATTCAATTTCCTATTGTGATGCTATCCTCTTGTAGGAGGCACAGAATAATTTTCTTGCACTGTGCCTGCACTGTACAATTGGGTGTGTATGTGTGTGTGATGGGGATGAGGAGTAGGGAAGGAAATAATAATGGTTTTTATTAAGCACTTACTATGTGCCAAGCACTGTTCTAAGCTCTGGGGTAGATAAAAGATAATCAGGTTGTCCCACGCTGGACTCACAGTCTTAATCCCCATTTTACAGACGAGGTAACTGAGGCACAGAGAAGCGAAGCGACTGCATGAGTAGGGGGAAGCTGAGCCAGTGGGGCCTTTAAATTTTAGTTTTCAATGAAGTTGACGCAGGACCCAACCAAAAGTTTGGGTTTTTTTTGTTTTGTTTATAAAGGCACTCTTCTAAGCGCTGAGGTAGTTAAGAAGCATGGCATCGTGGATAGAGCATGAACCTGGGAGTCGGGAGGTCATGAGTTCGAATCTCAGCTCTGCCACGAGTGCTGTGTGGCCTTGGGCAAGTCACTTTACTTCTCTGAGCCTCAGTTACCTCATCTGTAAAATGGAGATTGAGACTGTGAGCTCCATATGTGTCCAACCTGATTTGCTTGCATCCATCCCAGTGCTTAGTACAGTGCTTGGCACACAGAAAGCGTTTTACAAATACCATTATTATTATTATTATTATCATCATCATCATCATTATTATACAAGCTAATCATGTTGGACAAGTCCCTGACCCACATGGGGCTCACAGTCTTAATTCACCTTTTACAGATGAGGTAACTGAGTCACAGAGTAGTGAAATGACTTCCCCAAGGTCACTCAGCAGGCATGGGATTAGAACCCAGGTCCTCAGGCTTCCAGACCGATGCTCTATCCATTAGTCTGAGCTGCTTCTCAGTTTTATTGTTGTTAATCTTCCTTACTAATAGCTGGAAATATAGAATGGTTTACATAGCGGTGCTCTTTAAAAAACAGGAATTCCCGAGGACTCCCCAGGCAGGATTTTTTTCAAGCTGTTTTCTGATAAATAGGGCCCGAGTTGGAGAAGTTGTTTGTGGTATCGAAAAAAGCTCAACAAAGGGAGTCCTCGGGGCCTGATGTGCTCAGGGAGATTCAGAAAAAGTTTGTTAGTATTTGAGTTCATGGCCTTCTTAGACTATACACTGAGATCTTGAGAATTAGTCAGCTAGCTAAACCACAAATATTTGAAATAGTTTGCGCACAAAATAGGGATTCAGTTTAACCTGGTAAACTGCATTACTGCTATTAGAAAGAGAATGAGCCATTGGGAAGGAAAGTTTCATAGAAACATTAAAACTACCAGCCGTCAACATTCCTTTAATCAGATTCAGAAAGGGTGGCCATTCCACCTTATCGGTATAGCAAATATATTTGGTTAGTTATTAGAGAAACTGTTGCACATGAATGAGTGGAGAGATGTGGCCAGAGAGACAGGGAGAAGGCATCTGACCTGCAAAGGTGTCTATCACAAATCCTCCTCCCTTTCCTTTCCCAAGTTATCATTGCCTGACTTTCTCTGCTATATATATATATATCCTCCACCACCACCACCACTCCACCACCTCCTCACTTCAACTCCCTGTCATTTGATCCAACTACTAATCTAGTTTTTAATTAAACAACAAAGGCCTGGGTAAAAAAACAGAGATAATAATCCCATTGCTCTGGCAAAAGCCATGCAGGGAGACTATTCTAGACTGTGAGCCCGTTGTTGGGTAGGAACCGTCTCTATATGTTGCCAACTTGTCCTTCCCAAGAGCTTAGTACAGTGCCCTGCACACAGTAAGCACTTAATAAATACGACTGAATGAATGAATTTTCTACTTATTTTACTTTCTCTTTGTTATTTCATAAGGATATGTTTCATCATGTCATTGATTAAACTTCCCTTGTATATTTTTGTTTAATCTAGAAGAGTGCATAATAACAATCATCATCATCATCATCATCAATCGTATTTATTGAGCACTTACTGTGTGCAGAGCACTGTACTAAGCGCTTGGGAAGTACAAGTTGGCAACATATACAGTCCCTACTATGTGATAATGATGGTATTTGTTAAGCGCTTACTATGTGTGAAGCACTGTTCTAAGCGCTGGGGGGATACAAGGCGATCAAGTTGTCCCACTTGGGGCTCACAGTCTCAATCCCTATTTTACAGATGAGGTAACTGAGGCACAGAGAAGTGAAGTGACATGCCCAAAGTCACACAGCCGACAAGTGGCGGAGTCAGGATTAGAACCCAAAACCTCTGACTCCCAAGCCCGGGCTCTTTCCACTGAGCCACGCTGCTTTCCCAGCCACTAAATAAATACTCAAAATACATTTGAGGGATGTATTCCAGTGTAAACTTCTTGATGATAGAAACCAGGCCTTTTATTGACTGTCCCCAAGTGCCTTGCTTTACACACAATAGCTATTCAAAATATATCGATGGACTAATCAATATGGACTAATGGAAAGACCATGGGCCTGGGAATCAGAGGACCTCTGCTACCTGCCTGCCTTGAGACCTTGGACAAGTCACTTAACTTCTCCGGGCCTCAGTACCCTCATCCATAAAATGAGCATTCATTCATTCTGCTTGATGCTTCTGATGCACAGTCCCCTTTTAGACTGTGAGCCCACTGTTGGGTAGGGACTGTCTCTATATGTTGCCAACTTGTACTTCCCAAGCGCTTAGTACAGTGCTCTGCACACAGTAAGCGCCCAATAAATATGATTGACTGATTGATTGATTCTGCAGACGCTTGACGCTTGAAGCTTTCATTCATTTCATTTATTTCATTTCATTCTATTCCGCTTGACGCTTGAAGCTTCTGCTTCACGCTGCTTCATCGGAAAGCTGCGTGGCTCAATGAAAAGAGCCCGGGCTTTGGAGTCAGAGGTCATGGGTTCAAATTCCGGCTCCGCCAATTGCCAGCTGTGTGACTTTGGGAGTCACTTCACTTCTCTGGGCCTCAGTTACCTCATCTGTAAAATGGGGATTAAGACTGTGAGCCCCCCGTGGGACAACCTCATCACCTTGTAACCTACCCAGCGCTTAGAACAGTGCTTTGCACATAGTAAGCACTTAATAAATGCCATTATTATTATTATTATTCATTCATTCATTCAATCGCATTTATTGAGCTCTTTCTGTTTGCAGAGCACTGTACTAAACACTTGGGAAAGTACAATATTCATTCATTCAATCGTATTTATTGAGCTGCTTACTGTGTGCAGAGCACTGTACTAAGCGCTTGGGAAGTACAAGACAGCAACATAGTTGTAGGAGGAGTAATAGTAGTAGTAATAGCAATAGTATTTATTAAACAACTACTGTGTGTACAGCGCTGTACTAAGCACTGGGGAAAAATACACAAGTAAGAGTTACGCTTGGTGTAATCCACATAGTGAGAGGGGCTCACAATCTTACAACATAACAATGAACAGACACATTCCCTGCCCACAACAAGCTGACCGTCTGTTCTCATTTCTACTTACAATGTGAGCCCCACGTGGGATCTGATGATCGTGTATCTACCCCAGTGTTTAGTACAGCAGTGCTTGACACACAGTATGTACCTAACAAGTACCACAATTATGGTGATGATGCTCTGCCAACTGTCAGGTGTGTGACTTTGGGCAAGTCACTTCACTTCTCTGGGCCTCAGTTATCTCATCTGGAAAATGGGGATGAAGACTGTGAGCCCCCCATGGGACAAACTGATCGCCTTGTGACCTCCCCAGCGCTTAGAACAGTGCTTGCACATAGTAAGCGCTTAATAAATGCCATTATTATTATTATTATTATTATTATTAGAGAAGCAGCATGGCTCAGTGGAAAGAGCCTGGGCTTTGGAGTCAGAGGTCATGGGTTCAAATCCCGGCTCCACCAACTGTCAGCTGTGTGACTTTGGGCAAGTCACTTCACATCCCTGGGCCTCAGTTATCTCATCTGGAAAATGGGGATGAAGACTGTGAGCCCCCTGTGGGACAACCTGATCGCCTTGTAACCTCCCCAGCACTTAGAACAGTGCTTTGCACATAGGAAGCGCTTAATAAATGCCATCATCATCATCATCATCATATATATGTGTATATATATATATATATATATATATCTCACCTCCTCCAAGAGGCCTTCCCAGACTGAGCCCCCTCTTTCTTCTCCCCCTCCCCATCCCCCCACCCTACCTCCTTCCCCTCCCCACAGCACCGTATATATGTTTGTGCAGATTTATTATTCTGTTTTACTTGTACGTATTTACTATTCTATTTATTTTGTTAATGATGTGCATCTAGCTTTACTTCTCTTTATTCTGATGACTTGACACCTGTCCACATGTTTGGTTTTGTTGTCTGTCTCCCCCTCTAGACTGTGAGCCCGTTGTTGGGTAGGGACCGTCTCCATATGTTGCTGACTTGTACTTCCCAAGCGCTTAGTACAGTGCTCTGCACACAGTAAGTGCTCAATAAATGTGATTGAATGAATGAATATATATTGTCTTATGAAGGTCTATCTAGCTAAATTTAAAGAAGCTATACAAGTAACATTCTTAGGATTCTTCATTAAATTAAGTATTACTTGTGTCTGAAGGCTGTTGATAGAATATTTCATAGACTTCTGACCTTTAGCGGTCAAATCTAGAAGGCTAGATTTCAGAAACAAAGCTTTGGACTAGGGGTTAGATGATATAAATGTTCCAGATTCCCATGTAGGGCCTTAAAAATGTTAACAGTTGATGATCATGGC
Source organism: Tachyglossus aculeatus (assembly GCF_015852505.1). Taxonomy (NCBI): domain Eukaryota; kingdom Metazoa; phylum Chordata; class Mammalia; order Monotremata; family Tachyglossidae; genus Tachyglossus; species Tachyglossus aculeatus. The sequence goes on from NC_052072.1 coordinate 50,658,158, forward strand.
CAGGAGAGTGTTCTCAAAGCAGATGGTGCAGATGTCAGGAGACAAGACATGGAAATAGCTGCCTTCACCCTGTGAAATTTAAGTTTACTGGTGTTCTGGACTCTTTTGTGAAGTGGTTTCCCCCTGGCACTCGTGTCTTGGTTCCAGAAACTGGATCATTAAGTAGATTTGAGGCCTAAAATACAGTGCGGTTTTAAACTTCTTATGGGCAGGCATCGTATCTCCTACATCTACTCTCCCAAGCACTTAATCCAGTGCTCTATACATAGCAGATGCTCAATAAATACTGTTGATTGTTTGATTCATTCATTCAGTTGTATACATTGAGCTGTGCACAACGCACTGTATTTATAAGCACTTGATTAATTGATTCTAACCCCCAAAATAGATAGTAGAGACCACAGAAGATTAATTTTCTCGATCCTCAGTATGCAGATAAAAGGGCCTTTATGCAGTTCAAGGGTGAGAAGAGGAAAAGCCCTCCAAAGAGACTGAGAAGGAAAGATCTGAGAGTCAGGAAGAGAACCAGGCTGATAAATCCAGGTGACAGAGAATTTCTACGAGCAGGTAGTCATCAACAGTTGATTTTTCTTTACATGCTGTATGCAGCCAAATTTCTAATTGTTAAGATAATTGAGGACAGAAATAGTACAGATAGCTGAAATCCACAAGTCCACAAACTTCCCTTTTTCCATTGCAACTCTTCCCCATCTTTAGCAAGTAGAAAAATCATATGATCTGTGTTTCATCTTCTTTGTTTCCAATTTATGGAAAAAGTGCTGATGAGCAGTGCTTTTGGGAGCAGGGAACATGTATCTTGCTACTGCTGTATTCTCCCTTAATACAGTGTCTAGCACTCAGTAGGCGCTCAGGAGATACCCCTGACGTCAAGCAACTGAAGAGATAAAGGGCGTGGATAATCCCAAAGCAAGATAATTCAACTCCACTTAACTAAGAACCAGCTGTTCCTTTCAGTGAAGACAGTAGGCTCAGAATAACATTTCTGATCTGTACCTTTTGTACGTTTTATTACAGAGAAGCAGTGTGGCTCAGTGGAAAGAGCACGGGCTTTGGAGTCAGAGGCCATGGGTTCAAATCCCGGCTCCGCCACTTGTCAGCTGTGTGACTTTGGGCAAGTGACTTGACTTCTCTGTGGCTCAGTTCCCTCATCTGTAAAATGGGGATTAAGTCTGTGAGCCCCACGTGGGACAGCCTAATCACTTTGTATCCTCCCCAGCGCTTAGAACAGTGCTTTGCACATAGTAAGCACTTAATAAATTATTATTATTATTAAATTATAATTTAATTATAATAAATAAATAATTATATATTTATAACATATAATATATTATATTTATAATATATATTTATTTAAATAAATAATCATAAGTTAAATAATTTATTATTATTATTATTATTATTATTTGTCTAACATTGGTTTTGAAGATGATCTTAGCTCAGCCTGACAGAGGCTTGGAAAACTGACAAATTTTAGCTAAGTCCGTATAATTTGCTGACACCCCGTTCATCTGAAGACTAGTTCCCTCCAATCACATCCATATACCAGACAGATCTCCCCACACTCCCCATCATCACATATGATTCCCTTCCCTTCGTAGAGGAAAGAAAGCATGTATACTGTCCCCCGGACAGCAAAATCCTATCCACGTGTGGAGGCGTCTGAAAAACTTGATGAGAAACCAATATCCGTTCCATTCCTCACAGAACTACTTCGCCTTTGACTTAGCCACAGCTGCTGTTTCCTGCTTGGTTGCCCATCTATTTGGAGTAGCGGACTAGGAAGCCATCAGGGACCAGGAAGGGTAATGATGCAGAACTCTCTCCTTCCAGAAATGGAATCTGTTGAGCGCTCACTGTGTGCAGAGCCCTGTACTAAGCACGTGGGCTACGTGGGGTCAGAGGGAGAGAGTCGAAGGGGTTAAGATGGATGGACTATTTTGGGGAATGGTCACGACCAGCCAATCAATCAATCGTATTTATTGAGCGCTTACTGTGTGCAGAGCACTAGTACTAAGCGCTTGGGAAGTACAAGTTGGCAACATATAGAGACAGTCCCTAACCAACAGTGGGCTCACAGTCTAGAAGGGGGAGACGGAGAACAAAATCAAACATATTAACCAAATAAAATGAATAGAATAGATATGTACAAGTAAAATAAATAAATAAATAAATAAATAAATAAATAAATAAATAGAGTAATGAATATGTACAAACATATATACATATATACAGGCGGTAGCTGCTGCCACTTCCTATCGGGAGACTGTGTGTGAACCCAGTGTCCCACTGGGCTCCTTCGGCCCTGATTCTGGCTGCTACAGAATCAATCTATCAATGGTATTTGAATGCTTACTATGTGCAGAGCATTATACTAAGCACTTGGGAGAATACAACGGAGCTAGCAGACACGATCCCTGCCCACAACGAGTTTACAGTCTCAAAAGGGAGACAGACATTAATATGTATAAGTAATTTATAATATAGAATTGAAAGATAAGTACGTAAGGGCTGTGGGGTTGAGTGAGGTGAATATCAAATGTCCAAGGTTCAGAGATCCAAGTGCATAGATAATTCAGAAGGAAGAGGGAGTTGGAGAAAAGAAGGCTTAATCATGGAAGGCCTCTTGGAGGAGATGTGACCTTAATAATTATTTGAAGGTGGGGGGAGTTTGTCTCCAAGAGGACAAGTCTGAGAGCAAGTTGAAGATTGTTCATAAATTCATCTGAACCTTCACAGTACTCACTGCCTAAACTCGAGGAAGATTTATTCTACTCATATTTTTGGCCTTAGTTACACCCATCTGCCTGGACTGCTTTAAGGCCAAAGTGAATACAACCAGAAAGAGAGTTGTAAATGCGTAAAATGTAGCCCATCAATTAAGTGGACAAACTAAAGTCAGGATCTGGGACAAGTTCAGGAGTGAGCCCGGTGGTATTTAGCTTCAAAAATTCTGTTCTAGTCTATTCAGCATGATCTGTTGTATAGCATTATGTTAGCATACTTAGTGATAGATGTGCCTCCTGCAAACAAACGCAGTGCCCTTCTGTTAACTCAGTGTGGAAAAACCTGGTTTGTCAGTTACAGCCACACTGAGATGAAATCTCACCATCTGCAGTGCAGTCTTCAAGCACAAAAAATGCCCCCTCTTCCCCCATTCCCCTCCCCTAAAATATATATATATGTAAACACACACACACACATATATATATATATATATATATATACATATATACACACACACACACAGAAGAATAAGTATATATATATAATATATATACACACAGAAGCATAAGTATATACAGACACCGCCCTCGTGGTCTGTTCAGAGCTGAGAAATGCAGCTCTCTGAAATTCATGTGAATAAATAACTATGTACATTCAGACTTAGTTAAATAATTCTAGGTCAGCATCTGCTATTAGGTGGCTAAACATACCACATTTTACCGTTAGATCACTAACCATATTTGGAAGCTTTGTGCAAGGCAATGTAAAGTTTCTTGGACTCAGGGTTTCTCCTCTCTCCTACTAACCACCATTAGACAATGCAGGTGAGGCAGAAATACCTCATTCCACTATGAAGCTGGTTTAGGAAAGTGTGAAAATGTTTCCAACAGTCCGGAGGGACGCTGGGGTAATAGGGAGCCACAAAATGTCTAATAATCAGTCAATCAGTGGTATTTATTGAGCACTTTCTAGGTGCAGAGCACTGTATTAAATGCATGGGAGAATTCAATACAACAGAGTTGGTAGATATGTTCCCTTGTGATAAGAAGTTTACAATCCAGAGAGGAGCTTAGTCTGTGGAAAGTGCAGAATATAGGTGAACTTGCTGGTCCCAGAAAAGCATTGAACATGAAATTACAGAGCTCTTTGAAAAATAGTAATAATTCGATCCCTGCTCTCAAGGATCATCATCAGCATCATCATCAAGGGTATTTATTGAGTACTTACAATATGTAGAGCACTGTACTAAGCTCTTGAGAGCCCCATGTGAGCCTGTTGTTGGGTAGGGACCGTCTCTATATGTTGCCAATTTGTACTTCCCCAGTGCTTAGTACAGTGCTCTGCACACAGTAAGCGCTCAATAAATATGATTGAATGAATGAGCCCCAAGCAGAACAGGGACTGTGACCGTTCTAACTATCTTGACTCTACCTCAGCACTTAACCCAGTCCTTGGCAAGTGAATATACTTGTTTATTTGATTTTCCCCTTTATGAGAGCTATTTGGAATTTTTCAGCCATTGAGTTTCACTATATGAATTTGTCTTCTCCTCTTTGATTTTGAGTTCCCCCAGGAACATCACTTTTCCACCTACTTTATAATCTCCCCAGAATTTGTCTAGTGTTTTAAATGGATCCCGGTGCAGTAAATGCTCATGATGAAGATGTGTTCAGAAATTATATGATGCCACCTTGAATATACCTACTGCTTGATTCTCAAGGAGTCCAGAGCACTTTCTGGAACCTTCTTATTAATCTTCATCACAGCCCATTGGAGGGGAGGGGAGTATTCTCCTTATTCAGAAGAAAAGTCAGGGGAAGACTTAGGAAAAGAAGTACCCAGGTCTCTGGAATTGTATCTACTCTTTTTCCTGGTGCAAGATTCTCCTCTCTGAACTCTAATCATTTCCAAAAGGACCCAAGAACAAGGTTTTCTCCGCTCAATGGACCTCTCCTTTTTTCCCTATAAAAAAGGGTGGGTCGGTTCCAGGGAAATATAGATGTATCTATTTGTCTATATATCTATTTCTATAGATTATGAGATCATCTCTGTAGCTATATAAATGCCTAGATATGCATATATAATTATATATAATCTTCAGATTATATGTATAATTCTGAAGGTTATATGTACCATTAAATGCACCTCTGAAGATATGTATATATACATAGACATATATATGTATATGTCTAATCTTCAGAGATACGCTTCCTGAGCTTTATCAGTACCTTCTGTGTGGGAGAGTATTTCTGTCACAGCTTCCTACATAGTTTGAAATTTCTTTTGCGGACGTCTTAGGTGTCTGTAACCTAGAGAAAGGTTGCTGTCTTTTTAACAACTTCCTCCACCCCCAGATAAGGTAAGGAAAGAGAACCTTCAGAAATGTGTTACAGAGAGCTTTAAGCGCTTAGTACAGTGCTCTGCACATAGTAAGCGCTCAATAAATACGATTGATGATGAAGGCAGGCAGGGAGTTTGGCAGTCTTTACCAGGCTAAATGCTATGGAAGATATAAGAACATCAATACATACCCTGAAGCCACACAAGCCTCACAGTCTTAAAGTGAAGGAGAACAAGTATTTTTACCTTATTTTACGAATGAGGAAATGCAGGCACCAAAAGGTTTAAGTGACTGGCTACAGGTGATGCAGGAGATAGCGGTGGTTTGGGGACTAGAAGGTCTGATTTCCAGTACTGTGCTCTTTCCAATAAGCGCTCAGTAAGTACGATTGAATGAATGAAAAAATGAACCGACCCCATTCCAGTCAGTGGGTTTCCTATTCACTGAGCCTCATCTCACCTCTACCAACTTTAAGCTCTTGTTCATGCCCTTCTTTGGCCTGGAACTCCTTCCCAAATCCGGTTGGACGTAGTTCATGTCCCACGTGGGACTCCAGGTTAAGACTCCGGCGGTCTTAATCCCCATTTTCCGGATGAGGTAACTGAGGCACGGAAGAATGAAGTGATTTGCCCAGCATCACACGGAAGATAAGTGGCCGAGCCGGGTTGAAATCCCGGGTCCTTCTGCCTTTCAGGCCCCTGTGCTCTATCCACTAGTCCAGGCTGCTTCTCAAAGGGAAACTCCATCTCTGTCATCATCATCATAATCATCAAGATTCCCTTTCTCCTCCTCCTCCTCCTCCTCCTCATCATCATCAACATCATGAGTTTGTGTGTGTGTGTCTTACTTTAGAGACTTTTCAAAATCAAGCTCTTCAGGCTGTTACATTTGTTTCTAGGTTTTGTTTTAAACATCTCTCTTCTGAGGCCCGGTCCTAATTTCCTGCATGCAGCTGGGGCCATCGCTCCGTTGTTCATCATCATCATCAACTGTAGTACTTATTGAGTGCTTACTGTGTGTGAAGCCCTGTGTTAAGCACTTAGGAGGGTACAAGTAGTAGAACCAGCGTGGCTCAGTGGAAAGAGTGTGTTCTTTGGAGTCAGAGGTCATGGGTTCAAATCCCGGCTCCCCCAATTGTCAGCTTTGTGACTTTGGGCAAGTCACTTAACTTCTCTGTGCCTCAGTTGCCTCACCTGTAAAATGTGGATTAAGACTGTGAGCCCCCTGTGGGACAGCCTGATCAGCTTGTAACCTCCCCAGTGCAGTGCTTTGCACATATTATGGGGGAAGCAGCGTGGCTCAGTGGAAAGAGCCCGGGCTTTGGAGTCAGAGGTCAGGGGTTCAAATCCCGGCCCTGCCACTTGTCAGCTGTGTGACTTTGGGCAAATCACTTCACTTCTCTGTGCCTCAGTTACCTCACCTGTAAAATGGGGATGAAGACTGTGAGCCCCCCGTGGGACAACCTGATCACCTTGTAACCTCCCCAGTGCTTAGAACAGTGCTTTGCACATAGTAAGCGCTTAATAAATGCCATCATTATCATCATCATTATTATTATTATTATTACAATTCAACACGGTTGGTAGACATGTTACCTGCCCACAGTGAGCTACAGCCTAGAGTGGGAGACAGACATTAATATAAATAAGTAATTTGGTATTCCATAATCAAATAGCACAACCTGTGAATGGTTGGGCTGCCATTTCCCCTGAGACCTGATATATTTCTCCTCTGCTTCAGGGCCAGTGTCTACTAAGTGCTGAAGAGGAAGTGCAATTCCTTGAATAACTTCTTGCATTGCGCTGTTATATTTCCAAAGTACATCAATGACCTCACTTTATCCTCACAACATCCCTGGAAAGTAGAAAGAAGCAGGTATTGGTCTTCTTATTTGGCAAATGAGAAAATTGAGGCACAGAAACCTACTCAAGGACACACAGCTTATCATAGTAAAACTGGAAATCTCCCAATGTTTATCACAGTGTTTGCTACATAGTAAATGTTTAATTAATACTAGGTCCCCTGTCTCCCAGATCTGCATTAATGTGTAAGGATGGACAGAAAAGGACGGCTGATTAATTTCCGACGTGGCGTAAAACATACAGTCATCTTGCCCCAAATTGTAAAAAGAACACTTTTTTTTTACCTTTTGCTTTCATCAGAAACCAGTGCAGGACTTTTCATTATTTCAATCTATGCTGCCATTGAGAAGCTTCACTTCCACATTTTCAGGTTGCTAATTTTGTTTTTTACACTCCCTAGGGCAAGATCTGCAGGTTTCTGCCAGGTTCTGCTAATGAGCTAGGGCAACATTTCATTGCGATTATAATTTAGATATCAGTGGTTTATATAATTTGACAGGTACTTCACTGGGTTATGACCTTAGTCTCCAGATCTGAGCTATTCTTTTAAAGGTTCTTCACGTCAGAAAACTGCTACCTTGTTTTGCTACATTAGAATTCTGTAACTATAATCCTTAGGGACCAAAAAAAAAATCTGCTAAATTAACAGGACCACTTTTTGGAGGGCTTCTGCTTTGAAAAAGAAAATAATTTAGGTGGGAGCAAAAAGTCAAAGACAGAGGTAGAGTGAGACTGAAAAATCCCAGTTTACGGAGAGGGAGGGACATATAAATGCATAGGAAGATGATAAACAAAAACAGAAATGGGCACAGAAAGACACAGTGGCCCTTAGACATAAAGGCAGAATTAAAGAAAAAAACCAGATGAAGGAAAGAGATAAAGGAAACCAAGAAAGACAAACCAGAGAGAGGCAGAAAAAAAGGAGACAGCTAACTGCATGGGCATGAGAGGTAACAGTGAGTGGAAGAATTATGTTCATTTTAAATAGTGTGAATGTTTCACATATAACAGCTAAGAAATATTGAGAAATAGTCATATTTTGCACATATTTATTACTGTATTTATTTTATTTGTACATATCTATTCTATTTATTTTATTTTGTTAATATGTTTGATTTTGTTCTCTGTCTCCCCCTTCTAGACTGTGAGCCCACTGTTGGGTAGGGACTGTATATGTTGCCAACTTGTACTTCCCAAGCGCTTAGTACAGTGCTCTGCACACAGTAAGTGCTCAATAAATACGATTGATTGATTGATTGATTGATTGATATTTCAAACATGGCCTAACCTAAATCTACAGTCAGCTTTAGGCGGCATTCACTGGAGTAAGATGACAGCTTAGAACAGCGCTTGGCACATAGTACGCTCTTAACAAATACCATCATCATTATTATGACAGACCTTCAAGTATTGTAAAAGGAGCCCTTGTTAAAGAAGTATTTCAAATCCAAGTCCCTCCATTTTTTCCGTGGCTATAAAAAGAGAGTTGGAATGGTTTTCTGCCCTTTGCTGAGTAGATTTCATGATAAATCATCACCAAATTTGAAAATAACTCACGTTCTACCTGCAAACTCACCATCCCTATTTAGTGTGAGGATCTGGATGACACATGACACACCTTGATGACAACACAATTCAGCCTGTAGGTTGTCAAGTTTTGAAGCACGTACGGTTGCGATCAGACGCTTCTCTGGTCAGGCATAAAAGCTAGGCCACATAAGGCGTGTCTACCCCACTTCTGAAGAAAGGTGCCTTTCATTGAAGAGATGGTGATTGGAAATTTGCAAAGATATTGCAAAGATATTGGGAGAAGCAGCGTGGCTCAGTGGAAAAGAGCATGGGCTTTGGAGTCAGAGGTCATGGGTTCAAATCCCAGCTCCGCCAATTGTCAGCTGTGTGACTTTGGGCAAGTCACTTAACTTCTCTGGGCCTCAGTTACCTCATCTGTAAAATGGGGATGAAGACTGTGAGCCCCCTGTGGGACAACCTGATCACCTTGTAACCTCCCCAGCGCTTAGAACAGTGCTTTGCACACAGTAAGCGCTTAATAAAATGCCATTATATAAGATATTGTGGGTGAAGTGTATATGCGGATGTAAAAAGTGGTTGATTTTGGTAATATGAAAGCTGGGTACTTGTACAAAAGAAGAGAAACGTCTATATTGTAAAGTGGTTGATTTTGGTAATATGAAAGCTGGGTACTTGTACAAAAGAAGAGAAACGTCTATATTGTAGAGTTCCCTTCTGCTTTACAACTAAGGTTGAAGGGAAGGGATGAGAAGAAATGAGTTTCACTATCAAACGCTGGATCTTTCCCGTTTAACAAATAGTGCATTTACCTACATAGATCAAAATCTTGCTCTGTTTTCCAACCCCTAAGAGCAGGATTTTACGAAGTGGTATGTTGGAGACACTGAATAGATTACGGCAGAGAAGAGATTTGGAATGGGGGCCCTCTACAACTCACCTTGTCTCTGAGATCTCTCTCCGGTGTCATCCCTGATCTTTCCCTGATCCAAAAGGCGTATCAGCTGGGCCCAGGTGAACGGGATCTTAGGTGGTTAGAAGAGAGGAGGCAGAGTGGCTTTCTGCCACCTAGATTGCAAGAGACATAATAATAATATGATCAAACAAGTGAAGAAATACATCCTCTACAACGTCCATATCATCTACAAATTCCACCATCTAAAATTAGTATCTGGGATGCTTAATACGTGTACTGTTTTGCAGGCAGAAAGTAGGTTGTACTACAAAATACGTGTGGCCCTTAAAATACAAAAACTTCATTTGTAAGGTCTTCAGGAAAGAAGGAAACTTCCTTAGACATCCTGGAACTTTCAAAGCGACTTAAGCTAATATGACAGATTTAGCATCAGTATTGCCACCATGCTTTTATTATTTAGGATTTTTTAACTTTAAATCATTTTTTGATTTTATGTTAGAGGAGAGAGGAATGGAAGCTTCGGATTAGAAAAGTAGTTTCTGTTCTAGCAACAGGCATACTGCATTCTGTAGCGTGAAATTCAACTTGTTAGAAGTGTTACAGTAGAAACTGGTTTCCATTTGCCTACCTTACGCTTTCATACTGCTGATCTCAGCTAGATATCACATGGTTTCCCTAACAAAATGGTCACGGGCAGCAGCGGTAGGTTCAGACATGCCCACTTGAAAAGCAAATCCTCTGTGTATTTTTTTTAATTCACACATGGCCAGACATGCTCTGCGGCATGCTGTTTCCTAGGGCACTTGGTTAAAAACAATGTGTTAAGGTGTCTTTTAAGTACATAACTGGCCCACCGGTCCAAACCTCAAGAAGTCACACAAGTATAGTAGATGCTAGGAACCTACTTCAGTCAAACCTTCTTCTATGCCTTTATTTTTTCCCCCTTGTAGGTGTGTATATGTGTGCGTGTTTGTGTTTGTGCGTGCGGGTCTGAATTCCTCCTCCTTTTACTCCTCATTACTTTAGACACTGTGACTCAAGCAATTCTTTGGGATTACCGTGAACTCGTTGTGGGCAGGACACACGCCTGCCAACTCTGTTGTGCTCTCGTAAGTGCTTAGTACGGGGCCCTGGACACTGTAAGTGCTCAATAAATACCATTGATGATGTTGATGATGATTACTGAGTTGGTGCCGCTCTAATTAAAATCCGGGTAAATATAGCACCCGTATGCCAAGAGAGAGCAACCAAACCATGTGTAGTAATCTGTTGCCATTCCAGAAAAGTTTCTTTTTAACCAATAGTAAGTCAAGAACAGATTAAGGAGCCGTCTCACATTCCTCCCACAAAGAGCCAGGAGGTTGGAAGAGTACTTCCAAGAGGCGAAATGAGTCACAGAGACATGTTTTGAAGACAAAACAGGAGTGGCAGAGAAAACTTCAGGCACGGTGAATTGACGGGCTGTTACACTGATTACATTTGCAGCTTCATTTTTAGCATTCATTTGTTTTCTTCCCCATCAAACAAGAATTCTAGGTTGCCTCTTCAAAGCATTTGTTCCTCTTTGTAGTCTCCAGCATCTAACAACCTCAGGCTTTTTTCTGTGAAGACTGCGATGTGATTGATTTTGGTAAGATCAGTCTGTGTCATATCCATACACTTTCTTTCCGAAGGGAAAAAAAAAAGCTATGGAAAAATGATCGGGTTAATCTTCATTTGTAGCACCCATTGTAGAAAAATGGATTATTTCTCTTTTTAAAAACCATCCTTGCGGGCAGACTCTATTTTATTAAAAGTAAAAACAGAGAAGGTCAGAAGAATATACAATAGATCATGATCAAAATATTCATTAAGTAATGCGTACTGCACTATCATTTTCTAATGATGTTTGGGACTTTTTCTTCACTAGCTCTATTTTGATATGTCTTAAGTATTAGCCAAAATCACCACTAAATGATTTATAACAATACTAAAACACCAGATTCCGAATTTAAATGGGCACAATAAGATTCAGAAATTATAGTGGCATGCAAACCCACATAAGGGAATGACTTGTACTTCCCAAGCGCTTAGTACAGTGCTGTGCACACAGTAAGCGCTCAACAAATGCGATTGAATGAATGAATGAAGATCTAAAGCTAATGAGGAGAAAAGTAAACCCGCAGATGGAGAAAAACACATAAGGCAATCATGAGGGAGCAATTATAATACAGGTTACAATCAGAAGGTATGATAGAAAAGATCCGTCTACATGTTTTGTTTTGTTGTCTGTCTCCCCCTTCTAGACGATGAGCCCGTTGTTGGGTAGGGATTGTCTCTATCTGTTGCTGAATTGTACTTTTCAAGAGCTTAGTACAGTGCCCTGCAACACAGTAAGCTCTCAATAAATATGAATGAATGAATGAATGAATGAATCAATCAATCAATCGTATTTATTGAGCGCTTACTGTGTGCAGAGCACTGTACTAAGCGCTTGGGAAGTACAAGTTGGCAACATATAGAGACAGTCCCTACCCAACAATGGGCTCACAGTCTGAAAGGAGGAGACAGAGAACAAAACCAAACATACTGACAAAATAAAATAAATAGAATTGGGAAGCAGCGTGGCTCAGTGGAAAGAGCCCGGGCTTTGGAGTCAGAGGTCATGGGTTCAAATCCCGGCTCTACCACTTGTCAGCTGTGTGACTTTGGGCCAGTCACTTCACTTCTCTGGGCCTCAAGTTACCTCATCTGTAAAATGGGGATTAAGACTGTGAGCCCCCCGTGGGACAACCTGATCACCTTGTAACCTCCCCAGCGCTTAGAACAGTGCTTTGCACATAGTAAGCGCTTAAAAAATACCATTATTATTATTATATGTACAGGTAAAATAAATAAATAAATAAATAGAGTAATAAATATGTACAAACATATATACATATATACAGGTGCTGTGGGGAAGGGAAGGAGGGAAGATGGGGGGAATGGAGAGGGGGATGAGGCGGAGAGGAAGGAAGGGGCTCAGTCTGGGAAGGCCCCCTGGATTAATTGATTAATTGATTGGCCTCCTGGATTAATTGATTAATTGATTGACTGCCAGGGCGACCGCGGCCTCACCACACAAACCCAGCCCCGCTGACTGGGCTGACAGGAATGAATGTAAAGATAACTTATTGTTCATTGAGCTGGAGTCTAGGCCATAGGCTAAATACCAATATCCTTTAAAAAAACCTCACCTTCTCTAAGTATTCCTTGATAATATTCCTACCTTCCAGTTAATTCCACATCATAAGCCAATTGAACCTCGTGTATTTATCTGTTTGCTTATTTGGTACTGATTGATTACTTCTATTTATCAACTATGGTATTTTTGCCAATCTGTATTTAGAGAAGCAGCGTGGCTCAGTGGAAAGAGCACGGGCTTTGGAGTCAGAGGTCATGGGTTCGAGTCCCGGCTCCGCCACAAGTCTGCTGTGTGACCTTGGGCAAGTCACTTAACTTCTCGGAGCCTCAGTTACCTCATCTGTAAAATGGGGATGATGACTGTAAGCCCCACGTGGGACAACCTGATCACCTTGTATTCCCCCCCCCAGTGCTTAGAACAGTGCTTTGCACACAGTAAGCACTTAACAAATGCCATTATTATTATTATTATTATTATTATTATTATTACTGCTTCTCCATAAAATCCTGAGATTATGAGGCCCATGTGGGAATAGGGATTGGGATCCTGTATTTACCCTATTGCTTAGCACAGTGCTTGGTACATAGTAGTAATAATAATTATAATGATGGTATTTGTTAAGCACTTAGTATGTGCCAAGCGCTGTTCTAAGCACTGGGGTAGATACAAGGTAATCAGGTTGTTCTATGTGGGGCTCACAGTCTTAATCCCCATTTTACGGATGGGGAGACTGAGGCCCAGAGAAGTTAAGTGACCTGCCCAAGGTCACACAGCAGACGTGTCGGAGCAGGGTATTAATTGAAAGCCTGTTGTGTGAAAAGCACTATGCTGAGTGCTGGGAAAGAATTTCTTGGTGAAAGGCAGACAGTTCCTCGCACATAGTAAGCGCTTAACAAATGCCAACATTATTATTATTATTATTATTATTATTATTATTATTATCATTATTATCATTATTATTATTATTATCCACAAGGGGCTCTCAATCTAAGAATAAAGAGCGGAGAGAGCATTGGAAGTAGTGCAATCCTGACACAAAAGCAACTCAAAAGACAAGAGTAAGGATGAACACAATTTGTTTCATTTATTCGAAGGATAATATAGTGTAGTTTTACAATAACACTATAATAATATACTGCAGTGATGTAAAGATTCAATAATAAATTTGCTAAAGTCCTTGATAAAAGTGGTTTGTAACTAAGGCCAGTTTTTGTGGAGCAATGAGGTTTTATTTGCCCTGAAGCTATCCCCTTGGTTTGCTGACTCCATGGCTTGTCGTTGTTGCAATCCATTATTGCGAGTTGTCTTTAATCTGTCTACACTCATGCTGGAGAAGCAGCGTGGCTCAGTGGAAAGAGCCCGGGCTTTGGAGTCAGATGTCATGGGTTCAAATCCCGGCTCCTCCAACTGTCAGCTGTGTGACTTTGGGCAAGTCACTTCACTTCTCTGTGCCTCAGTTCCCTCATCTGTAAAATGGGGATTAAAACTGTGAGCCCCCCGTGGGACAACCTGATCATCTTGTAACCTCCCCAGCGCTTAGAACGGTGCTTTGCACATAGTAAGCGCTTCACAAATACCATCATTATTATTATTATGTAGATCGTAAGGGGTTTTTTAAATAATATTTGTTAAGCACTCACTATGTGCCAGGCACTATTAAGTGCTGGGGTAGATGCAAACTAATCAGGTTAGATACGGGCTCTGTCCCACGTGGGGCTCACAGTCTCGGTCCCCATTTTACAGATGAGGTAACTGAGGCACAGAGAAGTGAAGCGATTTATCCAAGGTCACACAACCGACAAGTGGCAGTACCGGGATTAGAATCCAGATCCTTCAGACTCCCAAGCCTGTGCTGCTGTAGGCACTAGGCTATACTGCCTCTCAGTTCCATGTGGTATCGGGACTGTACCTAATCATCATCATCAATCGTATTTATTGAGCACTTACTATGTGCAGAGCACTGTACTAAGCGCTTGGGAAGTACAAATTGGCAACATATAGAGACAGTCCCTACCCAACAGTGGGCTCACAGTCTGAAAGGGGGAGACAGAGAACAAAACCAAACATACTAACAAAATAAAAGAAATAGAATAGATATGTACAAGTAAAATAAATAAATAAATAAATAAATAGAGTAATAAATAGGTACAATCCTAACATTTGCATCTATCGCAGCACTTGGTATAGTGTTTGGTACATAGTAAAAGTTGAATAATACCAGAACTAACTCTAAATAACTCTAAATAAATATCATAACTAACTACAGTGTAAATTCTTCCAGGGAAGGGACTGTGTCTTTTGCTTCATTCATCTGTTACCCAACTGCCTAGATGAGGTATGCACGCCAAACATTTTATTGGTTTTGCTCTGCACATAGACAGATTTGTTCATTTATTTAACAATTCATTCGATCGTATTTACTGAGCGCTTACTATGTACAGAGCACTGTACTAATCCTTCGATGAAAGCTCATTGTGCTCACAACGTAAATTCAAACTAATATGAAACGTCAAAAATCCTGGCAACAAGACATCATCATCATCATCAATCATATTTATTGAGCGCTTACTATGTGCAGAGCACTGTACTAAGCGCTTGGGAAGTACAAATTGGCAACATATAGAGACAGTCCCTACCCAACAGTGGGCTCACAGTCTAGAAGGGGGAGACAGAGAACAAAACCAAACATACTAACAAAATAAAAGAAATAGAATAGATATGTACAAGGAAAATAAATAAATAAATAAATAGAGTAATAAATAGGTACAATCCTAACATTTGCATCTATCACAGCACTTGGTATAGTGTTTAATAGTAAGAGTTGAATAATACCAGAACTAACTCTAAATAACTCTAAATAAATATCATAACTAACTATAATGTAAATTCTTCCAGGGAAGGGACTGTGTCTTTTGCTTCATTCATCTGTTACCCAACTGCCTAGATGAGGTATGCGCGCCAAACATTTTATTGGTTTTGCTCTGCACATAGACAGATTTGTTCATTTATTTAACTTAATTCATTCGATCGTATTTACTGAGTGCTTACTATGTACAGAGCACTGTACTAATCCTTCGATGGAAGCTCATCGTGTTCACAACGTAAATTCAAACTGTCTAATATGAAACGTCAAAAATCCTGGCAACAAGACGTCATCATCATCATCATCAATCGTATTTATTGAGCGCTTACTATGTGCAGAGCACTGTACTAAGCGCTTGGGAAGTACAAATTGGCAACATATAGAGACAGTCCCTACCCAACAGTGGGCTCACAGTCTAAAAGGGGGAGACAGAGAACAAAACCAAACATACTAACAAAATGAAATAAATAGAATAGATATGTACAAGGAAAATAAATAAATAAATAGAGTAATAAATATGTACAATCAATCAATCAATCGTATTTATTGAGCGCTTACTGTGTGCAGAGCACTGTACTAAGCTCTTGGGAAGTACAAGTTGGCAACATATAGAGACAGTCCCTACCCAACAGCGGGCTCACAGTCTAGAACGGGGAGACAGAGAACAAAACCAAACATACTAACAAAATAAAATAAATAGAATACATATGTACAAGTCAAATAAATAATCCTAACATTTGCATCCATCACAGCACTTGGTATAGTGTTTGGTACATAGTAAAAGTTGAATAATACCAGAACTAACTCTAAATAACTCTAAATAAATATCATAACTAACTATAGTGTAACTTCTTCCAGGGAAGGGACTGTGTCTTTTGCTTCATTCATTTGTTACCCAACTGCTTAGATGAGGTATGCACGCCAAACATTTTATTGGTTTTGCTCTGCACATAGACAGATTTGTTCATTTATTTAACTTAATTCATTCGATCGTATTTACTGAGTGCTTACTATGTACAGAGCACTGTACTAATCCTTCGATGGAAGCTCATCGTGTTCACAACGTAAATTCAAACTGTCTAATATGAAACGTCAAAAATCCTGGCAACAAGACGTCATCATCATCATCATCAATCGTATTTATTGAGCGCTTACTATGTGCAGAGCACTGTACTAAGCGCTTGGGAAGTACAAATTGGCAACATATAGAGACAGTCCCTACCCAACAGTGGGCTCACAGTCTAAAAGGGGGAGACAGAGAACAAAACCAAACATACTAACAAAATGAAATAAATAGAATAGATATGTACAAGGAAAATAAATAAATAAATAAATAGAGTAATAAATAGGTACAATCCTAACATTTGCATCTATCACAGCACTTGGTATAGTGCTTGGTACATAGTAAAAGTTGAATAATACCAGAACTAACTCTAAATAAATATCATAACTAACTATAGTGTAAATTCTTCCAGGGAACGGACTGTGTCTTTTGCTTCATTCATCTGTTACCCAACTGCCTAGATGAGGTATGCGCGCCAAACATTTTTTGGTTTTGCTCTGCACATAGGCAAATTTGTTCATTTATTTAACTTAATTAATTCGATCGTATTTACTGAGCGCTTACTATGTACAGAGCGCTGTACTAATCCTTCGATGAAAGCTCATCGTGCTCACAATGTAAATTCAAACTATCTAATATGAAACATAAAAAACCCTGGCAACAAGACGTCATTATTGAACTGTAGCGATACTGTTTGTCAGCGAGAAGAATAGGTAGAGGCCCCGTAGTTGAGTCCAAAACAGTCCCTCTGATCCAATAAAGGGATTCAGACCAGATCCCCGAACTCCTCAGTTGAGGAAACTTGTAACATAGGCACTGTCAGAGATGTGGAAGAGGCAGCCCAGGTCATTCACTTCATTTTAGACTGCGAGCCCACTGTTGGGTAGGGACTGTCTCTCTATGTTGCCAATTTGTACTTCCCAAGCGCTTAGTACAGTGCTCTGCACATAGTAAGTGCTCAATAAATACGACTGATGATGACGATGATTCACCCTGAATGAAGGGAAAGAGAGGAATGGAAGCGTTCACAAGAGCTTTTCCACACTTGGGGGATCGAAGAGAAGCGGCGTGGCCTAGCCGATAGAGCACGGGCTTGGGAGTCTCAATCAATCAATCAATCAATCAATCAGTCGTATTTATTGAGCGCTTACTGTGTGCACAGCACTGTATTAAGCGCTTGGGAAGTCCAAGTTGGCAACATACAGAGACAGTCCCTACCCAACAGTGGGCTCACAGTCTAAAAGGGGGAGACAGAGAACAAAACCAAACATACTAACAAAATAAAATAAATATTTTTATTTTAGAACCCAGAACGACGTGAGTTCTAATTCTGGCTCTGCCGCTCGTCTGCTTTGTGACCCTGAGACAGTCACTGAACTTCTCTGTGTGCCAGTTACCTCATCCGCAAAACGGGGATTAGATTGCGAGCCTCATGTGGGACGTGGACTGTGTCCAACTTGGTTAGCTTGTACATACCCCGGCACTTAGTACAGTGCCTGGCACACTGTAAGCGCTTAACAAATACCATAAAAAAAAAACCCAGGTCCTCAGCCTTTAGGATCCCTCTCCCCTCCACTGTTCTTCTGCCAAAAATGGCTTTTCAGTAAAAAGTTCCATTATAACCATGCTACATGGGCAAGCCTGAAACTTAAGACCCGAGATAGGGGCAAAAAAAAGGGTTAACACACGCCACTACTCCCACCTCTGAGCCTGTCCCAGAAATACTGATGTGTTCATGGAGACCTGATAATAATAATAATAATAATGGCATTTATTAAGCATTTACTATGTGCAAAGCCCTGTTCTAAGCCCTGGGGAGAATACAAGGTGATCAGGTTGCCCCACGGGGGGCTCACAGTCTTCATCCCCATTTGACAGATGAGGTAACTGAGGCACAGAGAAGCTAAGTGACTTGCCCGAAGTCACGCAGCTGACAGTTGGCGGAGCCGAGATTTGAACCCATGACCTCTTTCCACTGAGCCACGCTGCTTCTCTAATAATAACGGCGTTTATTAAGCGCTTACTATGCGCAAAGCACTGTTCTGAGCGCTGGGGGATACAAGGTCGTGGGGTTGTCCCACGTGGGGCTCACAGTCTTCACCCCCATTTTACAGATAAGGGAACTGAGGCCCAGAGAAGTGAAGTGACTTGCCCAAAGTCACATAGCGGACAAGTGGCGGAGCCGGGATTTGAACCCATGACCTCTGACTCCAAAGCCCGGGCTCTTTTCCACTGAGCCACGCTGAGTAAACCTGATAGCACCACACACTTTGCCACCTTCCATCTCTGTCCCTCCATCCCTACGTGACCAGGGAGCGATCCACTCGAACCCTCCGAAAACTGGATTTTCAACTATGACAAAAAAGTCACCCGTTACCAATTCCCCTTTAATTATAATGTCAAAAGGCTATTAAGTAGCTGACAGGATCTACTAGGATTCTTTTAATTTTTCTCCAACCAGCGTGCACCGTGGCCTAGTGGAAAGTCCCTTTTACTTGCCTGCTGTGTGACCTTGGGCAAGTCATTTAACCTCTCTGGGCCTCAGTGTTCACTTCTCATCATCATCAATCGTATTTATTGAGCGCTTACTGTGTGCAGAGCAGTGTACTAAGCGCTTGGGAAGTACAAGTTGGCAACATATAGAGACAGTCCCTACCCAACAGTGGGCTCACAGTCTAAAAGGGGGAGACAGAGAACATGCTAACAAAATAAAATAAATAGAATAGCTATGTACAAGTAAAATAAATGAATAAATAAATAAATAGGGTAACAAATATGTACAAACATATATACATATATACAGGTGCAGTGGGGAAAGGAAGGAGGTAAGGTGGGGGGGATGGAGAGGGGGACGAGGGCGAGAGGAAGGAAGGGGCTCAGTCTGGGAAGGCCTCCTGGAGGAGGTGAGCTCTCAGTAGGGCCTTGAAGGGAAAGTCCCAACTACTTGCCTGCTGTGTGACCTTGGGCAAGTCATTTAACCTCTCTGGGCCTCGGTGTTCACATCTGTGAAGTGGGGATAAAATATATCTGTTCTTTATCATAAACTGTAAGCCCCACGTGAGGTACGGACTGCGTCCAATCTGGTTATCGTATATCGACCCCAGAACTTAGCGTGGTGCTTGGCTCACGGTAATAAATATCACCATTATTATTATGCAGTTTGCCTATTGTAGACCCGCTTTGGTGTCCATCTTATTGTGCTTTTGGGTATGTAGAGGTTTGGGTGAGTAGTAAATAGCTTGCAGTTTAGTGTTTGAGGTATCTGATGAGTTATTTTCACACCGTGGAATGCACCCAGGCGGACTTATAGTTTGGTGGCAATAATTAAATGCATATAATTAAAGACTCACAACACGCATAATGTCTGCAGAAGATCTGTTCCACCCAGAGACTCCAGGCCATACGCGAACCAATTTAATCCAACATTCAAAAGCACTTTTTGCAACACGTTTTTTTTTAATGCCAGTGTCTTGTCAAATCACCCGCAATGTTATATAACCTTCTATACGATGAAAACTTTTGAATTTCTCTGGAGCGTGTGAGCTTCAGTGAATGGGATTTTCTCATCAAGAATTGCTAAACACACTTCTGTGACTTCATGAAGGAATGTCTGCTGGATAGGTAGGCCTGTATTAAATTCCAGAAGATTGTGGCTCTTCTGACCCTTTCTGAATTTGAAAAAGGGGAAATGTTCACTGATCTGATAAAGTGAAAGGGTCTAGCTCACTCTCAAAGACTTAGCGCTTTATAGAGGAAATAGATCTATTTAAAGCTTCTTAGTGGTTCTGAGAAGCACTGTGGCCTAATGGATCGAGCATGAGAACTCAGAAGGACCTGAGTTCTAATCGTGGCTCCACCTCTTGTCTGCTGGGTGACCTTGGACAAGTCACTTCCCTCCTCTGGGTCTCAGTTACCTCGTCTATAAGATGGGGAGTAAGACTGTGAACCGCTCCCCTGTGGGATATGGGCTGTATAATAATAATAATAATGGCATTTATTAAGCGCTTACTACGTGCAAAGCACTGTTCTAAGCGCTGGGGAGGATACAAGGTGATCAGGTTGTCCCCCAGGGGGCTCACAGTTTTAATCCCCATTTTACAGATGAGGGAACTGAGGCACAGAGAAGTGAAGTGACTTGCCCGAAGTCACACAGCTGACAAGTGTAGAGCCGGGATTTGAACCCATGACCTCTGACTCCAAAGCCCGGGCTCTTTCCACTGAGCCACGCTGCTTCTCATCCAACTGCACCCAACCAGATTAGCTTGTATCTACCCCAGCGGTTAGTACAGTACCTGGCACATAGTAAGCGCTTAACAAATACCGTTAAAAAAAAGTTCATTTTGAGTGTTAGACCAAAGGAGGGAATAGGACCCAGAAAACACACTCTGAGGGGGTGCGGACACTACAGCAGTCATGGTAGTAGGAAATTCAAGGTGGGCAACGGGCGGCAGGGATTTTGCTGCTTCAGAACCATGTCAGACTAAGAAGAAACTGAAGGGGAGGGGAATTGGGAAGCGGGACGAGGAGGGACAGGATATTAAGAGAGAACTGTGGCAGTCGCTGACTTGGGAATTTTTGGTGACTGCTGCAGCTGCTTCTTCTAAGAGCCCTCCCCTCACTCCTTCCCTTAATCAATCAATCAATCAATCGTATTTATTGAGCGCTTACTATGTGCAGAGCACTGTACTAAGCGCTTGGGAAGTACAAATTGGCATCACATAGAGACAGTCCCTACCCAACAGTGGGCTCACAGTCTAAAAGGGGGAGACAGAGAACAGAACCAAACATACCAACAAAATAAAATAAGTAGGATAGAAATGTACAAGTAAAATAAATAAATAAATAGAGTAATAAATATGTACAACCATATATACATATATACAGGTGCTGTGGGGAAGGGAAGGAGGTAAGACGGGGGGATGGAGAGGGGGACGAGGGGGAGAGGAAAGAAGGGGCTCAGTGTGGGAAGGCCTCCTGGAGGAGGTGAGCTCTCAGCAGGGCTTTGAAGGGAGGAAGAGAGCGAGCTTGGCGGATGGGCAGAGGGAGGGCATTCCAGGCCCGGGGGATGACGTGGGCCGGGGGTCGATGGCGGGACAGGTGAGAGCAAGGTACGGTGAGAAGATCAGCGGTGGAAGAGCGGAGGGTGCGGGCTGGGCTGGAGAAGGAGAGAAGGGAGGTGAGGTAGGAGGGGGCGAGGTGATGGACAGCCTTGAAGCCCAAGGTGAGGAGTTTCTGCCTGATGTGCAGATTGATCGGTAGCCATTGGAGGTTTTTGAGGAGGGGAGTAATATGTCCAGAGCGTTTCTGGACAAAGATAATCCGGGCAGCAGCATGAAGTATGGATTGAAGTGGAGAGAGACACGAGGATGGGAGATCAGAGAGAGGATGGGAGATCAGAGAGATCTTCCCTCTGGCTAAGCCGTCCTCTCCATTACAGCCATCCATCCGTTGGCTGGCGGGACTGAATCCATTCCGGACAGAGAATCCTGCTTGCCACTGGGGTTGGAAAAAAAATCAATCAATCAATCAATCAATCGTATTTATTGAGCGCTTACTATGTGCAGAGCACTGTACTAAGCGCTTGGGAAGTACAAATTGGCAACACATAGAGACAGTCCCTACCCAACAGTGGGCTCACAGTCGAAAAGGGGGAGACAGAGGACAGAACCAAACATACCAACAAAATCAAATAAATAGGATAGAAATGTACAAGTAAAATAAATAAATAAATAGAGTAATAAATATGTACAAAACATATTTACAAAATATGTACAAAACATAAATATGGACAAACAAAAAAAAACAACCCAACTGGATCTCCACTTGGTCTGCCCCTGTTTACATCCTTAGTGTACTCAAATCCTGGAGGAGGAATATTCGGTGCATCCCTAAAGAGAAGTGTGTTTTTCAGGATTCACCCACTCAGTCAATCAGTGATATTTACGGAGAGCTTATTATGTGCAGAGCACTGTACTAAGCGCTTGGGAAGTACAAATTGGCAACACATAGAGACAGTCCCTACCCAACAGTGGGTTCACAGTCTAAAAGGGGGAGACAGAGAACAGAACCAAACATACCAACGAAATCAAATAAATAGGATAGAAATGTACAAGTAAAATAAATAAATAAATAAATAAATAGAGTAATAAATATGCACAAAACATATTTACAAAATATGTACAAAACATAAATATGTACAAACAAAAAAAACACAACCCAACTGGATCTCCACTTGGTCTGCCCCTGTTTACACCCTTAGTATACTCAAATCCTGGAGGAGGAATATTCGGTGCATCCCTAAAGAGAAGTGCGGTTTTCAGAATTCACCCACTCAGTCAATCAGTGATATTTACGGAGAGCTTATTATGTGCAGAGCACTGTACTAAGCGCTTGGGAAGTACAAATTGGCAACACATAGAGACAGTCCCTACCCAACAGTGGGTTCACAGTCTAAAAGGGGGAGACAGAGAACAGAACCAAACATACCAACGAAATCAAATAAATAGGATAGAAATGTACAAGTAAAATAAATAAATAAATAAATAAATAGAGTAATAAATATGCACAAAACATATTTACAAAATATGTACAAAACATAAATATGTACAAACAAAAAAAAACAACCCAACTGGATCTCCACTTGGTCTGCCCCTGTTTACACCCTTAGTGTACTCAAACCCTGGAGGAGGAATATTCGGTGCATCCCTAAAGAGAAGTGTGTTTTTCAGGATTCACCCACTCAGTCAATCAGTGATATTTACGGAGAGCTTATTATGTGCAGAGCACTGTACTAAGCGCTTGGGAAGTACAAATTGGCAACACATAGAGACAGTCCCTACCCAACAGTGGGTTCACAGTCTAAAAGGGGGAGACAGAGAACAGAACCAAACATACCAACGAAATCAAATAAATAGGATAGAAATGTACAAGTAAAATAAATAAATAAATAAATAAATAGAGTAATAAATATGCACAAAACATATTTACAAAATATGTACAAAACATAAATATGTACAAACAAAAAAAAACAACCCAACTGGATCTCCACTTGGTCTGCCCCTGTTTACACCCTTAGTGTACTCAAATCCTGGAGGAGGAATATTCGGTGCATCCCTAAAGAGAAGTGTGTTTTTCAGAATTCACCCACTCAATCACTCTATCAGTGATATTTACTGAGAGCTTATTATGTGCAGAGCACTGTACTAAGAGATTGGGAGAGTACAATGCAACAGAATCAGTGGACACGTTCCCTGCCTATAACGAGCTTATAGTCTATAGTCCATCTTACCTCCTTCCCTTCCCCACAGCACCTGTATATATGTATATATGTTTGCACATATTTATTACTCTATTTATTTTACTTGTACATATCTATCCTATTTATTTTATTTTGTTAGTACGTTGGTTTTGTTCTCTGTCTCCCCCTTTTAGACTGTGAGCCCACTGTTGGGTAGGGACTGTCTCTGCATGTTGCCAACTTGTACTTCCCAAGCGCTTAGTACAGTGCTCTGCACATAGTAAGCGCTCAATAAATACGAGTGATGATGGTAGAGGGAGCTTACTTTGTTCATACTCCATCGTGCGGAAAATCCAGTCCCACTGGGAAACTCTCATCTCTTTTCAGAGCTACCTGTTGAAGACCCGGGGCAAGGGAGACTTCAATAAAAAGCAAAGTAATAAAAAGCAAAAATATTTTCAGGTATTCTTGGAAAAGAGGACTGTGAACAAAAAACGAGCTGCTCGTGTCCTTATTTCTACCCACTGCTTCTGAATCTGGAAAGGCGACTCGATTGTCTCAACTTGTTATGATACGCAGATGTATATGGAGCCGAGAACAGTATGCTGTGACTCACCAGAGAAAGTTAATACAAGAGATTAACCGGGTTCCTTCTGGAGCCACTGCCCTGAATTATTTCTCCGTGACTTACTGCATGTAGGGGCAGGTTTCATGAATATCATCATCATCATCAATCGTATTTATTGAGCGCTTACTATGTGCAGAGCACTGTACTAAGCGCTTGGGAAGTACAAATCCCATAAATATGATGGGATGACATCAGTGACATACCCTGTTTTCATCTGTATGTATACACAACCCCGTGTACCAAAAATGTATGCAAACACCTTTGCGTACCAAAGTAATTAATGATCTGTTTTAATTACCCGCTTTATAATTTTAGGACTGAGCACCTCTTCATAACACTTGTTGATGATTCAAAACCCAAGAAATGCTTTGGTTTTCTGACACGGACAGCAAAGGATGGATTTTCCTATCATACTTAAGGGAGGATTGCCACTTGATATAATGTGTGCTTCTTATCTTCTTTCCTGTATCTGACTTCATTGATTTGGCATTTTGGTTTCTAACTATGGTAGTTTAATAGTGTCTCATCGATCAATCAATTGTATTTATTGAATGCTTATCATGTGCAGAGTACTGTACTAAGCACTTAGCCCTCCTTTTCCCTCTCTGGAGGTTGGGGGTCTCTCAGCTCCTGAGATTTCAGTTGTGGGCATCCAAAGTGAAGTCCAGCCATCCCTGGATACCCAGCAGGATACGAATGCGAATCCAAGGCGGTCGACAGCTGCATTTCATTCATTCATTGTCATATTTATTGAGTGCTTACTGTGTGCACAACACTATATAGGCCAACAATACAACAATAAACAGACACATTCCCTGCCCACAACAAGCTTGCCTTCTGCCACCATTCATTCATTCATTCATTCATTCATTCAATGGTATTTATTGAGCGCTTACTGTGTGCAGAGCACTGGACTAAGCCCTTGGGAAGTACAAGTTGGCAACATATAGAGACGGTCCCTACCCAACGGCGGGCTCACAGTCTAGAAGGGGGAGACGGACGACGAAACAAAACATATTAACAAAATAAAATAAATAGAATAGTAAATATGGACAACACCTGACGCGTTTCTGCACCACCATTGCTCTGACTGGGAGCGGGACAGGTCACTGTAATAATAACTTTGTGTCATGTTGCGTATGACCTCATTTAGTGCCTGGCACATAGTCAGCGCTTAACAAATACCATAATAATGATTATTATTATAATTATTAAGTAAGGGTTTCTGCAAGATGGATAATAATAATACTAATGATGGTTTTTGTTAAATGCTTACTATGTGCCAGACACTGTACTAAGTGCTGGGATGGATACAAGCAAATCAAGTTGGACATGGTCCCTGTCCCATGTGGGGCTCATAGTCTCAATCCCCATTTTAAAGATGAGGTAACCGAGGCACAGAGAAGTTAAGCGACTTGCCCAAGGTCACACAGCAGACAAGTGATGAGCTGAGATTAGAACCATGATCTTCTCTGTCCCAAGCCTGTGCTCTATCCACTATACCATGCTGCTTCAGTTTGGGTGCCCACTGACATCTTAATCCAGCCATGATAAATAAATATTCTGTCCAATTCTGTCATCTATTTTAAAAACCTTTAGTGTTCAACCCTGTCAAAGATCTCTCACAAATTTTCGTATACTACATTGATTGGTTCCTTTCTATCTGCAATTTAATTGACCCTCTTCAAAGGACTCCAACAGATTAGTAAATGCACTCAATGAATGTTACCAGTCATGAGGATTTCTCTTTATAAAATTACCTTGTCTTTTTCCTAACAAGTCGTTTTCTTTTAAAAGCACCGCCTGATCCTAAGCTCAATTATCAACTGTACTAATTTTCTATGGATAGAAGTAAGAATTACTGATCTTTAGTTGTGAGCATCTCTGAAAGTGGAAATTACGTTGGCAATCTACCAGAAGAAACAAACCAAATACAATTTGTCCGTCTCTTTGTTGCTTAGGTCAACCACCAACACAGATTGGTTTGTCATTCACTAGAAGTGAGCTTTAAAATGTCACTATTCATTATTATTATTATTCTATTTAAGTGCTTACTATGTGTCATGTATTGTTCTAAGAACCAGGGTGGATAATAGGCTGGACAGAGTCCCCGTTCCACACAATTTAAATAGGAGAAAGAACAGGTTTCGAATCCCCATTTTACCACTGAGAAAACTGAGCCCGTAGAAGTTGAGTGATTTGCCCAAGAACACAAAGCAGGCAAGTGGCAGTGGCAGAATTAGAACCCAGGTCCGCTGACTCCAAGGCCTGTACTTTTTCCACTAGGCCACATTGCTTCCCAATTTTTAGCACGACATATCGATATTTAACATTCTGGGACACTTCAAGTGTTTTATAACATCTAATTGTTCACAGTGTTCCCGTGAAGTACTAATCAGTCAAACCGGTCTACCAACTCTGTACATTGTATTCCCCCAAGTTTGTTCTCCACACGGTAAGTGCTCAATAAATATGATTGATTGAGTAATGGGGAGGTAAACAGGATATTGATGTCAGCTGCGTGGCCAGATAGAAAACCCAGGATCATTCTTTTATTTTTAATGGTATTTGTTAAGCACTTAGTACGTGCCAGACACTGAACTAAGCCCTGGGGTAGATGCAAGGTAATCAGGTTGGACACAGTCTATGTCTCCCATGAGGCTCCCAGGCTTAATCCACATTTTACATATGAGGTTATCGAGGCACAGAGAGTCCAAGCCCATCGCAGACAAGTAGTGGAACGGGGATTAGAACTCAGATCCTTAAGACTCCCGGGCCCATCCTCTATCATCATCATCATCAATCGTATTTATTGAGCGCTTACTATGTGCAGAGCACTGTACTAAGCGGTTGGGAAGTACAAATCCTCTAAGCTACGCTGCTTCTCTGAAATTTCTGTCCAAAGTTCTGACATTTCATCTTTCTCTTCGTTTCCTGGCCTGCCGTGCTTCAATTTAGCACTTCGGTCGTGTCGCTGAATTCCAAGCGAGCACTGGACGACGCATCATCGTAGTCATAGTAATGGATGGGGTATTGATTAAGCACTTACTAAGGGCTGGGGAAGAGACAAGATAATCGGGTCAGACAGAACCCCTACCCCATATAGAGCTCCCCTTCTAAAAAGAAGGGGGAACAATCGATCAATCGATCATATTTATTGAGGATTTACTGCATGCAGAGCACTGTACTAAGAGCTTGAGAGAGCACAATATAACAGAGTTGGCAGACACGCTCTCTGCCCACTACAGTCTAGAACAAGTATTTAATCCCCATTTTACGGATGAGGAAACGGAGCCACAGAAAAATCAAGTGACTGGACCAAGGTCACCCAGTAGATAAAGAGGCAGAGCTGAGATGAGAGTCCCCAGTCAGGTGACGGCCCATATTCTTCTCCTGGACGAAGCTGCTTCTCTTTGTTGCATCATCATCATCAATCGTATTTATTGAGCGCTTACTATGTGCAGAGCACTGTACTAAGCGCTTGGGAAGGACAAATTGGCAACATATAGAGACAGTCCCTACCCAACAGTGGGCTCACAGTCTCAAAGGGGGAGACAGAGAACAAAACCAAACATACTAACAAAATGAAATAAATAGGATAGATATGTACAAGTAAAATAAATAAATAGAGTAATAAATATGTACAACCATAAAATTTAATTTCAGCACTCTTAGGTGATCTATTCTAAACCCTCCTAGGTATTTACAATCTTTTTTCGACTCTCATACCAGAGGGGGGATTAGAACCCAGGCCTCCAACCTTTCAAGGCTGTTACTTTCCCTCTGAGCCACCACAGGCAGCAACCTCAAGCTAGGGGCAGGGGAAATGATACGGACGTTTTAGAAGTTGTGATGTGTCTGGGTCAGCCTCAACAATGCCACTTAGAAATTATGCATGCATACGGTTGTAATTTCTACTATTTATATTGACTATATGGAAAAAGAGAGCATTGCTGGAGCATTTTCACCATTCAGGTGACCTCTGGTTGTATTCTTCGTATAACTTGTCTTCCGGATATGTTGTTAAAGTATATTTAAAACGGTATTATCATGAACACTGATTTCCCATTTCACTGAAAGGAGAACATCATAACACCAGTGCTCTTTCTGTGTCTCAGCTGGAATAGTTCTTGTGTTACGTTGATGTAAGCTTCTCCTGTAGACTGCTGTTGGGCAGGAAACGTTTCTACTGACACTGTTGTTCTGTAGTCTTCTGAACGCTTAGGACAGCGCTCTGCACCCAGTAAATGCTCAATAAAGAGGAGCAGCGTGGCCTAGTGGAAAGAGCACAGGCCTGGGAGTAAGAGGATGTGGGTTCTAGTCCCGGCTTCACCACGTCCCTGCTTTGTGACCTTGGGCAAGTCCAGTTTCTTCATCTGTAAAATGTATCTATCCTCCTTCCTACTTAGATTGTGAGCCCTGTGTGGCACAGGGACCGTGTCCCACCTGTTTATCCTGTACCTTTCCCAGGGCTTAGAACAGTGCTTGACACACAGTAAATGCCGAACAAATGACACAGTTGTTATTATTGTTATTCAATACCATTGATTGATTGGTTATCATATCCCTGACTGTGGTAGACCAGATTAGGAGCTCCACGAGACTTTGACTTTACTGTGTTCTCCTGAGCACCCTGTATAGTAGATAATCATGAATGAAGAACTCCAAAGCCCCGCAGGGGTGACGGTGGGTAGGTGGTTATAGACCCACAGTGGAAAGGCTCCTCCTTAGAATCACTCCAATTTCTTCTAAGCAGACCACCTTCTTGTGTAATTAACCACTTAGTCAATATTTCCTCATTCTTTTCCACTGATGGTAGGATACAGCAATTCACCTATTTGTTTGCAGCCGTTCTGCAGAAACCTGCAGTGTGTTTCTGGATCCTTTGATTCTATACTTCCTCATTTGTGTTTGAATAAATCCCCTCCTTATAGAAACACTAGAAGTTCATCTTCCCAGACTGAGCCCCTTCCTTCCTCTCCCCCTCGTCCCCCTCTCCATCCCCCCATCTTACCTCCTTCCCTTCCCCACAGCACCTGTATATATGTGTATATGGTTGTACATATTTATTACTCTATTTATTTATTTATTTTACTTGTACATATCTATCCTATTTATTTTATTTTGTTGGTATGTTTGGTTTTGTTCTCCGTCTCCCCCTTTTAGACTGTGAGCCCACTGTTGGGTAGGGACTGTCTCTATGTGTTGCCAATTTGTACTTCCCAAGCGCTTAGTACAGTGCTGTGCACATAGTAAGCGCTCAATAAATACGATTGATGATGATGATGATGATCTACTCACATCTCGTCATTTCCTCACGTGCCTCTCCCCTTAAACGCTACGAAGGAGAGGGGACAAGAATAGCGAGCAACAAAATGATAAGGCCTAGTGATTCCTTTCCTTTCCTCACAATGTAGGGTCATTATTTCTTCCTTACCTTCCCATTACGTGAGGTCATTTCACTAGTCTTTGATTTAAAGGAAGTCATCCAATACTTGTCCAATCAGAAATCCACATATAGGAAATTGGTGAGTTCTAATTTTACTCCTGATATATTTTTGTTTGTTTTTAAACGGTATTTGTTAAGTGCTTACTGTGTGCCAGGCACTGTACAAAGACATACAAGCGAGTTGGGCTGGACACAGTCCATGTCCCACATGGGGCTCTTAGTCTTAATCCCCTTTTTACAGATGAGGCACAGAGAAGTGAAGCAGCTTGCCCAAGGTCACACAGCAGAAATGTGGCCGGGCAGGGATTAGAACCCAAGTACTTCCGACTTCAGGCCTGTGCTCTATCCACTAGGCAATGCTGCTTCTCTAATTTTTGTGTCCTTGAACTAGTCATTTGCCTTGGAAAATGCGGTGAAAAGAGACTCCCGGAAGCTAAAGTGAACAATTATGAATGTCCCAGTTCAAGAACAAAACGAGGGGAGGGTGACCACAAGGAAAGGAAGTATTGTGGAGCTATCGACAAGAACGACACATTCAATAATAAACCTGTATTTATTTCCTTGCAATACCTTTCTCCTTTTCTCATTCCGAAATGCACCAATCCTTAGTTTTGAGGTGTTATAGCTCTAGCCGAACATAACAGGTAGGAGATGGCAGCTAACAGAATGACAAAAGGAGTTTTTCCAATAGCTTTGATCAGTCTACATTCTGAAGTCCAGTGGTCCAAAGCCCATTAGAAATTCCGGTGAAAGACAGCGGCTGACAGATCTCGAAGCAGTCCTGGCAGGTGGGTTATATATGTATATATAACCTGTATATGTTTGTACATATTTATTACTCTATTTATTTATTTATTTTACTTGTACCTATCTATTCTATTTATTTTATTTTGTTAGTATGTTTGGTTTTGTTCTCTGTCTCCCCCTTTTCGACTGTGAGCCCACTGTTGGGTAGGGACGGTCTCTATATGTTGCCAATTTGTACTTCCCAAGCGCTTCGTACAGTGCTCTGCACATAGTAAGCGCTCAATTAATACGATTGATGATGATGATGATGATGGGTTAAACCCTTCAACCAAGTTCTCGGTTACCCAGCGGCAATCTTGGATACCGCTAGAAATGACCTGGAGCCCATTTCCTACAATTATCCAGCTCCTATTTCCACTAACCATGTCGGAAGTACCAAAGGCTCGGAACCAAACTTCAGAAGGGAAGACAACTGATCCCGACCCCGTTCCTATTCTTCCGAACATTTGTACTTCCCAAGCGCTTAGTACAGTGCTCTGCACATAGTAAGCGCTCAATAAATACGATTGATGATGATGATGATGAAGAACAGGACAAAGTATCATAGGAGTTCAAAGTTGCACATACTGTCCAACTATAAAAGAGGAAGCAATCATTCAATTAATTGTATTTATTGAACACTTGCTGTGCGCAGAGCATCATCATCGTCATCATCAATCGTATTTATTGAGCGCTTACTATGTTCAGAGAACATTTGGGAAGTACAAATTGGCAACATACAGAGACAGTCCCTACCCAACAGTGGGCTCACAGTCTAAAAGGGGGAGACAGAGAACAAAACTAAGCACTTGGGAAAGTACAGTTTAACAGAGTTGGTAAACTTGTTCCCTCGCCCGCAACGAGCTGACATCATCATCATCATCATCATCATCAATCGTATTTATTGAGCGCTTACTATGTGCAGAGCACTGTACTAAGCGCTTGGGAAGTACAAATTGGCAACATATAGAGACAGTCCCTACCCAACAGTGGGCTCACAGTCTAAAAGGGGGGGGACAGAGAACAAAACCAAACATACTAACAAAATAAAATAAATAGAATAGATATGTACAAATAAAATAAATAGAGTAAAAAATATGTACAAACATAGAGGGGATGTAGACATTAATATACGTACGTAAGTTACAGATATGTACGGAAGCACTTTGCCGCTGAGGGGGGCACAGTGAATTAAGGGTGTAATTCCAAGTGAAAGGGCGAAATGGGAGTGGGCAAAGAGGAAATGAAGCTGGGAATCCTCTTGGAGGAGAGCTGCTTTTAATAAAACTTGGAAAGTGGGGAGAGTGATCGAATGGCAGATATGAAGAAGGAGGGTGTTCCGGACCAGAGGCAGACGCGGGCAAGAGGTTGAAGGTGAGATAGATGAGATTGAAGGCACGGTGAATAGTTTGGTATTAGAGGACCCAAGTGTGCGGGCTGGGTTGTAACAGGGAGGTAATGTAGGAGGGGGCAAGGTGCATTTAAGGAGAAACATCCTAGATAAAAGGAGGATTTAATTGCT
Organism: Tachyglossus aculeatus; assembly: GCF_015852505.1. Taxonomy (NCBI): domain Eukaryota; kingdom Metazoa; phylum Chordata; class Mammalia; order Monotremata; family Tachyglossidae; genus Tachyglossus; species Tachyglossus aculeatus. Next base: position 50,690,260 of record NC_052072.1, read on the forward strand.
GCACAATAATTAGTGCACGGCTATGGTTGATCACGTACCTCGCATCTTGTATCCTTGGTGCCAGTCACAAGTACTAGAGAAGCCGCATGGCTTAGTGGAAAGTTCATGGGCCTGAGAGAGGTCATTCATTCATTCAATCGTATTTATTGAGCGCTTACTGTGTGCAGAGCACTGGACTAAGCGCTTGGGAAGTACAAGTTGGCATCATATAGAGACAGTCATCATCATCATCATCATCATCAATCGTATTTATTGAGCGCTTACTACGTGCAGAGCACTGTACTAAGCGCTTGGGAAGTACAAGTCGGCAACATATAGAGACGGTCCCTACCCAACAGTGGGCTCACGGTCTAGAAGGGGGAGACAGGGAACAAAACCAAACATATTAACAAAATCATCATCATCATCAATCGTATTTATTGAGCGCTTACTATGTGCAGAGCACTGTACTAAGCGCTTGGGAAGTACAAATTGGCAACATAGAGAGACAGTCCCTACCCAACAGTGGGCTCACAGTCTAAAAGGGGGAGATAAATAAAATAAAATAAACAAAATAAACAAACAAAATAAATAAAATAAACAAAATAAAATAAATAGAATAGATATGTACAGGTAAAATAAATAGAGTAATAAATATGTTCAAACATATATACATGTGCTGTGGGGAAGGGAAGGAGGTAAGATGAGGGGATGAACACTAATATATTCATTCATTCATTCAATCGTATTTATTGAGCGCTTACTGTGTGCAGAGCACTGGACTAAGCGCTCGGGAAGGACAAGTTCGTGGGTTCTAATCCCGGCTCTGCCACCTATCAGCTGCGTGATTTTGGGCAAGTCACTTAACTTCTCTGTACCTCAGTGACCTCATCTGTAGAATGGGGATTAAGACTGTGTGAGCCCCACGAGGGACAACCTGATTACCTTGTTATCTTACCCCAGCGCTTAGAACAGTGCTTGGCACGTAGTAAGCTCTTAACAAATACCATTATTATTATTATTATTAAGCATCGGAAGTGGCAGGGCTGAGGCTCATCAGTTGGGGAGATTCCATCATCCCTCCAACATTAGGAAGCAGTGGAGCCTGGTGGAAGTAAGAGGACCTTTTTTTTTTTTAAATGGTATTTGTTAAGCACTTACTATGTGCCACACACTGTACTATGTGCTGGGGTAGATACACAATAATCAGGTTGGGTGCAGAATATAATAATAATAATAATAATAATAATAATAATAATGGTATTTGTTAAGCGCTCACTATGTGCAAAGCACTGTTCTAAGCGCTGGGGAAGATACAAGGTTATCAGGTTGTCCCACATGGGGCTCTCAGTCTTAGTCCCCATTTTTTACAGATGAGGGAACTGAGGCCCAGAGAAGTGAAGTGACTTGCCCAAAGTCACACAGCTGCCAAGTGGCAGAGCTGGGATTCGAACCCATGACCTCTGACTCCAAAGCCCATGATCTTCCCACTAAGCCACGTAAGGCTCCCCGTCTTAATTCCCATTTTAGATTGATTTGTATAAATGAGGTAACTGAGGCACAAAGAACTTAAGTGACTTGAAGTCACTTCACTTCTCTGTGCTTCAGTTATCTTGTCTGTAAAATGGGGATTAAGACTGTGATCCCTAGGAGGGACACAGACTGCATCCTTCCTGATTAGCTTGTATCTACCCTAGGGTTTAGTACAATGCCTGCCACATATTAAGCAGTTAGCAAATATCCTAAAAAGGAGGACCTGCCTGCTATGTGATACTGGGAAAGTGACTTAACTTCTCTGTGCCTCGCTTTGTTCGTCTGTAAAATGGGGATTAAATTCTACTCCTTTCTTCATAGACTACAAGTCTCGTGTGGGACAGGGACTGTGTCCAACCTAATAATCTTGACTCGACACCAGAGCTTGCCACCTCATAACTGCTTAATAAATATCATAGTTATTAATCAAGCACTTAGTACAGTGCTCTGCACACAGTAAGCGCTCAATAAATACAATTGATTGATTGATTGATCATCTCTAGCTGAAAATTATAGATAGGGTACGAAAGGCTATGGAATAAGTGAGCGAAATGTCCCCTTTGAAAAAAAAATGTTATGTAGAACTGGTAATGTGAGAGGAAACAGGAAATTCAATTTCTAAATTATCAATCTATCACAGGGCTGTTTTATATTTGGGTTGTATGCACTTTTTAAAAATAATATAAACATCCTGCTAGCATCTTTAGGATGAGAAATGCAGCTGTTTATTGAAGATTTGTAATGCCCAGCTGCTTGTCCTAAGCCTAAAAGAGCAGTCTCCAGTGACGCAAAGAATTACAAACAGCAGGCCCTTGAAAGCAGCATCTAATTTAGGCTCTCCTTGTTCAATCGTACTTCTTGAGCACTTACTATGTGCAGAGCACTGTACTAAGCGCTTGGGAAGTACAAATCGGCAACATATAGAGTCGGACCCTACCCAACAACGGGCTCACAGTCTAGAAGGGGGAGACAGACAACAAAACAAGCAGACAGGTGTCCAAACTGTCAGAATAAATAGAATTAGAGCTATATGCCCATCATTAATAAAATAGAGTAGTAAATATATACAAGTAAAATGAATAGAGTAACAAATATGCACAAATATTGTGGGGAGGGGAGGGGGGTAGGGCAGAGGGAGGGGGGTGATGGGGAGAGGGGGAGGAGGAGAGGAAAAAGGGGGCTCAGTCTGGGAAGGCCTCCTGGAGGAGGTGAGCTTTCAGTAGGGCTTTGAAGGGAGGAAGAGAGCTAGCTTGGTGGATGGGCAGAGGGAGGACATTCCAGGCCAGGGGAAGGACGTGGGCTGGGCGTCGACGGCGGGACAGGCGAGAATGAGGTAGGGTGAGGAGGTTAGCATCAGCGGAGCAGAGGGTGCAGGCTGGGCTGGAGAAGGAGAGAAGGGAGGTGAGGTAGGAGGGGGCGAGGGGATGGACAGCCTTGAAGCCCAGGGTGAGGAGTTTTTGCTTGATTCGTAGGTTGACAGGGAACCACTGGAGATTTTAGAGAAGGGGAGTGATATGCCCAGAGTGTTTCTGTACAAAGATAATCCAGGCAGCAGAGTGAAGAATAGACTGAAGTGGGGAGAGACAGGAGGATGGGAGATCGGAGAGGAGGCTGATGCAGTAGTCCAGTCGGGATAGGATGAGAGATTGAACCAGCAGGGTAATGGTTTGGATGGAGAGGAAAGGGTGGATCTTGGCGATGTTGTGGGGGTGAGACCAGCAGGTTTTGGTGATGGATTGGATGTGTGGGGTGAATGAGAGAGCGAAGTCGAGGATGACACCAAGGCTGCGGGCTTGTGAGACGGGAAGAATGGTAGTGCCGTCAACAATGATGGGAAAGTCAGAGAGAGGGCAGGGTTTGGGAGGGAAGACAAGGAGTTCAGTCTTGGACATGTTGAGTTTTAGGTGGCGGGCGGACATCCAGATGGAGATGTCCTGAAGGCAGGAGGAGACGCGAGCCTGGAGGGAGGGAGAGAGAGCAGGGGCAGAGATGTAGATTTGGGTGTCGTCAGCGTAGAGATGACAGTTGAAGCCGTGGGAGCGAATGAGTTCACCAAGGGAGTGAGTGTAGATCGAGAACAGAAGGGGACCAAGCACTGACCCTTGAGGAACCCCTACAGTAAGGGGATGGGAGGGGGAGGAGGAGCCTGCACAAGAGACTGAGAATGAACGGCCGGAGAGATAAAAGGAGAACCAGGAGAAGACAGAGTCTGTGAAGCCAAGGTTGGATAGTGTATTGAGGAGAAGAGGGTGGTCCACAGTGTCGAAGGCAGCTGAGAGGTCGAGGAGGATTAGGATAGAGTAGGAGCCGTTGGATTTGTCAAGCAGGAGGTCATTGGTGACCTTTGAGAGGGCAGTTTCAGTGGAGTGTAGGGGACGGAAGCCAGATTGGAGGGGGTCGAGGAGAGAGTTGGAGTTCAGGAATTTGAGGCAGTGAGTGTAGATGACTCGTTGTAGGAGTTTGGAAAGGAAGGGTAGGAGGGAGATAGGGTGATTCATTCATTCATTCATTCAATCGTATTTATTGAGCGCTTACTGTGTACAGAGCACTGTACTAAGCACTTGGGAAGTACAAGTTGGCAACACATAGAGACGGTCCCTACCCAACAGTGGGCTCACAGTCTAAAAGGGGAAGACAGAGAACAAAACCAAACATAGTAACAGAAAATAAAATGAATAGAATAGATAGGTACAAGTAAAATAAATAGTGTTATGTATTAATTATATAAACAATTATATATCGATTTAACTTACATCTGTATATACTCAGAAGAATGTATAATATAATGATATAAATATATACTAATATATTCATTCATTCACTCAATCGTATTTATTGAGCGCTTACTGTGTGCAGAGCACTGGATTCAGCGTTTGGGAAGGACAAGTTGGCAACATATATATATTTTCATATATATATTTAAAACTATATATAGTTTCATATATATAACGTAAAAAAACTACATATATGGTTTCATATATAAAACTATATATATCATCAATCGTATTTATTGAGCGCTTACTATGTGCAGAGCACTGGACTAAGCGCTTGTTTCATATATATATATATATAAAACAACGCCTATATCGGCAACATATATATTGTCATCTATATATAGTTCTATATATGTATATTACTATATGATAATATAATGTTCTATAGACTAGATAAATGACGTGGTGATCATTCCTATCCGCGACACTTCCAGGCCGCCTCAGCCGGCCCGCCCGTCGTCACGGCGACGGCCACGTGGCGTCATCACGCCGCGCCGCAGACCTGACGTCATCAGATCGCGGCGCAGATCTAACGCCATCACGGCGCCGCCGCACGGGCGGTCTGAAACGTCATCACGCCGCGCCGCGGGGGCGGCCTAAACGTCATCACTCCGCGCCGCGGGGGGCGCTCGGGCGTCATCACGCCGCGCCGCGGGGGCCGCCGGGACGTCATCGCGCCGCGTCCTCGACGGCCGGAGCGGAGCGACCTCCGCAGCCCCGGCCCGATCCGGTTCGGTCCGGTCTGGTCCGGTTCGGTCCGGTCCGCGATGGCCGCGGCGATCCTGAGGCTGAGCCCGTCGGCGCGGGGCGTCGCCTCGGCCGGAGCCCGCAGAGCGGTGAGACCAGCGTCCGCCCAGGCTAGAGGTCACGGGGTCACGGGCACTCACTCATTCATTCATTCATTCAGACAGACAGACAACCCTTCCTTTATTCATTCAGCCAGTCAGTCGGTCATTCAGTCGTATTTGTGGAGCGTCTCCTGTGGGCAGGGCGCTGTGATAAGCGCTTTCATTCATTCATTCAGTCAGTCGTCTTTGTGGAGCCTTTACGGTGGGCAGAGCGCTGTAATGAGCGCCTTCATTCATTCAGTCAGTCGTCTTTGTGGAGCCTTTACGGCGGGCAGAGCGCTGTAATGAGCGCCTTTATTCATTCATTCATCCAGTCGTCTTTGTGGAGCCTTTACGGTGGGCAGAGCGCTGTAATGAGCGCCTTCATTCATTCAGTCAGTCGTCTTTGTGGAGCCTTTACCGTGGGCAGAGCTCTGTAATGAGCGCCTTTATTCATTCATTCATTCAGTCGTCTTTGTGGAGCCTTTACGGTGGGCAGAGCGCTGTAGTGAGCGCCTTTATTCATTCATTCAGTCAGTCGTCTTTGTGGAGCCTTTACGGTGGGCAGAGCGCTGTAATGAGCGCCTTTATTCATTCATTCATTCAGTCGTCTTTGTGGAGCCTTTACGGTGGGCAGAGCGCTGTAATGAGCGCCTTTATTCATTCATTCATTCAGTCGTCTTTGTGTAGCGTTTCCTGTGTGGGGAGAGCACTGTAATAAGCGCTTTCACTCATTCAGTCGTATTTGTGGAGCCTTTACTGTGTGGAGAGCGCTGTGATAAGCGCCTTCATTCATTCATTCAATCGTCTTTGTGGAGCCTTTACGGTGGGCAGAGCGCTGTAATAAGCGCCTTTATTCATTCATTCCTTCAGTCGTCTTTGTGGAGTCTTTACCGTGGGCAGAGCGCTGTAATAAGCGCCTTTATTCATTCATTCCTTCAGTCGTCTTTGTGGAGCCTTTACCGTGGGCAGAGCGCTGTAATAAGCGCCTTTATTCATTCATTCCTTCAGTCGTCTTTGTGGAGCCTTTACCGTGGGCAGAGCGCTGTAATAAGCGCCTTTATTCATTCATTCATTCAGTCGTCTTTGTGGAGCCTTTACGGTGGGCAGAGTGCTGTAATGAGCGCCTTTATTCATTCATTCATTCAGTCGTCTTTGTGGAGCGTTTCCTGTGTGGGGAGAGCACTGTAATAAGCGCTTTCACTCAATCGTCTTTGTGGAGCCTTTACCGTGTGGAGAGCGCTGTAATAAGCGCCTTCATTCATTCATTCAATCGTCTTTGTGGAGCCTTTACCGTGGGCACAGCGCTGTAATAAGCGCCTTTATTCATTCATTCATTCAGTCGTCTTTGTGGGTCCTTTACGGTGGGCAGAGCGCTGTAATGAGCGCCTTTATTCATTCATTCATTCAGTCGTCTTTGTGGAGCCTGTACGGTGGGCAGAGCGCTGTAATGAGCGCCTTCATTCATTGTCAGTCGTCTTTGTGGAGCCTTTACGGTGGGCAGAGCGCTGTAATGAGCGCCTTTATTCATTCATTCCTTCAGTCGTCTTTGTGGAGCCTTTACGGTGGGCAGAGCGCTGTAATGAGCGCCTTTATTCATTCATTCATTCAATCGTCTTTGTGGAGCCTTTACTGTGTGGAGAGCGCTGTAATAAGCGCCTTCATTCATTCATTCAGTCGTCTTTGTGGAGCCTTTACGGTGGGCAGAGCGCTGTAATAAGCGCCTTCATTCATTCATTCAGTCGTCTTTGTGGGTCCTTTACGGTGGGCAGAGCGCTGTAATGAGCGCCTTTATTTATTCATTCATTCAGTCGTCTTTGTGGAGACTACGGTGGGCAGAGCGCTGTAATGAGCGCCTTTATTCATTCATTCAGTCAGTCGTCTTTGTGGAGCCTTTACCGTGGGCAGAGCACTGTAATAAGCGCCTTGATTCATTCATTCATTCAGTCGTCTTTGTGGAGCCTTTACCGTGGGCAGAGCGCTGTAATGAGCGCCTTCATTCATTCAGTCAGTCGTCTTTGTGGAGCCTTTACCGTGGGCAGAGCGCTGTAATAAGCGCCTTTATTCATTCATTCAGTCAGTCGTCTTTGTGGAGCCTTTACTGTGGGCAGAGCGCTGTAATGAGCGCCTTTATTCATTCATTCCTTCAGTCGTCTTTGTGGAGCCTTTACGGTGGGCAGAGCGCTGTAATAAGCGCCTTTATTCATTCATTCAGTCAGTCGTCTTTGTGGGTCCTTTACGGTGGGCAGAGCGCTGTAATGAGCGCCTTTATTCATCCATTCATTCAGTCGTCTTTGTGGAGCCTTTACGGTGGGCAGAGCGCTGTAATAAGCGCCTTTATTCATTCATTCCTTCAGTCGTCTTTGTGGAGCCTTTACTGTGGGCAGAGCGCTGTAATAAGCGCCTTTGTTCATTCATTCAGTCATCTTTGTGGAGCGTTTCCTGTGTGGGGAGAGCACTGTAATAAGTGCTTTCACTCATTCAGTCGTATTTGTGGAGCCTTTACTGTGTGGAGAGCGCTGTGATAAGCGCCTTCATTCATTCATTCAATCGTCTTTGTGGAGCATTTACCGTGTGCAGAGCGCTGGACTAAGCGCCTTCATTCATTCATTCATTCAGTCGTCTTTGTGGAGCCTTTACCGTGGGCAGAGCGCTGTAATAAGCGCCTTTATTCATTCATTCATTCAGCCGTCTTTATGGAATGCTGCCTATGTGCACAGCGGTGGACTAAGCGCCTTCATTCATTCACTCATTCAATCGTCCTTGTGGAGCCTTTACTGTGGGCAGAGCACTGTAATAAGCGCCTTCATTCATTCAGTCGTCTTTGTGGAGCGTTTACTGTGTGGAGAGCGCTGTAGTAAGCGCCTTCATTCATTCAATCAGTCGTATTTGTGGAGCCTTTACTGTGGGCAGAGCGCTGTAATAAGCGCCTTCATTCACTCATTCAGTCGTCTTTGTGGAGCGTTTACTGTGTGCAGAGCGCTGTAATAAGCGCTTTCATTCGTTCATTCAACCGTCTTTATGGAGCTCTGACCCTGTGCAGAGCGCTGGACCAAGCCCCTTCATTCATTCATTCAGTCGTCTTTGTGGAGCGTTTCCTGTGGGCAGAGCGCTGTAATAAGCGCCTTCATTCATTCAGTCGTATTTGCAGAGCGTCTACTCTGTGCAGAGCGCTGTAATAAGTGCATTCATTCATTCAGTCGTATTTGTGGAGCGTCTACTGTGTGCAGAGCGCTGTAATAAGCGCTTTCATTCATTCATTCATTCAGTCGTCTTTGTGGAGCCTTTATGGTGGGCAGAGCGCTGTAATAAGCGCCTTCATTCATTCATTCAGCCGTCTTTATGGAGCGCTGCCTATGTGCACAGTGGTGGACTAAGCGCCTTCATTCATTCACTCATTCAATCGTCCTTGTGGAGCCTTTACTGTGTGCAGGGCACTGTAATAAGCGCCTTCATTCATTCATTCAGTCATATTTGTGGAGCGTTTCCTGTGTGCAGAGCACTGTAATAAGCGCCTTCATTCACTCATTCAGTCGTACTTGTGGAGCGTTGCCTGTGTGGAGAGCACGGTAATAAACGCTTTCACTCATTCATTCAGTCGTCTTTGTGGAGCGTTTCCTGTGTGCAGAGCGCTGTAATAAGCGCTTTCATTCATTCATTCAGTCATAGTTGTGAACCATTTATTGTGTGGAGAGCGCTGTAATAAGCGCATTCATTCATCCGTTCACTCGTATTTGTGGAGCGTTTACTGTGTGGAGAGCGCTGTGATAAGCGCTTTCATTCACTCATTCAATCGTACGTGTAGAGCGCTTACTCTGTGCAGAGACTGTAATAAGCGCTCTCATTTATTCAGTCAGTCGTATTTGTGGAGCATTTACTGTGGGCAGAGCGCTGTAATAAGCGCTTTTGTTCATTCATTCAACCGTCTTTATGGAGCGCTGACCGTGGGCACAGCGCTGGACTAAGCGCCTTCATTCATTCATTCATTCAGTCGCCTTTGTGGAGCCTTTACCGTGGGCAGAGCACTGTAATAAGCGCCTTTATTCGTTCATTCAATAGTCTTTTGCAGCCTTTACTGTGGGCAGAGCGCTGTAATAAGCGCCTTTATTCATTCATTCAGTCGTCTTTGTGGAGCCTTTACCGTGGGCAGAGTGCTGTAATAAGCGCCTTCATTCATTCAGTCGTCTTTTTGGAGCCTTTACCGTGGGCAGAGCGCTGTAATAAGCGCCTTTATTCATTCATTCAATCGTCTTTGTGGAGCCTTTACCGTGGGCAGAGTGCTGTAATAAGCGCCTTTATTCATTCATTCAATCGTCTTTGTGGAGCCTTTACCGTGGGCAGAGCGCTGTAATAAGCGCCTTCATTCATTCAATCGTCTTTGTGGAGCCTTTACTGTGTGCAGAGCGCTGTAATAAGCGCCTTTATTCATTCATTCAGTCGTATTTGTGGAGCGTTTACTGTGTGGAGAGCGCTGTAATAAGCGCTTTCATTCCTTCATTCAGCCGTCTTTATGGAGCGCTGACTCTGTGCACAGCGCTGGACTAAGCCCCTTCATTCATTCATTCATTCATTCAATCGTTTTTGTGGAGCCTTTACTGTGTGCAGAGCGTTGTAATAAGCGCTTTTATTCATTCATTCAGTCGTATTTGTGGAGCGTTTCCTGTGTGGAGAGCGCTGTAATAAGCGCTTTCATTCATTCAACCGTCTTTATGGAGCACTGGCTATGTGCACAGCGCTGGGCTAAGCGCCTTCACTCATCTTTGTGGAGCCTTTACTGTGTGCAGAGCGCTGTAATAAGTGCTTTTATTCATTCATTCAGTCGTATTTGTGGAGCGTTTACTGTGGGGAGAGCACTGTAATAAGCGCTTTCATTCATTCATTCAGCCGTCTTTATGGAGCGCTGACTCTGTGCACAGCGCTGGACTAAGCCCCTTCATTCATTCATTCATTCAATCGTTTTTGTGGAGACTTTACTGTGTGCAGAGCGTTGTAATAAGCGCTTTTATTCATTCATTCAGTCGTATTTGTGGAGCGTTTACTGTGTGGAGAGCACTGTAATAAGCGCCTTCATTCATTCATTCATTCAGTCGTATTTGTGGAGCGTTTACTGTGTGGAGAGCGCTGTAATAAGCGCTTTCATTCATTCATTCAGCCGTCTTTATGGAGCGCTGGCTATGTGCACAGCGCTGGGCTAAGCGCATTCATTCATTCAGTCATATTTGTGGAGCGTTTACTGTGTGGAGAGCACTGTAATAAGCGCCTACATTCATTCATTCATTCAGTCGTATTTGTGGAGCGTTTACTGTGTGGAGAGCACTGTAATAAGCGCTTTCATTCATTCATTCATTCAATCAGTTGTATTTGTGGAGCGTTTACTGTGTGGAGAGCACTGTAATAAGCGCTTTCATTCATTCATTCAATCAGTTGTATTTGTGGAGCATTTACTGTGTGCAGAGCGCTGTAATAAGCGCTTTCACTCATTCAATCGTATGTGTAGAGCGTTTACTCTGTACAGAGCACTGTAATAAGCGCTTTCATTCATTCAGTCAATCGTATTTGTGGAGCGTTTACTGTGGGCAGAGCGCTGTAATAGGCACCTTCATTCATTCATTCAGTCGTATTTGTGGAGCGTTTACGGTGTGGAGAGCACTGTAATAAGCGCATTCATTCATTCAATCGTATGTGTAGAGCGTTTACTCTGCAGAGCACTGTAATAAGCGCTTTCATTCATTCATTCAACCGTCTTTATGGAGCGCTGACTGTGAGCAGAGCGCTGGACTAAGTGCCTTCATTCATTCATTCAGCCATCTCTGTGGAGCGTTTACTGTGTGGAGAGCGCTGTATTAAGCGCCTTCATTCATTCATTCAGTCGTATTTGTGGAGCGTTTACTGTGTGGAGAGCGCTGTGATAAGCGCTTTCATTCATTCATTCAACCGTCTTCACGGAATGCTGACTATGTGCACAGCGCTGGACTGAGCCCCTTCATTCATTCATCTTTGTGGAGCCTTTACTGTGTGCAGAGCGCTGTAATATGCACTTTCATTCATTCATTCATTCAGTCGTCTTTATAGAGCACTGACTGTGTGCAGAGCGCTGGACTAAGCGCCTTCATTCATTCAATCGTATTTGTGGAGCGTTTACTGTGTGCAGAGCACTGTAATAAGCACCTTCATTCAGTCGTATTTGTGGAGCGTTTACTGTGTGCAGAGCACTGTAATACGCGCTTTCATTCATTCGGTCGTATTTGTGGAGCATTTACTGTGTGGAGAGCACTCTAATAAGCGCTTTCATTCATTCATTCAATCAGTTGTATTTGTGGAGCGTTTACTGTGTGCAGAGCGCTGTAATAAGCACATTCATTCAGTCGTATTTGTGGAGCGTTTACTGTGTGGAGAGCGCTGTAATAAGCGCATTCATTCATTCAATCGTATGTGTAGAGCGTTTACTTTGTGCAGAGCGCTGTAATAAGCGCTTTCATTCATTCAGTCAATCGTATTTGTGGAGCATTTACTGTGTGCAGAGCACTGTAATAAGTGCTTTCATTCATTCATTCAATCGTATTTGTGGAGCATTTACTGCGTGCAGAGCACTGTAATAAGCGCTTTCATTCATTCAGTCGTAATTGTGGAGCGCTACAATACTCGCTTTCATTCATTCATTCAATCGTATTTATGGAGCACTGACTGTGCAGAGCGCTGGACTAAGCGCATTCATTCATTCAGTCGTACTTGTGGACCGTTTATTGTGTGCAGAGCACTGTAATAAGCGCGTTCATTCATTTATTCAATAGTATTTGTGGAGCATTTACTGTGTGCAGAGCGCTGTAATAAGCGCTTTCGTTCATTCATTCAGTTGTATTTGTGGAGCGTTTACTGTGGGCAGAGCGCTGTAATAAGTGCTTTCGTTCATTCATTCAATCATACGTGTGGAGCATTTACTCTGTGCAGAGCACGGTAGTAAGCGCTTTCATTCATTCAATCATTTGTGGAGCGTTTACTGTGGGCAGAGCGCTGTAATAAGCGCTTTCATTCATTCATTCAATCGTATTTGTGGAGCGTTTACTGTGTGCAGCGCGCTGTAATAAGCGCTTTCATTCATTCATTCATTCAGTCGTATTTGTGGACCGCTTATTGTGTGCCGAGCACTGTAATAAGTGCTTTCATTCATTCATTCAGTTGTATTTGTGGAGCCTTTACTGTGTGCAGAGCGCTGTAATAAGCGCTTTCATTCACTCATTCAATCGTATTTGTGGAGCGCTTACTGTGTGCAGAGCACAGGACTATGCACATTCCTTTATTCATTCATTCATTCATTCATTCAGTCGTATTTATTGAGCCTTTACTGTGTGCAGAGCACTGGCCTAAGCGTTTGGGAAGTACAAGTCAGCGCCATATAGAGACGGTCCCTACCCAACAACGGTCTCCCTGTCAAGAATCAATCAATCAATCGTATTTATTGAGCGCTTACTGTGTGCAGAGCACTGTACTAAGCGCTTGGGAAGTACAAGTTGGTAACATATAGAGACAGTCCCTACCCAGCAGCGGGCTCACAGTCTAAAAGGAGGAGACAGACAACAAAACCAAGCATACTAACAAAATAAAATAGAATAGAGATGTACAGGTAAAATAAATAAATAAATAGAGTAATAAATAGGTACAAACATATATACATGTTTGGGGAATGGGGAGACAGACAACAAAACAAGCAGACACGTGTCAATACCGTCAGAATAAATAGAATTATAGCTGTAGACACATCATTAATCCCAAGCGTTTGGTACAATCAATCAATCGTATTTATTGAGCGCTTACTGTGTGCAGAGCACTGTACTAAGCGCTTGGGAACTACAAGTTGGCAACATAGAGAGACAGTCCCTACCCAACAGTGGGCTCACAGTCTAAAAGGGGGAGACAGAGAACAAAACCAAACATACTAACAAAATAAACACACGCGGCTTGTATTTTATTTTCAGATTTAATTACCCGACATGACGGTGACAGCTTTGTTTTTGTAACTTCCAGGCTGTTGGGTTAAATAAAAAGCCATTCATGTCACACGCATAATAATAGTGAACCGTGGAATTTGTTAAGCGTTTACTATGTGCGAAGCGCTGGGGTAGATTCAACATAATCAGGTCCCCTCACACTCTTTTTAAGTAGGAGGAAGAACAGGTATTTAATCCCCATTTCGCAGATGAGGAACTGAGGCACAGGGAAGTTGAGCGACTTGCTCAGGGTGTCACAGCAAACAAGTGGCAGGCCCAGGATTAGAACCCAGTTCTTCTCACTCCCAAGCCTGTGCTGTTTCCTGCGCTTCTAGAGTGCCGCATTATTAGCCTTAAGCAGGTTTGTTAGTTGAAGATTTGCAGCTGAAAAATTTGAAATTATAGTGTTGCTGTGTTGCATCGTATTTCAGGTGGGAATACACACGAGTGCGCAGCGCCAGAAGCTATACACCTTTTGGGATTATATCCTCGGAGAAAGGACCACCAAGAGGTTGACAGAGAAGAGCAAAGTCATTACCGTGGACGGCAATTTATGCTCTGGGAAAAGCAAGCTTGCCAAAGGACTGGCAGAGAAGTTAGGTATGAACCAGTTTTCTTTTTAAGAAGAACGATCATCCCCGTCCAGTTTCTAGCAGAGTATCCGTTAACGCCGACCTAGATAGACTAGGACTCAGAGTTGCCGTCTTTCAAGGGGAATTCAGGTATCATAGGATTGAAGTTTCCAATAATTCAAATTCGGGAGTGTTTCCTGTCAAACCGGGACCTCTGAGTTGGATTTTTTTTTTCTGTTAAACGTGAAATCTCCCACAAATCCGAGAAAATTGGTCATTTAATTTGGGATTGCGTGGTTCTCTGTCCCCTCAGCCTCCTCCCTTCCTTCGTCCCTCCCTCGCCCCCTGCATATTCCTTTCCCCCCTTCACTCCCACTCCCCCCCAGTCCTACCTTCAAGCCTCAATTATGTATTTTCTCCGATCATTTATCGTCTCCCTGCTATTTCAACCCACCCACCCCATCGATCACCGGGGCCGAGCTGTTCCAGGTGGAGCGGAGAGCCGCAGGAGCTTGGGCGGAGGACGGGGAGACCGCTGCTTTCCTCAAGGTGTCTGGTCCCGGAGAGACGACATTATGTCGAAAGCGATGGGATGTGTAGCTGTGGGGAGATCCCAGCCATGGAATGAATTCCAAACCCATCACTTCCAGCTGCTCTTCAGCCATCCAAGGCATGCAGCGGGTTTAAACGGATTATCAGAGCTCCCCAAGGAAGGGGGGGCGTAACCTGCTGCGAAACGTTTAGCAGCCCCTTGTAGTAAACAGGTTCCCTGGAGTAAAACTGGCAAACTGACTCCGGGAGCGAGGTTTTCAGGAAATAGCCAGATGTGTTCAAAATGCAGAATCGACCTCACGGCATCAGCGTCTTTACCACGGTGATTTCCGTCCCCAGGTCTGAGGTACTTTCCGGAAGCAGACATCTATTACTTAGACAAAAGTTTAGGAGACGGAACGATAAGAAATCTAGATTACGGTGCCAGCAGCAGTTTGGAGGTGTTTTACGATGATCCCAGAAGTGCTGATGGAAACTCGTACCGCCTGCAGTCCTGGCTGTACACCAGTCGCCTCTTGCAGTACGCCGACGCGCTCGAACACCTGCTGAGCACAGGTTCAGTATGAATGCTCGTCTTTTTTCATCCGCCTCCGCGTTCCCGGTGCATTTCCTCCTGCCGCGGAAACTCAGATTCCGTAACTTCGTGCGTCTCTCGTGGTATAGTCTAAGTGGGGGAGAATATGGGGAGGGATGGCTTCAGGGGGAAAAAAGAAGGGGCCCGTTATTTCAGCAGCGATGAAATGGGAAAGTGTCGTTTCCAAAAAGTAGTTGCTTTTGCGGCACGTTCACCGAATCAATCAATCGATCGTATTAAGCGCTTACTGTGTGCAGAGCACTGTACTAAGCGCTTACTTGCTTTTGTTTGGTTTAGTTGGTTTAGTGCTGAGCCGTTGAGAAACATTGCCAAACTCCACGGAGGTTTCGCTCTGGTGGGAGAGCATCTCAAAGAAACCGGTGGCACTTGGGAGCAATAGGAAAACACCCATATAAGGAGGAAATGGAAAATTAATAGGGAGAGAATGGAGGAGGGGTAGGTTAGCTTACTTTTGACACCTCAATTTGCCTGACAGGCAGGAAGATGATGGAGAGGGGCAATAAAGGAAATGTGAATATTGCATTTTTCCCATTATTACTACAAGGAACCAGGGGCTGAATCTCTAGGGAGTGGAATTCTATAGCCCTTTTAAACAAAGACAGCCTGATATGCTGAAATATTCATTTCTGCTCCATTCTTTCCTCTCGTCATTATCGTTTCAATGCTCCCTCGTTCTTCCCTCTGTATCTTGTCTTCTCTGCCCTGCTTTGATCCTTCTCTTTCCCTTTACGGCCTATTGTTCCTGTTAACTCACTGGCCTTTTTCTCAGCTTTCTCTGTCCTCACCCTTCTCTGCCACGCCTCTTCTCTTGTCACTGCCATCCAATTCTTTTCCCAGTTTCCCGTGGTTAATCCGTATTTCCTTCCTTCTGGTTTTCACCCCCTCCCTCCTCTCAGTCTTGCTAATCCTTCTCATCCTGTGGGTTGCGTTTCTTTGGGCCATCAGCAGTACATTTACCTTGGGGCTGCAACCTGTAAAGTTTGGCCCCTTCCCCGGCAATCTTGGCTGAATTGTTGCTCAAACAGTGAAAGGCATTATAATATTTCAGCAGTATTCTGTAGTGTTAGACGTATGTGTCTGTTGGTACTTACAACAAAGTGATTAATAACGGCCCTCAAATTGACAGTTTAGAAGCAACAGTCACGATGATGATGGCATTTATTAAGCACTTACTGTGTGCCAAGCAATGTGCTGAGCATTAGGGTAGATACAAAGATAAGCACAATGGACACAGTCCTTGTCCCTTATGGGGCTGGCTTCATTTGAGGAAACTGAGGCCCAGAGAAGTTGTGACATAGGTCACAAGAACGTGGTCAAAAGTGACACGGTCAAAAGAACGCTCCCTAAGCTTATCGCTGCAGTCTATCCAAGATACGAAGCGAAGACACGCATTCAGTCACAACCGGGGTGTATTGCTGTGGTGGGTGTATTCGATGAGTTTCAGTTCGGATGACCTGTTTTTAACCGCAGGACAAGGTGTTGTCTTGGAACGGTCCATCTTCAGTGACTTTGTGTTCTTGGAAGCGATGTTCAATCAAGGATACATCCGAAAACAGTGTAAGTTGTTACTGTCGTCCTTCGGTCTTTTCTAAGCTGTTCTAGAGTAGATCCAAGTTAACCCACCTTCAGATACTTTCTTTGTCCACATGGGAGAGCAGGGATTTTATTTTAGTCTTAGAGATGAGGAAACTTTGGCACAGAGAGGAGGTGAAGTGATTTTTCACAGCATCACTCAGCAGACCAGTGATGGAGTTAGTTCAAGAACCTGGTGTTTTCCCCCCAACGGCTCCTGGACCAAGCACTTAGCGCTTGGAATCGCTTAACGTGTACCATCTTTATTTTTATTATTATTATTATTATTATTATTTCCACGTGGGCACAGCGGCATTGATCAATCCATCAATCAATCAGTGGTATTGATGGAGCACTTGCTAACTGCTTAGGCGAGTATAACCCAACAATATATTATCTGCCCATAATGGGCCAGTTCCTAAGAGTCATGAAGGATGGCTTTCTGAGTATATAAATTTATCTTTAAAGTCATCAGACCACCCAACAGCAAAAAGACCCTTAATTGCAATTTTTACTTAAACCTGATGGAGTCTTTTCGATTGGGAACTTTTTGGACTTGGCCCTTGTTATTTCATTATTTCTGACAGCGCCACAGCACAAATGCCTTCCAGAAACTTACCTGGGGCAGTTCCTGGATTGTGGTGTTGAATGGCTCAGACAATAAAGATTGAAAGTTTGCTTTATTCTTAGAAAAAAAAACAAACAACTGAAACCAGCAGTACTCTTCAGTTGATATAAATTATTTCAAAGAAAATATAGTTTATTCCTGAGTAAAAATGTTTTTTATATTTAAATGGAAGAGCATATTTAGTGTTGTCAACAATTTGTATTTTACTATTTTTTATAACTTCCTCATTTAAAATTACTTAAATTTTCCATAGTTTTTTTTTAGTTCAAAAATGATGCCACTTTTCATGCCATTTTCATGGGTTTGATCAAAAATGTCAGTTGAAGAATACCAAGCGGTGGGAATTTGTGTCGTGGGCAGTTGTGATCCTTGGGTGCCTCGTTATTTTTTTACAATTTCAAACAGTTTTTTTCCTTGTCATTGCATCTGGAACAGAAAAAAAAATATTTCAGGAACAGAAAAAAAATATTTCAGGATGTGCGGAGATCAAATTGCCACTTTTTTCCATTCACAGTGCTTTTTTTCGTCACTTATAGGTGTGGAACATTACAACGAAGTCAAGCGCATCACCATCTGTGAATATTTGCCTCCCCATGTGGCCATTTATATTGACATACCTGTTCCAGAAGTACTGAAAAGGATTCAAGAAAAGGGAAATGTAATTCTCCTTTCCCAGACAGATTTATTATGCATTTTCCTTTTGTCCTCTGTTGCAACGATGCGTGCCTCTTAGAAATCCCTTCACTTTAAGCCAGCTACTGAAATAAGTAGTTATATGAGAGACAAAATCTGGGTTTTGGGTGCCTTTGCAAACACTTGGGTGGGGCGGAGGGGTGTGTAGCATGGGCCCAAGAACTCTTAAGAAGCATTTCAGGTTCTTGATCATTTTCCTGGTTTCACAGCTGCAGCTAGGGAAGGATTGTTCTACTTTCTGCTTTTATAGTTTCTTTTTTTTTAATGTAGTATTTAAGTACTTACTATGTGCCAGACACGGTACTAAGCACTAAGGTAGGTTGGATGCAGTCCATATCCTGCATGGGGCTCACAGATTCAATCCCCATTTTACAGGTGAGGTAACTGAAGCACAGAGAATTTAAATGATTTGCCCAAGGTCACACAGCAGACATGTGGCGGAGCTGGATTAGAACTCAGGTCCTCTGACTCCCAGGACCGGGCTCTTTCCATGAGGCCACGCTGCTTCTCCGTTGTAATATTTGCAGCTGAACAGTAACTGGGCCTTTCATTTATCTGGTATAGTAGGAGAACAAGTCTTAGGGCAAGAATAGAGTTTTGCATTAAGTTCATGTGTTCAAATCAGTAGGAAAGTCCCTGAAAAACTCAAGCGGTGAAGTGGTAGCCAAAAGGCTTTTGTGCAGCTATTTTCCTTGTTTTTAAAAAAAAAAAAAAAAAGGAAAATGTTGAGGCTGTCCTAAATGGTTGCCATAAAAACGTCAGGAACATTGGGAAGGGATTTAATTTAGGAGCCAACCTTAACTAGAATTGACTCATCCTTGCTTTCAAAAATCCACCCTCAAATCTGGGAGGTGGAGGAGGGAGAGAAAGAGAGAGAGAGAGATAAACCTCAGTAGAAAATGGAAGGAGGGAGGAGGTAAATTGACTAGTGCACGTTATGCCATCCCTCTGTCTTCCACTGCTCTCCGAGATCATTAGCTTATTGAGCACAGAAAGAAAAAAAAACAAACCATATAGTGACTCCATTGGGGAAAGGGTGAACGTTTATTTTTCTAAGTGTGTTTCATTTTTCTTCTATGCCAGTTTTTATTTTTGTTCAGGCATGTTCAAGAAAGCTAAGCTAGTGTCCACGTTTCACGACTTGCTTTTTTTTTTGTCTTCTGCTTTAGCCACATGAAATGAAGGTGTCTCCTGCATATCTCCAGGACATTGAAAATGCCTATAAGAAAACTTTCCTCCCAGAGATGAGGTTAGCAAAATAAATCGGTTGAGTAGATGTTACTTGATCGGTGTCAGTGTGGGTAACTGATCTGTGTATGAATAAAAATGCAGGTAATGCAAATTTAGATAGATTTTTAGGTAGATTAAAAAAAGTATCTGCACGTGAATTTTTTTTTTTTTTCCTCAGACCTTTTCCACACTTACCAGTGTTGTGGGGCTGATGCGTTTTGTGGACTTGAGGAGTTGAGCTGGGAAAACTCCCAGTACAACCAATTCCCCCATAATATGTGGGTGTATTCTTGTAAAACCCCATGTTAAAAAAAAAACTTGAGGAGTTCTGATGGTGTACGAATTGAGCATATGCACAGAGGGACAAGGGGACAAATTGCTTTTTCAAACACTTATTATTCTGCATCCAAGCAGACTTCTGTTTTCAGATGATCACTAACCTCATTTCCAGTCCACGTCAAAGCATGTCATGAAATAGCAGCTGTATTTTGAATTTCAAAGTGCAACCCGGTTTCTCCTCCATTTGGCCTAATTGATTTTAAGTCCTTGGCCTGAGGGGTTCAAACCAATTTGGCCAATTAAAAGATTTGGAATTGGTCTGTGTACTTCCTTGACATAAAAGTATGTCGGTTGACAGTTAAAAGTCTGTACTGTAGCCATGAAAATTAACATCTGATCTGAATGCGTCCGTGGAAGCTCCTGGTGGGCAGAGACTGTGACTGCCAACTCTGTTATAGAGAAACAGCTTGGCCCAGTGGAAAGAGCTCTGGCTTGGGAGTCAGAGGTCCTGGGTTCGAATTCCGGCTCTGCCACACGTCTGCTGTGTGACCTTGGTCAAGTCACTTAACTTCTCTGAGCCTCAGTTCCCTCATCTGTAAAATGGGGATGAAGATTGTGAGCCCCACATGGGACAACCTGATCACCTTGTACTCCCCCCCAACAGTCCTTGGCACATAATAAGCACTTAACAAATGCCATCGTTATTATTATTATTATTACTCATCCAAGCACTTAGTACAGTGCACACAGAAAGCGCTCAATAAATATGACTGATGGATTGAGGATGTATTGCGATTAAAAATATCACCTCCATAAAGACTTTTTGTATAGAAAAGTGCCAAGAGAACATTTTAATTGGCTATTTTCCTGATTGGAACTACAGTGGAATATAGATTATTCACATTAATTGAAACCAGGAGTTATTTGGGTAGTTGAAAGTTGGACGGAAGGCTTAACAAATACCATCATTATTATTATTATTTTTAGTGGAACATACAGTGGGGAGAGTCAGGTCCCATTCCTCCCCTCCCTGTCTGCCTCACCCTCCTTATTGCAACCTCCTGACTCACAGAAGCAGGCACAAAAATCATATTTCATAGCAAATGCTCTAAATAAGGATTTACCTATCTATAGCCTACCTCTGGGGCATGTCGTCTTTCAGGTGGTTCCATCCCTGCCCTTTCATTTCTACTAGCCAAGAATTTTGAAGAAGTAAAAACTGTTTGCTTTGAAATTTGACTTGCCTTTTGTGCATCATTTTGTTCCCTTACAGTGAGAAATGTGAGGTTTTGCAGTACACTCCAAAAGAAGCACAAAACGTGGAAAAGGTAAAGTTAGCTGGCTAAAACAATCTGTGCCAGAAAGATACACAACTTTATTGAAGTGATTTATTGAATCCTTATGTTTGGTTAGAAACTAAAGCTTTTTTTGTTTTGGTTTGTTTTTTTTGGGGGGGTGAGGGTGGGGTTTGGGTTTTTTTGGTTCTCCTTTGATATTTTGGATTTCGTCTGAGCTACTGCAAGTTCTCACTGACTTCTAAATATGTCCAACCTAATGAAACTGTATCTACCCCAGTGCTGAGAACATTTTGGTTCTCCTTTGATATTTTGGATTTCGTCTGAGCTACTGCAAGTTCTCACTGACTTCTTCTAAATATGCCCAACCTAATGAAACTGTATCTACCCCAGTGCTGAGAACATTTTGGTTCTCCTTTGATATTTTGGATTTCATCTGAGCTATTGCAAGTTCTCACTGACTACTTCTAAATATGCCCAACCTAATGAAACTGTATCTACCCCAGTGCTTAGAACAGTGTTTGACCCTTAGGAAGCACTTACAAATACCACTCTGATTCACTTTTGCTTTTAAAAGGGCAAGCTTATTATGAAGAAAACGACCGAGAATATGAGCATACATCATCCTAAAACCAGATCACTAGTAAAATTGTTACTATCTTCTGTCGTACTCTTAAAGAGAAGAGATAGTCTGTGTTCATTTAACACCGGGATGATTATGACTTGACTTTTCAAGATGTGCCGGGCCATTAAAATTGAGTCAGTCCTACTTGGATTGACATACCAATTGCAGTTAAGTTGTAATTTGCATTTTTAGGTGTTGGAGGATTACTTGTACCTGAAGTTTGATAAGGGACCTTGGCTGGAGCAGGATAATGTTTCTTTCCATCATTTAAGGCTGCTGTAAGTACGGTGATGACCTCGGGGATTTCTGAAATGAAAATAAAAATAATAATAATGTATTTATTAATCATCTCTTATGTGCCAAGCACTGTACTAAGCACTGGGGTAGGTACAAGACAATCAGATCAGATATAGTCCCTGTCCCACATGAGGCTCATTGTCTGAGGTAGGGAGAAAAAATATTTCATCCCTATTTTTCAGATGAGGTAACTGAGGCACGGAGAACTTAAGTGATTTGCAGGCAAGTGGCTGGGCCGAGATTAGAACCAGATTGTGTCGTGGTTTAGTGAAAAGAGAACAGGCTTGGGAATCAGAAGGACCTGGGTTCTAATCCTGGCTCTGCCACATGTCTGCTTTGTGACCTTGGGCAAGTCACTTAACTTCCCCGTGCTTCTTGTGCCTCATCTGTAAAATGGGGATAAGAGTGTGAGCCCCATTTGGGACAGGGACTGTGTCCAACTTAACTTGTATCCGCCCCAGTGTTTGGAACAGTGCTTGGCACATAGCGCTTAACACATTCAATAAAAATAATGAATAATTACCGCAATTGTGATATCTAACTACTGAAGTCTCCCACTGAGTGAGCACTCAGTAAATATTATTGATTGATTAATTGACTCCAGACCCATGCTCTTTCCACGAGGCCACACAGCTTTATTTGAAGGGTTTTGTTTGTACACACTTGATGTACCAATTTTCTGATAGCGTTTGGGAACTAACAGTGTTAATTGGGTGATTTCTTCTTGACTCTCCCCTCCCTCCTTCACACCCCGCTGCTGCCCAGCCTTAAAAATCATAGATTGAGAAGAAGATCCTAGCCAAAACCCTTAATCCCCTGAGTTGTGGCTTGAAGATGACACCACCAACAATGAGGTTGCAGGTGTGAGTGTCTTCGAGAGGGAGTCTTTTGCAAACTTGTGCTTAGCACATAGCGCTTAACACAGTCAATAAAAATAATGAATAATTACCACAATTGTAATATCTAACTACTGACGTCTCCCACCGAGTGAGCACTCAGTAAATATTATTGATTGATTAATTGACTCCAGACCCATGCTCTTTCCACGAGGCCACACAGCTTTATTCTAAGGGTTTTGTTTGTACACACTTGATGTACCAATTTTCTGATAGCGTTTGGGAACTAACAGTGTTAATTGGGTGATTTCTTCTTGACTCTCCCCTCCCTCCTTCACACCCCCCCTGCTGCCCAGCCTTAAAAATCATAGATTGAGAAGAAGATCCTAGCCAAAACCCTTAATCATCATCAATCGTATTTATTGAGCGCTTACTGTGTGCAGAGCACTGTACTAAGCGCTTGGGAAGTACAAATTGGCAACATATAGAGACAGTCCCTACCCAACAGTGGGCTCACAGTCGAAAAGGGGGAGAAAATTTTCTCTCAGCACTCTTAGGTAATCTATTCTAGACCCTCCTAGGTATTTACAATTTTTTTTTTTTAAACTCTCATACCGGGGAAGGGATTAGAACCCAGGCCTCCAGCCTTTCAAGGCTGTTGCTTTCCCTCTGAGCCACCGCAGCCCTCACGAGTTGTGGCTTGAAGATGACACCACCAACGATGAGGTTGCAGTCGTGAGTGTCTTCGAGAGGGAGTCTTTTGCAAACCTGTACGCTTTGGCCCTGAAGATACAGTAGCACAACTTTTCTGCCCACCTGCCATTTGGGGACCATTGCCGAGACATCAGTGGTTAAGAGAGGAAAGAAAAGTTCTGCTGCCAGCAGAACCTGTGCTTACGTTCTACATCCAACTACATCCTCTCACCTGATTCCCCCCATGCGAGGGTCTTTTCCACTTTATTGTGAAAACAAAGGGACAAGAAAATAAACCACACACGCGCACGCCAGAAACACACAGCTATCCTCTGCACACCCATGGTAGGTTAGATAGACTGGAGCTAGAAAACAGCAGGACCACCTGAGCAGGACATGTGCGGGGCAGAGTAATCATTTTAAAACTGTAAAATGGGGATTAAGACTGTGAGCCACACGTGGGACAACCTTGCAGCCTCCCCAGCACTTAGAACAGTGCTTTGCACATAGTAAGCGCTTAACAAATGCCACCATTATTATTTCCAGGACAAGAGAGTGGCCTTCGCTCTTGAAAGCAGCTGAAGCGTTGAGGAAGATTAGAACAGAGTCAAGTACATCTGAATTAATAAGAAGGCAGTCACTGGTGGCCTTGGAGAGTGTAGTCTCGGAGGGGTGAAGTGGGCAGAAAGGACATTGTGGAGGATAAAGAAAGAAGACAGAGGAGATGAAGTGGAGATGGCAGTATATATAACCCATTGAGGAGTTTAAACAAGCTACAGGATGATAGTTGGATGCTGTAGTAGGGTCCAGAGGAGGATTTTTTTCTTCCGGGAGAGTTGGTGTATTTGAAGGCAGGGGGATGGAGCCGTCAGAGAATGAGCAGTTGAAGATGATGGTCTGGGAGAGAGGAA
The DNA here is from genome assembly GCF_015852505.1 of Tachyglossus aculeatus. Taxonomy (NCBI): domain Eukaryota; kingdom Metazoa; phylum Chordata; class Mammalia; order Monotremata; family Tachyglossidae; genus Tachyglossus; species Tachyglossus aculeatus. The sequence continues at coordinate 50,714,136 of NC_052072.1, forward strand.
GGGTGGAGGAGGAGTGGTATCCTTTTTACTAATGCAGGAAGAGTACTGTATTCAAGAAATGATCGTAGCTATTGGTATTTGCTTTTGTGCCTAACTGGTTATTCATGCAGGAGCTCCAAAACACTGCGGGATTTCTCCTTGGTATGTTGATGGGATAAGGGGAGAGCAGGGTTTTTGAGGGGTTTATTTTTGCAAAGATAATAATAATAATAATGGCATTTGTTAAGCGCTTACTCTGTGCAAAGCACTGTTCTAAGCGCTGCCATATCACTTTTGCAAAAAAATGACCAAAGACAGATCTTGGTCAGAGTAACAACATTATTATTTCCAGGACAAGAGAGTGGCCTTCGCTCTTGAAAGCAGCTGAAGCGTTGAGGAAGATTAGAACAGAGTCAAGTACATCTGAATTAGTAAGAAGGCAGTCACTGGTGGCCTTGGAGAGTGTAGTCTTGGAGGGGTGAAGGGGGCAGAAAGGACACTGTGGAGGATAAAGAAAGATGCTGTAACATTCCTAAATACTTCATGAACAGTAGAAACTGTAATAGGGTATAACCTAAGCCTTCACAGACACAAAAACACCTTTCATTTGGGATGATCCTTCTTGGGGTGTTGGTTTCTAGAGTTTTGTACATCTGCTTGGTTGTTGGCACTCCGACTCAGGTATATAATAAAAGGAAGAGCAACTCAAAACCCCTTTAATCAAGGAAAGGCAGTTGACTGAATTATTTCATTTTCTGTCCTCAGCAGTTTTTCTTGAATGCCTTCTATCTGCTTTGGAGCTGGTGCTTTGGAAAAAATGCAAAAGAGGCAATCCCTGAGTCCCTGCCCTCCAACAGCTTATCATTTAATGGAGAGGAAAGTAGGCTTGAGTTGCAAAGAGATGATAATTAAGAGTGAGGCAATAGAGTCAAGTGAATGTCAGAAACAGTTGTTGAAATGGTTTACCAAAACGCATGATCAGGCAGGTATAGAACTAATAGTGAATAACCCAGGAATTGACAGGACTTCATGTAATGTTTTTGTTTTTTGTTTTTTTTTTTGGTATTTAAGTGCCTATTCTGTGCCAGGCACTGTACACCAAAAACTGGAGTAAATACAAGCTTATCAGGTTGATTACAGTCCGTGTCTCACATGGGGCTCACAGTGTTAATCCCCATTTTGCAGGTGAGGTAACTGAAGCACAGAGAAGGGAAGTGACTTGCCCAAGGTCACGTAGCAGACAAGTGGTGACGCTGGGATTAGAACCCAGGTCCTCTGACTCCGAGGCCCACGGTCTATCCATTAGGCTATTCTGCTAACGTGCTGTATATATTTCATTTTGAAATCGTGGTGTGCTCATTTCAGAGCCAGGGTAAACCTAAGGACTTCCAAGAAATTCCTGGGGGAATATTTAAAGGTAGAGGGTGCATTATTTTCCAAAGTCTGTGCTGAATTGGTCAAATTCAAATACTGTGTATTTTTTTTTACCATAGTAAATTCTTGAGAATATTACCATTACTATCTTTTAGATGAATGTGTTAAACAGATAATTTTTTTTCTCAGTCTGTTTCCTGGCACAGGGAGCTTGGGGTTTGGATCTTCCTGCTTTCTTTCATTTAGATGTAGTAGTAGAGGAGCTGAAACTTTTAAAAAAAGGCATTCAGAGGAAGTAAATGTTCTCTTCATTTTTTTTTCACTTTAGGTTTAATTTATTTTAGCGCTTTTCATCTCTTGAGGCTACAGTCAGTTCTACTGTGTGAACTTTTGCAATTTTCTTAACTTTTTCTGTGCCTTGAGTTCCTCATCTCTAAAATGGGGATTAAATACCTGTTCGTTTGTTTATTAATGGTATTTGTTAGTCCATCAATAGTGTTTATTGAGCGCTTAGCTCAGAGCACTCTACTGTTTGGAAGGGAACAGTACACCGGACACAGTCCTTACCCACAACAAGCTTGTTAAGCGATTACTGTGTGCCAGTCACTGTACTAAGCACTGGGGTGGTTACAGGATAATTGGTTTGGACAGAGTCCCTGTCCCGTATAGTGTTGACAGTCTTAATTTTACAGATGGGATAACTGAGGCCCAAAGAAGTTATGAGACTTGCCCGAGGTCACAAAACAGATAAGTGGGCGTGAGGGACTGGCGTGGAGCTTCTAGACTGTGAGCCCACTGTCGGGTAGGGACCGTCTCTATATGTTGCCAACTTGTACTTCCCAAGCGCTTAGTACAGTGCTCTGCACACAGTAAGCGCTCAGTAAATACGACTGATTAACACCCAGCTCTGACCACCAGCCCCTTCCTTCCTCTCCCCCTCGTCCCCCTCTCCATCCCCCGCATCTTACCTCCTTCCCCACAGCACCTGTATATATGTATATATGTTTGTACATATTTATTACTCTATTTATTTTACTTGCACATATCTATTCTATTGTATTTTGTTAGTACGTTTGGTTTTGTTCTCTGTCTCCCCCTTTTAGACTGTGAACCCACTGTTGGGTAGGGACTGTCTCTATATGTTGCCAATTTGTACTTCCTGAGCGCTTAGTACAGGGCTCTGCACACAGTAAGCGCTCAATAAATACGATTAATGATGATGATAAGTGGCAAAGCCAGGAGTAGAAGTCAGATCCTCTGACTCCTCTTTCCTGTAGGCCATGCTGCTTCCCTTACTACTGTGATCGTGAGCCCCATGCGGAACAGGGACCATGCCCGATCTGATTATCTTGTATCTCTCCCAGGGCTTAAGGAATACTTTTATAATAATAATAATGGCATTTATTAAGCGCTTACTATGTACAAGGCACTGTTCTAAGCGCTGGGGAGATTACAAAGTGATCAGGTTGTCCCACGGGGCGCTCACAGTCTTAATCCCCATTTAGCAGATGAGGGAACTGAGGCCCAGAGAAGTGACTTGCCCACAGTCACACAGCTGACAATTGGCGGAGCCAGGATTTGAACCCATGACCTCGGACTCCAAAGCCCGGGCTCTTTCCACCGAGCCACGCTGCTTCCCCATTATTATCGTTATTATTATTATAATAACAAAGGGGTTATGCCTGAGATATGATCTCAGAAAGGCCGAGAAGAAGGGCAGAATTTGTCGAAATTTCAGGAAGGTGGGAAGCGTGTGAGCGAGAGGTCAGTGGAAGGAGAGACAGAAATGAGGCACAGTGAGATGCTTCTAAAGACTGCTGGGATGTGGGGTTGGAAAACAGGGAGGAGGGAGAGAGCAGATTGTTTCCGAAGACAAACATCGTATTTATTACTCTATTTGTACATACTTATTCTATTCATTTTATTTTGTTAATACGTTTTGTTTTGTTCTCTGTCTCCCCCTTCTAGACTGTGAGCCCACTGTTGGGTGGGGACCGTCTCTATATAATAATAATAATAATGGCATTTGTTAAGCGCTTACTATGTGCAAAGCACTGTTCTAAGCACTGGGGAGAATACAAGGTGATCAGGTTGTCCCGCGTGGAGCCCGCAGTTATCACCCCCATTTTACAGATGAGGTAACTGAGGCTCCGAGAAGTTAAGTGACTTGCCCAAGGTCACACAGCAGACACGTGGTGGAGCCGGGATACGAACCCACGACCTCTGACTCCAAAGCCCGTGCTCTTTGCACTGAGCCACGCTGCTTCTCTGTACGTTGCCAACTTGGACTTCCCAAGCGCTTAGTACAGTGCTCTGCACACAGTAAGCGCTCAATAAATGCGATGGAATGAAAGTGGGCGGTGATTAAAAGTGGTTTTAATGATTTAGAAAGTCACAAAATAAGGGAAAAAAATATTAAAGGATGTTCCCTTGCTGCCACCTTGTGGCACATTCCCAGAATGTGGGAATAAAATTTCCTGGAGATTAGTTCCCAAATCCATTACCGTATTCCTGAATTGTTTTGATGCCAAATCACTTTAATCTTGATGTACTATCATTGTTATAACATATATGATAGCTGGAGTAAGATCAGATGGGGATGTAAGATCATTTCTTCCCACTGCAGAGTTTTACTGAACAAAATCAGCCCAGATGCTGTTGAGTATAATTCCAATTACTTTAACCTTATACCACTGTCCTGACCAAAAGTGTTCCCTTTTTGAGATTGGTTATCTTTGGCAAATATTTCAGGAAAAATAAAGTTTTCTCCCTACCAGGCCAGTTTTGCGCAAACTTGCATTCCAGGGTAAAAATGGTTAGGCATTAACTTGGCTACGCAAATCCTAAATCTTAGCAAACAAAAATGAAATTCAGTTCATGGGGCAGTACAAAGGTCTTGAAATGGTTTTTACAAAAGGTAGCATTTGATTTTGTTTCAACTGAAAATGGCAAAACATGAGAATGGTTTTATATTTTTCCGCCTCTAATAGCAATAGTATTTAAGTGCTTACTGTACACTGGCCTAAATGCTGGGAAGGAGCGTATATCCGGGAATTAGTCAAAGACCCCTTCCCTCAAAGGGCTCACAGTATATGAGTGTAAGTTGTTGGGAGTGGGAAGGAGGTAGCCACATTGGGAGCAATGAAGTGCTAAAACATGAAAGCAGTTTAAGGGGCAAGCACCGATGCCTAATACACAAAATAAAGGGCGTGAATGCCTTTTTGATGTGTAAAAAAATAATGGGATAAATCAAAATAAAGCAATGTAAATTATCATCCCAAACCGCAGTAGCGTCTTTGAATAAGGGTATTGAAACTACATAAACTTCACTGTGCAGTATTTTTTTTTTAGGTATTTAAGTGCTTACTATGTGCCAGGCACTGTTTAGGGTAGGTACAAGGTAATCAGTTGGACACAGTGCTTGCCCCATATGGGGCCCACCGTCTTAATCCCCATTCTACAGATGAGATAACTGAGGGCCAGAGAAGTTAAGTGAACCATGGTAACAGAGCAGATTAGATCCCAGGTCCTTCTGACTCCCAGCCCTGTGCACTATCCATTAGGCCACACTGTGGAACAACTGTTGTTTCCTTGAGTCAAACAGTGTCTGCGGTTCTTGATAAACATGCTGCCTCCCTTTTCTTGGTTGCATTTATTTATTGAAGCGGATTTGATTAGAAAAAAAAAAAGTGGGAATCAGTTAAATGAGGACCCAGTAATCGAAAGCCAAAGAATTGTATTTAAAGACTATTAAAAGTATAACTTGGGATTTTCTCAAAACTCGACCCTGTCCGTAGTCATAGATTCTTCACGGTTCGTGTCCAAATTATTATATACAAAAATCAGTTCCTTTGAATTGCATTGCAGGTGCTCACACGTGAGGGAGAGAACAGCTAAACATTAAGGACACAGGCAAACAAATGGGTAGAAAGGACTGCAGGATTCTTTAGACAATCATGGGTTTTCCAATCTGGATTTGAGTTTCTGCTCTAAATAATGTAGGTGCCATCATGGCTTCCACCGTTTACAGTTCCCATGGCTCTGCATCTTGTTCCCTGTTATTTCAAGCTGGCTGTAATCTCTCATTGTGCTTCTCTACCATTACTGTTTCTTACCATTTTACAGGGAACTTAATTGTCACTGCTACAAATTAGGTTATTAGCGTGACACAAAGGACATGATGGTTCCATAATTTAAACCCGTAAAGTATTATAACAGACTAACAGACCTGGAATTTTTTTGTTGATCCCAACCTTGAATTTCACCTCGGAGATGGAATCAATCAGTCAATGGTATGTATTGAGCGCTTAATGTGTGCAAAGCACGGTACCGAGCACTTGGGAGAGTACAGTACAACAGAGTTGGTAGACATGTTCCCTGCCCACCTCGGGCTTACAGTCTAGAGAAGCCTCAGTTTACCCAGTGTAAGCTACTGGTTTTACCAAGAGCAGCTTTGAGAACCAGAATAACTTCGTGCAGTTTCACCATCAATAATGCGAAGATGAAATTGTTAATAAGTAACATGTTTATCTTCTAATACACGAGGACTAGGTGGTTTATTTGGTGGTATACTGGCATTCATTAGGTGCTTCGTATGTGTCAGTCACTGCTTAATACAGTAGTAGCGATAAGATAATCGGACTGGGACTCAGTTCTTGACCCTATGGGCCTCACAGTCTAAAAGGGAAAGAGGAAGAACAGATATTGTAACCCCATTTTACAGATGAGGAAACCTAAGCACAGAAAATTAAAGTGCTTTGCCCACAGTCACACAGCAGGCAAGTAGCAGAACTGGAATTAGAACTAGGATCTCCAGACGTCTGGTCTCATGCTGTTGCTTACCTTGGGAAGGCCTCATGGAGGAGTTGGCTTTTGTGATGCCCTGAAGGTAGGAGAGTATGGGGCTAGGGTGCTCAAGCTGAGAGAATGGAGAGAAGTAGAGACAGAGGACATTCCCGGGAGTGGGAAATATGTGAACAAATTATTCAAATTGTACAAAGAGTGCAAAACCAGAGTGCCACTGGCGCCTTCTGTAATGCTAATAAACTAATTTGTAGCAGTTACAGTTAAACTCCGTGTTAAGTGGTAGAGAACAGTAATGGCTTAGAAACAGGAGAGAGGACGGGCACATTTCCTGCCCCTTCCAAATCTTGCTGAGATGGATTGTTAGAATCAGTTAAGTTGCCCGAGACAGGCACAGGTCTTCATTTCCCAGGACCCTAAGCAGGGGGACAGGAAAAAAATGCCCAGCGTCACAGTTTCGTAGAGCTTAAGGAATTGGTTCGAAGCCACTTGCCAAGAAGTTAGTAAGAGACATTGGAGTGGTCCAGCTCAAGAGGCCAGGAAGCCACCAGGAAATTGGAAGGAAGCTCCATTGAGACCGTAATCACTCTATTTCTGCCTGGTGGGATATAATTTATGAAAATGTTTTCGGAGTGCAAGGCCACCCTTTGAATGTGTAAGATTCCAAATTCGAGTAGGGATTATATGCTTCTGTACTCCTAGTGCTAGTATAATTAATGCTTCAGAGTAGTGGTTTTCAATCAGTGTGTTAATAATAATAATGATGATGGTATTTAAGCGCTTACTATGTGCCAAGCGCTATTCTAAGTGCCGGCATAGATACAAGGTGATCAGGTTGTCCCACGTGGGGCTCATGGTCTTAATCCCCATTTTACAGATGAGGTACCTGAGGCACTGAGAAGTTATAAGTGACTTCCCCAAAGTTACACAGCTGCAAGTGGTGGAGCTGGGATTAGAACCCACAACCTCTGACTCCCAAGCTCGTACTCTCCACTACGCCATGCTGCTTCTCTGCAGATGATCTGTTTGTGGACATTTCTGAAGGAAAAAAAGGGACAAGTATAAAAATTAACTTAGAACTTAGTTTCCAAATTTTCTGACAATGCGAGGCCCACCACTAGAAGACTAGGAATATGATGTTAAGGTTTCAGCTAGGATCATTTTGTTGCCAATTTGTTGCAAATTTGTACTTCCCAAGCGCTTAGTACAGTGCTCTGCACATAGTAAGCGCTCAATAAATATGATTGATTGATTGACTGATTGATCATACTAAGGATAAAGTCACAACATAAAACATGTAGTAGGTAAATCACTTCTGCTACTCAAAAGCAGCAGCTGCTGGCTGTCGAGAATCCAAATTAACAGAACCCTGGAGAAAACTCCATTTAATCCATGTTCTCACAGGGAGAGTGGTTATGGTGCTAAAAAAAATGTAATTGCTACAGATGTCTAATTATAGCTGAGGAATATCTGAATGCCCTTAGGATTCAACAAATGTCACACAATGTTTTCCCAAGGTCTGAAACCAAACTCTTGCCATACTGTCCAAAAATTATTAGTAGTGCGGTGTCTTTGCAATATTGGCACACTCTGACTATAGTAATAAGATGCGAAGTATAAACCAGAATATTTCTCAGGCTTTGAGTCTTGCTGTGACAAGTAGAACTTTAGTGAAGGTTGATTTTTTAGGCCTCTCCCACTGCACCTCCCAGCTTCTCTACGTTTCCTCCCCTGTTCACCCTCCTGCCACCTTGACTTTTAAAATTGTTTCCCCCTTTCCCCATAGCTCCCACGAACCCCATCCCCATCAGGAGGCCTTCCCAAACTGAGCGCCTTCCTTTCTCTCCCCCTCGTCCCCCTCTCCATCCCCCCCATCTTCCCTCCTTCCCTTCCCCACAGCACCTGTATATATGTTTGTACATATTTATTACTCTATTTATTTTACTTGTACATATCTATTTATTTTATTTTGTTGGTATGTTTGGTTTTGTCTCCCCCTTCTAGACTGCGAGCCCACTGTTGGGTAGGGACTGGCTCTATATGTTGCCAGTTTGTACTTCCCAAGCGCTTAGTACAGTGCTCTGCACACAGTAAGCGCTCAATAAATACGATTGATGATGATCCCTCCACCTCCCCCGACCCAGACTTAGCGCCGTCTAGGATGCTCGTGCTGTAAGTGTGAAACTGGTTTGTTGGAAAGCTGAAAACAGAGCATAAATGGAGAACCTTTGGAAGAATTTTTGGCTGTGGGGCTCGAAGCTGAGGATGGCCGGTTTTGTGTGGTAGTTTTGGAGTGTCATCTCTCTCAATAAACGATCTGTGTTGTGCTGCTATTTTTTTTTTTAATTTATTGAGCGCTTACTGTGTGCAGAGCACTGTACTAAGCGCTTGGGAAGTACAAGTTGGCAACATATAGAGACAGTCCCTACCCCACAGCGGGCTCACAGTCTAAAAGGGGGAGACTATTTCCCAGCAGATCCCAGCCATCCATATATTTTTTGAGGGGATGCTTCACCATATATTTCTTCTGCTCTCCTTGCTAACGGTCCCTCCGCTTAAGAGCCTCTGGTGTGGGGGCTAGTCAGGCCATCTGAGGCTCAAAATATATTTTTTGCACTACTACAAGTAAAGGGAAAAAGAGGAATAGTGAAGCTTGGAAGTTAGAGTATTTAATTTGACAATGGAAGCATCTAAAAAATACACGTCCTGATTTGGGGATTTATGAGGAGACTGGTTAGGAAAGAAGGTGCCACAAAGTAGTAGCTCTCGGGGAGGTGAAGAGGGGAACTTTTGGAGTGAGGGTTTTTTAGTCAGTTTTGAGGAAGAGTGAACTATCCCCATCCAGGAGTTGTAGCAGCACAGGAAAGGAGGGGCAAGAACAGCATCTAATGAAAAGACCTGGGAGCCAGAGGACCTGGTTTTTAATGCTGGCTCCGCCGTTTGTCCTCTCTGTGACCTTGGGCAAGTCACTTAATCTTCTCTGTGCCTCAGTTTCCTCGTTTGTAAAATGGAGGCCCCAAAGCACTTCCAGAAATATTCATTCGATTGTATTTTTTGAGCATTTTTTTTAATGGTATTTATTAAGCGCTTACTATGTGCAAAGCACTGTTCTAAGAGCATTCACTGCGTGCAGAGCACTGTACTAAGCGCTCGGGAAGTACAGATTGGTAACACATTAGGACGGGCCCTACCCAACAACGGGCTCACAGTCTAGAAACGGGTTCACAGTTCACTCTGCCATTTCCTGTATATACAATTTATTTTAATACCTGTCTCCCTTCCAGATTGTAAGCTCCTTGTGGGAAGGGATCATGTCTAACAACTCTGTTATATTGTACTCTGCCAGTGCTCAGCGTGCAGTATAATTGAATGATAGATTGATAATAGTTATATCTGGATTTCAGTGGGGATCTATTCATTTACCCTCTTCAGGCCCACCTAAATACGTCCAAAAATACTCTGCCACAGAATAGAGAGTTGTCCTGAGCACCAGTGTGTTTGAAAGAAAAGTACGCCTAATTGAGAAGTAGCGTGGCCTAGTGGAAAGAACCAAGGCCCGGGACTCAGAGGATCTGAGTTCTAATTCTGCCTCTGCCCCTTGGCTCTTCTGTGATGTTGTGTTAGTCACTTTACATCTTTGTGCCTCCGTTTCATCATCTGTAAAATGGGGATTAAATCCTACTCCCTCCTACTTAGCCTGAGTTCCACATGAGACAGGGACTGTGTCCAACCTGATCATCTTGTGTCTACTCCTCAGCACTCAGTACAGTGCTTGGCACATAGTAAGTGCTTAACTTGGCAGCAGCGTGGCTCAGTGGAAAGAGCACGGGCTTTGGAGTCAGAGGTCATGGGTTCGAATCCCGGCTCCGCCACGCCTGCTGTGTGACCTTGGGCAAGTCACTTAACTTCTCTGAGGCTCAGTTACCTCATCTGTAAAATGGGGATTAAGACTGTGAGCCCCACGTGGGACAACCTGATCACTTTGTATCCCCCCAAGCGCTTAGAACAGTGCTTTGCACATAGTAAGCGCTTAACAAATGCCAACATTATTATTAACAAGTACCATTGTTGTTGTTACAGATTACTGCAAAAATGTACTGCCGGTAATTTAATGTATAGCGTGCTTCATTGATTTAGAAAATTGTATAGCCCCCTAAGTACAGTTTTTCACTGAGCCACAGAGATTGGTTGTTTTCTTGTAGTTTTATAATGAATGTTCTCTATATTCAAGTTTTCTCTTTGTTTTTTAAATACCATGAAGAAGTACATCCAAAAATGCAAACCAAACTACCAAATTCTCTTGGCATTTTTACAAAGTACAGTGCGTGGCTTCAAAATAGACATTCCAGTTTTCTGTCTGACAGAAGAAAACTGAATTTAATTAAAGCATTGCTCATTCCTAATTCTCCTTTCAGTGTAGCCCTACTGCAGTAAAAAAACAATCCCGAGATTTCACCCTCAAAATAGGGCTGCAATTTGTGTTGACCTTGTCCTCAGGTTCCAGGTATTTTCTGGTTTCCTTGTGTATATATCAGAGACCACAGTTTTTTTGTGTGCTCAGGTAGAATCATCTTCATTCTAACCTTTGTGAAGAGTTTAATTTGATGATTAAGGAGTTGAAACAATATTGATAACAATGCTGAAAATGGCTTAGATTTGAATGTATATAAAATGTTATTCAGTTGGCGAGAGTTTCACTCTGTTGCCCACAGAAGGAGCTGTTGTTCTTGGGTAGAAGTTTTCTTTTTTTTTTTACCTAAATCATTTAAAAATATTCTAGCGGCTTCTCAGGCTGCACAGTACCGAGAAATTGTTCTTCATTCCCTCAGTCTTTTTAAATGTGTTTGATGATGGATCTTTAGACCCCATTTCTCATCAAAGTTTTTTTGTGGTAATGTCACTTGTAAAATTATTATGGCAGACTAGCCTTTGGTGAATTGTGATATAGAATTACAGGGTGAATAGGAGTCTCTCCAGTTGGAAACAATACCGACTGAAGGGAAATTGATTGATTTTCTTTTAATAGTTACCCGTCTGATAATCCTGTCACACATCCCTAGTTCCTTCCTCCCGAGGGCATGGGAAATTTCTTCTTTTTTTGCAGCAGGCAACAGAAATCAAAGACTAGGAAATGGAACTCGGTTTCCTAATGTATGACTGACTATTAGAAAACAGGCTTGAGAGAAGACTCTGATTTTACTCAGCCTGTTACCTTACACATCTGTCTGTTACCAGAAGCATTTTAAAGCGCTTTCACTCAAACAATTATTAAAAAAAGGAGTGTATCCTCTATACTCGATTAATGGAAGAGGATGCTTCCACTACTTCAAATCAGTGTCTGTTTACTGTTGTATCTCACCCTCTCAAGCGCTTTGTACAGTGCTCTGCACACAGTAAGCTCTCAATAAATGTAGTTGAATGATTGAATGAATGAATCAGAGAAGTGGGACTGTATCTTTTTCAATACTCTTAAAAATATTTTTATTCTTCCATGTTTAACGATATTATTTGGATGTTAAATTATTCCACATGATTCCGTACAACCAAACATATGGGCTAACACTTAATACTAATATTATGACATCCATAATTTAAAACTGACATTTGAGCATCCGAAGGTGATGGCCATATGATGGTAGACAAGGAGGTTTCTGTGAGATCTGGGCCGCAGCCAGTAGTCACACGCATCCCTCTTGGATCCAGTTTGCCAGACAGAGCTCATGGCAGTAGTGGGTGATGGTTACAACAAACCTGGAGGAATGGCTAAGAAGATCCAGGAGAGAAGTGTATCAGCAAATACTGAGTGCTAGGTATAAAGAGCTGGGTTCTAATCCCGACTGCCACTTGTGTGCTGTGTGACCCGGGGCAAGTTACTTAGCTTCTCTGGGCCTCACTTACCTCATCTGTAAAACACGGGTTAAGACTATCCAGTGTGATAAGCTTGTATCTACCTCAGTGCTTAGTACAGTGCCTGTCGCGTAGTAAGCACATAAATACCATTTAAAAAAAAAAATCCTGGCAGAATGGCTGTGAGAAATGAGAGAATTGTATCAGCAAGCACCAGGCTCTTAATACTAGAATTAATCGTTGGTATTTTATTGAGCATTTAATCTGTACAGAGCACTGTCCTTAGCACTTGGGAGAGTATAATACAACACAGATGGTAGACAACATTCCCTGCCAACAAGATGCTTACATTCCAGATGGGAGGCAGACATTAATATGCATATAATTAAAATATAGATATCTACAAGTGCTATAGGACTGAGGCTGGGGTTTATATCAGGTCCTTAGAAGGTACATATCCACTCCTGTCGGCGGAAGGGAGAGGGAATGGAAAAAGAGAGCTTAACTGGGGAAGTCTTCTTGGAGGAGGTGTGATTTTAATAAGGCTGTGATGGTGGGGAGAGTGGGTGGATATGGAGAGGGAGGGAATTCCAGGTCAGAGGGAGGATGTGGGCAAGAGATCAAGGTACAGTGGGTAAATTGATGTTAGAGGATTGAATTGTGAGAGCTGGTTTATAGTAGGAAATGGTCAGTGAAATAAGGTAGGAGTGGGGAGAGCTGATTGAGTGCTTTAAAAGGTACGGAAAGGAGTATCTGTGTGATGTGGAAGTGGATGGGCAACCATTGTAGGTTTTTGAGTAATGAAGAGATGTGGACTGAATTTTATTTTTTTTTTTTTTAGAAAAATGATCTGGACAGCAGAGTGAAGTATGGCCTGGAGTAGGGAAAGAAAGGAGGCAAGGAGTTCAGTGAGAAGGCTGATGTAGCAGTCAAGGTGGGATAGGATAAATGCTTAGATTATTGTGGTAGCAGTTTGGGTGGAGAGGGAAGTGGATTTCAGTGATGTTGTGAAGGTTGAACTGACAGGATTTGGTGATACAGAATATGTGGATTGAATGAAAGAGATGAGTTGAAGATAATTCCAATATCTGGGATGGATGGGGTGTTATCTACAGTGATGGGAAAGACAGGGGGAGAGGACAGGGTTTGGGTGGGAAGATGAGGACTTCTGTTTTGGACTGAACATCCCCCCCCAGCTTCTAGACTGTGAGCCCACTGTTGGGTAGGGACCGTCTCTATATGTTGCCAACTTGTACTTCCCAAGCGCTTAGTACAGTGCTCTGCACACAGTAAGCGCTCAATAACTACGATCGATTGATTGATAGGTTTAATTTGAAGTGTCAGCAAGATATCCAGGTGGAGATGTCCTGAAGGCTGGAAGAAATGAGAGACTGCGGAGAAGGAGAGAGGTCAGGGCTGGAGAGGTAAATTGGGGAATCATCCGTGTAAGCGCTCAATAAATACGATTGATGATGATGATGTAGAGAAGGTAGTTGAAACCAAGAGCAAATGAGCCTTCCAGGGAAGGGGGTGTAGATGGAGAATTGAAGGGGATCCAGAACTGAGCCTTGAAGAACTCCTACAGTTAGAAGGTGGGAGCCGGAGGAGGAACGGACAGAGAGATAGGAGAAGAACCAGGAGAGGACACTGTCCGTGAAGCCAAGCGAGGATAATTTTTCCAGGCGAAAGGGGCGGTTCACAGTTTTTAAGGCAGTTGAGAGGTCGAGGAGAATTAAGGTGGGGTAGAGGCTGTTGGATTTGACAAGAAGAAAGTCAGTGGGGTCCATATGGCAGTTTTCTTGTTGCGAAGGGGGTGGTAAACAGATTGGAGAGGGATCATGTATATATGTTTGTACATATTTATTACTCTATTTATTTACTTATTTATTTTATTTGTACATATCTATTCTATTTATTTTATTTTGTTAGTGTGGTTGGTTTTGTTCTCTGTCTCCCCCTTTTAGACTGTGAGCCCACCGTTGGGTAGGGACTGTCTCTATATGTTGCCAATTTGTACTTCCCAAGCGCTTAATACAGTGCTCTGCACACAGTAAGCGCTCAATAAATGCGATTGATGATGATGATCATGGAGATAATTGAAGGAGAGGAACTCGAGGCAGCAGGTGTAAGAGTTTGGAGAGACATGGCTGGAAGGAGCCGTAGTGTCAAGGGAGGGTTATTTTTTGGGCATGGGGATGCATGAGCAGCACGTTGTTGGGTAGGGACCGTCTCTCTATGTTGCCGATTTGTACTTTCCAAGCGCTTAGTACAGTGCTCTGCATAGAGTAAATGCTCAGTAGATACGATTGAATGAATGAGCGTGTTTGAAAGCAGTGGGAAAGAAGCCATTGGAGGGTGTTTGAAGGTGGCAATCAAGGAGGGAAATGGGGAGAGGCCAAGTGTTTTCATGAGGTGCGAAGGGATGGGGTCTGAGGCGTAGGTGGAGGGGGTAGATTTTGAGAAGAGGAAAGTGATCTTCTCTTGAGATGCTGCTGTGAAATATGGGAGAGTCGAAGACAGCACAGGGCTGGGAAGGATTGGAGAGGTGCAGGGGAGATTTTAGGGAGATCCCAACTGATGGTATCAATTTTCTCAAAAAAGTGCACGGCCAGGTCATTAGGGGAAAGAGATGGAGGGGTGAGTTAGACGTCTGAAACAGCTAGCACGGGCAGTTGCTATGGGAATCAATAAGATCAATAAGAAATCAATAAGAGTTGAGAAATATTGTCGATCAGAGGGAAAGGCAGAATTAAAGCAGTAAGGAGGAATTTGAAATGGACAAGGTCATTCTGGTGTGTGGTTTTCCACCAGAAGCACTCTCTGCAGCTCAGGCACAGTAAATGAGGAAACAGACTGCGGAGGTGATTCAGGGTTGCAGATTATTTGTACGAGATCAGTGGAAAGACAAAAGAGCAAGGGAGTTGTTCAGTGGAGAGGACATCGATTTGTGCATTAAGAAAAGATTGTTTGGAGAACAAATGGAGTATGTTGACTTTAAAAAATTGGAGAGGGTCAAAACATCAGAGGTCTCTGGGGGAACAGGACGGATTTGGGTGTGTGGAAGAAGGCAGATGAGGAGGTAGTGGTCAGATAGAGGGATTTCAGAGTTGGTGAAGGTAGTTGTACTGTGACTAGAGATGATGAGATCGAGTATAATAATGATGGTATTTGTTAAGCACTTACTATGTGCAAAGCACTGTTCTAAGCGCTGGGGGGATACAAGGTGATCAAGTTGTCCCACAGGGGGATCACAGTCTTAATCCCCATTTTACAGATGAGGGAAACGAGGCACAGAGAAGTTAAGTGACTTTCCCAAAGTCACACAACTGACAATTGGCAGAGTAGGGATTTGAACCCATGACCTCTGACTCCAAAGCCCAGGCTCTTTCCACCGAGCCACGCTGCTTCTCTGTGTGTATCCAAGTCGATGAGTCAATGAGGTGGGGTGGAACAGGACGTTAGCGGAGTTGAGGAGTGAGAGGAAGTGGACAGTGGAGAGTCGTCGGGAACATCCACATGCATTGCGAAGTCCCCAAGCCTCAATATAGGGAAAGAGAGAGAGAAAAGTTACGTGAGAAAGAGGTCAAAATAGTTTAGAAAGTTGAAGGAAGCGTTGAAGGGGCAGAAGATGATCGAGACTAGTAACTAGAGTGGATTCACATTCAATCGTATTTGTTGAGCGCTTACTGTGTGCAGAGCACTGTGCTAAGCGCTTGGGAGGTACAAGTTGGCGACATAGAGAGACGGGCCCTACCCAACAGCGGGCTCACAGTGTTGGAGGCAGATGATATGGGCTTCAGATAATAATAATGGCATTTATTAAGCGCTTACTAGATGATATGGGCTTCAAATAATAATAATGGCATTTATTAAGCGCTTACTATGTGCAAAGCACTGTTCTAAGCACTGGGGGAGATCATCAGCATCATCAATCGTATTTATTGAGCGCTTACTGTGTGCAGAGCACTGTACTAAGCGCTTGGGAGGTACAAGTTGGCGACATATAGAGACGGTCCCTACCCAACAGCGGGCTCACAGTGTTGGAGGCAGATGATATGGGCTTCAAATAATAATAATGGCATTTATTAAGCGCTTACTAGATGGTATGGGCTTCAAATAATAATAATGGCATTTATTAAGCGCTTACTATGTGCAAAGCACTGGGGGAGATCATCAGCATCATCAATCGTATTTATTGAGCGCTTACTGTGTGCAGAGCACTGTACTAAGCGGTTGGGAAGTACAAGTTGGGAGATACAGAGCGATCGGGTTGTCCCACGGCGGGGCTCACAGTCAGTCCCCATTTTACAGATGAGGTAACTGAGGCACAGGGAAGTTAAGTGAGTTGCCCAAAGTCACACAGCTGACAATTGGTGGAGCCGGGATTTGAACCCGTGACCACTGACTCCAAAGCCCAGGCTCTTTCCTCTGAGCCACGCTCAAGGAAAGGGAAAGAGGGGTTGGGAAGTTAGGATGGTGTGAAAGCGGCATTGGGGAGCAAGAGTGAAGCCGACTCCTTCCCCTTTCCCAACGAGTCTTGGGAGTGGGAGAAGATTAGCTGCCCGCCCTTTCCCCCTCAGGAGAGAGTGACAGGGGGAGACTATCATTAGTCTTATTATCATTAGTCTTATTATCATTAGACTTTTAGACTGTGAGCCCACCGTTGGGTAGGGACTGTCTCTATATGTTACCAACTTGTACTTCCCAAGCGCTTAGTACAGTGCTGTGCACACAGTAAGCGCTCAATAAATACGATTGATGATGATGATGATGATGACTATCATCCGAGGTGAGCTAGGTTTCAGTAATGGTGAGTAGGAGCAGTGAGTTGATGAGGAATTTGGCCTGGAACACTCGACCCTGGAATATCTTGTCGGAGGCCTGGACAGTGAATCCATAAATAGTCCAGATTCCTCAGCATTGGACCCAAATGACTGGGTTCCTGTACAGGCTAAAGCAGACGCCCTTTCTGAGAACGAAGGTCCTCCCTAACAGACACGATGACCCTGCGGGCGTGAATTCTGCTTCAAGCTCACGTTGCTATTTGATTTCTTCTCCCGTTAGCCCTCTATAATCCTGCTTCCCAGGAAGCTGTATCTGATCCTTTGCTGTGATAATGGGTTTGGGAGATAAAGATACTTTGAAATTGAGTCTCTGAAAGCCCGTGTGCCCCTCCCGAATGTGCCCACCCAGCCAACTCCGAGTTCGAAGGAAAATGGGCACTCTGCCCCACTCCGCCACATGTCTGCTGTGTGACCTTGGGCAAGTCACTTAACTTCTCTGAGCCTCAGTTACCTCATCTGTAAATGGGGATTGACTGGGAGCCCCACGTGGGACAACCTGATCGTGTTATATCCCCCCCAGCGCTTAGAACAGTGCTTCGCACATAGTAGGCACTTAACAAATGTCATTATTATATACCAATGGTTATATATATATGATCATATATATACCTGTATATATATATATATATATATATGCATGCATATATATATATATATATACCTGTATATATATATGCATACATATATATATGTATATATGTATGCATGTTTGTACATATTTAATACTCTATTTATCTTACTTGTACATATCTATTCTATTTATTTTAACAAATGCCGTCATTATTATTATTATTATTGTTATTAGAGATTTAACCTGTTTTTTTCCTTGTTTGTTTTCTTACGGACACTGATTACCCAGGGACGTTTAGGAACCGGAAATGAAACTGTCCAAGTCCCAAGTCAGACCCCGTAAGGGAAGGTCCTGGGTGTTCTGAGACCATGATTTCCTGATGATTTCTGTAAAATGAACAGTACCCGAAGCTGTTATAGCTCTTAAAATGAGACTCGATTCATAATCAAACAATGGTGTTAAACGTTTAATGTGTGCAGAACCCTGTATTAAGTATTTGGGAGAGTACAATACAAAAGAGTTGGTAGACACATAGGGCGCCCACAAGTTTATAGTCTAGAGGGAGAGACAGACATTAAAATAAATGACACAAAAATAGCTAATGCTGTTGGGCTGAAGTGGGGGTAAATATCAAGTGCTCAAAGGGTACAGATCCAAGTGCATAGACGCTGCAGAAGGGAGAGGGTGTGGGGGTAATGAGGGCTAAGTTGGGGAAGGCCTCTTGAAGGAGATATTGTGGTGTTTATGCTCTTACTTTGTATCTAACACTGTAGTAAGTGCTGGGATAGAATCAGTTTCTAGACTGCGAGCCCACTGTTGGGTAGGGACCGTCTCTATATGTTGCCGACTCGTACTTCCCAAGCGCTTAGTACAGTGCTCTGCACACAGTAAGCGCTCAATAAATACGATTGATTGATTGACTCAGTCCTTGGCCCACGTGGGGCTCACAGCCTAAGTAGAAAGAAGAACAGGTATTGAATCCCCATTTTACGGTTGAAGAAACGGAGGCACAGAGAAGTGACTTGCCCAGGTCACACAGCAGGCATGCGGCCAAGCTGGGATTAGACCCCACATCCCTTGACTCCCAAGCCCCGTCCTCTTTCCACCATTCATTCGTTCATTCATTCATTCATTCATTCATTCCATCCTCTTTCCACCATTCATTCATTCATTCATTCATTCAATCGTATTTATTGAGTGCTTACTGTGTGCAGAGCACTGTACTAAGTGCTTGGGAAGTACAAGTTTTGCAACGTATAGAGACGGTCCCTACCCAACAGTGGGCTCACAGTCTAGAAGGGGGAGACAGAGAACAAAACAAAACATATTAACAAAATAAAATACATAGAATAAATGTGTACAAATAAAATAGAGGAATAAATACATACAAACATATATACAGGTGCTGTGGGGAGGGGAAGGAGGTAAGGCGGGGGGATGGAGAGGGGGAGGAGGGGGAAAGGAAGGAGGGGGCTCAGTGTGGGAAGGCCTCCTGGAGGAGGTGAGCTCTCAGTAGGGCCTTGAAGGGAGGAAGAGAACTAGCTTGGCGGATGGGCAGAGGGAGGCCATTCCAGGCCAGGGGGATGACGGCGGGACAGGCGAGAACGAGGCACGGTGAGGAGATTAGCGGCAGAGGAGCGGAGGGTGCGGGCTGGGCGATTTCATCAGCCTCCTTGCTGTAATGTCAGCCTCAAGTCCATCGCCACTCCAGTCCTCATTCCAATCTGTTTCTTGGCTCATTTTTGACCAAAAATAGCCACCAATCCGACTGGACTTTCCTGAAGGTAGTCCCACGTCGGAGGAGTTTCAAGGAGTCTGGCCCCCCGCAGCATGCCATCCTGGTTCAAGTCTGAGGTGCTTTGGCCTCGGCCCCAATAAGGTGTCGGCGCAGATCGTGGATATTTTTTCCTTTGTTCCGCGGCCCCGGGACATGCTACACAGCTGCTCGTGATTTTAGTAGGCTAGACTAGACTGTAAGCTCATTGTGGGCAGGGACTGTGTGTACTATGTTATATTGCACTCTCCCAAGTGCTTAGGACAATGCTGAGCCCGCAGGAAGTGCTCAATAGATACCACTGATTGGTAGGAAGACTCTGGAGGTGGAGAGAGTGGTTGTCTGTTGTATATGCCGAGCACTCAGGAAGTGCTCAGTAAATACCTTTGATAGGAAGACGTTGAAGGTGGAGAGTAGTTGTCTGTCGTATATCATCAATCGTATTTATTGAGCGCTTGCTATGTGCAGAGCACTGTACTAAGCGCTTGGGAAGTACAAATTGGCAACATATAGAGACAGTCCCTACCCAACAGTGGGCTCACAGTATATGAAGGGAAGGGAGTTCCAGGTCAGAGGGAGGAGGGAGAATTCCCTGGCCTGGAATGCCCTCCCTCCGCACATCCGCCAAGCTAGCTCTCTTCCTCCCTTCAAAGCCTTACTGAGAGCTCACCTCCTCCAGGAGGCCTTCCCAGACTGAGCCCCTTCCTTCCTCTCCCCCACCTCCCCATCCCCCCGCCTTACCTCCTTCCCCTCCCCACAGCACCTGTATATATGTATATATGTTTGTACATATTTATTACCCCATTTATTTTACTTGTACATATTTATTTTATTTTGTTAATATGTTTTGTTGTCTGTCTCCCCCTTCTAGACTGTGAGCCCGCTGTTGGGTAGGGACCGTCTCTATATGTTGCCAACGGGTACTTCCCAAGCGCTCTGCACACAGTAAGCGCTCAGTAAATACGACTGAATGAAGGAATGAATGAGGTGTGCAGAGCACCAGTGGTGAGATAGATGAGATCGAAATACAGTGAGTAGGTTGTTAGAGGAATGAAATTTGTGATCTGACTGAAGAAGGAAGAATCTAGGCCTGGCAGGGGCTGGGCAGAGACTACCCTGGCTCCCACCCAGGGGCTGAAAAAGTGGAAGGTCTGGGCTCCCACATGGTTGCTAGCCACAGGGAGAACAGCGTGAGAGGGGAGCAGAAGTGGTAGTATCTTTCTTTTCCCCTTTCTGTTTCATTCCCGACCTCCTCAAGAGTGCGAGGTTTTGTGAAATCTGCAAAGGGCCGATGTCCGTAGCTGGGGATCTCCCTCCCTCCCCGAATTCCTTGTGGAAGATCTTGGTTGGGCACTCTGCCATCATGGAGGGCAAGGAGAAATGATGGAGAAATTGATGGTCAGGTTTGAAGGTACAGGATGCCCATTCATTCAATCGTATTTATCGAGCGCTTACTTTGTGCAGAGCACTGTACTAAGCCCTTGGAAGGTCCAATTCAATTGTTAAGCGTTTAACTCTTTGCCTCTTTACAGTTCACAGTAGTTGTCAGGCCGGTCTCGGAGCCAGCAGGACCAGCCTTCAGGGCCATTGATTCCCTTCAGCCTTTTCTGGCACCCAACCCCACTCCAGTCTTCCAGTGATCCTAACTTTGCCCAAATCTTGGTCCCCAGGGCGTTTCTAAATATCACCCGAAGAGCTTATGAGTATTTATCTCCCTCCCTTTCCATGGAGCAAGAGTTGGGGATAGGCATGTGTTCCCAGTGTCATATTTTAGTGTTAAATGCCAATCAATCAATCGTATTTATTGAGTGCTTACTGTGTGCAGAGCACTGGACTAAGCGCTTGGGAAGTACAAGTTGGCAACATATAGAGACGGTCCCTACCCAACAGTGGGCCCACAGTCTAGAAGGGGGAGACAGAGAACAAAACCAAACATATTAACAAAAGAAAATAAATAGAATAGATGTGTACAAGTAACATAAATAGAGTAATAAATATGTACAAACATATATACAGGTGCTGTGGGGAAGGGAAGGAGGTTAGATGCGGGGGATGGAGAGGGGGACGAGGGAGATGCCAAGAATGGTGTAACCCAAAGAACTGAGCATTTATTGGGAAGGGACTTCATCATCATCATCAATCGTATTTATTGAGCGCTTACTGTGTGCAGAGCACGGTACTAAGCGGTTGGGAAGTACAAGTTGGCAACATAGAGAGACGGTCCCTACCCAACAGTGGGCTCACAGTCTAGAAGGGGGAGACAGAGAACAAAACCAAACATATTAACCAAATAAAATAAATAGAATAGATATGTACAAGTAACATAAATAGAGTAATATGTACAAACATATATACAGGTGCTGTGGGGAAGGGAAGGAGGTTAGATGCGGGGGATGGAGAGGGGGACGAGGGAGATGCCAAGAATGGTGTAACCCAAAGAACTGAGCATTTATTGGGAAGGGACTTCATCATCATCATCAATCGTATTTATTGAGCGCTTACTGTGTGCAGAGCACGGTACTAAGCGCTTGGGAAGTACAAGTTGGCAACATAGACAATCACTACCCAACAGTGGGCTCACAGTCTAGAAGGGGGAGACAGAGAACAAAACCAAACATATTAACCAAAAAAAATAAATAGAATAGATAGGTACAAGTAAGATAAATAAGTAAATAGAGTAATAAATATGTACAAACATATATACAGGTGCTGTGGGGAAGGGACGGAGGTTAGGTGCGGGGGATGGAGAGGGGGACGAGGGAGATGCCAAGAATGGTGTAACCCGAAGAACTGAGCATTTATTGGGAAGGGACTTAGGGACTCACCTCTGCTGCTGCCGCTAAAGGATAGGTCAGAAATTCCCGGGCATCTTTCTTGTTCCTCTTCCCCTTCTCCATTTTCCCCTGTCCCCCCTGCTCCCACCCCTCAACTTGTTCTTCCTGTGTGTCCATCAGCTTTTGGGAGTGGGTCACCTTGGCCTAAGAGAGGGGATGGTCTATCTCTCTGGGACCGTCTTTCTTCTGTCTCTATTTCTACAAAAAGCCCCAGCTACTACTATTGCGTCTGCAAGAAGTTCAAGCGATCCATTCACCAATTGTATTTTCTCATGTTCTGTTTAAAAAAATAATGTAATAAGTTGTCGACATTTTCCGTACAAATCGCATGAGTAATTTGTAGCTTTTTTAAAAATAGGGGCTCGTGAATGGCCGAATCGGCAGCCCGTCTCCAGGAATGAGTTGGACGTGCCTGTTTTTAAACTGGTTAGATGGGATAAATTATTCCCCTCAAAAAAAGTTCATGTAATTAATACCTTAAATTCAGCTTTGATCTTGTGCACTTTGCCAGTATACAACAGGCCTAATTTTTGAAAATCTGGAAATGCGTAGCTAGAGCTTTCTTTTGCGTCGTTGCCTGTTTGGAAAGAGTGCGGTACTGGGAATCAGGAGACCTGTGTTCTAGTCCCGGTTCTGCCACTGACTGCTGTGTGACCTTGAGCAGGTCCCTTAACCTATCTCTGCCTCAGTTTCCTAATCTGTAAAATGGAGGAAACACCACTTCTTCCTCTAAGACTACAAACCCTGTGAAGAACAGGGATTGGGTCCGATCTGTGATTATTTTGTGTTCTATTTTAGCGTGGAACACAGACACTTAATAAATTTCATTATTTTAATTATTTTTTCAGTTCATTGCTTAAAACAGTGTTTGAATTTAATGTATACTTTTTTATTTCTGCTTAGGGTGCAGAATAAATATGACGTCGTCAATTATGCAACTATTCCTGAATTCCTCCCAGAACTAACAATCGGAGCGCATAAGGCTTATCGACTCTATCATGAATTCAGAAATGTAAGTACAGTATATTCTGTTTAGAGGTTAAAGAACATACAATGGGTTTGGTGTGCTAGCAGAATTCCTACCTGTCATGTGCCTTAACTTTACATTGATTTCAGAATTTAATATTTTGCTGAGAGAAAATAGGTTATGTTTTATTGAGTTGATTTCCTCCTCTTTCTTAGCTTTTTCATTACCTAAATAAAGGCATCGTCTTGGTTGTCAGGATTCCTGGATTGTGCTCTTGATTTGAGACACTCAGTGTGCCCTAACAAAGTAATAATAATAATAATGATGATGATGATGGCATTTATTAAGCGCTTACTATGTGCAAAGCACTGTTCTAAGCGCTGGGGAGGTTACAAGGTGATCAGGTCGTCCCACGGGGGGCTCGCAGTCTTAATCCCCATTTTACAGATGAGGTAACTGAGGCACAGAGAAGTGAAGTGACTTGCCCAGTCACACAGCTGACAGTTGGTGAAGCTGTGATTTGAACCCGTGACCTCTGACTCCAAAGCCCATGCTCTTTCCACTGAGCCACACTGCTTCTCTGCCAAAGCTGCAATACAAGCCATTGTGTCTGTTGGCTACTGAGGTCATTCAGATGTAAAATAGGTGCATTAATTTCATCCTATCATGTAGCCTAGTCTGTTCATATTAAAAACTGACCAGATCCTTCAACTGTGAGTCAAGATAAGACAAAATTGGGTTGTAGATAACCCGATTTCTTGCCTCCTGGCAATTCTGAGACATGTCTATTGTTTTTGTTTGTTTTTTAAGAAATGAGGTATTCTTGAATCTCACCACAGTTTTTTGTTGTCTGTCTCCCCCTTCTAGACTGTGAGCCCGTTGTTGGGTAGGGACCGTCTCTATATGTTGCCAACTTGTACTTCGCAAGCGCTTAGTACAGTGCTCTGCACACTGTAAGCGCTCAATAAATACGATTGAACGATTGAAGTACAGATTTCACTTTGGGGATCTTCGTATATTGAGGATGGAGGTCGATACGTGTGCTGCATTGACCAGGGGCACATGACTTTGCTAGGCCTGCATGGTGGCTTCTGGATTCTGGGCTTGACGGAGGAAGCACTTACTGGCTCAGTGGAAAGAGCCCGGGCTTTGGAGTCAGAGGTCGTGGGTTCAAATCCCGCTGCGCCACTTGCCAGCTGGGTGACTTTGGGCAAGTCACTTAACTTCTCCGTGCTGCAGTCACCTCATCTGTAAAATGAGGATTAAGACCGTGAGCCCCACGTGGGTCAACCTGATCACCTTGTAAGCTCCCCAGCACTTAGAACAGTGCTTTGCACATAGTAAGTGCTCAATAAATGCCATTATTATTATTATTATTATTATTACTGGGCGGGAGCGCTGCTTCGATTACCCACATAGCATCTATTTGCAAAACATCACAGAGCGATGCTTCCTGCAAGACCTCATCTGTTTGGGGTTTTGCTGCTTTTAATCAAGCATCTGGTAGCTGCATGGACATCCAAAGAAGATATTTATTAAGAAATCCTAACGTGACCCCTTTCTTAGATGCTTCCTTTCATATGCACCTTCCGTGACAGTGATGTTATTAAAAAAAAAAAAAAACCAAACAAAAATCCCAGCCCTGAAGTGGGACGTAAATGGAGGACTGCATTTTGGGAATTTATTGAAACGACATTGTCAAGCTACTTCTGCCCTCTTTGAGGAAGACATTTCCTGCCAAGTGCTTAGCGTTTGGTTGTACATTAAAAAGCATTTTAAAGATATAAAAAATGTATCCATTGCTTTAAAATAGGATCTGTGCCCCGCAAGGCCACAATTTTGTTTTTGGGACACCCATGGTGCCCATAAAGATCAACGGCAGTTAGCTTAGTGCATCTCTTTGGTCAGTGTGGTTTAAAAAAAAAATGCGACACACACATCCTTCCCTCAGGTATCCTACCCAGAAATTTAAAGTCCTGTAAATCTTGTGCGAGAACTAATTTAACTAGGAGTGTAGTGGTGAAACATGCCATAACTCCGTATTTGGAAGGGATCAGCTTGCCATCTGCCACAAGCTCCTACCATAGCACTTAAAACAAAAAAACGTACTTTTGAAACTGGGGAAAACCTCTGGCAGTATCCCAGGATGTCTTGACTCATTCAGTGGGAGACCTATAGCTCTCCTCAACTCAGCCTTGCCGATATGTCTCATTTGCCGTTTGTGGCATTTTGTAAAAACCCTCTAAGGAATAGTATGAGGTATTAACTGGTGCCCCATCCAAACCAGTTAAGGCTTTTGGAGTGGTGGATATCTTCATTCATTCAATCGTATTTATTGAGCGCTTGCTGTGTGCAAAGCACCGTACTAAGCGCTTGGGAGAGTACAATACAACAACAAATCCAAAACAAAGCCATAACGAGCCCGTAACGAACTCACAGTCTAGAAGGGGAAACAGGCATTAATATGCATAAATATATATCTCCTCCGGTTCCTGACTGTTAATAGCATGTGTTGGGAAGGTTGGGAAGAAGACCCACAGAAAATGAAGATGCTTCCATTGCAACTAGTGTCCTTCCTCACTTCCTTCACAGTCATCTTTTTCACTTAGAACCGTCTGAGCCTTTTCGCGGCTAGCGGAGAGATGGATGGAACATAAACATTTTCAGAAAGTCCGAAGGATTTCTTATAGAGAGGAGGGGGGGTCCCACTTAAAAACTCAGTGGTCTCATCAGGGAAGGGAAAAACTGAGCATCCTCCTTGGCCCAGAATCCGCAAACAAATCTGAATCTGAGCTGTATATTTATTTGGGTAGCAAGCCATTCCCCAAGCCCCTAATGTAGTCAGTCCCCCAAAGCTTTTAGGATTTGCAGTTAACCTTTTTCTTGATTTCTTGAGCCTTGGGGGAGGAGCGGAGTGTTTGCTTTTTCACTAATGAAGAGAAAGCTGGTTATTTAGACCCACTTAAAAAGGTGTTGTCTTTCAATTACTTAGACTGGTTTAGTATTCTCGGAGTGCGGATCTTTGGCAGGACAGAGGGGAACTGCTGATTTCTGAAAGGCTCTGCAGTTTCTCTCACCAACATAATGCAAGTTCTCAGGCTGGGGCGCAGCATCTCAATTGAGGGTTGCATAACCTGCTTCTAAAAAATGTATACGTGAATAAGGGGGGAGGAGAAACTAAGTTCTAACCCCAAACCAAGCCTGGATTCATGGATATCACTGACAGATAGGCAGCTTGAACTTGACATAAGTAACCCGTTGTAGAAACGGCAGACATGCGAAGACTTGTGCGGTTTATTTAAAGCCCTTATGTGTTCATTGCATTCCCTGGCTCCGAAAGGCGTGAGAGTGATTTAGGTAGATGTACATACGTAAGGGAGCAGAGCAAGAATGAACAATGGATTACTCTAAATGTATTTGTGTATTTTGACAACGTTATTGTATGCTCCCATCGGGGCACCCAGCCCTGGATCAGAAGCCTGTGAACCGCGATGGGGTTTTCTTGAGATTTTGAGAAGAAAGAATTCCATTAATTTTACTAGATTTTGCTTACTCTTCCTGTAGAAAGAGCTAGTGGGTGACGTGAATGGGGAATTTCATGAAGATTGTACCCCTTCTAGGTGGTGTGCTCCAACTTCAGCTCAGTTGAAGTTGCCTGTAGCTTGCCTGGAAAAAAAAAATGTTTCTAGATTTTGCTTAATCTTCCTGTAAAAAGAGCTAGTGGGTGACCTGAGTGGGGAATTTCATGAAGATTGTACGCCTTCTAGGTGGTGTGCTCCAACTTCAGCTCAGTTGAAGTTGCCTTTAGCTTGCTTGGAAAAAAAAAATGTTTCTCCAAAGTACCTTTTTGGGCTGGGGAGACATCACTGATTGAACTTAATGGAAGGATACAATCTCTAACAACCCCAGCTCCTTAGAGGCCAGTAGTAAAGTACAGTGCTTTTTGAGTTGTTCTCTGAGGCCACTAAAGAAGGAAGTTCAGAATCTTCTCATAGTCTGCGGTTCTAAGGTTCAGGAACGATTGCTCTGAAAATATGGCTCTGAATTAATAACCATTCAGCTCATCAGATGTGTGGTTTCCTGTTTTCTGGAACCGATATCCTCTAATTACAAGAAATAGAAGTAAGCCTTGTTAATAGTTCTTGTTTTAAAATAAAGGGAATTCTGGAAAAAAAACTACAGCGTGGTTAAAAGGAATTCAGGTGATGTGACCCTCAAGAAGAATGAATGACAAGGGGAAATATCAATTAACCACAGTAGGAAGTGGAAAAATAAAATGCAAAGTCTAAAATACATGTTACAACCAAGCTCCATATGTAAAATGAGTAGTGTAAATAACGGTAAGGAATGTAATGAAGGGAATAAAATCACTCCAAGCATACCCCATAATTTCATGCAAAACCTTGCAGGGTGTTGGGATAGCCTGAAGAGAAGTAGTATTTTTTGACTCCAACCGTTACACATTTTGTTTATTTTAAAGTGTACACTGGATGAAGATGGAGGTTGTGTGATTGGAGAGATATTGTGTTGCTTCACAGAGATTCTGGGGAAAAATTAATATTTAATGGTGGTGAAAAAGATACCAGATCATCCTTTCCTCTGATTCCAGATCCTCATTTCTCATCTGTTTCTCCCGGGATCTGTGCCCGAAAAAACAAATAGATCTGAGGGCCTCTGAGTCCTCTGCCTGTGGGGAAGCTGAAGGCAAGAGAGTCACCCTCACCACGAAGAGCCCGAGGTGGTCAGATGCAGGGAAAAATCATATCCTATCAATCAGTTGTATTTATTGAGTGCTTACAGTGTGCAGCGCTTAGTACAGTGCTCTGCACACAGTAAGCGCTCAATAAATGCGATTGATAGATTGATTGCAGAGCACTTGGGAGAGCACAGAAGGACCTGGGTTGTGATCCTGGCTCCGCCGCTTGTATGCTGTGTGGCCTTGAACAAGTTGCTTCATTTCTCTGGGCCTCCGTTGCCTCTTTTGTAAAATGGGAATTAAGACTGTGAGCCCAATGGACAATCCCGATTAGCTTGTATCCACCCCAGTGCTTAGTACAGTGCTTGGCATCTGGTAACTGCTTAAGATACCACAGTTGTTCTTATCATTATTATTATTAATACACACTACAGCCCTTTAGCACATATCCCTTGTGTGGAGGAGGTGCATTCAGGGTGGCCGATGCACTGAGCACTCTTTCTGAGAAGCAGCATGGCCTAGTGGATTAGAACATGGGCCTAGAAGATAGAAGGACCTGGGTTCTAATCCTGGCCCCACTGCTTCTCCGCTGTGACCTTGAGCCTCAATGACCTCATCTGTAAAATGGAGATTAAGAGTGTGAGCCCCATGTGGGACAGGGATTGTGTCCAACCTGATTAGCTGTCTCCCCCTTTTAGACTGTGAGCCCACTGTTGGGTAGGGACTGTCTCTATATGTTGCCAATTTGTACTTCCCAAGCGCTTAGTACAGTGCTCTGCACATAGTAAGCGCTCAATAAATACGATTGATGATGATGATGATGATGATTAGCTTGTATCTACCCCCATACTTAGAACAATGCTTGACACATAGTAAGCACATTCCAAGTACCATTATTATTATTACTATTATCCTGGCTCCGCCACATGTCTGCTGTGTGACCTTGGGCAAGTCACTTAACTTCTCTGAGCCTCAGTTACCTCATCTGTAAAATGAGGATGAAGACTGGAAGCCCCGCGTGGGACAACCTGATCACCTTGTATCCCCCCCCCAGCGCTTAGAACAGTGCTTTGCACATAGTAAGCGCTTAACAAATGCCATCATTATTATTATTATTCTCCTGGGGGTGTCCTTGATCAGAACTATAAACATTTTGTAGGTCCCATTCCCCCCTTCCCACTGAGGCCTTGTTCAGGAGATGGATCTTTCCATTTGCTAGCTTGTAGTAGCGATACAATGGTTTTGATTTTGACTCTTGGGTGAACACCTATTCTGAGTCATTTTTTGTTTGCTTTTTGCCATAAAGCCCCCCAGTTCAGGCTCCCCATCACTGCTAGAATTGCCACCGCTGCTGCCGCAACTTGGTTAAAATCATCTCCCTCCTCTCGACTGTAATCAATCAATCAGTCAATCAATCAATCGCATTTATTGAGCGCTTACTGTGCGCAGAGCACTGTACTAAGCGCTTGGGAAGTACAAGTTGGCCCCACTGATCAGAGGGGAGGTGGAGACGTGGAAAGGGCCAAAAAAAGAAAAACGTCTTGCCCACCCAAAGCACACAGTGGGTCGGCGTAAGAGCAGAAGAGGTCACAGACCCGGGAAACTTTCTTTTTAAATGCCATTTAATAGGTGCTTCCTGTCAGTCAGTCAGTTAATCGTATTTATTAGACTGTGAGCCCACTGTTGGGTAGGGACTGTCTCTATGTGTTGCCAATTTGTACTTCCCAAGCGCTTCGTACAGTGCTCTGCACATAGTAAGCGCTCAATAAATACGATTGATTGATTGATTTATTGAGCGCCTACTGTGTGCAGAGCACTGTACTAAGCGCTTGGGAGACTACAGTGAAACAATAAAAACATTCCCTGGCCAGAACGAGCTTGCGGTCTAGAGGGGGAGACAGACATTAATATAACTAAATAAATTACAGGCATATAATAATAATAATAATAATAATAATAATAACAATAATGATGATGGCATTTGTTAGGCTTCGCACCTGCTAACTCTTTTACACTGTACTCTCCCAAGCGCTTGGTACAGTACTCTGCCCATTGTAAGCGCTCAGGAAATATCATTGATGATGAAAATGTTGAAGTCAAATCTCCGATCATTTCAGGAAGGAGCAAGGCTGGTGACCAGGAGCCTAGCTTGAGAGACGCAGGTTAGGGAGAGCATGAAACATAATGTCATTTGTAACCTCCAGAAGAGAGTGTTGAGAGTGTTTAGCTCTGTCCGAGGGCAGTGATCGGCCAGGGGGACCCATTAGGACGCCCGAAACCATGATGGGGGTCCTCACAGCGGCTGCATGCCGTTGTTCCCTTCATTCAGTTGCATACTCTATTTATTTATTTATTTATTATTTATTTTACTTGTACATTTCTATCCTATTTATTTTATTTTGTTGGTATGTTTGGTTCTGTTCTCTGTCTCCCCCTTTTAGACTGTGAGCCCACTGTTGGGTAGGGACTGTCTCTATGTGTTGCCAATTTGTACTTCCCAAGCGCTTAGTACAGTGCTCTGCACATAGTAAGCGCTCAATAAATACGATTGATTGATTGATTGATCGATTGATTGAGCATCTATCTCGTGTGTCAAGTTCCCTCCATTCCTTGCAAAGGTAATACTTAGCTTCATCATCATCAATCGTATTTATTGAGCGCTTACTATGTGCAGAGCACTGTACTAAGCGCTTGGGAAGTACCAATTGGCAACATCTAGAGACAGTCCCTACCCAACAGGGGGCCCACAGTCTAAAAGGGGGGAGACAGAGAACAAAACCAAACGTACTAACGAAATAAAATAAATAGAATAGATATGTACAAGTAAAATAAATAAATAAATAAATAGAGTAATAAATATGTACAAACATATATAAAGTTACACAGGCTGCGGCTGAAGGAGGTCTTGCTGTTTGGAAGGCAGATGGTACCATTCGGGTTATATGCTTCGTTATTTCACAATACCTTTGTGCTCACGTTTATTGCACTGGAGAGGTATTTCCATTGTCTTTTCTTTTTGAAAAAAGATTTTGGTCAGCATTGCTAGCTCCCCTCCCCGTCGCCCCGACTTGTTCGCTTTGCTCTGTCCCCCCTCCCCGCCCCACAGCACTCGTGTATGTGTGTGCATATCTATAATTCTGTTTATTTATGTTGATGCCTGTTTACTTGTTTTGATATGTCTATAATTTTATTTATATTGATGCTGTTGATGCCTGTTTACTTGTTTTGATGTCTGTCTCCCCCTTTCTAGACTGGATGCCCGTTGTGGGCAGGGACTGTCTCTCTTTATCGCTGAATTGTACTTTCCAAGCGCTTAGTACAGTGCTCTGCATAGTAAGCACTTAACAAATGCCATCATTATTATTATTATTCTCCTGGGGGTGTCCTTGATCAGAACTATAAACATTTTGTAGGTCCCATTCCCCCCTTCCCACTGAGGCTCTGGTCAGAAGATGGATCTTTCCATTTGCTTACCCTCCAAGCGCTTAGTACAGTGCTCCGCACACATAGTAAGCACTTAACAAATGCCATCGTTATTATTATTATTCTCCTGGGGGTGTCCTTGATCAGAACTATAAACATTTTGTAGGTCCCATTCCCCCCTTCCCACTGAGGCCTTGGTCAGGAGATGGATCTTTCCATTTGCTTACCCCAGTGAGCACTCAGTAAATACGAATGAATGAATGAATGAATAAATGAATGAATGAATCGCATCTAATTGTGTACGTTAGAAATCTAGGAACCCCTTAGTTTACATTCTGCTACAACCTTTTTCCTTCAGAAGAGACAATTTATTCCAAATAATTTTCATTACTCAGCTCTACTTCAGTTCATTTTCTTACCAGGCAACTGGGGTATGATTTTTAAAAACGTGCCCATGTATTTGCATCCAACTACCTAAATTGGATACACCTATATACATCCATTCAGCTCAGTGTTCCCAGTATATGACTAGGTCTCTTTTTTTATGAACAGTAATTGTTTAAAATATTTCACTTAGTCACTCATGTGGCATGAAAGTGCTGCTGTTTTTCCCGAAATGCTTCCCAGGTGGTATCCTGTGCACTGTGGAAAATATGGTGGTGTGTTTAGGTGTGCAAACATAAATAATAACTGCAAATGGTATTTGTTAAGCCAAATCTTTGTTCTGAGCACTGGGTTAGAAGCTCGATGTGGCCAAGGATTGTGTCTAATTCTGTTTTATGATACTCTCTCAAGTGCTTAGTACAGTGTTTGCACACAGTAAGCACTCCGTAAGTACCATTGATTGATAAATATTAAACAGGTCAGACATACAGTCCCTGTCCCTTATGGGGCTCTCAGTCCAAGTATGTATGCATATCAAGTAACCTTACTGTGGGTTAATATTGGGAATGAGGCGGTTAGCCTAGTTTCTAAATTGTAGCAAATGAAAGTCCATTTAGATTGAAGTAATCATTGGTGGCTCTCCGTATCCTCCTAAACACAGAAACTATGTGTAGATAAAAAGGTATATAAATCAAGAGGATTCCTGTTGTGCGATCTGCAAAAAATTATTACCCTTGGCCTCTAAGCGTGTGAGGTTATTCAGATAAATCAGCAGGCGAGTTTCCTAAAACTGTTCAGCTGTTGCAGACGACTTTTGAAATAGCCAAAAGGGTCGAATTTTAGATTTTTCATAAACTGCTCCTCCTACATCTTTTTGGCTAACTAAAGTTAAGTCTCGGCGTTGTTAGAACCATAAGGCAATTGAGAAGGACAGTTTTCATGTGGTGCTGCAGGCATGAAGCAGAAAAGTTGAGAGTTCAGTCCGAAAAAAGTAGCCTTTGGACAGGGTTGCTTGTGCTGAAAGGTTCTTCCCATTGTGCTATGAACCCTTCCAGTTCTGGAATTTAATAGTCTTCCTCAGTGCGCACGCGTGTGTGTGTTTTCTCCTTCGGAAATATGCTGTAGTTTTCCTGGAGAGCCAGGAGTTGAACTTAAAGCTACCCTTCTGTCGCCAACACTGTGTGTAGGATAAACAGCATATTCTATGTTCTTGCCTGAACAGTTCAGACTTGAATAAAATTATACTGAAATGGCACACAGAGGTTGACAAAGATGAAAGGTGACTGGAGTTATCAGTTGAAGGATCTTGCCCAAATGAGGTCCTTTATCTTGAAATTGCTTAATGAACCAAGATTAAATTCTCTTGTTTTCATTCTAATAAAATGGTTGTTTTGGGGGTTGGTTGGTTTTTTTTTTTCCACAATTCTAAGCTACCCATTCTAAGAAGAACGTAGGAATGGACCCTGTATTAGGAAAAGAATTGGCATTGCGTCCTGTTACCATCCCAGTGTTGATTGCTCCCTCGTGGTTGAGCTAGATTTGTGAGAGCAGATGGGCAGTCAGTGGGAAAGGGCCACAGAGATACTGTTGTATCTGGGAAAAGGAAAGTGGCTTATTCTTGAAGCTTCCCTTCATTCCCGTTCACCCAGGCTGTGACCATTTATTTCTCTAAAAGACGCCGGGTTCTGCTCTGTATCCTCTTGTCTTCTCCTGCTACACTCATTCCATTGGGGAGCTAACCCATTGCCAAGACCTCAGTTCCCACCTTTATGCAGCTCACTCACAACAACAACAACAACAATAATAATCAGTCAATCAATCAATCGTATTTATTGAGCACTTACTGTGTGCAGAGCACTGTACTAAGCACTTGGGAAGTACAAGTCGGCAACACATAGAGACAGTCCCTACCCAACAGCGGGCTCACAGTCTAGAAGGGGGAGGCAGAGAACAAAACCAAACATACTAACAAAATAAAATAGAATAGATGTGTACAAGTAAGATAAATAGAGTATTAAATATGTACAAACATGCATACATTTATACATATATACATGTATGCATATATATACAGGTATATATATGATCATATATCTATAACCATTGGTATATAATAATGACATTTGTTAAGTGCCTACTATGTGTGAAGCACTGTTCTAAGGGCTGGGGAGGCTACAAGGTGATCAGGTTGTCCCACGTGGGGCTTAATTCCCATTTTACAGATGAGGTAACAGGCTCAGAGAAGTTAAGTGACTTGTCCAAGGTCACACAGCAGACGTGGCGGATCCGGGACTAGAACCCGTGACCTCTGACTCCCAAGCCCGGGCTGTTTCCACTGAGCCACGCTGCTTCTCTGCTCACAAATCCCTGCTGGGCCTGACCCTCTTCCTTTCTTCAATCTTCTGTGTTTCCTCCTACCCCCAGGACCCCGCAACATGGAATCCCTTGGCACCTTAAGCCGACTAAGTTCTTCATCACGGCTGACGATGCTGCCAACCTCCCTAGTCCTAAAGCCTATATCCGTGGCATTATCTGTGCCTCCTCCTCTCCTTCAGCCCCAAACGTTTGATCTGTTTGGACTCACCCCTTTCTCACCATCCACGCGGCTACTATGCTAATCCAAGCACTTGTCGTGTCCCGGCTTGACATAATATAATAATTATAATCATAATGTAAAGTATAATCTCCCTCACTGAAGTTCCTTGCCCCTTCCCAGATCACGCTTCACTCTTGCCATCCGGATCATTTTTCTGTCCCCGTCTTTTCACCCAGAGTCCTCCGATCATTGCCCATTCTTCTCTCCATCAAGGACATGCTCCTTGACCATTGGTTTCAAGGCACTCAGTCAGATCTCTCCTCACTCATTCTTTTTGACATTTACACTGCAGTTTGCACTCTACTCCTTCTTAGCTAACCTTTTCTCTTTGCCTCGTTCTTGCCTCCCCACTGCTGCAGCCTGTCGTGTGAGGAGCTGCATATATACATATGGAGTATAGTGGAACTGTATTTATGTTTGTACATATTTATTACTCTATTTTACTTGTACATATCTATTCTATTTATTTTATTTTGTCAGTATGTTTGGTTTTGTTCTCCGTCTCCCCCTTTTAGACTGTGAGCCCACTGTTGGGTAGGGACTGTCTCTATATGTTGCCAACTTGTACTTCCCAAGCGCTTAGTACGGTGCTCTGCATACAGTAAGCGCTCAATAAATACGATTGATTGATTTATTAACAGAGCATGGGAATGGGAGTTGGAAGGTCGTGGGTTGTAATCCCGGCTCTGCCGCCTGTCTCCTGTGGGACCTTGAGCAAGTCACTGCACTTCTCTGTGCCGCAGTTATGTCATCTGTACAATAGGGATTGATACTGTGAGCCCCACATGGGACAGGCACTCTGTCCACCCCAATTCTCTTGTATCTACCCTAGTGCTTAATACAGTGCCTGGCACCTAGCGCCTAACAAATATCATAATCGTCATCGTCATTGCTTGACTCTGCCGTTCCCCAGGGTGAAACTCCCTCCCCCTTTAAATCCAACACATCACAAATCTCCCCGCCTTCAGTGTCCAGCTGAAATCCCGTCTCGGCTATCCAATCTTTATTGATAAATGTCTTGTTTTATGCCGCCGAGTCGTCTCCGACCCATAGC
This sequence comes from Tachyglossus aculeatus, assembly GCF_015852505.1. Taxonomy (NCBI): domain Eukaryota; kingdom Metazoa; phylum Chordata; class Mammalia; order Monotremata; family Tachyglossidae; genus Tachyglossus; species Tachyglossus aculeatus. The sequence continues at coordinate 50,749,282 of NC_052072.1, forward strand.
GACGCCATGCGCACACGTCTCCCGGAACGCCCCGCCTCTGTCTCCAGTTGTTTCGGCGGTTTATCCGTAGAGTTTTCTTGGCAAAAATTCAGAAGTGGTTTACCATTGCCTCCTTCCGCGCAGTCAACTTGAGTCCCTGCCCTCGCCTTTCTCCCGTGCCACTGCTGCCCGGCACAGGTGAGTTTTGACCTGTGGCAGAGTGGCTTCCCTTCGCTAGCCACTTCCAAAGCTAGGAATGGAATAGGCGCACCTCCGCTTGACTCTCCATCCTGTCGTCAAAACTGGAATAATCCTGGAAACTCTCCAGGTGCAACCCTAAGAGGGGGATAAATGTCTACCCTCCCTCCAATAGCCCCTCAGCCCTTGTGAACTCACAACCATCTGTACCACTGCCAATCATATTTTACCTACCCTATTAAATATTAATCATATAAGTATCCCCTCTTTCCTCCTAATACTGCAGTTATTTCAGTGCCTGCCTCTCCCTCTGGAATATAAATTCCTTGAAGGCGAGAGCCGTGTCTACAAGCTCTATTGTGCTCTCCCAAGCAAATAGTACAATGCTCTACGCATAGAAATTGCCATACCGCTATTATTCTTTTTGTCGGTTCTTTAAATACTGTCGGTTGATGGTCTTGAGTCCTTGAAAAAAATGCATTCTGTGGAATCCTGCCTGAGTACTTTGAGTGAGGCACATTATCTGTAAGATCTTAACTTTGTATTTTAATGGAGAGCTTTATTAGTTCAGGGCCATTGATGCGCCCGTTGCTGCCCTGTTGGCTTTCAAGAATTAGAGGCCGAGGGCTCTGGAACATTTATTGCAGCTAGTGGAGCAATTATTTGGGATTAATCATTTTTCTCAAATGGTATATTCCTAATGGTCCATGGGCCTGGAATTGCAGGATGAGCGCATTTACAAACTGAACAACCAGTATATTATTTTGTAAGCAGAGCATTTTTGAGGTGTAATGTAAATGTAAAATAGATGTTAAAACTTTTAAAAATGGTCATTTTTCGCAAGGTATATATGGTCACTTTTTATTATAGCGGCATCCTTCCTTTAGGGCAGACGATTAAATACAAAATTGGTTTCTACTTTATAGGTTCTATCTTTTCTTGATGTAAGAAGGAGAATGCTATTAAGATACCACACTCCTTTCATGCACCTGATTGTGTTCAAGACAGTTACCATGGCAACAGCATCTCGTGTTTTCTCTTCCCTGCTATTTTTATTTCTTTACTATCCAAAGTTGTTTTCATTTCCAGGATCAAGGTCTCCCTTAACATTTTTTAAATGGAGATGTTTGACAGCTTTAACACATAGCACTGTCTGTTCTTGGCTTTACCAAAAGCAGCTTAATAAAAGAGTCAGATTCATAATAAACAAGAAAAAATGGTGTAATATAATTTCACCAAAAAGCTGAAAAATTTGTGTAACCCTTGTGACTTTCATTTTATAAAAAAAGGCTTTATTTTGCTCTTTAAGCCTACTTTGAAACAAATTTTAAGGAATCTTTTATTGATTCAAAAATGGTAATTATTGGTTGTTTTCTTCGCATAATCTTCCTGATCGACCAAATAATAGATGTGGAGCTCGATGCCCCCATTATCCCTCCACTCTGCCGTGAAGTCGGTCTTCTGAAGACCGTTCTTGCCTTTTGGATTTTGTTTTCTGTTTTTATTCTCGATAGTGGAGTTTGGTGACTGCCTTGAGGGTTCTTTTTTCGCCGATGGAAGAAGTCCTTTGGTTGCGTGTAGGGTTTTTCGTGCATAGCCTGATCCGTGAATTTCATTTTCCTCAGACCACGCTGTTGTGCTGTATCTCTTCAGTAATTGATAATTATTTGCATGTCTTCTTGTGTACGGGCCCCTAGAGCACAAGCATCTGGATATAACTATACAGTCATCTGTACACTGAGAAGCAGCATGGCACAGTGGATAGAGCACGGGCCCATGCTTGGGAGTGTGACCTTGGGCAAGTCACATTGCTTCCCTGTGCCTCAGTTACCTCATCTGTAAAGTGGGGATTGAGACTGTGAGCCCTACATGGGACAGGGACTGTGTCCAACCTGATTTGCTTGGATCTGTGACAGTGCCTGGAACATAGTAAGTGCTTAACAGATACCATAATTATTATTTTAACTCTTCCTGAATCGTGGTCTGAAAGACTGTGTTGGTAATCTTAACACGTTGAACTGGCAAGGTTTCCCACTGGAGGAATATGCAGACTCCAGCTTGCAGATCTCCCTTTGCATCCTTGAATTTGGTAACAAACCTACCATCCCCAGGCTACCACCAGCCTGCTTCACTCTGCCCGTGAAGGTGGGGAAGGGGCAGACAGGATCCCTTCAGCTCAGATTTGACAACCATCCTTTTGTGGAGTAGCCTGCGAATCTTGATTCATTCATTCATTCATTCAATCGTATTTATTGAGCGCTTACCGTGTGCTCTCACTGTACTAAACGCTTGGGAAGTACAAGTTGGCAACATATAGAGACGGTCCCCACCCAACAGCGGGCTCACAGCCTAGAACGGGGATCCGTTTATCAGGGTGGCAGATTTTGCCACCAGCTTCTAGAGCTCTGGTCCCTTGGTGTGGTTAAAACTTTTTGTAAGATCAGTACAGTGCCAGACGCATAAGTGCTTAGCAAGTACCGTACAATGTTTTGTGTGCATCATCATCATCATCGATCGTATTTATTGAGCGCTTACTATGTGCAGAGCACTGTACTAAGCGCTTGGGAAGTACAAATTGGCAACATATGGAGACAGTCCCTACCCAACAGTGGGCTCACAGTCTAAAAGGGGGAGACAGAGAACAAAACCAAACATACTAACAAAATAAAATAAATAGAATAGCTATGTACAAATAAAAATAAATAAATAAATAAATAGAGTAGTAGCAGTGAGCACTACTTCAATCGGTGCCGGAGAGCTGATTGTGTATCAGCCAGTCATATGTATTGAGCACTGAACATGTGCAGAGCACCATACTAAGCGCTTGGAAGAGTACAGTGTGTTTCTGGTAATCGTTTCCTAATATAGAGAAGCAGCATGACCTAGTGGAGAGAGCAAAGGCTTAGGAGTCAGAGGGCCTGGGCATCAAGTCCGTCATCTGTAAAATGGGGATTAAGACTGTGAGCCTCATGTGAGACACAGATGGTGCTCACCAGTTTGGTAGAGATTGAACACCAGTTGGCCTTCCCCTTTTGATGGCAAGAAATATAGAGAAGCAGCACGGCCTTGTGGATGGAGAACGGGCCTAGGAGTAAGAAGGACCTGGATTCTAATCCCGGTTCTGCCACTTGTCTTGGGCAAATCACCAAGCTTCTCTGTGCCTCAGTTTCCTCATTTGTAAAATGGGGGTTAAGGCTGTGGGACAGGGACTGTGTCCAGACGGATTTGCTCATATCTACCCCAGCACTTAGTACAGTGCCTGGCACACAGTAAACACTTAAGTACCACAGTTGTTGTTATATGACAGCTAAGGTGGGGATATACAGTACTGGGTGCAAGGAGGGTTTTTTGTGTTGTTGTTTTTTTTAAGTGGTACTCGTTAAGTGCTTACTGCGTGCCAGGAACTGTACTGAGTGCTAGGGTAGATACAAGATAATCAAATGGGGCACAATCCCCTTACCACATGGGCCTGACAGTCTACGTTGAAGGGTTAACTAAATATTAGTACTTTGTAATCTCGACGGCAGAAATGCAGTTCTTGAAAAGCTACCTGGATTCTGTTGTACGCTATTCATCACTGACTGAATCTCCAAGTAAATTTTGTTTTCATAGTCAGTGTTATTGCTATTTGAGTGTGTGTGTGTGTGTGTAGGCATATATATGTATAATATATACTGAATCTTCATGTTAATGATGGTTTTACTGGCCATGAGGTTTTATTCAGCCACATATTTGCGTGGTTACAAAGATTAATGTGCACCCAACAGCCCCTTCCGTGCCAGCCACTCATAAAAATAGTTATTTGCTGAGATGATTCATTTGCTATATGTGAGGCCCTCTTTTCACGGTTTTCCCAGAGCCTCTACCCAAAAAGAGCTATCTCACTCTATGCTATTTTATATCGCTTTATGGGTTTGGGGAAGGGGGCGAACGATGACAAGAAATTTGGTTTCTCAAATGTCTGGTTAGTTTTTCAGTAGTAAAACCTCACGTAGCTTCATTTCAGAAGACACAAATTGGCTCAGACCTGAAGTAAATGTAATGCTGACAGCCCGAGGGACATGGTGATGTACTCTGATGACAAAGCAAGATTTAAGCTATGCTCAACAAGAAATTATTCTGAGGTCCAAAAAGAGGTTTATCTCCTCCATCTGCACTTACAACCCCATCCTCTTTCCTCCGTGTAAAACCTCTTGCCTCAGTTCTCCTTTTCCTGACTGCCATCTCCAACCACTCACTCCCTGATGGCTCTTTCCTCTCTCCTCTTCCCTCAGGTTTCCTTTCGACTAAAATAGCTATCTAGTAGCTATCCTTCTAGCTATTCCCACCCTTACATTTCCTGTCCAAACTCATTAAACAGGTTGTATTCACCCGCTGCCTCCATTTCCTCCTCTCCAACCTCCTCCTCGTTCCTCTTCAGGATGACTTTCCCCATCCTCCCTCCAGTAGTTTGCGCAGAGGTCTGAATTTCTGGCTAATTCAGCCACGTCCCAAGTTGCTGCTTTGGCTCCTTGCCGAATACTACTTGAATAGTGTATATGTTTGTACATATTTATTACTCTATTTTACTTGTACATATCTATCCTATTTATTTTATTTTGTTAGTATGGTTTTGTTCTCTGTCTCCCCCTTTTCGACTGTGAGCCCACTGTTGGGTAGGGACTGTCTCGATATGTTGCCAATTTGTACTTCCCAAGCGGTTAGTACAGTGCTCTGCACATAGTAAGCGCTCAATAAATACGATTGATGATGAATAAGCAAGAATAAGGAAGTTGGGAATAGAGACTGGTATCAGTGGGTAAAGGAAACTTACGCAGGAGACAAAGATTGGGAGAGGGAAGACAGTGAGGTGCTCTTAACCTCTCCTCTTCTCCATGCAGTTAAATTCTATACTCCATTTGAACGTTGTTGGCATGTCACATCAAAAAAGAACAGCGTCGTCAGATGACTTGAAAAACCTCAACAGCACCCAGAAACAAATTGGCTCTGTGCTTTCAGAGGCCATAGAATAAAAAGTGTGGCCGGCTGGATAGAGCACAGGCCTGAAAGTCATAAGGACCTGGGTTATAATCCCGGCTCCTCCACTTACCTGCTGTGGGACCTTGGCCAAGTCACTTCACTTCTCTGTCCCTCCGTTACCTCGCTCCGGAAAATGGGGATTAAAACTGTGAGCCCTGCATGGAACAGGGACTGTTGTCCAACACGATTATCTTCTATCCACTCCAGTACAATGCCTGGCACATAGTGATAATGTTGGTATTTGTTAAGCGCTTACTATGTGCCAAGCGCTGTTCTAAGTGCTGGGGTAGATACAAGGTAATCAGGTTGTCCCACGAGGGGCTCACAGTTTTCATCCCCATTTTACAGATGAGGGAACTGAGGCCCAGAGAAGTGACTTGCCCAAAGTCACACAGCTGACAGGTGGCGGAGCCGGGATTTGAACCCACGGCCTCTGACTCCAAAGCCCGGGCTCTTTCCACTGAGCCCCGCTGCTTCCCGTAAACAGATACCACAATTATTATTAATATTATTATTCTCCAGTGTCTTGACAGGTAGTGAAAGATTAATTTGCACTGGCTAAGACTACTGAATGCTGTGATCATTCATTCATTCAGTCGTATTTATTGAGCGCCTACTGTGTGCAGAACACTGTACTAAGCGCTTGGGAAGTACAAGTTGGCAGCATCTAGAGACGGTCCCTACCCGACAGCGGGCTCACAGTCTCGAAGGGGGAGACAGACAACAAAACAAAACATATTAACAAAATAAAATAAATAGAAGGGTAAATATGTACAAGTAAAATGGAGTAATAAATCTGTACAAACATATATACAGGTGCTGTGGGGAGGGGAAGGAAGAGGAGAGGAAAGGAGGGGGCTCAGTCTGGGGAGGGGCCGATCAATTTGAAAGCAACAAGAAAGCTCAGAGGGCAACATGAAAATTCTTATTAAGTGCATTGTTTGCAGAGGAATAACTAAATAAGCATCAAATATTACTTCAGTGTAGAACAGACGGTGATTATGGTGTATTCCACACATGACTGTCTACTCATAGCTACCTTTTCTCATTTTTGTACTGCTCCACTAAGCATTCACTTGCCGGTCCACTCTCCTTCTTCTTTCTAGCTGAAAATGATTTTATTGTCCGCCTCGCCTTCTTGATCACAAGCTCTTCATGGGCAGGGCGAATGCCTTACTCTCTTGTACTCTCCTAAGTACTCAGTTTAGTGCTCTGCCTATGAAAAGTTCTGAAAACCTACCTACCGTTGATTCAGACAGTCATCTCATCGGCAAAAAAGGCAAAAGTGAGCACAACATCAAGAAAGTAACAGTCGAGACACTGAAATGGGTGGAAAGAGGGAGGTATTTCAAAGATAAAGAAAAAAATGAGTACTTTGCGGAGACATTTAGAGGATAAAGATCCTCAGAAGGAATTGGACAGTAGAATAATAATAATAATAATACAGTCCTCTAGACTGTCACATCGGCAAAAAAGGCAAAAGTGAGAACATCAAGTAAGTCGAGACACTGAAATTGGTGGAAAGAGGGAGATATTTCAAAGATAAAGAAAAAAATGAGTACTTTGCGGAGACATTTAGAAGATAAAGATCCTCAGAAGGAATTGGACGGTAGAATAATAATAATAATAATACAGTCCTCTAGACTGTCACCTCGTTGTAGGCAGGGAATGTCTGTTATAGTGTACTCTCCCAAGTGTTTAGTACAGTGCTCTGCACACAGTAAGTGCTCAATCAACACAATTGACTGACTATTAATAATGATGGTATTTGCAAGTGATATCTATGTGCCAGGCACTGTTCTAAGGACTGGGGTGGATACAATCGAATCAGCTGGACCCTGCCCCACATGGGGCTCATCATCATCATCAATCGTATTTATTGAGCGCTTACTATGTGCAGAGCACTGTACTAAGCGCTTGGGAAGTACAAATTGGCAACATATAGAGACAGTCCCTACCCAGCAGCGGGCTCACAGTCTAAAAGGGGGAGACAGAGAACAAAACCAAACATACTAACAAAATAAAATAAATAGAATAGATATGTACAAGTAAAACAAATAGAGTAATAAATATGTACAAACGTACATAATCTTAGTCCCCATTTTGCAGTTGAGGTAACTGAGGCACAGAGAAATTAAGTGTCTAGCCCAAGGTCACCCAGCAGACACGTGGCAGAGCTGAGATTAAAACCCAGGTCCATGCTCTATCCACTAGGCCACACTGCTTCTCTAGGAGCACAAATGGAAGAATCTGAAGAGAATCCAGAACTAAATTTGCTAAAAGACAAGCAAAATCCAGAAGGAATAAATAGGTTCAATATCCTGCAGCGGTCCCTATTTCTCTAAAGTGCATTCATCCGGAAGCAAACTCTGAGCCAGTTCTAGGAGTAATTTGAGAAGAGGATCGCCATTTCTTCCATAAATGCAGAAACTTCTTTAGCCAAGGATTATCTGAAAGTGGAAAGTTGACTTCTAGTTCCGACATAATAGTTCAGCATTGCGAGCAAGGACACTGCGTCTGGAAATGAACAGTCAGTAATGCCGAAGCAGGCTTTTGAAATTGGAGTCTAACAACCCTTCTTCCTCAAATCAGGTTTTCTCCAGAGTCGTAATTAAACACATCAGGAATGCTCGGGAATGGCATGTGAGCAGGGACTTTTAGACTGTGAGCCCACTGTTGGGTAGGGACTGTCTCTATATGTTGCCGACTTGGACTTCCCAAGCGCTTAGTACAGTGCTCTGCACACAGTAAGCGCTCAGTAAATACGATTGATTGATTGACTAGATGAGAGTGCATTTAGCAACATCGACCCTTGGCCACATCCTCTCCTTCCACCAGCTAGTAGAAGACGGTGGCAGTGATTTCCTTGGGCAGTTAAAGGGAGCCCTTTGTCTTGTCTTTTGCTTGTAGAGTCGTTCCTGACCCATAGCGACTGCATGGACGCATCTCTCCCATCTCTGTTGACGGCACTACCATCCTTCCCGTCTCACAAGCCCGCAACCTTGGTGTCATCCTCGACTCCGCTCTGTCATTCACCCCTCACATCCAAGCTGTGACCAAAACCTGCCGGTCTCAGCTCCGCAACATTGCCAAGATCCGCCCTTTCCTCTCCATCCCAACCGCTACCCTGCTCATTCAAGCTCTCATCCTATCCCGTCTGGACTACTGCATCAGCCTTCTCTCTGATCTCCCATCCTCGTGTCTCTCTCCACTCCAATCCATACTTCATGCTGCTGCCCGGATTATCTTTGTCCAGAAACGCTCTGGGCATATCACTCCCCTCCTCAAAAATCTCCAGTGGCTACCAATCAACCTGCACATCAGGCAGAAACTCCTCACCCTCGACTTCAAGGCTGTCCATCACCTCGCCCCCTCCTACCTCACCTCCCTTCTCTCCTTCTCCAGCCCAGCCCGCACCCTCCGCTCTTCCACCGCTGATCTTCTCACCGTACCTTGCTCTCACCTGTCCCGCCATCGACCCCCGGCCCACGTCATCCCCCGGGCCTGGAATGCCCTCCCTCTGCCCATCCGCCAAGCTAGCTCTCTTCCTCCCTTCAAGGCCCTGCTGAGAGCTCACCTCCTCCAGGAGGCCTTCCCAGACTGAGCCCCTTCCTTCCACTCCCCCTCGTCCCCCTCTCCACCCCCCGATCTTACCTCCTTCCCTTCCCCACAGCACCTGTATATATGTATATATGTTTGTACATATTTTTTTTTACTCTATTTATTTATTTATTTTATTTGTACATATCTATTCTATTTATTTTATTTTGTTAGCATGTTTGGTTTTGTTCTCTGTCTCCCCCTTCTAGACTGTGAGCCCACTGTTGGGTAGGGACTGTCTCTACATGTTGCCAATTTGTACTTCCCAAGCGCTTAGTACAGTGCTCTGCACATAGTAAGCGCTCAATAAATACGATTGATGATGATGATCTCTCCCCGAACGCCCCTCTGCAGTCGTTCTGGTAGTGTTTCCATAGAGTTTTCTTGGTAAAAATACGGAAGGGGCTTACCGTTGCCGCCTTCTGCTCAGTAAACTTGAGTCGCCGCCCTCAACTCTCTCCCGGGCTGCCCAGCACAGGTGAGTTTTGATTGTAGCAGATTGCCTTCCACTCATTAGCCAAGTTAGGGGAGGAATGGATAGGCCTCTGCTTGACTTCCTCCTGTAGCCGAGACCGGTAGAGTACTGGAAGTTCTCCAGGTGCAATCCCAAGAGAGGAAGGGAGTGAAGATGCGGGATTCTCCATCTTTCTCCAGAAAGGTTCAAATCGGGAGGAGGTTGCCGGGACAAGTATTTCCAGTCTGGCACAGGACAAGTAACGAAGCCCTGGTGCGTTTGGGGGCTTAAGCCATCTCCGGCTGTACCTGTTGGAGTTTGGAGTGGCATCGTCACACTCCTCCCCCTTACAGCAGCCGTAAGACCATCCGAGTAAAGCCTAAAGTCAAGTCTGGAACAAAAAAACTCCAGTAAATTAAGGGGGAACAATATGGGGCTTTTGTGCTTTCTTGTGGGTGAAGAAGCACCTCTTATTTAGTCGTTGCGTTTTTCCAGAGAGGAAGCCATTTGAGATGAAAGCAGGGAACTCTTGGCAAAGTACCCATCTTTTTCCAGAAGATTAAACGCGGTCGAATTTGTCTCCAAGTTATAATTCAAAGGGAAAATCAAAGAAAACTTCTGTTGAAACACTTTCCTCTGTCACACGTTATCCACTTTAATCCTTCGGATTTGGGGTTGAACTACCCTATATACAGTAGGGCCTGGCACTCCTAATGTGTTTGTCTTCTCATTCGTTTTAGGAAGGAGGGTGGGTGATGCCGTGGACTATGATGTTTAATTGCATACTTTCCCATTTAAACATTTATAAGCACTTTTAGGAGCCACTCTGATCATGAAGAACCAGAAAAGGCTCTGCTCGCTCCGCTCAGAGCTATCTGTGTCAAGCCTCAGTGAGAATGATTGAATAATTCTGCTGCTTTTGGGAAAACTACTTATGCAGCGCATCAATCAATTAATCACATTTATTGAGCGCTTACTGTGTGCAGAGCACTCTACTAAGCGCTTGGGAAGTACAAGTTGGCAACATATAGAGACAGTCCCTACCCAACAGTGGGCTCACAGTCTAAAAGATCAAAATCATGTTTACACTATCTTTTACAAAAGCCACATAGTGACTCTTCCTAAAGTGATGAATGTGGATCAGGCTTGGAAAGTATGAAATCTTACTTCAAATTAATGGCTGTGGACCTGAAATAATAAAATAAAATGAAAAAAGCTGATTGTGTGTTCTCCCTGTGTGAAATATTAGAACTGAGAACCCTCCCTGTGGGCCTCCACTGGATTGATATACTAATAACTGATTATTATAATCCAAGAATCGCCTCTAAATATCAAAGGGCCAATTAAACCTTGCCTCAAGAAAGATGAAGAGAGTAGACTGATACAATTAATAGAGGCCGGCTAGACACAGCAGGTTTGATGCTCTGCTAGTTTTTATTCTCCGGTTTGTTGCTGGAAATTTGGCTTGCGGTGAGAGAAACAAACAGCTCTACTATCATCCATCCACTACTCACTCAGCAGGTGTTGGCATTAACAGGACTGCATAGCTGTGTTGATGTTTGGACAAGACATTCAAAGACAACTTTAAATTAAAAACCTTAAGAAAGCCGATCAAGAGTGACTAATGATAGCGGCTGACTGGAAACCGTGGGGGGGGGTGTGTGATTTTTCTGCCTCCCTGAAGTTTGGCTTTATCATATATTACAGTACAAATCACATGTTGTCGGAACATAATCCGGCGAATATTCCTCTGAAGGAAAATGTTTTCTGCCAGGACCAGCTTCCTCTAGAGAATTGAGAAGTGCAATTGCATTAAAATACGAACTGGTATTTTTAAGAACCAGGACATTTTGACCAGTTATAATTTGCAAATTTGGCATGGAAATCCAGAAACAAATCTTTCTACTTAACTATAAGCTAGGGACTCTGCCTAAACCCCCTGCTACTGAATCAGATGCTTCAGGAAATGTAGGTTAATAGAGGTTTCAAAGGGCGTGTGATTGTAAATAAAATGCGGTGAAAACTGAAAATCCCAACCTTATGATGATGAATAGTCTCTTCTTCCAATTTAGCTTTGGGTAAGAAGGTGTCGTCCTGAAATGGTTTCAACATTTTTTAAATTTTTTTTTCATTGATTTGTCTTGCAAGTCAGGGGCCAGGAGGATATTTCACCATCTCCACATTGGCCATGCTTCCTTCAGTATATCTTTTTATTTAAAAAGTTGTGAGACATGTGAATTATTTATATTCACTATTCTTTGCTTCTAAATTACTTACAACGCTGTTTTGGGTAATTGTATGTGTGAGCTGAAGTAGTAATAAAGGTGACTGTTGAATATGTTGTGTATTTGCCATTTAGAAGAATATAGCCTTTTTTAAAAAAATCTTACCAAATCATTTGAAACAGACACCTTTAGAAAAATCAAATCCGTTTTTTCCCCTGCAGTTTGTGAATGTATGTTTGCTAAAGGGAATATAGGTGAAGCATCATTATGACTGGGGCTTATAATCTGAAAGATTACTCTCAGGGTTCACTGTACCCAAAGCTAGTTTTGAGGTCTGCATTACAATTGTTTGCGCTTATCGTTTCTTTTGCAGTAATGAGGTTTTCAGTGTAGACCATACTGCTGTATATCGAGTTTTCACCTGTACTGTCAGCATTCTGGCCCTCATTACTTATGTATAAGAGCAGTGGTGTTGATTTACTTATCCACTTGTGTTCATTATTTATATCTACTCTTACTTTCGTTCGACTATTTATTCAATTTCACTGAAAGTCACGTCATCTTTGAAAGCCTGGAGTTCTTTTGCACAGATCAGTTTTCATGCTGTGCTATATAAGCACCTATTCACCTCTCCGTCTCTCCATTCTCCTCTTCCGCATCTGTGCAGGTAAATTCACTTATTTGTCTCTGCTGTTAGTTTGTAATATCCCTGCAGGCTGGAATCAGGTCTTTTCCGTGCACAGCATTGCCCAGATCCTTTTCATCCAAATGGCCCACTACTCTTGTCCAGGTGCCTATCGTATCCCACCTCGACTGCTGCATCAGCCTCCTCACTGACCTCCCTGCCTCCTGGCTCTCTCCTCTCCTGTCCATATTTTTCACTCTGCTGTCAGATAATCTTTCTAAAACACACTTCTCCACCCCTTTAGGAACCTCAATGGACACTCATTCTTCTCCACACCAAAACAACGCCTGGCCTTTAGCTTTAACATACTCTCCTTCTTACCTATCCACTCTCCTCTCCTCCCAAGCTGCCCTTACTGTGCCTCATTCTCAACTCTTCCCAAGCTCTGATGTCTGGTTTACCCCTTCCCTGGAATTCCCCTCTCTTTCAGATCCACCAAGCCCTCGTCTGCAAAGCCCTTTTGAAATCCCACCGCCATCAGAAAGCTTTCTTGAATGAATTATTCTACTCCTCACCTCAGCAGCTTTTGCCAATTTGTACTTCCCAAGCGCTTAGTACAGTGCTCTGCACATAGTAAGCGCTCAATAAATACGATTGATGATGATGATCACCTCCCTTAGCTCTATTGTGTATAGCAATTTCCAGTTATGCAGCCGAGTACATCTTCCTCTTACCAGTAAATCATTTTCTGCCACCTCCCCCATTAAATGGTGAACTCTTTGAGGGCAGGCAGTTGTTTCTTTTATCTGTATTGTACTCTTCCTAGTAATCTATCCCGGCTATTGGTCCACTGGAAATAACTCTGCTCTGGAAATATCAGAAGACTGGGATCTAGTCATTCATTCAGTGATTCAATTGTATTTATTGAGCACTTACTGTGTGCAAAGCACTGTTCTAAGCGCTTGGGAGAGTACAATACAATAATAAACAGACACAATCCCTGCCCATAACGAGCTTACAATCTAGTCCTGCTTCAGCCTGGAACTGGCTCATATAGGTGAAAACCGTGCATGCCCATGACAATGTGTTGCACTTTTCCCTGCCTACTTGCTCATTGAAGTTTTTTGTTCTGATGGGAACATGATGTGGGTGGAACAGTGGGTTGGCATCATGGATGATCGATATTTTCATTGGATTAATGTTTGTGAACTGATGGTATAATAAAAAATGATCCGTGCCCTTTAAGCATTTGATAGTCACCACATTTCACCCCACCCTTAGTCACCCAGCACTTATGTGCATATCGGTAGTTGATTTATGTGAATGTCAGTCTCCCCCCTTTAGACTCAAAGCTCACTGTGGGCAGGGAAAATGCCGGTCAACTCTGTTATATTCCCCTAAGTGCCTACTACAGTGTGGTGCATTCCGTAAGTACTCCATTCATTCATTCATTCGGTCTTATTTATTGAGCACTCACTGTTTGCAGAGCACTGTACTAATCGCTTGGGAAGTTGATTGTTCTATTTGAACAGAAGCTAAGCTTTTCCAGCGACATTTTCTTGTCATCCTGAGAGCTCCCACCGTCTTCATTTTCGCCATCAACAGTATTTGTTGTGTGACTGTTGTGTGCAGTCTTTTAGACTGTGAGCCCACTGTTGGGTAGGGACTGTCTCTATATGTTGCCAATTTGTACTTCCCAAGTGCTTAGTACAGTGCTCTGCACATAGTAAGCGCTCAATAAATACGATTGATGATGATGATGCAGTGTATCAGGTACCCTTCAGCTCCACGGGCAAGGCAGCTTCTTTGCTACTTAGATGCTACTTAGGCCGTGAGCACCCTGTGGGGCAGTTCCTGTGTCTAACTTGTATCAATTTTTTTTTTTTTACTTGTTAGGCCCTTACTATGTGCCTTTTTACATATATACTTGTTAAGCCCTTACTATGTGCCAGGCGCTCGACTAGGCACTGGGGTAGATACAAGCTAATCAAGATGAACACAGTCCCCGTCCCACTTGGGGCTCACAGCCTTCATCTCCATTTTACAGATGAGTTAGCCGAGGCACAGAGAAGTGCATCAACCGGCCCAAGGTCACTCAGCAGACAAGTGACAGCTAGGATTGGAATTCAGGTCCTTCTGAATTCCTTCTGAATTCCTTCCAAGCGCTTAGTACAGTGCTCTGCACATAGTAAGCGCTCAATAAATATGATTGATTGATTCTGACTCCCGGCTTGTGATGTACCCACCAGGCCAGGCTGCTTCTTTAAGAAAAGTGCTACTTCACTTAGAACAGTGCTTGATATATAATAAATGCCTAATAACTAGCATAATAATAGTGGTGATAATGGGCACGATCCGTGAAAAATGCAACCCTGATGGTTCTCTGAATTCCAGGGAACAAGAGTGGGAGTTTAACTCACAAGGGCAATGGACTTTCCAAGCGCTTAGTACAGTGCTCTGCACACAGTAAGCGCTCAATAAGTACGATTGAATGAATTGAATGCTATTCCTCCTACTCAGCCTGTGAGCTTCACGTGGGACAGGGACTGTGTCCAAACTTGTAACTACTCCAGCACTTAGGAAGGTGTTTGCCACATAGCAAATGGTTACACATATCAAAAAACAGAGCAAAAACAAACAAACAGAGACAGGACTGTCACAAGAGGCAGGTGACGTGGATGACTGCTTGGCCATGCAAACCAGAAGGTATACAGGGCCCTGGGGACTGATGCTCACCTGGCTACTCTAGACATAGTTATTACTCTATTTATTTATTTTACTTGTACATATCTATCCTATTTATTTTGTTAGTATGTTTGGTTTTGTTCTCTGTCTCCCCCTTTTAGACTGTGAGCCCACGGTTGGGTAGGGACTGTCTCTATATGTTGCCAATTTGTACTTCCCAAGCGCTTAGTACAGTGCTCTGCACATGGTAAGCGCTCAATAAATACGATTGATGATGATGATGATGAGTAGAAAACCCCTGCCACTGTCAGATTAGTGGCCTACCAACTCTGTTGTACCCTCCCCACTGCTTAGAACAGTGTTCTGTACCCAGTAATCGCTCAACAAATACCATTGATGATGGTGATGACAGTATATTTCTACTGGATCCCTTTTCAAGTACTGGTTGCGGAAGCTTCGACTTGGCTCCAAAAGATGAGCCAGGCAGAAGAAATGAGCCTCTCACTTTAAATGGAAGTTTTGTTCTGACTCAACTGTTGTGTTTGTCTTTTAGCTGAAAGGTCGGAAGTATGCAAAAGGCTACGACGAGGAAATGGGTGACAAGTGGATCTGGTTGAAATAAAACCGGCCTCCCCGCCAGCCCCGAAGATCTGATTTGGAACAACCTGAATGTTAAAGAAGCTTTGGGCCCTCTACCTTATCTAGAATCTTTCTAGGTTAGCAAATATCATCAAGAAAATACACATAAAATGGGAAACGGAAGATAGGAATCACCCACCAAAAATAAGCTACTCAATAGCGTACTTAATGGAGTGGAAAGAAATAAAGTTTTCTCCTAAAAGGCCTTTTGCTTTATTTTAGAACAATCCAGAGTGATTATCGCTGAGAAATTCCCAGTCAGCCCTGACTGTAGTAAAATGTCACCGGAAAAATCTTCACTTCACCTGCGGTTCTGGGTAATGCAGATTTTGTCATTTAGTTCTGCAGATTTGAAATAAACCAGTTGTGGCGGAGCTTGTTCGTATGTTTATAATCGTAAGACTACAGTGTAACATTTTGAGAAAATTCCAGCTACTTTAAAGGAAAGTTATCAGTAAAAGAGGAGAAAAATAATCCGGGTCATATTTTCAACAACAGTGTATTTCTTTAAGGCTTTCACGGTAGTTGTCATCAGCTGTTCTCGTAACAGTAAGTTCCAATGGGAAATTTCAGCTTCAGATGTGGATGGGGTAAAATGCAAAGGGGAAGTAATAATTGTTGTCTTTCTGTCCTGGAAAATCAGGTAGTTTTTCAAAAATGAGGTAGAGAGAAAGGAATTCATGTTTGCTTATTCACTTGGCTCAGCCTTTGCTTTCTGTTCAGTAATAGAAGTTTAGCCTTGGAGAGAGCATGTATTGCTTGCCAATTGCAGAGTTCAGGGTTACGTCTCCAAAGCAAATTTTAGGACGCTTATAAAAAGAAATTCCAATTTCTCTTAAGTAATCTTGTTTTGGTTATTAAACATAAAAATAAAAGATTCCTGGCAGTTTTTTGTACTTGAGAATCCAGATGTAAATGGCTGTAATTTTGCATTTCGAAAAGGAGCGGAGAGGTTTAATCAATAAATAAAAGTGTTGCTAGGCGTGGAGCCAATCGTGCCCAACACTAACAGTCTAAGTCCCTCAGTTTGGCCCTTGGCTTCCACCACACGTGCTCGTTAAAAGGGGGGAAAAACAAAAAGGGAAATCTGTAATTTTTTTGGAGGGGTGTTTCTGATGGATTCTGTGGCCTTCTAGGTCATAAACTGGCTGTTTCCATAAACCTTGACAACTCCACCGAAATAGTCACCAATAGAGTGGTAGGGAAAATGATCTACTATGTAGTCAAGACTGCTTTTGTGAGATCTAAGCCTCTTTTCAAACCAAGTGCCAATTTCGAACATTTTCCTGGGCTACTGGGCATCGGTAAGTCACAAGGATTTGTTTAAGCCTGTGTGGCATGAACTCCCCTGATGGAACGCGAAGTTTGTTATTTGTAGTCCTGGGAAAGTTGATCTGTTTTATTTTCTGATGTTTTCTAAGGGTGTTGAGTAGAGAATCACAAATGAGTTTTCAGCCCTCCGTCCCAATTTAAGCAGCTGCTGAGTGTATTGACTGTTCCTAAACTCTGTTTTGCATGATAGGAACGTGTTTTAACCCCGCAAAAATGCTCGCAGGCATTTTAAGGCAAGAAATAAACACAAAATTCACCTAACGTTTTTCCAAGTTTTGTAATTCTTAAATGTGGTTTTGGAATAAGAGATGTAAGTTTTTATCGTTTTAGTCTTCTCTGGGGAGTAAGTTTAACGTTGAGCTTTTTAATATTTGGGGCGAGAGGGGCAAGTGCCCTTTTAAAAATAATCTGGATCACCTAATAAAAATTTCCCTTTTAAACAGTTCTTACCAAAATATTGAATCATTGGCCAGTTCAAAATCCAAAGCTTAGGTGGTTCTTTGAGCCTGAAAACTCCGCTTACCCAGGAACTGAGGGAAGTGCCTCCGTTAAACAGGGATCTTTCGACGTTAGGATCTGGAGTACAAAACCCTGGCATATTTACGTTCAGAATAATTCCCACTGTCAGAGGCAGAACTTCCAAATCATCACCTCTCTTTTTATCTTCCAGTGTGTTTTCATGGCATTTGCTTAGTGCTTACTGTGGGCCAGGCACTATGCTGGTGTCGATACACGTCAGTCGGACACAGTCCCTGTTCCACGTGGGGCTCAAAGTCGTAAAACTAGCTGTACAGAGGAGGTAACAGGCACAGAGAAGTTGTCAGTTGTCCAAGGTCACACAGCGGGCCCATGCTCTATCCAAATCATTTTTCTAATAGTTCTTTAAATCATCAGTCTGCTTCTCCTCCACCCCATACCTCCATCTTGGTGTCCTTGAAGATATATCTGAGCCCAGCCATGTAACCCCTGATTTCTAGATCTAGAAATGTTATGTGAAAAGGTCTGTGTTTCTGTGGTGCAGGCGTACCAGCCCCCAGTGATAAAGCTTTGCAGTATTTCACAGCTCCCAAGGGCGTGTTGGGTGAAAGACGAGTCCAAAATGGACTCAGATGCTTCTGGTGCCTGCTGACTCCACTGCTGTGGAGTAGGTGACCACATCCTCAATTAAGAGAAGCGGTGTGGCTTAGCGGGTAGAGCAAGGACCTGGGTTCTAATCCCAGCTCTGCCACATGTCTGCTGTGTGACCTTGGTTAAGTCTCTTAACTTCTCTGGGCCTGTTACCTCCTCCGTACAGCTAGTATGAAGACTTTGAGCCCCACGTGGAGCAGGGACTGTGTCCAACTGACTAACGGGTATCGACACCAGCATAGTGCCCGACCCACCTCATCTGTAAAATGGGGATTAAGATCCTAACGTCGAAAGATCCCTGTTTAACGGAGGCACTTCCCTCAGTTCCTGGGTAAGTGGAGTTTTCAGGCTCAAAGAACAACCTAAGCTTTGGATTTTGAACTGGCCAATGATTCAGTGTTTTGGTAAGAACAGTTTAAAAGGGAAATTTTTATACATATAGGTTGTAGGATTGGTGCTATGGTTTTTCGGAGGCTATATCCATGTGATTACTAAACAAATTATTATGGTGTGTATTAAGCACTTACTATGTGCCAAACACTACTAAGCACTAGGGTGGATTATTATGATCATTATTATTATGCTTGTTAGCCACTTACTCTGTGTCAAGCTCCGTTCCAAGTGCTGGGGTCTTGTCATATATACGCCTGTATATGTTGTTGTACATATTTATTACTCTATTTTACTTGTGCATATCTATTCTATTTATTTTATTTTGTTGGTATGTTTGGTTCTGTTCTCTGTCTCCCCCTTTTAGACCGTGAGCCCACTGTTGGGTAGGGACTGTCTCTATATGTTGCCAACTTGTACTTCCCAAGCGCTTAGTACGGTGCTCTGCACACAGTAAGCGCTCAATAAATACGATTGACGATGAAGAGCGTGAGCCCCATGTGGGATAGGACTGTGTCCAACCTGACTCACTCGTATCTACCCCAGGGCTTAGAACAGCACTGGGCAAATAGCAAATGCTTAAGAGATACCTTTATTATTATTAGGCAGAAGTAAATGGTATTTAGTGAACATTTGATGTATACAGAGCTGTGTATTAAACACTTGGGAGAGTAAAATAGAGTTGGTAGACGTGATCCCTGCCATCAGGGAGTTTATATTAGTAACTTTGGTACCGCTGACAGCATGCAATTAACCAAACCAGTGTGAAAACACTGCAAAATCACCACTGGGTCCTTGTTTTTGTTTTTGGTCCCTTCTAGACTGTGAGCCCCCTTTTAGACTGTGAGCCCGCTGTTGGGTAGGGACTGTCTCTATGTGTTGCCGACGTGTACTTCCCGAGCGCTTAGTACAGTGCTCTGCACACAGTAAGCGCTCAATAAATATGATTGATTGATTGGTTTCCTTTCTGTTCATCCATGTCCCCCTACTTTCTGGGAATATAAAGTGGGCAGGGCGATGTTTCCCGTCCGGACAGGACTAACCTAAGAAAAGTTAAATTCAACAGCTCAAAGTGAGGAGGTGGAAGGATGGAACCTCCCTCAGATCCCAGTGACAGATGGGACTTGGGGTGACAAAAGGGACTTTGGAAACTGAGCCTAATGGCTAGAGCACGGTCTTGGGAGTCGGAAGGACCTGGGTTCTAATCCCTACCCCGCCTTCCTGCTTTGTGACCTTGGACCAGTCACTTCTCTCTGCCTCATTTACCTTATCTGTAACTGCAAGCCCCGTGTGGGACAGGAATTGGGTCCAACCTGATTAACCTGTATCTACCCCAGAGCTTAATACAATGCCTAGCACCTAGTAAGTGCTTAACAAATACTAGAAAATTTAAAAAAATGGAGCTAATCACTGCCACCTCTGGGTATGAATCAATCAATCGTATTTATTGAGCGCTTACTGTGTGCAGAGCACTGTACTAAGCGCTTGGGAAGTACAAGCTGGCAACATATAGAGACAGTCCCTAACCAATAGTGGGCTCACAGTCTAGAAGGGGGAGACAGAGAACAAAATCATACTAACAAAATAAAATAAATAGAATAGATAGGTACAAGTAAAATAAATAGAGTAATAAATATGTACAAACGTATATACATGAAGTGCATCTGGGGGCCAGTGGAGGCTGTCCCTGATAGTTTATAAATGTGTAGTGGCCTAAACTGCAAATGAATTGTGATGCCTAATTGTTTTTTGGGGTTTTTTTTTTCTTCCATCTGTCCTTGCCTATGTATCCTAAACTGAGCATGCCGTGCGCCCATGCCCAAACCGAGAAAAGTGCAGGCAGCCGCATTCGGAACCGGAAATATGATCTATTCTCGAATGGTGCAAATCTGTAATGACGGTATTTTGGGTAGAGGGAGAATGGAGGTGGGGGAAAGCTACAATTACTGTCATGTATTTAGGCTTTCAGAAGAAAAGTGTGTGGGCAGCAGCCATTATGGGTTGGTCAAAATTAGTTGAATGAACACATGTGCCCCAAACTTGGGTGTTTTGTTTTTTTTTAACATCAGTCTATTAAAAAGTTGGTAAGTTCTGTGGCTTTGCATTAGGGAGGGGGAGATTCTGACAAGACCTAGGAAACAATTTGTCTAGGGGCCAACTGATACTTAAGATACTTATTTTTCCCTTTCCCGAAAAGGATAAGACCTAGATAAACACAGCAGCTCAACGATTTGGTGTAACCAGTTAAACCACGGGTTTATTTTAAACAACGGTAGCTTCTTTTCAGTGACGTTCCTCTGTGATTATGGCATTTATTTTCCTTGCATCTGCAGGTGCGGTAGCAAACCACGGCGGAATCCCGTGAAACTGAGATAGTTTTCTGCTCATTTTAAGAGCTCCAAACGAAGGTCCATTAAAAAAGAATCAGTGTTACATTCCTAAAACAGCAAATGAGATCTCGTGGAGAATTCCATTGTCTGGCCCTAATAGCGTTTCTAAGATCAGTTGAGAATTTATTTAAGTGCCATTTGGTAGCAAAGTAACCGAAACAGCGTGTTTCATTAGAAAAGTCAATAGGATTTTTGTCATCTTAAACATCTGAATAACTTTCTTAATTGCACATGTTGTAGAAGTTTGATTAGTAGCTGATTCCTTGCAAAAACAGTTCAGTTTAGGCACGCTGAATTAATTAAGATTAAAAGAATAGAACAGAAGGGGAGCTTGGATCCTCAATTCCCATCGAAGGAAGCCCCTTGGGTGGACTAGATTAATACTTGACAGTCTTTCAGAGAGACAAATCAAAATTCCAATCCAGGTTGTAGGATTGGTGCTATGGTTTTTAGGAGGCTATCTCCATGTGATTACTAAAATTATTATGGTGTGTATTAAGCACTTACTATGCGGCAAACACTACTAAGCACTAGGGTGGATTATTATGATCGTTATTATTATGCTTGTTAGCCACTTACTCTGTGTCAAGCTCCGTTCTAAGTGCCGGAGTCTTGTCATACGCTGCTGCTGCTGCTGATGATCATCCTGGTAATGAATCCATAGAGTTTTCTGAGTAAAAATGTGGAAGTGCTTTCCCATTGCCTCCTTCCGCATGGTAAGCTTGAGTCTCTACCCTCGCCTATCTCTCATGCTGCTGCTGCCCAGCACAAGGGAGTTTTGATTTGTAGCAATCAATCGTATTTATTGAGCGCTTACTGTGTGCAGAGCACTGTACTAAGGGCTTGGGAAGCACAAATTGGCAACATATAGAGACAATCCCTACGCAACAGTGGGCTCACAGTCTAAAAGGGGGAGACAGAGAACAAAACCAAACATACTAACAAAATAAAATAAATAGAATAGATATGTACAAATAAAATAAATGAATAAATAAATAGTAGCAGATTGCCTTCCACTTACTAGCCACTGCCCAAGCTAGGAATGGAACGGGTGGGCCTCTGCTTGACTCTTCCCCCCGTAGTCGAAGCCGGTAGAGTACTGAAAACTCTCCGGGTGTGACCCTGAGAGAGGAAAGTGCTGGAGTAGATACAAGGTCAAACACAGTGCTTGTCTCCTAGTCGAAAGGGGAGGAAAACAGGAATTCAGTTCTCACTCCACGGTTGAGGAAAGTGAAGCATTAAACAGCCCTGCCCAAGGTCACTTAGCAGGCAACTGGTAGATCCAACATCAGGTTGGACACGGACTAAATAGGAGGGAGAGCAGGTATTCAATCCCCAAATGAGGAAACTGAGGCTCAGAGGAGTTAAGTGACTTGCCCAAAGTCACACAGCTGGCACAGGGCAGAGCCGGGATTAGAACACAGGTCTTTTGGCTCCTAGGCCTGTGCTCTTTCCAGTAGGTCAGGCTGTTTCCCATTCTAGCAGGCGTTTGCCTCAATATGAATTGCAACTCAAAATGGTATAGAATTGTTCACTCATTCAATCGTATTGAGCGCTTACTGTGTGCAGAGCACTGTACTAAGCGCTTGGGAAGTCCAAGTTGGCAACATAGAGAGACGGTCCCTACCCGACAACGGGCTCACAGTCTAGAAGGGGGAGAAAGACAACGAAACAAAACATCTGGACAGGTGTCAAGTCGTCAGAACAAATAGAATTAAAGCTTGATGCACGTCATTAACAAAATAAATAGAACAGTAAACCTGTACAAGTAAAACCAAATCTCACCCTATTTACTCAAAGGCAATTGTTATAAACTTAAAAAAAAAATTAACACCGTATATTCCCATCACCGTTATTTGGACTCTGTTCTTCCATCTTTGCAATCTTCTTTTGTGCAACTGGTCTTGATGCGGGTGTCGAACCACCTAACAGTCCCATCTTCGCCGCAGGAGAGAAAAGTGTAGGGATCATCATCAATCGTATTTATTGAGGGCTTACTATGTGCAGAGCACTGTATAAGCGCTTGGGAAGTACAAATTGGCAACATATAGAGACAGTTGGAACGGTCAGGATCTCATAGGTAGTTCCATAATGGCACATAAATTGGCACTGTCTGTTGGTTTCGGCACCTTGCTCCACGTTGGTATAAAAAATGACTCCATCTCCCGAGCAGGACACGATCTGTTTGTCGTTGGTGCACGGTAGAAATTTTGCACTAAAGATATTGGCCCTGTGACCTGAGCGAACTGTCGCATATTATTTGCCTATTAATGAGTAATTTGAGTCATAAGAAATGTGTCTCACTTCAAATGTTAAGGAAGGAAACTCGGTGGGCAAACGTAGCCTTTTATGTGGAGGTGGAGAGAAGCACTATGGGTTTCCCCCTGATGGGCCAAAAAATGAGTCCTTTACCTCCCCGTAATACAATATAGGATGTACCTATTAGATGCCTCTTCATCATCATCATCAATCGTATTTACTGAGCGCTTACTATGTGCAGAGCACTGTACTAAGCGCTTGGGAAGTACAAATTGCCAACATCTAGAGACAGTCCCTACCCAACAGTGGGCTCACAGTCTAAAAGGGGGAGACGGAGAACAAAACCAAACATACTAACAAAATAAAATAAATAGAATAGATATGTACAAATAAAATAAATAAATAGAGTAAAAAATATGTACAAACATATATACATATATATGTAATCTTAATCCTAGGTGCCAAGTGTTTATTTTAAAACAATCGGCAGCACTTCATCGTGGTTCTTTTTGTATGAAACACTTCACATCGCCGCGATTTGAATGGTTTTCCAAGAATTAGAACGAACGGGTTGGAAATCAATCAATCAATCAATCAATCGTATTTATTGAGCGCTTACTATGTGCAGAGCACTGTACTAAGCGCTTGGGAAGTACAAATTGGCAACACATAGAGACAGTCCCTACCCAACAGTGGGCTCACAGTCTAAAAGGGGGAGACAGAGAACAGAACCAAACATACTAACAAAATAAAATAAATAGGATAGAAATGTACAAGTAAAATAAATAAATAAATAGAGTAATAAATATGTACAACCATATATACATATATACAGGTGCTGTGGGGAAGGGAAGGAGGTAAGACGGGGGGATGGAGAGGGGGACGAGGGGGAGAGGAAAGAAGGGGCTCAGTCTGGGAAGGCCTCCTGGAGGAGGTGAGCTCTCAGCAGGGCCTTGAAGGGAGGAAGAGAGCTAGCTTGGCGGATGGGCAGAGGGAGGCCATTCCAGGCCAGGGGGATGACGTGGAATGGGGGTCGACGGCGGGACAGGCGAGAGCGAGGTACGGTGAGGAGATTAGCGGTGGAGGAGCGGAGGGTGCGGGCTGGGCAGTAGAAGGAGAGAAGGGAGGTGAGGTAGGAGGGGGCGAGGGGATGGACAGCCTGGAAGCCCAGGGTGAGGAGTTTCTGCCTGCTGTGCAGATTGATTGGTAGCCACTGGAGATTTTTGAGGAAATCAACTGAGAAGCTTACCTCTAGCAAGTTTCCACTGACCCCTCCCTCAAGCATTTCACAGTGCTCCGCACACAACAGGAAGCGCTCAATAAATGCGACCGAATTTTACTGAAGGAGCTGGCTGTAGAGGAAAGGTATTGGCTTGCAGTTACAGCTGAGACACAGCATGGCCTAGTGGGTAGGACATAGGGCCTACGAGGCAGGGCAGTGTGGTCTAGTGGGTAGAGTCCAGGCCTGCGAGTCAGAAAGAAGTGAGTTTTAATCCCGGTTCCACCACTCGTCTGCTGTGTAATCTTGGACAAGTCACTTACCTTCTCTGTGCCTCAGTTACCTCATCTGTGAAATGGGGATTAAGGTAGAGCCCCACGTGGAACATGGACTGTGTCTAACCCGCTTCCTCCAGGAAGCCTTCCCTAACTGAGCCCTCCTCTCCTCTTCTCCCGCGTCCTTCTGTGCCGCTCATACTTGCTCTTTCATTCATCCCCTCTCCCTTCTGCGTGGCACAGATGTATATATCTTCCCAAGCGCTTAGTACAGTGCTCTGCACACAGTAAGCGCACAATAAATACGATTGATGATGATATATCTGTAATTTATTCGTTCATTCAATCGTATTTATTGAGCGCTTACTGTGTGCAGAGCACTGTACTAAGTGCTTGGGAAGTACAAGATAATGACCATAGATGATAGATTGTTAAAAAAAAAATTACAGAAATTAAGGACCTTTTCATCAATAATAGGGCTTCCTCTCACTTATTTTTGTTATGTTAATTATTAATTATTTATGTTAATTACAGGCCTGCTGTGATTAACAGCAGGGCTCAGTTAGGGAAGGCTTCCTGGAGGAAGATAGAAGCTAATCAGGTTAAACACAGTCCATGTTCCACATGGGGCTCTATCTCCCCATTTCATAGGTGAGGTAACTGAGGCACAGAGAAGCTAAGTGACTTGTCCAAGATCACACAGCAGACAAGTGGTGGAACCGGGATTAAAACTCAGTTCCTTCTGACTCGCAGGCCTGTTATTTTGAGCTCGTTGTGGGCAGGAAATGTGTTTGATGTTGTACTGTGCTCGCCCGAGTGCTTAGAACAGTGCTTTGCACACAGTAAGCGCTCAATACAATTAAAAAATAAATCTACATCAATGCTTATTACTGCAGTGCCTGGCACATAGTAAGTGCTTTACAAATATCATAAAAAAACCATAAAGTGCCACAGAGGCCACAATTTTCCTAAGAAGTAGATGAGAGAGAATAGCATTTCAAGTCCTGTCTCTTGGGAAGGGGGTCTTCTCTCTTTTAACTCATCATCAATCGTATTTATTGAGCGCTTACTGTGTGCAGAGCACTGTACTAAGCGCTTGGGAAGGACAAATTGGCAACATAGTATATGTTGCCATATATATATGATTGAATGGAAATAGCCTTACCTAGTTGGTGTCTATTTGAAAGTTTGTTTTACTCCCTTCTGTGTCACCCTTGCACTTGGATTTGCCCTCGTTATTCACCCCACCCTCAGCCCCACAGCACTTACGTGCATATCCGTAATTTATTTAAATTAATGTCCATCACCCCCTCTAGACTGCAAGCTCCTTGTGGACAGGGAACACATCCACCAAGTCTGCTATATTGTACTCTCCGAAGCGCATAGCACAGTGCCCTGCACGAGTGCTCAATAAATACCATTAAGTCAATCAAGTCATCGACAATAGACTCCTAAGATGGTAATTGATGTTCAGGTCTGACAGCATGAAAAGTTTAGAAGCCCTGTGCCTGTCACCAGTGTATGACCTGAAATTCGTGGAATTAGACCATTCGTGAACTGAGCACCGAAATTCCCCATCCGGCTCAACCTCTCTGTCCCAGCTCTACATGTGCTTCGAAGGGAATTCCAGCTCTTCCCAGAATAAGCGGAGTTACCTTGGCTTTCTTCTACTCATGGCCGTTCGTCAGGCTCACTGACTAAACCATTTGGATATTAGATACGAAGTTTGCCCTAGCAGAGTACGAATTGAAGAACGAATTTGTTTCTGTTGAGATGAAACTGGAGACAAACTTGCTGTACTCGGTGACCAAATTAAAATGAATCCCCTCTGAGAAAAAAGATTGCAGAGAGAATGTAATTTAGATGGAGAACTAATTCCAGCTGGCTAGAAATACCTTTTTCAAAGGAGTGGGCAAAATTCATCTTTGCTGTATATGATAATGCGAGTATGGGTTGCAGCGGCAAAGTGGGATAGACTAATAATTCATATTACTTATGTAGCACTTTTCCATCCCAAAATTGCTTTGGGAACATTAGTTAATCGTTGCCCATTAACAATATTCCGTGGGATAAACGTGCACGGAGCTTGCTCTCCTTCCTACTTGTCTGAATTCATCCTGTGGTAACAGACTCATGCGCGAATAGGCACGTCCGCGCAAATGGCATTTTGATGTGTTGTCGGACAAGGCGGCAATTGTGTTTTCGTACCCAAGGTGTTGGGCCTGGTGTGGCTCGAGTGAAAAGTTGAAAGATCCATCTGGAAAGAGGCTTATTTCATCTTAACAGCAAACTGTCTCCCTAAAATAGCCACCCTGCTTTGGGGCGGGAGGGGAGAGGTGTTGATTGCCACTAATATTACCAGAGAGTCTTAAGACATTTTGTGAAGGAAATGAACTTTGAAGACAAATTAAGGAACTTTTCTGAGAAGAGGAAAACTTTTCCCCCTGCAGTAATTCTCCAGAAACCATTTAGATCGATCTAACCCTTTTAGCCCGGATAAAATGGCAACATTCTTTACCTAGCCATTAATCAGATACTTTCATTTGTGCTTGCTCTAGAGGAAAGTGAGAGTGATAAACTCAAACGTATGACTCCTGCTTCGCTAACCTTTAGTCTTTCGAATTTTATTTTCCAAATGGAAACAGGCCTTGGAATAACATTTGGCTGGGCTTATTCTTCTGGGGGCTGGATGTGGCTCTGCCTGGTTAGAGATTTAGCTCTCTGTGCACCGTTCGAGCAAGCCGGCCCGTTCTTAGTAATGATTCTCATCTTTCATTTTCCATGTTGCAGTTTTGTATTTTTTATGACATACGGCAGTTGTTTCTTTAGGTATTCGCAGGCTGTATTGGTAGGGTGACATGTTGTACTGGCTTTACTTGCACTGTAGACTGTCCCACCATCCTCCCTGCTTCAAGTTCGTGACCTTGGCATTTTCCTTTGCTCCTCTCATTCAACTCACAAGTGCAATCTGTTACCGTATCCTATTGGTTCAACTTTCACAGCATCGCTAAAATCCACCCTTCTCCATCCAAACTGCTACAACGTTAATCCAAGCACTTTTTCTATTTCGCCTTGATTACTGAACAGCCTCCTCTGTGACCTCTCTGCCTCCTGTCTCTGCCAACTCCAGTCCGTACTTCACTCAGCTGCCTGGATCATTTTTCCACAAAACCATTCAGTCCATGTTTCCTCACTCCCAAGAACCTCCAGTGGTTGCCCATCCATCTCCCCATTAAACAGAAACTCTTTACCATCGGCTTTAAAGCACTCATTCCCCTTGTCCTCTACTACCTTACCTTGCTGTTTTCTTACTACAACCCAGCCTGCACACTTCACTCTTCTGATGCCAATCTAAACACTTTACCTTGATCTCGTCTACCTGTTGGACCTTACTCTTGCTGTCGACCTCTTTCTGGCACCCCACCTCTGGCCTAGAATTCCCTCCCTCTTCATATCTGACAGGCAGTCACTCTCCCCATCTTATAATGATAATAATGATAGCATTTATTAAGCGCTTACTATGTGCAGAGCACTGTTCTAAGCGCTAGAATCTTCAAAGCTTACTAAAATCACATCTCCTCCGAGAGACTTTCCCCAACTAAGCCCTCATTTTTTCTTCTCCCACTCGCGTCTACATCACCCTTGCACCTGGATTTGCACCCTTTATTCCTCCTCCCTCAGTCCCGCGTCACTTATATACATATCCGTAATTTATTTATATTGCAGTCGGTCGTATTTATTGAGTGCTTACTGTGTGCAGAGCACTGTACTAAGCATTTGGGAGAGTACAGTATAACGGACAAATTCCCCGGCCTGTGATCTATTCATTCATTCAATTCAATCGTATTTATTGAGCGCTTACTGTGTGCAGAGCACTGTACTAAACACTTGAGAAGTACTAAACCGTGCTGCTGCTTTCAGAAGAACAAATCTTATTAGCCTAATCTAAATTCCTTCTGTGGCAGGATGGCCAGTCTGTTGGGAAGCATGAAGCTTAAACCCCAACAAAACTCATCAACAAACTGGGAAAGTGCGGAAAGGCCTCGCCCTTCGTGGCTTATAAGCTAAGTACTCACAATAGACGATGAGATACAGTCTTTCCTTTCTGGGAGCTTTTGTCCTCAAAGAAGCCCTAATAGACCCCCGATTTATTGAGGCAAATTTCTTCTTTTTGAAGAGCTCCGAAGAGCAGAATGAACTATAAAAGTCATCCTGAGTGGATTATCGTCCCAGAATTTTGCACTTGTCCCAGTCTCCAAATGTCAATTTTTACCCACACCAAGACCTAAACAACCGCCTGCAGATTTGGGGATGGAAAATGAATCGACTCCCATTTCACGGGCAGTGTTGCATTAAGCTTAGGGCTTTGACTCAGTAGGCTGGGAGTGGGGCTGACTTGCCAAACTGGGAAGGGAAAGGGAAACGAGGGTGGAGGAAGGAATAGAAAAAAGGGGCGAGGGGGGATCCGGGGAGTTGGCCACTTGGCCTTCTCGTCGGGGTCCTGATGGCGTTCCGAGGGAATTTTCGTTCTCAGAGCCACAGCAACTACTTTCTGGTACTGAAGAGCTAAAGCCTCTAGCATTAGCCTCTAGTGCGGGTCAAGAATCCTAAAACTGCAATCCTCTTCCTAAATAAAGGCGCTCCGCAGAATCTAGGTCAGGGAAGTCAAGGGAGAGAAGAAGGATCGGGGAGAGGCAGAAGCAGAGCCGTAGACGTGTTTACGCCTGCCCTGCTTTCTGTTTTTCTACCCTTCCTCCCTGAGACGGCGGCGTGGAGAGGGGACGCAGATTGAAAGATGGTCCCGTGACTTTTGAAAAATCTGGGACTCATTCATTCATGCAATCATATTTACTAAGAGCTTACTATGTGCAGAGCACTGTACAAAGAGCTTGGGAGACTACAGTGTAACAATTAGCAGAAACGTTCCCATCCAGCAACAAGCTCACAGTCTAGGTGATCTCATCTCTGCTCCAGTGTTTTCCGGTCAGATGGAACTCAGGGATTGCCCATCCCCTGTCCGAGTCTAGAAGAAACTAGTCTGTAATCTCCTGTGGGCCGTGAGCATGTCTACCGAATTGTATACAGTACTCTGCACAATTGTAAGTGCTCAATAAATGCAATCGATTTATTAATTAATTAGGAGTTTCTTGGCACTGTCATACTCAGCTGGGCTTGTTCCCTGAGGTGCGATTTCAAACTGCTGCCCCTCAAGTGACACGTGATGTATTGGCCATGACGGCCCTGGAAGCAGCGTGGCGACGTCATGCCACCAAGCGATGTCTTCAAATCGTGCCGAGTGGGGGAATAATGATTTTCAGACTTAATCCCCCGAACCTCACTCCTACCTGGGCTGCGAGTCACCCACTGCTCAGCCTTGGGTCGCGGAGAAAGTGGTAAAATAGAGAAGCAGCGTGGCTCGGTGGAAAGAGCACGCGCTTGGGAGGCAGAGGTCATGGGTTCAAATTCCGGGTCCGCTGCAGCTGCGTGACTTTGGGCAAGTCACTTAACTTCTCTGTGCCTCAGTTACCTCATCTGTAAAGTGGGGGTTAAGACTGTGAGTCCCACATGGGACAACCTGGTCACCTTGTATCCTCCCCAGTGCTTAGAACAGGGCTTTGCGCATAGTAAGCGCTTAACAAATACCAAAATTATTATTATTATACATACAGTCAAGTCTTTCAAAAAGTTTCCTTTACTTCTAAAGGTAGAGATGCATGGGATCCCTGTAGGAATCAAGCTAAAGGTGACATCCGCCAAGCTAGCTCTCTTCCTCCCTTCAAGGCCCTACTGAGAGCTCACCTCCTCCAGGAATCAATCAATCAATCATATTTATTGAGCGCTTACTGTGTGCAGAGCACTGTACTAAGCGCTTGGGAAGTACAAGATAAGATTAAGGTGCAGTGAGTAGGCAGTGGGGGAGTGAAGAGTGTGGGCTGGGTTGTAGCAGGAAGCCTTTCCAGACTGAGTCCCCTCCTTCCTCTCCCCCTCGTCTCCCTCTCCATCCCCCCGATCTCACCTCCTTCCCTTCCCCACAGCACCTGTATATGTGTATATATGTTTGTACATCTTTTTTACTCTGTTTTACTTGTACATATCTATTCTATTTTATTTTGTTAATATGTTTGGTCTTGTTCTCTGTCTCCCCCTTCTAGACCGTGAGCCCACTGTTGGGTAGGGACCGTCTCTACGTCGCCAACTTGTACTTCCCAAGCGCTTAGTACAGTGCTCTGCACACAGTAAGCGCTCAATAAATACGATTGATTGATTGATTGCTGGGATTCACAGAGGGAGAGAAAGGGGACAGTGGATCTGCACCTGTGCAGTAGTCATCTTAATAGGGAGGCCATCTTAAAGGGTCAGACGCATTATAATTCCCCTGCTGCGTGCCACTTGGGAGACTCCAACTCACCTTCCTTGATGTTTAAAGCTAGCCCTGTTTCTCCGTGAAGGGCCCGCAGTT
This sequence comes from Tachyglossus aculeatus, assembly GCF_015852505.1. Taxonomy (NCBI): domain Eukaryota; kingdom Metazoa; phylum Chordata; class Mammalia; order Monotremata; family Tachyglossidae; genus Tachyglossus; species Tachyglossus aculeatus. Next base: position 50,780,159 of record NC_052072.1, read on the forward strand.
CTTGACCTTGATCCAGCCCTGATCCGGCCATAACAGATTTCTATTTCTTTATTCCGTTGGGGCAGGTTGGAAGAGAGATGGGAGATTTTCATTCAATCGCATTTATTGAGCGCTTACTGTGTGCAGAGCACTGGACTAAGCGCTTGGGAAGTACAAGTTGGCAACGTATAGAGACGGTCCCTACCCAGCAACGGACTCACGGTCTAGAAGGGGGAGACAGACAACAAAACAAGACACACGGGCAGGTGTCAAGTCGTCAGAATAACTAGAATTAAAGCTAAAGTCACATCCCACTGTTGGGTAGGGACTGCCTCTATATGTTGCCAATTTGTACTTCCCAAGCGCTTAGTCCAGTGCTCTGCACATAGTAAGCGCTCAATAAATACGATTGATGATGACGATGATCATTAACAAAATAAATAGAATAGTAAATATGTACAAGTAAAATAAATAGAGTAAATGGAGTAATAGATCTTACCTCCTTCTCTTCCCCACAGCACCTGTATATAGGTATATGTGTTTTCACATATTTATTACTCTGTTTATTTTACTTGTACGTATCTATTCTTTTTATTTTATTTTGTTAGTATGTTTGGTTTTGTTCTCTGTCTCCCCCTTTTAGACTGTGAGCCCACTGCTGGGTAGGGACTGTCTCTATGTGTTGCCAAGTTGTACTTCCCAAGCGCTTAGTCCAGTGCTCTGCACATAGTAAGCGCTCAATAAATATGATTGATGATGACGATGATCATTAACTAAATAAATAGAATAGTAAATATGTACAAGTAAAATAAATAGAGTAAGTAGAGTAATAGATCTTACCTCCTTCTCTTCCCCACAGCACCTGTATATATATATATATGTTTGTACGTATTTATTACTCTGTTTATTTTACTTGTACATATCTATTCTTTTTATTTTATTTTGTTAGTATGTTTGGTTTTGTTCTCTGTCTCCCCCTTTTAGACTGTGAGCCCGCTGTTGGGTAGGGACCGTATCTATATGTTGCCAACTTGTACTTCCCAAACGCTTAGTCCAGTGCTCTGCACACAGTAAGCGCTCAATAAATACGATTGATGATGATGATAATCTGATGTTGTTTGGCTGTTGGTGTTACGGCTGTCGACCGATTTCATTCTCGTCCATTGGTTCTGGTCAGATTCTCTTCTGCGTCAAATGGGTGCTTTGAAAGATCAGAATGAGGAGGGAAAGAGCCGAGGAAGCCAAGGCCGGGAGGGATAAGAAGGGAGAGAGAGTTGTCTGGACTTCCATGTGGGGTGTTGGTGGGAAAAAAGGAATGTCTAGGTAAATCTCCAAGGACCTAGTTGCTTAGGGGACCCAGTGGAGGTGGGGTGACATACATCATCATCAGTCGTATTTATTGAGCGCTTACTGTGTGCAGAGCACTGGACTAAGCGCTTGGGAAGTCCAAGTTGGCAACATAACACGCATGGGCACACAGGGTTATTAGGTATCTAAGGTTTATAGGTACTGTGTGGTGTCTGTGGGCTTTTGTTTGGTATGTGTGTGGGTGTGGGGATTAGGAGGAGGATTAAGCAATTTTTATAGGTGTAACAAGATCTTGGCAGACGGAGTTTCTTAAATGATTTTAAAAGCGGAAAAAAGAGAAGCTCTCAAATGCAGAATGAGAAAATGGGTTCTTAGGAATGATTCAATTCCTGAAGACATTTACTTACTTTTCTAGTTCTTTTATCAAACGTGAAGAGGTCAGACAGTCTACAGCCACCCTCAGATCAGTTAGTTTCTTGTCATCTGAAGTATAACATTGTAGAGTTATCCTATAAGAGAAACCTTAACTCCTCCCCGAAACTAGGCTTCCCCTCTTCCTCCCACAGTCTTCTCGAACTCTACCAAACAATGGCATTTACTCCGAATCTTAGCTGTGTTGGAGTAAACCTGTGCTCTGCATCATCATCATCAATCGTATTTATTGAGCGCTTACTATGTGCAGAGCACTGTACTAAGCGCTTGGGAAGTACAAATTGGCAACATACAGAGACGGTCCCTACCCAACAGTGGGCTCACAGTCTAAAAGGGGGAGACAGAGAACAAAACCAAACATACCAACAAAATAAAATAAATAGGATAGATATGTACAAGTAAAATAAATAAATAAATAGAGTAATAAATACGTACAACCATACATACATATATACAGGTGCTGTGGGGAAGCACACAGTTTACTGCACACAGTAAACACTCAGTAAACATCATTAATGAATACCTGATTTGATCTGGGGGTGAGGACGAGAGACCATTTTGTTGCTAAATCTTGCTTTTTCATTCAAACACAAGACCTGAAAAGCAAAATGTAATGATCGAGCTTGGAGGATTGCATCTCGCTCCCCATAACAAAGTTCTTTCACAATCCAATGACCAATCACCCCACGTTTTACCCAAGGAAATGAAGACAGAGGGATTTTTGAATCAATGTCTCTTTGGACCCATCATTGCTCCAATCTCAAAATAGAACATAAACGACTGGTGATGTTCCCTGAGAAACAAAGGTATTTGCCTGCTGTTTTCTTCTCCAAATGTCATGTAGAAGAAATGTGAGGCTTTGCCTCTGCCAGCCTGATTTCTGCCCGGCCAGTATTTGTATGGTCGGAAAGCAAGTGACATAGCTTGTGGATATGATACTTGTGTTTGAGACTTTTTTTTAATAGAATTTGTTAAGCGCTTACTATGTGCCAGGCACCATTCTAAGTGCTGGGTAGATATAAGCTGAAGGTTGGACATAGTCCATGTGCCATATAATAATAATAATAATAATAATAATAATGGTATTTGTTAAGCACTTACTATGTGCCAGGCACCATACTAAGTGCTGGGTAGATATAAGCTGAAGGTTGGACATAGTCCATGTGCCATATAATAATAATAATAATAATGGTATTTGTTAAGCACTTACTATGTGCCAGGCACCATACTAAGTGCTGGGTAGATATAAGCTGAAGGTTGGACATAGTCCATGTGCCATATAATAATAATAATAATAATAATAATAATGGTATTTGTTAAGCACTTACTATGTGCCAGGCACCATACTAAGTGCTGGGTAGATATAAGCTGAAGGTTGGACATAGTCCATGTGCCATATAATAATAATAATAATAATAATAATAATGGTATTTGTTAAGCGCTTACTATGTGCCAGGCACCATACTAAGTGCTGGGTAGATATAAGCTGAAGGTTGGACATAGTCCATGTGCCATATAATAATAATAATAATAATAATAATAATAATAATAATGGTATTTGTTAAGCACTTACTATTTGCCAACTACTATTCTAAGCCCAGGGGTAGATACACGGTAATCATCACATGGGGCTCACAAGTCTTAATCCCCATTTTGCAGACGAGGGAACCGAGGCCCAGAGAAGTGAAGTGACTTGCCCAAAGTCACGCAGCTGATGAGTGGCGGAGCCGGGATTAGAACCCATGACCTCTGACTCCCAAGCCCGTGCTCTTTCCACTAAGCCACGCCATACACGGTCCTAATCCCCATTTTACAGATGAGGGAACTGAGGCAAAAAGAAGCTAAGTGACTTGACCAAGGTCATACAGCAGGTTTGTGGCCGGAGTTGGGATTAGAACCCAGATCCTTCCGACTCTCAGGCCTGCGCTTTATCCACTAGGCTACACTGCTTCTCTTGTAGGTTTGTTTTAACAAACACCACTCACACTACTGCAGGCAGGATTGGATTGACACAGGGCCTTAGGGGATGTGGTCCAGTGCTTTGTGTTTAGGGAGTGTCCCCTCATGCCTGAAAGTCAGGAGAAATTCATTCAATCGTATTTATTGAGCACTTACTGTGTACTAACCGCTTTGATGAGGGCCCTCACACTAATTCTCTTTTGGATCTGCATAGAGGCTTTCCAGCTGCTCTGCCCTTGGTGGAAGGGAAAGATAATAATAATAAAAACAGTATTATTATTAAGGATATTAATATTTGTGTTAAGTGCTTACTATGTGCCAAGCACTGTACTAAGCTCTGGGGTAGATGCAAGACAATCAGGCACAGTCTCTGTCCCTCATGGGGTTCGCTATTTAAGGGGGAGGGAGATCGGGTATTTAATGCCCATATTACAGATAGAAGAAACTGCAGAACAGAGAAGTTAAGTGATGTACCCCAGATAACACAGCAGGCAAGTGGCAGAGTGAGGATTAGAACCCACATCTCTTACTCCCAAGCTTATGCTCTTTCCGCTAGACCATCCTGCTTCCTTACAGTAACGTGGCCTAGTGGATAGAGCAGGGGCCTGGAAATCCGAAAGATCTGGGTTCCAATCCTGATTCTACCCCGTGTCTACTGTGTAAGCTTAGGCCAGTCACTTCACTTCTCTGTGCCTCAATTTCCTCCTTCGTAAAATGGGGATTAAGACTGTGAGCCCCACGTGGGACATGGACTGCGTTCAAACTGATTAGCTTGTGTCTACCCCATTGCTTAGTACAATGCCGGGCACATAATGAGCTCTTAATAATAATAATAATAATAATGATGGCATTTGTTAAGCGCTTACTATGTGCAAAGCACTGTTCTAACAAATGTCGTAGAAAACAAAAGAAAAACAGAAAACTTTCTCACGATGACATTCCTCAAGCTACACTGCTGCTGTTGCTGCCATCCCCCTCATCACTGCCAAGAGAAGTCTGTGAAAGTCCCTATGGATAGATGGGGGTGGTTTGGGCCATGACACAGCTGTGCTGTTGGATATTTATTCTGAACTTTACACTTACTCATTTTAGGGAGCTCATCCTCTCCCACGGCTTCAACTACCATCCTAAACTGGTGCCACTCAGGTCTACCTCACTAATCCTGACCTCTCTCTCCTTTTCTGCAATCTCACCTTGAAACCTGCCTCTAAAACATCCCTCCCTGAGTTTTCTTCGAGCTCACTATGTCCAAAACTGAGCTCCTCATATTTCCACCCACAAATCCTCTCCTCCCCTAACTTTCCCTTCACAATGGACACCTCTTCCATCCTCCCCATCTCACAAACCTATTGCCCTAACATTATCCTTGACTCTGTCCCTCCCTCCGCACTCCTTATTCAAACTCACAAAATCTTGTCTGTGCTTTATCTAGAACAGTCCGAGGATCTGCCTCTTGGCCTCCATCCGAACAGTCACTACGCTGGTTCAGGCAATTGCAATATCCTGTCCTGCTTCAGCCTTCTTGTTGATCTTCTTAGTAATAATAAAAATAATAATGATAATTATGGTATTTAAGTGCTTACTATGTGCCAGGCACTGTGCTAAGCAAATTGGGTGGACACAATCCCTGTCCCTCATTGGGCTCAAAGTCTCAATCCCCATTTTGCAGATGAGGTAACTGAGGCACAGAGAAGTGAAATGACTTGCTCAAGGTCACACAGCAGAGAAGTGGCAGAGCCGAGATAAGAACGCATGACCTTCTGACGGCCAAGCCTGTGCTCTATCCACTATGCCATGCTGCTTGCCTCCAGTCTCTCTCTCTCTCTCTCTTTTTCTCCCTCTCTCCCTCTCCCACCCCACCCCCTCCAATTCTTACTTCATTTTTCTGCCTGTGTCATCTCTCTAAAATATTACTCCTCTCCCAATGGCTTCCCATTCCTCTCTGCATCAAGCAGAAATCCCCGGTCATTGACCTTAAGGCAGTCAATCAACTCTCTTTCCCATCCTACTTATCCATTCCCTTCACCACCACCCCCCCAGCTCTTTCTCCTCATTCCTTTCAAGCTAACCTACTCAATCAATCAATCAACCATCATCATCATCATCATCATAATCATCAATCGTATTTATTAAGCGCTTACTATGTGCAGAGCACTGTACTAAGCGCTTGGGAAGTACAAGTTGGCAACTTATAGAGACAGTCCCTACCCAACAGTGGGCTCACAGTCTAACAGGGGGAGACAGAGAACAAACCAAACATACTAACAAAATAAAATAAATAGAATAGATATGTACAAACAAAATAAATAAATAAATAGAGTAATAAATATGTACAAACATATATACATATATCAATCAATCAATCAATCGGATTTATGGAGCGCTTACTGTGTGCAGAGAACTGTACTAAGCGCTTGGGGAGTACACATAGAGACAGTCCCTACCCAACAGCGGGCTCACAGTGTAGAAGGGGGAGACAGAGAACAAAACCAAACATACTAACAAAATAGAATAGATATGTACAAGTCAGATAAATAAATAAATAGAGTAATAAATACGTACAAACATATATACATATATTCAGGTATTGTGGGCAAGGGAAGGAGGTAAGATGAGGGGGATGGAGAGGGGGACGAGGGGGAGAGGAAGGAAGGGGCTCAGTCTGGAAAGTCTCAATCTTTTTCATTCACCCTCCTTTAGCGTCTTTAACTCTCTCCCGCAAGAAACCGGATTCCAACTCTCACTCTAGAGTAATTCTAGTCTATTTACCCAAACGCCGGGAACAATGCTTTGCACAAAGTTGGTGCTCAATCAATGCTACTGATCCAAGGGAGAAATACTCTGGCGCTTACACAGAGGAGACAGCCTTGGAACAGAGCGTGGCTGTTGAGGCTGCCAGAGCAGAAGTGTCCGGTGAGTGTCCTGCTTGATGTTTTCATGGGTCACTCGTCCAGTCCTGGTCACTCATCCAGTCCTGGGCAGCCTTTGGCAGTGGGATGGGCACTGGGAGGGTGGAGAGTGGGGAGTATCGGCAGGCACTGCCCAGGGCATAGCCATAGTGACACCAGTGCTGGCAGGGCTGGGTTGGTGTTCCCTCCCTCACCCCCAACACCCCCCATCACAGGGTGAACCAGTTTCCCCGGCTCTACCACACCGGTCAAAACCAACAGTTGCCAAGCTGTGAGCTCAGGATAATGGACACAGGGAATTCCATACAGGCGGAGGACCCCCCCCCCACTCCAACTTGTGCCAGGAAATGCCTCCTGAACATGCGAACGAGACAATACCTGAGCCTCTTCCCTCCCCCAGCCCCCTGTGCACTGGGGGTCCCCCAACTCCTGCTCCTCCCACTTCATTCATTCAATCGAATTTATTGAGCGCTTACTGTGTGCGGAGCACTGTACTAAGCGCTTGGGAGGTACAAGTTGGCAACGTATAGAGACGGTCCCTACCCGACAGCGGGCTCACAGTCTAGACGGGGGAGACAGACAACAAAACGTATTAACAAAATAAAATAAATAGAATAAATATGTGCAAATAAAATAAATAGAGTAATAAATACGTACAAACATATATACAGGTGCTGTGGGGAGGGGAAGGAGGTAAGGCGGGGAACGCAGAGAGTTACCGCGGGTCCCACAGAACCCTCAAGTCAGCATCGTGTTGCCAATTTGTACTTCCCAAGCACTTAGTACAGCGCTCCGCACACAGTAAGTGCTCAATAAATACGATTGATGATGATGATCGTGTGCTAGGTAGAACCCAGGCCTTGGTTTCAGAAGGATCTGGGTTCAAATGCCGGCTGCGCCACTAGTCTGCTTGGGCAAGTCACTTCACTTCTCGGCGCCTCAATTACTTTATCGGTAAAATGGAGATTAAGACCTTGAGCTCCATGAGGGACAGGGACTGTGTCCGACCTGATTACGTTGTATCTACCTCAATGCTTAGAATGGTGCCTGGCACATAGTAAGTGCTTAACAAATACCATTAAGAAAAAAAAAAACCCAAAAAACAGGCGGTGGACAGGACAGACAGCAGAAACTCCTCACCCTGGGCTTCAAGGCTGTCCATCACCTCGCCCCCTCCTACCTCACCTCCCTTCTGTCCTTCTCCAGCCCAGCCCGCACTCTCCGTTCCTCCGCCGCTAATCTCCTCACCGTACCTCGTTCTCGCCTGTCCCACCATCGACCCCCGGCCCCCGTCCTCCCCCGGGCCTGGAATGCCCTCCCTCTGCCCATCCGCCAAGCTAGCTCTCTTCCTCCCTTCAAGGCCCTGCTGAGAGCTCACCTCCTCCAGGAGGCCTTCCCAGACTGAGCCCCTTCCTTCCTCTCCCCCTCGTCCCCCTCTCCATCCCCCCCATCTTACCTCCTTCCCTTCCCCACAGCACCTGTATATATGTATATATGTTTGTACAGATTTATTACTCTATTTATTTATTTTATTTGTACATATCTATTCTATTTATTTTATTTTGTTAGCATGTTTGGTTTTGTTCTCTGTCTCCCCCTTTTAGACTGTGAGCCCACTGTTGGGTAGGGACTGTCTCTATATGTTGCCAATTTGTACTTCCCAAGCGCTTAGTACAGTGCTCTGCACATAGTAAGCGCTCAATAAATGCGATTGATGATGATGATGATGATGACAGACGGTCTCCTGGCCTTCGTTGCCTTGTTGAGTCCTCACGGATACCTGAGGCCGCAGCTTCTTTCTGGTGTCTCTGCCACCATCTGGGATGGGACTTGATGAAGACAAAAGAGAGGGAGAGCACTGGGGAACAGATCCAACTGTGCACGCAGCTTCAGCTGTAGCTTCAGGGTGGAGGTTGTAAGAGGAAGGAGAGGTGAAGCGCAATCCGATGGTATCAGATGCAGTGAGATATAATGGCATCACATCGCGTTCCGGGCAGGGGCGGGGGGCACTAATTTTAATAGCTGAGCTCCCAGGAGGTAAGTCAGTCCTGCCGACAAGAGGGGCTCGGTTGTAATAAATGAGCAAACCTGTTTGGAATGCTTCCAAGGACAGTCCCAGAGCTCATTCCTCTCCATCCAATGATCCGCAGTTTTCTTTGTTTCCAAAAGGCCGCCGAGTCCCCCAAGACTCCTGGCAACTGAGGCCTGGTGCTTTATCTTTGGGAATGGCTGAACTTGAGAGGAAGAGCAAACAAATAACAGGAAACAGCAGCCTTTCCTCATGGGCACGTAAATGATATGCGTTGGCGCTCGGCCACCCGGGGCTCCCCGTTTCTGTTTTCGATTTGGATGGGGCGGCTCCGTTTTTTGTTTGCATCTCGTGTTCCACTCCTGGTCAGCAAACATTTCCTGTACGTGGAGGGTAAATACTCCATTCCGCTTTTGACTGTGAGAGGCAACTTGGCATCCCAGTTAATTTATGGCAAGCTGCCAGGAGGCTTGGGGAACGGAGGGGACGGGTATTAAGAAGCGGAAGACACTCCCCTCGTAGAGCACGTCACACAAAGCGGGGAGTGCGGTGATGACTTAAGAATTGTGAGCCCTATGTGGGACAGGGACTGTGTCTAAACTTGTACTTCCCGAGCGCTTAGTACAGTGCTCTGCACACAGTAAGCGCTCAATAAATACGATTGATGATGATGATTAGCTTGTATCTAATCCAGCACTTAGTAACAGTGCTTGGTACATAGTAAGCACTTAACAAATACCATAAAAACCCCCTCAGACAGTGACTCCCAGCATCAAGAAATGGCCTCCTTATTGAGCCTAGAAAAACAACCGTCCCTAGCAAGGGAATCTGCCGAAGGATGGAACTAGTGAAGCCCTGCTTTACGATTCCCCAGTGAACTAGGGGTTTGATCTTGATGTCCAGTACGCGCCAACAAGGAGTTTATTTTATCCTGCTTGGCTTATTTAGCCGATTTTTTTTTAAGAAGAACAAACTCTCTGGGTGGCAAGTTTCTGACGAAGAACCTGGCTCCGCTGTTGAAACGAGGATGTCAACCTCCTCCGTAAAAAATGTGCTGGCACGCCCCGCTTATTTTCCTGACTCTTTAACTCTTTTACTGACCAAATTGCAATCACTCAACAAAACCAATAAATCCATATTACAAGAAGCGCATTTAAAACACATTGGCCAAGAGCAAAGTCCTTATGGAGGGAAAGACTTAATTCAAGTGTCTCAGACCCATTGGCAATGGTCTTCCAAAAAAACTGTCCCGTACTTTGTTGTTTCTTAACAGCACTGCTGTTGCCAGTCCAAACTAAGCAGCCTGGGGAATCCGGTACGTTTTGTGGTCACTTTTCCAGATGAGCTGAAGTATTTTGGGTTCAATCTGTGCAGGTCTAGAATTTTCCCCGGGTGGTTAGACCCCAGTGTGCGCTCACCGATTTGGCCCGGCGTTATCCCAGTGAGGAGCTGCTGTCTTGGGATAGCTGTGCCACTACCAGAAGAAAGAACTACCCCAGCAAGTGGCTGATATCTCCCTGCAAATGTTGGTTTAGTGTTGGCTTAGAAGTTCCCCTGGCTGATTTAGGTTCCAAGAGGAAAAATAATTAGCCAAAATTCGCCCGGCTGGTCATTGTGTCTCTGCTGAATTTATGAGGGGCAGTCATGTCAAAAAGTCTTCCATGCTTAGCGTACTTTAGGAAGCAGAATGGTCTAGTGGAAAGACCACATGCCTGGGAGTCAGGCAACCTATATGTTGCCAACTTGCACTTCCTAAGTGCTTAGTACAGTGCTCTGCACATAGTAAGCGCTCAATAAATACGATTGAACGAACCTGGGCTCTAATCCAGGGAGTCAGGTCTTTGTGACGGAGTCTCCAGTCATGATCACCGGATGAGCCCCTGTGATAATAATAATGATGATGGTATTTGTTAAGCCCTTACTATGTGCAGAGCACTGTTCTAAGCGCCGGGGAGGTTACAAGGTGATCAGGTTGTCCCACTGGGGGCTCACAGTTTTCATCCCCATTTTACAGATGAGGTAACAGGCACAGAGAAGTGAAGTGACTTGCCCAAAGTCACACAGCTGACAGTTGGCGGAGCCGGGATTTGAACCCGTGACCCGTGACTCCAAAGCCCGGGCTCTTTCCACTGAGCCACGCTGCTTCTCCAGTGATGAGATGTGATGTGATGAGACTTCAGGACTGAGAATTGGCACTGAAGAATTGATTATAGTACTAGTGTCTCATGTAGAGTCACTCACACTCTCTCATCCGTGTTGCTATGTTCTTACTGTGAGCCCACTCTTCTAGACTGTGAGCCCGCTGTTGGGTAGGGACTGTCTCTATATGTTGCCAACTTGTACTTCCCAAGCGCTTAGTACAGTGCTCTGCACACGGTAAGCGCTCAATAAATGCGATTGATTGATTACTGGGGCAGTGAGTCAGTTAGTGAGCGGGGCTCAAGCAGATTGGGAAACACCATAGCCTAGTGGATAGAGCACGGGCCCGGAAATCAGAAAGACCCGGGTTCTAATCCTGGCTCTGACACGTGTCTGCTGTGTGACCGTGGGCAAGTCACTTCACTTCTCTGTGCCTCAGTTTCATCATCTGTAAAACGGGGATTCAATGCCTGTCCTTCCCCCGGCTTAGACTGTGAGCCCCATATGGAGCCTGATGATCTTGCATCTATCCCAGCACTTAGTACAGTGCTTGGCACATACTAAGCACTTAACAGATACCACAATTAGTATTCTTATTATTCCCTGGGCCTCAGTTTCCTCATCTGGAAAACGGGGATTCAACATCTATTTTCCCTCTCCCCCTTAGACTGTGGGCCCCATGTGGGGCATGGACTGTGTCCAGCCTGATTGTCTTGTATCTACCCCACTTAGTACAGTGCATGACACATAGTAAGTGCTTAACAAATACCATTGAAAAAACAAACAAAAAAAAAAGGGAAAACTACACCAGCACTTAGTACAGTGCTTGGTACATAATAAGTGCTTAACAAATACCATAATTATTATCATTTGTTTTTGTGCTAAGTGCTTGGGAGGGTACTCTTCAAATGCCGTCGAGTCGTTTCCAACCCATATTGACTCCACGGACACTCCCTCTCCAGAACGACCCATCTTCTGCCATGAAGTCATTCCGGAATGTGTATTCATGGAGTTTTTTTGGTAAAGATATTCATTCAATCATTCATTCAATCATATCTATTAAGCGCTTACCGTGTGCAGAGGCACTGCACTGAACGCTTGGGAAGTACAGGTCGGCAACGTATAGAGACGGTCCCTACCCAACAACAGGCTCGCAGTCTGGTTTGCCATTGCCTTCTTCCGTGCAGTAAAAACTTGAGTCTTTGATCATGTAAGTGCTTAACAAATACCACCATTATTATTATTACTTGATCGTCCACCTTTGACCCTTTCCCATGCAGCCGCCGCCCTGCTCAGGTGAATCAACTTTGATGCTTCGGCTTAGACCTTTCCATTATAGGTGACCCTACATGGCGTAGCTCTAAGCTTCGTCACTGTACGCAAACTCTCCTGCCATGATAAGGTGTCGATTCGTAGGAGAACAGGGGAGCAAAAGTCACCGTCATTGCCCTCAGGAGGATTCCACTGAGGAATTTTCTCTGCCTTGGGCCGCAGACCGAACCCAGATCATCCTACGTGTCAGGATACATCCCCCGTGGGCCGCTCCAGATGAAACGTTTCATGATAAATGCGGCTGTAGACACCACTATCATTCCCTCTCTCCAGGAAACCCTGAACCCGAAGCCGGAGGGAACCTGGGGCGGGGGTGATTATATTTCCTCGTGCCTTACTCTTTCAGACTGCTGTCTGCATGTGATACTCGTAGGCCTCCCCGGAGGCCTTTGACACCGTAGCTGAGCTGGACGCCGGCAGTGACCCAAGCAGCGCAGCCGCCCTAGAATGTGGATCAAAATCATCATCATCATCATCAATCGTATTTATTGAGCGCTTACTATGTGCAGGGCACTGTACTAAGCGCTTGGGAAGTACAAATTGGCAACATATGGAGACAGTCCCTACCCAACAGTGGGCTCGCAGTCTAAAAGGGGGATGAAACTGAGCCCTGCGTGGGACAGACTGGATCTGATCTGATTAGCTTCTATCTGCACCATGGCTTAGCACAGTGCTTGAGCAGCACGTCTTACTGAAAAGTGCATGGATTTGCGAGTAAGAGGGTGTGGGCTCTAATCTCAGATCTGCCACTTCTCTGCTGTGTGACATTGGGCAATACACTTCTCTGTGCCTGCTACCTCAACTGTAAAAGGGGATTAAGACTGAACCCCATGGGGAAAACCCGATTACCCTGTATCTTAGTACAGTGCTCTACACAAAGTAAATGCTCAATAAGTACGATTGAATAAATTAATCTAACCCAGGGCTTGTCACATTATAAGCACTTAATACCATTATCACTAATCAATAGCTTAGCAAATACAGAAAAATATCCAGGTCTGTATATTGTGCACTCACATGATTAGTTGAGATTAAAGCAGGTGAATTGCTCTGATGCCCATGATCGTGCAGGGATGCTGTAGCCATACTGGCCCCCATGGGGAGAAAATCCCAAGATTACAGCACGATCACACAGCGGGCTGCGTCAGAATCGGAGGGGCCGAGGCTGATTCTTTCCCCGCCACCGATCAAGGAAAGCGGGGCTGGATTTGGGCCCGACGTGGTTCGGCCAATTCCAAGCGGCCGAGCTCGAGGGACCGACGAGGTACGTGGTTATGAGCTGAGCTCCTCTGAAACGCTCTCGATTCAAAAGACGCAATTAGAGCGTTGTCGAAAGTCCGATTCACTCGTGCAGGGAGTCTCCTCTGCTGACGAGAGGCCCCCTCGGAAGGATGTGGCGCAGTAAGACTCGCTGGTGACTATGAGGTGCTTCTCAAAACCACAAAATGCTATGGGTGGAGAATGGGATTTGGCTCTGTGCGAGCTACGCACAAAATGGTGACACAGAGCAGAAGGTTGTTGTTGAATTCTTCCTTTTTTTACGGTATTTCATCCAATTGTGTTTACTGAGTGCTTACTGTGTGCGGAACACTGTCCTAAGTGCTTGGGAAAGTACACTATAACAGTAGACACAATTTTTATGGCATTTATTAAGCACTTGCTATGCGCTGTTCTAAGCGCTGGGGAGGTTACGAGGTGATCAGGTTGTCTCACAGGGGCTCACAGTCTTAATCCCCATTTTGCAGGTGAGGTAGCTGAGGCACAGAGAAGTTAAGTGACCTGCTCAAAGTCACACAGCTGACAATTGGTGGAGCCGGGGTTTGAACCCATGACCTCTGATTCCAAAGCCCGTGCTCTTTCCACTGAGCCACGCTGCTTCTCTAAAATATTCCCTGCCCACAATGAGCTATGCACTTAGTAGGTGGCAGGCACTGTATTAAGCGCTGGGGTAGATCCAAGGTAATCAGGTTGGACACAACCCCCGCCCCAAAAAGCAGCAGCGCGGCTCAGTGGGAAAGAGCCCGGGCTTTGGAGTCACAGGTCATGGGTTCAAATCCCGGCCCCGCCACTTGTCAGCTGTGTGACTTTGGGCAAGTCACTTCACTTCTCTGGGCCTCAGTTCCCTCATCTGGAAAATGGGGGTGAAGACTGTGAGCCCCACGTGGGACAACCTCATCATCATCAATCGTATTTATTGAGCGCTTACTATGTGCAGAGCACCGTACTAAGCGCTTGGGAAGTACAAATTGGCAACATATAGAGACAGTCCCTACCCAACAGCGGGCTCACAGTCTAAACCTCATCACCTTGTATCCCCCCAGCGCTTAGAACAGCGCTTTGCACGTAGTAAGCGCTTAATAAATGCCGTCATCATCAAAAAGCGCTCGCGGTCTTCATCCCCATTTTACAGATGAGGCAACCGAGGCCCAGAGAGGTTAAGTGGCTTGCCCAGGGTCGCCCTGCGGGCAGTTGGTGGAGCCGGGATTAAAATACAGGTCCTCTGACTTCCATGGCCGAGGAGAGAATTAAGGAAGCCACGTCGAGGCAGTTTGCCTTTTAGGAAAGTTTCGGGTCAATTGTAATTCTGGTGTGGCATAAATCCTCAGACACCAATTAAAAATATGGGGCAACTGATCTCTGGGGGCCCACGTTCAGGGACCGTAGGTCAAATGCCTCCTGCCCCAGCTGTTGCAGGAAAACCGGTAAGAAGAAAGGAGCAATGCAGCAGCATCATCTGTAAATATGTATATATGTTTGTACATATTTATTACTCTATTTATTTATTTTACATGTACATATCTATCCTATTTATTTTATTTTGTTAGTATGTTTGGTTTCGTTCTCTGTCTCCCCCTTTTCGACTGTGAGCCCACTGTTGGGTAGGGACCGTCTCTATACGTTGCCAATTCGTCCTTCCCAAGCGCTTAGTACAGTGCTCTGCACATAGTAAGCGCTCAATAAATACGATTGGTGATGATGATCACCCGTTGCCATGCTCAGTGCTGCTGCTGCTGCTGCTGCTGTAGAGCTGGAAGCCTTGGGGAGTGGCGCGGCTCGGTGGAAAGAGCCCGGGCTTTGGAGTCGGAGGTCAGGGGTTCAAATCCCGGCTCTGCCCATCGTCAGCCGGGTGACTTTGGGCGAGTCACTTCACTTCTCTGGGCCTCAGTTACCTCATCTGTAAAATGGGGATGAAGACTGTGAGCCCCCCCGTGGGACAATTGGATCTCCTTGTAACCTCCCCAGCGCTTAGAACAGTGCTTTGCAAGTAGTAAGCGCTTAATAAATGCCATTATTATTATTATTATTCAGAGAGAAAGCCTCCTGGCAAGTTCGCAGCAAGTGTGACCTACTGGATAGAGTCAGCGTCTGGGAGTCAGAAGGACCTGGGTGCTAGTCCCGGCTTCGTCACTTTTTAGACTGTGAGCCCACTGTTGGGTAGGGACCGTCTCTATATGTTGCCAACTTGTACTTCCCAAGCGCTTAGTACAGTGCTCTGCACACAGTAAGCGCCCAATAAATACGATTGATTGATTGATTGTCTGCTCTGTGACCTTGGGCAAGGCACTTAACTTCTCTGTGCCTCAGATACCTCATCTACAAAATGGGGATTAAGACTGTGAGCCCCATGAGGAACAATAATAATAATAAAAATGATGGCATTTATTAAGCGCTTACTATGTGCAAAGCACTGTTGTAAGCGCTGGGGAGGTGATCAGGTTGTCCCACAGGGGGGCTCACAGTCTTAATCCCCATTTTACAGATGAGGGAACTGAGGCCCAGAGGAGTTAAGTGACCTGCCCAAAGTCACACAGCCGACAATTGGCAGAGCCGGGGGCTCAGTGGAAAGAGCCTGGGCTTTGGAGTCAGAGGTCATGGGTTCAAATCCCGGCTCCACCAATTGTTAGCTGCGTGACTTTGGGCAAGTCACTTCACTTCTCTGGGCCTCAGTGACCTCATCTGTCATCATCATCAATCCCATTTATTGAGCGCTTACTGTGTGCAGGGCACTGTACTAAGCGCTTGGGAAGTACAAGTTGGCAACATATAGAGACAGTCCCTACCCCACAGTGGGCTCACAGTCTAAAAGTCTGTAAAATGGGGATTAAGACTGTGAACCCCACGTGGGACAACCTTGTATCCCCCCAGCGCTTAGAACAGTGCTTTGCACATAGTAAGCGCTTAACAACTACCATTATTATTATTATTATTTGAACCCATGACCTCTGACTCCAAAGCCCGTGCTCTTTTCCACTGAGCCACGCTGCTTCCGTGTCCAACCCGATTAGCTTGTATCTACCCCAGTGCTTAGAGCAGTGCTTGGCACATAGTCGGTGCAGAACAAAATACCATGTAAAAAAACTGGGAGAAGTAGCAGCAGCAGCAGGGATGGCAGCAATGGATGTGGCAGTGAGGTTGGCGGTAACCATCATCAATCGCATTTATTGAGCGCTTACTATGTGCAGAGCACTGTACTAAGCGCTTGGGAAGTACGGTAATGGAAACTGCTTCCTCCTGGAAGTGGTTTCCCTCCCATTATCGGCCACTCTGCAGCCTCTCTCTCTCCCCCACTGTGAGCTGCAAGAGCTGAATCTATAACCATCACCAGAGTGTGGAGAAAGGAGGATTAATAGGGATTTATCAGTGCTTAGAACAGTGCTGTGCACATAGTAAGCGCTTAACAAATGCCATCATTATTATTATCAGGCCTGGGGGGAGAGCCTAGCTGGAGTATGGATGTCCAGTGTTGTGCTGGTGGTCTTACCAGCATAGCCTAGTGGATAGAGCCCAGGCCTGGGAATCAGGAGGACTTGGGTTCTAATCCCTACTCCACCACATCTCCTGTAATAATAATAATAATAATAATAATGATGGCATTTGTTAAGCGCTTACTATGTGCAAAGCACTGTTCGAAGCGCTGGGGAGGGGAAACAAGGTGATGAGGTTGTCCCATGTGGGGCTCACAGGCTTCACCCCCATTTTCCAGATGAGGTAACTGAGGCTCAGAGAAGCCAAGTGACTTACCCAAGGTCACACAGCAGACATGTGGCGGAACCAGGATTCGAACCCCCGGCCCACGTCCTCCCCCGGGCCTGGAATGCCCTCCCTCTGCCCATCCACCAAGCTAGCTCTCTTCCTCCCTTCAAGGCCCTGCTGAGAGCTCACCTCCTCCAGGAGGCCTTCCCACACTGAGCCCCTTCCTTCCTCTCCCCCTCATCCCCCTCTCCATCCCCCCCTTCTTACCTCCTTCCCTTCCCCACAGCACCTGTATATATGTATATATGTTTGTACAGATTTATTACTCTATTTATTTTACTTGTACATATCTATTCTATTTATTTTATTTTGTCAGTATGTTTGGTTTTGTTCTCTGTCTCCCCCTTTTAGACTGTGAGCCCACTGTTGGGTAGGGACTGTCTCTAGATGTTGCCAAGTTGTACTTCCCAAGCGCTTAGTACAGTGCTCTGCACATAGTAAGCGCTCAATAAATACGATTGATGATGATGATGATCTCTGACTCCAAAGCCCGTGCTCTTTCCACTGTCACGCTGCTTCTCCAGTGTGACTTTGGCCAAGTCACGTCACTTCTCTGTGCCTCAGTTACCTCCTTTCTAAAATGGGGATTAAGACTGTGAACCCCATGTGTTGACAGGGACTGTGCCCAACGTGATGAGCTTGTTTCTACCCCAGTGCCTGGCATATAATAAAGTCCTTAACAAATACCATTGTTATTAGAATCATTATTGTATTGCCTTGGCTTTTTACCTCAGTCCCTCAGGGAGTATGAAACCATGAGCTCCATGTAGGGATCTGATCCCATTCTGCCTAAAACCAGTGTTGAAAGTATTTATGTAGTTCGGACGGCCGTGATTGAAAGTAATCATACGTTCTTGAGTTGTTCGTCGTGGTTTTATACGGCTTTAATGAATAAATCTCTGTTCACACCTCATCTCTCAAGACTATAAGCTCATTGTGTACCTGTATATATATGTATATATGTTTGTACATAGTTATTACTCTATTTATTTTACTTGTACATATCTACTCTATTTTATTTTGTTAATATGGTTTGGTTTATTCTCTGTCTCCCCCTTCTACACTGTTGGGTAGGGACTGTCTCTATATGTTGCCAACTTGTACTTCCCAAGCGCCTAGTACAGTGCTCTGCACACAGTAACACACCTCTGTAACTCCAAATCTTGGTTAGATCACAAGTTCAATATTGCCTCCTTTTTGTCCCCATCTCCAATTTGCAGTATGCTCAATGGTGCAACAGATAATCATAACCATAATTAACCGTAATTAACCATAATCAGGAAGTCGGGCAGAGGTGTGATGTGAGGATATACAGATCACACAGTGCGTGACCAACGAGAAATTGAAAACTTTCTACACAAATGTCTGTTTGTTTTAGTAGCATGTGCGTTCATTATGTCTGGTTTTTGGGGGCAAGTTGACGTAAGTATTCGATCGAATGTCGTGTTTTGCTGTTCGGGCTCAGCGTGTCTTTCTGATGTCTTCACTATTGTCTTCTTGCACGGTGTTGAAGCCGTGGCTTAGAAATGTAGCCCCAGGCGGATGGTGTTCAACGAGTTTAGTGTCTGTGCAGGGATTGGGTAGGGGGGAAGCCTTGTGGTTGCTGTGGAGCTCCTGGGAGAGATGGGAAAATTAGTAATAATCAATCAATCGATTGATCGTATTTATTGAGCGCTTACTGTGTGCAGAACACTGGACTAAGCGCTCGGGAAGTACAGGTTGGCAACATATAGAGACAGTCCCTACCCAACAGTGGGCTCGCAGTCTAGAAGGGGGAGACAGAGAACAAAACCAAACATATTAACAAAATAAAATAAACAGAATAGATATGTACAAGTAAAATAAATAAATAAATAGAGTAGTAAATATGTACAAAAATATATACAGGGAAGAGCCCCGGCTTTGGAGTCAGTGGTCAGGGGTTCAAATCCCGGCTCCGCCTCCTGTCAGCTGTGTGACTTTGGGCAAGTCAGTTCACTTCTCTGGGCCTCGTTGGCACGGAACGTCTCCTCGAGGGCGTCCAAGTCATCTTTCAGGGCCACCTGCACCCGCCCCAGGCCGACGCAGGCCACCACGCAAGCGGCCAGGGTGACGAAGGCGCAGAGGGGGTAGCAGAACTTACAGCAGCGGGCATAGTTCCCCTTGGGGAAGCGAGGGCGGGTGTCCCCGAGCCCGAACTCTTCGTCGTCATCGTCGTGGTCCTGGGAGCTGGATTGGGAGTCGGAGGCGGGCGGCTCGGTGCGCGGCAGCCGGTGGCCGGACCCCTTGTTGGGCTTCTTCTTCTTAATAATAATAATAATTCATTCATTAATAATAATGGTGGTATTTGTTAAGCACTTACTGTGTGCTGGGGGGATACAGGGTGATCAGGTTGTCCCACGTGGGGCTCACAGTCTTAATCCTCATTTTACAGATGAGGGAACTGAGGCACGGAGAAGTGGCTTGCCCGAAGCCACACAGCCGACCAGTGGCGGAGCCGGAATTAGAACCCAAGACCTCTGACTCCCAAACCCGCACTCTTTCCACTGAGCCGCTCTGTTTCCCGAAGGGAATGGGGAGTAGGGAATAGAAGTCAGATCCCATCATCGTTAGAGCCACCACCAAGAAGGTGGCATTGCTGCCAACCTACTATTTTCCTTTCCTGCAAATGGGTTTTGCAGGAAAGCTCAGAGATCCTCTGGAAGGGGCTAGAAACCTCATCTCTCAAGACTGTAAGCTCATTGTGTACCTGTATATATGTATATATTTGTACATATTTATTACTCCATTTATTTTACTTGTACATATCTATTCTATTTATTTTATTTTGTTAATATGCTTGGTTTTGTTCTCTGTCTCCCCCTTCTAGACTGTGAGCCCACTGTTGGGTAGGGACTGTCTCTATATGTTGCCAACTTGTACTTCCCAAGCGCGTAGTACAGTGCTCTGCACACAGTAAGCGCTCAATAAATACGATTGATTGATTGATTGAGTGGGGCTCACAGTTTAAGAGTGAGGGAGGACATGTAGAGGCCGTCTTTATATGTTGCCGACTTGTACTTCCCAAGCGCTTAGTACAGTGCTCTGCACACAGTAAGTGCTCAATAAATACGATTGATTGATTGATTGATTGATTGGGGCTCACAGTTTAAGAGTGAGGGAGGACATGTAGAGGCCGTCTTTATATGTTGCCGACTTGTACTTCCCAAGTGCTTAGTACAGTGCTCTGCACACAGTAAGCGCTCAATAAATATGATTGATTGATTGATTGATTGATTGTGGGCAGAAAACACGTCTACCAACTCTGTTATATTGTACTCTCCCAAGCACTTAGTTCATCATCATCATCATCAATCATATTTATTGAGCGCTTACTGTGTGCAGAGCACTGTACTAAGCACTTGGGAAGTACATGTTGGCAACATATAGAGACAGTCCCTACCCAACAGTGGGCTTACAGTCTAAAAGTACAGTGCTCTGCACACAGTAAGTGCTCAACAGATGCGATTGATTGATTGATTGATTGGGGTATACGATGAGGCATAACATTATATGGTGTGATGCTCTTACTGCATAAACCTAAGCACAAGTCCACCGCAGTGGTGCTATTGTGTTTCTCTCAAGTTTTCTCTTCTCTTTTCCTGCCATTGGAGGGACTTGAAAAGTGAGGAAAAAAACGGTTTGACAAGAAGGGGAAAGAATTCAGAAAGATAATTATCTATCAATCCATCCATAAATTGATTCAACACCTACTATGTGTGGAGCACTGTACTAAGTGCTTGGGAGGGTACAGTAGAGTTAGCAAATATGTTCCTGGTCCTTAAAGAGCCTTACACTCCTCTGGGGAAGGAAAGACACTAAGATAAATAAATATCTCTACCAAGAAGTCTTCCCAGATTAACCTCTTTTTTTTCTCCAACCTGTTGGCCTTCCATTTTGCCTTGCCTAAACACTTGGGCCTGTAACTATTATACAACTTGCTCCCCGCGGCCCTACAGCACTTAGGTATATATCCCCAATCTGTAATTTATCTCAGTGCCTGTCTCCCCCACTCGATTTTAAGCTTCTTGTGGGCAGGGATCATTTCTACTACCTCTGTAGAGTCTCTCTCCCAGGTGCTTAGTTCAGTGTGCTGCACACAGCAAGTTCTTGATAAATACCACTGTTTGATTGATTTATACATTGCAGGCAGTGAGTAGAGAGTAAGGAAGTGGTTGACAGCTTCCGTGTTGATATTCTTTCCTATTTTCTCCTCTCTTCAGGAAGGGCTGTCTGGTGTGCAGAACCTAGGGAGAACAGTGTCCGTAAGTTAACTGTGGGCAGGGAATGTGGCTGTTTAGTATTTTGTACCCTCCCAAGTGCTTGGCACAGTGCTCTGTGCACAGTTAGCAGTCAGTAAATATGGTTAAATGAATGAATGAATGAATGAATGAATGAAAACATAAGCATTGGGAGCAAGAAAGTCAAACAGCCCTAGACCGTAAACCTGAAATCCCGCAAAATGCCATTTCTGAGGAGTTTGTTTCTTTCCCCTTCCTTCCTCTCCCCCTCGTCCCCCTCTCCATCCCCCCCATCTTACCTCCTTCCCTTCCCCACAGCACCTGTATATATGTACATATGTTTGTACATATTTATTACTCTATTTATCTTGTACACATTCATTCAATCATATTTATTGAGCGCTTACTGTGTACATATCTATTCTATTTATTTTATTTTGTTAGTATGTTTGGTTTTGTTCTCTGTCTCCCCCTTCTAGACCGTGAGCCCGCTGTTGGGTAGGGACTGTCTCTATGTGTTGCCGACTTGTACTTCCCAAGCGCTTAGTACAGCGCTCTGCACACAGTAAGCGCTCAATACATACGAGTGATTGATTGATCGATTGATTTCCAGACAGCGCATGCGTGATTTCTAAGGAGGCTAACCATAGTGTACACTTCCACTCAATAGCGTGGTCTTATTCAAAACCAAAAACGTTGGTCTCGGCTCCAAAGAGTGAGGCAAATTTCAGTCGGGAGAATGTGAATTACTCTGAATGAAGGGAAAAGACAGAGTTAATCAATCAATACTATTTGTTGAGTGTTTACTGTGTGCAGAGCGTGCTATTATGCTCTTGGAAAGTACATTACAATAGAGTTGGTAGACATGATCCATGCCTTCAAAGAGCTTACTGAGGACAAGGCAATGTACAGGTTGGTGAGAAATATTTTTTCCCCTGAAAATTTGCAAATCTTTTTGCGTGCGTGGTTATGCGAAGGTGCAGCCCATTCTTACGTGAACTTGAGGTGTTTGGCTGGGACGTGGAATATCAGAGATAAAGGAGAAAGAATATGTCTGTCCATTCATTCATTCAATCGTGTTTATTGAGCACTTTCTAAGAAGAGGAAAGAGGGCCTTAATCAGAAAAGCCCTCTTGGAGGAGATGTGCCTTCAATAAAGCTTTGAATCAATCAATCAATCGTATTTATTGAGCGCTTACTATGTGCAGAGCACTGTACTAAGCGCTTGGGAAGTACAAATTGGCAACACATAGAGACAGTCCCTACCCAACAGTGGGCTCACAGTCTAAAAGGGGGAGACAGAGAACAGAAACAAACATACCAATAAAATAAATAGGATAGAAATGTACAAGTAAAATAAATAAATAAATAAATAAATAGAGTAATAAATATGTACAACCATATATACATATATACAGGTGCTGTGGGGAAGGGAAGGAGGTAAGATGGGGGGATGGAGAGGGGGACGAGGGGGAGAGGAAGGAAGGGGCTCAGTCTGGGAAGGCCTCCTGGAGGAGGTGAGCTCTCAGCAGGGCCTTAAAGGGAGGAAGAGAGCGAGCTTGGCGGATGGGCAGAGGGAGGGCATTCCAGGCCCGGGGGATGACGTGGGCCGGGGGTCGATGGCGGGACAGGCGAGAACGAGGTACAGTGAGGAGATTAGCGGTGGAGGAGCGGAGGGTGCGGGCTGGGCTGGAGAAGGAGAGAAGGGAGGTGAGGTAGGAGGGGGCGAGGGGATGGACAGCCTTGAAGCCGAGAGTGAGGAGTTTTTGCTTGATGCGTAGGTTGACAGGCAGCCACTGGAGATTTTTGAGGAGGGGAGTAATATGCCCAGAGCGTTTCTGGACAAAGATAATCCGGGCAGCAGCATGAAGTATGGATTGAAGTGGAGAGAGACACGAGGATGGGAGATCAGAGAGAAGGCTGGTGCAGTAGTCCAGACGGAATAGGATGAGAGCTTGAATGAGCAGGGTAGCGGTTGGGATGGAGAGGAAAGGGCGGATCTTGGCAATGTTGCGGAGCTGAGACCGGCAGGTTTTGGTGACGGCTTGGATGTGAGGGGTGAATGAGAGAGCGGAGTCGAGGATGACACCTAGGTTGCGGGCTTGTGAGACGGGAAGGATGGTAGTGCCGTCAACAGAGATGGGAAAGTCAGGGAGAGGGCAGGGTTTGGGAGGGAAGACAAGGAGCTCAGTCTTCGACATGTTGAGCTTTAGGTGGCGGGCAGACATCCAGATGGAGATGTCCCCGCTTTGAAGCGGGGATGAGTGTTTGTGTGTTTGAAAGCACTGGGGAAAAAGCCATTGGAGGGTGGAAAGTTGAAGATGGCAGGCAGAGAGGGAAGAATTCCAGCAGAATTACACCTGGAACCTGAGAAAGTCAGAGGACAGATTGTGGTCAGTGGGCCTGAACAAAGGGAAAGAGGAGCAGCGTGGCTTTGTGGAAAGAGGACTGGCTTGGGAATCAGAGGATCTGGGTCCTAACCTCCGCTCCGCCATTTGTCTACTATGTGACCTTGGGAAAGTCATTTAATTTCTCTGGGCCTCAGTTACCTCATCTTTAAAATGGAGATTAAGGACTGTGAGCCCCATGTGGGACATGGACTGTGTCCAACCTGATTAGCTTGCATCTATTTAGTACAATGCCTGGCACATAGTAAGCACTTAACAAATACCACTTAAAAAATAAATATACTTGTGCTTCTTCCCTCTTCCTGTGACCCGTGAAACCGTCTCACGGTTAGCTCTGATGCCTGTGGAGTGTTGGGGGAATAATTCCTGACATTTCTTCAGCCCCTGTGAACCCGATGGGAGGCCACACTGACTGCCCCCCTTGACTTGTGGGGAAACTGAGGCTTGGAGAAGCTGACAACACTGAGGCAGTGGAACTGAACCAGTTACCCTGCTGATTTAAAACTGGGCCCTCCTGACTCTTTAGGTGGCTGACATCTTAGCTCGTGGCCTGAAGACTGTGAGCCTGTTGGTAGGTAGGGATTGTCTCCATCTGTTGCCGAATTGTACTTTCCGAGTGCTTAGTACAGTGATCTGCACACGGTAAGCGCTCAGTAAATACGACTGAATGAATGAAAATCACCCAGTAGTTGAGAGCCCGCGATGTGGATGGCTTTCCCTTGACTAATCTTGTGGCCTAGTGGGCACAGCATGGGCCTGAGAATCAGAAGGTCCTGAGTTCTAATTCTGGCTCTGCCAATTGTCTGGTGTGTGACCTTGGGCAAGTCATTTCATTTCTCTGTGCCTCAGTTATCTCACCTGTGAAATGGGGATTAAGACTGTGAACCTCATGCTGGACAGGGACTATGTCCAATCTGATTTTCTTGTGTTCACCCCAAGGTTTAATACAGTGCCTTTCACACAGTAAGCACTTAACAAATGCCATAATTATTACTATCAAAACAAGGTTTATCTTCTTCAGGATCTGAGTGAACTGACAACATTAAGATTTTTCATTCAGCTCTGATCACTTATGATCTCAGAAGGCTTTATTTAAGAGGACTTTTGGCGCTGAGGGGTCCTAACACTCCTTGCCTTTGTCTCAGCAGTACAGAATTAGATTTTAAATTCCTATAATCGTATCTATTTAATGGGCTTCGCTTTGGAAAGTATCGGCTACGACAGTGGAAATTAGAAAAAAAATAGAGATAGAGTTCAGGGAAGATGATGTAATGTGCCTGAGGGGGAAAATAACAACATTTTCACTTAAATTCCCCACCCATCTTTTAAAAAAAGGAACATTCATCCTACGGCCCACCGGATGGCGTTAAAGCCACATTTCTCTGCAAATAAAGCCACATTTCTCTGCAAATAAAGCAATTCTCGAGTTTGGTTGTGTTTCTGTGAGTGAACGCGGGGTTTTCTTTTCATTTTAAATAACGTGAATGTTCCCTTTGGCCCAGTGCAGGGTCCAGAGTACCTTAAAACCGATGCAGAGTAGCCAGTCTGGTGCAAGCTTTACTACTCTGCCCAGTCAGTAGATCATTTTAAATTCTAAGAAGAAGAAGAAGAAGCAAGCACATTTTATCAGTTGGTCCAACACATCTTGAATCCCGCGGGGCGTGCATGGTATTCTTGACATTGCATCCACCAATGTCATCCATATGTAACATATTGTCAAGGACTGAGTGGAAGGATTTAGAGTAGAAATGTTAATTTCCAGAGGACACTAAGGTGGTCGGGGTTGGCATCTTCAAAGATGGGAATAGAATTCGGTTGAGCTTGATATATGAGTCAAAAAGGAGTTCCACAAGGCAAGTGGGACCACAAATCAAAATTGAAAAAAAATTAAGCTTGGAAAAGTCCATTCATTGTTGAGGAATGGATACTGTTCTTTGGACTACAATTCTAGTTTGTTACAACGCTTTCGAGGGTCTGTGCTTGAACAGTATGTTCATTCGATCGTATTTATTGAGCGCTTACTGTGTGCAGAGCACTGTATCTTACTACTGAGAAGGTCTGCATGCTATTCAGCCTAAATCCTCCACTTTTGACATTTTTTCCTTATACTCTCCGTCACGTTCCTCAGTGGTAACAAGAAAATTATTCTGTTCATAGACATCAATCCCATGGCCAATGAAGTGAGACAAAAAAATATTGTAGAGAAGTGTCCCTCTGATACTACGTAAGTTAATTATTTCAAGGTGGTAATGATGGCATATCATCTTTGAGGCAAGCACTGGATGGTTTTCAGTGACATAGATCTACAAACTCTGTTGTAGTCTCCCAAGTACTTAGTAGAGTGCTTTGCACACAGTAACCACTCAATAAATGTCATTAATTGATTGACTGGTATATTCATTCATTCATTCATTCAATTGTATTTATTGAGCGCTTACTGTGTGCAGAGCACTGTACTAAGCGCTTGGGAAGTACAAGCTGGCAACATATAGAGACAGTCCCTACCCAACAGTGGGCTCACAGTCTAGAAGGGGGAGACAGAGAACAAAACCAAACATACTAACAAAATAAAATAAATAGAATAGATAGGTCCAAGTAAAATAAATAAATAAATAGAGTAATAAATATGTACAAACATATGTACATATATACAGGTGCTGTGGGGAAGGGAAGGAGGTAAGATGTGGGGAATGGAGAGGGGGACGAGGGGGAGAAGAAAGAAGGGGCTCAGTCTGGGATTTTTCATAGGATAAGGACAATGGAGTATTTATGGGAAGGATTTCAGTGTCTTAGTTTCATGAAGAAATCTCTCTAGTCTGAGGGTTTGCATCCTGTTGGTATTTGTACACTTAATCATGCCATCTCTCTTCCTCCCTTCAAGGCCCTGCTGAGAGCTCACCTCCTCCAGGAGGCCTTCCCAGACTGAGCCCCTTCCTTCCTCTCCCCCTCGTCCCCCTCTCCATCCCCCCATCTTACCTCCTTCCCTTCCCCACAGCACCTGTATATATGTATATATGTTTGTACATATTTTTTACTCTGTTTATTTATTTATTTTATTTGTACATATCTATTCTGTTTATTTTATTTTGTTAGTATGTTTGGTTTTGTTCTCTGTCTCCCCCTTTTAGACTGTGAGCCCACTGTTGGGTAGGGACTGTCTCTATTTGTTGCCAATTTGTACTTCCCAAGTGCTTAGTACAGTGCTCTGCACATAGTAAGCGCTCAATAAATACGATTGATGATGATGATGATCTCTCTGACTTAATTTTTGCTAATGATGCATTATGAGCTATCCTTACGTCTTTATTTACCCGTGTCTTTGTAGTAATCCCATTTGTTGCGATACAAGACAGTCTCAGTGAAGTCAAATGGGAATATACAAAGTACAGCCAGAGCAGTGATTTAACTAGGCATTTGAGCTTGCATGTGAAAGGCAGGACTAGGCTATGTTCTTCTGAGTACATAAACCTATGTGGGTACGGTACGGAGTCATGTCGGAAGAAATAGTTGTGTACATATGTGTGCACATATAGCTAGTAGCCGCTGCCGGTGCTCAGGATTAGCAGAGTGGATAGACCATGGGCCTTAAAGTCAGAAGGCCATGGTTCATTCATTCATTCAGCCATATTTATTGAGCGCTTACTGTGTGCAGAGCACTGTACTAAGGGCTTGGAAAGTACAATTCAGCAATAGAGAGAGACAGTCCCTGCCCACAACGGGCTTAAAGTCTAGAAGGGGGAGACAGACAACAAAACAAGTAAACAGGCATCAATAGCATCAATGTAAATAAATTAGAATTATAGATATATTTACATCAGCACAAGTAAACAGGCGTTAACATGAATAAATGGAATTATAGATATGTACATCAATCAATCAATCAATCAATCAATCGTATTTATTGAGCGCTTACTATGTGCAGAGCACTGTACTAAGCGCTTGGGAAGTACAAATTGGCAACACATAGAGACAGTCCCTACCCAACAGTGGGCTCACAGTCTAAAAGGGGGAGACAGAGAACAGAACCAAACATACTAACAAAATAAAATAAATAGAATAGATAGGTACAAGTAAAATAAATAAATAAATAGAGTAATAAATATGTACAAACATATATACATATATACAGGTGCTGTGGGGAAGGGAAGGAGGTAAGATGGGGGGATGGAGAGGGGGACGAGGGGGAGAGGAGGGAAGGGGCTCAGTCTGGGAAGGCCTCCTGGAGGAGGTGAGCTCTCAGCAGGGCCTTGAAGGGAGGAAGAGAGCTAGCTTGGCGGAGGGGGAGAGGTGTGTATATGTGTGTACATATACACACAAGCGCTGTGGGACGGGAATGGGGGTAGAGCAGAGGGAGAGAGTCGGGGCGACGGGAAGGGGAGGGGGACCTGAGGAAAAGGGAAGGCCTCTTGGAGGAGGTGAGCCTTCAGTAGGGCTTTTTGAAGTTGGGGAGTGAGATTGTTTGGCGGATTTGAGGAGGGAGGGTATTCCAGGCCAGAGGTAGGGATTGGACCAGGGGTCTACGGCGGGAGAGGCGAGAATGAGACACAGTGAGGAGGTTAGCGGCGGCAGAGAAGCCTAGTGTGCGGGCTGGGCTGTAGAAGGAGAGAAGGGAGGTGAGGAAGAAGGGGACGAGGTGATAGAGAACTTTGAAGCCGATAATGAGGAGTTTTTCCTTGATATGGAAGTTGATAGGCAACCACAAGACATTTTTGAGGAGGGGGTGGTGACATGCCCGGAACGTTTCTGTAGAAAGATATTCCAGGCAGCAGAGTGAAGTGTAGACTGAAGTGGGGAGAGAAAGGAAGTTGGGTGGTTCTTATCCTGACTCTGCCCCTTGCCTGCTGTGTAAGTCACTTCACTTCTCTGGGCCTCATTTACCTCACCTGTAAAATGGGGCTTGAAATTGTGAGCCCCACTTAGGACAGGGACAGTGTCCAACCTGATTTACCTGTAATCCACTGCAGAGCTTAGTACAGTGCCTGGCACCTAGTAAGCTCTCAGCAAATCCCATTATTATTATTATGATTCTATATTTAGGGAGCTGACATCACCCCATCGTCATCATCATCATCAATCGTATTTATTGAGCGCTTACTGTGTGCAGAGCACTGTGCTAAGCGCTTGGGAAGTACAAGTTGGCAACATATAGAGACAGTCGCTACCCAACAGTGGGCTCACAGTCTAAAAGGGAGAGACAGAGAACAAAACCAAACGTACTAACAAAATAAAATAAATAGAATAGATAGGTACAAGTAAAATAAATAAATAGAGTAATAAATATGTACAAACATAAGATTAAGACCCCTCTGGTCCAGAACTTCTCTGATGGACAATTCCAAGCTTCTGTTACTGAGAGCTTAAACCAATGGGGTGAAAAAAAAAATCACCTCAATTTATCAGACAGAAGTGATTTTAATCATTTAGAGATAAAACAATATTAAATTTAGAGAAGTTTGGGTTTCTTTTATTCTTTGATGCCAGGCTATACTCTGCAGCTAAAAAAAAAATGTTCCCTTCAACTCTTCGTAATTTACTTTTTAACAATTTGGGCTTAAGGTGCTTTTAAGTACCTCCTTCCCTTCAGCAAAGCAAGCAATTGAAGTGTAGACTGAAGTGGGGAGAGAAAGGAAGTTGGGAGGTTCCGATCCTGGCTCTTCCCCTTGTCTGCTGTGTAAGTTACTTCACTTCTCTGGGCCTCAGTTACCTCACCTGTAAAATGGGGATTGAAATTGTGAGCCCCACTTAGGACAGGGACAGTGTCCAGCCTGATTTACCAGTAATCCACTGCAGAGCTTAGTACAGTGCCTGGCACCTAGTAAGCTCTCAACAAATCCCATTATTATTATTATTATTATATATTTAGGGAGCTGACATCACCACATCAGTCAGCATTTGATGTCATGGGCAATGAGAGCAGAGAGAAAGCAGGAGAGAAGGAGAAAGAGACATGCAGGCTCACACGTAGGGAACTACTGTCTACGGTAGACCATATCATCATCATCATCAATCGTATTTATTGAGCGCTTACTGTGTGCAGAGCACTGTGCTAGGTGCTTGGGAAGGACAAGTTGGCAACATATAGAGACAGTCCCTACCCAACAGTGGGCTCCACAGTCTAAAAGGGGGAGACAGAGAACAAAACCAAACATACTAACAAAATAAAATAAATAGAATAGATATGTACAAATAAAATAATAAATGGAGTAAAAAATATGTACAATATGTACCATATCCAGTCTGAAGCAAGTTTTGGTGGATAAAAACTGGGGGTATTGGCAGCCTGCATTAATCTGGCCCTTCTGGTGACACTGCAATGTGAGTTTCCTTAATGCAGAAAACTCGATAGAAGAATTGAGACGTACTACGATTTCCTTTTTGGTGATATTATGGTTCAAGCCGTGGTCAAAAAGGGATTGACTCCTCCTGATGTTATACCACTAAATTAATTACTAGCAAATTTACTGTAGATTCTCACCCCTGTGTCTCTTCCAGCGCAATTACTTTTCCAGTTCTTATCATTTGGTGTTTTCTCTAGGGTTTTTCATTTTCCAAGTTGTATCTTTGTTATTTTTTTCTCTAAAATCTTATTATCCCTATTGTTTTTTGGCATTCATTAAGTGCTTACTATTTGCCAGGCACTGTATTAAACTCCGGGGTAGATGCAAAGTTAACCGGATCGAACGCAGTCCGTGTCCTAAATGGGGCTCACAGTTTTAATCCCCATTTTACAGGTGAGGTAACTGAGGGCCAGAGAAGTGAAGTGACTTGCCCAGGGTCACACAGCAGACAATTGGCAGAGCCAGGATGAGAACCCAGGCCCTCTGACTCCCAGGCTTGTGGTCTTTCCGCTAGGCCACACTGTTTCTATTGTCTTCCAGTTTGCCATCTTAGTCCTAAACTAAAACAAATTCTGGTGATATTCCACTAGAAACCTCCTCCTGATGTAGCTAGGAATCCCAGGAGGAAACACCAGCTTGTATTCACCAACCTAATATGTCCAGGACCAGATAAAAGGACAGCTTGGATGACCTAAGATCAAAGCAGTGAAACCGCATTTACAACATCATTATTAAACTGAAAATTTGCTCTAGATTAGCCATCATCTGATAACTTCACCTTTTCAGTCAATTAATCAATCAGTGGTATTTACTGAGTATTTACTGTGAGCAAAGGACTGAATTTAGCGCTTGAAACGTGGTCTTGGGAGTCTGATGACACGGGTTCTGATCCTGGCTCTGCCCCTTGTCAATCAATCAATCAATCAATCGTATTTATTGAGCGCTTACTATGTGCAGAGCACTGTACTAAGCGCTTGGGAAGTACAAATTGGCAACACATAGAGACAGTCCCTACCCAACAGTGGGCTCACAGTCTAAAAGGGGGAGACAGAGAACAGAACCAAACATACCAACAAAATAAAATAAATAGGATAGAAATGTACAAGTAAAATAAAGTCTGCTGTGTGACCTTGGGCAAATCATTTCAGTTCTCCGTGCCTCAGTTATTTCATCTGTAAAATGGGGATTAAGACTGTGAGCCCCATTTAAGCAGCGTGGCTCAGTGGAAAGAGCCCGGGCTTTGGAGTCAAAGGTCATGGGTTCGTATCCCAGCACTGTCACATGTCTACTGTGTGACCTTGGGCAAGTCACTTAACTTCTCGTAGCCTCAGTTACCTCATCTGTAAAATGGGGGTGAAGAGTGTGAGCCCCACCGTGGGACAACCTGATCACCTTGTATCCCCCCCCAGTGCTTAGAACAGTGCTTTGCACATAGTAAGCGCTTAACAAATGCCATCATTAATAATAATAATAATAATAATAATAATAATGGCTTTTTATTAAGCGGTTACTATGTGCAAAGCACTGTTCTAAGCGCTGGGGAGGTTACAAGGCAATGAGGTTGTCCCACAGGGGGCTCACAGTCTTAATCCCCATTTTACAGATGAGGTAACTGAGGCACAGAGAAGTTAAGTGACTTGCCCAAGGTCACACTGCAGACATGTGGCAGAGCCGGGATTCGAACCCATGACCTCTGACTCCAAAGCCCGTGCTCTTTCCACTGAGCCACACTGCTTCTCTACCTTTACCTAATTTACCTTTACCTAAAGGTAATAATAATAATAATTATTATTATTATTATTTGGGACAGGGACTGTGTCCAACCCGATTACCTTATATGTACCCCAGTGCTTAGAACAGCACTTAACACATAATAAGCACTTGACAAATACTATTATTATTATTATTAGAGTTGGTAGACAATCCCAGCTTCCAGGAAGTTTACATCTAGAGGGAGATACAGATATTAAAATAAATTACAGAGGGGGGAAATGGCAAGGTACAAGAATATGTACATAAGGGTGGGGGTGGATATCAAGTGATGATATCAAGGGTATTGAACCAAGTGCATAGGTGACACAGAAAGGAGTAGGGAAAACAAGGACTTAGTTGGAGGAGATGTGATTTTAAGAGGGCTTTGAAGGTAGGGAGATGGCTGGTCTGTTTGATATGAAGGGGGAGTTAAGACCGTGAGCTCTATTTGGGACAGGGACTGTGTCCAACCTGATTTTCTTGATATCTATCTATCTGTTTTCTTGCACAGAGTCGGCGCTGATCGAGTACCGTAAAAAAGAAGGAGTCTCAGGTCAAAGAGAGTACGCGGGTAAGGAGTCGGCAGTGAGATATGTTCAGATGGTAAGTGTTAGAGGAGTGAAGTCGGTGGACTAGATTATAGTAGGAGATCAGTGAGGTCAGGTAGAAGGGTGAGAGCAGACTTAGTGCCTTAAAGCTGGTGGGAAGGAGTTTCTATCTGATGCAGAAATGGCTAGGCAACCACTGGAGGTTTTTGAGGAGTTGGGAGAGTTGGACTGAACATTTTAGAAAAAGAATCTGGGCAGCGGAGTGAAGTATGGCTTGGAGAGGGGAGAGTCAGGAGGCAAGGAGGTCAGCAAGGAGGCTGATGCTATAACGTGGGAAAGGATAAGCGTTTGGATCAACGCGGTAGCAGTCGGGACGGAGAGGAAGGAGTAGGTTCTAAAAATGTTGTGATGGTTAGAACCTACAGGATTTGGTGGCAGCCTGGACACGTGGACTGAATGAGAGAGACGAGTCGAGAATAACTCCAAAGTTACGGGCTTGCGAGGAGGGAGGAAGGTGGTGTTGTCTACGGTAAAGGGAAACTTCCCAAGCGCTTAGTACAGTGCTCTGCACACAGTAAGTGCTCAATAAATACGATTGAATGAATGAATGAAGTCAAGGGGAGGGCAGCACCTGTATATATGTATGTACGTATTTATTACTCTATTTCACTTGTACATATTCATTCTATTTATTTTATTTTGTTAATGTTTTGTTTTGTTGTCTGTCTCCCCCTTCTAGACCGTGAGCCCGCTGTTGGGTAGGGACTGTCTCTATATGTTGCCAACTTGTACTTCCCAAGCGCTTAGTACGGTGCTCTGCACACAGTAAGCGCTCAATAAATGCGATTGAATGAATGAATGAATGAATGATGAATTCTGCAGCATGATCTCATGGAAAACACACAAGGCTGTTAGATAGGAGACCTGATTTTGCATCAAGACTCGGCCACCAGCCTGCTGCCTGACTTTGGATAAATCCCTAACATCTCTGTGCCTGAGTTTCCTCAATGGAATAATATAACATCTTCCCCTTCCCCTACATAGGGATGTCTCGAAGCTAAAATGAGAGAACTGAAATGAAAGCATTTTGGAAAAAATAAAAAGTGCTATGCAAATACAAGATGTTACTGGTCCCTTGGAAGCCAAGTTATAAGGTATTTTTATGAAGATGGGAGAGGAGAAGGATTATCCACAAAATGATCTTGTATGCCTGACTTCTATATTGAAGCAGGTATGGTCTGGGATCTGTTGTTATCATTACCGGATAAAGAAGAACCAAGTAGTTGAGATTCCCTGAACAAATGGACAGGAGCTCCTGTGGCTTTTTGGGTTCTTACCTAGCAGTTAATTTGGATGTGCAGTAAGAGGAGCAGCGTGGCTCAGAGCACGGGCTTTTAGACTGTGAGCCCGCTGTTGGGTAGGGACCATCTCTATATGTTGCCAACTTGTACTTCCCAAGCGCTTAGTACAGTGCTCTGCACACAGTAAGCGTTCAATAAATACGATTGATTGATTGATTGATTTGGAGTCACAGGTCATGGGTTCAAATCCCAGCTCCGCCCATCGTCAGCTGTGTGACTTTGGGCAAGTCACTTCACTTCTCTGTGCCTCAGTTCCCTCATCTGTAAAATGGGGATGAAGACTGTGAGCCCCCCGTGGGACAACCTGATCACCTTGTAACCTCCCCAGCATTTAGAACAGTGCTTTGCGCATAGTAAGTTATTAATAAATGCCATTATTATTATTATTATCGCTGATTGAATCATGTCAGTATTTTCTCCAGTCACCGACTTTCTAGCCAACACCCACCTTCACTTTCCATACATGCTCACGGACATCGCAACTGCTAGGAGAACACTGGATGAAAAAGCTGACATACTTTCCACCAATATTCCCTATTAAATTCCGGGAGGAGGCACTTAACTTTCCTGGCCACGTGGAAGGGTTGTATCTAGTCTATCACCTGCCCTACCATTGGATTTGGTTGACAGTGGAACTAAGGGAATCAATGTGGCCTAGTGGATCGAGCTTGGGCCCGGGAGTCAAAAGAACCTGGGTTCTAATCCTGTCTCCACCACTTAGTCTGCTGTGTGACCTTGGACAGGTCACTTTACTTCTCTGTGCCTCAGTTCCCTCATCTGTAAAATGGGGATTAAGACTTTGAGCCCCATGTGGGACAGGGACTGTGTCCACCCTGATTATTTTGTATCCACCCCAGCGCTTAGTACAATGCCTGGAACATAGTAAATACTAAACAAAAATACCTATTATTATTAGTATTGTTAATAAGGGTTTTTTTGTGGTTTTCTTAATGGTATTTAAGTAATAATAATGATGGTATTTAAGTGCTTATTATGTGCTAAGCACTGTTCTAAGTGCTGCGGTAGTTACAAGCTGAACAGGTTGTCCCATGGGGGGCTCACAGTTTTAATTCTCATTTTACAGATAAGGTAACTGCGGTACAGAGAAGTTAAGCGGCTTGTCCAAGGTCACACAGCGGACAAGTGGCAGAGTCAGGATTAGAACCCATGTCCTCTGACTCCCAAGCCTATGCTCTTTCCACTGAGCCACGCCGTACTTATTAGGTGCCAGGCACTGAACTAAGTGCTGGGGTAGTTGCAAAATAACTAGGTTGGACGCAGTCCATGCCCCATGTATGGCTCCCGGCCTGAAGCCCATCATCTTTGTTAGGGATGCACGATGTAAATCCTTAACTTTACCATTTAATAACCCACAATTGCCCAAAACTCTAAGTGCCCTCCAGCCTTCCATCTTTCCCTCAGACAGCAACTGAGCCGTACATTTGCCCCTCTTGAATCCGTCGACATTTTCTGCTGGCACAACTTCCTATGGTAACCAATTCCAGGCCCTTCCATCGCAGTGGGAAAAAGTGTTCCCTTTGCATGGCTTTAATCTGTAAGGACCAATCTCACACTAATGGGAATGTACTTTCGGGAAAAGCTTCATCAAATTGGATGCAGGCATAATACCAGCCCTGTCTCCGAGCCAGGAATGCTGTGTTGTTATTATCTGCTCTCGCTGATTCTTACAGGCTGACTTCTAGACTGTCCCCTTGGTCCATTTTCCCCTTTATTCATTCATTCGATTGCATTTGTTGAGCACTTACTGTGTGCAGAGCACTGTACTAAGCGCTTGGGAAGTACAATTCACTGTTACTGTCATTGGTGGCTTCAAAGAAATCACCTGGGGTCAGGCTAGCTAACAGCAGGCTAGCACGATGGATGCAGTTGCTAGTACTTGCTTTGCCAACACTTAGTACAGTGCTCTGCACACAATGAGCATTATTAGCTACTATTAGTACTATCGATCAATCAATCAATCGTATTTATTGAGCGCTTACTGTGTGCAGAGCACTGTACTAAGGGCTTGGGAAGTACAAGTTGGCAACATATAGAGACAGTCCCTACCCAGCAGTGGGCTCACAGTCTAAAAGGGGGAGACAGAGAACAAAACCAAACATACTAACAAAATAAAATAAATAGAATAGATATGTACAAATAAAATAAATAAATAAATAGAGTAATAAATATGTACAAACATATATACATATATACAGGCGATCACTATCACTACTATTTACTATAAAGTCAGTCAGTCATATTTACTGAGTGCTTCCTGAGTGCAAAGCACTATACTAGGCATTTAGGAGGGTACAATATAAGAATAAACAGGCACGTTCCCTGTCCACAATGAGCTTAAAGTAATCTCTATATCACAGGGCCCTGCTAATCCCTCTGCCCATCCACCAAGCTAGCTCTCTTCCTCCCTTCAAGGCCCTGCTGAGAGCTCACCTCCTCCAGGAGGCCTTCCCACACTGAGCCCCTTCCTTCCTCTCCCCCTCGTCCCCCTCTCCATCCCCCCCATCTTACCTCCTTCCCCTCCCCACAGCACCTGTATATATGTATATATGTTTGTACAGATTTATTACTCTATTTATTTATTTATTTATTTTACTTGTACATATCTATTCTATTTATTTTATTTTGTTAGTATGTTTGGTTTTGTTCTCTGTCTCCCCCTTTTAGACTGTGAGCCCACTGTTGGGTAGGGACTGTCTCTATATGGTGCCAATTTGTACTTCCCAAGCGCTTAGTACAGTGCTCTGCACATAGTAAGCGCTCAATAAATACAATTGATGATGATGATGATGATGATGATGATGATGATGATGATGATGATAAACCTTTTTGCCTTTTCAAGGCCTACTTTCAAGAGCCCTTGGACTCACACACACACAGTCGACACTTTTGGATCCCGAGATCCGCTTAATAATGGATTTGCATTTGATAATAGTGTCCCACTGAAGTTGATCGAGTCAGATCTTTCCGATGGAATCTCCGATCACTGTTGCTGAATGAGCCCTTGCCCTGAGACTTCAGGACTGAGAACCGGCACCAAAAAATTGATTATACCGCCAGTGGGTTGCTCAGAATCATGCACACTTTCCCATGCTTTGGAGGCCTTCCCAGACTGAGCCCCCTCCTTCCTCTCCCCCTCCTCCCCCTCTCCATCCCCCCTGCCTTACCTTCTTCCCTTCCCCACAGCACCTGTATATATGTATATATGTTTGTATGTATTTATTACTCTATTTATTTTACGTGTACATATTTATTCTATTTATTTTATTTTGTTAATATGTTTTGTTCTCTGTCTCCCCCTCCTAGACTGTGAGCCCACTGTTGGGTAGGGACCGTCTCTATATGTTGCCAACTTGTACTTCCCAAGCGCTTAGTACAGCGCTCTGCACACAGTAAGTGCTCAATAAATGCGATTGAATGAATGAATGAATGAATGATTCCTGCCATATTCCTATGGGGGCACACAGCGCAATGAGTCAGTGGGTGAGCAGGGCTAAAACGTATTAAGGGTTAGCATGGCCTAGTGATAGAGTTTGGTCCTGGGAGTCAGAGGACCTGGGTTCTAATCCTGGCTCTGCTACTTGCCTGCTGTGTGACCTTAGGCAAGTCCTCTGTGCCTCAGTTTCCTCATCTGTGAACCAGAGATTCAATACCTGTTCCCCTCCTACTTAGACTATGAGCCCCATGTGGGACAGGGACTGTATCGAATATGATTGTGATTACTGTGTGCAGAGCACTGTACTAAGCACTTGGGAAGTACAAGTTGGCAAAATATAGAGACAGTCCCTATCCAACAGTGGGCTCACAGTCTAAAAGGGGGAGACAGAGAACAAAACCAAATATACTAACAAAATAAAATAAATAGAATAGATATGTACAAGTAAAATAAATAGAGTAATAAATATGTATCCACCCCAGTGCTTAGAAACGTGCTTGACACATTGTAAGCGCTTAATACTATTATTTACTATTATTATTAAGCAGTATGGTGTAGTGGATAGAGCACGGGCCTGGGAATCAGAAGGTTGGGGGTTCTAATCTCATCTCCAGCACCTGTCTGCTCTGTGACCTTGGGCAAGTTACTTCACTCCTCCATGCCTCAGTTTCCTCATCTGTAAAATGGGGATTAAGACTGTGAGCCCCAGGTGGGACAGGGACTGTGTCTAACTCACCTGCAAAACATCACTAAAAAAAATCCACGCTTTCCTCAGAGAAGCATCGTGGGGTAGAGGGTAGAGCACAGTCCTGGGAGTCGGAAGGTTATGAGTCTAATCCTGGCTCTGTCTGCCGTCTGACCTTGGGCAAGTCGCTTAACTTCTCTTGGCCTCAGTTCCCTCATCTGTAAAATGGGGATTGAGACTGTGGCCCCCGCATGGGACAGGGACTGTGTCCAACCCAATTTACTTATATCTACCCCAGCACTTAGTACAGTGCCTGGCACGTAGTAAGTGTTTAACAAATGCCATTATTATTGTTATTGTTCTTGTTGTTATTATTAATACACGTATGAGCCATCTTCACCCATGTCTAGTCCCAGATAGAGCTGGTACCAGAAGCCAGGTCTCTTCTAGATTGTAAGCTCATTGTGGGCAGGGAACCTGCCTGTTAAATGGTTATAGTGTACTCTCCCAAGCGCTTAGTACAGTGCTCTGCACAGGGGAAGCACTCAATAAATGCGATCAAATGATTGACTGGTTCCCAGAGCAGTGCTT
This sequence comes from Tachyglossus aculeatus, assembly GCF_015852505.1. NCBI lineage: Eukaryota > Metazoa > Chordata > Mammalia > Monotremata > Tachyglossidae > Tachyglossus > Tachyglossus aculeatus. The sequence goes on from NC_052072.1 coordinate 50,818,676, forward strand.
TCCACATTAAAACAACAGTAAGCCTCCAGATATCTTGAGGGTCATCAACCCAGGTGGAAGCCGTGGTTGTTTTTCCTCTCTCTGCTGACATTGTCAGGGTCTCTGAGCAGCCCACCCCATATTCCTTAGAAGGGCTCATCATGCAGAAGACCTAGTGGGACCCCCACCAGAGACGCATGCTTGTTTTCTTCCCGGTGAAGCCGCTCATTTCTAACCCAATTGCTTTGCTGGGTGTTGGTTTGAATAAATCACCTCCTTTGGGAGGGTTCCAGGCAAATTTGGCCTGGCAGGTCTGAGCTTCACAGTTGCTTAAACACAGGTGTGCTGAACCATGTGGAACTTGGGACAACTGCCTTTTTTCCAGTCACTCAAGAGATCAAGTCAAAATAATTCTCCCAAGAAGGTTGAAATGCCATTAGTTGAGAGACTAACTGTTCAAGTGGCCAAAGTATTTCCCCCGCATCTGGACACTGGAGTACCAGCTTATAGCTACATAGGAGCTTGCAACAAAATTAGTCATCTGTTTGTCAAAGACTTTCCATTTAGCAACGTTTCCTCCGATTTTATGGCTGAACAGGAATGAAATTTCAACAGGAGACACTAACCCACTTCTTTCACTATGTTTTTTATTAAACTTTGAGTATTTTTGAATTAATTCTTGGAAACACAGTAACTCTTTCCCTTCCTACGGTCCTTTCTGTCCTCCTTTTTCTCTTCCACTTTTGTTTCCTTTTCCAGGGGGATTGCGCGCGTTCCAGTCATCGCTCGTCACTCCTGACAGCCTCCACGCAGCCTGGGGTTTCATTGCACGACCTCTCCCTGTTTAATTAGGCTTTTATCTGGCAGTCAGACTCGGTTGGAATCTGGATCCCCTGAACACAATAGCATTCCATGATAAGTTGGCCAAGGGAGCTCAATAATAGTAAAGTCTATATTTCATAACTGCATGTCTGCATAATTATCAACAGATGCTTGAAAACTGAACCAAATTATCCCTAAAAGGGGGACTTTCACTATGAAGTAAACATAAGTTTCAGCCTAGTTGGTTTTCTGAATTGTTTGTCAAACAACCTGACTTGTTTATCATCCGAAGGGTCTGTATCATATCTTCAGAGCCCTCAAAGCATTTGCTCTGTGGCTCTTCGTAGGAATGAAAGGTTTAGGGCACATTGAGTACGATTAAGGAATTATTCTTAATACTTAGATCTAGTATTTATAGAGTGTTTATTCTGCACAGAGCTTGGGACTAAGTGCTTGGGAGCGTACAGTAAAGGTAGCAGACCTAGTTCCCTGACCTCAAGGAGTTTACAGTCTTAAACGGGAGATAAATACTAAAATAAACCACAGGTAGAGGGTGTATAAAGATATGTACATAAGGACCGTGGGGGTAGGTGAATACCCAACAGTGTGGGTAATGTGGAATTGCTTAAGTGGCAGTAGGAGGGAAAATAGCTTGGAGAGCCTGATTGCCCCCCATGAATTGTCTGTGCTTCATTCCCAAGGCTCATGAACCACAATCTTAACGAGCCTCTTTTAGCACCAGAAGATTCAGGGGTGAAAGAATTAAGTTTGAATTTCAATCCTGCTCGGGTGTAATAATACTAAGCACAGTCATTGTGGCAGTGCAGGAGGCTTACCTGGGATAACTTAATGATTTCACACCCAATTGAGCCACAAGAGATGGTGAGTTGTGAGAAGAGGCGACTCCCCCAAGCTAGATGACAGCACCAGGAAATTAGAAAATGATTTTTTTTTTGCAATATAAGGTGACTAGCATTGCTTGCAAAAGACATGTCTAAAAAAAGCCACAATCCATTTTGATATCAAAGTAGGAGTGAATTTTTTTCCAATTTTCATTTTTTGACATGCAGTAAAGTGTAGAATTTACTTTTCCTGTAAGAAAACATAAAAGATACCATTATCGGGTCGGGTGGATGATCCACCTAGTCCAATAGGTACAAATTCCTAAAGTTCCTCTACATTCTTGACTTTCCTTCTAGTGACCCATCGGAGACCTCTCATGCTTGAATTGATCCAAACTCTTCTTCAGCTTCCTGATAGCTTTGACCTGCACAGTTTTAGGTGGATTCATTTGTCCATCTACCCTCACATGTGCAATCAGAATGAAGTAGGTCACGAGCTGTTGAGGGAGTGAAAGAGAAAGTATTGTAGTCAGCACTGTTCCAGAAGAGTGGGAAAAGGTCAGAATCAATTAATCAATTAACCGGTGGCATTTATTGAGCCCTTACTGTGGGCAGAACACTGTAATAAGTGCTTGGAGGAGTGTAATAGATTAGTGAGTAGGCAGATATGATCTCTACCCTCAAGGAGTTTACAATCTAGTGGGAATGAAAACTTCAGCAGAGCCAAAGACCTAGAAATGAATTGCCAACTGGCTTCACGATGCCTTGAGTATAATCGGGTTCTGGACCAGAGAGTCATTTGGGCCCTCTAAAGGCTTAATTTAATGACCTGTAAGCAAATTGGATATTTTCAGTTTCATTGTGTTCCCGCCATGAATATAAATACGGCGTTAATTGAAAACTGGCCTGTATCTTGGGACACACTGTAACTACACTGTGGGCTCACTAGTGGTCTTTACATTTAGTCTTGCCTAAAAGGAAAGTAAACCTGAAATGGGGATTAGAATGAGTTGCCAATTTAAAATGAAAGCATGGACATCTTTGATATTTTCAAGGTGATGCTTCTGTGGAGTGAGAGGGAAGTAAAAAGTGAGAAATTTGGATTGGTAGGCTTAAATGGAAAAAGGTGAAGGAACTAATTAAGACTTGAATTCAGGCTTCTATTGAGGAATCTCAGGATTATGTTACGGTCACGAAATTCAGCGAGGCTGTTTTCCTCTGAGTCCTTGGCCTGAAAACTGCTGGGTAATTTCAGTGGACATATGCATGCTCATTTATTCTCAGTTGTTCCAGAATTTCCCATTTTCTTTCTACACATTCCTGACTCTTTGGATTCTGGTGACTTTGGACTCTATGATTTTCTCTAACAAACAAACCTTCAATCAGTTAAACACTGATAATTACTAAGCACCTAAAGCGTGAAGGACACTGTATGAAGCACTCTGAGAAAATTACTAGTGTAAGTTCAAAGAGCTTACATTCTAGCAGAGAAGACAGGCACGGAGAGATGATTTACCAAGAGGATGAAGAAGGAAAACCGGAGATGTATATGAATTAGTGCTTCAGTTATAGGGTATATGATGATGGTATTTGTTAAGTGCTTACTCTGTGCCAAGCACTGTTCTAAGCACAGGGGGTGATACAAGGTAATCAGGTTGTCCCACGTGGGGCTCATAGTCTTCATCCCCATTTTGCAGAAGAGGCAACTGAGGCCCAGAGGAGTGAAGTGACATGCCCAAAGTCACACAACTGACAAGTGGCGGAGCAGGGATTAGAACCCATGACCTCTGACACCGTAGCCCAGGCTCTTTCCACTGATCCATGCTGGATGTAAGTTGGTATGTACAGAAATGCCCTGGGTTGTTTATTTTGTTAGTATGTTTGGTTTTGTTCTCTGTCTCCCCTTTTAGACTGTGAGCCCACTGTTGGGTAGGGACTGTCTCTAGATGTTGCCAAGTTGTACTTCCCAAGCGCTTAGTACAGTGCTCTGCACATAGTAAGCACTCAATAAATACGATTGATGATGATGATGATGATGAGTACACAAGACAGGAGTTGCCAATGAAGTGTAAGTTGGTAGGGGCTATAAACTGGGAGAAAAGTTACTCTGTTGTATTATACTCTCCCAAGTGCTTAGTTCAGTGCTCTGCACATGCAGTAAGTGCTCAACAAATACCAATGATGATGATGAAAATCGGGGAAAGCTTCTTTGGAGGAGATATGATTTCAAAAGGGCTTTGAAAGATGGTTAGAGCTTTGATCTGGTGACCTTGAAGGGAAAGTGAGTTCCATCCCAGAGAGGAAGCAGGTGAGCAAGAGGATGGAGGTGGGAGAGATGAGAATGAGGACCAGTGAGAAGGTGAGCTGGGGAGGAACAAAGAGTGTGAGCTGGAATGTAAGAGTGTAATACGTAGGAGGGAGAGAGTTTGCTAAGTGCCTTAAAGCCAATGGTGAGGAGTTTCTGTTTGATAAGGAGGGGAATGGGTCACTATGGGAACTTTTTGAGGAGTGGGGAGATATGTGCAGAATAGTGTTTTAGCAAAATGATCTGGGCAGCAGAATGAAGTATGGATTGGAGAAGAGGCCGGTGGCAGAGGGAAAAGGAGCTGTCAGAGTGTGAATGGTGGAGATGAAGATAAGGAAGGAAAGGAAGGTGGGAGTTGGTGTTTTTAGAAGGTGAGAGGAGATGGGGCCAAGGAACAAGAAGAGGGAGTAGATTTTGAAATGAGGCCAGAAACTCCTCTTGAGAGATAATTCCCATAAGACGTGTGAAGAATAAAATGATTAGAATTTTTAGGAAAAGATTGCTTTAAAACCATTATTATCATCAGTGGAGGCAAACATTCTAATAATTACTATCTGAATACCTCCCTCCAAGGTATCCTGAGGAATATCCAAACTCATATCCCTATCTTAGGTCTTCCCTCTGCCCCATTGCACGTCCCTGTCCCCCTGGACACCCTTGCCCGGGGCTTCCTCCAACCCCCGACTGTGGGCAGGGACTCATCTATAGTCAGACAAGGTTGATAGTTCAGCTAGCAGAGTACCTTAGCACAGCATTAAGTGCTTTACTGAAACATTAAGTGCTTCATGTTGCTCGGCAGCAATTTCTCCCTTTCACTAAGGAGCAACATTATTTGGCTCTTTGGCTAGTAATGCATGAGATGGGGAAGGTGGGAGAGAAGACAACACAGTCAGTTACCCAGGACTCACTGTAAGAAAAAGTCCCACAGTCACTAGTCTGCCCAGACTTAACTGAGGGCAGAATTTTCTGCAAATGTCTTATTTCCTCTCCTAAAAGAAAAAAAAAATCCAACCCAAATCACCTACTCCATTCATGACTTATTCCTCTTCTCACACTTGGAAATGTCACACTGATGGACCTATAATTAAGTGGAAACTGATTTGCAAAGTACTAGAGAAGCACCATAGCCTAGTGGAAAGAGCACAGGACTGGGTGCCAGGAAACCTGGGCTCTAATCTTGGCTCTACCATGCTACTCTTGAGAGACCTTGGACAAGTCGCATCATGCCTCTGTGCCTCAGTTTCTTCATCTGTAAAATGGGAATAAAATTACCTGAACTCCCTCGTCCTTAGAGTGGGTGCCCCATGTGGGACAGGGACTGTGTCTGATCCATTTCTACTGCATTGATCCCAGGACTGAGTTTGGGGCATGGCACAAAGTAAGTGCTTAGCAAATGACACAATTATTAGTATTACTGAGGCAAAAGATCCGTGCTCCATCCAGAAGACCATCTTTTCCAGGGGAAAATATTCTGAAAGTGCATCTGAGCTCTTTGTCTAGATTTTAAACTCAACTGCCCACACAAACGGGCTTCTTTTCCTCTAGCCATGCAAATTAGGCCTGAAATGCTACAGCATTCCCATGGGGACAGTTAACGTCTTGAACAAATGTAGTTTTAATATTTGCGCCGGGTGAAGAGACTTCTTGATTAATGGAGACAACAGAGAGTTGAAAGTGGAGAGATTCCTTTGACAAGTGAGAAATCAAAAGTAGAAAGGGCATTTTAAATAAGAATGTAAGATGGGAATTCAGTACCATTGGAAGTTAGAGCTTGTTCTACTTGAATCAATAGACTATTCTTATCTCCCATGGGAAACTGACCCCTGGGGTAAGCTGTGAGGTTCCTTAGGCACTGGAGTTGTAGCAAAGAAGTGTTTGTCTCTCTTTCCTTAAGGGTCAATTATATTGGATAAGATTCTTATCCTCATAATTCTGTGAGTGAGAAACTGGCCTAGCGGGTATGTTGGGCTTGAGAGAAAAGGAGAATAAAATGAAATTAAAATACATTAGCTTTGTCTGTGCAGGGAGGTCTAATGGCATGAGCTCCACTGTGTCCTAGCAGCATTAACGATATCTTGGGGCAAGATTGGAGGACAGCCTAGTGGTATGCGATTCCAAAATGTTGGTCTTCTCTATGTGGTATTACCCTAAATCACATTAGGTTTCTGCTAAAATGTTCAGCTGGCCTCATGCAGATGGCCCCCAGATTGGTTTCGCTACCAAAGCGTTCTAGGCAAAAATCACATTTGTCCCCCCAGCTGAAGGCTCGTGGAAGGAGACTGCATCCCTACAGCTCTGTAGCGGATGATGAATTCCGCAGGCATACACCCAGAATGAACTTTTGAACCTTTAAAAAGGAAAATAAAGCATTGTGGGATGCAGAATGACAGCCAAAAATGGGGTTCACTCAGAAGAAACTAGCCCGTGGGGTAATCCCAGTAGGATTCATCAAGGGAAAAGCAGGCCTTGGAAAAACGTATAGCGATGATTCAGTTTGGCGGGAGAATGTTGTTTGTGGCCCTCACTTCAGCGCTGGAAGAGGACTGGGAAAAGATCATTTCTCGGTGTAGGAGCTGTTGAAATGTTACTGATAAGAGCTTTGTGGCAGTAAATCCCAAGGGTCTTTGGTAAACTATTGGCTATTTGTGCCGAAAATGAAGGACATTATTTAGCAGGCTGCTGAGAACACCCAGAATGACTGTATTTAGGAAGTAGTAAATAACTAGATCTGATTAATGGGACTGACATAATGCATTACACTTTGCCAAAAATAAGCACTTATTTTAAACTACCTCACTGAGAGCCCCCGGATTGACTAATACCTCTCAAAGTGTCAGTGTTTCAAGCTAACACTTAATTGTCCCTCTCTGAAATGTTTCGGCAGATTATTTCTGTTTTTGCTGTAGAAATGAGATGCCTCTTCCTGCAGAATAAGCAGTCCCTACATTTTAGACTTTCAGAATATTTTCTAAATATCAGTGCACCAGGGAGGGAATAGTCCGATCAGCTGTATGATATGCTGTGGCGTAAACGTATCATAATCAAAGGTTGTTGAGGAACAATATAAAGTAATAGCAAGTCTAGTTCATGTTGACCTGAAGTGAATGAACAATTTATGGGAGCAAAACGTCACCTGCGTGAGGTGGAATGAACTCTTCCTGGGCATTGAAAATACGAATGTAAAAATGATGCTGAGTGGGCCTGGAATAATGCATTCAGCTCACATGGCTGATTGTTTACTCCATCTGAGTGATTTTCTCAGCTCAATACACTGTAGCATCAAGCCTTTAGAGAAACTTAAAAGTTGCTATGGGAATTAACCTGAAGACCCTGACTCACCTTAGAGGAAATTAGGCAGGATCTAAAGAAGTAAGTGTCAAATTTGAAAACATTAGCCTTAACATGAGTATGTATTTCTTGGATCTGATGGTACTCACCATGGCTGGATCGTCTTTGTGGTACTGGAAAGGGGAACACCTTGAAGTCAGTGAAGCTTTAGGAGGACATGAAGGTTGTTTATATCTATTTGCTAGGCTGAGCTAAGTCTTCTTATTTGCCCCTGGAAGCCCCAGAGCAGATGTTGAACTTTAGCTTTTTTAAATGAAATGCACATTGCATTAGATCATTGCATTTAAAGTGGATAGGCTTTCTATTGAAATGCAGTATTCTAAAACGAAGCTACTATTACCTCTTAAGCAATCAAGTAATTTAAAAGAAATTAATTAATACATCTTTACAGTATCTGAAGGAGATAGCAAACAAACCACATTACACTTATTTTATAGATCCTGAAACTGTGTTGGAAATGAAATGACTTGTCCAAGGTCACCCAGCAGCTCCATGCCAGGGGCACTGTTGGGGGAGACACAAAGTATTTTTTTCCCATTGGCTAGTGATTGGTTGCACTATAATAAGAAAAGTGGTATTCATTAAGCACTTACTCTGTGCCAAGCTACTTCCCAAGCACTTAGTACGGTGCTCTGCACACAGTAAGCGCTCAATAAATACGATTGAATGAGTGATTATTATTATTATTATTATGATACAAGGAGGCTATATTCTCTCCACCCACTGTTTCCTTACCTCTCTACTCCAACCTCACCCTATATTTCTCCCAAGCTAGTCTATTAGCTGTACCTTAATCTTGCGTCTCTTCTCTCTGACTCACTGTACATCGCCTTTTCCCCAGCTTGGAAATTCTTCCCATCTCAAATTCACCAAACCACATCCCTCCACACCTTCAAAGCCCTTCCAAAAATCCATCTCTTCCAAGAAATATTTCCCATCTGATTTCCACCACCCTGGTCATGTTATCTCATCAGCTACTTTTGGCACGTATGTGTATATAGTGTCCTTTGATCATTCATTGATTTTTTTGCTTACTTTTGTTTTACCAGTGTGATTATGATTTTCCTCTCTTCCCCTATTTGATTGAAAGGCCAAGGGCAGGGATCATGTTTACTTCTTTTACTGTATATTTACTCGCAAAGTGCTAGTGCAGTGACCGGCCCACAGTAGACACACAAGAAACAGAGAAGCAGTGTGGTCTAGCGGTTTAGAACACAGGCCTGAGACTCAGAAGGACCTGGGTTCTAATCCCGCTCTGTCACTTTCATTCATTCAGTCAATCGTATTTACTGAGCGCTTACTGTGTGCAGAGCACTGTACTAAGCGCTTGGGAAGTACAAGTTGGCAACATATAGAGACGATCCCTACCCAACAACGGGCTCACAGTCTGGCCTTGGAGAAGTCCCTACATTTATCTGTGCCTCAGTTACATCGTCTGTAAAATGGGCATTGACTGTGAGCTCCATGTGAGACATGGACTGCGTCCAACTTGATTAGTTTGGCTCTTACCCCAGCACTTAGTACAGTTTGGGGCACAAAGTAAGTGCTTAACAAATACAACAAAAAAAAAATGCTGCTCTTGATGATTATGGTGATTAGCTTGGACGGAGCTTAGAATATGGGCTGGGGTGTAGCAAGACATAAGGGTGGCTAAGGAAATAGGAACCAGTCAGTGAAGGCCTCAACATCCATTTTCAGAAATTTTGATTTAATCAGAGCAGCGATCATGAGCCATTACAGATTTCTGAGAAAAGTAGTTTCCTAATAAACCGAAGCAAGGTAATTGCAGCTCTATGTGAAGAAGAGCTTGGTCGGGGAAAGTCCGGAGGCATGGAGCATGTAATGAAACTGTTGTGGGAATCCAGATACAAGGTGTTTGGGTGTTTGGACAGACCCAAGAAGAACTGGGGGCCGAAGAAGCAGCAGAATTTTGTAGAATGGGGTTAAAAGAGAGGAGTATGTCAAATTTGAGACATGAGAGATTGATAGTGACTGGGGATTTGGGAAAGATGAGACTTTTACCTGCAGTGACCATATTTTCCAAGGCTTAGGGTGGAACGTGAAGCAGGACTTCCAGGGGAAGAAACAACCCACGCACGGTGGGAAAGAAGAGAAGGAGAAAGACACACAGAGAGAAATGAAAGGCAGAAAGACAGAGGTGAAAACAGAACCAGAAGGAAAAATGATAGAGACCAAGAGATAAAGACATTTTCAGTCAAAAACAGATTAGCAGAAGGGAAGATAATGGTGACTCTTTAACCCGACTCTTATTTGTGTGGCACAGAAGGTGTAAACAAACACGTTGGGCTGTTGCATGATCCAAAGGAAAGGCACTGGGGAAGTTTTGTTCATTTTCCTACTGAACTCCTCCTCCCAGTAGTTTTCAATTTTGCCATAATTTTTTTTTCCCCGAGGTGAGAATGCCATTTTCCCTAATTCAGACACTGCCTAGAAATTTCCAGTTGCATTTGGGTTGCTGCCTTTTCCAAAAACACAACTTGGAACCTGTTACTCAGTGAAAGAGGTTACTTAAACCTATTTAATGAAACGCCTCTTCCCCACCCATTGCCTAAAGAACTGCTGTATGGGGCACTGAACAGGGGAAGGAGTTGAAGCCTCATCAAGAGAGCATAAAATTTTAGGGGGCAAACTTCTGTTCTCAGTTCCAGGATGTGCTGTTCTTTCATTGGCTGGGCTGTCTAAAATAAATAAGAAAAACTTGTATTTGGGAATACGGTTCTCTGAAATGTATTTTTTTTATTTTCGTCTGGGAAAAGTAAAAGGAAACGGACATCACAGAGCGCAGGCTTTGATGCATAGGAAGCGCTTAACAAATATCATTATTATCAGTATCGTTCTTCCCATTTTCAGACAGGGATGTGGGGGCTCTGAGAGGGAGTGGGAACTCCCTGGAGTTGAAACCAAGTCTCTCAAATCTGAGATCTGTTCTGACTTCTAGATCTTGTAGAATCAGCACGGCTTAGTGGATAGAGCACGGGCCTGAGGGTCAGAAGGACTTGGATTCTCATCCCGGCTCCGCCACGTGTCTGCTGTGTGACCTTGGGCAAGTCCCTTTACTTCTCTGGGCCTCAGTCACCTCATCCGTAAAATGGGGATTAAGAGTGTGAACCCCACGTGGGACGGAGAATGTGTCCAACCCGGTTAGCCCGTGTCTACCCCAGCACTTAGAACGGAGCTTGGCATAGAGTAAGTGCTTAACAAGTACCATAATTATTAAGTTCTATAATTATCAGAGCTTTGCTATTGATGTACCTTGGAAATCGGGGGCTCTGCCATGACGGATTTGCCCGCACAGGTAACTTGCCTGCACCCACACGCGTGCACACACACACGCACAGAATCCCTTGCCTAAGGGGTACAGTAGCTCCTGTTTCTGGCCTGTTTACCTCAGCTCCTTCTTCCCTTTCATCTAACTATGAGCTAAAGCAGAAGCCCGAGGGACTGGAGCCACCAGACAAGCAGCAAGAATGGGGAGAAAAGTCCGGGACACAGTGCTGTAAAGACTACAGGCATCCCTCATCTTCAGGAGGTTTCAGTTCCCTGGATTTCGACATTAGAAGAGTGAAAACAATGTGAGTGCTTGGAGGAGGGTGTTCAAGGTATTTCCTGCCAAGAGCCCTCTCCCTGTTTTTCAAAAGCCAAGGATCCCTGGAGAGAAAGAGTGTCGGTGACCGACAGCAGATTGACATGGGAGAGTGGATGATTTCCTCTCTCCTTTCCTGCTTTCTCCCAACCTGTTCCCTATACTGGAAAACACAAGAGAGCTATTGGCCACTGGTGCTCTCCCCAGGAAATACGAAGTAAAATAGCTTTGAGATTCCCTTAGGGTTTCCACAGGGCTGAATTCCTACCTGCTACCTCCTCTGATCGTGCAGCATGGCTTAGTGGAAAGAGCACGGGCTTGTGAGTCAGAGGTCATGGCTTCTAATCCCAGCTCTGCCACTTGTCTGCTGTGTGACCTTGGGGAGGTCACTTCATTTCTCTGTGCCACCGTTACCTCATCCGTAAAATGGGGGTGAAGACTGTGAGCCCCACGGGGGACAACCTGATTACCTTACCAAACTGGATACTAGAGGTAAAGGTGGGGATAATAATACTAAGGATGGTATTTGTCAAGCACTTACTATGTGCCAAGCACTATAAAAAGGGGATTAAGACTTTGATCCCAATGTGAGAGACTGTGTCCAACCCAATTTGCTTACTGGTACATAGTAAGGACTTAACAGATGCCACTATTATTATTATATGAGAAGCAGCGTGGCTCAGTGAAAAGAGCCCGGGCTTTGGAGTCAGAGGTCATGGGTTCAAATCCTGGCTCCGCCAATTGCCAGCTGTGTGACTTTGGGCAAATCGCTTAACTTCTCTGTACCTCAGTTACCTCATCTGTAAAATGGGGATTAAGACTGTGAGCCCCCCTGTGGGCCAACCTGATCACCTTGTAACCTCCTCAGCACTTAGAACAGTGTTTGGCACATAGTAGTGTTTAACAAACACCGACATCATTACTATTATTATGCAGGCCACAATGGAGAACTGGAAAGATAGTGGCAATTCATGCAACAGCTGCGGTGGCAAGGGGAGTATAGTGTGATTAGTGGGAAACTATGGAAGAAGGTAACAGTCTTCTTGAGTCTGCAGTAGCTCCCAAATGACTTCTTATTAAGTGGGAAATCAGGGATATAGAAGAACACATTGGGTAATAATATAATGATAATAATAATAACAATAATAATAATAATGATAGTGTTTATTAAGTGCTTACTATGTACAAAGCACTGTTCTAAGTCCTGGGGAGGTTACAAGGTGATCAGGTTGTCCCACGGGGGACCCACAGTCTTACTCCCCGTTTTACAGATGAGGTAACTGAGGTACAAAGAAGTTAAGTGATTTCCCCAAAGTCACACAGCTGGCAATTGGCGGAGCAGGATTTGAACCCATGACCTCTGACTCCAAAGCCTGGGCTCTTTTCACTGAGCCACGCTGCTTCTCATATGATAATAATAGTGGCATTTGTTAAGTCCTTACTATGTACCAGTAAGCAAATTGGGTTGGACACAGTTCTCTCACATTGGGATCACAGTCTTAATCCCCTTTTTATAGTGCTTGGCACATAGTAGGTGCTTGACAAATACCATCCTTAGTATTATTATCCCTAACTTTACTTCTAGTATCCAATTTGGACCTCTCATTTAGGAACATATCCAATGCCTCTTGATCCTAGTGATATTTTTCACTGCACAGTTTCCTATGGTAACAAATTCCACAAATTTATCAGCTGGATAATGGATAAAATAGATATTCTGGAGGGCAATCATGACATTTCAGAACATTCATGAAAGGATAAAAGGATTCATTTTCCTATATTAATGGTTGGTACAGTTCTCCCTTGAACATGTTTACCCCAAATGATTCCAGATCTATGCCGTAAGTAATAATGGTATTTGTTAGGCTATTACTATGCTCCAATCACTATACTGACACAGGCCCCACCCCACATGGAACTCATCATCTATGTAGGAAGGAGCACAGTTATTTAATCCTCATTTTAGAGATGAGGAAATCAAAACACAGAGAAGTTAAATGTCTTGCCCAAGGTCAGTCACACAACGAGTAAGTGGTATAAGGCTCTCCCATGAATTAAACCAAAGGAAGGAATGACCTTCTGATACTTGCCCTGCCTTGGTTTTAGTTTATGAAAAGAAAAGTTTATACTCAGCTGTTCAGAACTGCTAGCCACAAACCCCAAAATTGAATCATCTTCATCATCGCCCTCCAATCTTATTATTTTCCATTCTTAATTCTTTACCATTTAGGAAACATTTAAATTTTTAAGTTTGAAAACAGTGAAATAGTTTCAGGCTGAATTACAGCTTTGAAAGTAAATGCAAAGAATTCACCAGCCTCCGCCTTAACCTCATTCAATTATTGAGTGCTTACTGAGTGCAAAGAATGGTGTCAAGCACTTAGATGAGTATAAGTGAAGTAAAACACATGTTTTTTATCCTCGTTAAGTTTGGGGGTTTGGGACAGGAAGAATTCCAGGCCAGGGCTACAGGGTGAGCAAGGACCAGAGGCAGAGGAGTTGAGAGACAGATACAGTTGGATGAGCTTGGAGCAAATAATAATAATAATAATTATGGTAATTGCTAAACACTTGCTATATGCCAAGCACTGTTCTAAGCACTGGGGGAGATACAAGTTAATCAGGTTGAGCACAGTCCCTGTCTCACATTAGACTCACACACTTAATCCCCATTTTTTTACAGATGAGGTAACTGAGGTGCAGAGAAGTTAAGTGACTTGCCCAAGGTCACACAGCAGACAAATGGCAGAGTAGGGATCGGAAGCCATGACCTTCTGACTGCCAGTCTCATGGTCTCTCCACTGTGCCATGCTGCTTCCAAAAGTAAGAGCTGGGGAATAGTAGATGAAGAGAACCACTTTGCAAGATGAAGAGAGTTTATGGAGAATCTTGAAGACAATTTGCAGGGTTTTTGCCTCATGTGGGGGAGACGGGAAGCCACTGGACATTTTTGAGTAGTGGAGAGACATGTACCGAATGATGTTTCAGGAAGATGGTTTGGGCAGCAGCACGGAGGCTGTGAGAACAGTGATCACGCTGATCCCATTTCTAAACATGATATGATAAGAGTTTGGAACAAGGTGGTAATGATTTATGAGGACGGGAAGGGGTGGATCCCAGAAATGTTGTGGAGGAAGAACTATCAGAATCTGGCCGTTGGTTAAATGTGAAAGCTGAGAGGCGTTGAGGGGTTGAGGATGACACCCGGGTTGTGGATTCTGGGGTGAGGTCTTATCGACAGAGATAGGAAAGCTAAGAGGAGGATGGGTTTAGGAAGGAAGATGAGAAATTTTACTTTAGATGTTAATTTTGAGGTGCTGGAGGAGCATCCGGTGGAAATTTAGAAGGGAGATGGGAGACCTCTTCTTGCCAAACAGTTGGAAAGGTAAAGAAAGAAGTGGGGGAGTCTTTGGAGAGACTCTGGAAGTTCATGTACTTTGTTTTCTATTTTACCAAAAAGACAGTGGACGAGGTCCTCCCATCCTCCTGTCTCTCCCCACTTCAGTCTATACTTCACTCTGCTGCCCGGATCATTACTGTGTAGAAATGCTCTGGGCATGTTACTCCCCTCCTCAAAAATCTCTAGTGGCTGCCTGTCAACCTACGCATCAAGCAAAAACTCCTCACTCTCGGCTTCAAGGCTGTCCATCACCTCACCCCCTCCTACCTCACCTCCCTTCTCCCCTTCTACAGCCCAGCCTGCACCCTCTGCTCCTCTGCCGCTAACCTCAATGCCATCTCTCTCCTTGACCCCCTCCAATCTGGCTTCCATCCCCTACACTCCACTGAAACTGCCCTCTCAAAGGTCACCAATGACCTCCTGCTTGCCAAATCCAACGGCTCCTACTCTATCCTAATCCTCTTCGACCTCTCAGCTGCCCTCGACACTCCCACTCCCTCCTCCTCAACATGCTATCCAACCTTGGCTTCACAGACTCCGTCCTCTCCTGGTTCTCTTCTTATCTCTCTAGCCATTCATTCTCAGTCTCCTTTGCGTGCTCCCCCTCCTCCTCCCATCCCCTTACTGTAGGAGTTCCTCAAGGGTCAGTTCTTGGTCCCCTTCTGTTCTCTTATATTCACTCCCTTGGTGAACTCATCCGCTCCCATGGCTTCAACTATCATCTCTATGCTGATTACACCCAAATCTACATCTCTGCCCCTGCTCTCTCTCCCTCCCTCTAGGTTCGTATTTCCTCCTGCCTTCAGGACATCTCCATCTGGATATCTGCCCACCATCTAAAACTCAATATGTCCAAGACCAAACTCCTTATCTTCCCTCCCAAACCCTGCTCTCTCCCTGACTTTCCTGTCACTGTAGACGTCACTGCCATCCTTCCCATCTCACAAGCCCACAACCTTGGTATCATCCTCGACTCCGCTCTCTTGCTCACCCCACACTCCAATCCATCACCACAACCTGCCGGTTTCACCTCCACAACATTGCCAAGATCTGCCCTTTCCTCTCCATCCAAACATCTACCTTGCTGGTTCAATCTCTTATCCTATCCTGACTGGATTACTGCATCAGCCTCCTCTCTGATCTCCCATCCTCCTGTCTCTCCCCAGTTCAGTCTATACTTCACTCTGCTGCCCAGATCATCTCTGTGCAGAAATGCTCTGGGCATGTTACTCCCTTCCTCAAAAATCTCCAGTGGCTGCCTGTCAAACTATGAATCAAGCAAGAAGTCCTCACTCTCGGCTTCAAGGCTGTCCATCACCTCGCCCCCACCTACCTCACTTCCCTTCTCTCCTTCTACAGCCCAGCCCACACCTTCTGCTCCTCTGCTGCTAACCTCCTCACTGTACCTCATTCTCACTTGTCCCGCCATCGACCCCCAGCCCACATCCTTCCCCTGGCCTGGAATGCCCTCCCTCCACACATCCACCAAACTAGCTCTCTTCCTCCCTTCAAAGCCCCATTGAGAGCTCACCTCCTCCAAGAGGCCTTCCCAGACTGAGCCCCTTTCTCCTCCTCCTCTCCATCCCCCCCATCCTACCTCCTTCCCCTCCCCACAGCACTTGTATATATATATATTTGTACAGATTTATTACTCTATTTATTTTACTTGTACATATGTACTATTCTATTCATTTTGTTAATGATGTGCATATAGCTTTAATTCTATTTGTTCTGATGACTTTGACACTTGTCTACATGGTTTTTTTTTTTTTGTCTGTCTCCCCCTTCTAGACTGTGAGCCCGTTGTTGGGTAGGGACCGTCTTTATTTGTTGCCAACTTGTACTTCCCAAGCGCTTAGTACAGTGCTCTGCACACACTTAGCACTCAATAAATACAGTTGAATGAGTGAATGAAAAGGGATGTGATGGGAGGACTGGGGCTTCTTCAGGGAGTTAAAGGTGTTGAAGAGTTGGATAGGATCGTGGACATGCTGATTAATGTGAGAGGAATGAAGAGAGCTTAATTACAGCAGGTTGGAATGAATTTAAAATGGCAGAAGTAAGTCCAGTGTCTGGATTTCTCCAGAAGGGTTCAGCTACTTAAATCCAGGAATGGAGGAAATGACCAGGGCCTTAATATGAAGGGAAGGGGCAGGGAAATGTGCGTGTGTTTGGTGGAGGGTGGTAGTATGAGAATTGGTAGGAAATCCATGAAAACTGTGATAGAATAGGATAGGTGTAGTGGATCCAGATTCTGGAAGTCATGGTGTAAGGTGAGGATGAAATTTCTAAGGTGGATGGCTTAGAAGACCAAAGGATCATCAACATGGAGATCAAAGTTCCCAAGGGTCAGAGTAGGGGAAGGGAGTGAGATTAGGATGGAGAGAATCAAGCAGTCAAGTCAGTGGTATTTATTAAGTGCTTGGGAGAGTACAGTAGAGTTGGTAAACCTAATCCCTGTCCCCAGGGAGATTGCAATCTAGTGGGAAAAGTCTGGAATTCAGAGGGAATTGCACAGGTGAGACCAAGAGGGAGGTAGATTGCAACCACCAGGAACTGCAGAGGTGCTAGAGATGGACAGTGTGGGATTCAGAGGCAGAAAAGGTGTCTTGAATCTACTAGATTTCCTCCTACAACTTCACTTGAAGTGAAACTAGCACAATTGAAATTTACTTCTGCTAACCTGACAAAAACGTCTACTCATCCTGGGCAAGTAGGCAGGTGGCTGTTTTCCAGAGTTGTTTTAACATCATTGTAGGAATAAATTCAACAAAGTGCAAGAGGTTTGTTTGGCTAACCTTGTTTTTACAGCTGTGGAAATGAAGCCACAAAGAGGTTTAATGGTTTCGCCGAGGGAGCTCAAGCAATTGGTTTAACCTTCACTGCATTTCTGCGCTTTTGCATGGTTGTGTCTTTAAGAATTGTTCAGAAAGGTAACAGATGGAAAGAAAATTTTAGAGAAAACCACAGTGACCAAATCCACGAAGGCCTTTTCACCCTGTCTTGATATGTTTCCTCAGCATGTGACATAAAGGAATGAAATGATTATGATTGAGAAAAGCACAGAACAATCAAAGACATTTAATGGGGCTCTTATACCCATCTATGCACAGGCTGAGACTGGCTAAAAAGGTCTTGCCGTCATTATTTCTAGTATCAGTGAAGCACTTTGGACCAAACACTTGACAATTATGTTCATTAAACCTCACAAAGCCCTTGGTTTTGTACCTGTGTTGGTTTGGAGTCAATACTTTTGCTCTTCATTATGGAGGTTTCCAGATTTTCGACTGGCCTCAGGGATGAGGAAACAAGAAATGATCCTGTTGCGAAGAATCTATCCTGAGTGAAGAGATTCTAGTTGCCAAGATAATGAAATAACTCTAGACCTTCCCCACATGTTGTCACTGCAAATTTCTTTCTGAACCTTCTAATTTCCTCTGATTATACCCTTACATTTTCAGAACTGGGTTTTTTCTCACTAAAACATCTGCAGAACGAGGCCCGGGAGGGACTGCCGAACTTGGTCTAAAAATCAGTTTACTCGCTGCTTCTGCTGCTGCTGCTGCTGCTGTCGCTGAGGTCTCACAGCCTTAACTCATTGTTCACAGGCTTCTAGGATGGGACCTCCAGATCTTGCCATTCTCCCCCATTCCTCCGCTACCCTGGGAGCATTTGCAAGTCAGCAAGATGCAGACTGAGCAGAGCTCCCGGGCCCAGTCAGAAATTTCTATCGCTATTGTGACTTCTGAAAAAGTCGCCGAGGGTGTCAAGGAGCTGACAAACAGAAGGCCCTCGCGATCTCTGACATTGCAGGTATGTGGCACCCAACTTAGCCCATGTAGAAAGCTCACGCATGGAAGATAAATGTTTAGTTTAAGAACTCAGCTGTGGCCATCGTGTTTAAAGAGCAAGCCATCATATGGGCAGCCTCCTTTGGCTGTGGGGCCATCTCTAGGAAAGCAGAGAAACAGTGGGGCCTAGTGGGGGTCTGGAAAGCAGAGGAGCTGGGTTCTAATTCTGGCTCTGCCAGTTGCTTTTTTTTATGGTATTCGTTAGGTGCTTACTATGCTCCAGACATTGCTCTAAGTGCTGAGATGGATGCAAGGTAATCGGGATGGTCACAGTCCCTGTCCCACTTGGGGCCCCCAGTCTTAATCCCCATTTTACAGATGAGGTAACAGGCAAGAGAAATTAAGTGACTTGCCCAAGGTCACTCAGCAGACAAATGGTGGAGCTTGCTTGCTGTGTGTCCTTGGACCAGTCACTTTACTTTTCTGTGCCTCAGTTCTCCTGCTATTACTCCATTTATTTATTTATTTTATTTGTACATATTTATTCCATTTATTTTATTTCGTTAATAGGTTTTGTTTTGTTGTCTGTCTCCCCCTTCTAGACTGTGAGCCCACTGTTGGGTAGGGACCGTCTCTATGTGTTGCCAACTTGGACTTTCCAAGCGCTTAGTACAGTGCTCTGCACACAGTAAGCGCTCAATAAGTACGATTGAATGAATGAATCCTATTCCTCCTACTCAGCCTGTGAGCTTCACGTGGGACAGGGACTGTTTCCAAACTTGTAACTACTCCAGCACTTAGGAAGGTGTTTGCCATATAGTAAATGGTTACAAATATCAAAAAACAGAGCAAAAACGAACAAACAGAGACAGGACTGTCACAAGAGGCAGGTGACGGGGATGACTGCTTGGCCATGCAAACCAGAAGGTATATAGGGCCCTGGGGACTGATGCTCACCTGGCTACTCTAGACATATTTATTACTCTATTTATTTATTTATTTATTTTACTTGTACATATCTATCCTATTTATTTTATTTTGTCAGTATGTTTGGTTTTGTTCTCTGTCTCCCCCTTTTAGACTGTGAGCCCACTGTTGGGTAGGGACTGTCTCTATATGTTGCCAATTTGTACTTCCCAAGCGCTTAGTACAGTGCTCTGCACATAGTAAGCGCTCAATAAATACGATTGATGATGATGATGATGATGATCCTGTTTGGCCTTGAGCAGCTTCTTACTTATTCTGAGTCTGGAGTGAGCAAAGAGCTGTTGGAAGCTGGCAGGGAGTGTTGTGGCCGTAAGGAGAGCAGCCTCTTCTCCACTAAGCACTATCCCCCAACACCTCTCAAGTGCTCAGTTGGGCCAACTTTGTCCAGCGAAGGACCTGCCTAATGATATGGGGAATAATTAGCAGACGATGGGGCTACTGTAATGTGGCCCCACCTACTTTTTTAAGACCAGCCTTGGGAATTAAGCCCAAATACTTTTCCAACCCACAGGAAATCCTCATCCGTTCACCCCATGAGAGGCGGACAGGTAAGAAAAGGAATGAACTCAGTGTTCTTGCCCACAAGCAAACATAAATCATCATTCGCCTCAGAACAGAAACAGCGTGGCTAAGAGGAAAGAGCACGGGCTAGTATGGCTGCTGTGTGACCTTGGGTAAGTCACTTAACTTCCTGGGTCCCAGTTTCCTCATATGTAAAATGGGGATTCAATGACTCTTCGCCCTACTCCTCAGATTGTGAGTCCCACCGAGGACTCAAGCTCACTGTGGGGAAGGAAAGTGTCTGCTAAAGTGTTATACTGCACCCTCCCAAGTGCACACAGTAAGCGCTCAATAAATTTGATTGACTGACTGACAGGAGCTGTGCCTGTCTTGATTATCTTCTAACTTCCCCAGCACTTAGTGCTTAACACTTAATAAGCACTTAACAAATATATCGATCATTTCAGTGGATGCGAGTGGCTCTTAGAAAAATTAACTGTGGTATTTGTTAAGCACATACTGTGTGCCAAGAACTGCACTAAATTTATGTCTAGCGGATAGGAGACAATTGAGATTGGACACAACTCCCATATCACATGGGGCTCGTGATCTAAGGGAGAGGAAGACTAGATATTTTACTCCCATTTTTATGTGAGAAAACTGAAGCACAGAGAAGTTAGGCAACTTGCCTCAAGTCACACAACAGACAAGTGGTGGAATTGGGATTAGAACCTGGGTCTTTGGACTCCCAGTCCTGCAGTTCTGCTAACTAATTACACGACCCCCCGAGCAGACTGAGCCCCCTCCTTCCTCTCCCCCTCATCCCCCTCGCCATCACCCCCGTCTTACCTCCTTCCCTTCCCTTCAGCACCTGTATCTATGTATATATGTTTGTACATATTTATTACTTTATTTATTTATTTATTTTACTTGTACATATCTGTTCCATTTATTTTATTTTGTTAATATGTTTGGTTTTGTTCTCTGTCTCCCCCTTCTAGACTGTGAGCCACTGTTGGGTAGGGACTGTCTCTATATGTTGCCAACTTGTACTTCCCAAGTGCTTAGTACAGTGCTCTGCACACAGTAAGTGCTCAATGAATACGATTGATTGATGGATTGATTCTCCATTTGTTTGAAATGGAGTAAGAAGGAGTAGTACTACAGGAATTCTGAAATATAGGGTAATGTGACTTTTAAAAAAGAACTGTCACTGGGAAATCCCTGCACTTTTAGAGGACCCAGGAAGCTAGATGTGAAGCCCAGCTCTGCAGCTGAGCTGATGGGTTCTAGTCTCAGTTTACCTGCCTCTTATCTGCCACTTATCTGCTATGTGGTCTTGGGCAAGTCACTTCACTTCTCTGTACCTCGGTTCCCTCGTGTGAAATGGAGACTGAGGCTGTGAGCCCTACAAGGGACCGGGACTGTGTCCAACCTGATTTGCTTGTATCCATCCCAGCCCTTAGTTATAATAATAATAATAATGATGATGGCATTAATCATCATCATCATCATCAGTCGTATTTATTGAGCGCTTACTGTGTGCAGAGCACTGTACTAAGCGCTTGGGAAGTACAAGTTGGCAACATATAGAGACAGTCCCTACCCAACAGTGGGCTCACAGTCTAAAAATTTATTAAGCACTTACTATGTGCAAAGCACTGTTCTAAGCGCTGGAGAAGTTACAAGGTGATCAGGTTGTCCCAAGGGGGGCTCACAGTCTTCATCCCCATTTTACAGATGAGGTGACTGAGGCACAGAGAAGTTCAGTGACTTGCCCAAAGTCACACAGCTGATAAGTGGTGGAGACGGGATTAGAACCCATGACCTCTGACTCCCGAGCCCGGGCTCTTTCCACTGAACCATGCTACTTCGCTTATACTCTTAGATTGTATGAGCCCCCTGAGGGTCAGGGATCATGTCTTAATTCCCACCCGTGTATTCTTTCCCAATGCCCTGCCCACAGTGTGATGCTCGGCACCCAATACACATTTAATGAATACTATCACTACGACCACTACAAAAGACTGGAATCAAGAGGCACTGATGCAGTTATCAAAGGAAACAGTATTTCCCACTGAAAATAGCTCTTCAAATAGGGAATATGAGCAGTCTGTCTTCGGCATTCCACAGGACTTGTCTCTCTGGTACACAGCCTGTGCACTTACGTGTAAATGCTATGAAAATAAGTTGAAGCTACAATTCGTTGACGTTTTCAAGGGAAGAAAGGTATGTCGAAGGTTGTCATAGGAATAGCAACAAGCTATTGGGTAGTTAACTGCAAAGGATAGACCTACCAAATGAGTTGCAATCATGACAGGGATTACTCTATTCTTATAATATTCTACTATTTTTCCTATCCCTAATCTATTTTAATGTCTGTTTCCTGCTTTAGACTCTAAGCTCCTTGTGGGCAAGGAACAGGTATACCGCCTTAACAAGCAGTGTGGCCTAGTGGATAGAGCACGAACTTGGAAGTCAGAAGGACCTGGGTTCTAGTCCCGGCTCTGCCACCTGTCTACCTTGTGACCTTGGGCGAATCACTTCACTTCTCTACGCCTCAGTTACCTCATCTGTGAAATGGGGATTAAGACTGTGAGCCCCATGTGGGACAAGGACTATGTCCAATCTGATTAGCTTGTCTCTTACGGCAGTGCCTGGCACATAGTAAGTAGTTAACAAATACTGCTGAAAAAATCACAACACAACTAAATAAATATCTGATTTAAGAGGGAAAGGTGTTTATTCTTCCAGTAACAATTACTCAGAAATGGCCAGTGGCTGAAAGAAAGAGGGCAAAGCAATGGTGAAACTAAAGGAGAAAGAGAGTAGCTCAGAAATGTTCTTCTTGCATCTGTGATTTAGAACTCCAGTCTATTAAACAGTGATAATAATCCTCCCTTAGCCCGCTGGAGGAGGTTGTGAGGATTAATTAGTTAATGTTGGTGAGGTGCTTTAGAGATGAAAAGTGCTAAAGAAACCTTAAGTGTTATTATTATAGTTAATTACAATATTTATGCATCTAATATCAAGCAGCATACACACTTCATATTTCTGTCTTGTTTTATGATGGGCTTTCGGTTTCACGTTGTAGGTAAAGGCTGTGGGGAGTATGGCGGCTGTTTTCCAAACTCTAAATTACAATGAGCTTTTATTCTCGTTTGATAGCGGGGGATTAATATAATAGTGTCCGTTGTTTATTAGCTATATTATGATATGTGCAAGCCCCTTTCCTCTGAGGAGTCTAAGGCAGTACACGAACTGGAAAATATGCAATATTCATAACAATAATGATGGTATGTGTTCATTCAATTGCATTTATTGAGCGCTTACTGTGTATCAAACACTATACTAAGCACTGGGGCAGCTACAATATACTCATGTTGGACACAGTCCTTGTCCCACGTGGGGCTCACAGTCTAAATGGGAGGGAGAGCTGGTATTGAATCCCCACTTTGCAGATGAGGAAACTGAGTCACAGAGAGGTTAAGTGACTTGCCCAAGGTTACACAACAGGCAAATGGCAACGTTGGGATTAAAACCCAGGTCCTCTGGTTCCCATGCCTGTGCTTTTTTCACTGTGTCACATGGTTTCTCATCATAACATCTTTATGGCATGGCAGCTGAAGAGATATAGGTATTAATAGTAATAATAATAATAACAATAATGGTATTTGTTAAGCACTTACTATGTGCCAAGCACTGTTCTAAGCACTGGGGTAGATAGAAGCTAATCAGGTTGTCCCAAGTGGGACTCACAGTCTTAATCCCCATTTTCCAGATGAGGTAACTGAGGCCCAGAGAAGTGAAGTGGCTTGCCCAAGGCCATCCAGCAGACAAGTGGTGGAGTCGGGATTAGAACCCATGTCCAAAGAACTGTCCTCTGAGTTTAAAGGTGACTCTTCCAAGAATGATATTTGCTTTTTTGTGTGTGACAGACTTGAGAATCAGGTGGAAATTAGACACAATACTTGTCCCACAGGAGGCCCGTAATCCAGATGCAAGGTAAGCAATCAATCAATCAATCAATCATATTTATTGAGCGCTTACTATGTGCAGAGCACTGTACTAAGCGCTTGGGAAGTACAAATTGGCAACATATAGAGACAGTCCCTACCCAACGTTGGGCTCACAGTCTAAAAGGGGGAGACAGAGAACAAAACCAAACATACTAACAAAATAAAATAAATAGAATAGATATGTACAAGTAAAATTAATAAATAAATAATCAGGTGGGAAACAATCCCCATCCCCCAAGGGGCTCGCAGTCTAAGGGGTGGAACAGGTATTTAACCCCCATTCTATAGGTGGGAAAACTGAGGCCCAGAGAATTTAAAAGACCTGTCACACAACAGGTAAGGAGAAGAGCTGAAATTGGAAGCCTGGTTCTATGATTCCCAGAATAGTGCTCTTTCCACTAGGTAACCATTTTTCATTTGAAGCTTAGAATGTAAGTTCCTCTAGGGCATGGATCTAAGTCTTTTGCTTCCATTGTATGTTCCCCAAGGGCCTAATCTACACTCAGTAAACCCTAATCAATACTGGTGGATCTGATAAACAAATAGATATTTATATGACTAGGAGACTCAGAAGCCTTAATAAAAGTCATGCCCCATTCACCGTTGCAGCTTTATATCTAACGGAAAATTGAATATTGACTAATTCTTCTCGGGAGATTAACTGCTATTAATTTTTGATTTAAGTAAGCTTGTAGGTGGCAAGATGAAAAACAACATAATTGTTGGCATTACAGGAAAAGCAGGACTCCTAGCAGGTCCCGCAGAGAGATCTAAAATGTTACTGCTGTACTAGGAATTTCTCTTCCAAGTTATGCATCTGTTCTGTGAGATAGTGTCTTCCCAGCTTTCAGGGGGGTTTATATAATTATTCAAGGGCAGGACCTTTGTTTTTCAGTCTTCTCTAAAGTACATAGCCAGCAGGTTTGGGTCCCAGATTTTTTTTTCTGAATATTGGAATTTATCTTACCTGGGATTAAGTCACTTAATTTCACTGAGTTAGTTTAATGTCCCTGGCAGAATGCTTGCCTCCGATCTTAGTTGAGGAGAATTAGTATTTTTCGGTCTCTTGTTTTCTGGTTCATTCATTGTCCTCTATAAGAACAGGTCAGAAGCTTACCTTCCAGGTGATAAAAACAGTGTGTCCTTCCATTCCACTCTTTGTTTCCTCCCTT
Source organism: Tachyglossus aculeatus (assembly GCF_015852505.1). Lineage (NCBI taxonomy): Eukaryota > Metazoa > Chordata > Mammalia > Monotremata > Tachyglossidae > Tachyglossus > Tachyglossus aculeatus. The sequence continues at coordinate 50,843,446 of NC_052072.1, forward strand.
CACTTGGACCCCTCAACGCCTGCTTCCAGTGCCCAACTTCCCAGTCCCCAACCCAGAACAAACAGATACTTTTATGAAGAACAACTCGGATGATTCCAGTGGAACAGCTGGAAATCCCATTTGACAATAGAGGTTATTTTTGGAGTCAGAGAATCAACCGTGTCAAATAATCTAGTGTGGGTGCTTGATCTCAGAGCCCCCTTCAAGCTGACCCCATCTTATCACCAGCCTTCTTTTCCCTCTTCCTGCTGATTAACTCATTTTTCACGGTCCTTCTGTTGCTGTTTTTTCCTCTCACTTCTCTGCATCCGTTAGAGTGAAACAGTAGAGCTTGTGTTGACAGACACACATATGCCTGAATGCCACCTTCGATACCGACTTCACAAAGCAATTATTCTTCCCTTTTCTTTCAGATACTGGATGGCTGATTAATCCCAGTCTCTCCTCCAGTGATGTACTTTGGTTATCAACATCGTGGCAGTTGATACCAGTTCAATGTCTTCTGAGTTATTAAATCATAAATCTTGTTATCAGAAGACCAGAGGAGGAAAATTTTCTCTGGATGTGCACTTCTTCCGGAATTCAGAAGCACAATCTAGTGGAAAGAATACAGTCCTGGAAGTAAGAGGACCTAGGTTCTAATTCCATTTCTACCACTTCTCTGCTCCGAGACCTTGGGCAAGTCATTCAACTTTGTGCCTTAGTTCCCTCATCTGCTTAATGGGGATTCAATACCTATTCTTCCTCCTTCTTAGATTGTGAGTTCCATGTGGCAACTGATTATCTTGCATCTTCCCCAGTGCATAGTGCCATCCTTGACACATATTAAGTGCTTAACAAATACCATTGTCATTATTATTAATACTACTCCTCCTACTAATAATAATAATAATGATAATCAACCAAAATGATCATTATTAACAGCATTTCCCAAGCACCTATTACGTGCCGAGCACTGTACTAGGTGCTTAGCGAACATCCAAAAGAAACAAAGGGAATGATTTTTGTCCTTGAGGAGTTTACAGTTGAGTGGATGAATCAGATAGGCATAGATTGATAGCTAAGAACAATAGTTGAGAGAAATATATATATATGTATATATATATATATATATATATATATATATACACACACATACAAGGATACATATAGTAAACATAATGCTTGTAATTAATTTCATGAAAATAGTTTATAGTATATAATATATATATATGTATATATATATAAATATATATATATGTATATATATATATATACACATACAAGGATACATATAGTAAACATAATGCTTGTAATTAATTTCATGAAAATAGTTTTAAGTAAAATTGCTAAATGAAATATAGTTTCCTACAGAAAATAAGGTAAAGAGCATTTCCAAAATGCAAAAAATTAATCACAATAGTATATATTAAAAACAACAATATAAAACAAAAAAAATAATATAGCTACATGATCAATGCAATGGAAATGTACTAACCAAAAATGAATTATTTTGAATTGGGTGTTTTTGTGTATTTATGTAAATGCAGTACTACCCTTTACATCCTGTTCAGCAAAATACACCTTGTGCTAACAGAATAGAGATCTGTCATTACCTACGATAAGCAGATCTGTTGTCATTAGCTAATGCCAAAGAGTATCAGATCTTATCACTATATTCAAATTAATTAAAATACTTCAAACAGAAGGGAGGTACTGGTGAAATGGGAAGAGGATGTGAGAGAGTCAGGAGATGGGGACCATATAAAGATGATGATGATAATAATAATAACAACTATTATTATTATTATGGTATTTTTTAAGTGCTTACTGGGTTTCAAGCAATCTGGGCAGGAGAAGTGTTGACTCATTAAGGTAACTGCTTTCTCCGTAATTGGTTTCGCTTCAGCTTCTTTGAAGTGGAAACTACAAGTACTTTTGATAAATGGATTGTACTCTTTGGAAACATATCCCAGTTCAGCACGTGAGTTTCTCTCAAGTGTCCGTACAGGCGGCTTGAAGTACCACTCTTACCTGATTGATTTATAAAAAGGAGGCCAATAATGCCAGACCTATCTGGGAGGCACAATCTAAGCCCCAGATCAAATTATACTGCATCTGTAGAAGAGAATGTCTGGGGGCATCAGATCTGACCTGTTGGAGGAGCTTATGTAAGGATGGAAAGCAAAGGCAAGGAAAAGCCAATCAATCAATCAACCAGTGGTGTTTTTTGAGCACTTACTGTGAGCAGAGCACTGTGCTGAGCATTTGGGAGTGTAAACCAGAAGCAAAGCATATTCTTTATCCTCAGGGAGCTTTCGGTCTAATGGTAGAGGAAGGCAAACCTAAATCATTTACCAGTAATGGACGCTGGAGGAAAAATAAGGATATAACAGGTGAGAGTACAGAGTCCTGGGAGTCAGTGGGACATGGATTTTAATTTCGGCTTCACCACTTGTCTGCTCTGTGACCTTGGGCAAGTCACTTGGCTTCTCTGTGCCTCAGTTACCTCACCTGTAAAATGAGGATTGAAACTGTGAGCCCCATTTGGGATAGGGACCGTGTCCAACTGGACTTGCTTGTATCCACTCCAGTGCTTAGTACAGTGCCTGGCACATAGTAAGCACTTAACAAATGCTATAATAATAATTATATGTTAGGATGAAGTAACGGAATACGCAATTGAATGTCCATATATGCCATAATGCTGAGGGTAGGTTAAATACATGAATGGTAAGCAAGACTTCCCCTGTGTGGCACCAATTTCTGCAACTCCCAGAAGGGAACAGGATGAAGAAATGGGGTGGGGACAAGGGGAATTCTTCAGAGGATAAAGTCAAAAACTGAGTGGGTAGGATTGTGAGAGAAACATAAAATAACGAATGAGCGTTTTCATGTACATTCTGTAGTTGTTTTACTCTGTGATGCTTAAAGCAGAGGCGGTCCCATTCAATGAACCCCTGTTTGGGGGTCAGTGTGATAAAGAGGGGCTAGAGAATGCCCAGAGACTTCCCACCGGGGATTTAGATGTTGAACTCACATGCCAAAGCTTGGATTGCTCAGAGAGGGACCTTTGTCCAACACGCCATCCTTTATCCATTTTAATCATGAAACTCCACTGGAGGAAAGAATGCAGCACAGTAACTGAACCAGCCTTAATCCCTGGGGCTAGAACAAACTTTGGACCTCAAGTTTAATGAGGAAAAATAGTTTGCACTGTAGAACTGGAATCCCTTGAGTCTTTAAAATTCAGGACATTTTCCCATTTGTTTTCATTACTATTGGTAATTTTGCTTCTGGAGCATAATAATAATAATAATAGTCTTTGTTAAGCACTTACTATGTGCCAAGCACTGTTCTAAATGCTGGGGTAGATACACTGTAATCAGGTTGTTCCACTTAGGGCTCATACTTTTAATCCCTATTTTACAGATGAGGTAACCGAGGCACAGGGAAGTTAATAATAATAATAATAATAATAATAATAATAATATTGGCATTTGTTAAGCGCTTACTATGTGCAAAGCACTGTTCTAAGCGCTGGGGGGCTACAAAGTGATGAGGTTGTCCCACTTTGGGCTCACAGTCTTAATCCCCATTTTACAGATGAGGTAACCGAGGCACAGGGAAGTTAAGTGACTTGTCCAAGGTCACACACAGACAAGTGGAGGAGTTGGGATTAGAACCCATGTCCTCTGACTTCCAAGCCCATGATCTTTCCACTAAGCCATGCTGCTTCTCATAAATGATGGTATTTGTTAAGTGTTTTCTATGTGCCAAGCACTGTTCTAAGCACTGGGGGAGATACAAGGTATTCAGATTGTCCCATGTGGGGTTTACAGTATTAATCCCCATTTTACAGATGAGGCAACTGAGGCACAGAGAAGTTAAGTGACTTGCCCAAAGTCGCACAGCTGATGTGGCGAAGTTGGAATTCAAACCCTTGACCTCTGACCCCCAAGCCCGTGATCCTTCCACTGAACAATTATGCTTTGTTTTACACTTATTGAAATAAGCCACTAAAAAATCAGCTTAACACTTCATTTCAATGGCCTTCCCCATTCGCCCAGAATCCTTAACTTTGACTGCTTTCAAGTCCTCAGCCTCACCATTAACTTACGAGCTTTGCAAAGATCAGACTTTATGTGAAGAACCCTTCATACTTTGATTCCTGAGGGGATGCCGTTTCATGCTTATGTGGATTTTTATGGACAACTTCTAATAGACCAACACGTCTGCCTAAATTGCAGAAGCCTAGGCCCTCCTCTTTGCGTCATTCAATCCAAGGTTAGGCTCTGTATGATTCCAGAGAAAGCACAACTGATCCTTGAACGCTAGTTTTATTTAGTTACATCCGTGTAATTATCACTTAAGTTTATTCTTGCTGTATTCTTGTTGTATTCATTCATTCAATCATATTTATTGAGCACTTACTGCGTGCAGAGCACTGTACTAAGCGTTTGGGAAGTACAAGTTGGCAACATATAGAGATGGTCCCTACCCAACAGCGGGCTCACAGTCTAGAAGGGGGAGATAGGCAGCAAAACAAAGCATATTAACAAAATAAAATAAATAGAATAAATATGTACAAGTAAAATAAATAAATAGAGTAATAAATATGTACAAACATATATACATATATACAGGTGCTGCGGGGAGGGGAAGGAGGTAAGGCAGGGAGAAGGAGGGGGAAAGGAAGGAGGGAGTTCAGTCTGGGAAGGCCTCCTGTCCCTGGCTACTCTAATATTAAACCTTCCCTGTTTAGAACAACTCAAATCCTCTTTTAGAGCTCATGATTTTTAGACTCCACATTAATATATGCCCAGTGGTTTCATTTCTTGTTTAGATAATGAAAAAACAGAAAGGATTATTATTATTATTATTATTATTATTATTATTATTATTATTATTATTATTATTATTGTTGGGGGCTTACTATGTGTCAAGCACTATTCTAAGGGTTGGGGTAGGTACAAATTAATCAGCTTGGACACAGTCCCTGTCGCACAAGGGGTTCACAGTCCAAGCAGGAGGGAAAGCAGTTACTTAATCCCCACTTTTCAATTGAGGAAACTGAGACACTGAGGAATTCGATGACTTGCCCAAGGTCACACAGCAGTAATTGGCAGAATTAGGATTAGAATCCAGGTCCTCTGACTCCCAGGACCATATACTCTTTCCATTAGTCTATGTTGCTTCTCAGCATTACGGAGATACTTCGTAATGTTGATATTTTTGTGGCAGAATCAGAAATCTGATGATTATTATAGGGAATGTTTATTCTCTGAAGGAAGGGAGTAACCTAGGCTATGGATTGCCACAGAATATTCTTAATAAGGGTTGGAACTACTCACCTCTACCACATTAAAACTGACACACAAACACACACACACGGGTACAACATCACAAAGGCTGATAAGATTCCAGAAGCGTAGACAAAAGGAAACATATATGGATGGACTGACTCAGAACTTCTTCCACAAAGTCATCATGGCTTTTGCAATTTTGTCCCTACCACTGTTCAGAAGAAAAATAGGAGAAGACACACACACGTACAGTTATGCAGGTCCAAATGTGGAAAACTTCGCATGGTTGCACAGAAAGAGACAGAGAAAGAGAGTGAGAGAGTGAGAGAAAGAGAGAAAGAGAGAGAGAATCACAGAGAAAGGTAGAAAGGCAAAGAGAAAATAATGACTGGAACAAAATCATGGAGACATCATTTGTTGAATGAGTTATTTTCTTGTTTAACTAAAAATGTAACCCAAGGTTCCTGTGAGAAGGGCTGTACTTTTTAAGACTATTCATGTCATTGATAAAAAAGGAAGCTCTGAAAATATTTCTTAGGGACTGGTCAATTTTTTGAACCCATCAGTACGATTGAATTAGCTAGAAGTTTCTTTCATTTGTGGGTTTGCTTGTGTCATGTGACACACTTCTCAAATAATAAATCTATTTGTAGTCATTACTGAGTCAGACTAGCAGTATATCCAACCCAATCTTCTACTTCCAATGGTGGCAACAGAATATATTGGTCATTAAACCAATAGTGATCTGTTTCCTTGAGGAATTTGATATTCACCCCATCCCCAGCCCCATAGCATTAATGTACATATCCATAATTTATTTATATTAATGCCTGTGTTCCCCTCTAGATTGTAAGCTTCATTTGGGCAGGGAATGAGTCCAACAATTGTGTTATATTGTATTATCCCAAACACATAGTACAGTGCTCTGCACAAAGTAAGTGCTCAGTAAATACCATTGTGGGTTGAATGATTGATCTCCAGAAGTAGTGCTAGTAATCAATCCATCATATTTATAGAGTGCTTACTATGTGCAGTGCACTGAACTAGGTGCTTGGGAAGTATGAAATAAAGAAGGGGAACATTCCTTGCCCTAAAGGAGCTTACACTCTAATTGGGGAGACAAATATAAAAATATTTTGGATAATCAAATTCGTTCTAACTTTTAGTATTTTTCTTCAAAATGAGAACAGTAAGCTTGGAAACTCATGATGTAGGCTTAGGAAATCCACATTTATTAGAAATAAATGTTTCAGCTCCATCACAGGTTTGTGGAAATAATGTTGAACGAAGCCAAAAGAGCTAAAGTGTTGCATCTGTTTGGGATGAGGGGGTTATAGGAGTTCCAGAGGGATCAGTTTTGGGCCCTGATTCATTTAACAGCTTCAGAAGCAATTTGGAAGGGGAAGCGGAAGGACTCCCAGCTAAATTCACAGATGATAACAACAATGTAAACACAGTTGCGTCCAGCTGAAGTCAAAGAGCCGTCTCGTGGTTCCAAAGTTCGTTCTCCCGAATTCTGGGAAGAACTCTGTACTTTCTAAGTAACCTGTGCCATTCCTGTCGTCCAAGTAGATATGATATTGCAAAAAATAGTATCCTCTAGCAACCATTTCCAATGAAATCACTAGTGTTAATAGCATCATTCCAGTCTCTAAATCACGAATGGCCTAGATAGCCATGTCTTTGAAGGTGGGCCATGATCCAGTTCTTGGAATATGTTATAACTCATCTCACTCTACACAAACTGATTTAAAAGTTGTTACTTCTGGGCTCTTGGCAGGAACATGGGCTGGCTGCGTTTTCCTCCCATCTTCACCCTTAGAAGGCAAATATCCAAGGCTTCATGATGTCATCATTCTGGTAGTGTGAGTTCATCATAGAGCTTTACACTCATGGATTGGAAGCATTTCTGCCCGTAGTGAGGGCTGAGCCTATGCACTTATGATGAATTTCTCCTCCCCCTACCCATTCCCTACCTCCTTCTCCTCCCCACAGCACTTATATATATTTGTACGGATTTATTACTGTATTCATTTTACTTGTACATATTTACTATTCTATTTGTTTTGTTAATGATGTGTATATAGCTTTAATTCTATTTGTGCTGACGATTTTGACACCAGTCTACATATTTTGTTTTGTTGTCTATCTCCCCCTTCTAGACCGTGAGCCCGTTGTTGGGTAGGGACCATCTCTATATGTTCCCAACTTGTACTTCCCAAGTGCTTAGTACAGTGCTCTGCACACAGTAAGTGCTCAATAAATACAATTGAATGGATGAAAGGTAAAGAATATTGGACTGAATGGGCCATTCCTCTGGTCAAGTCTATCCTATTTTCTTATCTTCTTATGACTATGAAATCACTCTGGACAATCACTTAAGCTCAGAAAGCTAAGGCTAGTCCCACTGTGGTGGGGATAATGTCCATAGATGATTGGTCTATCTGTCTGTCAGTTACAGTCTGGGAGGTGGGGTTGGCTTTTTGACCTAACTTTGGTGAAATGCATAGACCATAGACCCATTTTGCCTTCTCAATGCTTTGAGCAATGACTAGAGTGACTGATTGGGTATTAGGGGCCCAGAGAGAGGAGGGGAGGAGACTCCGAATTCAACTTTTTATTCCCGTCACAGCTAATTAAACTGCAATGTTATTCTTGCTCATGTGAATATTTAATGCTCCTCTGATATTCCCTAAGCTATTATAACTTGACTGCACGTTTGGGAAAGAAATGGGACTGTCAACAAGAATCTGAAAAGATGGATAAAGAAATAATTATTTGGTGTATTTTGTGGAGGAGGAATCAGATCAATAAGGTGAAATGATGTAAAGGAACGTTTAGACTGGGCATCAGGAAGCAATTTGACCCATATAGGCTATGGAATGGAAGAAAAACTTTTTATTCCCAAGTTCAGCTGTTAGAGTTAAAAATCCAACTGGACAAATCATTCGAGACTGCCAAAAAGAGGCGAATCCCTAAAGTGGAATAGATGACCTAATAGGCTTTGTCTTTCTCAAAACTGGATTCATGAGGCACATTGTGGTTTAAATAATTTTAAGAATCTGGTGGGGACAGACTGAACTTGTTTTTCATCGAAGACAAATTTTCAAGTTCCTTTAAATTTCTCCGGTGGAGAAAGGTCTCTATAACCCATTCTTCAGACTTTGTCCTTCTCCTGACTTTACCGTTACAGTACACAGAACCACCATCCTTCCAGCATTACAAGTCCTCAACCTTGGCATTATCCTTGACTCCTCTCTCTCTCATTCAACCCACATACTCAATCTATCAATAAATCCTGTTAGTTCAACCTCTATAACATTGCTAAAGTTCATCCTTTCCTCTCCATCCAAACTGCTACCATGTTATTCCACTTATCCGATCCCGCCTCAATTACTGTATCAGCCTCTTTGCTGACCTCCCTTCCTCCTGTCTCTCCCCACTACAGTCCATACTTTACTCTGCTGCGCAGATCATTGTTTCTACAAAAACACTTAGTCCATGTTTCCGCACTCCTTAAGAACCTCCACTGGTTTCCCATCCACCTCCTAATCATCAGTTTTAAAACACTCAACCAACTTGCTCCCACCTACATCACCTCACTATCTCCTACTACAACCCAGCCCACTCACTTCATTCCTCTAATGCCAACTTATTAACTAAACCTCAATCTTGTCTCTCTCGCCACTGACCTGTCACTCAAATGCTGCCTCTGGTCTGGAACACCCTCCCTCTCAATTTCTTACAGGCAATTACTGTCCCCTGATTTAAAACCTTATTGGAAGCAAATCTACTCCAAGAGGCCTACCCTGTCTAAGCCCTCTTTTCCTTTTCTTCCACTCCCTTCCTCATTGCTCTCGCTTGCTCCCTTTATCCAGCCCCCTTCCCAGCCTCCCAGCACTTATGTATATATCCAAAATTTATTTATATTAATGACTGTTTTCCCTTCTAGACTGTAAGCTCCTTGTGGGCAGGGAATGTGTTTGCTATATTGTTATATTGTACTCTCCCAAGTGCTTAGTACAGTGCTATGCATGCAGGAGGTACTCAGTAAATATAACTGATTAATTGTAATAACAGCAAGCACTTTTACCTGCCCTTCCCACACTTGGCTTCAGAACTATAATTCACAGAGTGGAATAGAGAAGCTATCTAATTACGGCTCTGCCACTTGTCTGCTGTGTGACCTTGGGAAACTCACTTAACTTCTCTGTGCCTCAGTTACCTCATCTGTAATTCATTCGTTCAGTCGTATTTATTGAGTGCTTACTGTGTGCAGAGCACTGTACTAAGCGCTTGGGAAGTACAATGGGGATTAAGACTGTGAGCCCCATGTGGGACAACCTGATTACCTTGTATCTGTCCCAGTGCTAAGAACAGTGTGTACACTACTCTCCTAAGCTATTATACCCTATTATTCTTTTTGAATTTATTTTTTGTACTTGTCTTTTTACTGTTTTATCTTGCCTTATCTATTCACCCCTTGCCTCCTCTCCTCACCTTAATCTTAGGTTGTGAGCCCCTTGGGAGTGGGGCACCTGTTCTAATTCTCAAATTTATACTTTTTTGCTTTGCACACCTCATGAGGAGTTTAACAAATACCATTACAGCTCCCAGTGCAGTGGAGAATATTGTCAATTTTTATGAAAATTCTTGAGTGCCTGATTTAGGCAATTTCACTGATCTTCTTTGATCATCCTGCTAATTTGCACGTCCATCCCATTATATCACCGTCTTTATGCAGAATGTTACCAAATGCCCCCAGGTGTTCTGTAATACAGGGTTCTCCTTTTCACTGGACCCTATATTAAGGAAAGTTTCTGCTGCAGTATTCACTGCAAGTACCTGACAATCCATCAATCTATCAATGGTATTTATTGAGCACTTACTGTGTTCACGGCACTGTACTAAGCACTTGGGAGAGTATGTTACAACATTGTAACAAACATATTCCCTGCCCACATGAGCTTACAGTTTAGAAAGGGAGGCAGAGATTAATATAAATAAATAAATTACAGGGGTTTGTAGGGGCAGTGAAAAAGGGAGCAAATCCGGACAATGCAGAAGGGAGCTGGGAAAAAGCAAATGAGAGCTTAGTCAGGGAAGGCCTCTTGGAGGAGGTGTGCCTTCAATAAGGCTCTGAAGGTGGGGAGTGTCACTGTCAGTCGGTTATCAAGAGGGAGGGTGTTCCATGCCAGAGTCAGGACTTGGGCAAGAAGTCGACAGCGAGATAGATGAGATGGAGGAACAGTGAGTAGATTAGCATTGAAGGGGTGAAGTCTATGGGCTGGGTTGTAGTAGGAGAGTAGCAAGGTGAGTTAGGAGGGGGCAAGGGGGTTGAGTGCTTTAAAGGTGATTTACAAAAGAGGGGTTTGATTGTATTACAGATGTTCCTGGACACCTTGTCTGAGCCACCTCCACCCAGTGGAATTGCGACCTGCTAATGAGCCACCCTCTGCTCCCAGTGAGTGCTCAATAAATACCACCGATTGACTGATTGAGCTGCATTCACTATGATCGACATCTGCCAGGCATGTGATGCAAATCGAGGCCAGCCGGCTGTCCATCCCCCACCACCCAGTCTGCTCCTCTCCCCCAGAGACAGCCGACACAATCCACAAGCTTCCCAGGCCGGCTTCACTCCCCACATCCCCGAAAGGCAGTCATACAAAGCCTCCAGTGGAGGAGATGGTGTATCAGAGACTAAGTCCTCCGGGGCTCCGGCAGAGTAATAATTATAATCATAATGATGGCATTTATTAAGCTCTTCCTATGTGCAAAGCACTGTTCTAAGCTCTGGGGAGGTTACAAGGTGATCAAGTTGTCCCACAGGGGGCTCCCAGTCCCCATTTTACAGATGAGGTAACTGAGGCCCGGAGAAGTTAAATGACTTGCCCAAAGTCACACAGCTAGAGCTGGGAGAGCCCGGATCTGGTCAGCCTCTGCCCCTTGCCTCTCCCGAAGGGATCAGCTCCTGGGGAAGGATGCAGGGCCATCCAGAGGCCTGTGGCTGACTTCAAAACCTCCGCCTGGGTCAGAGGCAGCCCTGTGGTGCTCCCTGCCCACAGGAGAAATGAGGAGAGCCTAGGGTGCCATGAGCGTATTGCTGCAGACACAACCAGGGAGTAGCATAGGTGTTATTAATGTCAAATACGTGAGCCTGTAGGGGAGGCTTAGTGAACCAGAGGATGGGCAGGGAAGAGTACTTAAGAATTATGTTCTCCCATTTTTCAGTTATATAAGAATTGATTAACAGGAATCCATCCTCCTGCCTTTCACATCTCTCTGAAGCAAGAGTCAGCCGATTGTCAGTTTTTTTATTGAGTTCCCACTTGATGCTGAATACTGTTCTGGGCGCTGAAAAGGATTGCTGCAAATCGTGTCATCCCAATCAATCAATCAATCAATCGTATTTATTGAGCGCTTACTGTGTGCAGAGCACTGGACTAAGTGCTTGGGAAGTACAAGTCGGCAACACATAGAGACAGTCCCTACCCAACAGCGGGCTCACAGTCTAGAAGGGGGAAACAGAGAACAAAACCAAACATACTGACAAAATAAAATAAATAGAATAGATATGTACAAGTAAGATAAATAAATAAATAAATAGAGTAATAAATATGTACAAACATATATACATATATACAGGTGCTGTGGGGAAGGGAAGGAGGTAAGATGGGGGGGTGGAGATGGGGACGAGGGGGAGAGGAAGGAAGGGGCTCAGTCTGGGAAGGCCTCCTGGAGGAGGTGAGCTCTCAGTAGGGCCTTGAAGGGAGGAAGAGAGCTAGCTTGGCGGATGGGCAGAGGGAGGCCATTCCGGGCCTGGGGGAGGACGTGGGCCGGGGGTCGATGGTGGGACAGGCGAGAACGAGGCACGGTGAGGAGATTAGTGGCAGAGGAGCGGAGGGTGCGGGGTGGGCTGGAGAAAGAGAGAAGGGAGGTGAAGTAGGTAAGATCCCACTTAATCAGTATGAATTAAAGTAGTCCAGATTTTTCAGATCGGTTCTTTATTGTGACCATCTACTTTCCGGCCTGAACATGATTTGTATTTTGATGCCAGCTTGGACAACTGCAGAGAGAGCTGTTTCTACATTGTGATAAAATGGGAGGGATAAAACATTAGAATACTTACATTTTAACATAAAAAGGTGTCTCTGAGAAAGTTTCCTTTAATCATAACTATTGTCACTGTGTGATCAGGAGTGAGTCATGACGGCTTTGTGCCTCAGTCTGTTTCTATGAAATGTGTGATACCTGCCTTTGACTGTTTGGTTTGATTTCTGAGAATTATGTTCATATTCAGTTCTTTTTAAAAAAAGACATATGAATGAATTGAATATATGAATTGTTTCAATATTATCTCAACATAACATTTGCTTTGGGAGAAACTTTTGTGTTATGGATGCATTTATTATAACATTTCTATTAAAAACTGAAGGATAAAAGAGGGAGAAGTTTGGACAGCTCCAGCTCCTCCCCTGTCCAGCCCATATTTCATGCTATAACCCATGGAATTTTTCTATAACAATGCTCTGTGCAACTCTCCCTACTTCTTTTAGACTGTGAGCCCACTGTTGGGTAGGGACTGTCTCTCTATGTTGCCAACTTGTACTTCCCAAGCGCTTAGTACAGTGCTCTGCACACAGTAAGCGCTCAATAAATATGATTGATTGATTGATTCTGAAAATCCTCTAATGGTTGCTCATCCATCACCATATCAAAAAGAAACTCCTGACCTTTGATTGGGTTTTTAAGGCATTCAGACAGTTCTCTCCCCCCAATTTTTAAATGGCATTTAAGTGCTTACTTTGTGCCAGACAGTGTACTAAGCACTGGGGTAGATAAAAGCTAATCAGGTGTCCTGCATGGGGCTCACAGTCTTAATCTCCATTTTAGAGATGAGGTAACTGAGGCCCAGAGAAGTTAAGTGCCTTGTCCAAGGTCACACAGCATACAAATGACAGAGTCAGGATTAGAACTCAGGTCCTTCTGACTCCAAGGCCCATTCTCTTTCCATAAGACCACACTGCTTCTCTTATCCTTGGTTCTCTCTCACTACTCAGCTCTCTCATTCAACCCACGCAGTCTGTCACCAAATTCTGTAGGTTCTACCTTCGCAGCATTGCTAAAATTCACCTTTTCCTCTCCAATCCAAACTGCCACCACACTGAGCCAAGCACTTATCCTATCCCACCTTGATTGCTACCTCTACTTCCTTGCTGTTGACCCTGCCTCCTGTCTCTCCTTACTCCAGTCCATACTTCACTTTTCTGCACAGATCATTTTCCTAAAAATAGCTCAATCCATTTATTCCAGTCCTCAAGAACCTCCAATTCTAACCCATCCACTTCCACATCAAACAGAAACTCTTTACCGTTGGCTTTAAAACACTCAATCAATTCCCCCACCTCCTACCTTACCTCACTAATCTCCTACTAAAACCCAGCTTGCACACTTCAACTCATTCAATCAATTGTATTTATTAAGTGCTTACTATGTGCAGGCTATTCATTTATTCACTCACTCATTCAGTCATATTTATTGAGCACTTACTGTGTGCAGAGTACTGTACTAAGTGTTTGGGAAAGTACAGTACAACAATAAACAGTGACAACTGTTGCCCTCAACAAGCTCACGGTCTAGAAGTGGGGAGACAGGCATCAGTACAAATAAATAAAGTCACAGATAAATGCAAAAGTGCTGCGGGGCTTGAGGCGGGTGGGGGAGAGAAGAATAAAGGGAACAAGTCAGGGTGATGCACCAGGGAGTAGGAGATGAGGAAAAGTGGGGCTTAGTCTGGGAAGGCCTCTTGGAGGAGATGTGCCTCCAACTTGTACTTCCCAAGTGCTTAGTACAGTGCTCTGCACACAGTAAGTGCTCAACAAATACGATTGAGTGAACGAATGAATGAATGAATATGGTTTTGAATGGGGGGAGAGAGTAATTGTCTGTTGGATTTGGGGAGGGAGGGCGTTCCAGACCAGAGACAGAAGGTGGGCCAGGGGTCAGCTGCAAGGCAGGTGGCAAGATCAAGGCACAGTGAGAAAGTTAGCACTAGAGGAGTGAAGTATGTGGGCTGGACTGTAGAAAGAGAGAAAGGGAGGTGAGGTGGGATAAGAGAAGGTGATGGAGTGCTTTAAAGACAGTGGTGAGGAGTGTTCGTTTGATGCGGAGGTGAATTGGGCAAACAATGGAGATTTTTGAGGAGGGAGGTGACATATCCTGAATATTTTTGTAGAAAGATGATCCTCTAGCACCAACTTACTCAATGTGCCCTGATCTCTTCTATCTTACCACTTGTGTGCTTTGAGGCTGCATGTCCCTAAATGGGGGCAGAGAGGCCACTGAAGGAGGGGAAGGAGAGGGAGCGAGGGGTGGGGTGGGTGGACACAGAAAGTCCTGCCTCTCTCTTGATGGTGATGATGGTATTTGTTAAGTGCTTACTATGTGTCAAGCCCTGTTCTAAGCATTGGGGTAGGTACAAGCTAATCTGATTGGACACAGTCCCTCTCCTACCTGGGGCTCACAGCCTTAATCCTTATTTTACAGATGAGGGAACCGAGGGACAGAGAAGTGAAGTGACTTATCCAAGGTCACACAGCAGACAAGTGGCAGAACCCAGGTCCTTTTGACTCCGAGGCCCACGCTCTATCCACTAGGCCATGCTGCATCCCTTTTCCCTGGAAAGGGGAAGGGACTCAGAGACGGGTTTGATGAGATTGAAGTACAGGGAGTAGGTTTGTGTTAAAGGAGCAGAGGGCGGACTGGGGAGTAGTAGGAGATAAGTGAGGTGGGGTTGGAGGAAAAAAGCTGATTGAGTTCCTTAAAGCCGTTAGTAAGAAATTTCTGTTTGATGTGGAGATGGATGGGCAGTGACTAAAGGTTTTTGAGGAGGGGGGAGATATGGACTGAATGTTTTTCTTGAAAATGATCCAGGCAGCAGAGTAAAGTACGGACTGGAGAGGGGAGAGACAGGAGGCAAGGAAGTCAGAAAGAGGCTGATGCAATGGTCAAGGAGGGAAATGATAAGTGATTAAATCAGCATGGTAGAAGTTTGGATGGACAGGAAAGGGTGGATTCTAAGAATATTGTGCAGGTAGAACTGAGAGGATTTCATGACGGATTGAAAATTTGCATTGAGTGAGAGAAATGAGTTGAGGATAATGCCAAGCTTATGGGCTTCTGAGACAAGGAGGATGGAGGTGCCATTTAAAATGATAGGAAAGTCACGGGGAGGACAGAGTTTGGATGGAAAGATGAGGATTTCAGTTTTGGACATGTTATGTTTAAGGTGTTGTTGAGGCATCCAAGTAGAGATGCTCTGAAAGCAGGAGAAAATGTGAAACTGCAGAGGAGAGAAGACAGGGCTGAAGAGATAGATTTGGCTATCATCTACATAGAAGTGGTAGTTGAAGCTTTGGAAGCATTCAGTCCACATCTCCACATTCCTCGAGAACCTCCAGTGGTTGCCCATCCACCTCCACATCAAGTGGAAACTCCTTACCATCAGCTTTAAAGCTCTCAATCACATCGCCCCCGCCTATCTTACCTTTTTTATTTCCTTCTGTAATCCGGCACACTCACTTCGCTCCTCTAATATTACTGTACCTCAATCTCATCTATCTATCTTGCCACTGACCCCTCACTGCCATCCTGCCTCTGTCCTGGAACTCCCTCCCTCTTCATATCTGATAGACCATCACACTCCTCACCTTAATGGCCTTATTAACATCACATCTCTTCTAAGGGGCCTTCCCCACTTAAAATAGGCTTAAAATAAGCCCTTATTTTCCCTAGTCCCTTTGCCATCTGCTTCACCCGTTCACCTTTGGATTTGTACCCTTTAAGCACTTGATATTCACCCCACCCTCAGCCCCACAGCACTTACACACATATCTGTAATTTATTTTAATGTCTGTCTCCCTGTCTAGATTGTAAGCTCTCTGGGCAGGAACATATCTACCCACTCTGTTATATTTTACTCTCCCAAGAGCTTAGTACAGTGCATACAGTAAGTGTTCAATTAATGTTACTGATTGATCAATTGACTTCTGGGTGGAGGACAGGGCAGAATTAAAGCCGACGAACATGAATTTGAGATAGAGCAGGATGACCTGGTGTCTGGATTTCCACCTGCAGTACTGTGCAGCTGGTGCCTGGATTACTGTGGTTATGACTGATGCCAGGTTTATTGGCACATTTAAGGAAAAGCTCTCTGAGGTGCTGAGCTAGGGGAAGACAAGGACATAATATTGTTGTGAATAATTCATCCCCCAATTAGGATATAATTCTTGTTAAAGTACATTCCTTCCTTCACTCATGGATTCCTGAGGAAGTGTTCTGCTGGCGTTTTAAGCCTGATTCTGTCACTACCCAAAAGGGCGCATCAGCACAAGTAACCAATTTGCTGATCAAGCCCATAATTTACTATCAGGCCAACAAGGTCTACAACACTCCAAATCAGTTGGACTGGTGTCTAGATATTTCCTTTACAGACTTGTTTCATCATTTGAAAAAGGATCCAGATGTTTCAGGGCAAGGAGAATGAGAATAAATCCTCAAAAATGGGTTGGGAAATGTTTTTTTTCCACATCAAGCCTCCAGGCTGGAAATACAAAGTGGAAATGCCCTATTGCACTTCGAAATGCTAATGCTACATTATCCAAGGAGGTGCCAGAGACCTCCTGAAGCTCTAAATTTCAGTTAACCATTCAATCATTCAAAAATATTTCCTGAGTGCCTATTTTGTGCAGAGCACTGAATTAAGCACTTGGGAAAGCATATTGAAGTTAGTAGGTAAAATCTCTGCCTTCAAGGAGTTTACAAACTATCCAGGGGAAGGCAGACATTCAATGTAATAAGACAACAGAGGACAGACTTTGATGTGAACGTAATGTGATAGTATCCATCAAACCAGATCAGTCAAACAAGCAGAGTCAGAGGTCCTGAGTTCTAATCCCAGCTCTGTCACCTGTCTGCTGGGTGACTTTCGGCAAGTCACTTAACATCTCTGTGCTTCAATTACCTCGTCTGCGAAATAGGAATTAAAACTGTAGCCCTGTCCGGGACAGGGACTGTACCCAACCTGATTATCTCGTGTCTGTCCCAGTGCATAGTACACTGCCTGGCACAGAGTGAGCACTTACCAAATACTATTACCAACCAACAAACAAAAGCAATCCACAAACAGTACAAAAATAAGATTTCTACAAGATAATGAGACACTGAAGAATTAAGTAACTGCAGTTCTCTACCCTTCCCTTTTCCCCAAACCAGTGTTCTTCCAACATGGCTCTGTGGACAGTTTCTGGGCTTCAACTGCCTTGAATAGGGAGAATTACCCACCTAACCCAGAAGCTGTTCAATTTCCACAGCTCCATCATATCTCCTGGAACTTATAGGGAAGAAACACAATAATCTTTTTCTTTCCCCTGGTTCTTCCTTGCTCCTCCCTAAGCGGTTCCATTTAAACAGGGTCTGGCTGTGGGGTAGCAGATGTTGACTAAAATGGAACCATCTGTTAGGAAAAACAATATTGGTCTTTAGAATTCTTTGATTGCAAGGAAAGAAAATGATGGTCCTTGGTGAAACAGGAAGTAATGGCAATCCCTAGCCATATTGATGATTTACAAAGATTCTCTAACCTGTTCATGTGAAATGGGCCCTTATGGGTGTGTTCCTTTGTTGCAAATTCATAACATTAATTTGAGGGTTTCTTTTTCTCCCTGGGTGGCAACCTGTCCTTCCTTCCTGTTTAAATATTCCAGTTTCATACCTACTGTTCCTGGAGAGATGGTGACATCCAGTTCACTCCCTAAACAGATTCTAGCCCTGCCTGAGCACCTCAATTTTAGGCTACCACTTCCAAACCTACCTAAAAGGCATGATGGAGAAGGGAGTTGGGGATGCTAAAAGGGAAAATGCAAATCCAATTCATGCTCTTTCCTTTTTCTCCAGCTTTCTCCTGCCCACCTTATAAACTAGCCTTTTGTGCAGAACTGAATCACTGAAAACTGGAAATAGAAAAGCAGGAGCACCAAGAACAAGAAACCATAGCCTTACACCTGGAGTGGCTAGATCTAAATGGGAGAGATTTCAGTTTTCAATTTGCCCTGGGAGAATAGAAGGAAATAACTGCTTACCAGGTGCAAAACGGTGTTCAAAGCATTGAAAGGTTGACAGTCTTTTCTCACTACCCTTGTGCCTGGTCATTCAACCAGCTTCCTACAGCTGAAGTGCTTTAACAGGGTGGAGAGTGGTGGATAGGTTTGACCACTGGATGATTTTCTACTTCTGTAGTACTTGGTCCCAGGAACTTGTAATATTTTCTGCGTAGAGTCTGAGTGTGCAGCCACTCACCCACAAACCAGATAGATGCTGGCAAGTCCTGGTCCAAGTTATTCTCAGTGGACCTTCAGCTGTCCCAGATATGAGTGTATGTATTTGTGTGTCTGTGTACATGGGTGTTTTGGGGTTGAGAGTAGTGCAAACTTTCATAGTCTTCACTGTCACAGGGGAAGTCACATTACTCCGAGAAAATGGGGCCAAGTCAAAGTGGTAGCTTGCAGCATTTTACTGTTGTAGCCGTGGGCGACCTCTGCCCCTCATAAAATCATTCTTAAGCAGCTTAGCCTAAGGGATAGAGAATAGACCTGGTAATGAAGGCATGAGGATACCAGATCTTACAGCATCTTCATGAAGGACCTAGGTAAATTGTAGAACCTTTCTGTGCTCAAGTTTCCACAGCTGTAAAATGGGAATAGCACTATTTTACCCGAGGCCCAGAAAAGTTAATAATGATGGTGCTGTTGTCTTGGGCATGATGATCTAGAGGGTCTAGCAGCTCTTCTGGTCTTGACTGATATCTTATTGCAAAGCTAGGATCCCTTCTGTAGGTGTCCCCCTCCTTGTCCTTCCTACTTAGTCACTGAAGTAGGTACGGGGCTCTGCGACACTCACTTGTCTCATGTTTAGAAATACTTCAGCAGCACTTTTTACCACTCTCCTACCTGACAGGAGGATGTGAAAGTTATTGAGAGGGTTGGAAAGCTCTTCCAATGACAACCTTGGAGGAAGGCTTTAGGGAAACACATGTCATTTGGCTCAATTCCTCCATATTTTGGTGCATAATATTCTTGGGGTTGTGAGGAATGAAGTTATCATGATCAAGATTCAGGAGTGTGGCCTAGTGGATAGAGCATGGGCCTGAGCATCAGAAGGACCTGTGTTCTAATCCCGGCTCCTCCACTTGTCTGCTGTGTGACCCTGGGCAAGTCACTTCACTTCTCTGTGCCTCAATTACCTCATCGGTAAAACTGGGATTTAGACTGTGAGCTCTATGAGGGACGGAGACTGTGTCCAACCTGATTAGCTTGTATCTGCCCCAGTGCTTAATACAGTGCCTGGCTCATAGTAAGCACTTCACAAATACCACCGTTATCATTATTATTGGAACCAAAAGGTCATGTGGATGTGTGTTTATAGCATTGTCCCTTTCTATTCTGTGTCACACTGAACTGTGGAAGTTAGTCTCAAAATTTCAGATCCCTAGACTCGTTATTAAATCGCAGCATCCTGATGACAATGACTCTGAAGTCGTAATTACAATTTCATGACTACCTTTTAAAAATAGATGGAGAGAAGCACACTTTGGGTTGTCTCAGTATGCTGACACACACTTCTAGTCTGAATCCTTTTTTATTTTTGCCGAGCAAAACTCATTCGAGCATGAGAAAGTGGACTCTGTGGCAGAGAATGAGACAGGAATGGGCCCCGTTCCAAATTTCAAGTGACTTCTAATTGCGTCTCCACTCTTCATCCCCCGTGGGTAGAACAATGGGAATAAAACTGGAGCTTAAAAAAAGCATCTTCTGAAGCCTAGATATATGATCCCTTTTGGATTCCAGGAAGGATCTTCCTACCCACAGTGCTTAATTTCCCAATCCAAGGCTGTAATTACTGAAAAATATGCTGGCTCTTTCCTCTGCCTGGGCCCTGGAGTGCAGCAAACACACTACAGATTCACAAACATTTTCTAAGAGACCATATATCAGCTCCATCAGCCTTTGCCATCCTTGGCCCCAGCTGAAAAGCAGTCTGTCATTACTTTTCTTTCTTTTTTTTCTTTTTCTTTGCTGCTAAGCTCTGTGAGATACATTGATGAAAGGCAGTATATAAAAATAAACTGTATTTAAAAGGATCCCACACATTCCTGTCTGACATGTGAAACCAGCAAAATCTATTTCTCTAGTTTTTTTTTCTTTGAGATACTGAATGTACCATGTACTCGGGCAGCAGCAGCTAATGCCATTTGAGACTGTGGGGGAGTTGCCAGGGAAGGGATTGGTATCACCACATGACTTTCTGGGTACTTATTAAACTTAGTGATAGGGATAATAATTATTTAACACCTAGGTTGCGGAACACGCTGTCCAAGGCTCAAAGGGGAATTGTAAAAGTAGAAGACGAGATCTGGGCCCTCCAGGAGCTTATACTCTAAAAGTAACTCACCCTCCAACTCCACTACAGGCAGCAGGCATTTCAGACTTGAAGTTTATCGGTTCTGCCTCACATTTTCCTGGATCAAAAGTTTTATTGCAGCCCATTTTGTTGGTGACATCTGGACTCCTCTTGCTGGACAAAATTTCACCTTGCAATGCACTCTTACATCATTACCAATAGGTATAAGCCTGCGGTTATATGTCTCAGAGCAATCTATTTTTATGGAATCCATGGCTCCTCTAGACTGTAAGCTCATCTCTAAACTATATGCTCCGTGTCGGCAAGGAACGTATGTATCAGCTTGTTATACTGTGCTCTCCCAAGCGCTTAGTATAACATCAGGGATTGTATGACTGATTGATGGATTGACTGAGGTGATTGATTGAGGAGAGCGTATTCTTCTTTTCACCTACCTTCTTGGGTTGAATGTCTTTCCTACATTTTCCAGTGGGAACTGTCTAGTGTATTTTACCCCTTCAACTGCATATCAGCCAGAAGGCTGGGTGAAATATTATTATGCTTTCCCCCTTCCCTTCGAATTGGAAATAATAGCTGAGAACGTTGTGAAAACACTCGGCTGGCTATCGGGCCCAAATAGCTTGTTAGTCACAGTCACAGCAGTTCTAGGAAAACAGTTGATTTAGCCGAAGAGGCCAGTATTCTGCTAGAATACTTCTAGGCAAAATATTTGAGTGCAAATAAAATGTTTTTTATTTAAAAAATGCTTGCTTATATAGACTTCTGCATATGACTGTTTTGTTCTCTGTTTAACCTAGGAGAAAATAGACATGGTAGTAAAAATAGGCTCTTGCAACAGAGTTGTGTGGATTGAATTTAAAAAAAGGGGGTTCAGCAGTCTTCAGGGCTCATCACTCCCTGCAGGAAGTTAAATGCCTAAGGTAGGGAATTCCCTGCAGTAATGAATGGCATCCTAGTGAGCTGAAAGGGTTAATTCCACCCCCTGCCCCCCTCCCAGCATGGATCTGGAGGAATCAAGGTCTTCTTTGGGATTAAGTATTACTACTATCGATAACAGATGTGATATTTGATAAGCACTTACAATGCGCCAAGCACCGTACAAAGTGCCGGGGTAGATTGCAACAGAGTCAGATCAGACACAGTTCGTTCTCAGCCAGAGGAAGAAGAATAGAAATTGAAACCCATCTTGCAGATGAGAAAACTGAGGCACCCAAAGGTAGGTGACTTGCCCAAGGTCACATAGAAGTCAAGTGAGAAAGCTATTATTAGAAGCCAGGCCCCCTGGTTCCCAGGCCTGTGCTCTTTCCACTATGCTGCTTCTTATTCTCATTTGCTGCTGTGGAAATGGTTTCATAATAGAAATCATTGCCCAAGTAGCGCAGCTTAGTGGATAGAGCACAGGCCTGGGATTTAGAAGGACCTGGGTTCTAATCCCGGTTCGGCCACTTATCTGCTATGTGACCGTGGGCAAGTCACTTCACTTCTCTGTGCCTCAGTTACCTCATCTGTAAAATGGGGATTGGGACTGTGAGCCCCATAGTGGACAGGTACCGTGTCCAACTTGATTAGCTCTTATCCATCCCTGCGCTTAGTACAGCACTTGGAAATACCATCATCATCATCGAAGTACTCTCAGGGTAGAAGTCCTAGTTCTGCCCATTGGGTTGCACCACCTTTAAGGCTCGGTATACATTCCTCTGGAGTATCATCATCATCAATCGTATTTATTGAGCGCTTACTATGTGCAGAGCACTGTACTAAGCGCTTGGGAAGTACAAATTGGCAACATATAGAGACAGTCCCTACCCAACAATGGGCTCACAGTCTAAAAGGGGGAGACAGAGAACAAAACCAAACATACTAACAAAATAAAATAAATAGGATAGATATGTACAAGTAAAATAAATAAGTAAATAAATAGAGTAATAAATATGAGTATCCTCGAGGGCAGGGATTGGGTCTACCAACTCTACTGCACTGTACTCTCCCAGATAGTCAGTACTATGCAGAGTAACTACTCAATAAATATCACTGATAGAGAGAAGCAGCGTGGCTCAGTTTAAAGAGTATGGGCTTTGGAGTCAGAGGTCATGGGTTCAAATCCCGGCTCCGCCAATTGTCAGCTGTGTGACCTTGGGCAAGTCACTTAACTTCTCTGTGCCTCAGTTACCTCATCTGTAAAATGGGGATTAAGACTGTGAGCCCCCCACCTGGGACAACCTGATCACCTTGTAACCTCCCCAGCACTTAGAACAGCTCATAGTAAATGCTTAATAAATGACATTATTATTATTATTATTATTAATTCTTGGGTTCAGGTTTTAACATTAAAAGATACAAGGGTAAGCCTGAAGAGAAGAAATCAAGTTAGAGAAAATTTAATGAACATTGAAAGAGAATGGAACTGGGAGACAGGAGACTTGGGTTCTCATCCAAGCTTTGCCACTGCCCTACTATATGGCCTTGGAAAAATTTGTTAACTTCTCTGTTCCTGTATCCTGTTTAACTCCTCTGCTAAACTGTAAACTCCTTGAGGTCAGGGATCATGTCTACTAACTCTACTGTACCCTCCCAAGTACTTAGTACAGTTCTGTACGAAGTGCTCACTAAATACCATTATTTGATTAAATCTCTACTCTCCCAAACGTTTGTATTGTGAGTCCCAGGTGTGGGACAGGGACTGTGTCTGATCTGGTAATGTTGTATCTATTCTAGCACTTCACGAGGTATTTAACACATACTAAGTAGATAAAAATGAATACCATCACTAAATGCCCACCAAATCACAAGAAGGTTTTCCCAAATAAGGGGCTCTGACCAATCAGGGTTCCATCTGAAGCCCAATCAAAGGGCCCATTTTATTACTGCCAACACTTTCCTTTCTTCCCAATAAATTTAGAGAGCTTTCCAACTGGATGATCCCCTGGAATCATACCAAACCTAAACCAGAGAAGGTTTTTCATTGTATCTTCATTTACAGATGAATTCAGAAACCTATAAAATGTCTTAGCTAGTTCAAACTCCACCATATGGCATGGTGAAGGGAGAAATAAAGAACACATTTTTAATAAAAGTCTTTACAGAAGAAATAACCTCAGAGTAGACCGGAGATTACCCTCTTTGAACCCGATTACATTATTTTGGGAGTACAATATGTTATCAGGGGATCCTAACAGCATGAAATGACAAAATGGAAGCATTAGATCTTGTAATTTAAACAAACTGGTTTTAATTTTTTTTTATTTCTCACAGACTGTGCAAAGCAACAACAGAAGCTTAACAGTTCCTAATTAGAGCAAAATCCACTTATCATTCTGCCTGATAACGTTTTCCCACATGGGATGTTCATGTTTTAGAGATGAAGTATAAAGCTTTATCATAATCTAAAAACTCATTCCTACTGCTATCCAAAATATTTCAAAGTTTAGCAGGAGAAGAATGGCAGCTTCTGTCCCAGTGTTTACAAATTTGTCTTTTAATAAAAAATTTCACTGCTTAGGGTGAATCAATGGTTAATCTGGAATCAGAAAGTACTTTTTCACGAGAAATGTTAACTTTCTGTTTCTCTTTCATTGGACTAAGGCTATCCTTGACTTCATTGTAGGGTCTTTTGCCAATGAAAAGGTTAACTCTCCTGGTTTGGGCCTTTTTATACCTAGACTGTTCTTCATCGAGCTATTCCATGCATATGGATTTCTCTTTAATTAAAAAAGCATAAAATGGAAGCGATCTTACTTTGCCGCTATTTTTTTCTTTCACTTTGAAAAAATCGTGGGAGGAATTAACCTAGCAAATAATTTTACAGATGGAACAGGGTTAAGAAGAATTTTAATGCAAATTAGGGCCCATGTGGGTTTGAATGCCGGGCCAACTACAGATATTTTGCTGCCTGGAGGCAGGGAAAAATTTATCACCCTTCTTCCATTCTGTTTAACATCATTAGAAACTGCCATGAGCACATGCCTCTAGAATGTAAGCTCGTTGTGGGCTCGTGCTATAGTGTACTCTCCCAATAAAAGTCTTTACAGAATAAATAACCTCAGAGTGGACCAGAGATTACCCTCTTTGAACCCGATTACATTATTTTTGGAGTACACTATGTAATCAGGGGATCCTAACAGCATGAAATGACAAAACTGAAGCATTAGGTCTTGTAATTGAAACAAACTGGTTTTAATTTTTTTAATTTCTCACAGACTGTGCTCTGCACACAGTAAGTTCTCAATAAATACAATTGACTGAATGTACTACACCGCTGCACCCTGCATTGCACCCCTGCTGTGCTTGGTAAGTCCCATTACTTGTGCTGCTTATCATCATCATCGTCATCATCAATCGTATTTATTGAGCGCTTACTGTGTGCAGAGCACTATACTAAGCGCTTGGGAAGCAATCCTTATGACATCATCATGTTCATTCAGTCATATTTATTGAGCGCTTACTGTGTGCAAAGCACTGCATTAAGCGCTTGGGGAAGTATAGCAACAAATAGACACATTCCTGCCCACAGCGAGCTCACCGTCTAGAGGGGGAGACACACATTAATATAAATGAATAGATAATACATAAATAAATTACACTATGCTTCTGTTGAGAGGGTCTTTGCAACCCCTCCCTGGTCTGGGCATGACTTCTGATGGGACCACGTCCTTTAAACCTCTTCTATTGCAGCCTCCCTTGGTCACCTCTCCCGCCCCGACCGCTGCCCCCTCATCGTGTGCCCTGAAAGAGTTTCCTCCCTCTTTCCTCTCCCCCTCCCCATCCCCCCTGCCCTACCTCCTTCCCCTCCCCACAGCACCTGTATATATGTTTGTACAGATTTATTACTCTATATATTTTACTTGTACACATTTACTATTCTATTTATTTTGTTAATGATGTGCATTTAGCTTTACTTCTCTTTATTCTGATGACTTGACACCTGTCCACATGTTTTGTTTTGTTGTCTGTCTCCCCCT
The DNA here is from genome assembly GCF_015852505.1 of Tachyglossus aculeatus. Taxonomy (NCBI): domain Eukaryota; kingdom Metazoa; phylum Chordata; class Mammalia; order Monotremata; family Tachyglossidae; genus Tachyglossus; species Tachyglossus aculeatus. The sequence continues at coordinate 50,869,169 of NC_052072.1, forward strand.
TCTAGACTGTGAGCCCGTTGTTGGGTAGGGACCGTCTCTATATGTTGCCGAATTGTACTTCCCAAGTGCTTAGTACAGTGCTCTGCACACAGTAAGCGCTCGATAAATACGATTGAATGAATGAATGAATCATCAGTCGTATTTATTGAGCGCTTACTATGTGCAGAGCACTGTACTAAGCGCCTGGGAAGTACAAATTGGCAACATATAGAGACAGTCCCTACCCAACAGTGGGCTCACAGTCTAAAAGAATGAATCTCGAAGTGTCACTTTTCTAAAATGCACTCATATGTTGGCAATTTAACCATAAAATTTTACAGTACCGAGCGTTTTCAAATCCTTTTTTTTATTTGCAGGATTTTCCTTTTCCTCCATGGCTGCAAATAGAGCACAGAGCAAGGAAAAAAAATGGACTCCAAAGGCATACATATAGCTTGTGTTTGTGTGTGTGTGTGCTTAGAGGGGTTTTTTTAATGGTATCAGTTAAGTGCTTATTCTTTGCCAGCCACTGTACTAAGCACTGGGGTAGATGCAAATCAATCAATCAATCAATCGTATTTATTGAGCGCTTACTGTGTGCAGAGCACTGTACTAAGCGCTTGGGAAGTACAAGTTGGCAACATATTGGCAAACTAATTAGGTTGGCAAACTAGTTAGGTTGGACAAAGTCCCCGTCCTGCATGGGATTCACTGTCTTAATCCCCATTTTACAGATGAAGTCACTGAGGCACAGAGAAGTGAAGTGACTTGCCCAAGGTCACACAGCAGACAAGTGGCAGAGCTGGAATTAGAACCCAGGTCCTCTGATCCCCAGGCCTGGGCTCTATCCACTAGGCCACACTGCTTCAAGTGCATGTATGGATCAAAGAATGACAATTTGATTCAATAAGGTAATGAGGCAGTGTAAATTCACCTCATTTTAGGCTAAAGAAAAATCAAGATGATTTTAATAAAGCCTTGCCCCTCTAAATTTAAAGCTCAATTTCTTAAAGAAGTAAGGGAGAAATTATTTTCTTGATCCTTAGTTCTGAAAATGACATGGATGTTATTTTCTAGTCAGGGCAGGCAGACAGACATTTAAATATGTTACAGATAGGAGGAAGTAATAGATTATATTCAATATATACTTTAGTGCTATGGTGGGGTCAATACTTATGTGGCACTGAAGGGCTGAAGAAGCAGTTGGGTAAGGTCAGGAGATTAGAGATTTTTTTAACCACTGAAACTGCTTTAATGTTGTTGCGATTCCATAATACGACAATCATCCTTTGTAAAACATCCCTGCTATAGAATTCATTTTATTTATTCCTTTATACCTATTTTACAAAATAAGGCACGAGACATTCTAATTCTCCTTGTTCTTGTCCTAGACACCTAACAAGTTATTTTCTGCCACTATAATGGAAATGTCGGTTCCTATCAAATGTTACATAGGAAGGTAAAAATTAAATATTAGCATCGGCTTCAAAATAGAATTTCCAGAACCTGACAGAACTGAAGAACATAGCCTTTCTGTGCTTTTCCATAGGTTGATTCTAAAAGTGAAAATCAATGAATAGTATTTATCGTATTATAATTGTGTAAATAATGATTGCTCACTCCAGTACCAAATGGTGGGATTGGACCCATTGATAAGAACATACGATTCTGTGCCACTAAAACTGTGAAAGAAGAGTTACGCTGAAGAGAACATAGGAGCATCCGTCTCACAGACAAACTTTACAAAGATGAAGGATGTCAGAGTGATTGATAATGCCACTTTTCTATCTATAACCCCTTCCCACTGTGTGCATGAAAAGATTACCCGTCCCTGCATTGTTGCACTTGTTATCCCCAGTGCCTGGTGCTGTTTTAATTGCTCCCTCTTAGTATCCCAATTTTTTCAAAGTCTCCAAGATGGTCACCTCCTTTCTAACTGGGATATGCCATCAGCCTGATTTGTGAGAAGCGGCGTGGCTCGGTGGAAAGAACACGGGCTTAGGAGTCAGAGGTCATGGGTTCTAATCCTGGCTCTGCCACTTGTCAGCTTTGTGACTTTGGACAAGTCACTTAACTTCTCTGTGCCTCAGTTACCTCATCTGCAAAATGGGGATTAAGACTGTGAGCCCCACGTGGGACAACCTGATCACCTTGTATCCCTCCCCCAGTGCTTAGAACAGTGCTTGGCACATAGTAAGCACTTAACAAATACCATCATTATTATTATTATTATTTCCCAATTGTCATAGGTTCTGCCACAGTGTTTGAAGTTTTCTTTCATTGCATCTTTACTACATTTCTTTTCTTCTCATGGTTTTCAGCTTTTCTACTTCGTCACCATCATCTTCCCCTCCCACATTAAGTTTGCTGCTAAGTTCTTGCTGTTTTTTCTCCAATTTATTTCCTGCTCCACCCATTTCTCTCCACCCTCATGGTTACCACCCTGGTCCAAGCCTTCCTCATCCCCAAGCTGGACTACTCAACCAGCTTCCTCACTTGTCTTGGTGCCTTGGATCTCTCCCCACTTCAGTCTATCTTAGCCTCTTGTCCAGGTTATCTTTTTAAAATGCTGTTCAACAGGCACTATCCCACTTTTCAAAAATTCCCAGTGACTCCCCATTCCTTTCCATATCAAACAAAAACTCCTGGCCTCTCCACCAGCTGTTTTCTTCTTACTTTTCTATTCTCTTCTACCTATAATCTCCAGCTCACACTCTGCACACTTTCCAAGTGACGTTCCTCACTACACCTTGCTCTTGACATTTCCATTTTTGATCCAATGCACATGCCTTTTCCCCTGCATGATGATGATGATGGCATTTATTAAGCGCTTACTATGTGCAAAGCACTGTTCTAAGCGCTGTGGAGGTTACAAGGAGATCGGGTTGTCCCACGGGAGGCTCGCAATCTTCATCCCCATTGTACAGATGAGGGAACTGGGGCACAGAGAAGTGAAGTGACTTGCCCAAAGTCACATAGCTGACAATTGGCAGAGCCGGGATTCGAACCCATGATCTCAGACTCCAAAGTTTGTGCTTTTTCCACTGAGCCACGCTGCTTCTGAGACACACACACACACACATCATTCCCATCTTCAAAGCCCTCCTAAAAATCCAACCCCTAAAGGAGGCATTCCACGATTAATCCCCTCCGCTCCGATCAGATTGTTTCATCATTCACCCCAGTACAAACATGGATTTATTTATGCCACCTATCCCACCTATTTTTTTTGTTTAATTTTAATGTTACTAGTTGTATCTACATTTTTCCTTATGTTCCCATATACAGTCTATGTGTGCCTCTCCCCCCCATTAGACTGTAAGCTCCCTGAGAACAGGGACAATATTGTCTGCTTTTACTGTAGGTTTCTATGTACCTATTATAGTCCTTGGTACAGGGTGCATTCTCGAAGTGCAGATGATGATGAAAATAATAGCGATGATGAAGAGGACAATTATAGTGATGGCCCCGCCTTCACCATGTGTTCAACACTCCCCATTTGGTTCAAGGGGTTTTTCATGCACATACACACAAACACACACAGACACACTCACACAAATCCAGCATGTACAGCTTTTCTGCTTGTGTGATTGGGAAGAGGATGAGTATTCTTTCTTTGTAAACATAAATTGGCCAGGACAGCACATATTAATACCAACCTGGTTTCCCTCCAGCAGGGTCAGAGAAAGGTGTCCAGTAAGATTTTGGCTGCAAGCATTCTATAGACCCCCCTGATATTTATTTCAAGTAATGAAATTGCATAGTGTTGACCAGTGGCATGAATAATTGGAGATAGTAACATTTCAGGACTGTTAATCATACGTAAAATTACAACGGGTTTGAGCTCAACTAGTCAAAAATCTCACCAGGTGCCGAGAGTCTGCCATCACTGCTTTAGGAAATGTAGCAGTTAAAGGATGTGGATTATACAATACACTGTATGATACCAGGCACTGCTCAAGAATAAGGCCAGAACTATGATCATCAGAAACAGACAGACATGACAAGGACACTCTGATAAACTACTGAATATGCCTTCCACAGACCAAGAAAGTGGCCTTTCCCTGACTAAGCCCTCATTTCCCCTAACAGCTCTATCCTGGTGGTCTTCTATGCAGTTGGCTCTGTACCCCTTAAGCACTTCGATACTCCAGCCCCTCAGCACATGTGTAAGTATCTTTATTCTCTACTATTTCCCCTATCTGTATACCTTATATGCTACAAGGAACTGTAAATGCAAACAATGTGGAAGGGACCGTCCGTCATTTCCATCCGAGTCACATGTAGAGATAGGACCTTGCTGACTAAAGTGAACACCATACATTGAGAAATAAAAGCTAGCTTTAATTCAATTTGTTCTGATGATTTTGACACCTGTCTACGTGTTTTGTTGTCTGTCTCCCCCTTCTAGACTGTGAGCCTGTTGTTGGGTAGGGACCGAAATCAATCAATCAATTGTATTTATTAAGCGCTTACTATGTGTAGAGCACTGAACTAAGTGTTTGGGAGAGTACAATACAACTGAATTAGCAGACAAGTTCCCTACTCATGGTAAGCTTACAGTCTAGAGGGGAGCTAGACATTGATATGAATAAATAACTAATCTATATTTTATAATTTAAAGATATGTACTTAAGTGCTGTGGAGTTGGAGGTGCGGTGTATATGAAGTGTCCAGAGGGACACTGAAGTACAACTACATGTAGGCACTGTGGAATACAAGACCCAGCCCCTGCTTTCAAAGAGGCATCTGGCAGTATTTGATAATACATCTAAAAGTTGAAAACGGAGTTTCATTATTTGGCTTCTGTGTGTGAAAACAGGATTAGCTGCCATATTGATGAATATTTTTCTCTTTGCCACTTTGGTTACAGAACACAGTAGTAATTTTTTATAGCTCAGCTTGGCAGGCTCTAGATAACCTATTTATACACAATCACTGAAGGCTTCACAGTTTAGACCCCTCCATGCTCTCCTACCCTGATATCTATTCCATCACAGTTACACCACCATAGCATCCGTTATCAACGCCATACAGAATATGGAATTTGTGACTCAGATGATACATGATTTAGCAATCTCATATTTAAAACGAGGTTGGGTTGCCCTTAAATCTCACTTTATGCGGGGCCTAATTCTGCTTCCTTTAACGGCAGGAGTCGTTTATAAGGGTGTCACAAGGTGGCTTGTGTGACTTTAGGAAAGGGAAGGGGAAATGCACTGCCCATTCAAGGCAGATACACATAAGCTCATTGTGAGAAGGGAACATATGTACCAACTCGGCTATATTGTACTCTCCCAAGTCCTTATTACAGTGCTCTGCACACAGTAAGTGCTCAGTAAATACGACTGATTAATTGACGGCTTCCCACTGCAGGCATTGCGCACGGAAAGACATCGGCAGCTCCAGCACGGTGATTCTGATGATTCTGACGCTGCAGTGGGGGGAATATTTACTCCTTTCAAGGTAAATCTTTCCTCTGACCTGGATGCAGTCAGAATTCTGTAACTGTATTATTACCCTCAAACGATGAATCAATCGATCAATCAATGATATTTACTGAGCGCTTACTATATGTCGAGCATTGCACTAGACATTTGGGAGAGATCAATACAGTAGAGTTGATAGACACATTCCCTGCCCGCTAAGGGATGGGTAAAATCGATCGATCAATCATCAATAGTATTTTTTGAGCTCCTACTGCTCGAAGGCACTGCTCTAAGAACTTGAGAGAGTACGACACAACAATATAATAGACGCATTCCCTGCCCACAGTGGAAAACCATGAAAGAAGAGAGAATACTTGGAAGGGAAGGGATTTAATAGGGTCTGACTCCCCTCTGCGCTTGTAAGGGCCCTTAGAAAGCTACCTCCTGATGATGTGTTAGGGTGAGAAAGGAGAAATTTGTTTCATGTAACACATCTCCAGATGTGATTTCTCTATCTAAGGTCTTCAAGGCCAGAAAAGAGAACTTTTGAGGAGAAAAAGGGCAGTCTTTACTTCATGCAAGCAGCCTCCAGCTTTTATTTCTCAATGTATGGTGTTCAAAGGCGAGAAAAGAGAATGTTTGAGGTATATATATCTGTACGGATTTATTACTCTAGTTTACTTGCACATATTTACTATTTTATTTATTGTGTTAATGATGTGCATCTAGCTTTAATTCTATTTGTTCTGATGATTTTGACACCTGTCTACATGTTTCGTTGTCTGTCTCCCCCTTCTAGACTGTGAGCCTGTTGTTGGGTAGGGACCGTCTCTATATGTTGCCGACTTGTACTCCCCAAGCGCTTAGTACAGTGCTCTGCACGCAGTAAGCACTCAATAAATACAATTGAATGAATGAATGATTCATCCTAGTGCTGTAACATGTCACTTCACTGCTCTGTGCCTCATCTTACCTCCTTCCCTCCCCACAGCACCTGTATATATGTATATATGTTTGTACATATTTATTACTCTATTTATTTATTTATTTATTTTATTTGTACATATCTATTCTATTTATTTTATTTTGTTAGTATGTTTGGTTTTGTTCTCTGTCTCCCCCTTTTAGACTGTGAGCCCACCGTTGGGTAGGGACTGTCTCTATATGTTGCCAATTTGTACTTCCCAAGCGCTTAGTACAGTGCTCTGCACATAGTAAGCGCTCAATAAATACGATTGATGATGATGATGGTGATGTACCCCATCTGTAAAATGGGGACTAAGACCGTGAGCCCCGTGTGGTACAGGGATTGTGTCCAACTAGATTAGCTTGTATCTTCCCCAGAGCTTTGTACAGTGCCTGGCGTGTAGTAAGTGGTTAACCTACCCCATAACACCGTCCCACCCCCCACAACCATCGTGACTCAATGTTCTAGCTTCATGGAGTCCTTCGGTTGAAATGAAATCAAGTAAGCACAACAATAATTCCCATCAGCAATATGGCCAAATTCTATCTGGGGGGAATTCACTTTTATCCTCCTAAATTTCCCTTGAAGAATTAGGACATAACATTCTTCTTTCACCTGGTACCTTTCTCGATAATGCCTCTGGCCAGCTCGGTGGTCTCGAGAAGAGGGCCATTTAGCACTGAACTTTGTAAATAAGTGGGTGAGTTATATATTGTGAGGTCCTGAGCTTGATACTCCTCCAGAAGTAGCTGGATTCCAGAGGTTGCCGGTGTTTTCAATGATTTCTAAAGATTCATTTCTGACCTGTGGAAAGAGCCACAGTTGTGTTGGTCGTGAGGTGAGTCACTGCTTCTCGCGAAGATCCCTGATTAGTGTTTGGAAGAGTTAGAAAGATGAGCAGTGGGGGAGACTTTTAAGGAAAGTCAAATGTGCTTTTCTATTTTTCATGTCTGGAAATTTATTATGTAATTAGATTAAATTTCCTTACATTTGCGAATGGATTTTTTTTCCCTCCTTTGTTTGTGTTTGTTTGGTGTGGTTTGTTTGGTTTTTTTTTTATGGAGAGCGCATTGGCATTTTCTCCAGGAAATGAGCTCTTGTATGAAAGCACTGATTCATTCTGGGGGGTGAATTTAGGGAAGGCAGACTGCGTAAACAATCTCTAGAAACTACAGTTGGGTATGATGAATGGAGATAAATCTGCCCAGGAGAAGCTAAATTTAACAAACAATGTTAGCCTTCCGCTCCCTCCTACCCTTTCCCCTTTACCCCCAGCAACAGGCAGACTGTGTTTATTTCTATTGGCCAAATCCCAACTAACATCAAGAGGTGAAAAACAATCCCCAGAAATTTGAAAAATGTTGAACAAGGAAAGAAAATGTTCAATCTACCACTGCAGACACAGATACAATCTCACCGCACCCCCCACCCCCCCTTTTGCTTTTTTTCATGGCTAGTTTTTTTTAAAAAAGAATAAAGGAAGGCATATTCTGTGAGAAATATGCTTTGAAAACATGAAGCCTTAGTCCCCAAATTTTGACTATTTACTTGAGATGTGATCTCATTCTTGATGTATGCAATATTCCAAAGACAGAAAGATTAGGAGGAAAATCATATGCCTAGCAAATTTCCAAGACCCTCGGGCTCCTGGCAAAAGCCCTGTGCCTCAGTTACCTCATCTATAAAATGATAGACTGAGCCCTATGTGGGACAGGGACTGTATCATTCATTCATTCATTCATTCAATCGTATTTATTGAGTGCTCACTGTGTGCAGAGCACTGTACTAAGCACTTAGGAAGTACAAATAGGCAACATATAGAGACAGTCCCTACCCAACAATGGGCTCACAGCCTAGAAGGGGGAGACAGACAACAAAACAATACAAGTAGGCAGGTGTCAATACCATCAGAATAAATAGAATTATAGCTATACACACATCATTAATAAAATAGAGTTATAAATATGTGGAAATATACACAAGTGCTGTGGGGAGGGAAAGGGGGTAGGGTGGGGGGGCAATGGGGAGGGGAGGGGGAGCAGAGGAAAAGGGGGGCTCCATCTGGGAAGGCCTCCTGGAGGAGGTGAGCTCTCAGTAGGGCTTTGAAGGGAGGAAGAGAGATAGTTTGGCGAATGTGTGGTGGGAGGGCACTCCAGGCCAGGGGAAGGACGTGGGTCGGGGGTCAATGGCAGGACAGGCGAGAATGAGGCACGGTGAGGAGGTTAGCAGCAGAGGAGTGGAGTGTGTGGGCTGGGCTGTAGAAGGAGAGAAGGGAGGTGACATAGGAGGGGGCAAGGTGATGGAAAGCTTTGAATCTGAGAGTGAAGAGTTTTTGCTTCATGTGAAGGTTGATAGGCAACCACTGGAGATTTTTGAGGAGGGGAGTGACATGCCCAGAGCATTTCTGTACAGAGATAATCCGGGCAGCAGAGTGAAGAATAGACTGAAGCGGGGCGAGACAGGAGGATGGGAGATCAGAGAGGAGGCCAATGCAGTAATCCAGTTGGGATAGGATGAGAGATTGAACCAGTAAGGTAGCGGTTTGGATGGAGAGGAAAGGGTGGATCTTGGCGATGTTGCAAAGATGAGACTGGCAGGTTGGGGAACAGATTGGTTATGAGGTGTGAATGAGAGAGTGGAGTCAAGGATGACACCAAAGCTGCGGGCTTGTGAGACGGGAAGGATGGTAGTGCCATCCACAGTGATGGGAAAGTCAGGGAGAGGACAGGTTTTGGAAGGGAAGATAAGGAGCTCAGTTTTGGACATGTTGAGCCTTAGGTGGTGGGTGGACATCCAAGTGGAAATGTCCTGAAAGCAGGAGGAGGTATGAGCCTGGAGGGAGAGATAGAGAACAGGGGAGGAGAAGTAGATTTGGGTGTCATCCGCATAGAGATGATAGTTGAAGCCATGGGAGTGAATGAGTTCACCAAGGGAGTGAGTGTAGATGGAGAACAGAAGGGGACCAAGAACTGACCCTTGATGTACCCCTACAGTAAGGCGATGGGAGGGGGAGGAGGAGCCGCAAAGGAGACTGAGAATATATGGCCAGAGAGATAAGAGGAGAACCAGGAGAGGATGGAGTCCGTGAAGCCAAGGTTGGATAACATGTTGAGGAGAAGGGGATGGTCCACAGTGTCGAAGGCAGATGATGGGTTGAGGAGGATTAGGATAGAGTATGAGCCATTGGATTTGGCAAGAAGGAGGTCATTGGTGACCTTTGAGAGGGCAGTTTCGGTGGAGTGCAGGGGACGGAAGCCAGATTGGAGAGGGTCTAGGAGGGAGTTGGAGTTGAATCCAACCCAGTTTGCTTGTATCCACCCCAGAGTTTAGTACAGTGCCTGGAACAGAGTAAGCACTTAAAAATACCATTATTATTATTAATTATTGTTATTATCATTAAACCTGGTTTCCCTGCCCAATATCTTTTGGGTAACAATCGGAGATACAGTGTATCCACACAGGTTTTGTCAGTGTATGCTTAAAGCTAGCGGTGCTTATTTATATCTTATCTGATAAACTGAATAAGGTATATTTCTGGCTGCAAAGGTGAGACCAAGTGCTCTGTCAAGGTTTGTTCGGCATTCTTATTTCTACAGGCCATGGAACTGTACTCGTTACCCTCCAAAGTCAGTCAAAGAGACACAGAGACACAGGTTTCTGTCTGTAGGAATCTTTTTGTTTGTGTTTTACACAATAACAACAGAGTAATAGAAAATAATTTGTGTTTACCTAGAGCCAAACCTACAGTGCACATCTCACCTTAAAAACAAAATAAGGGATAGGTTTCTCTGCAAAATTGGAATGGTTAATCACCACAGATAATTGGCTGGTTGAAAGAAGACTCATTTTCCTGACAGCGTGGCTGAACCTGAGTTGGGAAGGAACTCCCTCTTTGTCCTGTTGATTCAGTTGGGGTTTTGTCTTCCCAGTTATGTAGTGCTTATTTTGGGCAATGGAGAGGTAACCAGTGCCAACGTTTTAGGAGAACACATCAGTCTGGAAATTTGCCTGTGAACACAAGGTCAAGAATGTGAGATTAGGCCAGAGGACTCCTTATCTCCATTTCAGTTAAAAGGGAGAAAAGATTGGCTTCCTTACAAAGAGTAAAAGTTAGCCAGGCAAATAACCATTTGCCTCGCAACCTGTTGGAGGCCAATGTAGTTTTCACAATATAGTCTTGTGGAAAGAGCATGGGCCTGGGTGCCAGAAAACCAGGATTCTAATTCTATTTATTTATTTATTTATTTATTTATTTTACTTGTACATTTCTATCCTACTTATTTTATTTTGTTGGTATGTTTGGTTCTGTTCTCTGTCTCCCCCTTTTAGACTGTGAGCCCACTGTTGGGTAGGGACTGTCTCTATGTGATGCCAATTTGTACTTCCCAAGCGCTTAGTACAGTGCTCTGCACATAGTAAGTGCTCAATAAATACGATTGATTGATTGATTGATTGATTCAGGCTCTGCCAATTCCTTGCTGCGTTTCCCTGGGCAAATCACTTAACTTCTCGGTGCCTCAGTTTTCCCTCAGTTTTCTCAACTGTAAAACGGGGATTCAATACCTGTTCTCCCTCCTTCTTAGACTGTGAGCCCTATGCGAGACAGGGACTATGTCTGACCTGATTAACTTTTATCTACCACAGCACTTAAAACAGTGCTTGACAGATAGTAAGTGCTTAACGGATACCACTGGAAAGAATATCCTCAGAATTTGGGTTCTGGGCAGACTGAGTTTGATAGATGCTGGAGAGATTGAATCAGTTTTGCCCTCTTTCCCTTCCTCCAACCCCTGGAGAGACCTGGGAGGTTCCAATCCAAGGTTCCAAATGTCAATTTAGACCGTCTCCAGTCTGATCCAGAATGTACAGACCAGAAACCACATAACTAGATTAGTCTTATATATGCAGTGGATTGTTCACCTGCTTGACTCCCTTTATCCTTCTCTTAGGCAGTTGATTGAAAGTCATCATGGCCTAGTGGAAAGAATCAGAAGGAGTCAAGGACCTGGGTTCTAATCCATCTTTGCCACTACTGCATCAGCCTCCTCTCTCTACTGCATCAGCATCCTCTCTGATCTCCCATCCTTGTGTCTCTCCCCACTTCAATCCATACTTCATGCTGCTGCCCGGATTATCTTTGTCCAGAAACGCACTGGACATATTACTCCCCTCCTCAAAAACCTCCAATGGCTACCGGTCAATCTGCGCATCAGGCAGAAACTCCTCACCCTGGGCTTCAAGGCTGTCCATCCCCTCGCCCCCTCCTACCTCACCTCCCTTCTCTCCTTCTCCAGCCCAGCCCGCACCCTCCGCTCCTCTGCCGCTAATCTCCTCACCGTACCTCATTCTCGCCTGCCCTGACGTCGACCCCTGGTCCACGTCATCCCCCTGGCCCGGAATGCCCTCCCTCTGCCCATCCGCCAAACTAGCTCTCTTCCTCCCTTCAAGGACCTACTGAGAGCTCACCTCCTCCAGGAGGCCTTCCCAGACTGAGCCCCCTCCTTCCTCTCCCCCTCGTCCCCCTCTCCATCCCCACCGTCTTACCTCCTTCCCTTCCCAACAGCACCTGTATATATGTATATATGTTTGCACATATTTATTACTCTATTTATTTTACTTGTACACATCTATTCTATTTATTTTATTTTGTTAATATGTTTGGTTTTGTTTTCTGTCTTCCCCTTCTAGACTGTGAGCCCACTGTTGGGTAGGGACTGTCTCTATATGTTGCCAACTTGTACTTCCCAAGAGCTTAGTACAGTGCTCTGCACACAGTAAGCGCTCAATAAATATGATTGATTGATTGATTGGTTGACTTTCACTCAATCATTCAATCATATTTATTGAGTACTTATTGTGCGCAGAGCACTATACTAAGCACTTGGAAAGTACAGTTCAGAAATAAAAAGATACAATTCCTGCCCACATCAGGCTTACAGTTTAGAAAGGGGGAGACAGACATCAAAAACAGGCACCTGGCTGCTGTGTGGCCTTGGAGAAGTCACTTAATTTCTCAGTGCCTCAGTTACCTCATCTGTAAAGTGAGGATTAAATCTTACTCCTTCCAAACTAGGCTGTGAGCCCCATGTAGGACAGGGATTGGGTCCAACTTGATTATCTTATACCTACCCAAGCATTTGAAACAGCACCTGACACCTAATAAGTGCTTAACAAGTACCATATAAAAAAAATCCAACCTGTTGAAGCCATAAATTCTCATCATAAAACAGAGATGATTCTGCTACCCTTAAGTGATGAAGAATCATTCAACGAGACCCCAGATTGTTTCAGGATTCTTCTGAGTACATATTAATGTGGATTAGGGCAATTTAGTTATTAATGTGGACCATGGTGATTTCCTCTATCCCCAGCTGTGCTTGTGACTTGGTGAATTTAGTCAACCAGGGACATTCCCTCATGGTCTGTGTGAAATTTCTACCCTCACGCTTTACCATTATCTTTACTTCTATTCCTGTGAGGAGCCGATCACTTGATGCTGTCATGCCTGGATCTAATGCAGTCACCCCATGCTATCATCAAGCAATCAATCAATAGATGAATTATATTTACTGAATGCTTACTGTGTGCAGGGCACCATATTAAGTACTTGGGAGAGTGCAATGTAAATTTGGTAGGTACGTTCCCTGCCCACAAGAAGCTTACATTCTGGAGGGGGAGAGAGACATCAATATAAATTTATAAATTACAAATATGTACATAAGTGCTGTGGGGATGAGGATGGTGTGAATAAAGGGTGCAAATCCAAGTCGGCATCAGTGCATATGCCCAGATATGGCCCCTTCTAATGATCATAAAGAACTCTTCTATGAGGACTTTAGACATTTCACCTTGTATTCCCCAGTGCTTAGAACAGTGCTTTGCACATAGTAAGCGCTTAATAAATATCATCATTAAACTCCATCAAGGTTGTTCTGTAATAGGACAAATTCATTAGTCTAGGAAACTTTAATGACAGAGTTACTTGTGACTCAGTTAGTTGTTAGTTACAGAAGCAGCATGGCGTAGTGGATAGAGCACAGGCCTGGGAATCAGGAGATCATGGGTTCTAATCCCAGCTCCGCCACTGGTCTGCTCTGTGACCTTGGGCAAGTCACTTAACTTCTCTGTGCCTCAGTTACCTCCACTGTAAAATGGGGATTAAGACTGTGAGCCCCACATGATACAACCTGATTACCTTGCGTCTACCCCAGTGCTTAGAACAGTGCTTGGCACATAGTAAAAGATTAACAAATGCCATTATTATTATTATTATGATTATGACTTCAAATCCTTGCCCAAAGCCTTAAGCAGGCATGGTATAAGTAAATCAAACACATAGTGCACTTTTTTAATATGTGTGCTAACAATCTTCAAGGCATACAATTGCTCAATGAATGTTTTTCACAAGTGGCTAAATGTTTCGGGCTGACTGTTTGAAAAAGACTGAAGTTAAGCTCCAGTTGAACACCGAGGGCACAGGTACCACTCCAATGGTTATCCATCAGTGGTGGGCAGCTTCAAGACGTTGACAAATTCTGTTTCTTGGGAAGCTTACTTTTGCAAAATGCTGTTACTGCAAAGAACACTTCTAGACGGTCAAATGCTCTATGGTCAAAGCAGCGACTAGGGAACAAGACTACAAGCTCTGGCAACAAAGTGGAATCAGTTTAAAGAAAAGATCTACTTCTACAGGGCCCTTGTCATCGAAACATCATTTACAGCTGTAAGGCCTGGATATCGTAGCGACAGCATATAAAGTGACTAGACCGGTTCCATCTGTGCTGCTTAAGGCCGATAACTGGCATAAAATGTCAGGATCACAACCTGAACGCTGAGGTCTTGCTGCAAGCGTCATCGTGAGATTGGAACACAGAGCTAATCGCAGTCAGACCTGAGCAGTGATGGTCCTGTTTTCTAATTCAAATAAACGATAAAAGGATTCCTAGACCTCACACATCTCTGCCTCCAACCCAGCCCACACACTTTGCTCTTCTAACACCAACCTACTTACTGTGCCTCGACCTCATCTATCTCGCCCATGTTCGAGTCCTCCCTCTGGCCTGGAACTCCCTCCCCCTTCATAGCCAACAAACCACCAGTCTCCCCATCTTCAAAGCCCTACTAAAATGACATCTTCTTCCACAAGCCTTCCCTGGCAAACTCCTCATTTCCCCACTCTATTCTCCCTCCTAACCATGTTGCCTATGTATTTGGGATTATATCTCCCTCAGAACTTGGATATCAACCCAACCCCAAGACCTACAGCACTTATAATAATAATGACATTTGTTAAGCGCTTACTACGTGCAGAGCACTGTTCTAAGCACTGGGGAGGATACAAGGTGATCAGTTTGTCCCAAGTGGGGCTCACAGTCTTCATCCCTATTTTACAGATGAGGTAACTGAGGCCCAGAGAAGTTAAGTGACTTGCCCAAAGTCACACAGCTGACAATTGGCGGAGCCAGGATTTGAACCCATGGCCTCTGACTCCCAAGCCCGGGCTCTTTCCACTGAGCAACGCTGCTTCTCTAATGTACATATCTTCACTTGTGCTGCTTTACTTATGTACATATCTAAATACCCTGCTGCTTTCTCTATCTGTAATTTATTTTAATGCCCATCTTCCTCACTAGACTTTAAGCTCCTGGTGGGCAAGGATTTTGTCTACAGTTCTATTGTTTGTACTCTTCTATGTTTAGTACAATGCACAGTACTAAGCACAGTACTAAGCTCAATATTGCTGATATAGAAAGCACTCCCTAAATACCAGATTGATTGATTGATTGATCCATATCTTCCATTCAGCTATTCAGGCCCATGAGGAGAGACATTGTGCTCCAGCAAATGTACTAAGTGATAGGGAGTGCCAAACAGTGCAAAACAATCCATGATGCCCCTTGAGCGCAGTCTCCAGCAGCCATGGGCCTCACGCTTTGGCCTCCACATACACTCCAGAATGGACAGGACTGAAGCTCATCTATCATTTTTGACAGGAGAGGCTCCATCATTAGTTCGCCCCGCCACTCATTTTTCTGACTTTAGGGCAAACATCTGAATGAGACAATCCAACCACTCATTTTTCAGAAATACATCCTACTCTGTCTCATCCCGGGAGTGTGTGGAAAAACTTGCTAGAGATGTCATTTAGACACCAGGCGCTTTATATGCTTTGCAGCTGCCAGAGTAAGATATTTGAGTCAGAGACAAAAAAAAAAAATGCATTAAGAATGTTGGCTTCTACCTGCACCACTTCATTTCCCTGGAGCCCCAGGGGGATGGTATTGATGTGCGGATTTTCAATCCCGGAGTGAGTTACTTGGCATCTTGGAATTTGCATCTGGGGGTGTGGGCTCCTGGAGGAGCTTTGCAAAAAAAAAAAAAAATATGTCTAAGCACTTCCCTTCTGGTCCATCAGGATATGTGAGAGTGTCTGTGTGTGCATGCATGCATGTGTGTGTGTGTATGTGTGTGCTTTAAAACCCCCAAAGACATTTTGAATTGTATTTCTTCCTGAAATTATTTGGGGGCACATTCCTTGCTAGGCTCCACATACTCATACAATTAATTGAAGGGTGGCCTACCAGAAGGGAATTTCCACATCAGCTTCCCCAGACCCTGGCAATAAATGTCCATCCTCCTTGCCTGACAGTCATCTGAAGCAAACATGAAGAAAACATATTCCACTCATGCACTCAGTAAAAGGAAATACGAATTGGTTTACCTTAGAATTCCATTCAGTAAATTGTGGAATATCATTAGAGAGATAAGTCCCAGTGACAGAAAATGTTTTACTGCTTTGAAATTTTTGAATTCTCGATAATTCCTCTGAAAGTTTCTTCCAGTATATCAGCCTCATCTTCCTCTTTTTCACCATTAGTATTTCTTCTTCTTCTTCTTCTTCTTCTTCTTCTTTTCTTCTTTTCTTCTTCTTCTTCTTCTTCTTCTCTTCTTTTCTTCTTCTTCTTCTTCTTCTTCTTCTCTTCTTTTCTTCTTCTTCTTCTTTTCTTCTTCTTCTTCTTTTCTTCTTTTCTTCTTCTTCTTCTTCCTCTTTTCTTCTTCTTCTTCTTCTTCTTCTTCTTCTTCTTCTTCTCTTCTTCTTCTTCTTCTTCTTCTTCTTCTTCTTCTTCTTCTTCTTCTTCTTCTTCTTTCTTCTTTGTGTCAAGCACCATTCTAAGCACTGGGGAAGATACAAGTTAATCAAGTTGGACACAGTCCTTGTCCCATGTGGGGCTCACAGTCTATGTAGGAAGGGTGAACAGGTATTGAACCTCATTTTACAGTTGAGGAAATGGAGGTACAGAGAGGTTAAGTGACTTGTCCAAGGTCACACAGCAAACAGTTGGCAGAGCCATAATTAGAACCCAGGTCCTCTGGTTCCCAAGCCTGGATTTACTAAGGAACCACTGCATGCAGAGCACTATACTACGTGCTTGGGGAAATATGATCAGAGAAGTCATGGTGTCTGTCCTCAAGGATCTTAAAATCTAATGGATAGTTTCCTTCTTTGTTCATTATTCCCTGATTAATCTCTAACCCCTCATGTCATGTCATCTAACAGTCATTAGTAGCATTCATGTACCAAAAGTCACTCTTAACATATATGAATATAGTGATGCCTGTTTTCTATTTATTCATTTATTTATTTAGCTATTTGTCTTTCCATCATCCGGCTGCTAGTTGTATCGCTGGTTAACTCCCTTGCTCTGGTATTTTCCCCCACTAAGGTGCAAGCTCTTTGAGGACAGGAGGCATTTCTTTTATTTCTGTTGCACTTAGTACAGCGTTCTGCATGTAGTAGATGCTCAGTAAATACTACTAAAAATGATAATACTTTTATCGTATAATCAGCTACTCAAGGTCAATGTAAAAATGGGCACTGCTTACTGCAGTCACCATGGAGAATCATCCCTTTCGTCTGTCACCACCTTGCTAGGGTGTCTGTAATTGATATTTCTGAATATTAGGTACAATACTGCCTGTATTTGGGGAGCAATCTGAAGCTTATTGGCTTAGTGGAAAGACGACAGGCTTGGTCGTGTGTTCTAATCCTGGCTCTGCCACTTCTCAGCTTTGTGAGTCACTTAATGTCTATGCGCCTCAGTTACCTCATCTGTAAAATGGGGATTAAGACTGTGAGCCCCACATGGGACAACTTGATTACCTTGTGTCTACCCCAGCGTTTAGAACGCTGCTTGGCACATAGTAAGTGCTTAACAAATCCAATTATTATTATCCAAACTTGAGTTTTTTAGTGAGGGAGGGAGGGAGGTAGGGACAGGGGTGGGGTACTTGAAGGGATTTGCAGTCCACTAGTCTGTACATTCCTACTCTAGACTGTAAACTCCTTTTGGACAGATATCATATCTACCAACTCTCTTATATGCTCCCAAATGCTTTACTGAGGGCTCTGCACACAGTAAGAGCTTAATAAATACCAATTTTAATTGATTGATTTACAAGAATAATCTCTTCAGGATGGGTGCCCATGAGAAGAGGAATTACTAACTAGGGATAGCTAATCTGTCCCTTTCCGATGGAAATGGTTTGGTGTGATTAGGGTGCATTTGGGATATAAAGGCAGTGTGGGCTGGTGGAAAGAGCACAGGTCTGGGAATCAGAAGATCTGGTTTAAATCCAACTTGGCCGCTACGGGACCTTGGGCTAGTCACTTAACTTCTCTATGCCTCAGTTATCTCATCTGTAAAGTGGGTATTAAATCCCTCTCCCTCTGACAGAGTCTAATCTGATTATCTTTTATCTACCCCAGCACATAAAACAATGCTTGACACATAGTAAGCTCTTAACAAATACTATTATTACTAATAATAATAACCATCTAATAATAATAATGATGGTATTTGTTAAAAGCTTATTATTCATTCATTCAATTGTATTTATTGAGTGCTTACTGTGTGCAGAGCACTGTACTAAGCGCTTGGGGAAGCAGCATGGCTCAGTGGAAAGAGCCCGGGCTTTGGAGTCAGAGGTCATCGGTTCAAATCCCGGCTCTGCCACTTGTCAGCTGTGTGACTTTGGGCATGTCACTTCACTCCTCTGGGCCTCAGTTCCCTCATCTGTAAAATGGGGATTAAGACTGTGAGCCCCCCGTGGGACAACCTGATCACTTTGTAAACTCCCCAGCGTTTAGAACAGTGCTTTGCACATAGTAAGCGCTTAATAAATGCCATTATTATTATTATTACAAGTTTGCAACATATAGAGACGGTCCCTACCCAACAGCGGGCTGACAGTCTAGAAGGGGGCGACAGACAACAAAACAAAACATATAAACCAAATAAAATAAATAGAATAAATATGTACAAGTAAAATAAATAGAGTAATAAATCTGTACAAACTATGTGCCAAGCACTGTTCTAAGCACTGAGATAGATACAAGATAATCAAGTTGTCCCACAAAGGGCTCACAGTCCTAATCCCCATTTTACAGGTGAGGTAACAGAGGCACAGAGAAGTTAAGTGACTTGCCCAAAGTCACACGGCTAAGAAGCGGCAGAGACAGGATTAGAACCCATGACCTCTGACTCCCAAGCCCGTGCTCTTTCCACTAAGCCACGCTGCTTCTCTACGCTCCACAAACTTCAATGTAAGCATTAGTTTTGCCTACTTTTGTCAGAGTAATAGCCACATAATGGAGATGAGCAATTGTCACTTTAGTGTCCGCCACCATCTCCTCCTTTCCCTCTCTCTCCCCCAACCCTTTGACACAAAAGGGTGAGACCATTTTCAACCTCTTTAATGTACCTAAGTGCTGTGTACCTTTTCGACTGTGAGCCCACTGTTGGGTAGGGACCGTCTCTATATGTTGCCAATTTGTACTTCCCAAGAGCTTAGTACAGTGCTCTGCACACAGTAAACGCTCAATAAATACGATTGATGATGATGATGATGATGTGTGGCAGCCCTCTCCTGATTTCCCAGAAGCCAGATCTGTTCTGGTTCAACAAGGCCCCAGTGGTGATGGTCAGACGTTTGGTACCTCCCTGGAGACTTTGACTAGGGCCCAGCCTGACTCATTCTATATCCAGAGGACCATCTGGGAGCTTGGTTTATGTTTGAGATAGGCAGCCTTCATCCTAGGAATCATATCTACTACTACAAAGCTTAAATCACGTTAAATCTCCTACTATAACCCCAGCCCGCCCACTTTAATCCTCTCATGCCAACCTACACGCTGTATCTCAGTCTCATCTATTTCATCATTGACCTGTCATCCACATCCTCCTTCCTCATATCAGACAGGCAATTACTGTCCCCACTTTCACAGCTTTATCGAAGGCACATCTCCAAGAGGCCTTCCCTGACTAAGCCCTCATTTCCTCTTGTCCCACTCCCTCTTGTGCCTTGGATTTGCATCCCTTATTCACCCCTCCCTCAGTCCCTCAGCACTTAGATACATATCTGTAATTGATTTAAGTATATTAATATCCCTCTCCTGCTATTGACTTTATGCTTGTTGTGACTGTGAGCCCACTCTTTTAGACTGTGAGCCCACTGTTGGGTAGGGACTGTCTCTATGTGTTGCCAATTTGTACTTCCCAAGCGCTTAGTACAGTGCTCTGCACATAGTAAGCGCTCAATAAATACGATTGATTGATTGATTGTGATCAGAACATGTCTACCAACTCTGTTATATTGTACTTCCCTCAAGCGCTTAATGCAGTGCTCTGCACATAGAAAGTGCTCGATAAATACGATTGATTAAATTATTGATTGACTGATATCTGGTATCCTATTTGCTAAAGATGCTTCGAACCCACTCAACTGGTTGGTCCTGGTCTTTTAGGATGCATTTTTATTCATTCATTCATTCAATCGTATTTATTGAGCACTTACTGTGTGCAGAGCACTGTACTAAGCGCTTGGGAAGTACAAGAGACAATTCCTACCCAACAATGGGCTCACAGTCTAGAAGTGGGGAGACAGCCATCAATTCAAGGAAACAGGCATCAGCTCCCATGGGGCTCACAGTCTCCATCCCCATTTTCCAGATGAGGCATTTTACTTTGGTGGCTGATTTTGTTGCTGCCCTTTCCTCCTTTGTCTCCTTTTCATGTTGGCAGGGAAGGTGTCTGTGTGTCCCTGGGAGCCCAAGCCTTCACTTCCTCTCCAGGCTCCAGTCTCTCTGCACCCTCATTTCATTTTCCCCATGGGAGCTCCCTGTTTTACCAAGAAAAAGTCCAGTTAAAGAGAGGAAGACATGTGGGAGCCGTTGCACGACTCTCGTGCATACTAATAATTGAACCGAAGTTCACTTTTTGGTTATTTTAAGGTTTCCTGCTGCCCAGAATAACTATATTCCATAGAGTATTTTTGTGGTCCTTAAGAGATTTGCACTAAAGCCCAGGCATGAGTAAAATACCATTGTGCACATTGTAAATATTTCCCTCTGCATTTTTTACAACCTGCATGATTTCATTTATTGGACGTATTTTTTGTCGATTTATGGAGCTGAATCTACCTGGGACTTAAATTCTAAAATTGCCCACATAAGGGGTGTATCTACTGAGGATATGGGTTTCACTGTGTCAGGGTGGGGATAGAGAGGAGGCGAAGAGAATTTCAGTTTGGGATTGACATCAAACCTATGCTGAAGGAAAAAAGGAGAGAAGACATCCCTTAAGGTGATTGAGAGTGTGGGAGAAACTCAGAGGACTAAAGAATAGTCCTCTAAATCCAAGATGCATGCATCATTTATTGATGATGATGATAATGATGATGGTATTTGTTAAAGTGCTTACTATGTGCCTAACACTGTTCTAAGCACTGGGGTAGATACAAGGTAATCAGGTTGCCCCACATGGGGCTCACAGTATAAATCCTTATTTTATAAATGAGGTAACTGAGGCACAGAGAAGTTAAGTGGCTTACCCAAGGTCACGCATCAAACAAGTGGCAGAGCCGGGATTAGCACCCACAACTTCTGACTCCCGAGCCCGTGCTCTTTCCACTATGTCCCGTTGATTTTTAAATAATGGAACTAGTTCTCCCTCTCGTCTCTGCCTATTCATAATGCATTCTTCAGATGCTTTTCCTTGTGTCCATCAAGAAAACGTCCAAAAGAACAAGAAAGATACCAGAGCTGAAGTCTCTCGGTCGCCTCCCCCTCATCAATTTTAAGCAAGTCCTGGCTCTGAAACAGCCCTCCCCAGGGGCTATTTTGCAAGAGGGAAAGAACAGACAGATCCACAATCGAGATAAAAATCAAAAATAACCACCCAACAAAGCACCGTGGGCCACTGACCCACGGGGCTTGGTGCAATTCACGACCTCGATAATATCACTGGTGCCACTGCTGGAACAAGAGGGATTTAACCTGTATTCCAGAGGCTCTAGCTGTCCGTCTTCAGATAAGATAAATACCGGGCCAGCTAGCGTTTGAAGAGGCAAAGTCCGGGACCCAAATACCTCTCCTCCTGCCAGGAATCTGGGAAACGCTCTGGATGACTGCACGTTGGCTGACCTCAAGGCGGGTGGATCAGCCCCTCCTCGTCACTTGTTTAACTCCAGGGGAATCTAGGCCTCTCCCTCTCTTTTTCTGGGTCTGGTGATTTGACAATTATCATTGCTACTATATTATGCAAGTCTCATATGTGTCCCTAGTCTGACCTCAGGTTGAATTTTCCCTTGCGAAGTGTTCCGGTCAATTGGCTAGATCCAACTCCAGTGGTGTTAGACTGCGTCACTCGGGTCTCCAGAGTCACAGGGCATTCAGTCCTTCACCCTCGCATAGGCGGACCAAGCGGGAGTGGGGCAGAAGAACCAACTCCCTCTCTGCTGGACTCAGTGAATCCTGTTGCTCCATGATTAAGCGCTTAGTACAGTGCCCTGCACATAGTAAGCGCTCAATAAATACGATTGATGATGATGATCCTTCCCCTCCTTTGACAGTGCCCTGAAAGGGAGCCTCTGTCCTCTGAGACAGTTGTGGGATTCCCCCAAAGCTGTCCATGATGGGGAGAGGGGGTGTGCGATTTACCTGAGAGACCTTGGAATAGATTACAAATTTGTCTGGCCAGCCTACCAGTTCGACCAGTCCCTCGTAGAAGGGGTTGAATTATGACCCAACGTAATAATAATAATGATGATGGTATTTGTTAAGCACTGATGCTTACTATTGCTCTATTTATTTATTTATTTTACTTGTACATACCTATTCTATTTATTTTATTTTGTTAGTAGGTTTGGTTTTGTTGTCTGTCTCCCCCTTTTTGACTGTGAGCCCACTGTTGGGTAGGGTCTGTCTCTATATGTTGCCAACTTGTACTTCTCAAGCGCTTAGTACAGTGCTCTGCACACAGTAAGCACTCAATAAATACGATTGATTGATTCTAATCCCAGCTCCACCTCCTCCTCCCCCTCGTCCCCCTCTCCATCCCCCCATCTTACCTCCTTCCCTTCCCCACAGCACCTGTATATATGTATATATGTTTGTACATATTTATTACTCTATTTATTTATCTATTTTACTTGTACATGTCTATTCTCTTTATTTTATTTTGTTAGTAGGTTTGGTTTTGTTCTCTGTCTTCCCCTTTTAGACTGTGAGCCCACTGTTGGGTAGGGACTGTCTCTATATGTTGCCAACTTGGACTTCCCAAGCACTCAGTACAGTGCTCTGCACACAGTAAGCGATCAATAAATACAATTGATTGATTGATTGATGATGGTATGATGATGATTATGACCCAACGTAATAATAATAACGATGATGGTATTTGTTAAACACTGATGATGGTATTTGTTAAGGGAAGCAGCATGGCTCAGTGGAAAGAACCCGGGCTTGGGAGCCAGAGGTCATGGGTTCTAATCCTGGCTCCGCCACTTGTCGGCTGTGTGACTTTGGGCAAGTCACTTAACTTCTCTGGGCCTCAGTTACCTCATCTGTAAAATGGGGATTAAGACTGTGAGCCCCACGAGGGACAACCTGATCACCTTGTAACCACCTCCCTCAGCGCTTAGAACAGTGTTTTGCACATAGTAAGCACTTAACACATCATCATCATCATCACTTACTATTCATTCATTCATTCAATCGTATTTATTGAGCCCTTACTGTGTGTGAAGCACTGTACTAAGTGCTTGGGAAGTACAAGTCAGCAACATATAGAGACGGTCCCTACCCAACAATGGGCTCACAGTCTAGAAGGGTGAGACAGACAACAAAACAAAATATCTAGACAGGTGTCAAAATCATCAGAACAAATAGAATTATAGCTATATGAATAGAATTATAGCTATGTGTACTAGGCACTGTACTAAGCAGTGGGGGGGATACAAGCAAATCGAATTGGACATCGTCCCTGTCTCATGTGGGGCTCAGTCTCAATCTCCATTTTACAGATGAGTTAACTGAGGCACAGAGAAGTTAAGTGACTTGCCCAAAGTCACACAGCTGACAAATGTAAGTGCCTAGTACAGTGCTCTGCACACAGTAAGTGCTCAATAAATACGATTTAATGGATGAATGAATGAATGAACATGTATATATGTTTGTATATATTTATTACTCTATTTTACTTGTACATATTTATTTTATTTTTTTTATTTTTTTAATATGTGTTGTTTTGTTGTCTGTCTCCCCTTCTAGACTGTGAGCTCACTGTTGGGTAGGGACCGTCTCTAGATGTTGCCAGCTTCTACTTCCCAAGCGCTTAGTCCAGTGCTCTGCACACAGTAAGTGCTCAATAAATACGATTGAATGAATGAATGAATGAATACAACAAGAATACAGCAAGAATAAACTTAAGTGATAATTACGTGGATGTAACTAAATAAAACTAGCGTTCAAGGATCAGTTGTGCTTTCTCTGGAATCATACAGAGCCTAACCTTGGATTGAATGGCGCAAAGAGGAGGGCCTACGCTTCTGCAATTTAGGCAGACGTGTTGGTCTATTAGAAGTTGTCCATAAAAATCCACATAAGCATGAAACGGCATCCCCTCAGGAATCAAAGTATGAAGGGTTCTTCACATAAAGTCTGATCTTTGCAAAGCACGTAAGTTAATGGTGAGGCTGAGGACTTGAAAGCAGTCAAAGTTAAGTAAGTACTCAATAAATACGATTGAATGAATGAATGAATTGGTGGAGCCATGATTTGAACCCATGACCTCTGACTCCCTTGCCCGGGCTCTATTCACTGAGCCACACTGCTTCTCTACAGAAAGTCCTACTTCACTCTTCCATGGCGTTACCCCTAGGTTGGAAGATTGGGTGGCCGAGTAATTTAAACTATGTGGAAAACCAATCACAGCGGCTATAAACCACTTTATCAGATCATCTTGAAGGATTTCACCCGATTTTAATGTTCCGTGGGGCAAAATACATCAATCCCTCGTGGAACCCCCTGGACTCTAGGGATGCACTGCAGCTTCTGCGGCTACAATCAATCAATCAATCAATCAATCGTATTTATTGAGCGCTTACTGTGTGCAGAGCACCGCCCTAAGTGCTTGGGAAGTACAAGTTGGCAACATATAGAGACGGTCCCTACCCAACAGTGGGCTCACAGTCTAAAATCAATCAATCAATCAATCGTATTTATTGAGCACTTACTGTGTGCAGAGCACCGTACTAAGCGCTTGGGAAGTCCAAGTTGGCAACATATAGAGACGGTCCCTACCCAACAGTGGGCTCGCAGTCTAAAAGGGGGAGACGGAGAACAAAACCAAACATACTAACAAAATAAAATAAATAGAATAGATATGTACAAGTAAAATAAATAAATAAATAGAGTAATAAATATGTACAAACATATATACATGTATACAGGTGCTGTGGGGAAAGGAAGGAGGTAAGATGGGGGGATGGAGAGGGGGACGAGGGGGAGAGGAAGGAAGGGGCTCAATCTGGGAAGGCCTCTGGGAATGGCTACAGCCATTACAGGAAATGCTAAAGATTGTTACAACAATAATTTGGTTGTTAGAAAGGCCCAGGCTCTGGGGCTGGGCCCCTGCATTTACTTTTGCTTCCCTGGACTCCCACTCCTGTCAGGAAAGAGAGGTAGTTGTCTCTCCGAGACGGGAAATAGGCCGGGCATCAAAAGTTTTCCCACCCAGGTCATCATCATCATCATCAATCGTATTTATTGAGCACTTACTGTGTGCAGAGCACTGTACTAAGCGCTTGGGAAGTACAAGTTGGCAACATATAGAGACAGTCCCTACCCAACAGTGGGCTCACAGTCTAAAAGGGGGAGACAAAACCAAACATACTAACAAAATAAAATAAATAGATATGTACAAGTAAAATAAATAAATAGAGTAATAAGTATGTACAAACATATATACATATACACAGGTGCTGTGGGGAAGGGAAGGAGGTAAGATGGGGGGATGGAGAGGGGGACGAGGGGGAGAGGAAGGAAGGGGCTCAGTCTGGGAAGGCCTCCTGGAGGAGGTGAGCTCTCAGTAGGGCCTTGAAGGGAGGAAGAGAGCGAGCTTGGCGGATGGGCAGAGGGAGGGCATTCCAGGCCCGGGGGATGACGTGGGCCGGGGGTCGATGGTGGGACAGGCGAGAACGAGGCACGGTGAGGAGATTAGCAGCGGAGGAGCGGAGGGTGCGGGCTGGGATGGCAAATCTAATCTACCCCTCTCTCTCCCTGCCCCTCATTCAGTCAGCCAGTCAATCAGTCATATTTATTGAGCACTTACTGAGTGCAGTACACTGTACTGTTAGGGAGACTACAATATAATTGTATAATAGAAACATTCCCTGCCCACCATGAGCTTACAGTCCAGAGAAGCAGCGTGGCTCAGTGGAAAGAGCCCGGGCTTGGGAGTCAGATGATGAGGATGAGGATGGCATTTATTAAGCGCTTACTATGTGCAAAGCTCAATTTTAGTGCACATATTATAGAGAAGCAGCGTGGCCCAGTGGAAAGAGGCTTTGGAGTCAGAGGTCATGGGTTCAAATCCCGGCTCTGCCACTTGTCAGCTGTGTGATTTTGGTCAACTCACTTAACTTTTCTGTGCCTCAGTTACCTCATCTGTAAAGTGGGGATTAAGACTGTGAGCCCCACGTGGGACGACCCGATCACCTTGTACCCTCCCCAGCGCTTAGAACAGTGCTTGGCACAGAGTAAGTGCTTAATAAATGCCATCATTATTATAATTTTCTGTTGTTCCCAATGTCCCTTTTGCCTTCCTTCTCTAACCCTTTTTACTTCATTTTCTTGCTCTTTCAGCTTCACGTTTCATCTCTCTTCCCTTTGCACCCTTAACTCTTACCATCCCAGTTGATAAACTGGTGAAGGACAATTCACCCTTTGATAAATGATGTGTTCCTCTGCTTTTCTCTTTTCTCTGTCTCTGTCTCAGGCTGGATAAAGGCACCCGTCTATTATTCTCCCAGCTGGGTCCAGATCGGGGCTGAGCTCAGGCCTCGTGGTATGAGGCAGCTGTCTTGGAGTATCATCAGAGTGGGAGGCTCTAGTTAAATATTTGAAAGGGTCCGACTTCTCTCCTTACTAGTCAAAAGCAGCTCGTATTATAAGAGTGAAGGAATATGGGCGGAGGGGAGGGGAGAAAAGTAGACCACAGTTGCTCTGGAGGTCAAGTTTTCCCTCTGGCTATATGATATGTTGGGTAGGGACTGTCTCTATATGTTGCCAATTTGTACTTCCCAAGCGCTTAGTACAGTGCTCTGCACATAGTAAGCGCTCAATAAATACGATTGATGATGATGATGATGATGTCATTCGTAATCAAAGGGAGACGGTATTCTAGTATCTGAAGTTGACACCGGTCCAGCTTCTCCAGAGAGGTATAAGAAGGAAAGCATCACTTGTACTCTATTTTCAAATCACTTGGCAGATTTAGAATTTTCCTCACAATATCACTATAGGGTAGGGTTGGGAAAGGTATCAGATAATCAATCAATCAATCCTATTTATTGAGAGCTTACTGTATGCAGAACACTGTACTAAGTGCTTGGGAAGTACAAGTTGGCAACATATAGAGACAGTCCCTACCCAACAGTGGGCTCACAGTCTAAAAGGGGGAGACAGAGAACAAAACCAAACATATTAACAAAATAAAATAAATAGAATAGATATGTACAAGTAAAATAAATAAATAGAGTAATAGACAAGATAGTAATAGACAAGAATGAGTTTTCCCACCCTTGCTACTTCCCTCCAGTAGCGCTCCAGAGCACGGAGCTGTGACCACCACATTTTTCGGTGGGATTTCATATCGCACATCTCATTCATCCTCAGAAAACCCCAGGTTTATAGATAATGGAATTGAGTCAGGGAAAGATTAAGCTACTTTTCTACCAGGTATCAGACCCCCAGAACCGAGGGGCATATTTAATTGGTATTACGTTAGTCAGAGACTCACAGGAATTCGACTTCTTCTCTTAATAATATAGCACTCCTTAAATCAACACAAACAATAAAAGTTACTGAACCCCTACGGTGAGACAAGTGACATAGTAGAAAGTTTGGGAGTTTATAGAAGGCACGGTCCCTGCTTTCTAAGAACGTACACTGTAATGTGGAAGACATGCACATACATTTGATGAATATTCAATAAATAAAGGAAAGAGACAAAATATTTAAACATGGGTGGATAAGTAAATAACACCTAAACAGAGTAGTACATAATGTGATGAGTGCTGAGGTGGCTAATGGGATAGCGTGGCTGGAAAGTTGGAGTAATTAATCTGGGAAGACCTCATGGAGGAAGTGGCCTTTTAGAATGGCTTTGAAAGAGGGAGGAGGGAGATGGGTTGGTGAAGCAATGTATAATGAGCATCCCGATTCATCTGCCTTTGCTTACCTGGAAATATATTGCCCGTTATAAACCTGTTATAAATTACCTGTCAACCTCTTATAAAATGTTGAGGATAATGTCACCCAGTTGGAGTGACACTGGAGCTAGGTGGAGCCTTAAGAAATAGCTAAGCAGTAACCATACATTTTGGTAAAATATCTCAAGCACAAAGTCGCCCAATAAACCAATCTCTTCATTTGTTTTTGTTATTCTTCTATGGATTCTATAATCTCCTCATTTCTCTTAAAAGGCAAATATAATTCATTATAGTATTTATGGAGAAGCAGCATGGCCTAGTGGCTAGAGCACTAGTGGATAGGCCTGGGAGACAGCAGGACCTGGGTTCTAATCCTGCCTCCACCGCTTGTCTGTTGTGTGAACTTGGGCAAGTCACTTCACTTCTCTGGGCCCAAGTTCCCTCATCTGTAAAGTGGGGATTAAGACTGTGAGCCCCATGTGGGATACGGCCTGTGTCCAACTTGATTAGCTTGTATCTCATACATAGCTTGTATGAGAAGCAGCGTGGCTCACTGGAAAGAGCATGGGCTTTGGAGTCAGAGGTCATGGGTTCGAATCCCGGCTCCGCCACATGTCTGCCGTGTGACCTTGGGCAAGTCACTTAACTTCTCTGAGCCTCAGTTACCTCATCTGTAAAATGGGGACTAAGACTGTGAGCCCCACGTGGGAAAACTTGGTCACTTTGTATCCCCCCAAGCGCTTAGAACAGTGCTTTGCACATAGTAAGCGCTTAACAAATGCCATTATTATTATTATTATTATTATCTACCCCAGTGCTTACAACAGGGCCTGGCATATAGTAAAGCGCTTAACAGATACCATAAAAATGATGATAACGTGGTGCTAAGTACTGAGATAGATGCGAGATAAACAGTGGGCAAAGTCATAACCAAACTAACTCCAGACTAGACACAGTGTTCAAAAAAGACTCAGTTCCTGAAGATCGCTTCTCAGCTGTTGTATGTTTCCTTTCTGTTAATATGCCCCAGAATTAGGGTAACATTTTCAAGGAGCAGCATGGCCTAGAGGATCAAGTGCAGGCTTGGGAGCCAGCAGATCTGGGTTCTAATCCAAACTCAGCCACTTGACTACCATGTGACCTCGGGCGAATCACTTAACTTCTCTGCGCCTCAGTTTCCTCAAATGCAAAATGAGGATTCAATATCTGTTGTCCTTCCTATTTGACTGTGAGCCTCATGTGGGACAGAGACTGTATCTGGCCTGTTTTAGTTGTATCTACCCTAGCTCTTAGAACAGTGCTTGAAACAGAGTAAGCACTTAACAAATACCACCGAAAAATTCCCTGTTTTCTCCTTTCAGCTTTTGCTCAGGTATGGTTCCCAGATTTTTGTCTGTCACATTTGTGTCGTATTTTTCCCTGTCTTATAACTACTTGGCAATTCAGATTTTAGAAAATCAATCAATCAATCAATCAATTGTATTTATTGAGGGCTTACTGTGTGCAGAGCACTGTACTAAGTGCTTGGGAAGTACAAGTTGGCAACATATAGAGGCAGTCCCTACCCAACAGTGGGCTCACAGTCTAAAAGTAACTTTTCTAAAGTAAAAGTAGCTTTATCTTTCCCTGACTCAATTTCATTATCTATAAACTTGGGGTTTTCTGCGGATGAATGAGATATGCGATATGAAATCCGACTGAAAAATGTGATGGCCACAGCTCTGTGCTCTGGAGCATTGCTGGAGGGAAGCAGCAAGGGTGGGAAAATTCATTCTTAGGCTGAGAGACCTCTATTTCTTCTGTTCTTTGTCTCATGACCCTTCCGGGCATCTCCCCATGTTTATAAGAAATGATTTAAAGGTTCTAAAGGGGCAGAGACAGTACATATCATTGTAGAGACTCTTCTTCTTCAGCGAATTGCTTTCCCAATTTCCCACATAGAGAAGTAATAGTCAGTAACTGGAGAGAAAGAGGTTTGAGAACATTCAGCTAGTGATTTCCTGGTCATCATTGGGTAACTGGAATAGGATCAAGGAAAACGAAGTGGGTTATCTATTTGCTCAAGAGGATTAATAAACAAAGAAAACTAGATCCTATCTCTGATCACACAAGGGAAAAATCATCAACATCCATCCCTGCTCAAATTTACGATCTGGCAGTGGAATTACATTCCAGATGATAACAACCTTCGCAGAAAATGGCTCTGATCCTGATCCATCTCTTTCCCTGTCTGCCTTCTGATGAACTCTTTCTCGACCTTCCTGGCCACCATTTGAATTTGATGCAGCTGTCTTATAGTGACTGTCATTCTAGGTAAAGGGGCTGATCTGTTATTCTGAATGGAAAGGGCAGATATGACGACACTTCTTTGTCTTTCTCAGACCCTCTTTCCTAGAAATACTGTCTTTCCACGCCAAGTGAAGAAGCTGATAAATGAACAAGTGATTTGGAAGGAGCCGCAGATACTTCGGCTTAGCATAACAGAAATTTCGATTTCTCAAACATGATCACTCAAGCTTGGAATGACAATCTCAAGTGCAACTTAATGTGCAAGGGAGGATTGGCTATTGTTATCAGGACCTGGGTTTTAGTCCTGGCACCGCCACTTGTCTGCTGCGTGACCTTGGGAAAGTAGCTTCACTTCCCTAGTCCTCAGTTACCGCATCTGTAAAGTGGGGATTAAGACCGGGTGCCCCATATGGGAAAGGGGCTCTGTCATCATCATCAATCGTATTTATTGAGTGCTTACTGTGTGCAGAGCACTGTACCAAGTGCTTGAGAAGTACAAGTTGGCAACATATAGAGACAGTCCCTACCCAACAGTGGGCTCACAGTCTAAAAGGGGGAGACAGAGAACAAAACCAACCATACTAACAAAATAAAATAAATAGAACAGATATGTACAAGTAAAATAAATAAATAGAGTAATAAATACGTACAAGCATATATACATATATACGGGTGCTGTGGGGAAGGGAAAGAGGTAAGATGGGGGATGGAGAGGGGGACGATGTCCAACCTATTAGCTTATATCTACCCCAGCACTTAATACAGTGTTTGGCACAAAGTAAGCACTTAACAAATATCACAGATATTGCAATTATCATTGTTATTATCAGGATACAACTGTTGTGTATTGGACTTGCATACTGGTCAGTGAGAGGAGGGTGGTATGTGTGTGTGTGTATGTGTATATGTAGATGTGTGCATATTGTGGAGCATTCAATCATATTTATTAAGCGCTTACTATATGTACTAAGTGAACAATATAACCATAAACAGTGACATTCTCCGCCCACAATGAGCTCACAGTCTAGTGGTGGGGAGACAAACATCAATATAGATAAATACAATTACAGATATATACATAAGTGCTATGTGGCTGGAAGGGGGAGAAAAGCAAAGGGAACAAGGTAGGGTGACACAGAAGGGAGTGAGGGATGAGGAAAAGTAGGGCTTAGTCTGGGAAGGTCTCTTGGAGAAGATGTGCCTTCAATAAGGCTTTGAAGTGGGGTTGAGTAATTGTCTGTTGGATTTGAGGAGGGAGGGCATTCCAGGTGAGAGGCAGGATGTGGACCAGGTGTTGGCAGTGAGACAGGCAAGATCGAGGCACAGTGGGAAGGTTAGCACCAGAAGAGCGAAGGATGTGGGCTGGATTGTAGAAGGAGAGAAACAAGGTGAGGTAGGAGGGGGGAAAGGTGATGGAGTGCTTTAAAGCCAGTGGTGAGGGGTAGACGAATCAGTGGTTTTTGGTAAAACAGAATTTTCCCCTGGGCTGAGGGGGGGCCCCTTCCAGAACCAAACTACCTAGGCTCAATCTGGAGCAGGACAAGGAGTAGAGATGCTGCCACAGTAAAAATATCAACCCTTTAAAGAGTCTGTCCTCCCTATTGCCATTGGACTGTGCTTGTTTTTTAGGTGCTCCAAACTGCTTGAGAGAGAGTGGATTCAAACCAGGACAACTCTCCACATCAGGTATCAGGGACTATCTGGTGCAAAGGTGAGAAGCAGCGTGGCTCGGTGGAAAGAGCCCGGGCTTTGGAGGCAGAGGTCATGGGTTCAAATCCCAGTTCCACCAACTGTCAACTGTGTGACTTTGGGCAAGTCACTTAACTTCTCTGTGCCTCAGTTACCTCATCTGTAAAATGGGGATTAAAACTGTGAGCCTCCCATGGGACAACCTGATCACCTTGTATCCTCCCTAGCACTTAGAACACTGCTTTGCACATAGTAAGCACTTAACAAATACCATCATTATTGTTATTATTATTATCGGGAAGCAGCGTGGCTCAGTGGAAAGCGCACGGGCTTGGGAACCAGAGGTTGTGGGTTCAAATCCCGGCTCCTCCGCTTGTCAGCTATGTGACTTTGGGCAAGTCACTTAACTTCTCCGTGCCTCAGTTACCTCATCTGTAAAATGGGGATGACTGTGAGCCCCACGTGGGGCAACCTGATCACCTTGTATTCTTCCTAGTGCTTAGAACAGTGCTTTGCACATAGTAAGCGCTTAACAAATGCCATTATTATTATTAAAAGGATTATGCATCTGGTTTGTAGCTATGTGTATGACCATTATTATTCTATGACTGAGCTCAGACTGCCTTTATTATTGCCCGTTGATTTAGAAGAATGCTTCTTAAGATGTGTTATTGAAGAGAGTTTAAACCCTCAATCTGCAGCTGTGGATGTCTGGGGAGATGGGGAGAGGGAAGCTTGGTTTTGGGGACTGTTTACTGTTTATTGTTTCCTCTGCTCTGGAGTCTGGTTTCCTGGACTGGGTTGTGTGTACAGACTTTGGGGATACAGACTTCTTAAGAAATAATCCCTAATCCAGGGCTGAAATTAGAAAACTAGAAAATATTTCTTAATGCAACACCCGCGATGCCATGCACGCTATCCAGGGTACACAACGTAATGTGATGATGCCATGGGTGGCATTCAAGGTAGGGTGCCCCAGAAAGAGACAGTTATAATAATAATTATGGCATTTGTTAAGCACTTACTATGTGCCAGGCACCGTTCCAAGTGCTGGGGTAGATGGAAGATAACCTGGTTGAACACAGTCCCTGTCCCACACAGAACTCACAGTCTTAATCCTTGTTTTACAGACGAGGTAACTGAGGCCCAGAGAAGTGGAGTGACCTGGCCAAGGTAACACAGCAGCAAGTGGCAGGGCTGGGTTTCGAACCCATGACCTTCTGATTCCCAGGCCTGTGCTCTATCCACTATATCATGCTGCTTATTTCTCCACCACCTCTGTCCCCTCAGTGGGCTTCCCTTCACCTCCCAGCGGGAGCACAGGTTCAGGTCATGCAAAGGCAGTAGAGGTGGGCTGAGGCCTCTCTCTCTCAGTTCCACAATTTCCATCTTCCTACTGGGAACACCATAGTGGCAGCAGTAGAGGCAGGGGAAGCACCATGACAACAATACTCTCTATTCTAAAATATTCAGCATCATTATCAATAACGTTTATTGAGCGCCTATTGTTGTACATCCATTGTCTGCAGAGTGCTCAATCAGGCTCTTGGGACTATTCCAATATGCATGAAAGACATGGTTCATGCCTTCTTGAAGTTTACAATCTATTTATTCCCCAGAGCCCCGCGTGAAAGTTGGGTAAGGAGGAAAGCGTGTGTTTTGAAATCTAATTGTTACTAGAAAATACTCCCAAACTCTAAAGGAAATGAAGGAGAGAGATATCACAGTGTGTATTGGGAAGCAGTGTGATTTTTAGACTGTGAGCCCACTGTTGGGTAGGGCCTGTCTCTATATGTTGCCGACTTGTACTTCCCAAGCACTTAGTACAGTGTTCTGCACACAGTAAGCGCTCAATAAATGCGATTGATTGATGTAGTGGAAAGAGCATGGACCTGGGAAGCAGAAGACTTGGAGTTTAATCCCACCTCCGTCGCTTGTCTACTGTGTGACCTTAATCTCTTAACTTCTCTGTGCCTCGGTTCCCTCATCTGCAAAATGGGGATTTAATACCCATGTTCCCTCCTACTTAGAATGTGAGCACCAGGAGGGGCTTGAATTTCTTGTATCTACCCCTAGTAGAGTGCATGGCACATAGTAAGCACTTGGCAAATTCCACAATTATTATTATTATTGGCTCTTAGAGGGGTAAATATATTAATGAAAAAAGAGAAATAAAGAAGCAGGAAGAGAGAGCTAAAGCCATGACCCTGGCTTCTCTCATGGCCCCAGGAAGTTACTATGTCAGGGTCGTCATAGAGATCACAGAGAGCTCTTGTTCCTCACACACAGTTACGTAATGTAATCTCAGCCAAGCCGATCCTCCCTGGAGAAAACCGACATTGCAGACCATCTGAGCCAAGTTTCAGGGAAAAAATCAATAAGATGACTGAAATTCTTTTCCTTGCTGTCGAAGGCTAGTGCTCACAATTACAAATGTGAGGATGGGGGTGGGGAGGACGGAATGGGATCGGAGGAAAAGACGAGGAAGAAAGCCCCTTTTCTTTTCTCTGGGCTTTGCTTTTGTAGTCTCAGTTACACGGGCTCAAGGGCAGTGAGACTGATCCATGCTTTTTCCTCATAGCCGCGACTGGACTGGCCTTTAAGAGCAAAGAGGCCACCTGAGGGAGTGTGTGTAATTGTGTGTGAGTGTGTGTGTGTAGATCTGTGTCTGCCAACTCAGGGGAGGTGCATTCTAAAGGGCTCTGTAAAGTGTGTTCTTCAAATGATGTGGGACGTTCAAGAGATAACAGACAAATTTGCATGCTCTCACACATTCAAATGAGCACACGTGTGTGTGCACATAAGCATGCACACACACACAAAGATCAGGCTCCACCACTCTCCCAGTATCACCAGTGTCACCACCATTGATGCCAGGGGTTATTATTATAACATTTGTTAAGGACTTATTATGTAACAAGCACCGTTCTAAGCACTGGGGCAGACACAAGTTAATCAGGTTGGAAACGGTCTCTGTCCCACATGGAGCTCCCAGTCTAAGTAGGAGGGAGAACATGCATCGAGTCCCCATTTTACAGATGAGAAAATTGAGGCACAAAATGTTAAGGGACTTGCCCAAGGTCGCACAGCAGGCGATGGCAGAATCAGGATTAGAACCCAGGTCCTCTGGCTCCCAGGTATGTAATCTTTCCACCAGGCCACACTGTTCCAGGTTGTGGGTTTCTCTGGTACAATGTTCAGGTGTCAGCCGGGTGGCCAATGGTGGCCCTGGCAAATACTGGACAAGGAGATTTATGTGTCATCACCTGTGTCATGCCCAGGCCACAGAGTAACATAATGATGTCATATGTGGCATTTTGGGGAAGACTATCTGAAACCACTCAGAATGTTTCTCCAAAGAGACCCCCTTCTTTCCCATGCTCCAGAGACTGTGCCACTACTTCTAAGTCCCTGTGAACACAAGCACCAATTCTGAGGCTTGGAAATCGGGAGCAGGATTCCGGGTTGAGGAGACTGGGAGCTGAAAATTAAAGCACCAGACACAAAAGGGCCTGGTGCTTCATCAGTACTGGAAAGGAGACAAATCAGGGGAAACCTCAACTGTACAGTACAAAACCAGTCAAATGACCCCCTTTAATGTCAGAGCGGCCACTTTAAAAGCCTCCAGGATATGGCTTAGAAAGTGTCCAGTTCAGCCAGCTTGCCACTCCTGAGAAGGACAAAAGTGCTGGTCAGTATCTTTCACCCTGACAGCTACCTATACAATCAATCAATCAATCAATGGTATTCATTGATCAGTTAATGTGTGCAGACCACTGTACTAAGAGCTTGGGAGAGTACAATATGACAGAGTGGGTAGACACATTTCCTGCTCACAAGGAGTTTAGAGTCCTAGTGGGGAGAGACCTGATTGAATACCTTAAAGCCAATGGCCAGGAGTTTCTACTTGCTGAGGAGAGGACTGGTCAAATATTAGAGGTTTTTGAGGAGTGGGGAGAAGTGTGCATGCAGAATGACATTTTAGAGTCATTATCTAGGCAGTGGTGTGATGTTTGGACTGGAGAGGGGAGAGACTGGAGTCAGGGAGGCCAGTGAGGAGTCTGATGCAGTAGTTGAGAAGGGATTTTTACGTGGGGGTAGTTTGGATGGGGAGGAAAAGATGGATTCTGGAGATACTGTGAAGAAAGCATAAACAGGATTTGGGGGTCGACTGAATTTGAAGGTTGAAAGAGAGTAGTCAAGGAAAATGAAAATGTTTTTGGTTGAGAGCGAGGGGGTGAAGGTGATGTTATCAACAATGATGGAAAAGTTAGGAAGAGGAGAGGATTTGGGAGAGAAGATGTGGGTTCAGTTTTGGACCTGTTCAGCTTGAGGTGCCATTGGGACATCCAAGTAGAGCTGTCTTGGAAGCAGGAGGAAATGCGAGATTACAGAGAAGGAGAAGCAGTGTGACCTAAAGGATAGAGCAATGCCCTGGAAGTCAGAGGATCTGGGTTCTAATCCCAGCTCTACCACTTTTTTTCTGATTGGCCTTGGACAAGTCACTTAACTTCTCTGTATCTCAGTTAATTCAAATGTAAAATGAGGATTAAGACTGTGAGCCCCATGTGGGACATGGATGGTGTTAAACTTGATCAACTTGTGCCTACCCCAGCGCTTAAGTACAGTGTGTGGCGTAGAGTAAGTGTGTAACAAATATCATTAAAAAAAACAAAAAAATCCAAAAGGATAGAGGGCCACGTAGTGAAGTAGATTTGAAAGTCATTGTTGTAGAGGGGTAGTTGAAGCCAGGAGAGCGAATCAGTTCTCCGAGAGAATGGTTATAGGCTACGAGTAGAAGAGGCCCCAGACCTGAGCCTTGAGGGATTCCCACAGTTAGGGATTAGGAGCCAGAGAACTAGCCAGAGAAATAGTCAAGAAGGAGTGGCAAGAGAGTTAAGAGGTTAATCAGGAGAGACTGTGACCAAGAAATCAAGGTTAGACTGTATTTCAAGGAAGAGAGAGTTGCTCACAATATCAAAGGCTTCTGATAGGTCCAGGAGGATTAGGATGGAGTGCAGCCCATCCTACCTCGGCTTGGTGACTGCCATATGGGTGAAAAATAGACTTTCAGTGACTCATTCATTCATTCATTCATTCTATCATATTTATTGAGTGCTTTCTGTGTACAGAGCACTGTACTAAGCGCTTGGAAAGTACAATTCAGCAACAGAGACAATCCCTGCCCACAACAGGCTCACCGTCTAGGAGGGGGGAGACGGGCATCGAAACAAGGCATCAATGGCATCAATATAAATAAATAGAATTATATATATCCATTATATATACATCATTAATATAAATAAATAGAATTATAAATATGTTCATAGATACACAAGTTCTGTGGAAGGGGGAGGGAGGTAGAGCAAAGGGAGTGAGTCAGGGTGAAGGGGAGGGGAGAGGGAGCAGAGGAAAAGGGGGGCTTAGTTTGGGAAGGCTTCCAGGAGGAGATGAGCCTTCAGTAGGGCTTTGAAGGGGGCAAGTGTGATTGTTTGGAGGATTTGAGGAGGGAGGGCATTCCAGGCCAGAGGTACGACGACGTGGGCCAGGTGTTGATAGTGGAACAGGTGAGAACAGTGAGAAGGTTAGCACCAGAGGAGCGGAGTGTGTAGGCTGCATGTAGAAGGAGAAACGAGAGGTGAGGTAAGAAGGGGCAGGGTGATGAAGAGCTTTGAAGCCAATAGTGAGGAGTTTTTGCTTGATATAGAGGTTGATAGGCAACCACTGGAGATTTTTGAGGAGAGGGGTGACATGCCGTTCACAGGGGTGAACGTTTCTGTAGAAAGATAATCCGGGCAGCAGAGTGAAGTATGGACTGACGTCGGGCGAGGCAGGAGGTTGGGAGGTCATCTAAGAGGCTGATGCAGTAATGCAGTTGGGATAGGATGAGTGATTGTACTAACGTGGTAGTGGCTTGGATGGAGAGTAAAGGGCGGACCTTGGTGATGTTGTGAAGGTTAGACCGGCAGGTTTTGGTGATGGATTGGATATGTGGGTTGAATGAAAGGAGAATCGAGGATGACACCAAGGTTGCGGGCTTGCAAGACAGGAAGGATGACAGTGCCATCCACAGTGATGGAAAAGTCCCACTGGAAGCTTTCCAGGTGGTAGAAAAGGCCTCCAACATGTGTGAACACCCTCCTCATGCAGGATGGATGGTCACATTGGGCCTGTTTGGGGTCTCTACTATCAAAGCCTTTTATCAAAGTCTTTTTACTTCCAGAGCCCAATTCCACAACTTTTCCTACAAATGAAGAGGCAGAGGTCTTGTTCTCTTCTGTCTTCAATGCCCTCAAAAGGGAGGGCAATAATTACAGGCCACGTGACTTAGAGGAAAGTCCGGAGGCCTGTGTTTCACTCCTGACTCCAACACTGGGTGCCAACTGGGTGACCTTGGTCAATTCATTTAACTTCTCTGTGGCTCAGTTTCCTCATCTGTAAGGTAGGTATAATAATGTCTGCTTGCCTTTCCACTTAGACAACGAGGACCCCTGAGGAACAGGAACTGCATCCAGTCTATTATATATCTACCCCATTATTTGACATGTAATAAAACACTAAATCAATACCATTATCATCAGAGCATTTCTTATTTCTTGAGGGTTTCTGGAGAACAAGCCCAGAGTCCACAGTTCAAGGATACTGCTAACCTTTCAGGTAGTCCTGAGAAATGGGAGGAAACTTTTTTTCTCTTTCATGGATAACCTGGACAGTACCATAATAACAGGGCAGGTATTCATTTCAGAATTACCATGTTATTCCTAACGAGGTTGTTTCTGTATTTCCCAACTACACATATTGAAGAGTAGTGAGGCCCATGAAGTGATACATTCAGCAAGCTAATTTTATCTTCTGACAATTGCTATGAGTAGCCGTCAGGCACCAATCTACGTCTTATGTAAAGTTGGACCAGTTTTTGAGGCTGGACGGGTTGATAGATGTGACCGCCAAATCATTAGACTTCATCAGTGTGTCTTTCTGTAAAGACACAGGATTTTCAGGATTTATGGCATTTTTTCCCACAAATCTCTCTGAAACTTCATTCTGTCTTACCTCTGGGTCAGCCTGCTCTCTTTTCTGATGACTCAGACATAATCCTTTGCCGTAGTTTCTCTCTGGCCTAAGGGAATATGGTGTTTCGTAACCATTTCCTCCAGCTGAATTCATTCCCCTGCTAGGATTACAAATATTTTCTTATTTCCTTCTCAGTGCTTTGGGGGCTCTAGAGAGTGAGGGATCTATTGCCATGGAGTAGTCGAGACTGCGAAGATCCAAGAAACCTTCAACCTGTATGAACTGTAGGACTCCAGGGTCTCTTCTAAGCAAGCACAGAATACCAGGTGTACATTTTGGGTTACGTAGCATTTAAGTAGACCATAGTCTAGGGTAGCCAAGGTTGGTTTTACTCATTCCACATGCTCTGAAATCAAGATGAGGTTTTCTGTTGACTTTGAGCAGTACTCCCCCACCTTCTGTCTTGGAATTGGGATGTAAAACCAAGGTGGCAGTACTTCCCTGCCTGATTGTACTTCCCAAGCGCTTAGTACAGTGCTCTGCACATAGTAAGCGCTCAATAAATACGATTGATGATGATGATGATGATTGTGAGCCCGTTGTTGGGTAGGGACCGTCTCTATATGTTGCCGACTTGTACTTCCCAAGCGCTTAGTACAGTGCTCTGCACACAGTAAGCGCTCAATAAATATGATTGAATGAATGAACGGACACTCTGCTTCCCTTAATGGATTATAATAATAATAATAATAATGATAGCATTTGTTAAGTGCTTACTATGTGTTGAGCACTGTTCTAAGCGTGGGGGGGGTTACAAGGTTATCAGCTTGTACCACATGGGTCTCATAGTCTTAATCCCCATTTTACAGATGAGGTAACTGAGGCACAGAGAAGTTAAGTGACTTGCCCAAAGTCACACAGCTAAGTGGTGGAGCCAGGATTAGAACCCATGACCGCTGACTTCCAAGCCCAAGCTCTTTCCACTGAGCCACGCTGCCTCTCATCATCATTATCATCATCATCATCATTATCATCATCAGTGACATTAATTAAGTGCTTAGTGTGTGCATAGCACTGTTTAAGCACTTGGGAGAGTACTATATAACAGATTTGGTAGGGAGATTCCCTGCCCACAATCTAGAGGGGAGAAATGGACATTAATATAAATAAGTAATTAATAATATATAATTTATAGAACAGTGCTTCGCTCATAGTAAGTGCTTAACAAATGCCATCATTATTATTATTATAGATCTGTACATAAGTGCTGTGGGGTTGAAGGACCATCAGCAAAATTGTTATTGGGTTTGACCCATGATCCACCCAGCCCAGGATTTTGTCTCTGGAATATGGGAAGAAACCATGTCACCCTTGGCAGCTGGATACTCCTCCAGGAATGGACCCTGAGCTCTTTTATTCAGTTCTTTCAAACACATTTATTGAGTGCTTGCTGTATGCAATGCACTGTACTAAGCACTTGGGAGAGTACAATATAACAATAGACACATTACCTGCCTTAACTTAAGGTAATAGTCTCTCCTCCTGTCAGCCTTGACCTCACAGAGCTGCCAGAAGCAGTGTGGAGACTGGGGAAAGAGAGGATGAGTGGGAGAGGAGAGAAACTTAATTTTCCACTACAAAATTCTTAGGTTAAAAAATGGGTGGGATCTGTGTCAGGCCGTCTCTAGAGCTTTTGATAACCGGGGTAGGTTGCCATGCTGAACAGAATAGGAGCAGGGGCAGATTAGAGAAGCGGGGCATTTTCTTTGGGGATTAAAAAAGTGTGGACAGTTGGCATGGTTGGACCCGCTCACTCACCACTGTATTTGAGTCTGAGAGTCTAGCTCTGCTTTTAGAATTCTTCTTTGTGTTACACAACCTTTCAGGTAGGTAGTAGTTGTTCTACTTCAACTCTGTAGTAGCAAGACAGGAGACAAGTAGAGGATTGAAAAGAAAATGCAGGTTTTCAAAGACATGGATACGGGAATTTAAGAAGGCCCCTTATCGTTTCTTTGCAGATTAAAATATTTTTAAAAGGCGATGGAGACAGAGCCAAGCATGAGCTGAAAACAGCAAGGAAAACTGTTCTGGTATCAATTTATTTCACAGCAAATGAAACTGGTTCAATCCTTGCCTGGGCCTGATGGAGTCTTTGAAGAATCACTTCATAACAAAAAGTCTTGTCAAAAGCAGAAGGGTGGAAATGTTGAAATTATGCTGAGGATAGAACAGAAAACACATGCAAAAAGCCAGCTCCCTCCACCCAAAATAGAGATATACATGCCCAAACGTATGTGCCCCTCATTAGCTGCGGTGGACATTTCAGGACAAAGACAAGGACTGACTGTTAAGTGAATGTTTGCAGATGAACCTAACATTGCACATTTGATTTGTCTCAGTGCAACTAGTGGATCCCTATAAAGAGTTTCAGACCTGATGGTCATTCTTATGAGGGAGATTGCTTGTTTCTGCCACACTGAATCCAATTAAAAATTGGATTAATAAATGATATTACTAACCGGGGCTGCTAGGCAGGCATACTGAGATATAGCCCTGGTTCTAGGATTGACTTACTGGAGCCATTGGGAAGACTGAAGGTGACTATTTACCAGAGATCAGTCATATAGGCTGAAACGTAGAGCCCTTGCTCTCTGACGATGCCAGGAGGCATGCACTATGGTATCTCAGTCTCTAACTGGAGTTGAGTGTACATATAATGATGGTGTTTGTTAAGTGCTTATTATGTGCCAAGCACTGTTCCAAACACTGGGATAGATACAAGGTTATCAGGTTGTCCCACGTGGGGCTCACAGCCTTAATCCCTATTTTACTGATGAGGTAACTGAGGTGCAGAGAAGTTAAGTGATTTGCCCAAAGTCACACAGCTGACAAGTGGCAGGGGAGCCGGTTTAGAACCCGCAACCTCTGACTCCAAAGGCCGTGCTCTGTCCACTAAGTCACGCTGCTTCTCATAATAATAATTATGGTATGTGTTAAGCACTTACTATGTGCCAGACACTGTACTAAGCTCTGGGGTGGACACAAGCAAATCGGGTTGGACACAGTCCCTTGTCCCACGTGGGGCTCACAAGTCTCAATCCCCGTTTTATAGATGAGGCAACTGAGGCTCAGAGAATTGAAGTGACTTGCCCAAGGTCACACAGCAGGCATGTGGCAGAGCCAGGATTAGAACCCATGACCTTCTGAATCCCAGCCCCATGCTCTATCCACTATGCCGTGCTGCTTCACATAGGGGTAAGTCGGTTCATGGCTTGCATCCTCTAGGTATGCAATAGATTCTAGTTGTCGAACTCAGAGCTTTTGTCCTAGTAGAAATCAGAAGAAACCATTGGTGGAACCAAAATGCACTCTGAGAGTCCAGGTAGTAATACTTTTAACAGAATTTACAGCATTAGAGCAGCATTTACATTCTGAGGAAAATCGCCTCCATTTCTGGATCTTACCAGGCCCTCCACCCTTTCCCCTCTCACCCCTCCTCCCCCTCCCACTTTGCTAGCTGTTGCAACAGATATTTTCACCTCTATTAAAACAATCCCTATCACTGTATTTATAAAAATATAGACGAATGCAGCGACTTTAAGGTGGATTGCTGAATAGCTTTACTTTCCTGTAAAAAATGACACTTTATGAATAGCAAATCGGTGCCTGAGCTCCAGATGTGCTTGTTTTTCTATAAATATGGTATAAATGCTATGATCTCATGCTTTGAAATGTGGCCTGAGGAAGCTCAGTCTCCCTGGGTGGCCCCAAAGCTTTTGGTATCTGGCATTTCTGGGGCCAGCACTCTTTGCCCGGATGGTGAGGGAAGAGTCGGACCTTTAAGGTTGAGAGTTTGGCAACATCAAGGGTGTAGAAAACCAGCAGAGCAAAAAGGAAAAAAAAATAGAACCCTCCTCTTGATAGACTGAATGCAGCTTGAGGACTCAAGGAGCTCTAATCTCTCCAGGATTTGGGTCACTTTCTTGCAGTAAAGAAAGTGTCCTTGGGACAGTCAGCAAGGTCACTTGGCTCACTTCTTCTCCTGAAAGACCCTAGCTAGAGAGAATAGAGTCTCACTATTCAGAAGCCGTAGAATATTAATTGACCATCCCATTGACAGACATGACCCTAAACCACTCAAGGCAGGAATCATCGAGTGTGAATTAATTGATGAAAGCTTAGTAGAAAGCATGCAAAATGAAGGAGGCATCTTGAACCCAGCTAGATACCAGAGAAAAATGCTCCTAAATACCACTGTTGATATGTCAGTGGAGGGGCCCCTGGGGCAGGCAGTGGGTAGAAGAGCTTGGAAGAAGTTTGGAAGAAAGGCACATTCACAGCTGGGGAGGTGTTTTAAAAAAGCCTGGAGGGTAATCCACTTATGGATAATAAAGAGTTGATGGTAGAAGTCTGACTTGGGATAAGGAATTTATCTTGGCACCTGCGTAATAATAACGATACTCTTAGTGCTTATCTTCCAGATGTGCGGCTCATAGCACAAAAGCTCTCTGAAAACCATAATGTTCTATGTAAGAACCTGTAGGTATTCAGTCCTAGTTTGCTTTGAGAAACTCGTCATTTTCCTCAATCTGCTCACTCTTTATCTCCCAGCCTCCACCGCCTATTCAATTTTATTCTGATTGTTTTCTAGGCTGATGAGTTATTAATCTTTCCATCCTGATTTCTTCTGTCCCTCCTGATCATGCTTGGGTTAAGGGGAGAGGCCTGTTTGTTTTCTCAACATAAACATGTTAATTTGATGCATCACGCTTGCCGCTTTCTATGACAATATTTTTGACAGACTGTTTCCAGCCCATTGGGAATATCTAATGAGCTAGAAAGCACAACCGTAAGTAGTGGGAGAGGAGATAGGGGACCAGAAATCTTTTTGCTTTAATTGGGACAATGTGAGGGAATATCGATGATGATATTTATTAATAGAAAGGACAATCGTTTTTCCTTTCAAATCAGAGCAAAGCTATTGCCTCTTTGGAAGAGGTAAACATTGCCCTCTGATCTTTAAGCCATCTATCTTCAGAACTCAGTACTCCAAATTTCCTTTTTGATTCCAAGGACTCCTATTACAAAAGTTCAATGAAAGATAGGATTCTGGGCCCTGCTTTGTAGATGAGATCATCAAACATTTTGGATGCTTCACCCAGGTGTTTTAAGGGGTAAATTCTCATGTGCTATTCACTCAGTCAATCTGAAGCGTTCTCCAATTTTGGATTATTATTATTGTGGCATTTGTTAAGTGCTAACTCTATGTCAATTACTGTTTGAAATGTTGGGCTAGATACAAGTTAATTAGGCTGGACACAATCCCTGTCCCACAATAGGCTCGGTTTAAGTAGGAGAGAGACCAGGTATTTGATCTCCATTTTGAAATTCAGGCACAGAGAAGTTAAGTGACTTGCCTAACTTCACACAGCAGGCAAGTGGCAGAGCCAGGATCAGAATCCTGGACC
This sequence comes from Tachyglossus aculeatus, assembly GCF_015852505.1. Lineage (NCBI taxonomy): Eukaryota > Metazoa > Chordata > Mammalia > Monotremata > Tachyglossidae > Tachyglossus > Tachyglossus aculeatus. The sequence goes on from NC_052072.1 coordinate 50,913,775, forward strand.
TCTGATTCCCAGGCCCCTGCTCTTTCCACGAGGCCACACTGCTCCTTAAATGGTTCTCCCTCCCCAATTTAACCCATTTATTTATCCACCCACCCCTCCCACCCATCCTAAATTTCTTGTACTATCAATCAATCAATTAACTAATCAATCAGTGATATTTATTGAGTGCCTCCTGTTTGCTCCACACAGTAAGTGCTCAATAAATGTGATTGAATGAATGAATGAATGCTAACTAAGCTTGTAGTATAATGGCAAAGCCAGTAAAACAGAAGTGATTTATGTATATATGGTTGTACATATTTATTACTCTATTTATTTATTTATTTATTTATTTTACTTGTACATTTCTATCCTATTTATTTTATTTTGTTGGTATGTTTGGTTCTGTTCTCCCCCTTTTAGACTGTGAGCCCACTGTTGGGTAGGGACTGTCTCTATGTGTTGCCAATTTGTACTTCCCAAGCGCTTAGTACAGTGCTCTGCACATAGTAAGCGCTCAATAAATACGATTGATTGATTGATTTACAAATATGGAAGCAACAACAACACAGATAAAGGTAGGTGGTAGCATGAATGAGTCAGGATGGAATAACTGAATTATTGAATGTACAATTGCAGGTACATATGTGTGTGTGTGCTAACAAACTATCTCTCTGCTAACTTCTTTTTTGAAGTTGTTTTACTGTTATTATTATGGTATTTGTTGAGTGCTTACTGTGTGCCAGGCACTGTACTAAGCATTTGGGTGGATATAAGCAAATTGGGTTGGACACAGTCTCTGTCCCACATAGGGCTCCCAGTCTATCTACCGTTTTATAGATGAGGGAACTGAGGCACAGAGAAGTGAAGTGACTTGCCTAAGGTCACATAGCAGACAAGTGGCATATTTGGGATTAGAACCCATGACCTTCCAACTTCCAGGCCCGTGCTCTATCCCCTATGCCATGGTGATTCCCGTGTCTTTTCCCTGAGGTGATCTCTGCTTCTGTTCTAGGGGTCCTGGACCCTCATTTTTGTTCTGTGCTCCCTCCTCACTCAACCTTACTGGCTCTTCTCCAGAGTCAGATCTCTTTTCGAGTCCCTCCCCATAACTATAAATATTGTATTACTTGCACATATCTATTCTATTTATTTTATTTTGTTTATTTTATTTTATTTAGTGTGTTTGGTTTTGTTCTCTGTCTCCCCCTTCTAGACTGTGGAGGTTGGGACTGTTGGGTAGGGACTGTCTCTATATGTTGCCAATTTGTACTTCCCAAGCGCTTAGTACAGTGCTCTGCACACAGTAAGCGCTCAATAAATACGATTGATGATGATGATGATGAAAGGCAAGATGGAAACCGTTCTTTAAGATTACCAGTAATTTATTTCAGCGTCTGTCTCTCCCACTAGATTGTAAGCTTCTTGAAGGCAGGGGTCATGATTTCCCCCTCGAGACTGTAAACTCTGTTGTACTGCACTCTCCTAAATGCTTAGTAAAGTCAACTCTGCATTCAATAATTAATATTGATTTGTGAATTGATTTATTTTAACTCAAACTCTCTCAATCAATCAATCAACAGCATTTATTGAGCATTGACTGTGAGTAGAGTTACTTAGTCCTTGGGAGAGCAGAAGTACAGTCTCCTGCACAGAATAAATGCTCAGTCAATACTGTCGGTTGATTGATTGATTGACTGATTAATCTTCCTGAAACGTACCTCAGCAAACGTCTCACTTTTCCTCCAAACCTTCCAGTAGATGTTCACCTCCCTCTGCATAAAGCAAAGACTCCTTACCATTACAAGGTGGCCTAGTGAAAAGAGCACAGGCCTGGTGTTCAGAGCAACTGGGTTCTACTCCCGGCTCTGCCCCAAGTCTGCTGTGTTACCTTGGGCAAGTTACTTAACTTCTCTGTGCTTCAGTTACCTCATCTGTAAAATGGGGATTAAATCCTACTCCCTCCTACTTAAATTTACATATACGTGCATATGAGTGTGTGGTGCGTGTACGGGCGTGTGTGTACATCTGTGTGTATGTGCATAGTCTATATTTCTGTGCATCTCCCTGACTGAAGTGTAAACTTCTTGTGGGCAGGGAATATGTCATGTGTTTTTGCTTTATCTTCCAACCACTTAGTACAGTGCGCTGCACTTAGCAGACATTTGGGAAATACCATTACTACTATTACTATTCCTGGGAAATACCAGTTACCTCATCTGTAAAATGGGATTAAGACTGTGAGCCCCACGTGGGACACCCTGATCACTTTGTATCTGCCCCAGCGCTTAGAACAGTACTTTGCACATAGTAAGCGCTTAACAAATGCCAACATTATTATTATTATTACTAGGTCAGAATATGACCAAGATGGAAAACTCAGGCAGTCAGTAGACAAAATTCACTAAACGTCTGTACTGTTCAGAGTTCCAAATCTAGTGCTACAGTGAGTCAGAAGGAAACTAGGAGATACCTTGAGAGACTTTCTAGGGGTGATGAGACACTGAAAATTTCTCCTAGACATAAAGAATAGAAAACCTGAATTAATGAATACATTACTGAGGACAGCTGTAGAGAAGTACTCAAGCGCTGAGACATTTACTGCTTGAGGAGTTAGAGTGACTGCAGGCAGGTGGGAGTAGTCTGAGAAGGCTTCAGGAAGAGAACCCTGAAGAGATTGAAATGAGTAGAAGAATATAGTGTGGCAGAGGAGAGAGGAGAAAGGGTCAGTCAGGCCAAATGGTGTGCAATAGCCTAGGACTGTGCTGAGAATAGGATAATGTTGGCATGGATTGTGTACCGGATTTCCAAACTGTAGAGTCAATCAATCAATCAATCGCATTTATTGAGCGCTTACTGTGTGCAGAGCACTGTACTAAGCACTTGGAAAGTACAAGTTGGCAACATTTAGAGACAGTCCCTACCCAACAGTGGGCTCACAGTCTAAAAGTAGAGTAGAGTCCCCACATAAGTACTGGAGTGAAACGATAGTGCTGCTTGCTTCACAAATTCAAATTAATAGGGATGGTGCCAACTGAGAACTTTAAAGATAAATGTCTTATTCATTGTGATTCCTGCACTAAAACCTCCTGGCGTCCAGGGAAACAGAGACAGCAGGACAAGACTGTGTAATCATTTTCTCCCTGCCCTTAAATGGGACGAGGCAGGTGACATCATTAAACTTCTTTCCAGGTCACAGAAACATTTATCTGCCACTGCTGCTGGATGGTAAGAGGATAAAGCCAACTGTGATTCAAGTTTCTTGGACTTCATTTCAATCATTCAAACAGTCATTGAATGGTACTTATTAAGTGCTTTCTGTGCGCAGAACACCAAACTAAGCGCTTAAGAGAATCCAATAAAACACAGTTCGTTGACACGTTCTCTGACCACAAGGAGCTTACGGTCTAGAGGGGGAGACAGACATTAATGTAAATGAATAAATTATGGACGTGTAGCTAAGTGATATGGGGTTGAGATGAATAAAGGGTACAAATCCTTGTGCGAGAGCAAAGCAGAAGGGAGAAAGAGTGGGGGAAATGAGGGCTTAACTCAAATCTATTAAAAATGAACCACTACCTGATTTTTAGTGGGAAAAAGGGAGAGTACTTAGGAGTAGTTCTCCTACTAAGTCTCCTGGTCACACTTCTACCTCAGGTGGAGTAGAGTTAATTAGTTCGGAAGTCCCCGACTAGGGCATGACTAGTCAGGATAGCTTCAGTCTCAGCCTGCTCTGAATATACCCCCTAGTGTCCTGCCTTTAACCTTTATGGAGGGTCTTTCCTAGGAGACTTGGGATATGAAGGACAATTTTCAGTGAGTTTTCTATTGTAGCCAGGGTTCAAAGAAACTAAAAGCTGTAGGGGGAGGGGGAAGACACTGATCATCTGGTTTTTCATCCCAGCAGGCCCCTGGACCGGCCCCTCCTGTCTTTTAAATCCCCTCTTTACCCAGAGCACCAAATGCAACGGAGATTACGAGGGAGAGGAAATTAGGCCAAGCGTGTTTCGGAAAGGAAAGGTGATTATCAATGTGAGGACCCAAACTAGAAAAAATGGGCTGGGTACCTAAGGAGTGGACAGGCATTTTTCTTTCTGTATTCATAAAAAATTGCATTACCAAGTGAAGGTTTTTATGGCTAACCTGAAAAATCAAGGACTGAAGTGAACCAGAGAAATTCCCTTTACTGACTACCTTTGAAGTTCTTTAAGCAGGTAGTCTTAATGGAGAGTATAATTATGAAAATGTACTAATGCTGAACACCAAACTTGATAAGTTTTCAATCACACATGGTAGTCCCTCCCCACTCTCAACTTTCCCCACTCTTTCGTCATCTCCATCTAGATTTTGCTCTCTCCACCAAATTCAAAACAGTTTTATTCCTAAGTCCCATAGCCCTGACAATCCAGAGATTGTTGGGGCAGGGGCAGATATGCTCCCAGCATATTTGTTTGGGTAGGCGTGGGTAGCGCATTTGAGCATGACCTAGTGGAAAGAGCTTGGGCCTTCTAGACTGTGAGCCCACTGTTGGGTAGGGACCGTCTCTATATGTTGCCAACTTGTACTTCCCAAGCGCTTAGTACAGTGCTCTGCACACAGTAAGTGCTCAATAAATATGATTGATTGATTGATTAATAGAATGGGAGTCAGAATATGAATAAATATGAATAAATGAATAATATAATTATAATATAATATAATATGAATAATATGAATAAATAAGACACATTCCCTGGCTCCAGCTACCTCCTTGTGAATTTAAACTATGCTCTGCTGCCCGGATCATCTTAGGAAAGCATATGATTCATAACACATCTCCCTACTCATCTAAAGTCTCCAATGGCAACACTTATCCCTCTGCATCAAATAAAAGCTCTTGAAAAATGGCTACAGGACTATTCACTAGGTTTATCTTTCTTATGTATCTGCTCTCTCCACCTGCTGCTTCCAACTCATACCCTTTGATCCTTACATAGTAATCTTCTTAGTGATGCCTCATTCTTGACTCTTTCCTCTCTCTGAAAATCCCTCCTCCTTCAAGTCTACCAAACCACGTTCCTCCATGTCTTTAAAGTCTTTCTGAGAAGTTGCGTTCCTGAACTAATTTATGCCACTCCTGATTAGGTCATCTCAAGAATACGCTTAGCTTTTATACAAATACTGATTTATTCATATTCTTTATCCATACTCTTGGTGTTACCAGTTAGGTAAGCAACGTGGTCTAGTGGTTAGAGCACGGGCCGGGAGTCAGAAAGACGTGGGCTTTAATCTTAGCTCTGCCACTTATCTGCTCTTTGACCTTGGGCAAGTTGCTTTAGTCACTTCTCTGTTCCTTAGTTACCTCACCTGTAAAATGGGGATTAAGATTGGGTGTCTCATGTCGGGCAGGGACTCTGTCCTACCTCGTTGTCTTGTATCAACTCCAGTGCTTACTACAGTGCCTGGCACATAGTAAGTGCTTAGCAAATACTATAAAAAAATTAATACTAATAAATGTGGTATTTTTTAAGTGCTTTCTATGTGCCAGGCACTGTACTAAGCACTGGGGTAGAGGCAAGATAATCTCATCCTGCCTGGGGCTCACAGTCAAGTAAGAGGGAAAACAGATATTTAATTTCCATTTTACAGATGAGGGAATTGAGGCCCAGAGAAGTTAAGTGACTTGCCCTCAGCCACACAGCAGACAAGTGGTGAAGTAGGGGTTTAGAACCCAAATCCTCTAACTTCCAGGTCTGTGCTCTTTCCACTAGGCCATGCTGCTTCCCATCTTACCAGATCTAAATTGCTCCCTTTGGTCCCCACTTAATGTATGCTCTTTGTGACTGCCTGCCTTCCACATTGGGGAATATGTCTTTTACTTCTGTTGCACCCTCCAAAGACCTTAGTACGGTACTTTGCTCAGTAAATACTGAAAAAATTCATTCAATTCATTCAATTGTATTTATTGAGCGCTTACTGTGTGCGGAGCATTGTACTAAGAGCTTGGAAAGTACAAGTTGGCAACATATAGAGACGGTCCCTACCCAACAGTGGGCTCACAGTCTAGAATAAATGAATGAATGAATGTGGCTACTTGGCAGAGCAGCCTAGCACTGACCTGCATCAGGGAATTGTTTTGGGATTTTTAAAAAAATGGTATTTAAGTTATTACTGTGTTCCAGGGACTGTACTAAATGCTGGAGTAGATACAAGCTAATTAGGTTGAAGAACAGTGGGCTCACAGTCTTAATCTCCATTTTACAGATGAGGTACCTGAGGCACAGAGAAGTGAAGTGACTTGCCCAAAGTCACACAGCATACAGTAGCAGTGTCAGGATTAGAACCCAGGTCCTTCTGACTCCCAGCCCTGTGCTCTGTCCATTAGGCTGCATGGTTTCTCATTAGCAACACACGCTTGACGTCATCACCCAATTCCATGACCAAGGCAGCCCTGTACTAGAGTGCTAGTGTGCAAGAGAGTCTCTCTTCTAGACCCTCACACTTACAGATAATAATAATACTAATACTAATACTAATAATAATAATAATAATAGTAATGATGGCATTTGTTAAGCACTTACTATGTGCAAAGCACTGTTCTAAGCGCTGGGGGAGATACAAGGTTATCAGGTTGTCCCACGTGGGGCTCACAGTCTCAATCCCCATTTTACAGATGAGGATGTAAAATGCCCCAGGAGAATGCCTCCCTCTCATGCTCCAGAAGACCTTGCTCACTACTTTGTTGAGAAAATCAAAACTATCCTCCCCAAACTCCCTCTTACTTCCCGACCTCTGACCCACCCCAATAATAATGATAATGATAATGGTATTTGTTAAGCACTTGCTATGTGCCAAGCACTGTTCTAAACGCTGGGGGAGATACAAGGTAACCAAGTTGTCCCACATGGGGCTCACGTGGCTCAGTGGAAAGAGCATGGGTTTTGGAGATAGAGGTCATGGGTTCAAATTCCGGCTCCGCCAATTGTCAGCTGTGTGACTTTGGACAAGTCACTTAATAATAATAATAGTAATAATAATGATAGCATTTATTAAGCACTTACTGTGTGCAAAGTACTGTTCTAAGCGCTGGGGAGGTACAAGGTGATCAGGTTGTCCCACGGGGGGTTCATAGTCTTCATCCCCATTTTACAGTTAACTTCTCTGGGCCTCAGTTACCTCACCTGTAAAATGAGGATTAAGACTGTGAGCCCTCCATGGGACTACCTGATCACCTGGTAACCTCCCCAGCGCTTAGAACAGTGCTTTGCACACATAGTAAGCGCTTAATAAATGCCATTATTATTATTATTAATCCCCTTTTTACAGATGAGGTAACTGAGGTCCAGAGAAGTGAAGTGACTTACCCAAAGTCACACAACAGACAAGTGATAGAGTCGGGATTAGAACCCATGTCCTCTGACTCCCAAGCCTGGGCTCTTTCCACTAAGCCACGCTGCTTTAATATCCACTCTCTCATCTTCTCAGCCATCTCTCAAGAGGTGGTCTCCATCTGCTTTCAAAATCTAAGCCCTCCATGTATAGCACTCCTTCTCTCCTTAAAACCTTTGCTCTCAATCTTCTTCCCTCCCTGACCACCATCTTCAACCTGTCACACTGATGGCTCCTTCCACTCTGTTCTCCCACATGTTCACATCTCCCCTATCCTAAAAAAACTAAACTTCTCTGGATTCTACTGCCTCTAAAACTGTCACCCCCTCTCACCTCACTCCTCCCGTTTCAATTCAAACTCTTCAAACTGTTTGTAACTGCTGCCTTCACTTTCTCTCTTACAACTACCTTCTTGACCCTTATAATTGAAATTCCATTCTGCCTTTACTAAACCAGAAAGGCTCTCTCTTGGTCACCAAATGTTCTTCTTACCTAATCTAACAGGGCCTACTCTATCATTAGCCTAGTAGACCTCTTGGCTGCCCCTGACACTGTGGACCACTCTCTTTTCCTGGAAACACTATTTAACCTTGGTCTCTCTGGGTTTTCCTCTTACATCTCTGGCCGATCCTTTTCAATATTTTTTGTGACTTTTCCTCTACCTCCCACGCCCTAATTGTAGGTGATGCGCAAGACTCTATTTTGGATCGCTGTCTCTTCTCAATTAACATTCACTACGCTTGAGTAGCTCATCCACTCTTATGGCTTCAACTAGAACCTCTTGGTGGATGACTCCCTAATTTATCTCCTAGGCCTGACCTCTCTATTCCTCTGAAATCTCACATTACCTCCCGCCTCCAGGGTATCTTTTTATTGATGTCCTGTTAATGCCGCAAGTTTAATATATCCAAAACTGAACTCATCATCCCTCGCAAATATTCTCCTCCTCCTAACTTCTCTGATTTCAGTCTCCCCCTTCTCTACCCTCTACATCACTTCATTGCTTGGGTTATTTGTGTGTCATTCTGCACACATTTCCCTTTTTCTCAGAAACCTCCAGTGCTTAGTCATTCCTTGTGGCAACAAGCAGAAACTCCAGACCGTTGGCTTTGAGGTACTCAAATCGGCTCTCTCCCTTCTCCTTATTCACGCTTCTCCCACTGCACCCCAGCTCGCGCTTTTCATTCTTCTCAAGGTAACCTATTCGCTGTGACTTGTTCTTGTCTCTCTTGCTACAGAACTCTTGATCACTCCCACCCAGCCAAATCATTCATTCATTCAATCATATTTATTGAACACTTACTGTGTGCAAAGCACTGTACTAAGTGCTTGGGAAAGTACAATACAACAGTAAGCAGCCTGTCCACAATGAGCTAAATCCATCAGACCCCAGCTTGCCCCATCTTCAGCACTCTTATAAAAAAAAGCTCATCTCGTGTTCTCTGCCCTGCTTCCATGTATTTTGCCTCTTGAGCTGAGATACATCCTTTTTCAAGATCAGCTTTAAACCGATGCGGGCTCTGGGCCTCTATAGGGAATGAGATTTAATTATCAGGAGGCAAGAGGAAACCTTGGCAAAATTGTTCCTTTTGCCAGTCATCTGTAAACTGTGCCCTTTCACCAGATTGTTCTCAGCCCAGGAGGAATGGGGCACGATTTCTGACTGTCCCTGATTAGATGTGTCGTGTGAGGATGTGAGGGTGGGTAGATTATCAACAGAAGTCAACGATCTGTGGAAATACTAATCACCTATTTCCTGTGGACCATTGATCCTCTAATGATCATTCAGAACTTCAGACCAGATGTCTGCCATTCCAGTTGTTTATTGCTTTCGGAAAAGCTTTTTCATTTTAGTGGAATCAGCAGGAAAATGGGAAATGAGTTGGAAAACGGGGATAAGTAGAAACAATAAGGGGACTGAGTCTTGGATAAACTTTCCTCCCTCTTGTTTTGTTGGGCTTTTTATTTTTTTCAGCACAGGATTATGTGTTTTGTTGTTTAAAAGACAAATGGCCATAAAACTAATTAGGCCGGCAGAAGTCCTGTTCTAGGAAACGGATGCTGTGAAAGGAGGAACTTGTGACTGATGAAGGAGTAAGATGGCTGATGAAGTATCTCAAAGTGAGCATCTTCTCTAACTCCTCAGACAATCAGTTTGAGAATGCAGCAAAATATCCAGCCACATCGGCCTGCCAAATTGTCCTATTCTAGTCATGCATTCACTCAATCGTATTTATTGAGCACTTACTGTGTGCAGAGCACTGTACTAAGCGCTTGGGAAGTACAAGTCTAGTCGACATTGACAGGGGCTAAGCACAGCTTCCTGACTTTCTCAGGTAAGGAGGACCCGGACCCTGCCAGATTGTCTTATAATCAACCTAAGATACTAAAATCCCCCACTTCTTACTTCCTTCCCTTCCCCACAGCACCTGTATATATGTATATATGTTTGTACATATTTATTACTCTATTAATTTATTTATTTTACTTGTACATATCTATTCTATTTATTTTATTTTGTTAGTATGTTTGGTTTTGTTCTCTGTCTTCCCCTTTTAGACTGTGAGCCCACTGTTGGGTAGGGACCGTCTCTATATGTGGCCAGCTTGTCCTTCCCAAGCGCTTAGTACAGTGCTCTGCACATAGTAAGCGCTCAATAAATACGATTGATTGATAAAATGTAGGGAGCAGATGGTTTCCTTGCTGGTGAAATGAAATAAAGAATTCTCTGTTTCTTGCCTTCCTCCCTCTGACCCCATCTCTGGCTACTCTGGACGTTAGAGTCTTAGTGCTGAATGACCTTTTGGAAGAGTGTGGGCTTAGAAAGACCATTTTCCTCAAAGCTACCCGAGCCAAAAACCTAACATCATGGAGCAGTGGCAGCCACGCCGGTGGCCGAACCCATGGGAACATGAGCTCATCACCCCTTCCATGTGTATGCCAGGTGTGCCCACTAGATTACAAACTCCTTGAGGGCAGAAGACTTATACATCAACTCTGTATTGTACTTCTGAGGTATTTTAGATTTCCTCTATTCAATCTTACCTATACAGAGAATGCAAAACCCTCATGCTTCAGCCTTGGTATTCCATCCTATGAGACACGTTCCTTAGCTATATTCATTCATTCATTCAATCGTATTTATTGAGCGCTTACTGTGTGCAGAGCACTTTACTAAGCGCTTGGGAAGTACAAGTTGGCAACATATAGAGACGGTCCCTACCCAACAACGGGCTCACAGTCTAGAAGCTATATCCGGGGCAAGGCTTTTCACCACCACCAAAGCAAAGCCTTATACAATCAGTCAATCAATCAATCAATGGCATTGATTGAGCATTTACTGTGTGCGGAGCACTGTACTAAGCAATTACAATGCAATTGAGGAACAGAGTCGCCTAGTGGAAAGTGCAAGAGCCTGGGGGTCAGAACCTGGGTTCTAATCTCAGCACCACCACTTGTCAGCTGTGTGACTTTGGGTAAGTCACTTAACATCTCTGTGCTTCAGTTCCCTCATCTGCAGAATGGGGGTTCAATACCTGTTCTCCCTCCTACTTAGACTGTAAGCCCCCTGTGGGACCTGATTATCTTGTATCTACTCCAGCACTTATACAGAGTTCGGCACATAGTTAAGTGCTTAACAATTACTACAAGTATTACTATTATTATAGGTAGACACAATCTCTGGTCACAAGGTTCTTTAGATTAGAAGGGGAGACAGACATTAAAAAAATTACAGTTGGATATGTACATAGGCTCTGCCTCATCACCAAGCAAGGGCATTTAGCGTGGTTCGGTGGAAAGAGCCTGGGCTTTGGAGTCAGAGGTCATGGGTTCAAATCCCGGCTCCACCACTTATCAGCTGTGTGACTTTGGGCAAGTCACTTAACTTCTCTGGGCCTCAGTTACCTCATCTGTAAAATGGGGATGAAGACTGTGAGCCCCCCGTGGGACAACCTGATCACCTTGTTAACCTCCCCAGTGCTTAGAACAGTGCTTTGCACATAGTAAGCGCTTAATAAATGCTACCATTATTATTATTATTATTATTATTATTTAGATATCCTTCAAGTTCGAAGATGATAGCATTGAAAGTGAAATGTTGTTACCTCCAGGAAACAGGAGGAACTGTTGGCCATATCAGGCTAGGTCAGAGAGAAAGCCATTTTCATACTACCGGGGCACCTCTGAAGTGCGTATGTAGTTCTACACTTATCATAGATTATTATAATAATAATTTTATTAATTATACTATATTATTAATAATAATGATGGCATTTGTTAAGCGCTTACTATGAGCGCTTAACTTACTTAGAGCACTGTTCTAAGCGCTGGGGGGGATACAAGGTGATCAAGTTGTCCCACTTGGGGCTCACAGTCTTGATCCCCATTTTACAGATGAGGGAACTGAGGCTCAGAGAAGTTAAGTGACTTGCCCAAGGTCAGACAGCAGACATGCGGCGGAGCCGGGATTCGAACCCATGACCTCTGACTCCAAAGCCCAGGCTCTTTCCACTGAGCCATGCTGCTTGAGGAGGAAATCCTGTGACCTTCATGTCAGGAGTGTTCTGAACAATCCCTTCACTACAGAAGCGCAAAGAACCAGCTAAGATGTGAAGAAAAATCATAAAGTACCCAGGCCCGATGGCTTTACTGCAGAAAAAGTATAAGCTAAAAGGGAGGTTAAGAGTTAAAAACTATCTTATTTCTTCATTTTATGGAACAACGAGGTCATGCCACAGGGCTTCCAAGATGCCACCACAAATACCCTTATCAAGAAGGAAGTATAGGGTGCTGACAGAGGACACCATTGGAGCATCAAACTTTTTTTTCTAGCGGGCCAGATCCAGTCCGAATCGCGGACCAGCTGACAGAAAATATCATTAACTGTGCCCTCCCTGAATCAAACTGTGGCTTTAGACCAAATGCCAGCACATCAGGTAGTACGACAGATACAGAAGAAGTCAGAGAACAATGCCAATACCTCCAAAACCCAACTGTTGGGAAAACATTTGGAAGACAGCATTGCCTAGTGGAAAGAACAAAAGACGAGGGATCGGAAGACCTAAGTTTTAGTTAAGATCTGCTCTGCCCTACTGTGTGATCCTGGACATGATGCTTAAAATCTTCGCACCTCAGTTTCCTCCTCATCTGTAAAATTGGCACAACATACCTGCTCTCTCTATTTCTTAGAGAGCCCTGTTTAGGACATAACTGTGCATGATCAGATAATTTTGAACCTACTCAAACTCTTAGTATGGTGCGTTGACATCTAGCAAGCACTTAATAAATACGATAATTATTACCATGATTAAGTGGAAGGAACGTTTCTAGGAGTCAAGAGATCTGGATCTGTCTACGGTCTGCTGTGTGACTTTGGGCAAATCTTTTACCTTTTCTGTTTCTCAGTTCCTTCATCTACTGATTGGTAATAAAAAATAACAGCATCTTCTTACTTCCCAAGATGTGGGGAGGATAAAATGAGATAACGAGCGTGAAAGTGCTTCAGAAAAAATAAAAACTCGTTACCTAAATTCAAGGTATTATTTAACATCTTCTGCAGAACTAGGCCCCGTCAATACTCAAAAAATTTGGTTGCCCTGATAAGTTCACTATAATTTGATGATGTCTTGCCTGACCCTTCTCTCATCACCACTGAAAAAAGGACGCTTAGAACAACACTTAGAAGTGACCAGAGCTTAGAATAGTGCTTGACACATAGTAACTATATAAGAAATACCATAAAAAACCCCACAGAGGACTGCGTGGAAGGTACAATCCTTGCCAAAAGTGAGAATGTGGCAGTGTTGGAAATTAGGTCTGTTGGCAGACGATGGTTTTGACAATGTTTAAATTTGTATTGGAGGTAAAATTGAGGTCCAAGGACGGAAAGAGAAAGAGGAAATGTATTCTTGTAGCACTTATTAACTGGAAACTTCATTTCCCAGAAGCCAAAGGCTTACGTTTCACAGAATCTAGGAATGAGAGCCAACCAGCAACCTGGTTGGAACCTTCAATTGAGAAGAAGAAAATCTGGCTGGCATCTCTCTTACTTCCATCAGACTGGGGCACATGCTGGTAGTATTACCGACACCCATGCCCATTGTCCTAGCCAGTTTCTCCCAACGTTGAACCCCCTCCCCAAATCCCCGTCCCTCTGCCTCCCCCATCCCAAATTACCTGGCTACCTATGTTATTGAAAAAAATTGAAACATGTGCTCTCCCTAAAATCTCTCCTGCTCCGCTCCAGTCCTTCCTTCCTCCTGCCCCTTCTTCAACTCTTCCAACCTTCCCAGTAGTATCTCTAGAGATGATCTCCTGCCTTCTCTCAAAATCCACCCCCTCCACCTGCACATCTGACCCCATCCCTTCACACCTTATCAAAACACTTGCCCTCTCCCTTCTTCCCTCCCTGACCACCATCTTCAATTGTTGGTCTCCACTGGCTTCTTCCCCACAAATTTAAAACACGCTCATGTCTCCCCTATCTTAAAAACCCCTCCCTTTACCCCACAGATCCCTCCAGTTGTTGCCTCAACTCCCTCCTACCATTCCTCTCCAAGCTCCTTTGAGTGAGTTGTCTACCTCTGCTGTTTCAAGTTCCTCTTCTCCAGTTTATTCCTTGACCTCACTCCAATCTGGCTTCCATTCCCTTCTCTCCACAGAAACCACCCTCTCAAAGGTCACCAATGATCTCCTTCTTGCCAAATCCAAGGCCTCTACTCCATCCTAATGCTCCTTGACCTCTCAGCTGCCTTCAACACTGTGAACCACCCCCTTCTCCTGGAAAGATTATTCCAACCTCAGCTTCACTGTCACTGTCCTCTCCTGGTTCTCCTCCTATCTCTCTGACCAATCCTTCTCAGATGTTTTTGTGGGCTCCACCTCTGCCTCCCACCCCCAAACTGTGGATGTCCTTCAAGGTTCAGTTCTGGGTCCCCTTCTATTCTCCATCTACACCCACTCCCTTGGAGAACTCATTCATTCTCACGGCTTCCACTATCACCTCTACGTGGATGATTCCCATATCTGTACCTCCAGTCCTGATCTCTCTCCCTCTCTGCAGTCTCACATTTTTTCCTGCCTTCAGGACATCTCTACATGACTGTCTTGTCATCACCTCAAGCTTAATTCGTCTAAAACTGAACTCCTTATCTTCCTACCTCTAAAGCCTTATTGAAGGTACATCTCCACCAAGAGGCCTTCTCTAAGACCTCATTTTCTCTTTTTCCACTTTCTTCTGCATCACCCTGACTTGCTCCCTCTATTCACCAACCCACTTTTTAGCCCCACGGCACTTATGTACGTATCTGTAATTTATTTATTTATATTAACGTCTGTCTCCTCAACAATACTCATTGTGGGCAAGGAATGTGTCTGTTCTATTGTTGTGTTGTACTTTCCCAAGTGCTTAGTCAGTGACCTGCACAAAGTGCTTAATATATACGATTGATTGATTGGTTAACTAACCTTGTGGGCTACTCGTGCATACACTAGCTTAGGATTTTGTTGATGTATCTAAGGAGGCTTGCTTGTATATGTACAAGAGGTGAGAGTTTATTTTTTCCCCTTTCCTACCTGTGCATTCAATTAATCTTATAGGTCTAAATTCAGAGTGTTTGAGAAATTCCTGAGTAAGAAATTAATAATAAGAATTATGGTTTTTGTTAAGCACTTACTATCAATCAAGTGTATTTATTGAGCACTTACTGTGTACAGAACACTGTACTAAGCACTTGGGAGAGTACAATATAACAGTGTTGGTAGACATGTTCCCTGCCCACAGTGTAACAAAGGTTGCAATCTTGTAACCTTGTAACCTCCCCAGCACTTAGAACAGTGCTTTGCACATAGTAAGCGCTTAATAAATGTCATCATTATTATTATTATTATTATTATTATTATTATTAATGAGCTTACAGTCTATCCCGGCTCTGCCACTTGTCTGCTGTGTGACCTTGGGAAAGTCACTTCACTTCCCTGGGCCTCAGTTACCTCATCTGTAAAATGGGGATTGAGACTGTGAGCCCTACTGGGACAGGGATTTTGTTCAACCTAATATGCTTGTATCCACCCCAGTGCTTAGTACAGTGCCTGGCACATAGTAAGTCCTTAATAAATACCATAATTATTATTGTTATTATTATTATTTGCCCAGACCTTGTTAAGCCGTGTGATAAGGTACAACATATGCAGATCAGACATAGTACCTGTCCCACATGGGGCTCAGAGTCTAAGGGGGAGGGTGAATGGGCATTAAATCCCTGTTTACCAGATGAAGAAACTGAGGCACATATCCATAGTTACCCAGAAGGCAAATGGCATATCTGGGACTGGAACTCAAATCTCCTGATTCCCAAGAACATTTCTTGGGTCCCTTTCCCAGTAACCCTGAAAGTACAGTTCTCTATGGAGAGCCAAAACACATAGGTAGTGATGCATGTCCGCACTGTGGCTTGGAAATAATTCAAGACATTGGAAGGGACTCAGAGTCCAAAATGTCAGAATGTACTAACAATTACTAGAAAAGTCCTTTACACAGCAGGCCACAAGTATTATCACCTGTCTTTGAGTCAGTGTGGAAGTAATTAAGCCCTGCTGATGATGTCGTGGGTCTTACAAACACAAGCCCCCATCAGTGTGGCAAAGGACAATTTTCATTTGCACACAATATGAAGTGGAGATTCTCACACTGGGAGAGAATCTCACCATTAGTGTGCCACCTCTGAATATAAAGGGTGGATATATAGATACGCACACATACATAGTCACATTAATTAAACGATCTGTCTTCTATTAGAATAAGAGAAATTAGGGCGAACATTCATAATAATGGTGGTATTTCTTAAGTTTTTACTATGTGCCAAATATCGTGTACCATGTGCAGAGGTAGATACAAGATAATCAGGTTGGACACAGTTCTTGCTGTACATGGGGTTCACAGTCTAAATAGGTGGGAGAACAGTATAGAATCCCCATTTTACAGATGAGGCATCTGAGGTACAGAGGTGTTACATGACTTGTCCAAGGTCACAAGCAACTGAGATTAGAACTCAGACTCTGAGGCCTGTGCTCTTTCCACTAGGCCATGCTGCTTTCCTGATTTTCTGCAAGGTCCTGCCAAATCTGAGCTTTTTTGCACTGACTCACTGTTCTAAATCAAATTGTTTTGCCTTACCTGTAATGTCCAGTCCTTGAGAAATGAAGATTTTCAATGATGGCATCTTTGTCCTTTTCTTAACTGCACTGAAATTCTGGTTTCTCCTATTCATCAAGTCCATGCACACATTCATATTTTCCACTTTCCCAGTTGATCATGTGTACAGATACTTGGCAGTAACAGTATGATATTTCCCCCAAGGGTCTCGAGCCTTAAGGATGCCGGTCTATCCCTTGGTTTCTGAAGGACAAAAGTGGAGAGGAAGCCATTTTTCCAAGAAAGAAGTTGGGTGAAGAGTGAGATGAAATGATTTGCCTGATGAATACCACAAATGGAAAGCAGCATGACTAAAACCTAGTTTGTTTAGCTCTGCTACACCTACTAGCCCATGAGGCAACATGCCAGGGAAGAGTTCTCAAAATCCATGAACATGATGGGTTCTTTAAATTCATGGGTAGATTTGATGCGTTTGCAGCATTAATCGCCAAATGGATTTGCAACTCTGTTTTAATCCTTTGCAAAAACAGTGTATTCAATACCTTGTAAGTGCACCACTTTTTCCTCAGGGAGTGCTTTCCTCTGGCATCTCACAGAACGGGTTTTACGTGGAAGAGAAAGTTGGCAAACTTTCTACCAACTCTACAAAAATAAAATAGCAAAAACGCCCTCCATCTCCCATCACCTCAGATGACATTTGGATTCCATTTTGGGGCCAGTGATTCAGTGACATGGGTTTGTTTCCGTTTAAGCACAAATGAGAATCCTCTTGAATAATGAATAGGCCTGCAGCCATGTCAGTTCATTTTTAAATAAATCAAAGGATACACATATATCTAATGAGGGAGGCACCTATTGCTTGCCTGTTTATTGCTTGCTCCATTCTGACTTAATAGACAATCATTCATCTTACCCAGAACACGGTTTAACTGGGGTTGTTATTACTTTTCCAGGCAATGTACCCTGCTCTTGATAAGCAAAGAAGCAGTTCAAGCTGTAGGATCTTGTGTTTTTTTATACTTTATTCTTATTGAGTGGGTTTTTCTAGACTTTCTTCATCCTTTGAGGTAGAGCACAGAAGTCAGAGGTGAGAAAATGGGAGCCTACTGTCTCCTCCAGTCCCTACATCTCTGTTGAGCAAGTCCCTTACAGAAACTCAGATTCAATAATCGAAGTCCAATATGAGGCCTCTAACATGACCCTAGCAGTCTCGAGTTGAGGTTGTCCAGAGAGGATCTAAAATCTCCCCCCACCCCCCTTGCAGTGGGTTGTGCTCTAAATTTCTACCATGGCACACTTCCCAGGGCCGAAGCTGGCAATGACATCATTGGCTCAGGAATGAAATTTTTGGAGTTAGAGAAATTAGAAGAGGAGGAGAAGGAGATTTTATTAGGCCAGGTTTCTCAAACTGTGTACGCAAGCTTTGGATGTGCAATCCGCCTGGGACGGCATTACCATTTGCGGAGGTTGATCCCAGCCCCAAGGCGCTTGATTTGAAGTCAACAGTAGAGCTGGAACCAGAACGCAAGACTGGGGGTCCTGCTTCACCAAGTTTAACCAACATTCCCTGCCTACATAAGGAGGCAAAATCTCGGGCGCTAAGTCATAGGAGAGGACAGAAAGGAGACGGACTTAGAAGACAGTCTCTCTCTCTAGACCCTCCTACTGACACCTCTCTAACACATGCATATGCACACGTACACACACACACACATGCACACTCACCCTCAGAAACACCCCTCCAACCCCACATCCCCACCAAACACAGCTGCAAAGTTGGCCATCCTTTCGCCAGCTCTTCTGACAAGAAACAATTCCCAGTGGTCTAACTCCATTTGGGTTATTGGCTAGGTTCATTCCAGGCCCTTCCGAGACAAAGGCCATTATCTCACTTGGAAACATCTTTTCCTGATGTTATTTATATTAATAATCTGGGTTGGATTAAGGGCCTGGTGGAAGGAGTGAGACAGATTGGGATTACTCCAGGGCAGTGCTAGACTGTGTGCAGAGCTAGGGAGTTTGAGGAGCAGAAGTTCTTCATCTCTGCTGGACCTCTACTCACTTCCCACTGGGCCCTGGGGAGGCAGGACTGAAGCCAAAACTCCACGGATTCATTCATTCAATCGTATTTATTGAGCGCTTACTGTGAGCACCGCACTGTACTAAGCGCTTGGAAAGTACAATTTGGCAATAGATAAGAGACAAGCCCTACACAACAACAGGCTCACAGTCTAGAAGGGGGAGACAGACAACAAAACAATATCATCAATAACATCAAAAAATAGAATTACAGATATATACAAAGCATTAATAAAATAAATAGAATAATAAATATGTACAAATATACACAAGTGCTGTAGGGTGGAGAGGAGATAGAGCAGAGCGAGGGAGTAGGGCGATGGGGAGGGGAGGAGGAGCAGAGGAAAAGGGAGGTGAAATGCTAGCTATGAATGGGTAAAGATAAATAGGAAATTACCTAGTGGCTTCAACCCCTACCAATCGATCATATTTACTGAGCACTTTGTGTGCAGAAGAGCACTGTACTAACCTCTAATGCTAGAGTGGTAA
This sequence comes from Tachyglossus aculeatus, assembly GCF_015852505.1. Classification (NCBI taxonomy): domain Eukaryota; kingdom Metazoa; phylum Chordata; class Mammalia; order Monotremata; family Tachyglossidae; genus Tachyglossus; species Tachyglossus aculeatus. The sequence goes on from NC_052072.1 coordinate 50,932,844, forward strand.
AAAGTACTTTAAAATAGGTCACCTTCCTAATAGCAACACTCAACAAATGTTTTGCTTAGGGCAATCAAAAATACCGCTCATCCAGTGTCTCTGCCTTTGCCCCTGTCTTTGATTTAACTCCTTTGCTTTGGTTGGGTGTCATCTCCATTTCTTTCTGCCTTCTGCTGTTGTGTATGCTAGTTTCAAATAAGTCAGTCAGTCAGTGGTAATTATTGAGCGCTTACTGTGTGCGGAGCACTGTACTAAGCGCCTGGGAGAGTACAGTACAACAATATACAGACACATTCACCGCCCACATTGAGCATGTAGTCTAGAGGGGGAGACAGACATCAATATCAATAAATTACATAATGAAGTTTACCGATGCATCCTTGGCTGAACTCAAAGTAGGGACAAGATCACCTTTCCAAGAGCGTTACCACTCGTTTGTCCCGGGGGTGATGGGAGTTCTCTCTCAGAAGTCCAAGGTCCAAATGAAGATTCCCGCAAGTCCCATGGTGTTTTAGTTACCGGGAGGCAGCCCTCCTTCAAAACACAAGGGCACTGGATGAGGTGAAGGAGAAACTCAATCCGCCTAGGCCTGATCAATGGTATTTACTGAGCGCTTACTATGTCCAGGGCACTGTACCAAGTGCCAAGGAAAGCACAATCCAACAGAATTGGCAGACATGTTCCCAGCCCACAATGAGCTCGTGGGATTCAGCTTCATGCCGGTCCAACTTGGCCCTGCTACTTCTGTACAGGCCGTGTAATCCCCCACTAGTGACCGTATCTTCTACTTTGATTGAATTCATTCAATCATAAAACCTGATAATAATAATGATAATTATGGCATTTGTTAAGCACTTACCATATGTGAAGCACTGTTCTAAGCGCGGATAAAAACCTTTGGAGCACAACCCATCTTTAGTCAGATTTATATTTAATATTTAATCAGACCAACAAATTAAAATGATTCCCTCTCAGCCCGCTCCAACATCCCTCAGTGAAGCTTAGAATCAGATTGAGAGAGCCTTTTTCTCCTTTCATCTATAATTAATCAGAAATGTCCCTCCCCTCTTGAGCACTGAAGCTGCTTCCAATTACATTGGAGGATGCTGCTAATTTCTGGCAGCCTCTGGGCAGACCAGAAGTTGCAAAAAAGGAGGTTGGCAGGCTGTTATTTTCGTGTTCAATTTTGAACATGGGGGTGGTAAGGAAGGAGGGTGGATCAGGGTTCTGCCAAGAAAGTGGGACCAAGCACCAGGGTAGCGGGCAGCTCTGGCACTATTCCACTGAAGTCGCCTCATCGACAGCTCGACTTTAGGCTGGAGCCCTACGTTAAGCCTTCATCCACACACTGAGGGATGGCCGTCTTTACAAACCTTAAACTGGTCCTGTAAATCCTTGGACTCCCTCACCTTGAGTAGATGAAACAACCCAGTGGAGCGACTTTTTCAAAGAGGTTTGAATCTCAGTGGTTCTGGACAAAAAGTAGCAAGCTGAAAGGGAATCTGGTCCCTTAATCATTCTGATTGAACAGATGAACTGAGAAGTTTACTCGTTTTAGTCTGTGATTAAATTGACAGAATTATTGCAAAAACCAGTGGAGCTTTTCATAAAGCCATCACCGTTCCATTCGTTGAGCAGACCAATCATCATCATCGATCGTATTTATTGAGCGCTTACTATGTGCAGAGCACTGTACTAAGCGCTTGGGAAGTACAAACTGGCAACATATAGAGACAGTCCCTACCCAACAGTGGGCTCACAGTCTAAAAATGACCAATGACCCATCCAGCCCAGTATTCGGACTCCGATAGCAGCAATAATGTAATAGTTGCCTTAGCATCAATCCTGATGTAGAGATGGGCTATAAATTTTTACTATTTTCCTTCTACATTCTAAACTTTGTTAAGAGTAACGGTAATAACAACAATGAGAAGCAGCTTGGTATAGTGATGATGATGATGGAAGAGCAAGAAGCAAGATGGAGAGAAGTGAGGTGAGGTAGGAGGGGGCAAGGTGGTGGAGTACTTTAAAGCCAGTGGTGAGGAGTTTTTGTTTGACGCGGAGGTGGATGGGCAACCACTGGAGTTTTTTGAGGAGCGGGGTGACATGTCCTGAAAATTTTTGTAGGAAAATGATCTAGGGAGCAGAGTGAAACTTGCCCATGGTCACACAGCAGACAAGTGGTGGAGTCGGGATTAGAACCCAGGTCCTCTGACTACTGTGCTCTTTCTACTAGGCCACTGCTTCTCTGGGCCTGTCTACATGTTTGGTTTTGTTGTCTGTCTCCCCCTTCTAGACTTTGAGCCCGTTGTTGGGTAGGGACCATCTCTATATGTTGCCGACTTGTACTTCTCAATCAATCAATCAATCAATCAATCAATCAATCAATCGTATTTATTGAGCACTTACTGTGTGCAGAGCACTGTACTAAATGCTTGGGAAGTACAAGTTGGCAACATATAGAGACGGTCCCTACCCAACAGCGGGCTCACAGTCTAGAAGGGGGAGACAGACAACAAAACAAAACATATTCACAAAATAAAATAAATAGAATAAATATGTACGAATAAAATAAATAAATAAATAGAGTAATAAATACGTACAAACATATATACATATACATAGGTGCTGTGGGGAAGGGAAGGGGTAAGGCGGGGGGATAGAGGGGGGAGGAGGGGGAGAGGAAGGAGGGGGCTCAGTCTGGGCAGGCCTCCTGGAGGAGGTGAGCTCTCAGCAGGGCCTTGAAGGGAGGAAGAGAGCTACATTGGTGGATGGGCAGAGGGAGGGCATTCCAGGCCCGGGGGATGACATGGCCCAGGGGTCGATGGCGGGACAGGCGAGAGCGAGGTACAGTGAGGAGATTAGCGGCGGAGGAGCGGAGGGTGCGGGCTGGGCTGGAGAAGGAGAGAAGGGAGGTGAGGTAGGAGGGGGCAATGTGATGGACAGCCTTGAAGCCCAGGGTGAGGAGTTTCTGCCTGATGCGCAGATTGATCGGTAGCCATTGGAGGTTTTTGAGGAGGGGAGTGATATGCCCAGAGCGTTTCTGGACAAAGATAATCCGGGCAGCAGCATGAAGTATGGATTGAAGTGGGGAGAGACACGAGGATGGGAGATCGAAGAGGAGGCTGATGCAGTAGTCCAGATGGGATAGGATGAGAGCTTGAACGAGCAGCGTAGCGGTTCCCAAGTGCTTAGTACAGTGCTCTGCATTCATTCATTCATTCATTCAGTCATATTTATTGAGCGCTTACTGTGTGCAGAGCACTGTACTAAGCGCTTGGGAAGTACAAGTTGACAACGTATAGAGATGGTCCCTACCCAACAGTGGGCTCACAGTAGGCGCTCAATAAATACGATTGTTTGATTGATTGGTATTTGTTAAGAGCTTATTAAGAAGCAGTGTGGCTCAGTGGAAAGAGCATGGGCCTTGGAGTCAGAGGTCATGGGTTCAAATCCTTTCTCCACCACTTGTCAGCTGTGTGACTTTGGGCAGGTCAGTTAACTTCTCTGTGCCTCAGTTACCACATCTGTAAAATGGGGATTAAGACTGTGAGCCCCACATGGGACAACCTGATCTCCTTGTAACCTCCCCAGTGCTTAGAACAGTGCTTTGCACATAGTAAGCGCTTAATAAATGCCATCGTTGTTATTATTATTATTACATGTCGAGCATTGTTCTAAGATTTGGGGTAGATACAAGTTAATCAGGTTGTCCCTTGTGGGGCTCAGTCTTAATCCCCATTTTACAGATGAGGTAACTGAGGCACAGTGAAGTTAAGTGACTTGTCCAAAGTCACACGGCTGACTAGTGGCAGAACCAGGATTAGAACCCATGACCTCTGACTCCCAAGCCAGGGCTCTTTCCGCAAAGCCACGCTGCTTCTCTAGTGGATAGTAGTAGATAGAGCACAGGCCTAGGAGTCAGAAGGTCACGAGTTCTAATTGTGGCCCCACCTTTTGCCTGCTGTGTGACCATGGGCAAGTCACTTTACTTCTCTGTGCCTCCATTACCTCATCTGTAAAATGGGGATTGAGACTGCGAGCCCCACATGGGACAGGCACTGTGTCCAACCCAATTTGCTTGTATCTACCCCAGCACTTAGTACAGTGACTGGCACATACTAAGCTCTTAACAAATACCAAACTTGTTATTAGTGTTATAATCATGGCCTTTGTTAAACACTCATTATGGGCTAAGCATTGTGCTCAACACTGGGGAAGATACAATACAATCAGCTCAGACACAGTCTCCCTTAATAATCTATTTAGCATCACTGGCGCTTGTCCATGCTTCGTATTCATTCATTCATTCAATCGTGTTTATTGAGTGCTTACTGTGTGCAGAGCACTGTACTAAGCGCTTGGGAAGTACAAGTTGGCAACATATAAAGACGGCCCTACCCAACAATGGGCTCACAATCTAGAAGGGGGAGACAGACAACAAAACAAAACATGTAGAATTATAGCTATGTGCACATCATTAACAAAATAAATAGAGTAGTAAATATATATAAGTAAAATAAATAGACTAATAAATCTGTACAAATATATATATAAGTGCTGTGGGGAGGGGAAGGAGTGGGGTGATGGGGAGGAAGAGAGGAAAAAGGGAGCTCAGTCTGGGAAGGCCGCCTGGAGGAGGTGAGTTCTCAGTGAACCCTTCTTGAACCTACTGCTACTTTCAGCCTGCACAACTTCTTGGAGTAACAAATTCCACATTTCCCATCCACTCTGTGAAGAAGTGTTGTTTTTTGTTTGTTTTGGTCCTTCCACCTTCAAGCTGTACTGAATGCCCCCTCATCTTGGTGTTGTGGGATTTGTGGAATAGCAATTCTATACTCACTCTGTCCCTTTTTGTTCCCTTCCGGCCTTTGCCGTTCCTATCCACATCCTTTCGGCAATGTTCACAAATAATCTTCTCCATTTCCCAAATCGTCTTGATTGTCTTCTCTAATTCTATTGTGACTTCCCTCTGACTCTGTCTGAGTCGACCGTAGTGTACCTTCCCCAGTGCTTCCATGTAGTCAGCGCTTAACAGCATATTTAGAATATATGTTGCCAACTTGTACTTCCCAAGCGCTTAGTACAGTGCTCCGTGCACAGTAAGCACTCAATAAATACGATTGATGATGATGATTTAGAAGGTGAGAGTGTCAGGGCAGGCCTCTTGGCTCAGAAGGTGGGGAGAAGGATGGTCTGCTGAAAATGAAAGGGGAGGGAGTTCCAAGTCGGAGGAAGGACATGAGGAAATTGTCAGTGGTGAGAGCAAGGTACAATGAAGGGTTTTTCCTGAGAGGCCGAGGCAGAAATCAAGGCAGGCTAGGGGAAGTGCTTGGATCATCACGGTAGTTTTACTTCTGATTATGCTCTAATTGCTCAGTAAGGTGCTCTGCTCATAATAGATGCTCATTCAATACTTGATTCGGTCTGCTACTTCCTCGTCTCTCATTGCATCACTGGTCCGTGTGCTGCCTAAGTAGCAGAATTCTGTGGAAGCTTTGAGCTCTGTGTTGCCACTATGAATTTTGGGTTTTGTGTCTGTCTTTGCTGATGCAAAAGGATGCATCATCTCAGTTTTCTTTGGATTTGTTGTCGGTCAGTAGTGCCTGACTGATTCAGTGAAGTGGTCTACAATCATTTTTGCAGGGAACGCGTCTGATACATGGTTATGTTGTGCTCTCCCAATCACTTATGACAGTTCTCTGCACTCAGTAAGCGCTCAATAATCAATCAATCAATCATATTTATTGAGCGCTTACTGTGTGCAGAGCACTGTACTAAGCGCTTGGGAAGTACAAGTTGGCAACATATAGAGACAATCCCTACCCAACAGTAGGCTCACAGTCTAAAAGGGGGATAACCAATAAATATGATTGATTAAATCATGATTAAATCATGATAAATATGATTGATCGTCTATCTTCTTGGTTGTGGGACTTGAGGGCACAGTCTGTTGTATACTTGAATGACTGCTTCTAGGACTTCAGGTGATGTTCGAAGTCTGTTGAGTTGGAAGACTCCTAATCCCAGCTCTGCTACATGTCTGCCTTGTGACCTTGGGCAACTCGCTTCACTTTTCTGTTCCTCAGTTATCTCGTGTGAAAAATAAGGATTAAGATTGTGAGCCCTATGTGGGATAGAGACTGTGTCAAAATTGATTGGCTTGTATCTACCCCAGAGCTTAGCACAATGCCTGGCACATAGTAAGAATTTAACAAATACCATTTAAAAAAAATGTTTCCCAGAGGTGCAAAAACATATTCTAAACCTGCTTCCAGGTCTCTTGTTGCATTCTCCAGCACTACTGCACGAAATAAGACCCACTACACAATCCTGCTTTACTCCATTAGCTATAGGGAATGGATCAGAGGATCAAAGACAACCTCAGCTCTGACCCAGACAACCCTGCTGACACAATACAGCCTAAGAATCCTCCTTTTTTAGTTATTGTTATTATTTTTATTTTATTTTATTTGTATTTTATTTTATTTTTATTATTGTTATTATTTTTATTTTATTTTATTTGTATTTTATTTTATTTTTATTATTGTTATTTTTATTTTATTTTATTTGTATTTTATTTTATTTTTATTGTTACTATTTTTATTTTATGTTATTGTTTTAATAATATGTTATTGTTTTAATAATATGTTATTGTGTTAATCATAATAACAATAATAATAATTGTGGTATTTGTTCAGTACTTACTATGTGCCAAGCACTGTTCTATGCACAGGGGAAAATACAAGGTAAGCCGGTTGTCCCATCTGGGGCTCACAGTCTTAATCCCATTTTACTGATGAGGTAACTGAGGCACAGCGAAGTGAAGGGACTTGCCCAAACTCACACAGCAGACAGGCGGCAGAGGTGGGATTAGAACCCACGACCTCTGAGCCCCAAGCCCGTGCTCTTTCCACTAAGCCACGCTGCTTCTCTGCACCTGATAAAGGGACGGGGTTGGTAGATCAGAGGGAGGAAATCTACGCACTTTGTCATTATTTGGGCAGAGATATTTTATGTTTTCCCACATGACAAACTAAGGATTAGAATGCACAACTGTGGAAGGTATAAATCTTCAGGAAGAAGGTCACCACAATCATAGGGTTGTTATCACTGCCTGAGCATTCATTTGGGCTCAATACTAGGTCAGGAATGATTACAGTCTTTTACCAGTCACTTTGGAAAATGCTCATTTACTACTTATATCTTGGGAGCGTAGCTTGGGAAATGGAAGTCTGTAACAAAGTATCCTTTTTCCTAGCTGCATTTTTCAGGTATTCTTCAAACGGAAACCAGGACAGCTTTCTTTCAGAAACATCTCAAGATTGTAACTCAAGAGTAGGCGTGTATTTAATACTTAATGGGAGGCAGTGTGGCCTAGTGGAATGAACTTGGGCCTGAGAGTCGGGAAACACTGGCTCAAATCCTAGCTCTGCCACTTGAATAGTATGTGACCCTGGAAAAGTCACTCAACCTCCCTCAGTTTCCTCTGTCGTAAAATGGGGATAAAATACCTGTCCGCTCTCCCTCTAAGGCTACGAGTCCATGTGGAACAGGAACTGTATCTGGTCTGTATCTACACCAACCCTTAGCACAGTGATTGGTGCTTAGTAAAATAATAATGATAATGTTGGTATTTGTTAAGTGCTTACTGTGTGTTCAATAATAATAATAATAATAATGATGGCATTTGCTAAGTGCTTACTATGTGCAGAGCACTATTCTAAGCGCTGGGGGGAATACAAGGTGATCAGGTTGTCCCACGGGGGGCTCACAGTCTTAATCCCCATTTTCCAGATGAGGTAACTGAGGCTCAGAGAAGTGAAGTGACTTGCCCAAGGTCACACAGCAGACATGTGGGGGAGCCGGAATTCGAACCCATGACCTCTGACTCCAAAGCCCGGGCTCTTTCCACTGAGCCACGCCGTTCAAGCACTGTTCTAAATACTGGGGAAGAAACAGGCTAATCACGTTGGACACAGCCCCTGTCCCTCATGGGGTCAGGGTCTTAATCCTCATTTTTCAGATGTTTTTTCAATTTTTCAGGCACAGAGAACTTAAGTGACTTGCCCAAGGTCACACAGCAGACAAGTGGCAGAGCTGGGATTAGAACCCAGGTCCTTCTGACTCTTAGGCCCATGCTCTAGCCACTAGGCCGTGCTACTTCTCATAAAAAATTCTCATAAAGATGAGTTATTACTATTATTGTCATTATTAATTACTCTCATGTAGAATAAAGGAAGTCTTTGTAAAGCAAGTTTTCTTTGATCATAATTTTTCAAGTAACTGATCTCTGCAGGTATCCCTAAGTCCGAGTCACTAAGAAGTGGAATCTGCTGCTACAATGGAGAACATCAGAATTAAAAATTACCTTCATAGGTTTAAAAGGACAGAACCAAATAATGAAGCTCAGACACACACACACACACACACACACACTAAGCTTATTTGTTATTAACTCATTTATCCACCTGCATTTATTATTTAAATCTATTCTCACAGTCTATTTTAACTATTTTAACTATTGGAATTTTGTCTATTCACCTATTCACCTACACCTACTCTCTCTCTCTCACACTGTCTCATTCACTCCCATGGCTTCAACTACCGTCTAATGCCTAATTAATTCCCCAAATGCCTAACCATTTGGGCAAGTCCCTTAACTTCTCTGTGCCTCACTTACCTCATCCGTAAAATGGGGATGAAGACTGTGAGCCCCACGTGGGACGATCTGATCACCTTGTATCCTCCCCAGCGCTTAGAACAGTGTTTTGCACACAGTAAGCGCTTAAAAAATACCATCTCAATGCAGATGACATCAAATCTAGACCTCCAGCCTTGACTGTGAGTCCGTTTTAGACTGTGAGCCTGTTGTTGGGTAGGGATTGTCTCTATCGGTTGCCTAATTGTACTTTCCAAGCACTTAGTACAGTGCTCTGCACACAGTAAGCACTCAATAAATACGATTGAAGGAAAGAATGAATGAATGCCATCTCTCCTTCTCTGCATTCTCGCATTTCCTCCTGCCTTCCGGACATCTCTACCTGGATGTTCCACTGTCACTTCAAACTAAATATGTCCTAAACAGAATTCTTCTTCTCACCCCAACCCTCTCCTCCCACCAACTTTCCCATCATATAGACAACACCGCCATCCTCCGTGTCCCACAAGCTCATGACCTTCCAACTAATACGTGTCATTCAACCCACATGTTCAATCTGACACCATATCCTTTCGGTTCTTCTTTCACATCTCTAGGATGTTGCCCCTTCCTCGTCATCCAAATTGCTACCATGCTGATCCAAGCACTTGCCATATCTCACCTCGACTACTGCATCTGCCTTCTCACCGACCACCCTGTCTCTACTCTCCTCCCACTCCAGTCCCCAGTTCACTCTGCTGCCTGGATCGTTTTTTCTAAACTAATTATCAGTCCGCAATTCTCCACCCAACAAAAAACCTCCAACGGGTTGCTTGTCGGGTCATTTAGCTGATCTGAGTCTCACTTGCTTCATTTGTAAAAAGAGAAGCAGCGTGGCTCAGTGGAAAGAGCCTGCACTTTGGAGTCAGAGGTCATGGGTTCAAATCCCGGCTCCGCCAATTGTCAGCTGTGTGACTTTGGGCAGGTCATGTCCCCCCCACAACCTGGAACACCCTCGCCCTTCATATCCGACAGATCATCACTCTCCCCACATTTAAAGACTTATTGAAGGCACATCTTCAAGAGGCCTTCCCCTCCCAAGTCCTCGAGAAGCGGCATGGCTCAATGGAAAGAGCACGGGCTTGAGATACATATCTATTCTATTTATTTTGTTTTGTTGGTGTGTTTGGTTTTGTTCTCCGTCTCCCCCTTTTAGACTGTGAGCCCAATGTTGGGTAGGGACTGTCTCTATGTGTTGCCAATTTGTACTTCCCAAGCGCTTAGTACAGTGCTCTGCACATAGTAAGCTCTCAATAAATGCGATTGATGATGATGATGATGATGATGAGAGTCAGAGGTCATGGGTTCAAATCCCGGCTCTGCCAGTTGTCAGCTGTGTGAATTTGGGCAAATCACTTAACTTCTCTGTGCCTCACCTCATCTGTAAAATGGGGATGAAGACTGTGAGCCCCACGTGGGACAATCTGATCACCTTGTATCTTCCCCAGCACCTAGAACAGTGTTTTGCACGTAGTAAGCACTTAAAAAATATCATCATCATGTCCCCTACTCCTTCTCCCTTCTGTGTCACCCTCGCCCTTGGATTTGCACCCTTTATTCATCCCACCCTCACCCCCACCACACTTATATTCACATCCCTAATTTAGTTTAATGTCTGCCTGCCCCTCTAGACCGTGAGCTCCTTGTGGGCAGGGAATGTGTTTGCCAACTCTGTTATATTGTTCTCTCCCAAGCGTTTAGTACAGGGGTCTGCAAATAGTAAGTGCTCAATTAATGCGATTGATTGATTGATTAAAAGGCATGATCCTTGCATTCAAGGAGGGGAAAGTAGGAAAGAGCAGTAAATGTTTGAGAAACTGACAGAGTGAAGTGGCAGTGGAGTATCAAGCTCTAGACCAAACTAAAGGTCTTCAGAGCTATAGTGTTGTCCAACCTTTGCTTTGGTTGAAAGACCCGGATCCCACACGTGTTACATCTGATTCCTGAGACTAGTCAGTTTCCTAACATCAAAGCTATACTCTTAACTCAGCAATGATGAGTGGGATATCAATCGGTAAATGAATCGTATTTATTGAGCACTTACTGTGTGCAGAACACTGTACTAAGTGCTTGGGAGAGTACACCGTGACAGAGTTAGTAGACATATTACCTGACCACAACAAGCTTGCTGTCTAGAGGGGGAGGCAGACATTAATGTAAATAAATAATCAATCAATCAATCATATTTATTGAGCACTCAGAGGACTGTACTAAGCACATAGCACATGTGAGACATGTGAGGAGAATGAGAAACCACAGGATTCCTAGAAATCTTTTGCATGATGAGCTGAAATTGGAAAACTGAAAGGAAGAAGGTCAGAGAAATCAGTTTTATGAATATGGTAAAACCAGACCTCACACGATACTGCATTTCAGCTGAAAACTGGGAGTTAGTTGCTGAGGTCAGACCAGCACGGAGCAATTCCCAAATGAAAAGTGTGGTTCCCTTGGGTCAAAACCTTTGTAAGGAATAAGAAGCAAGGAGACAAAAGATATTACAGTGTGAGCGCTGCAAACATTGAACAGGATGGCAGCCCAAGGCCCAGCCGTTGTGCGTGAACACAATATGGTTGGAACTGAGGGTCCCTCATTTGCTTTTTCAGTCACACACACACACTCAAGTGGATTTAACCATCCATGGTTATCTTCTTTGAATGGACCTTGGTAAGAAGTCAAAGGAATTCTTATTAAGAAAGTTAGCATCAATAACATAATGGAATAGCGGGGCCGGAGCCTCCTAAGCTGGGATATGGAGACTGGATGTATTTTCCTCAGGGCATTTGTGGGGCTGTAGGACTTCCATAAATCGTGACTTGGCAAACCATAGATGTTTGCCTCGATTTGACCCGCTGCCAAGGGGCTTACCCAGTTGTCACAGCCGTTTCCTGTAGGGGATGTAAATAGAAACACAGGGAACTGGCCTATGTTTTCACTAGGAAGGGTTTATTTTGTTTCAATAACAAGTTTCCTAAAGCCAAGAGACAGGAATGTGCATATTGTGCAGACAGGCATGTGCTAGTAAGTGTGAACATGTGTGGATGTGTGTTCATGAGTACTCAAACTCATGCGTGGAGAGTGGGGGGGCTTTCATGTGAATTTTAAAGTGGATCCTCTCCGTTACCAATCAAGATGGAAAAAAATATACTTCTGGAAAGGTATTAGCTAAGCATTTCTACGCTAATAAATTTACGTGTTAATGGCTTGTTTTTGTGCTGTTTGGTTGCCATGGGGACAGGCTGCATTAACTAATCGGTTTGTTTTGAGAAGTTCAATACTGATTTGCCAAATGTTCTATTTCTGTTCCTGTCCCTTACGCTTTTCCAGTGCCCAGAGAGTGGAATGAGCTGGCAATCCAACATCTCCAAATGCCCCATTAAACCAAAAATGCCTGAAAAACTAGAGAACCAATCTCCGATAGATATCTATTAGAGTTATACCACCTGGGAGTTGCTTTAATAAAGGGAATATTTAATCTTGGGTAGGTTATGTGAAAAGCTCACAAGGATTTAAATTTTGCTAAAGATATGATTTAGCTCTGAAATGAACTGAATAAGGAAAGACACCCGACTTATTGGAAAGAAAGTCATAATCAGCTTATTGGGCAATAGGAATGGAAGAAGATGGAAATAAGAGCTCACAGGTAAAAAAATAATCTAAGCAATATTGGCTTCAAGTTGATGGAAGAGTTAAAACATATGGCCAAAGCAGGGTAAAGAATCCAGCTGTCTTCCAAGAAGATATGGGTAATCAGTGAGAGGATTGTAAGATGATTGGGGAACATCTTTAATAATGATAATAATAATAATATATTGGTATTTGTTAAGTGCTTACTATGTGCTGGGCACTGCACTAAGCACTGGGGTGGATACAAGCAAATCGGGTTGAACACAGTCCCTGTCCCATGTGGGGCTCACCGTTTCAATCCCCATTTTACAGATGAAGTAACTGAGGCACAGAGAAGTAAAGTGACTTGCCCAGGGTCACACAGCAGACAAGCGGCATACCCTAATTAGAACCCATGACCTTCTAACTCCCAGGCCTGAACTCTATCCACTATTCCATGCTGCTTCTCTTTGCAATGAAATCTTCATTGATCAACGATGTCAGACTCCGCTGTGGCTATGATGAGCTTATTGTAGCTCTTAGGAAGTTTTTTTTCTCTTCATGAGAATTTGACTCTTAAGGGTCTTATGTTCTGATGATAAGGACACAGGTCTTTTGTTTTACATGTAGCTATATAATTGTTTATCCTTCTGGGCAGAGTCGAGAAGCTCCCTTTATTAAGTGGCTGTCCATTTGTTCGTCCAACCATTAAGACAAAGGAGACCTAGCCAGAAAGTGTACCTGGCACATGCCTCTGTGAGTCTTTAGGTAGTCTGGTTTTATTCTCTGGGATAATTCTGAATTTATATCTTGCCAGCTCATGCGCAACAGGGGCTGGCCGTCTTTCCAGATGACTTGCAGCAACTGACATTCCATGTCAACTGGTTATTCGTTTGATCTGTATCAGTTTCCTGTAGGTAATGGCACCTAAAGTGAAAACCCGTCAGTCTCAGGTTCCTGATGAGCCCGTTTCAAATGAATGAACGAAGGAAGTAATTTGGAGGGCTTCTTTTCTATCCCCTCCTCCATTCAGAGCGAAGTTCGGATTCCTAAACAAGGGCTCACTGACACCTAATGGGCAGGTAAATGCCTCTGTTGTCTCTCCTCAACTGATCGAATGCCACTTTTGATTATAGAATATTTGTTTAGGGTAAGACAAAGGCCACCTCGTGCTCAAATGGACATGCCCATAAATTGCTTTTCCAGTATGATGAGCCATCCATATTTATAGTCCCTTTTCCCAAGGGTTCCAACCTCGAAGTGTGCCTAAATCTTGTTATTATCACTATGTGGAAGTCACACTCCATGAAGCTCTGTCCCATCTCATTGTTTTTCCCAAGCCCAAAAGGCAAGGTTGACGTGCCTGTTTGTAGAAAATACCCTTCCCTTTGATAGAGGGAAGAGCCTGAATAAAGAACTAACAAACCCATGGCCATGGCGCATTATTCACTCATGTGGGACAACCTGATTACCTTGTATTTACCCCAGCGATTAGAACAGTGCTTGGCACATAGTAAGCACTTAATAAATACCAACATTATTTCTAGACTGTGAGCCCATTGTTGGATAGGGACTGTCTCTATATGTTGCCAAATTGTATTTTCCAAACGCTTAGTACAGTGCTCTGCACACGGTAAGCACTCAATAAATACGATTGAATGAATTTCATTCAGTCAATCGTATTTATTGAAATTTACTCTGTGCAAAGCACTGTACTAAGAGCTTGGGAGAGTATGGTATAACAATAAACAGACACATTCCCTGCCCGTAACGAGCTTACAGTCTAAAGGATGAGCTTACAGACTTGTGAAAATTCCTGCCTTTCTCTCTGCAAGCTCAGGAATCCTGCTTACATATTGGTTTTATAAATCAGGCCAAGAGAACTGGATTCCAGTATTCAATGAAGCTCTTCTCCATCTCCAAAGCAAGGCCGTACCTAAAGAGAGTAAAAGTGGGATTTCTAAATTCCAATCAGGTTGGATGGTTAGCATTCCTGGAGGAGTTACTAAATTAATGTGGGGCAATCAGGAGCATCATGAGCAAAGTAAAATATTGCAATTCTGGCTGGTCTCTTCTGCCTAGGCATTGAGGTGACAACAGTGATGGTGATGAAGATGGATTCTTCTTTATGCTACCTATAGTCATGGTCTACTCTCCCAAGTGCTTAGTACAGTGCTCTGCACATAGGCAGTGAGCAATAAAAACCATCAGTTGATTCTGTTAAAAAATGTAGCCAGCTAACTACTCTGCACATAATATTTAGGCCTGCTGTAAGTGCTCAGGCTTTTGGATAGCATTTGGGAGGAAAATTGGCCCTTGAAATAATAAATGATTGGGGAAATGCTGGCTCCTTTAGTTGAGTTGCACAGATCCTTGAGTAGGATGGGAAGGTTGGCACTGGGAAGAAACTGCAAGTAACTGAAACATTGGTGGAATTTGAATTTTAAAATTTAGAAAGAAGCAAAGAACCAAGAATTACTCTATCAATTAATCAGTCAATCACTGGTATTTATTGAATGTTTGCTGCCTGCAGAACACTGCACAAAGTGCTTGGGAGCATATAATACAACAGTATTGGTAGATGTGTTCCCTGCCCACAAGGATCTTACAGTCTAGAGGATGAGACAGGCATTAAAATAAATTACGAATATGTACACAGGTGTTGTGGGGCTGAGAGTGGGGTGAAAAATATAGGTCATTAAAATTGGTTTCTTTTTCCTCTTCCTTCTGTACTGGTCTACCCCAGACATTGCAAATAGTTACCTATTGGGCATGAAGGCAGCACTCTGGGATGTTTTGGGTCAGTATTGCATGCATAATTGCAAACTGTACTGAGTGAAAGCAAATTATGGGAGCATTTTGCAATCCTGTTTCCCAGCAGATAATTTTTAATCAAAGAGTTCTATAAAGTCCCCATGGTTTTACTGAGACGGTTATTATATGAAGGCGAATTACTGCTGTTGCAGGGTTCTGAACAAATACATATCAGCCAGATTGATGGAAAGAGATACTGAGCCTCAGATTTTTCAAGTCTTCTCAAAGAAGTTGCCTAATGAGAGGCTGGGGCCTTTGAACATAGGCAAGAGAGAATGAGCTGAAGTCTGACACTGTCATTGCATTAGTAATCATGACCTTCTTCTCCATGATCCCCAGGAAATTCAGTATAAGCTCATCTTTATGGAATCCTATTGATAAAAATCTCCATTTCCTTGGTCTTGGAATCATAGGGTTGAAAGAGATTTTCCAGAAGTTATCTGGTTGAAATCTTTGGTTTATGGTGAACTTTTACCAAAACCAAGTTGTTGAGAGTCTCTCAGGCTTGGTCAACCCTTGAAACATTCTTAAAGGTAACTGAAGGCCAATGGGATAGCCTATATTTTTTCCAAGGAAGAGGAATGCCTTGACGGCTAATTGCTGGGTTTGCCTCTGAACCATACATACCCAGCATGAATGATATCAGAACGCAGTGTAACCAGTGCACCGAAGTTGCACCCCAGAAAAAATATCAGTAGCCTAGAATTATGGGACTCAGTCACTCAATTAATTAATCAATTAATCTCTGTGTGCAGAGCACTGTACTCAGCAGTTGGGAGATACAATATAACAGAGTTGGGTATTGAGCTGGTCTATTGGGCAGAGGAAGACTGATCCTGGTAGCACTTCTGAAGATCTCCCAAGAGAAAATTCCATAGACTTCTGTACAACTACTATTTGTGTTCCTGCCAGTTTGCATTGGTTCATGATGATTCTCCCATTTGCCGAGCAGATTATTTAAGATACTCTTGATTTCCCTCCACCAAATCTGCCAGACAACAACTCTCCCCTTCTTCAAAGCCCTCCTTAAAGGCTACTTCCTCAAGGAAGTTTCCCTGATTAATGTATTAGTTACATCAACCCATCTGCCACCTTTAGCACATAGGTATTTCATTCTTCTCTTCAGGCACCTGTGCTCTATCCATGCTTATTTGTATATTTATTTGCTTATCCAATTATTTATTCAGCTCTTTTATCCTAACATATGTGTCCAGCTGCCTATTTTATCCATGTTCTTCCTCTTGGTCCTATTACCCGTAGATACCTTTTGCCTCTCCAATTAGATTTTAAGTTCTTTGACAGAAGAGACTCTGATTTCTGTTGCAGTGTCTCAAGCACATAGTAGGTGCTTAATAAATACCACTGAACGAGGAATTGCTATATCTAGTTCTACAATAATACACAATAAATCCTATTGCTACTACTACTATCAATAATTGCATTTAAGTGTTTTTTTTTTGTGTCTAGCACTGCATTGAGCACTGGGGGCAGATACATGGATGGCAATTGAGACATGATCTCTGAACCACAAGGAAGACCCAGTCTCAATAGATATCACTGATTGATAGAGAAGAAGCATGGCATTAGTCTTTTAGACTGTGAGCCCACTGTTGGGTAGGAACTGTCTCTATATGTTTCCAACTTGTACTTCCCAAGCGCTTAGTACAGTGCTCTGCACACAGTAAGCGCTCAATAAATATGATTGATTGATTGATAATGGATAGAGCATAGGCCTGGGAATCAAAAGATCATGAGTTCTCATTCCGGCTCCACCACGTGTCCGCTATGTGACCTTGGACAAATCACTTTACTTCTCTGTGCCTCAGTTACCTCATTCATTCATTCAATCATATTTATTGAGCACCTACTGTGTGCAGAGCACTGTACTAAGTGCTTGGAAAGTACAATTCTGCAGTTGAGACACATTCCCTGTCCACACCTCATCTGTAAAATGGGCATTAAGACTGTGAGCTCCACATGGGACAGAGACTGTGTCCAACCCGATTTGCTTGTGTCTACCCCAGCGCTTAGTACAGTGTCTGGCACATAGTAAGTACTTAACAAATACCGTAATTATTAATTATTACTGATTGACTGATCTAAAAAGGAGTGGGGGTGGGTGGACACTGGTGACAGACTCTTGATGCAAGAGTAACATGATAAAGTGGAACCAGTAAATTGACGGAACAAAACAACATCAGAAACAATATTTATATGCTTTAATTTTTTAAGTCGATAGAAGTCTAAAGGAAGCTGTTACAAATAGAACTCCTAAGGAACTCCCAGAAGAATTCTGTTTCCTTAAGCATTTTTAATAGATAAATGAATAATATTTGATATAAATGTTGATTTAAGTATCATGTTGGCTTTGTCCAATTCTCTATGATGTCTCAAAAATCACAAATGATGGGTATTATGCTGGGTATTCTCTTTTCTGGGCTCCTAAAATCTGTCTATTGTTTGTCACTTGAAGAAATAGTGCCTTTCACTTTTAAATATTTCAGCTTCAATAGGGATTGTTTTGAGGCCTTGTGGTCTTGCCACATGCCTCCTAATACAATGTTTGCATTACATAGTTTGCAGGGTGAGCTAATATTTTGGCTCAACTTGGGAAACACTTATAGTTTAATAGCATCCCAAAGGAAAAGAGTCGAAAAAGACCCATCAGATGCAATCATCTGGGAAGAAAGAAAGCTTTGCCACTCCTTGTGAAGCACTGCTGAAGTATCAGGTGTGCATTATTATTATTATCATTATTGCTATGATTGTTCTGAGATCTTTGACCACCCCAGGTACTTTGATTCTTGAAGCCCGAGTCTCAACGATTTTAATCACCCAGTCATGGCAATCAAAGCCCTACTGAGAGCTCACCTCCTCCAGGAGGCCTTCCCAGACTGAGCCCCCTTTTTCCTCTCCTCCTCTCCATCCCCCACACCTTAATAATAATAATAATGGCATTTATTAAGTGCTTACTATGTGCAAAGCACTGCTATAAGCGTTGGGGAGGTTACAAGTTGATCAGGTTGTCCCACGAGGGGCTCACAATCTTAATCCCTATTTTACAGATGAGGGAACTGAGTCCCAGAGAAGTGAAGTGACTTGCCCAAAGTCACACAGCCGACAACTGGTGGAGCTGGGATTCAAACCCATGAACTCTGACTCCAAAGCCCGTGCTCTTTCCACTGAGCCACGCTGCTTCCCATCTGTATAATAATAATAATGATGGTATTTATTAAGTGCTTACTATGTGCAAAGCACTGTCCTAAGCGCTGGGGAGGTTACAAGGTGATCAGGTTGTCCCACAGGGGGCTCACAGTTTTCAATCCCCATTTTACAGATGAGGTAACTGAGGCCCAGAGAAGTGAAGTGACTTGCCCAGAGTCACACAGCTGACAATTGGTGGAGCTGGAGTTTGAACCCATGACCTCTGACACCAAAGCCCGGGCTCTTTCCACTGAGCCACGCTGCCTCCTTCCCCTCCCCACAGCACCTGTATGTATGTTTGTACAGATTTATTACTCTATTTTACTTGTACATATTTACTATTCTATTGATTTTGTTAACGATTTGCATCTACCTTTAATTCTCTTTGTTCTGACGACTTGACACCTGTCCACATGTTTTATTTTGTTGTCTGTCTCCCCCTTCTAGACTGTGAGCCCGTTGTTGGGTAGGGACCGTCTCTGTATGTTGCCAACTTGTACTTCCCAAGTGCTTAGTACAGTGCTCTGCACACAGCAAGCGCTCAATAAATACAATTGAATGAATGAATGAATGAATGAATAAACACATTGTTTGAGGAGATTTATTTGGATTATTATGTGATGGAAGTAATTTTTTCCAAAGGAGAACAGTCAGGTATATCCATTTACTGTGCATTATTGACTGAGATGTGACATCACAGACAGCCAGTCAGAAAATGGCTTTGGTTTCCCAATTTCTAAAGCATTTCACAGTTTTTCCTAACATCAAAAATTCCTTGATTCCAGTTCAGCGTATGCATGAATGCCAATTCTATTTGGCTTAAAGTCTAGGACCAGATTTGTTTGACTTTCCTGTAAAGCTTTGCTATCATTTCCAAGTATGATTCCTCCACCTCCTTTAGGAAGAGGAGGCAGCTGGGCCCATTAATTGCTGCCCCCCTGTGCAGGGCTAAAATTGGAAAAAAATATTTTTTTAGAGGTCTTATTTCTTCCCTTGTGGGTTCAGGAAAAGTCTTAAGAAATAACTCCCTTGACTAACCTTAGAGGAACAGGAGGTCTCATTCTTTGTGGGGAAAATAAAATAATAAAATCCTCCTGAACTGACACTGAATATTCGAGGCCTTAACTAAAAGAAGGAAGGAAGCAGGCTTGTACGTTTCAGTCAGTACATCTCTGGTTCATTGCTGCCTGGAAAACTGAATCCAAGCACCCATTGCAACTTCTCAGAGTGAGATGGAAAATCTTTCTTCTAAACAGAGGCACCCTAGGGATCCTTGGTCTATCCCAACTAGAAGGTGGGCCCTGGGTTTCCTTCTATTATCCTTTCAGGTTGTTCTGGGTTGCCAATCATCCGTAAATGCACCCAGCTTTATCCGCTGAAGCTGCCACCAAAATGACTGGGAAAATGGCACATCAGTTGGCTGCTCCTGAAGAATTTAGGGATAGTGAAATATTTTTTATGGGTTTATGGATCTATTTTTCTGGACTGCCTGTGACTATATAGGCAACCCAGGGGCCTCTACTCCAGCCCTTTCCTCTGCAGGAATAGCTGTTCCTGCTGGAGAAGCAATGTGGCCTATGGAAAGAGGAGTCACAGGATCTGGGTTCTAATCCCAGCTCTGTCACTTGCATGCCATGTAATCTTGAGCAGCTCAACTTCTTTGGGACTCAGTTTCCTCATCCATAAAATATAGATTCAATACCTAGTCTTCCTCCTACTTAGACTGTGAGCCCCGTGTGAGACAGGACTTTGGTCTGACTTCATTATTTTGTTTTTTCTACAGTGCTTGACACATACTAAGTGATTAATTGATACCACCATTTTATTATT
Organism: Tachyglossus aculeatus; assembly: GCF_015852505.1. Taxonomy (NCBI): domain Eukaryota; kingdom Metazoa; phylum Chordata; class Mammalia; order Monotremata; family Tachyglossidae; genus Tachyglossus; species Tachyglossus aculeatus. The sequence continues at coordinate 50,952,987 of NC_052072.1, forward strand.
GTTTCAGAGCTTTTGGTGGCAACTACAGTGAGCAGAGCTGTGGAATTATGAGTCGTTGGCAACCATGGAGGGAACCCATCCTAGTCAAGAACAAAATGCCTTTGAATGTCTTCTGGTTAGAGAGCTCAGATTTCTTTGTAGAGATTTACTTATCTCTCCTAGCTGCTTTTTAAGTAGTTCAGTGCCATTTCTTCATCTTTTGCATTCAACAGCCTGGGGTCCTCAAGACTACACATGAGAGGGAGTCAAAGTTTGAAGTGGACAAATGGAGATCTGTCTTTCTGCCAAGTAGCTCGTGATACCTATCAAACAATCCCAGTTCTAATCACAAAAGGATCTTGATGCCTGTTAAAAGTAATGACATGATAGAATCCCCATTCATTTAGGTTTAAAAACGTTCACTATGATCACTGTGGCATGGTAAAGTGAAACTCTCAGGGGGAACTCTGTCACCAGCTGTTATGATAACCATCAACTGGAGTCCTTCTTGGTGATGTAGCGGGGATCGGCACCCTGAGCCTTCCAGTTTACTTGGATGGAGAGTAGGATCACAGAATTGGTACAGGATATAGATAAAATAAATTAAATTCTGAATAGAATTAGCTATCATGGCTTGGGGATTCACGGAGATATGGATAATCAGGTATACTAAGAATAATAATAATAGTAATTATTGTATTCAAGTACTTAATATGTGCCATGCATTGTTCAAAGCACTGGGTTAGATACAAGTTAACCAGGTTGGACACAGGTCCTGTCCCACATTGGGTTCACACTTTTAATCTCCATTTATTACAGATGAAGTAAATGAGACACGGAGAACTCAAGTGACTTGCCTAAGGTCACACAGCAGACGAGTGGTGAAGCCAGTATTAGAACCCATGACCTTCTGACTCCCGGGTCTGTGCTCTATAACCTACATAGTGCTGCTTCTCGTATACCACACTGCTTCTCATATTCATTCATTCAATCATATTTATTGAGCGCTTATAATGTGCAGAGCACCGTACAAAGCGCTTGGGAAATACAAGTCGAACACTTTGTAATAAATGTTCAATAGTACTCTATTTTGTGTTATATAATTTATGATGGAAAAAATTGTAAACTCAGTTCTGCATAAATAAATCGAGGTTGGTATAGCATAGTAGACACCTCATAGTGAATGGATGGCTTTGGCTGGACTAGAAAGAAGGTATTTTGGTTAGATGAATCAGAGGTAAGATCACAGTGGATGAACAGGAAATTAAAACTTCTACTACACACACACACACACACATACACACCAGCTATAACTATATAAATATATAATAAATATAAATTATATATGTATATATTTATAGCTGGTGAATGTCATGTATTCCACACACAAATGCAGGATGCCCTTGTAATATGAGCCGCTTTGAAAATCTGGCAGTCTAAATTCTTAGGTCTGTCGTCAGCCAACACCTAACTTAGCAACCATGAGCAAGACATTTAACTCCTTGCTTGGTTTTGGTTCCACTGTAAACAAAATGAAAGTTTTCTATTTGAACTGATGAAAAGTGTTATAAATCAGGAAATTATAAAAATATAGAATTATGTTAGGGATGCTTGATTTTCTGGTCTTTAGAGTGTTTCTGAGAAAATCCAGAGCCTTGATTCAACCGCACATAACCATTTTGAATAGCAGCTCCTTGATTTTGTGCTATGATTTTGGAGGGGAGAATGGGAGAGAGAAGTCCTATTGATGCTTATTCTGATGCTCATCCCTGCCCCTGCCAGTATTATTGAATGCTGGTTGTCATGGAATCTTCTTTTCTGCTCTACTGTACTCATCTGTTTGGGATGGTTAATAAGAACCACCACAACAATAGTAAGAATGGTGCTGAGGTAGATGTTGAGAACAGGCAGGGATCAAAGTCAAAAAAGTGAGGTACTCCCTGATTAAGTTCATTCATTCATTCATTCAATCAATCGTATTTATTGAGTGCTTACTGTGTGCAGAACACTGTACTAAGCACTTGGGAAGTACAAATCAGCAACATATAGAGACGGTACCTACCCAACCATGGGCTCACAGTCTAGAAGGGGGAGACAGACAACAAAACAAAACACGTAGGTGTGAAAACCATCAGAATAAGTAGAATTATAGCTATATGTACACCATTAATAAAATAGAGGAGTAGTAAATATGTACAAGTAAATAGAGTAATAAATATATTCAAATATATACAAGTGCTGTGGGGAGGGGAAGGAGGTAGGGAAGGGGGGCTATGGGGAGGGGAGGAGGAGAGGAAAAAGGGGGCTCAGTCTGGGAAGGCCTCCTGGAGGAGGTGAGCTCTCAATAAGGCTTTGAAGGGAGGAATAGAGCTAGTTTGGCAGATGTGTGGAGGGAGGGCCTTCCAGGCCAGAGGTAGGACATAGGCCAGGGGTCGATGGCGGGACAGGCGAGAACAAGGCACAGTGAGGAGGTTAGCGGCAGAGGAGCAGAGTGTGCAGGATGGGCTGTAGAAGGAGAGAAGGGAGGTGAGATAGGAAGGGACGAGGTGATGGAGAGCTTTGAAGCCGACAGTGAAGAGTTTTTTCTTGATTCAAAGGTTGATAGGCAACCACTGGAGATTTTTGAGTAGGGGAGTGACATACCCAGAGCATTTCTGTACAAAGATAATACAGGCAGCAGAGTGAAGTATAGACTGAAGCGGGGAGAGACAGGAGGAAGGGAGATCAGAGAGGAGGCTGATGCAGTAATCCAGTAGGGATAGGATGAGAGATTGAACCAGCAAGGTAGCGGTTTGGATGGAGAGAAAAGGGCAGATCTTGGCAATGTTGTGGAAATGAGACTGGCAGGTTTTGGTGACAGATTGGATGTGTGGGGTGAATGAGAGAGTGGAGTCGAGGATGACACCAAGGTTGCGGGCTTGTGAGACGGGAAGGATGGTAGTGCCATCTACAGTGATGGAAAAGTCAGGGAGAGGGCAGGGTTTGAGAGGGAAGATAAGGAGCTCAGTCTTGGACATGCTGAGTTTTAGATGGCGGGCAGACATCCAGATGGAGATGTCCTGATAGCAGGAGGAGATACGAGCCTGGAGGGAGGGAGAGAGAGCATGGGTGGAGATGTAAATTTGGGTGTCATCAGCGTAAAGATGATAGTTGAAGCCATGGGAGTGAATGAGTTCACCAAGGGAATGAGTATAAATAGAGAACAGAAGGGAACCAAGAACTGATCCTTGAGGAACCCCTACAATAAGGGGATGGGAGGGGGAGGAGGAGCCCATGAAGGAGACTGAGAATGAATGGCCGGAGAGATAAGAGGAGAACTGAAGAGGACGGAGTCTGTGAAGCCAAGGTTGGATCATGTTGAGGAGAAGGGGGTGGTCCGCAGTGTCGAAGGTAGCTGAGAGGTTGAGGAGGATTAGGATAGAGTATGAGCCATTGGATTTGGCAAGAAGGAGGTCACTGGTGACCTTTGAGAGGGCAGTTTCAGTTGAGTGATTAGTGCAGTGCTCTGCACACAGTAAGCTCTCAATAAATATGATTGAATGCATGAAGGAGCGGTGGGAACTGGCTACTTTTTCATTTAATGATCTCATAGCTCTAAGCTTGATTTTTCTTTTAATTCAGTAAAGAGTCCAAAGTGTCATGCCCAGCTGCCCTTTTCCTGGGATTGAAAGGATCAGATAATCTGATATGGATAAACAGATGGAGACACAGTCTTCCTTTCTAGAGTTTTGTGCTAAAGTAGCACATTTGTGAAAGGATCTTCAGAGACTAAGAGCTACAGAAATCAAGTGATTTGGACTGAAGTAAAATCAATGAATTTACCCTTTACCACATCTGATTAACAGTTAATTTCTGAATAGGCTTTGGGTTACAGACAGATTACAGCGTTCTACTTTGGGATCTGTTCAAGGCACAATCTTCTTCTGACTCTGGGGCTCTTGTTGATTGTACTATGACTAGGTGAAAATGGGGTCTCTGAGAATCACAAGCTATGAAGGCAACCAACCCACGGTTTTCCCACCCACCCTTTTTTGCCACGTTCAGAGACAGCAGCATATAGGGTTTGATGAATCATTAAATTGAACCAAAGTGGCATTTCTTGGGTCTCTAAGCCAGTCAGAGATCCAGGAATTGAGTCAACCCCTTTTATTTTGCATTTATCTAGCACTATGTATTTGTAAGATGCTTTATCATCAGTCGAATTCATTCTTGTTAAATGCCTTTTTTGGAGGTGATTAATTCTTCATTCCCACCAAATATGTGAGGTAGGCTGATAGTATTATCTCCACTCTAGAAATGGAGAAATAAAGGACAGAGGGACTAGATGACACAACCAGTGAATGACTTGTAGCACCGCAATTAGAGTACCTCTTTCTTGAAATGCCAACCAATTCCTTAGCTCCCTTCTCTGAATTCTGACCGTTCCATTTGCAATGCTCAACCGTGCCTCTTCCCTTAATGCAACGTGGCTTAAAGCTTCATACTGACTTGCCTAATTTCTTCCTCGGCAGCATCCTTCCGTGGGTGGAGAGCGTGAGTGTTTGGAGACAGAAATAAGGGTCCCCTGGGGAAGCGCTGAAGGAAGAGGCACAGTAGTCAAAATCAGCTTCCTATTATGGAGTCTGCAGCTTCCTCTCATTAAGCAAAAGAGCAAAGTGGTAATTAAATAAGAGACTGCAGTGTACTTTGGAAAGATTTCAGCGGTTCCTGGTAAGTCGGCTTAAAGCAGAAATGCCATCAACGAACTAACTGAAAGGTTAAATACACATGCTATAGTTAAGACTACAGCTTCAACTTACAGAGTCTGAGAAACACAGGGTAATAATTCTAAAAAAACTGACCTTTGTTTGATGGAACACTTCATTAGAAGGGCTGCTACATGGTTTGACTCTATAAGCTTAAAATATGATCTCACTCAATGCTATAGTAAGATTTTTATATTAAAAATGATGTAATAATTGTGATCACATCTCCTCCACAGGGCTTTCATCAATTAAGCCCTCTTTCCCTGCCTTCCTCTCCCTTTTGTGTCATCTGTGCACTTGGAGCTGTACCCTGTGGGGACTTGGAATTCACCCCCATTCATCCCCAAAGCATTTATATACAGTCCCATAATTTATGCACTTATATTAATGTCTGTCTCCCCATATAGACTGTAAACTCATTGTGGGCAGGGAACATGTCTACCAATATTCTCCCAAGCCCTCTGCAAAGTAAGTTTTCAATAAATACCACTGACTGATATTTGTTAAGCATTCATTATGTGTTAAGCACTGTACTAATCACTGGGGTAGTTACCAGATACAATCCCTATCCCACAAGGGGTTTACCATCTAAGGGAGAAAGGGAGAATGTATATTGAATCCCATTTTAGGAAAGCAGCATGCCTAGAGGAAAGATCATGGTTCTGAAAGTCAGAGTGTCTGGATTCTAATCCCAGCTTTAACACTTGTCGGCTAAATGACCTTGGACAAGTACCTTAATTTCTCTGTGCCTCAGTTTTCTTACCTGTAAAATGGGGTTTCAACACCTATTCTCCCTCTGTGCTAGACTATGAGTCCCACATGGTACAGGGCCTGTTTCTAACCTAATTATTTTGTATCTACCCCAGGGCTTTGTATAGTGCTTGGCACAGAGTGCTTAACAAATGGCACAATTATTATTATTATTGTTATTATATGAATGAGGAAACTGAAGCACAGAGAAGTTAAGCGACTTGCTCAAGATCGCATAGCAAGTTAATGACAGAGCCTAGATGAGAACCTTAATTTTAGAATAGTTTGGATTTGTTTTATCAAGGTACTTTATCTCTCTGGCTGTTTATTCTCAGTCTCCTTCACGGGCTCCTCCTCTTCCTCCTACCCCCTAACTGTGGGGGTCCCTCAAAGTTCAGTTCTGGGTCCCCTTCTATTCTCCATCTACACCCACTCCCTTGGAAAACTCATTCACTCCCATGGCTTCAACTACCACCTCTATGCAGATGATACCCAAATCTACATATTTAGACCTGACCTCTCTCCCTCCGGGAGCTCCCTCCTCCCTCAAATCCAAGACAATTACTCTCCCCTCATTCAAAGCCTTAATGAAGGCAGATCTCCAAGAGGCCTTCCCTAACAAAGCCCCCTCCTCCTTCCCACTCCCTTCTGTGTCACCCTACCTTGCCCCCTTTGCTCTTCTTTCCTCCCAGCCCCACAGCATTCATGTAAATATCTGCAATTTATTTATTGAGATAAATGTGTGTCTCCCCACCTCTACCAGGTGTGGTAGGGGAATGTGTCTGTTTTTGTTGTACTGTACTTTCCCAAGCACCTAGTACAGTGCTCAGCACATAGTAGGTGATCAATAAATGTGACTGAATGAATATTAATTGTATTTATTAAGCTATTCCTATGTGCAAGCTCTATTTTAAGCCCTGGGGGAAAAATATATGTCTTCTATATCGATATGGTCTCTGCATTAATATAGTTTTGTACTTCAAGTTGATGTTTCATCTGGTGAGATTGTATCTGTGCATATGGGTGCTGCCGAAAAGACCTATTTGGGGCAGTCACTCCATTCCACACTCTCCTTTAACACACTGATCAATCAATCGTATTTATTGAGCACTTACTGTGTGCAAAGCACTGTACTAAGCGCTTGGGAAGTACAAGTTGGCAACATATAGAGATGTGTATGCCATTTCCAGTACCTGTTGTTGTTTTCTAAGATGTCCAATACTTTCCAGATCTTGAAATCTCTGCTCAACGGGAATAATGCTAGTTGGATGCCAGCCTTGTTTATTGGCTTCAGTGATCTCCCTGAGGTCCACTACTATATTGTACTGTTTGAGACTGTGTTTCCCTATGTCTTTAGCATTTTTGTTCTGCCCTTCTGTATATATTTGACCTTCAGTCTCTAATAATAATAATTAGAATTACAGTATTTGTTAAGCGCTTACTATGTGCCAGGCACTGGACTAAGCGCTGGGGTGGATACAAGCAAATCGGGTTGGACAGAGTCCCTGTCCCACATAGGGCTCATGGTCTTAATCCCCATTTTACAGATGAGGTAACTGATGCACAGAGAAGCTAAGCGACTTGCCCAAGGTAACAGAACAAACAAGTGATGGAGCCAGAATTAGAACCCAGGTCCTTCTGACTCCCGGGACCATGCTCTATCCACTAAGCCATGATTATTTAACCCATCTTTTGCAGTTGAGGAAACTGAGGCCCAGATCAGTGAAGTGACTTGCCCAAGGTCACACAGAAGCAAGTGATGGAGCTGGGATTAGATCTCAGGTCCTCTGGCTCTCAGATCCATGCTTTATCCATTAGGCTGCACTCATTCCCTCAGTGTGGGTCAGTGGAAAGAGCACGGGCTTTGGAGTCAGAGGTCATCATCATCATCATCATCATCAATCGTATTTATTGAGCGCTTACTATGTGCAGAGCACTGTACTAAGCGCTTGGGAAGTACAAATTGGCAACATATAGAGACAGTCCCTACCCAACAGTGGGCTCACAGTCTAAAAGGGCGAGACAGAGAACAAAACCAACATACTAACAAAATAAAATAAATAGAATAGATATGTACAAGTAAAACAAATAAATAAATAAATAAATAGAGTAATAAATATGTACAAATCCTGGCTCTGCCACTTGTCAGCTGTGTGACTTTGGGCAAGTCACTTAACTTCTCTGTGCCTCAGTTCCCTCCTCTGTAAAATGGGGATTAAGACTGTGAGCCCCACATGGGACAACCTGATCACCTTGTAAACTCCCCAGCACTTAAAACAGTGCTTTGCACATAGTAAGTGCTTAATAAATGCCATCATCATTATTATTATTGATGTTGTACTCTGCATTTCTGAATCTGACATGCAGCAAAGATCTAAAACCTATAACCTACCGTGGTTCGAAGCTGCACTGTGACTCTGGAAGGGTAAGATTAACAGTTTTTTTCAGTAGTCCTGCAGGAGGATTTGGCTAGGATCTGGCCAAGAATGGAGGACAGAGAGATTTTACAGCGAGCACACTTCTCTTTCTTTCTTCTAGAGATGATGACGATGGTGAACTCTTTGAAATCTTGTGGTGTTACCTCAGCCTTCCTTGTATTGAGGAAGATCCTTCAAAGGAGACAAAGAACAGTATTTCTCCTCATATAGATGTTCAAGCACATACCTACAGATGAAGCACTGTGTCCTAATGGAAAGAGCATAGGCCTGGGAGTAAGAGGAGCTGGGTTCTAATCCCAGCTTTGCCATTTGCCTGCTGTTTGACCCTGAGAAAGTCATTTAGCTTCTCTGTGCCTCAGTTTGCTCTTCTGTAAAATAGGGATTAAATACCTGTTTTCTCTCCTAATCAAACAGTGTGTGACCTGAGTATCTTGTTTATATCCAAGAGCTTAGTGCTATGCTTGATAATGATAATTATGACATTTGTTAAGCACTTACTATATGACAAGCACTGTTCTAAGCGCTGGGGTAGATACAAGGTAATCAGGTTGTCCAACGTGGGGCTCACAGTCTTCATCCCCATTTTACAGATTTGGTAGCTGAGGCACAGAGAAGTTAAGTGGCTGGTCCAAGGTCACACAGCAGACAAGTAGTGGAGCCAGAATTAGAACCCACGTCCTCTGACTCTCAAGCCCATGCTCTTTCCACTAAGCCATGCTGCTTTTCTATAGTAAGAGTTTAACAAATGCTTCTGTTATCATTACTTTATCCTTTTTTTTAAAAAAAAAGGTACTTGCTAAGCGCTTACTATATGTCAGCAACTGCACTAAGTACTGGGGTAAATTTAAAATAATCCAATTGGACATACCCCCTGTCCCACAAGGGGCTAGTAGTAGAAGTCCATGCGTACTCCAATCTGCATATACCTGAAGATGGTCCTTTTGGTAGGTGGCTATAGCTGCTGTTCTTTTTTTCAGATCAGGGTCTCACTGATATTCCTGCTCCCCTTTGGGACACAAAATGGCCTGTTTTCTTTCTCTACCAGTCTTGGAATGCTTACGGATGGATTCACGGTTTGTATAAAACTTCAGACTTCTACGAAAACTCCATTTTTGGCTCACTATTCAATTACCCAAGGAACAGAAAACTTAGCCGTCTTTAAGCAGCATGGCCTAATGGAAAGAGCAGGGGATTGGGAGTCAGAAGGTCTTGGATTCTAATCCCGTCTTCACCACTTGTCTGCTGTGTGACCTGGGTCAAGTCGGTTAACTCTCTGGGCCTCAGGTCCCCTATCTGTAAAATGGGGATTAATAATAATAATAATAATGGCATTTATTAAGCGCTTACTATGTGCAAAGCACGAGCCCTATGTGAGACGGGAACTGTGTGCAACCTAATTATTTTGTATCTACCCCAGCACTTAGAACAGTGCCTGGCATATAGTAAGCACTGAACAAATACCATTATTATTATTCATCAATCGTATTTATTGAGCGCTTACTATGTGCAGAGCACTGCACTAAGCGCTTGATATTATTTCATATTAATATATATTATATTATATTATATTACATCATATATTGTATATCATTATATTATTATTATATATTATATTATTATATATTATATATTATTATATGTTATATATTATATATTATTATATTGTTATATTATTATATATCATATTATTATATATTATTATATTAACAATATAATTGTTGTATTAGTATATTATATATTATATATCACATTATATATTAATATGTATTAATATGTATTAATATATTATTATATATTGTTGATATTATTGACAATATTATTATTGTCAATAATATCACCAATAAAATTGATTATAATAACTAATAATAAAACATTGTGATTGAAACTGGCCAACAGTATGGTGGTGATGTCATATTTAGTCTCCTGCACATAAACCACTCCTCAGGCCTACAGAAGCAATGTGGTCTAGCGTCTAGAGCATGGGCTAGAGCAGAGGATCTGGATTCTAATCCCAACTCAGCCACTTGTCCGCGGTGTGATCTCAAAGAAGTCACGCAACTTTTCCGTGCTTCTGTTTCCTCATTGGTAAAATGGGGTTACAATTCCTGTTCTCCCTCCTTCTTAGATGCGAGCCTCTCTTGAGACAGGAACTGTGTCTGGCATGTTTGATTTATATCTATCCCAGCTTTAACAGCGACACTTTACATAAAGTAAGAGCTTGACAAATACCACAGTCATGGTTATTACAGAACTCTGGACCTGTACGAGTAGGAGGCTCAGGATATTGGTGACTGAAGAAGAAGCAGGACTGCTTAGCACACCCAGTGTCCGAGAAGACTCTAACAGGGTAGGTAGCCACAATTGGTAGCAAAGCCAGAATGTGGAAAAAAAGTAATTGAATCTGTGTTAGCTTGGAACCTATGAAGATGTTCCATTTTTATTTTACTTTGATATGTTGTTTGAAAATATCGGCTTCTGGTGTGTACTTAAAAATAGGGTTTTCCTTAGCCACACAAAGGCCATGAGCTGAGGTAACAAAGGGTATAAGGCAAAGCTTCCAGATACGTATGCCCATTAATGGTATTTGCAATTGTCAAGGACCGTGGCATTCCAGGGGAAGGGAAGCTGAAAATAGAGCAGAAGGTCTTTGAAAAGACATTGCTTTTACGTAACAAGATAGACAACCTCTTTGCATTGACTTCCCAAAGCAACTGAGGAGCAGTGACTTGAGTTTTCAAAACTGTGTTTTGGCCCTGAAACGGCACTCCTATAACCTATTTCAAATTGGCTGAGACCAGGCACTTGCCCTGGAAATTCTCTGGACACTACTGAGAGCAAAAAAGGTGGAAGAGTTTTGTGACGGCCCGTAGCTACAAAAAGAGGCCATCATCCTATTATGCTCAGCTGTGCTCTACTATCAGAAAGTTGCAATTCCTGCTGGTTTCTCCTACATAATAAGTTCCAGATTTGCACTATCCTCTCCATCTAAACAGTGTGGATGACCTTGGTCCACGCTCTAGTCATATTGCGGCTAAACTATTGCATCAGCTTCTTTGCTAGTCTCCCTGCCTCAAGCTTCTCTCCTCTCCCGTCTATATACTGCATCGTTCTGCACAGATCATCTTCTTGTAGCTCAACCCTCATCTCTCTAATCAATTAGTCAATGCGCTTAGTACAGTGCTCTGCACACAGTAAGCGCTCAATAAATACAATTGATTGATTGATTGATTGAGTGCTTAGTGTATGAAGAAGACTGTACTACATACTTGGAAGAATATAGTACATTAGCACCCTGAGTGCCTGAATAGATTCCAACAGGGAAGGTGGCCTCAATTGGTAGCAAAGCCAGAATGTGGAAAAAGTGTCAATTACTTTTGACAGCTCGGAACCTGTGAAGAGGATTCATTTTTGTTTTACTTGGATATGTTGCTTGAAAATATTGACTTCAAGGACGGGCTTGGGAGTCAGGGGACGTGGGTTCTAATCCCGGCTCCGCCCTTGTTTGCCGTGTGACCTTGGGCAAGCCAGAAGCAGCATGGCTCAGTGGAAAGAGCACGGGCTTTGGAGTCAGAGGTCATGGGTTCTAATCCCAGCTCTGCCACTTGTCAGCTGTGTGACTTTGGGCATGTCACTTAACTTCTCTGGGCCTGTTACCTCATCTGTAAAATGGCGACTATTTCTCATACTATTACTGCTGCCACTACTGAGCAGCCTTCTCAGAGTAGGTGTTAGTGGCAATCGTTCAGGATTATCCGGGTTCCTCTCCTACCTGGCCCCCACACTGTGAGCCCACCGTGGGACAACCTGATTACTTTGTACCCCTCCCAGAGCTTAGAACAGTGCTTGGCACATAGTAAGTGCTTAACAGATGCCATCATTATTTATATATTATTATTATCTCTGTGCCTCTGTGCCTTTCTTCACTCCTCTCCTTCAGCTTCTAACTGTACCTTGCTTTTGCCTATCCCCACTTCAACCCCTCAGTCCCTCTGTTATTCCAGCCTGGAACTCCCTCCTGCAGCAAATCTGAGGGACGTCAGAGCACCCCCACATTCAATGCCATCCTAAAATCTCCCTTCCTCCAAGAAGCTTTCCCCAGTTAATCAAGCCAGACCCACCAGCCTTCTCCAGCCCTATTTATACTCATTCAGTACACTTTTGTATATATCCCACTCAAATTTACATTCCATCTCTTCATGCCTGTCTCCCCCATTAGAACTCCTCATGGGCAGGCAGTGTGTCACTTGCCTGTTTTGTGCCTCCAAAGTTGAATACACAGTATCCAGTGGACAACCAACAATTACTACTTCTACTGCTACTATTTCTCATACTATTACTGCTGCCACTACTGAGCAGCCTTCTCAGAGTAGGTTTTAGTGGCAATCGTTCAGGATTATCCGGGTTCCTCTCCTACCTGGCCCCCACACTGTATCCCAACTAGCCTAACGCACCTATCCTGGGCTCGTGACAGCTCCAACCTCTGGAAAACCAGACTTTGTGCAGAAAAATACTACAGCTGCTGATGGTGATCAAGTGTTCCTTCCAGAGGCTGCTTCTGTCTGAGTATGGATGCCCCCATGACGAGGGAAAGACACAGGGACAGTGGTCCAGGGAAACTATCCAAATTGCACTGCATGGAAGTATCCCATGGAGGTCCCTCATTGCAGCCCCCCAACAACAGAGTTCTACAACTGTCTTTAAGTAAAAATAATAATGATGGTATTTGTTAAGCACTGGTACTTGTCAAGCACTGTCCTAAGCGCTAGGGTAGATCCAAGGTAATCTGGTTGGACCCAGTTCCTGTCCCACATGGGCCTCACAGTCTTTATTCTTAGTATAGTGAATGCTGGCTCTGCCACTTGTCTGCTGTGTGACCTTGGGCAAGTCACTTCGCTTCTTTGTGCCTCAGTTACCTCATCTGTAAAATGGGGATTGGGACTGTGAGCCCCGCATGGAACAGGGACTGTGTCCAACCCGATTTCCTTGTAATAATAATAATAGTTAAGTGTTTACTATGGACCAAGCACTGTTCTAAACTCTGGGGGAGATACAAGGTAATCAGGTTGTCCCATGTGGGGCTTACAGTCTTAAGCCCCATTTTACAGATGAGGTAACTGAGGCACAGAGACGTTAAGTGACTTGCCCAGTCACACAGCTGACAAGTGACAGAGCTGGGATTAGGACCCATGACCTCTGACTCCCAAGTCAGTGCTCTTTCCACTGAGCCACGCTGCTTATCTATCCAAGTGCTTAGTATAGTGCCTAGCACATAGTAAGTGCTAAACAAATACCACATTTATTATTATTATTATTTTACAGATGAGGTAACTGAGGTGCAGAGAAGATATATGATTTGCCCAAGGTCACACAGCAAACAAGTAGAGGAGCCAGGAATAGAACCCAGGTCCTGCTGACTCTCTGGCCCTGCTCTGTACATTATTCCATGTTTAAGCATAGAGAAATCACCTGATCTCACCTCTAAAGTACACTAGAAAACAAGACGGGATTGATTTTTGAGCACACGGAGTGAGCACATGTGCTAAATGAGACAGATGCAAGACAAACACAGAAGCAGCATGACCTAGTGGAAAGAGCATGGTCCAGGGAGCCAGAAAGACCTGGGTTCTAATCCCTATTCAGCCACTTTTTTATGGAATTTAAGCTCTTACTATGCAGCAACCACTGTAAGAAACGCTGGGGTAGATACAAGCTAATCAGGTTGGACACAGATGGAACTCACAGTCTTAGTCCCCATTTTACAGATGAGATAACTGAAGCACAGAGAAGTTAAATGACTTGTCCAAGGTCACACAGAAAACACGTGGTGGAGCCGGGATTAGACCCCAGGTCCTTCGGATTACCAGGCCCAGGCTCTAACCACTAGACCACACTACTTCTCTGTGAAGCACTTGTCTTCGGCATGACCTTAAGCAAGTAACTTAACCACTCTGGGCCTCATTACCTCACCTATAAAATCATCATCATCATCATCATCAATCGTATTTATTGAGCGCCTACTATGTGCAGAGCACTGTACTAAGCGCTTGGGAAGTACAAGTTGGCAACATCTAGAGACAGTCCCTACCCAACAGTGGGCTCACAGTCTAAAAGGGGGAGACAGAGAACAAAACCGAACATACTGACAAAATAAAATAAATAGATACGTACAAGTAAAATAAATAAATAAATAGAGTAATAAATATGTACAAACATCTATACATATATGCAGGTGCTGTGGGGAAGGGAAGGAGGTAAGATGGGGGGATTAAGACTGTGTGCTCCTTATGGACAGAGTCTGTGTCCATCCTAATTAGCTTATATCTTACTCCACTGCTTAGTACAGTGCCTTGAACAAAGTAAGCACTTAACAAGTGCCATAAAAATGAGGCTACGTGGATAGGGCCAAGTTCTGGGGGCAACCAGAAAAGAGACGACTCTCCAATGGACAAATTCTAAAATAGCGTGAGCAGGAATGTGGCCTAGTGGAAAGAGCCCGGGCTTAAGAGTCAGAGGACCTGTGTTCTAATTCTGGCTCTGCCACTTTCCTGCTGTGTGACTGTAGATGAGTCACTTACCTTCTCTGTGCCTCAGTTTCCTCATCTGAATATTGGGAATTAAATACCTGTTCTTCCTCTCTCTTAGACTGTGAGCCTGATGTGGGACAGAGACTATGTCTGATCTCCTTGTACTGTATCAACCCCAGAATTTGGCACATAGCAAGGACTTAATAAATAGCTCAGTCATTTTTATTACCGCCCAGCACCCACAGAGTGTCCCCTATATATAACACACCCCAAAACTATAGGGAAAAATTACCTACCCAGCTCGACCCAAAGTGTAGCTGCAGGGACTTGCGGATCAGGCTGGGTAAAATGTGGGTCACTTGGGGAGGACACTCTCCCAATCTCCCCTTGGGGCAGTCAGTGTTGTGGTGTTGTAGTGTTGTGGTGTTGTAGTGTTGTAGTGTTTCCTACACAGGTAGGAAAGAGAGGAAATAAAAGGCAGGCAGCCTCAGGATGGACTGTGGCATGTGATTTATCCCAAGCATGTTGGCAATGGCTGAGGTGGCAACTCCTTTTGATTCATATTTTTTGCTTTATTTTAGGGTACTTGTTAAGCACTTACTATGTGCCAGGAACTCTTTTAAGCGCTGGAGTAGATACAGGCTAATCAGGTTGGACACAGTCCATGTTCCATATGGGGCTCACAGTCTTCATCCTTATTTTACAGATGAGGAAACTGAAGCTTAGAGAAATTAAGTGACTTACCCAAGCTCACACACAGCAGAAAAGTACAGAGCCAAGATTTGCACCCAGATCCTCCTGACTCTCAGGCCCAAGCTCTATCGCCCAGGCTACGCTGCATCATCATCATCAATCGTATTTATTGAGCGCTTACTATGTGCAGAGCACTGTACTAAGCGCTTGGGAAGTACAAATTGGCAACATATAGAGACAGTCCCTACCCAACAGTGGGCTCACAGTCTAAAAGGATCATCATTCAGCAGCTTGATCTTTCCCACGCCCGCTCCAACCCACACCCTCACACCCAACCCAAGACTTTGCTGTGGGGGCCGGCAATCAATCAATCAATCATATTTATTGAGTGCTTACTGTGTGCAGAGCACTGTACTAAGCGCTTAGCACTGTACTAAGCCGGCAGGTTGGTCTGGGTACAGTGCTGATTGGGAGGTCTCTAGTATTGTCAGATTGGGAATGCCAGAGGGACAGGGACCCCGTCTAATAACCACTTGCGGAGGGAAGCAGCGTGGCTCAGTGGAAAGATCCCGGGCTTCGGAGTCACAGGTGGTGGCTTCTAATCCCAACTCTGACATTTGTCAGCTCTGTGACTTTGGGCAAGTCGCTTCGCTTCTCTGGGCCTCAGTTCCCTCATCTGTAAAATGGGGATTAAGACTGTGAGCCCTATGTGGGACAACCTGATTACCTTTGTCCCCAGTGCTTAGAACAGTGCTTTGCACATAGGAAGCACTTAACAAATACCATCATCATTATTATTGTTAATCCCTCCTAGTGCTTAGTGCAATGCTGTACACTCAGGAAGTGCTTAATAAATACTATTACTATCAATCAACAATGCCAGCATTATTATTATCATCAACTCTGTTGTATGCTCCCAAGTGCTTACAACAGTGTTCTGCCCACAGTAAGCGCTCAATAAATATTCATTCATTCTTTCAACCGTATTTATTGAGCGCTTACTGTGTGCAGAGCACTGTACTGAGCGCTTGGGAAGTACAAATTGGCAACATATAGAGACAGTCCCTACCCAACCGTGGGCTCACAGTCTAGAAGGGGGAGACAGAGAACAAAACCAAACATATTAACAAAATAAAATAAATAGAATAGATATGTACAAGTAAAATAAATAAATAAATAGAGTAATAAATATGTACAAACATATATACATATATACAGGTGCTGTGGGGAAGGGAAGGAGGTAAGACGGGGGGATGTAGAGGGGGCGTGGGGGAGAGGAAGGAGGGGGCTCAGTCTGGGAAGTAGTAGTAGTAGTAGTATTTCTACTACTATTGTCTCCTCTTTCTGTGCTCTGACTGTGTAGAAATATGCTCTGCTCAGCTCCCAGGAAATCCGGGGTGCTTACTAAATATTAATAGAACAGAAACTTGGAACTGTTTCTTGCTGACTATTTTTGTAGAGGTCAGAAACTTGCCAAATTAGGAAGCTGGGGTTTGTTCTGGGACCTTGGATGTTGAGTTATATCCCAAAGCGCATTCTTATAGCTGAGTTATGCATCTGCGGCATCAGCAGTTCGTAATGAATACACTCCCAGGCTCTTTAGCTGTAGTAGTTTGATTGGTACTGTTTATAATAGGCTTTTTAATTAGGTAATGTTCACTTACCTTGCAGAATAACACTTTTGCCCCAATCCTTAGTGTTAAATGGCTAATCATGAATAATGCCTTTAGGTATTCCCTGAGATAACATTGTTCATCTTGATCCTATTTTGAATTTTCCTGTGGATGTGTAATGTAATATTTATGGAATACAATCCTGTGGGGAAGCCAATCGGCCATAACGTAATTGGAATCTACTTCTAGTGAAGTGTTACTATTGTTTTTCGGAAACTTCCTCTTCCACCTGGGTACCCTACCCAGGCTAGAATTATTTATTATCTTATTTTTTTCTTCTTCTAAGTCCAGGTATATGAAAGTGGATAGAGAAAAGGGATGGGAGAGAGGCAGAAATGTTATTTGTAGCAGGAAAAAATAACTAACTTCAATTCAAACTACTTCTAACCCCATTCCCAGGAACTGGAAGCCAAAGGTAGCCTTGGTGGTGATCCATTTGTGTGGTGCCACCATGAGCTCCAGAGGCTGCCAATCCTGCTTAGGGTGGCATCCCTCTCCCACCCATCACTGTGGGAATTCAGCCCCCTCCACACCTTCCTTTGGATCCAGGAATAAGAAATAGCTGGCATTCCAATCTTTAAGAACACTGGGACATTACAGCAATTTGGAAGCAAAGAGTGAGGAATATCAATAAGCTTGTTCTGGGCAGGGAACATGTGTACCAACTCTATTGCATTGTACTCTCCCAAGTGCTTAGAACAATGCTCTGCACACAGTAAGAGCTAAATACCGTTGATTAAGATGGCTTCCTCTTAGTGTTGGTCATCTATTTATTTTGTCCTTTATCTTTTACTCATATTTTTAGTGTTCCCATTGTAGGATAAGACAGTGACACCAGTAGGATAGTTGTGAGCACAAGACTTGCTAGCAGTAAGCAGTAGACTGTGAGCCCACTGTTGGGTAGGGACCGTCTCTATATGTTGCCAACTTGTACTTCCCAAGCGCTTAGTACAGTGCTCTGCACACAGTAAGTGCTCAATAAATACGAATGAATGAATGAATGAAATAAAATAGGTTACATTCATGGAAGGAGGAAAAGGAAGAGGAGGCAAAGGAGGAAGAAGAGCAGGAGTGAGAGGAGGAGGGGAAGGAAGAGGGAGGAAATAAGGAAGGGGAGGTTTCAACAAATTGAGGTTTGGGAGACAATCTAGTGATTAAAAGGACTGGACCAGGAACAGAAGAGTAGGAGGTGGAAATGTGGAGAGCACTTAGTAGGCTGCCTTGAGTGGTGTTTCTTAGGATTTCCCTCAGGGTGTCATCTCAGGCAGGTTTGAAGGCCTCTAATGAGAGTTTCCATAAAAAGGTAGTTTTATTGCACAAACCAATAGTCACTTTCCCCCACCCGAGCTACTTTTTAAAAGGGTCTTTTTATTGTTTGAATTTTTCATCACAAACTCATGCCCTCAAATTTAAATGCTGAACATTCCTTGAAGAAATGAGTAAGTAAAACCCACATTTTCACCTGCACTGCAAAGGATGTTTAATTTCCCACGAAGCCAGTCCCTGAGTATATTTACTATTCTATTTATTTTGTCAATGATGTGCATCTAGCTTTACTTCTATTTATTCTGATGACTTGACATCTGACCACATGTTTTGTTTTGTTGTCTGTCACCCCCTTCTAGACTGTGAGCCCCTTAATAATAATAATAGTATTTGTTAAGCGCTTACTATGTGCAAAGCACTGTTTTAAGTACTGGAGGGATACAAGGTGATCAGGGTTTCCCACTTGGGACTCACAGTCTTAATCCCCATTTTACAGATGAGGTAACTGAGGCACAGAGAAGTTAAGTGACTTGCCCAAAGTCACACAGCTGACAAGCAGCGGTGTCTGGATTTGAACCCATGACCTGTGACTTCAAAACCCGGGCTCTTTCCACTGAGCCAAGCTGCTTCTCTACCCATTGTTGGGTAGCGACGATCTCTATATGTTGCCAACTTGTACTTCCCAAGTGCTTAGTACAGTGCTGTGCACACAGTAAGCGCTCAATAAATATGAATGAATGAATGAATGAATGAATGAATGAATGAAGCGGAATATGATGGTCCAGCTGTGGGCAGAGCATCTCTGCCAGGGTAGAAGTAGCAGCTGGGGCTTCAGCACATACTAATTGGTGTCATAAGGCAATTCACTTTGTGTCCCCCTACACACACACACACACACACACACACACACACACACACACACACACACACACACATTTGTCTCCTTGTTGAAAAGTGGAGGGGGTTAATGACATTCCATCTGAGTTATTGCCCTAAGTAGCTTAGGAAAGTGGTTGTGCAGCACTTTACAAATACAAAACAATCTAGAAACGCTTAGTAATAACAGCTCCTTAACCATTTTTGCCTCCCAGGTAAGTGTAATCCTATTACCTGAAAAGTGAAAGATCTTTGAAACGGGAACATTGTTGTAACATAGCTTTGGATGGCAATTGGGCACACCTGGCAGCATGACTAGAGAAGGTAACAGGAAATTACAGGATCTGAATTGCATAACTCGAGCGAGGCAGAAACAACAGGCCTAGCAGCCAAAATCAGCTTCCTTTTAACCCTAAACAACAACCGTTTCGATTTTCTCCTCAAAGCAGCCCCACCTTCCCCAGACCTGTCCCAGCACATCCAAGGAATTGGTTCTGGGTTCTACTTCTGGGAATAGAAGCTATTTAGGTTGTTTCACGCCTAGGTAAATTTCATAGTTCAGGCAGTTGAAGAGTAGTTAAGCAATGAGTAGGGTGGGAGTTGACAGGAAAGTAGTTTGTTCCCATCACCTAGAAATGTCAGGACCTTTACACCCCAATCCGTGTTTCTTCCCCCAGCCCAGCATCCTTCCAGCTTTGGATCTCACCGTGTGACTTATTAGCACCTGAAAAATAATCAGTTGAAGTTGTTTAGCTCTTGTTTTTCTAAAGTCTTTTCTTATCAATAATCTCACTTTGTCCTCTCATCACCCCTGTTAGGTGGGAGGGGACAACTATTATTAGATGAGCAAAACTATGACCCAATAAGATTGTGACGTTTTTAATGGTATTTAAGTGCTTATTATGTGCCAGGCACTTTACTAAATAATTGGGTAGATACAAGAAAATCAGGAGGGGCACAGTCCATCTCCCACATGGGGTTCACACTCTTAATCCCCATTTTACGGATGAGGAACCTGAGGCCCAGAGAAGTGAAATGACTTACCCAAGGTCACACAGCCAAGGTGGAATGGGATTAGAACTCCTACTCCCAAGACCCTACTCTTTTCACTGGACTGGACTGCTTCTCAAGGTCTTAGGTCACACAGCTGACCAGCAACCTAAAATCAAAGCTTCTTGAGTTCCGGACCATGCTCATTCCACAAGAGCATGCTTCTTCCACCACACAGAATCCCTTCTCCAGTTGTCCCCCATAGCACTTGTCCTGTTTAAAAAGTGATCTATGCAACATAGGTCGAAATAGCACACAAATGAGAATGAGGACTTTAGCTCCATTTTCACCTGGGGCTGGAGCCAGGATTAACTAAATCCTAATTGATTTGTCATTGATGTTGTACTAAGGAGATGATAGACAGTTCTTCATTGTCAGATTTTGGAATTCACAGGAGTAGCAGTGGGTGAGCTCACCCAATCTGCAGGAACAGCCCTAGAGAATGATCTACATGACAAAATGACAAAGAAGGAGGTGTTGACATTTAGCAGTTCACTCAGATGATCAAGCCGCAGTGACATAGACACAGACAACAAGGAAATGGACAAGAGATTAGCGGAATAAAATCCAGGTGTGGGATTGCCTGTTAACAAAACAGATCAGGGGGAGGACTAGGTTGACTATTTTTTTTTAATTGCATCTTCCTGTTTGGACTTGACTTCAAAAATCATCAGGATTTGAACTTGAGGTGGAGTTTATGATAAAATTAGAAGGGAAGATTTCCTAGAGAAGATAGAAAATGAACTTTCAAGAAGGAAATGCACTTGGAGCACCCCATTAATGCTCGGAAGCTGGAAGGCGGATCTGACCAGGGCCATTTTTGGACTGGTAAGGGAGGGAAGAGGTCAGCCAACCATCTCAGGACACACATACATCAGTAAAGGCAACCTCCCAGCCTCCTTTTGCCCAAGTTTGAAGTAGGGGCTGTGTGAAAAGGAACCTGGGAGGGTAACTCAGTGGCTCTAGGACAAGAGGAGTGGGGGCTAGCACCCACCTGAGAAATGCTCTAGATTCGGGGGTTTCAACCGACTTCCATATGACATCATTATGCTAGCCCATGTGCCTGATGTTATGTCCATATGTGAAGCACAATTGAGTCACATGTGTTACTGAGCCTCCCCGTGGAAGGGGCAGCCACTTTCTTACCCTCCTCTGGGCAGCAAAATGTCTGAAGCTGGCCCTGGCTCAGCTCCTTCCATTACCCAATGAGGAAGTCCTTCTTATAAAACATCTTTGTTTCCCAGAGTTCAGAAGTTACCAAAGGGAGATCGCAAATGAGAAAAAGAGGGTGAATTGTATTATAATACACTGTGCTGAATGTTAATAGGACCTTGGAAAATCCACCAAATGTCATCATCATCATCATCAATCATATTTATTGAGCGCTTACTGTGTGCAGAGCACTGTACTAAGCGCTTGGGAGGTACAAGTTGGCAACATATAGAGACAGTTCCTACCCAACAGTGGGCTCACAGTCTAAAACGGGGAGACAGAGAACAAAACCAAATATACTAACAAAATAAAATGAATAGAATAGATATGTACAAGTAAAATAAATAAATAAATAAATAAATAAATAGAGTAACAAATATGTACAAACATATATACATATATACAAGTCCAAAATCTGGTTGAACTTGAGGGCATCCACTAGGATCTATTAAGTACCTGATGAAGGCTCTTCCCAAATGGCAAAGGCTCAGGAAAGGTGCTCTACTACATTTCCAGGCAAGATGTTCTCTCTCCGTGACACTCGAGTTCAGAAGTGCAAATCCTCTGTCAGCTGCGTTGCCTTCGAACTGCCGGACAACTCCACTATTATTAAGTTTCTTCAGGGCCAATAGACCTGAAAATGTCATGAGACTGGGTTAAAAGCCAGAGAAAGCAAGACAGGTTTTAGGTTATATGAAATTAAATGCTAAGGGAATGTAAAGAGCCTTCAGAGATTCAGAGTGGAATTCCATAACATTTGGGAAATCTACGGCAGGGAAATGGGAAATATATAAGCTTGGCCAAAGGATAACAAAGTGTACAGAAATGTGCATGTTGGGCCATACCTCAGTGCAGGCAATGTCACGGGAGGTGGGGACAAAAGAGAGACAACTATACAATGTAGCAGAGATGAGGAGAAGATTAAAAATACAGGGCTGCAAACTTCACAGAGCATAATCAGTGAGCATAAAAACATCAGAATGTTGAATTGAGGAGAACATGTCTATTTTCAAACACAAAGCATTCTTTTAGCACCAGTAACAATTTACAGGGAGAAAAATAAACAGGAGGCTGAAACACCGACAATTTAGCTCTGCAGTGTTCCTCTGTACCAGTATAAAGAAGTCAATAAAAAGAAATAAAAGAGAAGGAATGAACACAGTCCTCATTTTCGATTTCTAATGCAGGGGGAATTCTGAGGTCATGTCTTACTTTCTCTGCATGTCCTTACCTTGTTTTTACTGTCTTAGATGTAGAAGCTTTTACTTCAAGTGATTGATGGGGCCATTAAACTGTATTTTTATTTTATTTTGTGGTATTTGTGAAGCACTTGCTGTGTGTCAAACACTGTTCTATGAGCTGGAGAAGGTATAAGTTAATTAGATCAGACACAGTCACTGTCCCACGTGGGGCTCACAGTCTTAATCCCCATTTTACAGATGAGGTAACTGAGGCACAAAGAAGTCAAGTGACTTGCCCAAGGTCACACTGCAAGCAATTGGCAGAGCTGGAATTAGAATTCAGGTCCTTCTGACACCCACACCCATGCTCTCTCCATTAGGCCATGCTGTTCCTCACCAAAGTAGGACTAAGAAGGGCCATATTATTTTCAGAGTAATCCAGATTAAAAGAGGTGAATAGGTGTTGTCCAAGATCAATCAGTCAATAAATTGCATTTGTTGAGAGCTTACCACGTGTAGAGCACTGTACCAAGCACTTGGGAGAGTATAAAATAACCATGTAACAGGTGCATTCCCTGCCCATACCGAGTTTACAGCCTAGAAGGTGAGACAGACATTAGTACAAATAAATAAATTATGAATATGTACAGAAGTACTGTGGGAATGGGAGGGGGGATGAATAAAGGGAGCGTATCAGTGCAGAAGGGGGTGGAAGAAAAGGAAATGAGGGCTTTGTCAGGGAATATAATCCTCTAAAACTCAGTCTTTGTATCTCTCATTGGTAACCTGCCCCATCTGCAATATTAATTCAGTCTTGTCTTTGGGTTAATTCAGCATGACCTAGTGGATAGAACAGTCCTCGAGGTCAGACGGACCTGGTTCTAATCCCGGCTCAGCCACTTGTCTGTTGTGTGACCTTGGATAAGTCACTTAACTTCACTGTGCCTGTTAACTCATCTGTGAAAAGGAGATTAAGACTGTGAGCTCCATGGGGGACATGATTAACTTGTATCTACCCCAGCACTTAATACAGTGCCCAGCACATAGTA
This sequence comes from Tachyglossus aculeatus, assembly GCF_015852505.1. Lineage (NCBI taxonomy): Eukaryota > Metazoa > Chordata > Mammalia > Monotremata > Tachyglossidae > Tachyglossus > Tachyglossus aculeatus. Next base: position 50,976,423 of record NC_052072.1, read on the forward strand.
AGTGCTTAACAAATACCATTAAATTGGATTATATTTTATAATATATTATTATATTATATTATATTATATATTATATTATATTATATTAATTATATTATATTATATTATATTATTATATTATATTCCAGGATTATATTCCCTGACAAATAGCCCAGGCTTTGAAGTCACAGGTCATGGGTTGATGTATCTTCAATAAGGCTTTGAAATTGGGGCGAGTAATTGTCAGATATGGAGAGAGATCTGTTTGCTAACTCTGCACAGGCCTCAGAAATCAGGATTAAATCAGAATTATTTTAATGGTATTTGTTAAGCACTTACTATGTGCTGGGCACTGTATTAAGTGCTGGGGTAGATACAAGTTAATCATGTCCCACATGGAGCTCACAGTCTTAATCCCCTTTTCACAGATGAGTTAACAGGCACAGTGAAGTTAAGTGACTTATCCAAGGTCACACAGCAGACAAGTGGCTGAGCCGGGATTAGAACCAGGTCCATCTGACCTCGAGGATTGTTCTATTCACTAGGTCATGCTGAATAAACCCAAAGACAAGATTGAATGAATATTGCAGATGGGGCAGGTTACCAATGAGAGATACAAAGACTGAGTTTTGGTGGATTATATTTAAGGCTAGGGAGCATGGGCGTAGGAGTTAGAGAACCTGAGTTTTAATCCTGGTTTTGCTACTTGCCTGCTGTGTGGCTCTAGGTAAATCACCTCTCTGTACCTCAGTTCCTAATTTGTAAAATGAGGATTCAATAACTGTTTTCTCTCCTACTTAGACTCTGGGTCCCACGTGGGAGAAGGACTGTCTCCAACCTGATTAACATGTATCTACTTCAGTGCTTACAGCAGTGTTTGACACATAATAAGTGCTTAACAAATATTATTATTTAAAGATGCAAATGCAAAATTTGGTGGACTGACTTCCAAAGTCACTCATCGTATGTTCACTTTCTAAGTGCCCTGGATCAAAGACATTTGCTTGGGGAATGGGGTGGAAAAAATTTAACTGGAATAACCCCCAATTAGTTCACTCCAGCCCCTTTTAGCATAGGTATAGCTTTAACAGAGAGACACTTCACCTGAGGAACATCTTCTAGTTGGATACCAGGCAGGAGGAACCAATCAGGAAGTCAAAGCAGGCTACAAGAGAGAGATTTTTTCCAGAGTTATCTCTGAGGCTATGTTAACTCTGCTCAGAAAGGGGGTTGGCACTCTTCTTCTACCAGCTAGAAGGCAAACTCCTCTCTGATTACCCCAAGACTTCTGAGTGGGGTAAGTGAAACAAGCTCTTTTTCAACTTGGATTTTAAAGGGTTTTTTTTTTTTTTTTTTGTCCTTTCCTTTTAGCCTGCCAGGCTTTTAGCAAAACTTGTTTAAAAAGGTTTTGTTAAAGTACATCCCATAGGCTGTGATCTGACTACCTAAGATTGTCTCTGAAACCTTGGGACTAACGCAGTAATAATTTGTGGGGGGCTTGGCTCAAGATGGATCCTCAGTAATGAATGGTGCTGTTGTCTCACGGAAGAATTAGATTTGGTGGGCCCTTCCAATTTCTTTCTGAGGTTCACTGAGAATTGTAGGGCAGAAGTGAGGGGAAAGTCACTATGCTTCCTTCTACACAGGGAGTGATCTTGGGTGAAGACAGAGTTATGAAAGCAGAAAAGGGAATTATGTATTTCATGAGTGACCATAATATGATTTTAGTAGTCTGGAGAGAGGTTTCACTGATACTCGGAAAAATACTGTTGGAAGACTTCTGGTGGCTGCTTGAAGAAGAAATTAGGTTCTAATTCCTTGAAATTCCCCAATGAATCCAGACAATTCTGATGAAAAACAGCATGGCCTTGTGGAAAGAGTACAGGCTTGGGTGAAAGAGGACATTGGTTCTGATTCTGCTACATACCTGCTGTGCACCCTTGAGCAAGTAACTTAGCTTCTCTGTGCCTCAGTTTCCCTCATCTGCAAAATAAGGATTCCTTACCGGGTTCTTCCTCATACTTAAACTGCATGACCTGATAATTTTAATATCTACCTTAACCCTTAGTATAGTGCTTGGAACGTAACAAGTGCTAAACAAATACCACAATTAATGTCAGAAATGACAAAGACTTATTAAGGCCTTCTACCTGTCCTACCACTGATTGTTTCAAGCATTTTTATAAGGAAAAATGCTCTCCAGTTCAATCAATACTTTTGTCCCTCTTCAGAACTTTCAGTTAGAATAACTTTAGAGGCCCCAGTAGCTCATTATGGGAGTATAATGCTTTGCACACAGTAAGCACTCAATAAATATTATTGAATTAATGGGACATGAGGAGATCCTCAAAAGGCATCAATCTCAGGTCATTCTGAAGTGTCTCTAACTCCTGAGAAAGTGGTAGTTTGCAACTCGGAATCAGTCAGTTGTATTTATTGAGTGCTTACTGTGTGCAGAGCACTGGACTAAGTGCTTGGGAGAGTCCAATATAAGAGTTGGTAGATGCATTCCCTGACCACAATGAGAGAGAATCCAAGAACAGCTCTGATGTAAATCAGAACAAATACTTGCCGGGAGTCCAAACAGACATCTCTGTCAGTCAATTAACCAGTGATATTTATTGCACACTTACTATGTGCAGAATACAGTTCTGAGCATTTGCCAAAGTACAATATGATCTAGTTGGTGGACATGCTCCCTGCCCACTAGGAGCTTACAGTCTACAAGAGGAGGAAGATGTTAAAAAAAAAAATCACAGATAAGGGAATTGGGAGAGTATAGTATGAGAAGCAGCATGGCATAGTGGATAGAAAAAAGGGAGTCACAAGGTCATGGGTTCTAATTCCTGCTCTGCTGCTTGTCTGCTGTGTGACCCTGGGCAAATCACTTCACTTCTCTGTGCCTGTTACCTCTGTAAAATGGGGACTGGGACTGTGAGTCCCATGTGGGACAGGGATTGCATCTGTCCCAATTTGCTTGCATCCACCCCAGTACTTAGTACAATGCCTGGCCCATAGTAAGTGCTTAAATATCGTTATTATTATAGAGATATGTACTTACAGTTGATGTTCGATTCCATTTCCCAAGTTAAAGCCACTGCATGATGCAATTGGTGGTATTTATTAAATGCTTACTGATTAGTAAGTACTGCACTGAATACTTGAGTGTACAGAAGACTCATGTTCCCTACCCATTAAGAGTTTACAATCTATTGAAAGTTTAGGTAATATTGCCTTTGGTTTTTTGGAGTGAGCATTCCCATTCATTACCTCATATGCTTCCTTCAGCAGAGGTCAGAGTTCACTGGAGAATTATTTTGGTAAGTTTATTAGTAGTACACAACTCTGTGCTCTGCCATGTTACTTATTTTTATATGCAATAAGCACTTTCTGCTTAAAATGGCTAATTTTAGTCCCCTTACCAAATTTCTGTTAAAAGCAAGGGAGTGTAGGAATTCGTTCCTAAGGTATTTCTTCTTTCCTCATTAGAGAGATGATTGACTTTTTAAAATGGTGTTTGTTAAGCCCTTCCAATGTGCCAGGCACTATTATAATTGCTGAGGTAGATACAACATAATCAGGTTGGACATAGTCCCTGTCCCACATGGGGCTCACAGTGTTACTCCCCACTTTACGAATGAGGGAACTTGCACAGAGAAGTGAAGTGACTTGCGCAAGATCTCGCAGTGGGCTAGTGGCAGAGCCGGAATTAAAACTCCGGTCCAAATTGCACGGCTCAGTGGGAAGAGCACTGGCTTGGGAGTCAGAGGTCATGGGTTCCAATCCCGGCTCCGCCGCTTGTCAGCTGTGTGACTTTGGGCAAGTCACTTAACTTCTCTGTGCCTCGGTTACCTCATCTGTAAAATGGGGATTAAGGCTGTAAGCCCCGCGTGGGACAACCTGATCACTTGTATCTTCCCCAGCGCTTAAAACAGTGCCTTGCACATAGTAAGCACTTAACAAATGCCATTATTATTATAATATTTCTACAAAAACATTGAGGACATTGTCTCCCCACTTCTCAAAAAATTCCTGTGGTTGTCCATCCACCTCCTCATCAAACAAAAACTCCTTACCATGGGCTTTAAAGCTCTCCATCACCTTGCCCCCTCCTACCTTACCTTGCTTCTCTCCTTCTGCAAGCCAGCCTGCACACTTCTCCCCTCTAGTGCTAACCTTCTCACTGTGCCTCCACCTCACCTGTCTTGCCACCATCCCTAGCCAAAGTCTTCCCTCCTCAAATCCAACAATTACTCTCCTGCTTCCCAAGCCCCCCATCAAAGCCTTATTAAAAACATATCTCATCCAAGAGGCCTTCCCAGACTAAGCCCCACATTTCCTCATCTCCCACACCCCTCTGTGTCACCGTGACTCGCTCCCTTTGCTCTTCCCTCCCTCGTAGGCCCACAGAAGTTATGCACACATCTGTAATTTTATTTATTTGTACTGATGTCCGCCTCCCCCACTCTAGACCCTAAGCCCACTGTGGGTGGGGAATGTGACTTATTTCTATACTATACTCTCCAAAGTACCTAGTACAGTGCTCTGCACATACTAAGCACTCAAATATGTTTGAATGAGTGAACTTGGGTCCTTCTGACTCCCAAACCCATGCTCTATCCACTAAGGGAAGACATAGAAGAGAGTCTGTAAGCTCGTTGTGGGCAGGTAATGTGTCTATTATTCTATTGTACTCTTCCAAGCATTTAGTACAGTGCTCTGCATAATAAGTGCTCAGTTAATATGATTGAATGAATTAAGCCATTTTAGAAATGCCCACAAAAGGACTACATCTTCCAGGAGATTCTATGCATTCTTACATACAGACTTTGGTATATACTGGACCAAATGTTAATAATAATCGTAACATAACTTCCTTGAGGGCAGAGACCAAATCTGTCAAGTACATTGTGCTCTCCTAATAATAATAATAATGATAATAACAATAATGGCATTCTAGACTGTGAGCCCACTGTTGGGTAGGGACCGTCTCTATATGTTAGCAACTTGTACTTCCCAAGCGCTTAGTACAGTGCTCTGCACACAGTAAGTACTCAATAAATACGACTGAATGAATGAATGCAAAGCACTGTTCTAAGTGCTGGGGAGGTTACAAGGTGATTAGGTGGTCCCACGGGGGGCTCACAGTCTTAATCCCCATTTTACAGATGAGGGAACTGAGGCACAGAGAAGTTAAGTGACTTTGGACACAAAGTCACACAGCTGACAATTGGCAGAGCAGGGATTTGAACCCCTGACCTCTGACTCCAAAGCCCCTGCTCTTTCCACTTAGCCATGCTGCTTCCCCAATAACTTAGTGTAGTGTTCTGCTCAATAAATACTATGAATTGATTAATTGACGCAAATAATATTCCACTCTTGTTACCACTCTGTTTCTGGAAATAATGCCCATTTCTTTTTCATCATAATCTTCCTTAGAGAAAACCAATTCTTGCTTCTTATGCCCTGTACTGATGTAAGAAAATCCAATGTGCAATGTTTTATACAAATTCAAGAGCCTTGATATCACTAACTGAGGATCTTTCCTGTGATTGCTAACAGAACAGCAACTGCTTGGGCTGAGGGTCAGCTGATCTGTCATAAGTCTAATTTTTAAGTGTTCAACTCAGCTATTTTAAATCAGGGAGAGCTTAAAGTTGCCAGCCATGAAGCAATAACACCCAACAAGGAACGCCTTCCATCATCAGAGTTATAATTTACTGCAAAATGTGTGAGAGAATTGCTCTGGAAGCTTTCTGGCCTTAACTTAAACATATCCAAAGAATAAAAAAAGACCACAAATTGCGGTTATTTTAACTCCTATGAACTACCATTACTTTTTGCTCATTTCTTTAAATAAATGAACAAGGCTAAGATTTATAACTTTATGCAACTACCTCCCCCACACAGTAGAGTTACTTTCCATAACTGTTTTTTTAGGTATCACCTAAAGGATAATAATGATTGCACATTGGTTTATGAAACAATAATCTGATTCCAAGTGGATGAACCATGGGAATAAAAGAAAAATAGTGCAAGGGTACAATTATTGCTAGAAAGGGAGGTTAAAAACAGTTATTTTTAAACTGAAGAGCATATCATAATGAAAGAAAATTGCCGCTTCTCTACTAGCAATTTTGAATTGCCAAGCTTGTTAACCTATTGTACACTTCAAAATGACAATTGTTTGGTGTGATGCAATGGGTCATTTAGAAAGGTTTAGAGTTCTCAGATAAATAATTTCTTTTGAAAATGTTTGGGCTACTCATGGGAACAAAGCAAGCATGTGTATTTTTGACTGATGCAGAATATTATTTGCCTCTTACCAACACTAGTCTACAGGGCAAATACAAATAACTGTGTGGAATGGAATTCTAGTTCTATTTTTAAGATCAAGGTTTTTCTCTGAATCTAGCTACAAGCATACTCCTAATTCTGAAGGACCACCTAATTGTTCCCCTCCACTGTCTTCCTGTGTCTTTTCGCATCAAGCAGCGTGGCTTAGTAGAAAGAGCCCGGGCTTGGGAGGCAGAGGTTATGGGTTCAAATCCTGGTTCTGCCACTTATCAGCTGTGTGACTTTGGGCAAGTCACTTCTCTGTGCCTCAGTTACTTCATCTGTAAAATGGGGATTAAGGCTGTGAGCCCCACGTGGGAGAACCTGATTACCTTGTGTCTACTCCAGTGCTTGGCACATAGCATTTAACAAATAGCATCATTATTATTATTAAACGCAAAATCCTCCCAGTTGGCTTAAAGGATCTCTTCCATCTGGCCCCACCTTACTTGTCTGTTCTCTTTTCTAGCTATACACAAGCCAATCTCCTACATGTACCTTGCTGTCAACATTCCCTCTGCTTTGAACTCCCTGCCTCTTTACATCTCTAGACTGTAAGCTCAATTCATTCATTCATTCGATTGTATTTATTGAGCACTTACTGTGTGCAGAGCACTGTACTAAGCGCTTGGGAAGTACAAGTTGGCAACATATAGAGATGGTCCTCACCCACAGCGGGCTCACAGCCTATAAGGGGGAGACAGACAACAAAACAAAACATATTAACAAGATAAAATAAATAGAATAAATATGTACAAATAAAATAGAGTAATAAATATGTACAAACATACATATGAGGGCAGGAACATGTCTACTAATTCTTGTGTTTTACTGTACTCTCCCAAGAGCTTAGTATAGTGTTCTGCAAACAGTAAGCACTCGAATACCATTGACTGATTGATCACACTTGCTTTCCCACATTTGAATCCCTCCTAAAATCCCATCATCTCCAGGACCTTCTCTTAATTTCTCAGTTTCCCAAGACATGTCATTCCTTTGGCTAACTCCAGCATTTGTTAATTGTATTTATTGAGCACTTACTATTTGCAAAGCACTTGAGAGAATAAACCGCAACAATACGACACATCCCTGCCCACAACGAGCTTACAGTCTAGAACTTTATAACCTCCTTAATACACATGTAAATATGTCCACTCAGTTGATTTATTTTAACAGTGTTGGAAATATTTTTAATGTGTGTCCCCTCTGTTAAGTGTTAGCTCCTTGTGGACAGGGAATGAGGCACTTTATTACTCTGTTCTTCTCAAGTAATTAGTACAGTGCACTGCACCAAATGGACACTCAATAAATGTTACTATTACTAAGGCAAAATCTGGAGATATGTCATGCACTAACTGGTTTCAAAGTCCAGGATCCATAAGGCCCCAGCCCCCTGGCCCCCGGGATATAACTGCTAATCACTGCAGGGAAGCCAATTCCTTCCCAGCCCCCTCATCTCCTCGCATTGCTATGTTCCCACTCTCTCCTGTTCTGAGGAATTATCTGGCTACCCACACCCTGAACTCAGCCCCAGCTTGTTTATTGTTTTATTTATGGTATTTGTTAAATGCTGCCTGCATGTCAAACACTGTTCTAAGCACTGGGGTAGGCACATGTCAGGTTGGACATGATCTCTTCCTTCCTCTCCCCCTCACCATCCCCTGCATCTTACCTCCTTCCCTTCCCCACAGCACCTGTATATATGTTTGTACATATTTATTACTCTATTTTACTTGTACCTATCTATTCTATTTATTTTATTTTGTTAGTATGTTTTGTTTTGTTCTCTGTATCCCCCTTCTAGACTGTGAGCCCACTGTTGGGTAGGGACTGTCTCTATATGTGGCCAGCTTGTACTTCCCAAGTGCTTAGTACAGTGCTCCGCACACAGTAAGCGCTAAATAAATACAATTGATTGATTGATCTCTGTCCCACATGCGGCTCACAGCCTAGAAGGGACAACAGGATTTGAATCCCCTTTACAGTTAAAAAAAGGAAGCACGGAGAAGTGAAATGACTTGCTCAAGATCACATAACAGTGCGGTGGTAGAGTCAGGGTTAGAACTCGGGTTCTTCTGACTCATAGGCCTGTGCTCTAACCATTAAGCATCATATCTTATTAGATAATTTATAAAATATTATTTTATAATTTATAGATATGCACATAAATGCTGTGGGGCTGAAGATGGGGGGAATATTGAATGTCTGAAGGCCACAGATCCAAATGCATAGTTGATGCAGAAGGGAGAGGGAGCTGGGGAAAAGAGAGCTTAACCGGGGAAGACCTCTTGGAGGAGATGTGATGTTAAAAAGTGTTTGAAAGTGGGGAGGGAATTCCAGGCCAGAGGGAAGACATAGAAGAGCCTCTCTCTGGGGATTCACCACCCCCTTTGTCAGGCACTCAGTATATAATAATGATGGCATTTATTAAGCGCTTACTATGTGCAAAGCACTGTTCTAAGCACTAGGGAGGTTACAAGGTGATCAGGTTGTCCCACGGGGGGGGGCTCACAGTCTTAATCCCCATTTTCCAAATGAGGTAACTGAGGCACCGAGAAGTTAAGTGACTTGCCCAAAGTCACACAGCTGACAGTTGGCGGAGCTGGGATTTGAACCCATGACCTCTGACTCCAAAGCCCAGGCTCTTTCCACTGAGCCATGCTGCTTCTCAATATATGAGCCCAGCCTCCCCAGAGTCGACTAGAAAAGCCCCACACCCTCTAGGGTACCTGACCTGATTAGCTTTGAGTGTCTATATTTTGGGGATAGCAATAATTGTACCCTTGCACTATTTTTCTTTCATTCCCATGGTTCATCCACTTGGAATCCTGTTATTGTTTCATAAGCCAATGTGCGATCATTATTATCCCAGTACTTAGAACAGTGCTTGACAAATGCTACTATTATTATTTTAGCAGTGTTGTTACAATATTAAAATTAGTAAAATACTGGAACATGGGGAGACAAGGGAGGAGGAGGTTGAATCTGGGGTATGGAAGGACAGGAATGACCAGAATACTTGACACCTGTCCACATGTTTTGTTGTCTGTCTCCCCCTTCTAGACTGTGAGCCCATTGTTGGGTAGGGACCGTCTGTATATGTTGCCAACTTGTACTTCCCAAGCACTTAGTACAGTGCTCTGCACACAGTAAGCGCTCAATAAATATGATTGAATTAATAAACTAGAGGTGAGGGGCAGTGAAAGGGGATTTTCAGTGTAATTTTTTAATGGTATCTTTTAAATGCTTATTATGTGTCAAACACTGTTCTAAGCTCTGGGGCAAGTACAAGTTAATTTAGGTTGGACACAGTTGCTATCCCGCATGGAGATCACAGTCTAAGTAGGAAGGAGAACAGGTATTTAATCCTCATTTTGCATTTGAGGAAATGGAGGCACAGAGAAGTTAAGTGACTTGCCCAAGGTCACAGAGCAAGCAATTGGCAGAGCCAGGATTAGAACCCAGGTCTTCTGATTTCCAGGCCTGAACTCTTTACACTAGGCCATACTGCTTCTCAGTTTTTATTTTTCAGTAATTTTGTCCAGGGAAGATTCTGGAAAGGAACCTAACAAATTGCACATAGGTTGTGGTGTGTTTTCCACAGACTTATCTGCTGTGTGATGGTGGGAAAGACTCACATAAATTCTGTGTCTGTTACCTCATCTGAAAATGGGAATTGTCTTGTGACCCCCACATTGGACATAGACTATGCCCAACCTGATTAGCTTTTATCTGAACGAGTGCTTAGAACAGTGCCTAGTACGTAGTAAGCATTTAGCAAGTACCATAAAAAAACAACTATTCAAGATACATCCACAGTTTTGAGGGAAGCAGTGTGGGCTGTATCATAGGGTATACCCCTAAAATTCAGTATTTATCAGCAAGGGGCAGACACAATGGCTATCCTATTTATAGGTGATGAGATGGTCACCATAAGCTGAGGAAGAGTAGCGTACTTGAATTCAGTGAAATGATGAAATTTACTGAGCATTTATTATGTGCAAAGCACAATACGAAGAGTGCCATACAAATTCCCACTCCAAGAAGAATTAGAACATAAAAAGCCCGTGCATCTGGCTGCTCACAGATGGATGACTTTGTCTTATCTGTCCAACTTAAATGATCAAGTCTCTTAATGGAAGCCTTTTCTCTCCTTACAGTGGAGTCAGGTAGTCAAATCACTGGTCCACACAAACAGGGCTTTTAGGGTTGTAAAGAAGGTATCTCTTTTATCAGAAATTAATGCTTATGAATCCTCAAGAGTAACAATAGCTACCATTTCTGGACTACCCTTCTCTAAGCTGTTCAAGGAGGACTTTTTTTTTTAATTGCTTACTGTGTTCCAGGCAGTGTACTAAGCACTGAGATAGATACATAAATAGGTTGGTCACAGTCCATGTCCCACGTGCAACTCCATCTTAATTCCTGTTTTATAGATGAGGTAACTGAGGCAAAGAGAAGTTAAGTGACTTGCTGTAGGTCACACAGCCGACAAGGGCTATAGCCAGGATTAGAATACAGGTCCGCCTGACTCCCAGCCCTGTTCTATAGCCACCAGGACATGCTGCTTCTCTGTGTTTTGAGGGTGAGAGGGAACCCTGGCTATCCATTGAAACTATTCATTAGCCCAACCCTAGGCTCAGGAGAGTTTTTGTTTGAGTGATTTGGAGAGAAGTTTATCATCATCAATGGTATTTATTGAGCGCTTACTATGTGCAGAGCACTGTATAAGCACTTGGGAAAGTATAATACAACAGAGTTGGTAGATTCGTTCCCTGCATACCATGAGGTTACGGCCAGATGGGAGACAGACATTAATATTAATAAATAATTTATAGTTTATGGGACCTGGCTCCTGGTGGGCAGGGAACAGGTTAACCACCTTTACTTTGTTGTTCTCTCCCAAGTGCTTAGTACAATGCTCAGCACACAAGTGCTCATTAGATATTTTTGATTTCTGTTTGAGGGTTTGAACCAATTGCACATCCCTGCAACCAGGCCTTGTTTATGCTAAGTTAGGCTTTGGATCTAGCCTGGTGAGGTGCTACAAATCCAACGTACCTCAAATTTATCTATGTCAAATAAGGGGTGAAGTATCCCCTCCCAAGTAAGAATAAAAGGAAATGAGAACTGCCTCTTTTGGAAAGATGGTTTATTAAGACAGTGGTCCTGTCTTGGGTCATTTTGTATTATTAATAGGTGCTGGGCCCAAACCTTTTAATTTATTTTTTATCGTATTTAAGTGCTTACTATATGCCAAGCAATGGACAAAGGCTGAGGTAGACACGTGTTAATTAGGTCGGACATAGTCCATGTTCCCCAAGGGGCTCAACAGCCTTAATCCCCATTTTACAGATGAGGGAATGGAGGCACAGAGAAATCAAGTGACTTGCCCAAGGTCACAAAGCAGACACCTGATGGAGTCGGGAGTAGAACCCAGGTCCTCTGACTTTCAGGCCCATACTTAAACCATGGAGCCTACTAACCTTACCAGCCGAATACGAAGCTTTAGGTCTGTTCATGGTTTCTTTTAAGGACTTCCAGGAAGCCTGCGCGAGACAGGGGACCTGAATTGTTTCAATTTTGTTTTTAAACTTTTAAGACTTCAAGATAAATAAAACCGTCTGACCCGGGACTTGAATATTGCAGAACAAGCTGTCTCTAAAGTTACGTTTCGGAAAGTGTCCTGTCCAGACCCTGAAATTTTCACTTGGATTTCTAATTGGGTTGCAGTATCAGCCAGCTTTCCATTTGAGGTGGCTTCGTACAGTGGAATTTACATTCCATTTGGTGGATAAAGAAGAGAGATGTATTGGCCTGTGAATGTTAATGCTAAGGGTGACAGTAGGTTCACAGATTCAGCCTTTTTCTGATTCAGCTTGAAGCACTGAATCAGTAGATCGGAAGAAAAGTAGATTGAAATTTCTGTGCAAAGAGCCAGAGTCACTGATAGTAAAACGAAAACCTTGCAAGGGTTCATTGTAGTAATCTAGGAAAGTGTGGGAGGTGGAAAGATGAGAAGAAAGAGGACCTGCTACAAGCTCTTTGAGGTCCGCAACTGTGCCTTTTCCATCTGATGTACTCTCCTAGGAGCCTAATCCTGAGCTGTGCCCTCAGGATGTGCTCAAGAAATACCTGTGAATGAATGAGTGACACTGCTATCCATTAAGTATACCTTACGAGCTAACATGGGACAAATACAACACTTTGTACTGGAATCTAAACTGATTTAGATTGAGGCCATGAAACGTGGCCTAAAAGTCAAATTCTTCATTGCTAATTTCAGATTTCTAAATTGGCAATGTGAGGTTATTTGGTCAATTAAAGTTGTGTTCATAATCAATTGCATGTTTAGTTGCCTTTCCTTGGCAAATCACTAACCTTTGCTGTACCTCAGTTCCCTTATCGGTAAAATGGGGATTCAATACCTGTTCTCCCTCCTACTTAAAGTGTGAACCCTGTGTCAGACTTGATTATCTTATAATAATAATAATAATAATAATAATAATGATGGCATTTAAGCGCTTACTATGTGCAAGGCATTGTTCTACCTCAGCGCACAGTACAGTGCTTGGCATATGGTAAATACTTATCAAATACCACAGTTGCTGTTATGATTATGATTCTCCTTGTTGCAAAAATCTGCAACCTTGGTGTCATCTCTGCCTCCTCGTTATCTCTTAACCTCACATTTCTCAGATCTGCAGTTTTCTTAGACTGAGCACCCTGAAGTCAGGTACCTAACCTGTCTTATTCTTTTCCAGCACCTAGTAGTGTTTTGCACACAGTAAGAGCTTAATAAATACTATTAGTACTAGTACTACTGCCTAAGTAGCCACTACCATGTTTCAAGCGATCATCTCTAAATTAGGCTACCTTTCTCAATGGCCTCCTTGCCTTCAATATATTCCCTCAACAAAAACCCTAAGCACTTCTGTACATATGCATAAATATTTTCCCCTCTAGACTGTAAGATCCTTGTGGGCAGGGAGCCTGTCCATCAGCTCTGTTATATTGTACTCTCCCAAGCTCTCAGTACAGAGCTCTGTACACAGTAAGCGCTCAATAAATACCATTGACTGATTTTTGTCTCCAAAGTCCTCCAGAAATTCCTCCTACTTTAGGAGATATACCCAATGACTTAATTCTCCCCAGCTCAAATTGTCCCGATTGTCATCTTAGCCCTTATGTGTGCACTGCCAACTGTAGCATTCATAGATATATCAATTTAACTGTTGTATTTAAGCAATTACAATGTCGCCAAAGCACTTATGTACACATCTGTAATTTTATCCCTTTGCTCTTCCCCACCTTCCAGCCCCAAAGTACTTATGTTTTGTTTTGTTGTCTGTCTCCCCCTTCTAGACTGTGAGCCCGTTGTTGGGTAGGGACCATCTCTACGTGTTGCCGACTTGTACTTCCCAAGCGCTTAGTACAGTGCTCTGCACACAGTAAATGCTCAAATATGAATGAATGAATGTACATATCTGTAATTTTATTTATTTTGATGTCTGTCTCCCCAAATTTGGACTGGTCGCTCGTTGTGGGCAGGGAATATCACGTTTATTGTTGTATTGTACTTTCCCAAGTGCTTAGTACAATGCTGTGAACACAGTAAGCACCCAGTAAATACCACTGTGAGCCCATCGTTGGGTAGGGATCGTCTCTATATGTTGCCGATTTGTACTTCCCAAGCACTTAGTACAGTGCTCTGCACACAGTAAGCACTCAATAAATGCGACTGAATGAATGAATCTACTCTACTAGGAACTTCAGAAGATACCAGACATAGTTCCTGTCCCACAGTCAGAGAGGGAGGGAGAACAGGTATTGAAACCCCATTTTACAGGTGAGGAAACTGAGACAATGAGAAGTTGTCACTTAAGATCATACAGCAGGCAGGCAAAGAAGCAGCATGGCCTACTGGAAAAAAAACTCGGGCCTTGGAGTTAGAGGACCTGGGATCTAATCCCTGTTTTGTCAGTTGCTTGCTGTGAGACTTTGGGCAAATCACTTAATTTTTCTGTGCCTCAGTTTCTTCAACTAAAATAGGGATTCAATACCTGTTCTCCCTCCTCATTAGTTTGTGAGCCCCATATGAAACAGGGACTGTGCCCAACATGATTAACTGTATCTATCCAAGCACTTGGAACAGTGCTTGACACGTAGTAAACACTTAATAAATTCTGTATTTAAAAAAAAAAGTGGTGAATCCTTGATTAGAACCCAAGTCCTCCGACTCCTAGGCCTATGCTTTTTTCCACCATGCTGCATTGCTTCTAATTTTAAATCTTCTCTATTTATACATTTATTTAATCACTTATCCACCTATCATTTCTTGTTTTGCCTTACTGTTAATACTTTTGTACCTCTCAGCTCTGATAAATAGTTAAGTTCCTGGAGGGTAGGGACTGCCCTCTCTCTAGTGCATAGTGTATTAGTCTACCCGCAGTACATTCTCAGTAAATACAATTATTTGATCAATAATCAATCAAGAGAGGTTATAATTGATCATTTGGTCCCAACTGGTCTATTGATAGTTGGTATTTAGCTTGGCTGGAGCTTTGCAGTACTCATTTTAAACATAAAAGTCTTTGAAGAAAATGTTCCAGATTTAGTGTCTCCATTTGTTCTAGAAAATTGAGCACCTAAAGGCGAAATGCATGAATTTAATATTTGAAATCATGAATGGCTTCTGCCAGTGAAACGAAAGTAGCATTTTAAAATAGAGCAATTTATTTTATGTGGATAACTGTGGCTACTGTATAACTTGCATTTAAATTGGCAGAGCTCCAATATATTCAAGAAGGGCTTGGGAAATGGTTGATATGGGGATGAGTATGATCCAGCACCCTATCTTTGGTCATTTAAAAACCCAGGTTTAGACCGACATTAAAGTTGTCTTTTTGTTGTTGTTGTTCCTAAATTGCCAGTATTTTTGGTATTGACCTTTGAGGGAAGGAAATTCCTTGGAACTACATGTCTGCCAGTCTCTGTGATTAGACTGTAAATCCTTCAAAGGCAGGGTCCATGTCTTTTACATTTATTATATGCTTTCAAGTACCTAGTTCAGTACTCTGCACACAGGAGTCACTCAACGAATGCAATAACAGACATTCAGTCAATGTAACAAGCATAACATTCCTCAAAGAACAGGGACTTTAAGCCACAAGTAAGACTTGCACTCTACTTGTGGGCTACTGCAGCATGTTGGCAAAGAACGGATGTCTGCTGATAAATACAATAAAGAACTTTGTCTTAATGAGCCTGGAGCCAATCTAGTCCTGTTGTTCAAGGCCAATTTTGAATGGCGGAAGATGGAAAACATTATATAGGCCTATGCTGATTCCTTTCTCTGCATAATGATGATGACAACAATTATGAGAGTATAAGCATGTACTCCAGATGATATCTTTGGCAGAGACTTTCAGAATCTCTTTCTTTTTCCCATTCACTCTAGCTGCCCTATGGGTTCAAAGATGGAAAAATAGATAGTGAAATATGTTATCCAGGTATGCAGGTGTGGCTCCAAAGACCAATATGTACTGACAGTTTCTTCCACCTAGGCCACGTATAGACATGGACCTTTGTTGCTCTGTGGTGTTTGTTATTCATCCTGCTGCCTGCAACTATTTTATATTCTGCCTCTTGGGTTCACAGTTTTCTTAAAGCTTCTAATCTAAAAGAACAACCCCTTTTTATGCTATTTGTTAAGCACTTAATATTTGTTAAGCACTTGGGAGGTAGATACAAGCTAATCAGGTTGGTCCCAATCCATGTCCCACAGTGGGCTCACAGACTTAATCCTCATTTTACAGATGAGGTAACTAGAGCACAGAGAAGTGAAGTGACTTGACCAAGGTCACACAGCAAAGTGGCAGAACCAGGATTAGAACCCAACTTTTTGACTCCCCTTTCTGGATGGTACATGCCAGTCTGATCAGAAACCTCAAGGAACTGGGCCTTTAGCTGTTTCTCAGTCAATCATGTTTATTGAGCATTTACTGTGTGAAGAGCACTGTACTAAGCACTTGGGTCAGTACAATACAACAATAAACGGACACATTCCCTGCCCAAAATGAGTTTACAGTCCAGAGTAGCACTGTAGCACTCTTACTCGTGTTATAGTTGGTATGAAGTAGTACTGAATGTTCGCAAAGATGCTTGTCTGATTTAGACAATGATGTTTTCGAGCACAAAGGTTGCTGCATTCAACCTTATAATTTTCCTCATTCTCTTACTTGGGTTTGTTTTTTGGTGATTTATTTGCTGGCTGGCAGACCTCAGCAGCACCGCAGGAAATGGGTGTCTGCTATTGTGTTTGGAGGGGATATATAAATGTGTAATTTTCCCACTACAATAATTATAGATCTTCCTTTTGAGCTGGTGTATCTCTGGTTCCTCTGCCCTTTTAGGTTTTGTGATCATAACCCTTTTTTTTCCCCTTCCTTACAAATGTCAAAGGCAAACTTTGATAGAACAAATTCTCACAAGCTGGTAATTTGTTAAAATAGCATATACTGGGGCCCAAGAGCATACCTACTGAGTTGAGACTTTCTGGCCTTTAGCCTCTAAAAACCACAGTTCAAATCTTTACACAAATAAAAAAGGGGTTGTTTTTCCCTTGATCTCCTGATTATGTTGTACAATATACATTCAGCCAGATGCTCCAGCTTTCTAAGCTTCCTCATGCTTCCTTCTAATAATCACATTAAACACCTTGCAAATAAACTGTGCTAGATAAATATGCAAAAACAATAAAAAATAATATTTGTTCGACACTATGCACTAGGCACTGTACTAAGAGCTGGGGTGGATGCAAGATAATAAGGTCGGACACAGTCCATGTCCCATATGGGGCTCACAGTCTAGGTGGGAGGGAGAACAGTTTTTTACACCCATTTTGCAGATGAGGAAACAGGCATAAAGAAGTTTAAGCCACTTGACCAATGTCCCACAGCAGGCAAGTGGTAGAAATAGTAGTAACCAACAGTAAACGCTGCAGGAATCCATAGAGTGCAGGAGATAAACTTCACTCCAGTACAGTATGTACTGGAAGTGACTGAGAATTCAGAACACTAGAATCTTTCAGATCCGCTGTGAGAGATGACGAGTAAAACTCTGTAAGGAAGCTGTCGATCTAGGATGTTCAATTAGTCGTTCGCTGCTGGTCCTAATTAAAGTCCTTCCACATTTATTTTCCTTCCTTCCTTTAGAGTTTGGAGTAATGACATGAATTCTTCAGGCACCAAAACGGTTGCCATTTACACCTAGGTTTCTGAGACCCCAGTATCAGAGCGGCGGGTTGACAGAATCTGGAAATTTTGAATTTCATATGCCATATCCTGAGAGATTTGTAATTGAACTTTTTTTTTTCCTGAAGACTCATTGATCTTCTCTGGCTTCCACAAGCCCTAACATCATGACTGCACTGAAGAACCTTATAAAAAATGCAAGACAAGCATTAAACAAAAGCTAGCACAGATGTTCTAGCATGCTGTTTCAGGTGTGGTTTCCCCAGAACATTTCTGTCATAATAAACATTTAATGTAGCAGAAACAAATTGTAAATATTGAACGTGTGTTGGTGCTTTTTTGAGTGTAATTACTTGGTAAACTCAAGCAGCCAACTAAGTTAATGAGATAAAAATTCATAATAAAAAGTTTTCCTTTTAGTTTTTTCTTCAAACAATCCCCTGAAATCCTTGGCTTAAGTGGTGAGTAAACGAGGGCTTTCCTCTAAGGCTAGCATAATAGAAACCAACAGTGATATTATGAAACCTCAGAACTGCCATCACACAGCACATTTTGTCTGCCAGTGATTGGGAGGCTTGGGAGGCAGAATAGAAGAGATTACGACAATGGCCATTTCTCTGAATTTAGTTTGACATGCTGACCAGCAGAAAACAAAGCCTATTAGTCCCAGGCTGAGGGAAAGGAACAGAAAAAGGAATACTGGAATCAGAGAGAAAAGTGGCTTTCTAACTGGCCAGGGAATTGGGAAAGTTAAATGGCAAGAGGGAGGGAGCAAAAGAGGCAGAAAAATGGTCCTAATTCCAGTCTTGGGAATCAGGACTAGAGCCGTGCTGATGGAAGTTCACCTCAGAACATGAAAAGAAGGAAGATTAGCAGCCTTGTTTATTGACCCATAGCTTTGCCTTTCCAAATAAAAATACTGGTAGTTGCTCAATAATTATCTGCTCAAAATGTCTTTCATTTTTATAACCCTGTCAATCCAACATCTGCAGGTTCTCATGGGCATCTTAGAAGAATTCAGTAAGTGAAAAAGACCTCAATAAGCACAATTCTCTCCAGGGCCCAAGCCTTCCTGCACAGAAATTTAGATAATAGGGAGATACAGTTGCTTTTTCAGATCAAACATGATGCAGTGATGAGAATTTTCCACGTGATTTAGCAGCTTGGAGAACAGAAGAGCAAACCTGCCTTGCTATCTTTGCCTGGAGAAGTGTTCATAAGTATGTTCACCAGGCCCTAGGAGAAGTTGGTCAGGAGGAGTGAAGAGATTGAAAAGATCTTTTTTGTTCCCAATACTGTTGTCTGCTATTCCTCCATCTATTTTTCACTGCTCCCTTACACACCCCACCAAGTTTTGGCTATCTTCCCCTAATCCCTATAGCTTTCTTTCCCATCCCTTTGGTACCTCACCTACTACCTGATCAATCAATCAGTAGCATTTATTGAGTACTTTGTCTGTGAAGAGAACTGAACTAAGCACTTGGGAGAGTACAATAGAAATAATAGACATGATCCCTGGCCTCAAGGAGTTTACAATCAATCCAGGGAAACAGATGCCAGTATCAACTGTAGGTACGAAGAAGCATCAGCGTTTAACTATGTTCATATAAAGTGCTAAGGAGTGAAGAGGGGGTGAGTATTCACGTGTTTAGGTGACACCAAAGTGCTCAATTGACAGTAATGGTGGTGGGGGGGAATAGGGTTGGAAGACAAGAGTTTAATCAGGGAAGACCTCATGGAGGTGTGATTTCAGAAGGACCTTGAAGATAAAGTAGTGATGTTTTGGATGTTAAGAGGGAAGGCGTTCCAGGCAGATGGAAGGGTGTGAGCCAGACCAGTGCTGGTCATCTTCACTGCCCCTGTTCTGTACACTCTTTCTTCCACCCCTGCCTCTGTAGCTTTATCCCATACCATGGCACAAGGTGGACTGACTTCTGCCCATCTGGGTTTTGACTGTGTCCTTTTGGTGGCAGTGGCTAAATAGGTGGCTAAAGGGACACTAGTGCCAAATGGCAGTGCCGTCTGGGGCCATTTGATGTCTGAGCAGTTCTACTAAAGGATAATAACAGTAGTATCTAAGCATTTACAATGTGCCATGCACTGTATTAAGCGCTGGGGTGGGTACAAGAAAATCAGGTTGCCCATAGTCCCTGTCCCGCGTGGAGCTCACAGTCTCAACCCCCATTTTACAGATGAGGTAACTGAGGCCCAGAGAAGTGAAGTGACTTGCCCAAGGTCACATGCAGACAAGTGGCAGAGCTGGGATTAGGACCCATGCCCTTCTGACTCCCATGTCTGTGCTCTAACCATTATGCCATGCTGTAGTGTTCACCTGTTAGGGTAAATGTCCCTCTGTATTTTTGCTTTTACACAGACATAAATAATAATAATAATAATGGCATTTGTTAAGTGCTTACTATGTGCAAAGCACTGTTCTAAGCGCTGGGGAGGATACAAGGTGATCAGGTTGTCCCATGCGGGACTCATGGTCTTAATCCCCATTTTCCAGATGAGGTAACTGAGGCCCAGAGAAGTGAAGTGACTTGCCCAAAATCACACAGCTGACAATTGGCGGAGCCAAGATTTGAACCCATGACCTCGGACTCCAAAGCCCGGGCTCTTTCTATTGAGCCACGCTGCTTCTCTGTATAAACCCTGTGTGGGCAGGGATTGTCTCTATCACTGAATTGTACTTTCCAAGTGCTTAATACAGTGCTTTGCACACAGTAAGCTCTCAAATACGATTGAATAAATGAATACACATACGTGTGTGTGTGTATAACATGGTGCACATTCATTCATTCATATTTATTGAGTGCTTGCTGTGTGCAGAGCACTGTACTAAGCACTTGGTAAGTACAATTCATCAACAGAGACAATCCCTACCCAACAGTGGGCTCACAGTCCAGAAGGGGAGGCAGACAACAAAACAAAGCAAGTTGATGGTGTCAACACCATCAAAATAGATAAATAGAATTATAGATATATACAAATCATTAATAAAATAGAGCAATGTACACAAGTGCTGTGGAGAGGAGAAGAGGGTAGGGCAGAGGGAGGGAATTTGGGGATTATATTTAATATTCATAAACATGTTTTGGTTGCTAGGGCCCCATCCGAGACCGGGAAATGAACACAAAAGTGTCTCATAGCCATGTATCTCATACTGAAACAGAAAAAAATGAAAAACACTGAAACAGAAAAACAGCCAGCAGAGTTCATTTTAAGAAGGAAGATAATGTAACCCTTCTACTAGATCAGCGAATGAGTTGAGAACATTTTGGGACTTGGGAATGTGATTTTTCAAATTGTTTCTGCTCAAAAATTTGCATGTGAAAGCAAAATGATCCCCGCTATTTTCACAGCTCTTCAGCTAGGGAATGGAAGGTTCAATAAAAATAACTTATGCAGGTGAATAGGTGGCTTCTGATCATTTATTAATCTTTGGCACTAGTTAAGAACTGCACCTTTGGCTTTGCCTGCCCTAAGCTATAAAAAAGACATTGGGTTCTAGCCTGCAAACCCTAAGTCATAGATGAAATCCAGCCTTTTTCCTGTTCACTAGAAAAGACCCATTCGTAGGACACAGAACCCAGTTGTCAATATCCCATGGACAAAGAGATTCAATCAATCAATCAATCGTATTTATTGAGCGCTTACTGTGTGCAGAGCACTGTACTAAGTGCTTGGGAAGTACAAACTGGCAACATATAGAGATGGTCCCTACCCAACAGTGGGCTCACAGTCTAAAAGGGGGAGACAGAGAACAAAACCAAACATACTAACAAAATAAAATAAATAGAATAGATATGTACAAGTAAGATAGAGTAATAAATATATACAAACATATAATAATAATGGCATTTATTAAGCACTTACTAAGTGCAATGCACTGTTCTAAGCACTGGTGAGGTTACAAGGTGATCAGGTTGTCCCACGGGGGCCTCACAGTCTTCATCCCCATTTTACAGATGAGGGAACTGAGGCCCAGAGAAGTTAAGTGACTTGCCCAAAGTCACACAGCTGACAATTGGCGGAGCTGGGATTTGAACCCATGACCTCTGACTCCAAAGCCCAGGCTCTTTTCACTGAGCCACGCTGCTTCTCTAAAGCATATATATACTCTACACACACACACATATATATATATATATATATATACACATATATACAGGTGCTGTGGGGAAGGGAAGGAGGTAATATGGGGAGGGATGGAGAAGGGGACGAGCGGGAGAGGAAGGATTCATGCATTCATATGATCAGAATGCTAATGAATGAAAGGTTCATCAATTCTTGCAAGTGCCCACTATTTTTCCCATGAATTACTGCTTCTGGCTTCTTGAGGGAATTACCTGAAAAGTGTCATCTGCAAAAGTCTCTCTTTTCTTTTTCTTTTTCTAGCTAGCTCCAGGAGCTCAGTCTATTAGAACGAACAGAGGCTTGGAGAAAATCTCTCTGATAGGGAGTTTCTCAGAAGAGGGTGGGAGGGCAGAGATGAACCCAGAATAAGAGGAAGAGGAGGGGTCCAAGCAGAGAAATTGCAGGAGTAGTTATGGTGGTGGCAGGATTGATATTTATTGAGCACCTACTGAATGCAAGGCATGGTACCAAGTGCTTGAGAAAGTACAACAGACCTGCAGTGGCTGCGTAGAACTTGACTTAGAGAAGCAGCCTGGCTCAATGGAAAGACCATGGGCTTTGGAGTCAAAGGTCAGGGGTTCAAATCCCAGCTCCACCAAGTGTCAGCTGTGTGACTTTGGGCAAGTCATTTAACTTCTCTGTGCCTGTTACCTCATCTGTAAAATGGGGATTAAGACTGTGAGCCCCCCGTGGGACAACTTGATCACCTTGTATCCTCCCCAGCACTTAGAACAGTGCTTTGCACATAGTAAGCGCTTAATAAATGCCATTATTATTATTATTATTATTCCCTTTCTGCCTGGGAACTCCATTCTATATCCAAAACACCACCACTTTCAAAGCCTTATTAAAATCATATCTCCTACAAGAGGCCTTCCCCAACTAAGCCCTTTTTCCCCCTACACCCTCTCCCTTCCGCATAGTCCTAACCCTAGTGCATGGATTTGTACCGTTTAAGCACAAAATAGTCACCCCATCCTCAGCCCCACAGCACTTATGTACATACACATCTGTAATTTATTTTTAAGTCTGTCTCCCCCTCTAGACTGTAAACTCATTGTGGGCAGGGAACAGGTCTATGAATCTTGTTGTATTACACTCTTCCCAAGCATTTAGTCTATGGTTCCATGGCAAGCAAAGCAGCATGGCCTAGTGGATAGCGCATGGGCCTGGGAATAAGAAGGACCTGGGTTCTAATGCTGCCTCTACTACTTTATTGTGTGACTCTGGGCAAGTCACTTGGCTTCTCTGTGCCTCAGTTCCCGCATCTACAAAATAGGGATTAAGACTGTGAGCTCCATGTGGAGTGTGTCCAACCAGATTAATTTGTATCTAAACCAGCACTTATAACATTCAGTCATTCATTCAATCGTATTTATTGAGTGCTTACTGTGTGCAGAGCACTGTACTAAGCTTGGGAAGTACAAGTTGGCAACATATAGAGACGGTCCCTACCCAACAATGGGCTCACAGTCTAGAAGAATGCATGGCACATAGTAAGCACTTCACAAATACCATTTAAAAACAAAAGCCAGAATGGCAGCTCCAGTAATAGAAAATGAGGCCTTGATTCTCAACCTCCTGTTCCAATGGAGCTGCATTTAAGGGAACTTCTGCTTGCTGTGTGCAAAGCACTATACTGGGCGCTTGGGAGGGTGCAACACAGCAGAGTTGGTAGGCACATTCTCTGCCCGCATTAAGCTTGCAGTCTAGAGGGAGAGTTGCCCTGTCTACCCCATTGCTACTTCAAGAAGAGTTCTGTGGAGATGACCATAGGATGAGTACCCTTGTAAACTCATTATGGATAGGGACCATGTCTGCTAGCTCTCTCAAACTGTACTGTCACATAGTAAGGGCTCAATTAATACCACTGATTGGTTGATTGACTCTGCTGCTGCTTAGAACAGGTTATTCTGACACCAGGGCAAGAGAGAGAAAAAGTTTTGTTACTTGGGCAGACTGTGAACACAACCCTTGTAGGTGACAATGAGAGCCAGGGAAAACAGGAATAACTACAATCAAGAGATAATTGGGAAAGGGAATTTTAGCTGATAGTTTAAGCCTGTTCCATCGAGCAATCGTCTAAACCTAACCAGCTCTTTTCCTCCCATCCCCATCTTCAAGTGGAGGAACAGTTGTGCAGGGAGTAGGCAATGGGAAGGAGAAAAAAATAATTATGGTACTTATTAAGCACTTACTATGCACCAGGCACTGTACTAAGTGCTGGGGTAGATACAAGGTAATTTGGTTGGACACGGTCCCTGTCCCACATGGGGCTCACAGTCTTAATCCCCGGTTTACAGTTGAGGTTACTGAGGCACAGAGAAGTGAAGTGATTTACACAAGCTAACACAAAAGACAAGTGGCAGACGGGATTAGAACCCAAGTTCTTCTAACTCTCAGGCCCATACTCTATCCACTAGGTCACGTACAAGAGAAAAGAAGGGAAAGAGGAGAAGTGAAGTTATGTGGCCTCTCAGACCCTGAAAAATTGAGAGGTGACTGCATTGCCATGCTTATTTGAAACTGAACCCACAATGACTTTCAAGCCTTAAACAGGGAAGACTACTCATCAGAAAACTCAAGCATGATAACAAGTCACCTACACCAAATGGCTAATGGATAATCATCCAAAAGTCAACCAAGACATTAACAAATTACTCAGCCCTGACTCTCTTTCGAATCTTAAGTCTAAAGCAGTTTTCCAGCAACTGATGTTCTTGTGGGATGAACTCGTTATAGACTTCACTTCTAAAATGTACTTGTCAGTGTTTGACATTCATCGTTGGTTCTGAGATGATTTATCACTGGTCAAAGTCCCAATTGCATCTTCATAGCAAAACCAGCGAGAGCACAAAAACACCGGGCTCTGAGTTGTGGTATACACTCTTTCAGATGGCTTAGTGGGGAATCTAATTCCAGCAAGCAAATAGAGCATCAAATCAGCCGTAAATGACACCCTCACAGTGAAGATGAGGAATATAAAAATATTTCTGTATCATTACGAGAGGGAGTGCTAGCACTACCAGGTTTCATGCTGGCTAAACGCACTGTTGGGGAACACAGTGTGGGCTGCCATGACAGCTGTCTTTTTTCTTAGTCTCCCAGGTACCATGTGGCTGCACCTGAATTGGGGAATACATTTCAAAGAAACTCAGCATTAGGCTCGCAGAATCCTGGATTGTCAGTGTGGGCAGACAGGCTGTGTGTGGGTGTTGAAGAATGGGCCAGAATCCACTAACTCTCAAGTTACTTCCAGGGAGTCAAGAAGGCACTTTGAAAATGGATGTGAACTCATTTGACTGTACTACTGAGCAATGCTGTAGTTCTGAAATGTTCTGAAAGATTTGATGGGAAGTATGCTCAGTTCTGCCCTAACACCATTTCCATATTTTGGAAAGACTGCAGTGGCAGAATTAGGTGCATTCTTCTGACAATATGCAACTGTCTGGACAGAACACGAGATGGTTTCAGAAGAAATGTTTGTGCACATGAATGTGGTACCTGACATGGGGTGAGTACTACAGTGTGAGTTTTCCTTAACATGGGGTCCATTGCAGGTTCCCAGGCACTTGCTGCAGTGTTTTGCACTCAGTAATTCCATAAATAACACCGTTACTACTGCCACCCTCACATTATAGGAGACATTATTGTACTAAATTTCTTATCAAAGGGTAACAGACATTGGGTGAAGACTAAATGGAAAACAAAGCATGGTGGAGGTTCAAAGGTCGAAGTCACTGGGAAATAGCCTACTTCACAGATAAAACATTTTGTGTTCCTCATGCGGAAGACGAGCGTTATCTAAGATGTTTAAGGTTAAATGAATGAGAAAAGTGTGAATTAAAGTGTTTAAAAATACTCCCCAAAATGTGCCTGCTTTCTCCTTTTTCAGGACCTTGAAGATGCTTAGGTCAGGTAGACTTGGTAAATCAGTGGTGTCATATCCAGATAGAATATCAAATTAAATCCATTGATAAGCCAAACTGAAGGAGGGGAAAGGGGAAATTACTAGAACCTTAAGAGTTCATTATAATTGTGCTATTTGTTAAGTGCTTACTATGCACCACTTAGTACTGGCTAGGTTCATTCATTCATTCATTCATTCACTTGTATTTATTGACCGCTTAGTGTGTACAGAGCACTGTACTAAGTGCTTGGAAAGTACAATTCAGTGAAAGATAGAGACAATCCCTACCCAACAATGGGCTCACAGTCTAGAAGGGGGAGATAGACAATAAAACAAGTAGACGGTGTCAATACCATCAAAATAGATAAATAGAATTATAGATAGATATCCATTAATAAAATAGAGTAATAAATACGTACAAATATACACAAGTGCTGTGGGGAGGGGAAGGGGGTAGGGCAGAGGGGGGTGTGGGGGGTGATGGGAAGGAGCAGAGGAAAAGGGGGGCTCAGTCTTGGAAGGCCTCCTGGAGGAGGTGAGCTCTCAGTAGGACTTTGAAGGAAGGAGAGAGCTAGTTTGGCGGATGTGTGGAGGGAGGGCATTCCAGGCCAGAGATAGGATGCAGGCCAGGGGTCGACGGTGGGACAGGTGAGAACGAGGCACAGTGAGGAGGTTGGCGGCAGAGGAGCGGATTGTGCAGGATGGCCTGTAAAAGGAGAGACGGGAGGTTCAATTTATGCAGATCAGACACAGTCCCTTTCCTATATGGGATTCCCAGTCTAAGTTGGAGGGAGAACAAGTATTTGATTCCCATTTTATAGAAGAAGAAACTGATACAGAAAATAGTTCAGTGACTAGCTCAAGATCACAAAACAGGCAAATGACAATTTACAATTTATCTGAGGGAGGTCTCAAGTTTACAGATACCAACAGTTTTTTGTTTTAAGCCTGATACCCAGGACACAAGAAGTTTGACTTCATCATCAATAATGTTAAATAAGCACAGAACCAAGTATTGACCTTTACTAGACCTCAATCTCAATAGCTCTAAGCTCTTTGAGGGCAGAGATCATGCTTATTTACTCTATTGTACTCACCCAAGTGCTTAGTGATCTCTAAATAGAGTTAAGTACTCAGTAAATACTATTGATTGATTTGGCATTTCTTTGGTAATAAAGATCAGAAAGATGATCTGGTCTGAGAGTGACTAGGTAAATGAGTAAGCATTAAGAAAACCTGGTAGAGTGTTACAATTGTGACAATAGTAAGTACAGACAACTTTGGGCCAGTGTGATGGTCATTGGTGCAAGAGAGCTTTCAGGCAGAGAAGGGTAGAGAGAGAGAGGCTGTCTGCCATATCTATTTTTATCAGTGAATAAATGGCCCCAGTCCTTGATATTTTTTTGCTGAACCTAAAAGAAAGTAGTTTTCAAGGTGAGAGGTATTCATTTGGATTTTCTTTCACTGTGAGTTTGGAAACACAATCCAAATTTGGCAAACTTCTGGTCTGAAAGAAATCATCAGGACTCAGAAGTTAGAAAGCTTTGCTGCTTTTTTCAGCGAGTCTCAAAAATCCCAGTGTATATGGGGACAGGGAACATACCATGTCATAACATCCTGAACAAAATAAGATTTATGTCTATGAGCATTTAAGGAGCATTTTGTAACTGAGGAATGTGTGAGGAAATATGTCTGTATTTTCAGGAGGAGACCGAATAATATTGGCCATTTCTACTAGGGTTTCTGAGACTCACTGTTTATCACAGGGTTGGATGTTAGGCAGCAGGACCACAAGGAGGTCAGAACAGAAAAAGATTGTGGGAGTGAAAAAGAGGAGTGCCTCAAGAAGCAGAGCTGTGCAGAGTTAACCTGCAAAATAAAAGTGCTAACCTTTCCATCCTCCAAGTTCCTTTGTTATATGGAAATCTTTCAGGAGGGAAAATGCAAGTTGAACATGATGCTGTTTTTTAAAAATGGCAATCAGCTGGCCACACTAAAAAAATCAATGTGTGCTGAGTAATAATTGCCGCAACAGTCTTCAAATTAATTTGGAGCTTGCAGGGAAAGACCACCATTAACAGACCCTTGGAAAAGGAAACCATTCCCTGACAGCAGCAAGAGCAGCTGTTAAAGAAATAACAGTTCTCTTTAAGCGAAGCCCAAGCTATGGAATTTGGCCGGCCTCCAGTGTGGTATACGTTGAGTGTGATGTGATTCTGTCTTGATTTTATTTGGTATTTATTTCTTTTTTCCTAGAAGATGATTCATTGCACACTCTGTGCCCACAAAGATAGTCCTTTGCTGCACCGTTGTACTTGCTATTTGTAGCAGCTGATTTGTTTTTAAATCTGCCTTTTAGTAAATTCCTGAAGCTTCTGCACAGAGAGCAATGTCTCTTGTGGCTCCAACATTGCACACTGCTATACCATATTACTTAGAATGGTATTCCACTATGCCTCGTTGCTTGCATAAACCCCATTTTTGTTTACTAGTTAGCAGCTGCTTGACTATCTTGCCATCACCTATTTTCTTCATAACTCCCATCCAACAAAGTTTTGTTATAATTTACATTACCTTATTGCTGACGGGATTACTTCCATCAATAACACAGACTGAATATTGACCCAAATTCTGCTCCCTGAGCAATACACTTCCAAGTGATGCATAGATAGACAGAGATATAGAGCACAGAATCAAAAAGGTTGGGCTCCTTTTTGGTGATCCTGTCTTCTCAGCTGATATTGACCATAGCATGTAGGTGATGTTGACTGCTCAATAACTTATCATGCCGGTAAGCAAGTCCAGGTTTGGCAACCACTTCAAAGCAGCTTTCAGTTTGATAAATTCTTAAGGTGTGTGTGTGTGTGTTTGTATATATGTTTGCATATCAAATTTGAAAAAGACCCTTCTGATGCTGGCATTCACCGATGAGTGTGTGTGTGTGTGTGTGTGTCTGTGACTTCAAAGGCCATTGTCAGCCCCATAGTCCCAGACAGACTGTGCGCACACAAAGATGTTCTTTCGTTGGCTTCCATATTTGCTGCTCATCCGCTTGGGGCTGTTTATGGTTTTCCTCCTTGTCATATCATTCTTATGAAACTGATGTTTCAAAAGAATCACTTTCTTGATTTCAGAGTGCCATGTGGATCTAGACTGTGGGCTCACTGTGGGCAGGGAATTTGTTATATTGTACTCTCCCAAGTGCTTAGTACAGCACTTTGCACATAGTAAGCACTCAATAAATAAGATTGAATGAAAGATTGAATTTATCTACAGTAATTAATTCTCAGTTTTCAGGTGAAATGCAAAATTGAGGCTTTGTTTTACTGCATTCTTAAAACATTTCCTGTATCTTGCTTGCTTACCTATCTCTGACTGCCCCTTCTCAGTCTCTCACAGGCTCCTCCTCTGCCTCCCACTCTCAAACTGTGGAAGTCCCTCAGGGTTCAGTTCTGGGTCTCTTTCTAGTCTCCATCTACACCAACTCCATCGGAGAACTCACTGGCTTCCACGGCTACAACTACCATCTCTGTGCAGATGATTGCCAAATCTGAATTTCCAGCCTTTACTTCTCTCCTTCTCTGCAAGTCTCAAATTTCTTCCTGCCTTCAGAACATCTCTAAATGGATGTCCTGATATCACCTTGAACTAAACACATCCAAACTCTTCATCTTTTCACCCTAACCCTGTCTTCCCCCTGTCTTTCCCATCTCAGTAAACATCACTATCGTCCCTATCTCACAAGTCTATAAATTTGGCATTCTTCCACATATTCAGTGTCACCAAGTTCTGTCGGCTCTACCTTCACGACATTGCTAAAATCTGTCCTTTCCTCTCTATCCAAACAGCTACTACATTGATCCAAGCATTTATTCATTCATTCAATCGTATCATATCTCATCTTGATTACTTTATCAGGTCTCTTTGCTGACCACCCTGCCTTCTGTCTCTCTCCACTCCAGCCCATACTTCACTCTTCTGACCAGATCAATTTTCTGTAAAAACATTGTCTGCATCTCCCCACTCCTCAATAACCTCCAGTGGTTGCTCCTGCACGTCTACATCACCCTAAAACTCCACTGGCTATAGATCACACTATCAGCCCTCTCCCAATTAAGGCCTTCTACCCCCTACCCTGCTCCCTTTTATATTGCCTGTACAATTGGGTTTGTACCCTTTCAGCATTTGATATTGACTTTGGGCAAGTCACTTAACTTCTCTGAGCCTCAGTTACCTCATCTGTAAAATGGGGATGAAGACTGTGAGCTCCACGTGGGACAACCTGATTACCTTGTATCCCCCCAGCACTTAGAACAGTGCTTTGCACATAGTAACTGCTTAATCAATGCCATCATCATTATTATAATTATTATTATATTCACCCTACCCTCAGCCCCACAGAACTTTTGTACATACCCATAATTTATTTATTCATATTGTTGTCTCTCTCCCCATCTAGATTGTAGGCTCCTTTTGGGAAGGGAACAGGTCTACCAATCTGCTGTCTTGTACTCTCCCAAGCGCTTAGCACAGTGATCTGCACACAGCAAGTACTTAATGAATACCATTGATTGACTCCCAGTTTCAGCTCAAACAGCAGCTGTTCGGATATCTGGCTGTGATCCATTCTCCTCATTTTTCCCACCCTGCACAATTGTGTTTGGGTGACTGTAGTTTTAATACTAAGATCCTGACTTCAATTTAGAACCTTGTTATCTGTGAATCGGTCTTGTCTTTTGCTTTTCTAAGTACTCTGATGAAACTGTTTAAGGAGTTGGATGTGGCATCTGTGGGAAAAACAGGTCTGTAGCTGGAGAAAAGGTTGGGTAGCACTAGAGTTTTGTAGACTTGGTAAATTCTGGAGACTAAACCTTGCTCTGCCACACGCTGCATGTCACTATCACAGAGGAAGTTCTGTTCCCATTAACTCAAGTTATTGTCCATCATTGCATCATTATGTCTGTTATAGCTGCTGAGAAATGATGTTGACTAATGGATAGACCATGGGCCTGGGCATCAGAAGAACCTGGGTTTCCATCCCAGCTCTGCCTCTTGACTCCTGTGTGACCTTGGGGAAGTCACTTAACTTTACTGTGTCCCATTTACCTCATCTTACAATGGAGGTTAAGACTGTGAGCCTTATATGGGACAGGGACTGTGTACCCACCCCAGTCCTTAGTAGAGTGCCTGGCACATACTAAGCGCTTAACAAATACCATTAAAAAATTGGCTTGCTAGATTCAGAATTGTGAAATGTGCCTCTATGTTGCCTCAGAGATTTTTTTTTTTTGGTTTGACACTCCTTGTGCGGGCTAATGCATCACCTTTAGATTTCTCATCAACCTGTAACACTGCAATGATTTTCCAAAGTGATTTACAATGATCTGCATGTATTCTTGGGTATGTGCCTTTAGGGTGCAGTCATCTGCATGTAACAAATCTTGAATTACTGTCTCTAAGACTTTGCTTGAAGCTTGTTGAGTTGGAAAAGTTTCTCAGAGGCATAGAAGTGCATTCTAACTTTCATCTAGGTTTCTTGTTACATCTTTCAGCATTGAACAGGTCTGGGTCAGCATATATCCTCATTGTACTCTACTGGGAATAGAAAAATGGATCAGACACAGTGAGCCATTCCATTGTGAAGTAGTTGCAGAAACTTAAAGAACTATTCAGGGCAGCTAAATTTACTGAGTTCTACTAATGGTGTCAAGTGCTTTGGTAATATCTGTGAAAAAGTACAGAAAAACATGCAAACTGATTTGCATAGTACCATATACTTTTAGACTGTGAGCCCACTGTTGGGTAGGGACTGTCTCTATATGTTGCCAACTTGTACTTCCCAAGCGCTTAGTACAGTGCTGTGCCCACAGTAAGCGCTCAATACGATTGATTGATATACATTTCCTGTATCTGATGTGCTGCAGAGATGGTGTGAAACAGCAAGGGCTATTGGAAAGAGCATGGGCTAGAGAGTCAGAGGACCTGGGTTCTAATCTTGCTCTGCCACTTGTCTCCTATATGACCTTGGACAAGTCATTTAACTTGTCTGTACCTCAGTTCCCTCATCTGCAAAATGGGGGCTTAATACCTGGTCTCCCTCCTACTTAGATTGTGAGCCCTATATGGGACCTGATTATCTTGTACATTCCCCAGTGTTTATTTCAGTGCTTTGCACACAGTAAGCTCTTAACATTATTATTATCGTCATCATCATTATTATGCCATTCTCTGGTCTGAAGCCACATCATGATTCTGGGAGCATTCTGTTAAAAATATTCTTCAGTAATAATAATAATGATGGAATTTGTTCAGTGCTTACTATGTGCAAAGCACTGTTCTAAGAGCTGGGGGGATACAAGGTGATCAGGTTGTCCCATGTGGGGCTCACAGTCTTAATCCCTATTTTACAGATGAGGGAACTGAGGCTCAGAGAAGTTAAGTGAGTTGCCCAAGGTCACACAGCAGACATGCGGCAGAGCCGGGATTAGAACCCGTGACCTCTGACTTCCAAGCCCGGGCTCTTTCCACTGAGTCACACTGCTTCTCCGCTTCAACTTCTCAGTAGTTGATTCAACAGTATTCTGACTAGGATCTTGCCAGCAATGGAGAGTAGTGAGATGTTTATAGGAATGTTCTATACAAAGGAAGAACTTGTCTAACAGTTTAAGCAGGGGGTGTCCCCCCCCCCCCAACCTTCTCGTAGATATCAGTTCAATCATATTTACTGAACGCTTACTGTGTGCAAAGCACTGTACAAAGTGCATGGGAGAGTACAATGTAAAAATAAATACACGCATTCCCTGTCCACAGCGAGCTTTAACGAGTCTGCTATCAGGTCCAAGTGCTCTGCCATTGTTCCTGCCTCTGACTGCTGTGATAACTTCTATAGTTAGGAAAAGTGCCGTGTCTTTTCATGTTGGAAGATTGTCTGTTCCATGGGATCTGCATAGCCTTGGCTCTCTTCCACATTGGCATACAACCACCTGTTATGCTTGCTCCTTAACTTGATTTACATATCACATTACAGGTTTCTGTACCCCTCACTTTTGTCTAGGTTGTGAGGTGCTGCAAAATGTTGTTGGTAGAGTAATTGTTTTGCTGCAATTAGACTTTCTAATACCTGATTTATTTAACACATACTAATCTTGGTGATTTTTGCACCGAAACCACCTGCCCATCTTCAAAGCCCTATTAAAAAGTTATCCCCTGCAAAAGACTTTTCCTGACTGTTTTCACTCCCCCATTTGACTTCTCTTCTATGTTTTCTATCCCGTTGGGTCTACATACCTTAAGCACTTCACCTTGTCCCACAAAACATAGTCATTGTGAACCTGGAACGTCCTCGACATGGTGAGTCCTGCATTCTGTTCCATATTTAAGGGAATCTGTATCCCGATGCTACACTATGATATAATCCTCGGCTTCAAGGCTGTCCATCACCTTGCCCCCTCCTACCTCACCTCCCTTCTCTCCTTCTACAGCCCAGCCTGCACCCTCCGCTTCTCTGTCGCTAATCTCCTCACTGTGCCTCATTCTCACCTGTCCCGCCATCGACCCCCGGCCAGCATCCTCCCCCTGGCCTGGAATGCCCTCCCTCTGCACACCCGCCAAGCTAGCTCTCTTCCTCCCTTCAAGGCCCTACTGAGAGCTCCCTCTTCCAGGAGGCCTTCCCAGACTGAGCCCCTTCCTTCCTCTCCCCCTCCTCCCCCTCCCCATCAC
The DNA here is from genome assembly GCF_015852505.1 of Tachyglossus aculeatus. Classification (NCBI taxonomy): domain Eukaryota; kingdom Metazoa; phylum Chordata; class Mammalia; order Monotremata; family Tachyglossidae; genus Tachyglossus; species Tachyglossus aculeatus. The sequence goes on from NC_052072.1 coordinate 51,009,762, forward strand.
CCCGCCTTACCTACTTCCCCTCCCCACAGCACCTGTATATATGTATATATGTTTGTACATACTTATTACTCTAATTTGTACATGTTAATTCAATTTATTTTATTTTGTTAGTATGTTTTGTTTTGTTCTCTGTCTCCCCCTTCTAGACTGTGAGCCCACTGTTGGGTAGGGACCGTCTCTATATGTTGCCAACTTGTACTTCCCAAGCACTTAGTACAGTGCTCTGCACACAGTAAGCGCTCAATAAATACGATTGAATGAATGAATGAATGAATAATCGATGAGATGACCTGACTGGCACATGGTAAGCACTCAATAAAATTGATTGATTGGACATTTTTTTCCCAGATTGGTTTTGAATGTTGACCCATTTGGTATTGTTGGGGAATTTAGGTAATATGGGTTTCCATATGCCCGTGAAACAGCATGGCATAGTGGATAGAGCACAGGGCTAGGAGTCAGAAGATCATGGGTTCTAATCCTGACTCTGCCACATGTCTGCCTTGTGGCTTTGGGCAAGTCACTTCACTTCTCTGGGCTTCGTTTACCTCATCTGTAAAATGGGATTGAGAGTGGGAGCACAGTGTGGGATGACTGTCCAACCTGATTTGCCTTGTATCCACCCCAGTGCTTAGTACAGTGCCTGGTGCATAATAAGCGCTTAAATACAATTATTTTTATTCCATCAAGCATTGATTGGGTTTAAATTTGATAAGTTCAGCCTGGGATATGATTGTCCTACCAACAAATGGGAATGCAACATTCAGATTTCTTCCACCCAGAAAGAATGACATTTGCAGGAGATGCCTTATGTTAATGCAAACTTCCTCATATCTGGCTCAGCCATAGGGGCTCTTCATCATTTTGCCCTTTGTCTTTTCCTCTCTGTCAGTGGACAAGCTTGTTTTCTACCAATGATACTTCACTTTTCATTTCATCTCTAATCTCTCCTCACTTGAATCTCAAAAAAGATCTATTTGATTCCCCTTCAGTCCCATTCTTTCAAACGTTTTTCATCATCCTCTTGCCCTTGGCTTTCTTTATCGTCTTTATGAGAAGCAGCATGGCTTAGTGGAAAGAGCACGGGCTTGGGAGTCAGGGGTCATGGGTTCTAATCCCGATTCCACTACTTAGCTGTGTGACATTGGGCAAGTCACTTAACTTCCTAGAAATCTAATTACTGGTAATGAGGTTGTTATAATATGATTGAGCCCTATATTAATGCATCCAACCTTAGACAAAAAAACCAACATTCGTTAGTTATTAATTGACTGACAGTCAAGGACCTGGCCAGGAGACCTGATTTAGTTTGTCAATTATCCCGGCAGTTATCTGGGAGATAATAATAATAATTATGGTATTCTTAAGTGCTTACTATGTGCCAAGCACTGTTCTAAGGACTGGGGTAATTACAAGGTAATCAGGTTGTCCCACGTGGGGCTCACAGTCATAATTACCGAAAGTCACACAGCTAAGTAGTGGAATCAGGAGCAAGATTAGAACCCAGGTCCTCTGACTCTCTGGCCCATACTCTCTCCAATAGCCGTTGCTGCTTCACACCATCTCTGTAGCACATCAGATACAGGAAATGTATATGGTACTATGCAAATCAGTTTATATGTTTTTCTGTACTTTTTCACAGATCTTACCAAAGCACTTGACACCATTAGTAGAACTCAGTAAATTTAGCTGCCCTGAATAGTTCTTTAAGTTCCTGCAACTTCTTCACAATGGAATGGCGCACTGTGTCTGATCCGTTTTTCTAATCCCAGTAGAGTACAATAAGGATATATGCTGACCCAGACCTGTTCAATGCTGAAAGATGTAACAAGAAACCTAGATGAAAGTTAGAATGCACTTCTATGCCTCTGAGAAACTTTTCCAACTCAACAAATTTCAAGCAAAGTCTTAGAGACAGTAATTCAAGATTTGTTACATGCTGATGACTGCACCCTAATGGCACATACCCAAGAATACATGCAGATCATTATAAATCACTTTGGAAAATCACTGTTTTGTTACAGGCTGATGAGAAATCTAAACATGATGCATTAGCCCGCACAGGGAGTGTCAAGCCCCCCAATAAAACCTCTGAGGCAACATAGAGGCACATGTCACAATTCTGAATCTAGCAAACCAATTTTTTAATGGTATTTAAGCGCTTCATCTTTAAAATGACTTGGAGACACTTTCCAATTTCCAGCACTTGGGAGAGGACATATACTCTATTTACAAAATAAAATACTAGAAATCTAATTACTGGTAATGAGGTTAAGTGATAGTATGATTGAGCCCTATGCCAATGCATCCAACCTTAGACAAAAATAAATCAACATTCGTTAGATATTAATTGACTGACAGTCAAGGACCTGGCCAGGAGACCTGGTTTAGTTCGTCAATGACCCCAACAGTTACCTGGGAGATAATAATAATAATTATGGTATTTGTTATGCTCTTACTATGTGCCAAGCACCGTTCTAAGAAGTGGGGTAATTACAAGGTAATCAGGTTGTCCCACGTGGGCCTCACAGTCATAAGTTACCTCATCCGTAAAATGGGATTTCTAGTATTTTATTTTGGAAATAGAGTATATGTCCTCTCCCAAGTGCTGGAAATTGGAAAGTGTCTCCAAGTCCTTTTAAAGATGAAGAGTTTGTGAAAAAAATTTCTTTTAGATATGCTGTTTTTAGCTCTAGGGTATCCTGTCAGCAAGTTTAGCCTCCTTTTTATATTCACCTGAGAGCCAGAAAGATGCTTTTAATAGATTATAGGACAGGCACCCAAGCATAATCAGCCTTGCGGATAGGGAGCATGTCTACCACCTCTGTTACAGTGCAGTCTCCCAAGCACGTAGTGCAGTGCTCTGCACACCGTAAGTGCTCAATAAAGATGAATGAGTCCCTCCCTATGCATAGATTTATCCATTGTAAAATAAGGCCAACTCTACATGGATGTTGGAATAATAAAGCAAACTCTTAGGATGCTTAGAGTGCTTAGAAAACAAGGAGAAAAGTGGAGAGTATCATCATTCCACCTGTCACTGCGTTCACTAGGAGATGTTTTTTCAACTGACTGATCCACATGACTCCCCTGTGTGTGAAGTCCAGATGGCAGACCAGTCCTTGAGCCTGGTCATCAATCGTATTTATTGAGCGCTTACTTTGTGCAGAGCACTGTACTAAGCGCTTGGGAAGTACAAATTGGCAACATATAGAGACAGTCCCTACCCAACAGTGGGCTCACAGTCTAAAAGACTTGGTCCTTGGCCTATGAGTTCCACAACCTCCCCTTCACTAAGAACATAAAAAATAGCAGTGCCATCCTGAGTCAGACCAATGGTCTGTCCTGCCCCGGTTGGCTACAGGATGCTTGGAGCAACCTTGTGTTTGATTGCCTTCCCTGCTATTAATAAAAGGAAACTAAATGGAAACACATACGCTCCTCACATCCTGTGTTCAAATAGCGTTAGTGGCCTTAAACCAAGAACTGCCGTTCTGAGTCAAAGCTGCCACACCATCCTTAACTCACCCTTTCTTTGCCCACGCTTTGCAGCACATATGGTATGTAGGATCAAGCCTTGAAGTACATACAGTATGATTTGCAAGCTCACCCACTGTTCCGAGAGCCTCTTTTCCCGGTAACAGCTCCTAGACACACCCTCAAGGGTGACAAAGGACACAGAATGTCTTAACACAGAAATTCTTCTTTTTCGTTGCTGTCCCTAGAATATCATTTTTATTAAAAACAAAAGTAGAGATGATATGTTTACAGCTAAATTTGGAATCAGAGAAAAGTCTTTCTACATTGCCTTTGTAGCTTTAAACCAGAAAGACACAAGCTTAGAAGTGGAAGAGAATTTGTGGTGCTTTTTCTATCATCACTATTGTCATCATTTTGATAATCTTCCTTGAGCTCCCACTTTATGCCAAACCTGTTCCATTCTTTTGTGGAATCAGCCGATCAATGGCATTTATTGAGTAGTTACTATATGCAGAACACTATACTAAGAGTTTGGGAGAGTTCAATGCAACAGACTTGTTACATTTGATCAATCAATCAATCATATTTATTGAGTGCTTACTGTGTGCAGAGCACTGTACTAAGCGCTTGGGAAGTACAAGTTGGCAACATATAGAGACAGTCCCTACCCAACAGTGGGCTCACAGTCTAGAAGAGGGAGACAGAGAACAAAACCAAACATATTAATAAAATAAAATAAATAGAATAGATATGTACAAGTAAAATAAATAAATAGAGTAATAAATATGTACAAACATATATACATATATACAGGTGCTGTCGGGAAGGGAAGGAGGTAAGACGGGGGGATGGAGAGGGGGACGAGGGGGAGAGGAAGGAGGGGGCTCAGTCTGGGAAGCCTTCCTGGAGGAGGTGAGCTCTCAGTAGGGCCTTGAAGGGAGGAAGGGAGCTAGGTTGGCGGATGTGGGGAGGGAGGGCATTCCAGGCCCGGGGGATGACGTGGGCCGGGGGCTGATGGTGGGACAGGTGAGAACAAGGCATGGTGAGGAGATTAGCGGCAGAGGAGCGGAGGGTGTGGGCTGGGCTGTAGAAGGAGAGAAGGGAGGTGAGGTAAGAGGGGGCGAGGTGATGGAGACCCTTGAAGCCGAGGGTGAGGAGTTTCTGCCTGATAGGAATTTCTGCCTGATCCCTGTCCACAAGGAGTTTAGAGTCTACAAGGAGAGACAGACATTTAAATTAAATTACAGATAATAGAAATGGTGAAGATGTACATATGGGTATGTACATAAGTGCTATGAAGTTGAGTTTAGGGTGAATATCAAGTACTTAGAGGGTAGAGATCCATGGGCATAGGTAATAGAGAAGGGAGAATGAATAGAGGAATGTGTTTCACTTGGAGGAGACTGACTTTGGAAGGTGGGGAGGGTAGCTGTCTGGTGTAGATGGAGCGGGGAGGAATTCCAGGCCAGAGGGAGGATATGGGAAGGGGGTCGGCAGCGAGCTAGACGAGATTGAGGCAGTGAGTGAGGTAGCGCTAGAAGAGTGAAGCGTGCAGATTGGGTTGTAGTAGGAAATCAGTGAGGTGAGGTAGGATAGGGCAAGTTGAGGGAGAGCGTTAAAACCGATGGTAAGGAGTTTCTGTTTGATCCCCATTTTACAGATGAGGTGACTGAGGCATAGCAAACACAGGTGACTTGCCCAATATCACACAGCAGACAGGTGGTAGAGAAAGGGTCAGAACCCAGGTCCTCTGACTCCTGGGCTCGGGTTCTTACCACTAGACCCCACGGCTTCTTATTCTTAGGCCTGTCTTCCTGTGAGAATGGGTTCCGCGTGTTTACCATGGAGGAGAGTAGTAATATTACAATAATAATTGTACTTGTTAAGCCCTTACTAAGTACAAAACACTGTTCTACGTTCTGGGGTAGATACAAGTTAATTCCCAGACTGAGCCCCCTCCTTCTTCTCCCCCTTCTCTCCCTCCCCATCCCCCCAGCCTTACCTCCTTCCCCTCTCCACAGCACCTGTATATATGTATATATGTTTGTGCATATTTATTACGCTATTTATTTATTTTACTTGTACATATTTATTCTATTTATTTTGTTAATATGTTTTGTTTTGTTGTCTGTCTCCCCCTTCTAGACTGTGAGCCCGCTGTTGGGTAGGGACCGTCTCTATATGTTGCCAACTTGTACTTCCCAAGCGCTTAGTACAGTGCTCTGCAAACAGTAGGCACTCAATAAATATGATTGAATGAATGAGTATTTATTGAACACTTACTGTGGGCAGAGCACTGTTGTAAGCACTTGGGAGCATACAACAGAGTTGATGATGATAATAATAATGATGGCATTGTTCTGAGCACTGGGGAGGGTACAAGGTGATCAGGTTGTCCCACATGGGGCGCACAGTCTTACTCCCCATTTTACAGATGAGGTAACTGAGGCACAGAGAAGTTAAGTGATTTGCCCAAAGTCACACAGCTGACAGTTGACAGAGCTGGGATTTGAACCCTTGACCTCTGACTCCAAAGCCTGTGCTCTTTCCACTGAGCCACGTTGATAGCTACATTTCCTACCCACGATGAGCTTACTGTCTAGAGGGGAAGGTGGACATCAATATAAATAAATTATGGATGTGCATATATGTGCTGTGTGGCCGAGGGAGAGAGGGGTGAATAAAGGGAGCAAATCCAAGTGCAAGGGTGACTTAGAAGGAATGGAGGAAGAGGAAATGAAGGCTTAGTGTGGGAAGGCCTCTTGGAGGAGATGTCCTTCAATAAGACTTTAAAGGTGGGGAGAGTAATTGTCTTTCAGATATAAAGAGGGAAGGCATTCCAGGACAGAGGCAGGATGTGGATGAGAGGTGGTGGAAAGATAGAAGAGATTGAGGTACAGTGAATAGGTTGGTGTTTAAAGAGTGTAATGTTGGGGCTGTGTTGTAATAGGAGAACAGCAAGGTAAGGTAGGAGTGGGCAAGGTGATTGAGTGCTTTAAAGTTGATGATACGGAGTTTCTGTTTGATGCAGAGGTGGATGGGCAACCACTGGAGGGTTTTGAGGAATAGGGAAAGATGGACTGAATGCTTTTGTAGAAAAATGATCTGGGCAGCAAAATGAAATGCGGACTGGAGTGGGAAGAAACAGGAATCTAATGTGATAATCAAGGCTGGATAGGATAAGTGCTTAGATTAATGTGGTAGCAGTTTGAGAGGAAAGGGAGGAGTTTAGCAGATCTTTTAGATTTCATTCCCCAGAGACCGAATTCTAGTAATTTTGGATCTAGGACCCCAGAGTTAATGGGGTGGAGAGTTTTGAGCTATTTGTCCAGAATTTACTTTGTAGAGGGTAAGCTCATTGTGGACAGGGACTATGTCTTCCAATGCTGTTATATTGTATTCTTCCAAGTGCTTAGTACAGTGCTCTGCCCACAGTATGCACTTGGTAAATATGATTGATGGGGGAGAGATACTGTGGCTTAGTAGAAAAAGCCCCAGTCCTGGGTTCTAATTCTGCCTTTGCCACTTAACTGTGTGACTTTGGGCAAGTCACTTCACTTATCTGTGCCTCAGTTCCCTCATCTGTAAAATGGGGATTAAGACTGTGAGCCCCACGTGGGACAACCTGATTACCTTGTATCTACCTCAGTGTTTAGAACAGTGCTTGTCACATAATAAGCGCTTAACAAAAACCGTCATTATTATTACGTCTACATGATCCTCACTGTCTTCACCCCTGAAACAATCCGGGAACTCTTGCCCCCAGAGACATTGCAGAGAAATAATAGAGGAGTGGAACTTTTATTCCTTGCTGTGATCAGTGTTGGAAAAGGAAAAGCAAAGGGCTGGGAACTAGGAGAACTGGATTCTCGGCCAATCGCTGACTTCTCTCTGCCTCAGTCTCCTCATTTGTAAAGTAGAGATTCAATACCTGTTCTACCTTTTCCTTAGACTGTGAGCCCCATGTGGGAAAGGGATTTTGTCTTATCTTGTGTCTATCCCAGAGCTTAGTAAAGGGATTGACACAGAGCAAGTGCTTAACAAATGCCACAGTTTTTAATATTGTTTTTATTAGGACTTCTACATTATCGTACTACTGTATTAATCTGTACCAGAAGGAATCCTTAATCTAAACTGTTCACCATATCGAGGACTGGACTATAGCCATTGGTGTTATGATTGAGCCCCATTAAAGCTCCAGCACCAATCTATGCCCCTTCATTATGCCCCACAGACACTACCTTCAATGTAAGGATTTGAGCACTTAAACCCTGAAACTGCTTTGAAAATCAAGCCCTCATTATTCAATGTTCTAAACCTTATTCATCCCATCTGATTCACTCCTCGACATCTGCAAGCAAGTTAATGAAATCTGACATACTCTACAGCTTTGAAAGCTTCCTATTTACCATTTCACCTGCTTTCCTTTTAATCTGATGGTGATTCTTTCAGCAGACTCAGTCAGTGAATAATACATATGACACCCAGCACATTCGGTGCCTTCTTTTCCTAGGAGTCAAAGCGTTTCTCGAATTTGAAGTCATTCTTCCATTGATGAGTCTGTGAGGTGGGCATTCGGAGATGTTAATTTCAATTTGTCTATGGAGGTATTGGAACCCAGGGAGGTCATGACCTTATCAAAGTCAAAAACAGATCAATAGCTGACCAGTAAAGATCAGAGTTTCCGACTTTATGCCAAATTTTAACAACATTTCACATCCATGCTTTTCTGACTTGATCTCATTGCTGCAGTCATCCTTAAAAATCCAGATTCACCCCTTGACCTAGGTATGGTATTATGCAGTTTTTCCAATGCCGAGGAAAACAGCTGAACTGTTTGGCTGGCCGTCTGTCTATAGTAGCAGGGGTTGCCTGGATACTCTAACTCAGTCCAGACCCACCAAGCACATTTGCAACATTTCTTTGAAGATGGAGCCATGTGAGGAGAGGAGCAGGTAGGGAGACCGATCCAGGAGAGAAGAAAAGGGAGAGGTCTGTATTTCCAAATGAAAAAGCAGGAGGGCATAAACACTTAGAGGCACAAACTGCTTTTCCAGCAAGTGGTTTCCTCCACAAGGGAGGCCCAGTTATTGACTGGAATGAGAAAAGCAGACTCCTCTTAACTGCTCTGAGCGGGAGAGATGATTAGCCCCTTTGAAAACGGTTCAGAGAAAGCAATTTAGCTTCCAATCCACCAGTTTTTCTTTGAAACAAATAAGCCTTCCCACACCCTAGTATCCATCTGCTGAAGCTGCCCACTAATAGCCATCATCCTGGGATTTTCTAATACGCTCGAGGACCCCAGTGGGCTTCTAATTGGATCTGCAAGTCGGCTCCTGGCAGGTACGTCATGCCTGAGGTACAGGGAAAGCATCGCAGTGAATGATTCCCCGAGCAGAAAGGCCATGTAAGTAGCTGGGGAACTTTGGCAGGTGCATCTGGCAGCAAATGGTAGGGTCAGGAAAAGCAGGTGTTTCATCAGTCTAACTAGGAAAGAGTGGGCATGGGTAGCAATACCCACAAGTACTAACACAGCTGCTTTGGCCTCTGTCAGGGCAGCTGCAAATGGAGATTTGATTTCCAGGTTATACTAATGTGGAATTTTCTTTCCCCCTCACTCCCGCCCACTAAAGAGATGAACCAGACTGCCTTGGAGGCCCTTGGAGGTTAGGCTGAATTCCATTATTGGCCCTTGCTAATCAAAGGCGTTGGCTGATGTTGGAATGTGCTTTCATTTCAAGTATTTCCAAGTCTAGAAGTTTATATACAATATGGGGTAAAGGAAAAACATTGCAGCCAAGAAGTCTTAGGAACCGGTGTACTTCAGGCAAAGTGCATGAATCGGCAATCGAAAATCCCCTGCAAGAAAGATGAAATATGGGTGCATCCAGTTTCAACAGGGTTGGCAGAGCCATGTGCAGTTAGGCTCCAGTCATTGTTTCTCTTGGGATGGTGTTGAGCAAGACATGATTTATAATGCAGAGATATCCCAAATTTTTCTTTCCGTCAGTTTGAAAATACACATACTTTCTTAGAAATGTGCAGTGTTCCTACTAGATGGGCCACACAACCACTTTTACCACAGCTGTGCCCAGTTGCCTGTTGAGGCATGAATTTTAATGTCAGATATCTGGTGCTTAGTTTATACTGGGAGAGGGGCCTGGACACTGATGTCACAGGGACTGAGATGTCTTCTGCCAGCTCTGGATGTTTCAGGTAGGGTTTAGGGAAGGAATCTCCATTGCTTCTACCCATCTCTGCTCCCACACAGCTCTGAAGCCCCATATAGACTCTGAAGGTCTTGGATTTTATTTGTCATAACTCATTACAGACCTGCCAGGCCCCTCCCAGGGCTAAAGTGGTACAGGGTTCTGGAAAGAGTTCTAGGGCGAGGCATATAAGCCTTGAGGTGGAGCCTGTAAGCTCCTTGTGCCCAGAGATCATGTCAACCAACTCGATTGCACTGTACTCTCCCAAGTGCTTAGTACAGTTCTCTGAATTCAGTAAGCATGCAATAACTACTATTTATTGATTGAGTCTTGCCAAGCCTTGACACAAACTAAACTCTCCAGAAAATCCCTTTGAAATGAGGATGAGGGAAGGGGAAGGCTTATGAATTAGCAACTGTGGTACTTTGATCCATTTCTGGCTATTCTGAGGTTCATTCTTTCACCCTTTCTGGAATTGCCACTGTAATACGGACTGAGAGAATACCGTAAATTCATCTGTTTTAAATCAATCAATCAATCGTATTTATTGAGCGCTTACTATGTGCAGAGCACTGTACTAAGCGCTTGGGAAGTACAAATTGGCATCACATAGAGACAGTCCCTACCCAACAGTGGGCTCACAGTCTAAAAATTTTAAAGGAATAGATCATCTTTATATGCCTAATGAAATTATTTTTTGTCTCCTTTTGAGGGATCCATATAACTAAAACTGAGGCCTCCATAGGTGGTAATAATAATAATAACGACATTTAAGTACTCCCTATGTGCCAGACACTGTGCTAAGCAGTGGGGAGGGTACAAGCAAACTGGGTCAGACACAGTCCTCATCCCATAACGGGCTCACTGTCTTAATCCAAACTTTACAGATGAGGTAACTGAGGCACAGAGAAGTAAAGTGACTTGCCCAAAGTCACATAGCAAGCAAGAGGGAGAGCCAGAATTAGAACCCAGGTCCTTCTGATTCCCGGGCCCAAACTCTATCCACTAGACCATGCTGTTTCTCAAAGGTGGTTATTCATAGGCCACAGAGCAGCCCTGATGAGTCTCCCACCTCCTGAGGCATCAGATGATCAATGAAGGGTATCTTCAATATTCATAATCCCTCAAATTTATATGCTTTGGTCCTACCAGCAACTGAGCCCACGATGATCACCAAGGTTACTCTTCTGTCATCTTCTGTCCTTCCTCATCCCATTTCTCCACTGTATGCCAAAATGATTCAGAGTTGCAACAACTTAGTATGTGCCAGAGAGCACTTAAAATATACTTAAGCAGTTCTGGTGTTTGGTTTTAGGTATGTGATGTGAAAAAATTCAGCGGGTACAAGAAAAGTATGGATAAATCTATTAATATGAGATATAAGGAATGGTGCTAGAGAGAATAAGAAAATACCTCTTTCATCCGGACATTTATATCACTTCTAGTTATCTCAATGAATCAAGCACATTTATTGAGCACTTACTGTGTGCAGAGTACTGTACTAAGTGCTTGGGAGAGTATAACATAAGAGTTGGAGAAGGACCTGGCTTCTAATTCTTATTCCACCATGTGTCTGCTGTGTGACCTTGGGCAAGTCACTTCACTTTTCCGTGCCTGTTACCTTATCTGTAAAATGGGGATTGAGATGGTGAGCCACATGTAGGTTATGGACTGTGTCCAATACGATTTGCTTGAATACACCACAGCGCTTAGTACAGTGCCTGGCACATAGTAAGCACTTAACAAATACCACTAATTATTGTTATTATTATTATTGTTATTGTTATTATATGTTCCCTGCCCACAGTGAGTTTACAGTCTAGAGTAAGCTTACAGTGTATGTCCTTGTTCTTCCTCCTGTCCCCATTGTTTGTAAATTGTTTTTGAATATCACTCCCTCCTTAGATTGCAAGCTCTTTGAAGGCAGGAAAGCTAGTTCTTGTTTCTGCTGGGCTCTCTCAACTGCTTAATACAGTGCATTGCACTCAGTAAACACCACTGATGGATTGGATTTTAACTGATCCATCTCTCATCATGAGGATTCACACTAATCCCACAAGCATCGTAATTGTCACTGTCAGAGACAAAATTCTGTACTGGTTGCACCATTTGCCTGATCCAGTGATGACACTACAGATGGCCTTTGGGTTCTTAAGAAGACAAAGTTGTGGTTAGTAACAAATAGTCTCAGATTTTTATTGCCATTCTGGGAAAACAGTTTCTAGTAGACATAGCTGTTGTCTAAAAGAAGAGTAGATACCACTTCATCTAAAGGAAAGTGTAGCTACCATTTAGAAGAAGGTTATACAGTTGGCTTTTTTTTTCCAAAGGAAAAAGCCCCCCAGACCTACCAAAATCAGTTTAATGGAAGAATCTGAGCAAATGATAAACTCCTATCATTATTTCACAAGTCTGCTTGATTAGATGATATTAGAGAGGCATATAATGGCTTAAGCTAAATTGGTAAGAGATTTTATCCATCTGTGTAATTTGTTTGATAATATTCCACAGGAGAAAAAAATATAGTTCCATTTCTAGATAGTTTATTAAAGCAATTTGTGGCAGCTCTTTACATGGTATCTACTGTTCGGTATATGGCATTTCTAATTTTAGAATCCAAGTTGTCATGACAACATAATGTATTTTTTGTTAAATATAGCAGCTGTTTCAGTTTTTAAATGTCCTTATGGACAAGGAGGGTGTTCTTTCTTCTGCGAGAATAACAGATATTATGTGTAAATGAAGAAGAATAATTAAACAGAACAGGAGTTCCACCCAGCAGAATAATGAAGCATGCATTATAAGCAGTCAGTTTAAAGTGAATTCAGTTATGTTTCCTGGTTTAAGAATATCATGGTAAATTGCCAAGGAAATTTTAACCCCGAGAGAGAACTGAGAGTGAGACAGGATCTTGTCATCTATCACTAAAGTATTCAGAAACTGAATCATCTGGAAGCTTTGGATTCCTTCAGGGCTGCTGGGAGCAGGGGGAACCAGTTTCCCTGAATGTGGACATACCCAGGCCCCTAGTCTCATCCAGAATTTAAAATCCTGGCCAGATTTTTTGAAATGGAGTGGAAAAGCAGTATGAGTCCCATATAGGACAAGAAATCATGTCCAACCTGATTAACTTGTATCTACCCTAGCTCTCAGAACAGTGCCAGGCACATAGAAAATGCTAAATACCAAAAAAAAAAAAAAAAAAACCCAAAACAAAATGGGAATAACTTGTTTGTCTTTGTAAGGAAAAACATACAGATCAGGCCATTCAAACACTACTTAGCAATCTACTACTAAGCAATGATGCTTATTGAGAAGTACTGTGGCCTCGTAGATAGAGTCTGGGCCTGGGAGTTAGGAGTAATTGGATTCTAATTCTGGCTCCACCACTTGTCTGCTGTGAGACCTTGGGCAAATCACAAAACTTCTCTGTGCTTCAGTTCTCTTATCTGTAAAATGGTGATTAAGACTGTGAGCCCTACATGAAACAAGGACTGTGTCCAACCTGATTACCTTGTATCTACCCCAGAGCTTATGACAGGCCTGACAGTAAGCAGTTGACAAATACAATTATTATTATTATTATTGACTTCTTGTTAGGGTGCAGAGCATTGTATTAAATATTTAGAAGTGTACAAGTCAGTAAGTAGATGTGATCCCCATCCTCCTTTCTCTCCCCCAACTTCAGTCTATACTTCATTCTGCTGCCGGGACTATCTTTGTAAAGAAACGCTCTGGGCATGTTACTCTCCTCCTCAAAAATCTCCAGTGGCTTCCTGTTAACCTACGAATCCAGAAAAAACTCCTCACTCTTGGCTTCAAGGCTGTCCATCACCTCGCCCCCTCCTACCTCACCTCCCTTCTCTCCTCCTGCAGCCCAGCCCGCACCCTCCACTCCTCTGCCGCTAACCTCCTCACTGTGCCTCATTCTTGCCTGTCCCGCCGTCGACCCCCAGCCCACGTCCTCCCCCGGGCCTGGAATGCCCTCCCTCTGCCCATCCGCCAAGATAGCTCTCTTCCTCCCTTCAAGGCCCTACTGAGAGCTCACCTCCTCCAGGAGGCCTTCCCACACTGAGCCTCCTTTTTCCTCTCCTCCTCCCCATCCCCCCCGCCCTACCTCCTTCCCCTCCCCACAGCACTTGTATGTATTTGTACAGATTTATTATTCTATTTTACTTGTACACATTTATTATTCTATTTATTTTGTTAATGATGTGCATATAGCTATAATTCAATTTGTTCTGACGATTAAGACACCTGTCTACATGTTTTGTTTTGTTTTCTGTCTCCCCCTTCTAGACTGTGAGCCTGTTGTTGGGTAGGGACCGTCTCTATATGTTGCCAACTTGTACTCAAGCACTTAGTACAGTGCTCTGCACACAGTAAGCGCTCAATAAATCTGAATGAATGAATGAATGATCCCTGCCCTCAAGGGGCTCAGGTTCTCTTCTCAGATAGAAGGGGTTTTATTAAGGCCTGTAGATATAGATGAAGACCAGGCTACCTAGTAATGATTTGATAATACACTTGCTAAATGATCTTGGGCAAGTCCCTCCATTTCACAGGGGCCCATTCGGCTCAGTGGAAAGAGCATGGGCTTTGGAGTCAGAGGTCATGGGTTCAAATCCCGGCTCCACCAATTGTCAGCTGTGTGACTTTGGGCACATCACTTCACTTCTCTGTGCCTCAGTTACCTCATCTGTAAAATGGGGATTAAGACTGTGAGCCCCCTGTGGGACAACCTGTTCACCTTGTAACCTCCCCAGTGCTTAGAACAGTGCTTTGCACATAGTAAGTGCTTAATAAATGCCATTATTATTATTATTATAAAGTGGGAGTGACAGTAATACCACTGGTCTGCCTGCTTGAATTCAGGGAAGCAGTATGTTCTAGTGGAAAGAGCAGGAGACTAAGAGTCAGGAGACCCCGGTCTAGGCCCAATTCTGCTACTCACCTCCTGTGTAAATTTGGACAAGTCAATTAACCTCTTCGTGCCTCAGTTTCCTCATCTTTAAAATGGGTATGACATACCAATCTGTCCTCTCTTTTTTCACTGAGCCCCATGTGGTACAGGGACTGCGTCTGTTCAGATGATTGTATATCTGCCCCAGTGATTAGCACAAAATAAGCACTAAATAAATACCATTACTATTTTTCTAGGTAGAAATCATTACCAAATGATCATCAAACACTCAGCCTATTCAAGTGGATATGTATTTATAATCTTGCCCACATTAGTTTATTCTTAATTTGGTCTACACTTTGTACAGTCAGTCAATCATATTTGAGTACTTACTGTCTGCATAGCACTGTACTAAGCACTTGAGGAAGTACAATATAAAAATTCCCTGTCCACCGCAAGCTTACAGTCTAGAAGTTCTACAGTTTTACCACTGCTTTGCTTCTGTACTTTAATCACAAGCAAAGGAGAAGGAGGAAGGAAGAAAACCAGGTGAATATTGTCTGTGAAACCAAGGTCAGTTGGCATATATAGGAGGGAGAGTGAAAGTGATCAACAGTTTTGAAGTCATCCAAGAAGTTAAGAGGATGAAACAATGCTGAGTCCATTAGAGTTGACTAAGAAAGAGTCATTGGATACTTCATCACCCCACCCTTATTAGTAAACTGTCAATCCCTTGAGTGTCCGACGTCCAGTTCTCAGCGCTTAATATTCTACTTTCACTTAATAAATGCTACAGAACAAATAAATAAAACTTTTGCAGATCTGAGGCAGCTACTGCCTTTTAAGTACTTTTGTTTGTGAAATGCTTATATTTGTGAAACTAGCAGGAAGGGTCAGTTCCGCTTCCTTAGTGGAATCTTCCTGACACTTGACTCCACCCCCATACCTAGAAACCTGAAACATTGTTTGGAACTAGACATCTTCAATGGACAAGCCCACTTACAAGCATAAATAAAGTTGGTTTATTGAATCTGGGTAGGATCACCCCAAACAAGATGTACAATCTCAGTAACTCTCCAAGCTCACTCAGGCCAGATAGCTACTGTATGGCTACTGTTGGTCCAACATGCCAGAACACTCCCCTGGGAAGAGCCATAATCCTTGTTCAGGTGAAACAGGTATCAATTCGGTCACCATTCATTCAATCGTATTTATTGAGCACTTACTGTGTGCAGAGTACTGAACTAAGCACTTATCAGCTTCTGCCGGGGCAGCAAGTCTCCCTCTGGCAGGGTAATTTGGGCTGACAGATGCAGGGCCCCTTCATTGGGCAATACTTGTTTCAGAATCACACAGCAGCCTGGCGCTGGCTCAGGGTCATAGATATAGGGAATTCTTTTCCAGATGGTACAGCTCCTAAATTCTCCTGTTTCTTCAGGCACACTCACAGTAGTCTGATAGCAAGCAGTGCTACCACATTTACAACCACTAGAGCTTCTCCTCAGTGGTCAAACCCTTCCATATTTTTACCAAGAAAACTCTTTGGATACATTCCTACAGTGATTGTAGATGGAGGTGGGGCGTTCTGGGAGAGATGTTTTCCATGGTGTCGCTATGGGTCGGAGATGATTCAGCGGCATAAGACAGGAGCCTCTCCTAGACTCTCCCTGCCCTGGTTCTTTCCAGAGAGTTATTTTTAGCCAGTCCCAATTCACTTTGGTTTCCTTTTCTCTCAGTGCCTATTTTCCCAGGACCGCTTGCCTCTGGACAAGGGTCCATCATGCCTTGTTTGGTTTCCCAAAGTCATTGGCCTTAGCAATGATAATATGTAAATCAATAGGTGTGCTTGAAAATCAAGAGAGATAAGCGACAGACAGATAGCTGCAGTCCTCCCCTTTGCAAGATCTCCTGAGTATTCATTAACATTGTAGAGGGGGCCTAACTTGTGTATCAAATGCTTGTGACTGTCACAAGTGATTAACCCATGTCAGAGGAGGAACAAGGAGTGCCATTTGAAGAATGATTATCATTATTTGAATAAAATCATAAACTTTTCATTCACTCAAATTTATTGAGCACTTACTGTGTGCAGAGCACCGTACTAAGCGCTTGGGAAGTACAAATTGGCAACCTATAGAGACAATCCCTACCCAACAATGGGCTCCTCTTTCCCTACTTTACGTTTCTCTAGAGGGTCTTATGCATTTAATCATAACACGCTATCCATAACAAAGTAGAGGGTTGACAATTATCATGTGAATTCAGGCTGCAAGGACAACCATTCTGAATAATCCACTAGAAAACTACCCAAAACTGCTCAGTTATATGGGATTCTCTTTGACAAACACTCAGTAGAGTGCTCTGCATAGTAAGTGCTCAAATACTGACAATGATGACGATAATGATGATGAAAATGACATTGGTGTTGTGGACAGACAAAACCCAAGAATAACACAAAAGTCTTGTTTTAGCCAGTAGTTTCAACCTTTTCCCACCTTCTACCAGGAACCTTCTACCAGAGATGCCAATAAATAGCAAAACAGCTTAATGTGAATTCGAAATCCACTTTCTTTTCCAAGCCCTTCCCAGGTGAAGGTGCTAATGAGCAGTGAAATGAGCCAAAAGGCAGGTAAGAGAAAGGAATAAAGGCAGGGGGCTGGATCATTTAAAATGAGATAATTCAGAGTCAATGGATTCGAGTTTGGCCATCCTCCCAGTTTAAACCCACTGAGTAATTTCCAGTCATCCATGCCATGTTTGCTGGTGTGAGATGATCCGAGGAAGAGAAAGTAATATAACATTTAAAAGTAATCCTAGAAAACAACATTTGCTTTTAAATAGTTACCAGTGCAATCCTCTAACAAATGTGTGAGGAAAGGAAAGATCAAAGTCTGTTAGATGTGATGAGAGATATCTGTGGCAAAACAATAATTTTCCCATGTCACTGTGACCAGGGTTTTGAGTTAAAATAAATATCTTCTGTGCTGAATACACTCTGCAGCCCCCGGCAGAATTGTACCTCTGATAGCTTCATTTTGACATTATTACCCTACTGAACTGAATGCCCAACTAAGACTCATTATTAAACAAATGAAAACCTCCAAATACTTCTCTAAGGCAGTAGAATGAATCATCATCTCTCAGGAAACTCTTCCTTTACTCAAGAGCTTAAGGACACTTTGGCTACTTTGTCTCTTAATCACCTCAGCCTGAAGGTTCTAGGGGATTGAGAAGCCAAACAGCAGAGACATATTTCAAAGTCCTGGCTTCACTAAAGCTGTACTTTCTCCCACCAGGAAAGTCTTCCTCCTGCAGCTGGACTTCCAGTTCTCTGTTGCCAGGAAGCTTCTCTAATATTATCCCAAGAAAAGAGCTAGCTTTTCTTAAAAACCCAGTGTGACTAATTCACATGCCAATCAAAAGACCATGGGCCAGTGGTGATTTTTGAGGACTTATTGCATATGCCTCCATACTAAGGAAATTCTACCATTCTGCCCCTATACTCTCTGAGTCATTTAAAAATATAAATGTATCATCCAACCAGCAGCAGCAGGGAGGGGTCTGCTCTGCGAAAGCAGGCAGATTATATTATCGGAACCAGGATGTTATAGGTAGCTTGTGGGACTGTCCCACATAAGTAACTTGCTCCATTCCCAGGTCCATCTGTAAATTACCACATTTTGATGCCAATTGGAATGTGCTATCACCATTTTAGGCAATAGGTAGGGCAGGTGTGTGGTCCGATCAGGCTTAGCTACTCTGCCTTGCTACTGGCTTTTAAGGCTCAACTCCCAAACAGGGACCTTCCCTACCGGGACTTAGAAAGGAAGCAAATAGAATGATGTGCAGTACAGATGGGGACCGAAAGTCAGTTAAGGGATGCAGGGTACATCTTCATTACCCTACTTCTGGCCCAGGATTATCCACTGCCTTGCTCAGTCAATCAATCAATCGTATTTATTGAGCGCTTACTATGTGCAGAGCACTGTACTAAGCGCTTGGGAAGTACAAATTGGCAACACATAGAGACAGTCCCTACCCAACAGTGGGCTCACAGTCAATTGTACTTATTGAGTGCTTACTGTGTGCAGTACACTAAGCACTTGGGAAAGTACAAAACAACAGTGCAAGATATTCAATAAGTTTACGGTCTGGAAGATGAACTCACAGTCTAGGGGATGAGCTTAGATGAGAGAGTAACCTGTAGGTTGGAGAAGAAAAATCCTGAGCTATATCTAGCTGGTAAAATTAGGCTCTTCCTTTTTTCACTCTGTGACTCAGAAGTCAGCATACTATCCAGACTCTCCCTTGAGAATTGGCAGTGTAAACACAAACCTCTTTCTGATTCATCTTAGGTATTCTTAGTGCTAATGACAATCTTCCCTTTTCAACCAGCTTAGTTGGAGGGAAGCTTATTATTTATTATGATAATAAAATTGTGGTATTAAGTGATTATGTGGCATGCATTGTGCTAATCAGATTTGATTAATTAGGTATCTCCTTGCCACTTGTACCACCTGTTCACAGGGCACAGCCCATCCCAACAATCTTGTTTTAGCAACTGAGAAACTGTCTCCTTGCGTTTGCCCGCAAGCACCATCGCCACTTCCATCCTGCCTGGAGCAGAAAGCTGCAACCACTTGAGAATTCTTAGAAGGGAAAAAGTAATACTACATATTTTAACAAGAAAAAGGGTGAGGTCATTGTGAATGATCTATGGTATCTTCCAAAATCAAATGTGAAGGGCCTTTTAAAGATAATGTCAATGAACAAGGAGCAATGAGAGGGTGATGAGTCCCTCGAGCTTTCCTTTGGTATCTCTGGAAAGGCCATTACAGAAAAAGAAGCTATAAATATCTTCAACCAATCCATTAGGTCACCACAGTGCAGCTGATGGATCAATTCCCATACCCAGTGCTCCTTCAGTCCCAGCTCTGACTCGTTTTTGAGATGTCTATTAAAGGGACGTATACTTGCCTCTCACATAGAGTTGACAGTCTCCTGACTGGGAATGAGGAGATCCAGGTTCTAATCCTGGCTCCACCACTTGCGTGCTGTGTGACTTTGGACAAGTCACTTTTTGTACCTCAGATTCCTCATCTGTAAAATTTGAATTAAATGCCTATTCTCCCTCCACTTTAGACTGTGAGCCCTGTGAGGGTCGAAGACTGGGGATCTGATTATCTCATACCGACCCCAGCATTTAGCACAGTGCTTGGCACATGGTAAGTGCTGAAAAACACCACAATTATTATTGTTATCAATCAGCAATCATATCTACTGAGCACTTTCTTTGTTCAAAGCACTGCACTATACTCTTGGGAGAGTACAATATAACAGAGTTGGTAGAAATTTTCCCTGCCCAAGGAACTTTTATGGAGTTCAATTGTGTTTAGACAAAGTGATCCCAGTAAAGATGGTTTGGGTGTTCTATCTACCGGTGCTTAATGTACACCAGGAAATACAATATGTGTCACTTTGTCAAGTAAAGATTGATTGTATTCTTTAGGTTCCCTCTCCAGGTAAAAAAAAAAAAAAATTATCTCCATGCCTTCATTCCCTGCTTCCTATTTCACCCATCTTATCCAGAAACCTGGAATTCTCCTTCAGAAGTCAATACAAAGAACACTTACTTTGTTTTGGGAAAAAAAAGTACATTTCCATTTTCCATTTCATTCATTAATCTTTTGACTAGGTGGAGAGATTAGGGAGTGAAGTGACTACTTTCCCACCATGCATCTATTTGTGTCTTTTGCTATTTTCCCCTCAGATGTTATTATGGTTTTTCAGCATTTTTCACTGGCTCATGTTATGGCATATTCCCCTTGCTTTGTAGTTGTTTGTGAGAGGATCTGCTACAAAACAAGGCATCACCCAACCTTAGCAAATATTTTTATTTTGGAGTTTTCAACCTGAAAACTGTCAAAACCAATGAAGTTTAAGCCAACAATGAGAATAATTGTGAATAGTAAAATACTTTTGACTGAGAAGAAAAGCCTGGTGCTTGCAGCTTGTGACTTGGTGTCTACCCTTTAAGAACACGAAACACTTTTGCCTCCTATGGCTACTTCGTTTCGTTCTCAGGATCTTCAACTCTACCCCACATCCCACCACCCTCTCCAGCCTGTAGTATATTGGCCATTCAATCATTATTTATGGCATTTGCTAAGGGCTTTCTATGTGCTACCATTGTATTAAAGCTAATCAATGAACACACGGACCTAATATATTTCCAACAACTGCAATAATGTTCATTCACCCCAATGTACAATCCCAACAAATTGCCTATCTTGCTTTTAAAATTCTCCTGAGATTTGCATTGTTACTATAGTTTTCACTTCCTCTGCATCCCCTCTTTAGCTAATTCCTATCTGCTATGTCAGGATGAGGGCATATGGCATCACCCTTCTCTCTTTTCCAGCCTCATTCCACCAAATGAATCTTCTCTCCTTTCTAAAACAAGGAGATGACCTTAACTCCCTGCTGGAATTGAAGTACCTTTGTGGTGTAGGCTGGGAAAATGCCCATTAGACCAGGCAACTAGGTAGAACTTCCAGGCACAGGATTTCTGGAGATTAATGTCATCCCCTTTCTATATACTCAGTGTAGATTTTGTGTGGGAAAGGGAAAGGGGAGGAATTCAGGGGGAGCCAATCTCAACAGCCTTTATGCTTCCCTGCTGTAAGGGGGACATCTCCTAGTGGGAAATGACAAATGTAAGAATGTTCTCCCCTGTTATTTGACCCCTGCCTCTATAACCCCCTGGAATCAATACTTTAAGATCAAGGATGATGCCCATGTGGAGTCATGCAGTTAAATGCAGTTAAATAACATTCTCAAAGATGAACAGGAAACCAAGCTATGTACAGCAGGATGGGGAGGTGTGGGGGAACAGGAAAGAAAAACCATTGAGAAGCTTTCTAGTCCCACTTTGTAAAATACAGATGCGATTTTTTTTTTATGGATTAATGAGAAAACTCTTCAGAAAGTGAGGAAAGAATGGAATTTTCCTGAGGTTTGAGAGGTGCCTAGACCTCATACCAGGATCCCAAATAGGTTACCTGTGGCCAGCAGCCTGCTGGAAACTCTTCCAGACCTATCCTGAAGCCATGTGAAACCATAAGGAGGGATGCCTCCTGTAGTTTAGCCAACTCTCTATTACCCATGGAGCTAGGGACAGAAAGATTGTGGATAACTGACATCCACAGATATCTCCCAACCCTAATGGAAAGAACACAGGCTTGGGAGTCAGAGGACCTGGGTTCTACTCTTGGTTCTGCCACTGGTCTTCTGTGTGACCTTGGGCAGTATTTCAGCTTTTCTGTGCTTCAGTTCCCTTGTCTGCAAAATGAAGATTCAATACCCATTCTCCCTCCTACTTAAACTGTGAACCCCATGTGGCACCTGATTATCTTGTATCTCTCTTAGCACATAGAACAGTGTTTGACACCTAGTGAGTCCATAACAAATACCGCAATCATAATTATCACTACAGTTTCAGCCTCCACCACACATTTTTCCAGGGTTTTGTATTGGATTTTGTTTTTATGGTGATTGCTAAGCTCATTATGTGCCAGGCACGGTACTAAGCATGGGGGTAGATACGAGCTAATCAGGTTGGTTATAGTCCATGTCCCACATGGAGCTCACACTCTTAATCTTGTTTTACAGATGAGGTAGCTGAGGCAGAGAGGAAGTGAAATGATTTGCCCAAGGACACACATCAGAGAAGTGGCAGTCAGGATCAAAACCCAGGTCCATCTGGCTTCCAGGACCATGCTCTATCCTTTAGGCCATGCTGCTTCTAACAAATAGCAAAATAGCCTGAATTTTGAGGAGTCCACACAATCCATAGGTTGATCATCAGTTCAAACAATGGCCGTCCAGTCATTGGATTTTGAATAAAGCAGTGAAAAGTCTAGAGCTGCCAGATTTTTCGCTCAAAGTCCTCCCAAACCAATTTTTTGGAGCTGTCACAGTGAACAATTCCTATGGGAATTTTCCAGATTGGGTCTGGGATTGTACCTACCACTGAACGTGCTGGCCTGTCTCTCTTCTAACACCAATTGTCTGAGCTCAGAAACCACGTCCTAAGGTTCCCCTCTGTGGCAATTGGGAATTGTTTATCTCCCCATTGCTACCTGCCAGTGGGGCCCTGAAGGGTAATTCCTGTTTGTGAGTCAGGTCTAACAATTTCCTCTTTTCCTTTCATGTTTTGGCAATGCAACCTCCAGGAGGAAGATCAAAATTACAGAAAACAAATGCATCAGCTCCGCTAACTTGGGAAGGAGTCAGGAAGGGAAACTCCCTCCTGGGGCCCATTAGCGCAGATATATTTTGAAAGCCTCAAAACTTGCTGGAGAACTGAGTGCACTCCTCGGAGAGCAGCCGGATGCATTCTCCTGAGAACGGCAGCCAAATTCAACTCTCAGTATTCCCTTTGGCTGGTGAAATGTGGCGAATGGAAGGACAGTTTAAAGAGTAACCTTTGATGGTCTTTCTTTTCCCTGGCATGCAAAACTAGCTTGAGGGGGTGACTGGGATGGTGTGGAATCTGGGTGGTGGTGCCAAAGAGATCACAATGTAGCCAGAGCGTAGCTAAAACCCATCTAATATCTAAATACTTAGGCTGTGAAACCTATGTAGGACATGGTCTGTGTCCAACCTGATTATCTTGTACCTATCTAAACACTTAGACCACTGCTTGACACACAGTAAGCGCTTAACAAATACCATTAAAAAAATGCTTAGCAGTAGGAGAAGATCTGGTAATGAATGATTCCTGGAGAATCCATACCCAAGATGCAGACACTGTGAGCAACACCTCACAGGAACCTATTGCACTGCCTAGAAATGAGTTATTCATAAATAACAACACAATGCAAGATTCAAGTTATGCAGTTAGCCATCTGCTAAACTGCTCTTCTGAAAGCTCTGCTGTTCTCGCAAAGATCTCTTACAGCTCATCTGCACATGTGGACAACAGTAGAGGGAACCTTCAGTAGGAAGGAAAACAATCTTTACAAGTTAAGGGAATCACATTTGTGGGTTCAAAGCAGCTTGGAAAGAGCACAGATCTCTGTGTCAAAGGACCTCGGTTCTAATCCTGGCTCTGCCAATTGCTTGCTGTATGACCTAGGGTAAGTTACTTAATTTCACTGTGCCTCAGTTTCCTCAACTGTAAAGTGTGGATTAAACACCAAGTCTCCCTCCTACTTAAACTGTGCACCCCATGTAGGACAAGGACTATGTCCAACTTGATTAACTTGTATCTTCCTCAGTGCTTAAAACAGTGCTTGACATATCGTAAGGGCTTAACAAATATAATGATTATAATAATAATAGCACTTTATTTGCACTGAATTCTGCATTGCTTGTGCACTTGGGTCTGTACCCCATAAACACTTTGGAGTTTACTGTACCCCATAAACCCACATAGGGTTTACTGTATTTCTGTACTTAGGCTCGAACTTGGCGGCTTCTCCAATCTGTATTTTTTCAATATCTGTCTCCCCCACTGGATCGTGAGCTCCTTGAGGACAAGGACCATAACTGCCAACTCATATTGTATGCTCCCATGTGCTTAGTAGAGTGTTCAACTGCACAGTGCTTAGGTGTTCCGCCAATACCTCTAATTAAATATGTCCAAAACTGAACTTATCTTCCCAACCAAATCCTGTCCTCCCCCTGCTTTTCCCATCACTGAAGCCAACACCATTACCCTCCCTAACTCACCAGCCTGTAATTTTAGTGTTGTCCTTGGGTCATCTCTCTTATTCTACCCACATGTTCAATCTGTCAACAAATCCTGTCAGTTCTACCTTTATAACATTGCTAAAATCCTCCCTTTCCTCTCCATCCAAACTGTTACCATGCTGATCCAAACACTTATGCTATCCTGCCTTGACCACTGCATCTGCTTCTTCACTGACAACCAGCCCCCTGTTTCTCCCCACTTCAATCCACACTTCACTCTGTTGCACGTATAGTGGATAGAGCATGGGCTTGGGAATCAGAAGGTCCTGGGTTCTAATCCAGACTCTGCCACTTGTCTGCTATGTGACCTTGAGCAAGTCATTTCACTTCTCTGTGCCTCAGTTACCTCAGTGTAAAAAGGGTTTGAGATTGTGAACCTCACATGGGACAGGGAAAACCTGATTTGCTTGTATCCACCCCAGCGCTTAGTACAGTGCCTGGCACATAGTAAGCATTTAACAACTACCACCATTATTATTATTATTAGTTATCAACAAAAGCATTCAGTTCATGTCTTCCCCACTCTCAAGAACCTCCAATGGCTGCCCATTCACCTCTGCTTCAAACAGAAACTCCTTACCATTGACCTTAAAGCACTCAATAAGCTCACCCCATCCTACCTCACCTCATTAATCTCCTACTACAGCCCAGCCCACACACTCTGCACCTCTAGCACCAGTTTACTGTGCCCTGATCTCATCTATCGCACCACCTACCCCTTTCCCACATCCTCACCCTAGCCTGGAACTCCCTCCCACTCCATATGCAACAGACCACCACTCCCTCCACCTTCAAATCATTACTAAGGTCACATCTCCTCCAAGAGGCCTTCCCTGATTAAGCCCTCTTTTCCCCCCGGCTCGCTCTCCCTTCTGCGTCACCTTTGCACTTCAATCTGTGAACTTTGATATTTGACATTTGCCCCAACCCCATAGAACGTATTTGCATATCTTTGAATAATATATTATAAATTATAGATATTAATGCCTGTCTCCCCCTTTAGACTGTAAGCTTTTTATGGGCAGGGAATGTGCCTGCTAACTCTGTTGTATTCTCCCAAATGCCTAGTACAGTGTTCTGCACAGAGTAAATGCTCAATAAATATGAATGATTGAGCACACAGTAAGCATGTAGTAAATGCCATTAATTGATTGGATCACTATTGTTAAACTGAATTTTGTCAAACCTACAAACTCCAACCAATTCCTTGGATTTCATTCTGTATTAGCTACCTCTCCTTCCAGCTATCTAAAAAAAATACCACCATTTCCAGATCAGACCAATGGTTCATCTTCACCAACATTCTGCCACTCCTGATGCTTGGAGGAGCAGTTTGATGGAGACCACTGGACCTTCCGTCCTAAAGATTCTGGATACTGTCTTATCTTCCCTTCTAACTTTCCCTCCAGTAACCCAGTATGAAAATCTGGTCCCTAAATTTATCCAAATCCTTTTGGAACTCACTGACATTGTCATCCTGAATAATTTCCTGTAGCTATTTCCACATCTGACACACACACTGGGAAGAGCACTGACGTTAAGTGACTTGCTGAAGGTCGCCTGAAGGTCACTATATTCCAAGTGTGGACATAACATGGTTATGGAGAGAGGTGAAAATGGGTTTGGGTTGATTTGGAGGCTCATCAGTTATCAGTAGAGAAGACAGAGTGGCACCTTGGATTTTGATATTGAAATTCAAATCAATGACATCTATTAAGAGAATAGGCAAGAACTAAGATGGACATTTGGTAGGGTGAGCAAAATACCAATTTTCAAGAGTTTGAACCATTCTATACCTCAATTTCCCCATTTTTAAGGGTGACTGGACCTGACACCTGGACTTGCTTACAATTATGGTTGTGAGGAATATTCAGAGAACTCCACAAGATCAAATCCTTTCCTTATGTTTGTGTCTTGACAACATGAAGGTGTGGATTTAGTCTCCTGAACCATCTGAATTTCTGTGGTCTCTCTCTGAACACTAAGCTTTTAAAAATGAAAATAAAAACATATTACCACCAGAGAGAGAATTTTACTTAGACATAAGATAAAGAGACTACAGTAAACATTCAAGGGGTATATGGTGAAATGATAGCGTGATATTCCCATTCCCCCTGGAAACTGATGTCTCTCTTTGTGACACAGGAGAAACTTGTAATGCAACTGTTTCCTGAGATAAAGCACAGAGACAGCCGATACTTTGTAGAAGCCAGAAATAGCACAAAGGAGCCCATGGGCTTTGCCTGTTACCTTTCAAAGTGTCAGATACATGTGTTATCATCCTGCAAGGCATAGCTTAATGCCCTTGAGGCTGGAGCATGAATGAATCCGCTGGGCTGAACCGACACTAAAGTTTTAAATGTTTCTTCTGATCAAGGGCTCCCAGGGTATATTCACTTCTCTACTCTGCTCCAGCCCAGTAGTTCGGGCACTGGGGATCACAGCCAACGCAGGGAAAGCTGCTAAAGGGAGTTGTCCAGAAAGTGACAAGGAACAGATCTGTGGACAATGGTGGAAATGAAGAAGAAGAAAATATCTGCTTTGTTCTTCTCTCTGAGGCCCGTTTCCCTAAGTTTTGAACTTTGACTCAAAGCGAGTGAAGTGAATTTTCCCCTCCACCACTCTCCCCATTCCACTTAGCAAAATCTCCATTTGTCCCATCCTGCTCTGGGTCTGAATGTTATTCTGAGTTGGCATTGTCCCCGATTCATCTCTTTCATTCCACTCACGTATTCAAGCTGTCACCAAATCCTGTCGGTTCTACCTTCACAACATTGCTAAAATCCGCTCTTTCCTCTCTACACAAACTGCTACCATCCTGATCCAAGCACTTATTCTATCCCGCCTTGCCTAATGCATCTGCCTCCTAACTGACCTCCTGGCCTCCTGTCTCTCCCCGCTTCATTCTGCTGCACTGATCATTTATCAAAAAGATGTTCAGTTCATGCCTCCCCACTCCTCAAGAACCTCCAATGTCTGCCCATCTACCACTTCATCAAACAGAAACTCCTTACCATTGCCTTTAAAGAACTCAATCAGCTTGTCTCATCCTACCTCAACTAATCTGCTACTACAGCCCAGCCCACACACTCCACTCCTTTACTCCCTGTGCCCCAATCTTATCTATCTCATCACTGACCCCTTTCCCACATTATTCCCCTAGTCTAGCACTCCCTCCCCCTCCATATATGCCAGACCACCACTTTCTCCACCTTCAGATCATTACTGAGGTCACATCTTCTCCAAGAGGCCTTCTCCAATTCAGCTCTCTTTTCCCTGGCTTGCTCTCCCTTCTGAGTTATCTGTCCATTTAAATCTGTGACCTTTGGACATTTGATATTTGCCATATCTCCAACCCCAAAGCACTTATGTACATATACTTAAATATTACTTCTTTATTCATATTAATGTCTGTCCCCCTCTAGACTGTAAGTTCATTATGGACAGGGATCGTGTCTGCTAATTCTGTTGTACTGTACTCTCCCAAGTTCTTAGTATAGTATGCTGCACATAGTAAGAACACAATAAATACCATTTATTTGTTTACTGGCCCAGATACAATAAGATTCTCCTCAGAAAGTGTGGTGTTTCAAGCCTCAGGTGATGATAATAATAATAATAATGATTGTGGTATTTAAGTACTGTACTAAGTGCTAGGGTAGATGCAAAATAATCAGGTCCCACATGGTGCTCATAATAAGAAAATAGATATTGAATCCCTATTTTTGCTGATGAGGAAATTGAGGCAGAGAGAAGTTAAGTGGCTTGGTCAAAGTTACACAGCAGATGAGTGACAGAGCTGGGATTAGAACCCAGTTTCCTTGACTCTCAGGCCTTCCAATAGGCTAAGCTGTTCCTCTTGCTCATCTCCCAGTTCCTCGGTGATAATTTCTTGTTCTGTGTATAAGAACATGCACATTTACCCACAAATGTGTAAACATCTATAACGGGTGTATAGGTGTATTTCCAGAATATATAAATTGGGAAAAAGAAAAATTTGTGGAAAGAGAAACTAATTTCCTCTGGTGCGAAGATGCATCTGGGGAGTTTCCATTAATTCCCATTTTTCTCCAGGTAAGCATTCAGTTGTGGGTGTTTTAATACAGATAATAACTGAGCTGATAGCTGCATTAGGAGAGTAAACATCTATAACGGGTATATAGGTGTATTTCCAGAATATATAAATTGGGAAAAAGAAAAATTTGTGGAAAGAGAAACCAATTTCCTCTGGTGCGGAGATGCATCTGGGGAGTTTCCATTAATTCCCATTTTTCTCCAAGTAAGCATTCAGTTGTGGGTGTTTTAATACAGATAATAACTGAGCTGATAGCTGCATTCGGAGACATTAAGTAGGAGTGCATTGACCCACATCTGCCCTTGTTACACTAATTTGGCTTTACTGGGAGGGAGGAAGCCCATCTCTCTTTCAGGTCTCAGCAGAACTCCTGAAGGAGGTAGTGGTTCTTGTGGGGTTTTTAATCTTGAAGTGAGAAGCTTTTTAATTTTTCAAAATTACTTGAAGTGGAAACCAATGGACCTCTCATCCTTTGGTCCTTTTAAGTTTGGGGCTTAGAGTCTAGCCTTGGCCAATAGCCCTCTCCCCTACAGGCCGTGAACATATCCAGCTAACCAGCTGAGCTAATCCCCATGGTTTCCAGTCACTGGGAGGAACTTCTGAGGGGAGGGAATGGGAGATGGGATAGGGGAGAGGGGAGAGGAGGCTGGAAGATAGAGACCCAGAGGAATACTGCTGGGATAGGGGTCAGGGATAGGGCAGGGAAGCTGGTAGCTTTCTCCTCCACCTCCTCTTTCTCCTTGCCCTCAGAAATGTGTGGGCTTCCCTGATTGTGGAGAGATCCTGAATGCCATCTAGGGGTAGTTTGAACCTGCCTATTCATACAAAGCAATCAATCAATCAATCAATCGTATTTATTGAGCACTTACTATGTGCAGAGCACTGTACTAAGCGCTTGGGAAGTACAAATTGGCATCACATAGAGACAGTCCCTACCCAACAGTGGGCTCACAGTCTAAAAGGGGGAGACAGAGAACAGAACCAAACATATCAACAAAATAAAATAAGTAGGAGAGAAATGTACAAGTAAAATAAATAAATAAATAAATAGAGTAATAAATAAATATGTACAACCATATATACATATATACAGGTGCTGTGGGGAAGGGAAGGAGGTAAGACGGGGGATGGAGAGCAAGCAGCTACTTGTGTTGGGTGTGTAGAAGAAACAGCTGAGGTCATACATTTGATTACCAATCACTTCCTGTTGGTTAAAACGACCTGGCTGGTTACAAAAATAAAAGTTAGATGAGGACTGCTGTGATCTGTGTGCTTTATCAATAGGAGTCACCAACAATAGGACCGTTTACTGGGTACATACAGTGTGCCAAACACTGTATTAAGTGCTGGGAAGAATAGATGGCTTTAAACTTGATGCGATCACTGGCTGGGGAGGTACTCATGGTCTAAATGTGGGAGGACAGATTCTGAAAATTCAACAAGAGCACAGAATAATAGCTAAAGGAGAAATATATACATATATTTATCTATTAATCCATTCATTACTTTAGATTCCTTAGCTCCTCACTACTGGGGTCATTGCAGGCAGTAGACAAAACACCACCTTAACTTGTCTTATGCTGTCAAGTCATCTCTGATTCATAGTGATGCCATGGACATATCTCTACCAGAGTGCCCCACCTCCATCTGCAATCATTCTTATAGTGTATCCATAGAGTTTTCTTGGTAAAAATAAAAATATGGAAGTGGTTAACCATTGCTCCCAACTGCAGTAAACATGAGTCTCCACCCTCGACTGTCTCCCATGCCGCTGCTGCTCAACACAGTTGAGTTTTAACTTGTAGCAGATTGCCTTCCCCTCACTAGCCACTGCCCAAGCTAGGAATGGAATGGCTATGTCTCTGCTTGACTCTTCCACCCGTAGTTGAGACTGGAAACTCTCCAGGTGTGACCCTGGGAGAGAACACCATCAGCTTCCCATTATTGTAAATTGTTCAGGAGTTTCTACCTTTTTGAGATGAAGAAGGGAAGAACTTCAGCCCCAGGCTGAAGAAAGAAGATGTCCCTATCAGGTCCCTTTCAACCCTGAGGTCCCAGGCTGTCCAATTTTATCATGACTATGTATTGTAAAGTTGCTATCAGTCCCTTACTTTTTTGAGCATGAGGCCCCACTAGAGAAAGGGACACTGCCTAATGTCCACCTTTGTGTTCTTTCCCAGCATTCAGTACATTGCTCTGCATGCAGTTATAAGTACTTAATAAATAACATTTCTGTTACTACTTACTATGATTTATAATTTTTGAATTCAATTGTGATTTGATTCATTTTGATTTCATTCATCTTCAAGTTCATTAATTTAATAATTCGGGAGGAACCATGCTCTGATTTTTGCCCATTCTGTCTGGCATTCCCCTAATGGATATATAAACTCCCAATTTGTGTGATCCCTTAAAAAACAAAACAACAAAGAAACCCATAACGGCGGTAAGTTTTCAGAAGAAACAGGGGATCATCTCAACAGCATGAATCCCCCCACTGTCTCCTAAAACCTCAGATGGGAGACTGTAACTTGAAAGGGGGAGTTTTAAGAAAAGGGATTGATTTACCACATGTCTGAAGCTCAGAACTACAGTTGACTCTAATGTGGAAAGACTGAAAGAGTGATGAATAGAAACGAACCTCCTGTATTTAATCAGTATGTATTTTTTGAATCCCCCCATTCTTTTTCTCTCCTCAACATTTAAGACTCATGGTTTTGTATTCTGTTCACATCTGCCTCCCTTGTTGCATTTATAGAGCCTTATCACGATGGTACTTAAGTGTTTTGCATTATTATTGTTTGGAGTGTCATATTTTTATTCACTTTCCCTTAGAACATGCCCGGGGACCTAGGTCAGTATCACTGCCCCCATTTTACTGGAACAAAGAGAATGAAGCCACCAAGAAGTCACATGACTTGCCCAAGGGCCAGGAAAATCAGATGTAAAAGCTCAGTGCTCAACCCACTGAATATGTCAAATGCATCTGATAACAACAGATAACTTCCCAGGATGGTGCCAGAGAAATGTAGTGATATTATTGAAGTGCTTTCTATGTACCAAACCCTGTGCTATACTTTGGGATAGATATAACACAGTCAGATCAGACCAAATACCTGTCCCATTTTGGGTTTATAGTCTAAGGGAGAGGGAGAATAGGTATGTAATCCCCATTTTCTAGAGTAGAAGTTAAATTACTCATCCCTAGTAGTAGGCAAGTGTAGGCAGCCTGAAGCAGCAGCGTGGTTCAGTGGAAAGAGCCCGGGCTCGGGAGTCAGAGGTCATGGGTTCTAATCCCTCCTCCACCACTTGTCAGCTGTGACCTTGGACAAGTCACTTAACGTCTCTGTGCCTCAGTTACCTCATCTGTAAAATGGGGATGAAGACCGTGAGCCCCACATGGGACAACCTGATTACCTAATCACTACCCCAGTGCTTTGAACAATGCTTGGCATATAGTAAGTGCTTAACAAATACCAAAATTATCATTATTATTATTATTATTATTAGGCAAGTAGGCACATATCAGAGCCAGGATTAGAACTCAGGTTTCCTGTCTCCTAATCCCGTGCTCCTTAATAATAGCCATCCTCAACTCTCCTTTAGAGCCTTTGGCATGGTCATACTTCACAGGGCAAGGATGCCATGGTCTGAATTCTAAGGTACATAAAATCTCTTTTTAAGCCAGTAAAACCACCAATTTGCACTGTCCACGGTAGTTTGCCCTGCAGTTCGAATTGTAGTCCTTTCTACCAAAATGGTGCCACCAATGACTGGACCCAAGCCTGACTGGGAACTATGGTGTTGGGGGAGACTCAAGGAAGAGAGTCTTCAAAAACGCAAACCTCGGAGATCGGTTGTCCAGAGAGCTGCATGGGCTTCAGGAAAGGGCAGCTCTGTAAAAAGCTTCCTCCCTAAGTCAATGATTAGCGTAGATCATGAAAGGTCAGAGCTCAGAAGGTCATGAGCTCTAATCCCAGCTTTGTCACTTGTCTGCTGTGCGACCTTGAGCAAGTCACTTCACTTCTCTAGGCCTCAGTTACCTCATCTGGGGATTGAGACTGTGAACCCCACATGGGACAGGGACTGTGTCCAACCTGAGTTGCTTGTATCCACCCTAATGCTTAGTACAGTGCCTGGCACATAGTAAGCACTTAACAAATGCCATAATAATAATAACCTACTGTGTGCAGAGCACTGTACTGAGCACTTGGAAGAGTACATTATAACTGAGTTGGGAGACACATACCCTCTGTGAATACCCAGTCCCAGGCTGGGTTTATGTTTACAGAGCAGGCAGGCCTACTACAATCAATTGAGCAGTGATATTTATTGAGTGCCGGCTCTGTGCAGCGCATTAGAGTAAGGGCTCGGGAGAGTACAATAGAATTAATATTAATGATCTTTGTCCTCAAGGAATAGGGAAGATAGATACTAAAATAAATTACAGCTAGGAGGAAGCAGTAGAGTATATGAGATATGCATGTAAGTGCTAAAGTGATATTGTGAGTTCAAGTGATTAGGTGATGTTGCAGTAGTAGCATTTGGAGGGGATATAAAGTGAGGAGATTAGAAATTAATTGGGAAAGACCTTCCTAAGGTGATTGATTTCAGAAGCTATGAAGATGAGGTGAGCAGTGGTCTGCTGGCTTCAAGTGGGAGGGAGTTCCAGGCCCCAGGAGACAGTATGAACAAGAGGTTGTGAAATACCAGAATGAAGCACAATGGGTAGGTTAGCTTGAAAGGAACAAAGAGTATAAGCTCAAGTGTAGTACAATGGAGAGACCTGTTTTAGGTGCTTTAAAGCCAATGGTCAGGAGTTTCTCCTTGATATGGAAGAAAACTGACAAATAACAGGTTTTTTTGAGAAGCAGGATGACCTAGTGGACAGCATAATAATAATAATAATGATAGCATTTATTAAGCACTTACTATGTGCAAAGCACTGTTCTAAGCGCTGGTGAGGTTACAAGGTGACCTTGGAGTCAGAGGTCATGGGTTCAAATCCTAGCTCCGCCAAGTGTCAGCTGTGTGACTTTGGGCAGGTCACTTCACTTCTCTGGGCCTCAGTTCCCTCATCTGTAAAATAGGGATTAAGACTGTGAGCCCTCCGTGGGACAACCTGATCACCTTGTAACCTCCCCAGTGCTTAGAACAGTGCTTTGCACATAGTAAG
This sequence comes from Tachyglossus aculeatus, assembly GCF_015852505.1. NCBI lineage: Eukaryota > Metazoa > Chordata > Mammalia > Monotremata > Tachyglossidae > Tachyglossus > Tachyglossus aculeatus. The sequence goes on from NC_052072.1 coordinate 51,043,361, forward strand.
CGCTTAATAAATGCCATCATCATCATCATCAGGATGTCCCACCGGGGGCTCACAGTCTTAATCCTCATTTTACAGATGAGGTAACTGAGGCCCAGAGAAGTTAAGTGACTTGCCCAAAGTCACACAGCTGACAACTGGCAGAACCGGGGTTTGAACCCATAACCTCCGACTCCAAAGCCCACGCTCTTTCCACTAAGCCATGCTTAGCATGGGTCTGGGCATCAGAAGGGCACTAGGGTTCTAATCTCAGCTTCACCACTTGTACTTTCAAGTTAACTGCAAGCAGCAAGCTCCTAATAAATACTCTTAATTCTAACTGTAGAATGATATATGCTCTTTGTGGGCAAGGAACATGTTTACCAACTCTGTATTATTGTACTCTCCCCGGTGCTTAGTACAGTGCTTTGCACACAGTAAGCACTCAATGAATATGAATGATTGATAGAAAAATGATCTGGGCAGCTGAGTAAAGTATGGTCTGGAAAGGTGAGAGGCTGGATGTAGGAATCTGGCTAGTTTTTGACCAATATGTTGGTCTTCTGGATGAAGAGAAAGGAACAGATACTGAAAATATGGTGGAGGAAGAACTGACAGAATTTAGCAGCCTATTGAATATGGGGGTTGAAAGAGAAGGAATAAAGGGTATTGTCCATGTTGAGAACTCACAGGAAAGAGAGATCATGTTGGTGACTTCTTTGCTCCAAGAGCAATAAAATTTGCTGTGCTAATGGGGGCTCTGTATAGATTTTCACAATCTTAGGAATGGTGAATATACTACCAAATAAGTTTGGTGAGTGGCATGAAAGTGGTATCCTTGGAGAAGCCGTGTGGCTTAGTGGATAGAGCATGGGCCTGGGAATCAGAAGGACTTGGGTTCTAATCCTGGCTCTGCCACATGTCTGCTGTGTGACTTCTCTGTGCCTCTGTTCCCTCATCTGTAAAAAAAAAAAAAATTTGGGACAGGGACTGTGTCCAACCTGTTTACCTTATATCTACCCTGGTGCTAAATACAGGACCTGGCATGTAGTAAGCATTTAACAAATACCACGGTTATTTTTATTATTATTGTATTATTATTAAATAGTCCTTTAACTTCTTCCCAGAGCAGCAAGGGCCAGGTCTAAATTTGTAATTCTCAGTGTGAGGATGAGCTATCCTTTGACCTTGAAATTCCTACAGTATCCTGTCGCAGGACTTGGCCAGAGTCCTGGGATATCGTTCCTTCCTGAGGGACAACTCCTTCAATTCACTTTTGGCCTTATATAAGTCATCCGGCCAGCTCCTCTTCTGCAGTGGCCTTGGGTCAAGCATAACAGTTCTTAACCTTAACAAACTTCAGATTTGCTTCTGCAGAGCCAGCCAATTTGAATTGAGTGTCTTATAGCGTTCCAAAGTCATCTTTAAATAGGTCTTTACCCCCCTGTCAGCACTCAGTTGGTTTCTCAAGCGTTTTACTGCACCGAGCTTATGGCTTGCTAGGCCCATTCGAAAACCAGGCACTTTTGAAGCAACTCAATCTGCCATAGGAAAGACAGTCCAGTTCCTGCTGCCACAGACAATAGCAGCTGCCTGTGATCTGTTTGAGATATGGCACATCTGCTACCACTGGAGGCTTTTTATATGCCTGGGAAAATCTGTCTTCTTGTAGCTGTCTGGCCAACAACATATTGCCATGCCATAATATATCACTGCATATACATATCCTTGTGAGGAAACTTGTGAGGAAATTTAAACTTCGAAGAATACCCCTCTCTCTTTTTGGTCAATCTCTTCCTGCAGTTCACTTCCCTGAATTTCTATGTTTTCTCATCATGACTTACATTCAGGTCAGACGGAGGTGCCACTGATCAGGGGATTTTATCCTCGTTTGGGAAGGAGGCTGAAAAGGTCAATTTGTGACTGACAATCCTTTCCACATCACAGGGTGTAAAAAGCCAGTTCCTTTCTGAGGTGTTCATTTGTTACTTGCACTAGCTAGTGTCAATTTCAATTCTTCCAATCCTGTTATTATTTTCTTGAAGCCTCTGCTTTTACAGGGTCTTATTGCCACTTATTATTGGCACGTGGGAGGCAAGTAGCTATTTAGATAATTATAGGAGATAGCATAGCTAAGAGGAAAAAGCAGGGGACTGGGAATCAGAAGACCTAGATTACAATCCCACTCTTGCCCCTGGCCTGTTTTGTGACTTTAGACACTTAATCTCACTGGCCCTCAGTTTCTTCATTGATAAAGTAGAGATAATATAATAATATAATAATATGGTACTTGTTAAGCACTTACTATGTGCCAGGCACTGTTCTAAGCTCTGGGGTAGATACAAACAACTCAGACTGGACATAGTCCCTGTCCCAGTGGGGTTCACAGTCTTAATCCCCATTTTACAGATGAGGTAACTGAGGCCGAGAGAAGTTAAGTGATTTACCCAAGGTCACACAGCAGACATTTGGCAGAGCCAAGTTTGTGAACTCCATGGGGAATAGGGATGGTATCATAACCTTGTAACTACCCCAGTATTTAACACATAATAAGTGCTTAATAAATGCTATAACTGTCCTATCAGCTTGGTCTGTCTCCTATGTTAAATTGTCGGACATCTGACTTTATTGTGTACTTAAAACATTTCTTCTGCTCACTTCTTCAGCTCACTATATAGCCCCATATAGCAGCATATATCCATAATTAATTTATTTATATTAATGTCTATCTCAATCAACCTTATTTATTGAGCACTTACTGTGTGCAGAGCACTGTACTAAGCGCTTGGGAAGTACAAGTTGGCAACATATAGAGACGGTCCCTACCCAGCAGTGGGAATGTAAGCTCATGAGAGGGCAGGGAGCATGTCAAACTCTCCCTCCCCTAGCCAGGTCCCTGCCACCCATTTTATCCAAAAACACCCATTCTGAGACTTTATGTTATACCAAAGAAGAATTCAGGCCGATTCCACCTTACTTCCATCACTGCCTTTGGAACTGGTTTGTCAAGGAATGATTCTAACCAAGTGCCCTTATTCCCACAGAGCAAGCAAGGCAGATCAAATACACTGTGTCACAGGCCTTCCTCTAGACTGTAAACTCGTTGTGGCAGGGAATGTGTCTGTTGTACTCTCTCAAGCGCTTAGTAGAGTGCTCTGCACAGAGCAAGCCCTCAGTAAATATGACTGACATGATAGCTTGTGTAAGTAGTGGTGAAGCTGTTCACTGAAGTGACTCCAAAGCTATGGAACTGAATGCAGCTCTTTAACACATCCTCCTCTCAGTGACTGTATCAACAATGTCAATATTCCCTTCCTTATTATTATGCTCTACCTAGTCATTCATTATCACTTTGGTCTCTAACCTGTCCCTCCTCTAATTATTTGCCCATCCTTCCTGTCATCCCTTCTCTTTCCATTACTTAGCCCCACCTTGAATACTAATGATGGCATTTGCTAAGCACTTACTATGTGCCAAGCACTGTTCTAAGCACTGGGGTAGATACAAGGTAATCAGGATGCCCCACGTGGGGTTCGCAGGCTTCATCCCCATTTTACAGATAAGCTAACTGAGGGACAGAGAAGTTAAGTGACTTGCCCAAAATCACACAGCTGACAAGTGGCAGAGGTGGGATTAGAATCCACGACCTCTGACTCCCAAGCCTGTGCTCTTTCCACTAAACCACGCTGCTTCTCCATAGTCATATTTGTTAAGCATTATGTGCCAAGCACTGTTCTAGGCACTGGGGTAGTTACAAGGTAATCAGGTTGTCCCACGAGGGACTCCCAGTCTTAATCCCCATTTTACAGATGAGGTAACTGTAAAGAGAAGTTGAGTGATTTGTCCAAGGTCACACAGCAGACAAGTGGCGAAGCTGGGATTAGACTCCCAAGCCCATTCCATTTCTACTAAGCCATGCTGCTTCTCTATGGAGCCATCCTTTGTGGTTTAGATGAGAACTGACATAGACCCTCAGAGCTAGACAGGACCTCAAGAAATCACTTGATCCAGTGCAGTGCTTCCAGGTCAAAGTGATTGACTATTTTTGCCTCCACACTCTCTAGGAAGGATGACTCCACCATCTTTCTTGGTAGTTTGTTCCAGTATGTTATCACCCTGGCAGTCCAGGCATTGTTCCCTGTATCCACTTGGAATTTCTTCTAATTTAATTTGAGCCCTCTTTTCTTCTTATTCAGCCTTCAAGACACAAGGAAAATAACTGGTCACTACCCTTCTCCCCAAATCCTTCGTGGGCTAGAAGGCAGCTATTTAGCCTCTTTCAGTCTTTTCTTCTCAAGGCTAAATGGCTCAAATCCCTTTAACCCTTTTTAGATGCACTTTTTTTTACAATGTTAGCATTTCTAAAATGAGCAAACAAAAGAGAAAAGTCAATATTCTTTTCCTTTTCAGCTGTGTGGGGAGCCTGAAACACATGTTTTTGGAGGTGGATAATAAGGGTCCTTGGAGAGGGATTAGGGGAGCAATAAATATGAGTTTAAAAAGTTGAAGAATCATTCCATTAAGAGTTTCTCTTGGCTCATTTCCATCCCTTGACTGATCACTCTCTAAGGTATTTAGCCTGCTGTCATTTTGGTAACAGATATGAAAAGATACTGTATTCCTTTAAATGTTCTCCTTAAATAAGACAATACTGTGAAATGTTGTCTTGGACTAACAATTAAATGAGTTTCACCATATAATTTCTCTTTCATCCCACCCCAGTCTCAAAAAAGGGCACAAGGTGCCCCTTGTAATGTGATGTTGAGCTGAGCAATGCAGTTACAAAGAACAGATCAGTTCCTGCCCTCTGGTAGCTTATTTTCTAAGAAGTGATCTCTAAAGTGAGACTTTAAACTAAACTGTAAACAGATTCTTTCCTAATTGTGTCTTCTAGCTTTCTTTTTCCATGGAGTTTGATCTTAGGACACTTCTAAGCAGTGCTGTCACATCACTGCTTAGAAGAGCTATATCTACAAACCTCTAAATTAAACTCAAAGAGGGAGAGGGAGTCACTCAATACAATTCTCCTATAAGTGGGAAAAAACATATTGATATTATAATCAGTAGCAATTACTGAGGCCTTACATACAACAATTTTTTGGAGACTGTGAGACCTTTAATGACACTTCTAGCTTGTTGAGTTGGAGAGTTTCCTGGTGAACTGAAAATGTATTTTAACTTCAGCATCCAGGTTTCCTGCGACATTCATGAGCATGACATCATAGATAAGGCCAAACCCCAGTGGACTTGTCCCCAGCCCCATTTTAGGCTGATGGCAATGGTGAAAGGGTCAGGCAGGGCATCTTCAACTCTGACTTGACTGACCATGTTCTCATGGGTTAAATAAAAGATTTTAGTAAATCTCTGAAGGCAGCCAAGTGTATTTTTATGTAAACCTATTTGCAAACCAGAGCCCTAGTTTGTTGGTAGCTTTAAATGCTTTTGTAGGGTTTATGAAAACAATGTAGAGCTATTGGTGGTGTTGTTATTTATTGTTCATTCACTTGCACTGAACTAAGTTCTTGGGAGGTACAAAGAAAAGAAGTGACATGTTTCCTGATCATAGGGACCTTACTCTCTAATGGGAGAGCAGACAAAAATATTTACAGATTGAATAGCCAAATTAAATAATTGAATGTATATCTGAATAAACGTATACAAGAGAGCTAAGGGTGGATATGAATAAAAACAAAAGTTCTGGAGTTGGCTGATGGAGTTATATGACTTGGAATGCTGAGAGTTAATTGGGGTAAGCTGGTTGGAGGAGTGATTTTAAGAGTGAACTGAATGTAGGGAGAGCTGGGGTCTGTTGGAGATGGGTTGGGAGGGAACTTCAAGAGAAGCAGCGTGGCTCAATGGAAAGAGCCTGAGCTTGGGAGTCAGAGGTCATGGGTTCTAATCCTGGCTCTGCCACTCATCAGCTGTGTAATTTTGGGCAAGTCACTTCACTTCTCTGTGCCTCAGTTCCCTCATCTGTAAAATGGGGATTAAGACTGTGAGCCCCACATGGGACAACCGGATTACCTTGTATCTACGCTTAGAACTGTGCTTGGCACATAGTAAGCACTCAACAAATCCAACATTATTATTATTAATATTATTATTATTATTATCATGGGGAACCAGAGTGAGCAAGAGGGCTGAGGTGGGAGAGACAAAAGTAAGGTTGCTGTTTCTTCCTGCACTTTTTCTGCATTTGTAATGCTACCAGGACCACTTTTTTGTTGTTTTTTTGCTACATTTTGGACTTCAGCTCTGTTGTGAGTCAGAAGGATTATGTTCTTTAGTAGCCTTTCCAAAAGGATTCTAGCTAGACTGTTTCCAGTAATGGAAGGCAGGAGGATTTCTCTGGAGTGTCCGCAGTCAGGTCTCTCCCCTCTCTCCTTGAAGATGATGATTATGGCAGCGACTTTGAAGTCTTGCAGTATTTTCTAAGTATTCCTTATGTTGAGGAAACGCTTGTGCAATCATCTGAGGACTAAATCCTCTCCTTGCAAGAATTCTGCAGGAATGCCATTAGTTCCAGGGTCTTTACCACTTTTGGGGGGCACTGACCTCTGAAATAACTTCCTCAAAACTTGGGGCTAAGATCAGGACTTTTTATTTTGCCTGTTTTTGTATGTTTACAGGGCTTCCTCCCTGACAGTGGAAGGTGTTGTTAGAAGAAAATCCTTGAGGTGTTCTTTACAGCTCAGCAAGAATTCTTCCTCACCTAGGAAGGCACATTTCTTCCAAGAAGACTTTTCTGACTAAGCTCACTTCTCTTCTCCCACTCCCTTCTGCACTGCTCTTACTTGCTCCTTCATTCATCCTCCCTCCCATCCCCACAGCACATATGTATATATTTGTAATTTATTTATTTATATTAACACCTGTCTCCCCCTCTACACTGTGAGTTCATTGTGGGCAGGAATGTGTCTGTTGTTATACTGCATTCTTCCAAGCGCCTAGTACAGTGCTTTGCACTCAGAAAACATTCAATAAACATGATTGAATGAATGAGGCAGTTCCACCTTTGCTCTTCAGTTGGCTTGAATGGGGCCATAAAGCTTCTTCAGGGATGAATCTAAGTTCTTAATGTAATAGTAGTTGGCATATTCTTGGATTATTTCATCTTTGGCTCATTCTTTTGGTTGTGCATTTTTCTTAGCTTGAAATGCATTATGTCCCCAGTTTTTGTATGCCTTTTTTGTTTTGAAAAGGAAAAGCTGTAACGTGTTGTTGATGCATTTTTTACTGTGCTGCAAGTAGTTTTTAAATTTTGGGGTTATTTTTATCAAATCAGTGACAGTGATGGCTCCTTGCTTTATGCACCCTCTTAATGGCTGCCGATGGAGAATGTTTCAGGGAAGAAGCCATTTGCTACTCACATTGCTACTTGCTGCTGGAGTTCCTTATTCAAATAGTGCTATGGTGATTTCGCAAAGCACCTAACAGGTTTCCTTGTTCTCCAGGATATTTAAACTTCTTGACAGTTTGGATGCCACTGATCAGAAATTGGTTATATTGGAGTGTATGAGCCAATGTCCAGTTCAGCACTTAGCTTCTCCCCTCGCTGCAGGAATTTATTATCTTTTAAGACCTACTGGAAGATGATGTAATTTATGAGATGTCATTGGTTAGACCCTGAGTTCAGCCATAATAACTTTCTTTTAACTGGAAATGGATGAGAGTGTTGATGATTATGAACAGACATTTGGCCAAGTTGTTGCACCTACCCAGATGCTTGTGTAATTTTTCTTTCTTTTAGCTGTCATTTGTCATTGTTGGGACATACCCACTAATGATGGTAGCAGAGCACTTCTGCTTTAGAAGCCAAACAGGGACATCAGTTAGCCATGTGTTCTCTTGAGTGGATCTGGAAGACCATAGACTGTCCGATTGTGAATTTTACACCTTAGTGGTGTGACTCTGAAGAAAGAATGTCTCTCCTGAAGAAAGTCTATCCAGAAATCTTATCCTCCCTCAATCTATCTTTAGGTAGTCTAGATCTACTCAACACCAGGCTATCAATTCTGTATCTGTCCAGCTCAAGAGCTACAAATAGCATTCTTCTTTGTGGACAATTTTTTGTCAACCTCTTCGTGTAGTTAGTGTCCTGATGTATGATGAAGTGACAATCAATCAATCAATGGACTTTACTGAGCACTTACTATGTGCAGAGCACCGTACTAAGTGCTTGGGAAAGTACAATGCAACAGAATTAGTAAAAATGTTCCCTGACAATAGCAGGCTTAGAGTCTAGAGATGAGCTTACAGTCTAGAGACAATGGTTACTGAATTCTAGGAGCCCTATAATTTCAGGGCTGGGTCTCCTCTGCTCACTAATGCTAAATGGAGTGTTTGGTTATATACCGTGATGATTTCGGATTTAGGAAAAAGAACGCTGAAACAAACCCTTTCCTTAAAGAATGAACATCTGCTCCCGAGACTGTTATTCCAAATTTAATTTCAAACATGTTTCTGAGTCCTTGTGAGCACTTTCTTTAAAAAGCTTTTGGCCTAAATCAAGAGATAATGTTGCTTGCTTCTCAGAATTTCAACTGCAGGACCTTGTTTCTGGTGCTTTGCTGCTAGCTCAGTACAGATGGCTTTAAGTCTCTGGAGGGGAAGAGACTGGAGTGACTGTTTTTCCAGGCTGGCTTTCACTGGTTGTCTTTGCTACAACTTGACATTACTCAGGGTAGATTCAGAAGCTGTTGAGCAGGAAAAGCTTAGAACCTGGAAACTGTTCAAGGTGGCTGGAGTGGGAACTGTCCTTATGGGTAGAGATCCCCAAAGGTTTGGTTGCCCTGGTTCTTCTTCTCCATTCTACATCAATTCAAGGTCCTGGCACAGGATTGGACTTGTTGCCTAGAGTATTTCCTTCCTATTTTATTCAGTTCAGTAGTATTTTGTGTCCACATGGTGGATAAGTAGTGATTCCTTTTGAAATACTGAACTTTGACAAGCGTCTCCTCTAGACTGTAAGCTCATTATGGGCAGGGAATGTGTCTGTTATATTGTTTGTACTTTCCCAAGCACTTAGTATAGTGCCTGCACACAGTAAGCTCTCAATAAATATGATGGGTGGAGCTTGTGAGATTTTCATATAAACCGTATGGCCTAATGGAAAGAGCTTGGTCACAGGAATCAGAGGACCTAGATTCTAATCCTGGTTTCGCCACTTGCCTGCTGTGTGAGCCTGAGCCAAGTGACTTACCTTCTCTGTGCCTCAGTTTCCTCAATTGTAAAATGGGGTTTCAATACCTGTTCTCCACCTTACTGTAACTCTGAGCCCCATGTGGGGCAGGGACTATGTCTGACCTAATTAATTTGTATCTACCCCGGTGCTTAGAACAGTTCTTGACCTGTAACAAATACTATTCGAAAAACACAACAACATAAAGTGAGCCAAAAAAAATATACTAATGTATGCCAAGGGGGATTTTTATGTAATTGGGATTTTAGCTAACTTTATGTAGACCTTTCCCTAGCTGTGGTTCTGAGAGAATAAAGAAAAACAATCAAATAGGTAATTTGAGGTCATAACCATATTAAAAAGTAGTATAATTATAATCAACATCAACAAAAGCGTTTCTCATAGGAACTAAAATCATGAGAGAACACATTTTTAAAAAGTTAACTGCAGTTCTTTAACAGACAATGATCAGAACTGGGCATGGTGAAATTTAATTAATTATGTAGTTATTCCATTACTCCAAGGTCCCTGTTCTCTTCTCCTTTTTTCGTGTCTTTTATTTCTTCTGTAGGTTCCCCAAGCACATAGCTAATTGCTCTGTTCATAGTAAGGATTCGGTGAATGCTACCGAGTGACTAACTTCTGCAAACTTCAATAAAATGAATTAGATTTCATCCCCACTTCACTGATTCAGTATTAGAATTATTAACAGCATTTACTGTGCATGTATTGTTTGCAGAATTCTGCACTAGGAACTTGGGGAAAATTGAGAAAAATTACAAAATACCATTTCTGCTTTCAAAGAGTTTACAGTCCACTGGGGATGATTAGCTAGCCTGAGACACTATTCCTGCGTGCAAAGGAAGAGCTGAAAGATGAATGCATGGCCAACACTTCTCATTTCTTGTCATGCTAATGCCCTGTTCCATCCCAACAACCCCCTCCTATCTTACCTTGCTGGTCTCCTACTACAACCCAGTCTGCATACTTGACTTCTTTACCATCAGCCTATTCACTGAACCTCAAACTCAGCAGCATGGCATAGTGGCTAGAGCATGGGGCTGGGAGTCAGAAGCTCATGGGTTCTAATCCTGTCTCCGCCACTTGTCTGCTGTGTGACCTTGGGCAAGTTATTTCACTTCTCTGTGCCTCAGTTCTCTCTTCTGTAAAATGAGGATTGAGACTGTGAGCCCTATGTGGGACAGGGACTGTGTCCAACCCGATTTGCTTGTCCCCACCCCAGCACTTAGTACTGTGTCTGGAACATAGTAAACACTTAGCAAATACCATAATTATTATTATTATTACTATTATTATTATTTCTCACCACTGACCCTTAGCCCACATCCTTCTACTAGCATTAAACTCCCTCACTGCCTCACTCAGACAATATTGTTGCACCTGCTGTTCTCTCCTGGGGAGGTGTGGGGCTTACCTTCTTCCATTCTCCTGGACTCACCACAGCAAGGGAAGGAGTTAGCCTGTTGCTTGCCATCAGTGACGTCTTGATTCAGCCCATCCCCTCTAATCCTTCATCTTCTCTTCCTTTGTAGCTCATGTCATCTGATCAGTTAATCAATCAGTGGTATTTGTTGAGTGCTTACTATGTGCAGAGCCCTGTATTAAGTGTTTGGGAGAGTATAATGCAACAGAATTAGTGAACACATTCCCTGCCCATAATGAGTTTACAGTCAAGATGTTACCTCTACCATCAACTTCAAATCTTGCCGCCTTGGCCCTACCTCCCAATTTCGGAGTGATTTTGATTTCTTTCTCACCTCCCTTCCATCCTTCTTTCCTATTCTGATCCTCAGGTTCTTCAATATCCATGAGGCTGTTCCTGATGGTTCCCCAGCTATCCACTTCCTTTTACTCCTCAATTCCACAGACCTCTGTTCCACCCCACCTTTCCCACTCACCATCTTGGACAGTCATTGGATCCCATCATCATTTCTCACCACACTATTTCTACCTGCACCATCTCTGAATTTCCACTCTCTGAGCCCCAAATTCCTAAACTGCATTCTCTTCCCACCCTGCAAAAGTGTTCTCTAAACTTCCAGAGTCCTATCTGCGTACCCTGTCCTCTTCTCTCAGGACATCATGCTGCACTTAGACTCCCTACCTAACCTCCCCTCTTCTGATGGACAAATCAGTTCTCTTCAAAGTCAACAGTTACTTTCTTGCTAAGCCTTTTGATGCACAAATCTATGACCTCAAAACTGCCTTCTCTGCTGAACTCAATTCCCTCACCCCACTGTTCCTCTGTTGATTCCACAACACCAACCCTTAGCCCTGCATCACTTCCAAAGTATGTTTCTTCCACTTAGGCACTTAGGCCACAGAGCACTGTTGGTGGAAATCCAGGCACCAGGGCCACTCTGGCCACTTCAAATTCATCTTTACTCACTACAGCTTATATTTCTTCCATAGAGCAGCTCTTCATCCCCTGTCTCATAAAATTCCATGCCCACTGCCTCTACCACTTAATCCAGGCCTTTAACTCCCTCCTGAAACCCCAGTCTCCCTCATCTCCTCTCTATTACACCTCATCACCTTATCAATTACTTCACTGACAAAATCAAAACCTTGGGTTCCTAGCTGCATGGTGACACTCTCCTCTATCAACTCCCTTGCACTGTTATAACCCATTCTCTCACCCTTCTTGGTCCTCTCTCAAGAGATCTGCTTAATTAAAAGATTAATGTCCTCTACCTATACCTTCAGCCCATTCCTTTTCATCTTTTAAAATCATTTGTGCCCACTTTTTTTTCCCTCTCTGAACACCATCTGCAATGGCTCACTCTTTGCTGGCTCTTTCTCCTCTTCCTTCAAAAAAGACTGTCTCCTCATCCTAAAAAAAAACAAACAAAAAAACCTCTGGATCCCACTGCACCATCCAGCCATCATTCCATCTTCCACTCCTGTCCAAACTCCTTGAATAGGTTATAGACACCCTCTGCCTCCACCTTCTTCCCTCAAATTCTTCACCCTCGTCAATTATGTTTCTGCCCCCTCCACTCCACTGAATCTGTGCTCTCCAAAGACATCAACAGTGACTTTCTTCTTGCTAAATCTAATGGATTCCCATTCTGTCCTAATTCTCCTCAACCTCTTGGCTGCCTTCAACATTGGACCACTTTCTTCTCCTAGAGTCACTATTAACTTTGGTTTTCCTGACACTTATAGACTTCTAGACTGTGAGCCCACTGTTGGGTATGGCCCGTCTCTATGTGTTGCCAACTTGTACTTCCCAAGCGCTTGGTACAGTGCTCTGCACACAGTAAGTGCTCAATAAATATGATTGATTGATTGATTGATTGATTCTCACCTGGTTCTCAACCTACTGCTCTGGTTCTCAACCTACTGCTCTGGCTTATCCTTCTAAGTCTTTTATTGCTCCTCTTCCTACTACTTTTAAGTGTGGGTGTCCATCAAGACTCAGTTCTTTCTCCCCTTCTCATCTCAGTTTATATTCCCTCCCTGAGGGAGCTCATCAATTATCAATTCTGTGCAGGTTACTCCCAAATCTACCTCCCTAGCCCCAACTGTTCTTGGCATTCTAGCATTTCCTCCTGTCTCCAGGACATCTGTACATGGACATCCTGACAACACTTCAAACTCAGTATGTACAAAATTGAACCATTCATTTTCCCTCCCAAATCCTGCCCTCAACCTAAAATTTCCATCACAGTTGATGACTCTACCACCCTCCCCACCTCTCAAGCCCAATCAGTCACTAAATCCCCTCAATTCTAATTCCACAACATCTCCAGGACCCCCCGCTTTCTTAGCATCTAAATGGCCACCACTTTGGTCCAAGTACTTATATTCCAGCTTGATTACTGCATCTGCCTTCTTGCTGATCTCTCTGCCTCTGGTCTCTCCCCTCTCCAGTCCATATATTTTTCTAAAATATAGTCCTGTACTTGTCTCCCCACCCTTCATATACTTTCATTGAAACTGCATCAAGCTGAAACTCCTGCCCTTGACTCTAAGGCCCTCAAATAGCACTCTCCTTCCTCTCATTGTAGGCAGGAAGTGTGTCGGTTTTATTGTTATATTGCACTCTCCCAAGTGCTTAGTACAGTGCTCTGCATGCAGTAAGTGCCGAGTTAGTTCGATTCTGACGATTTTGACACCTGTCTACATGTTTTGTTTGTTGTCTGTCTCCCCCTTCTAGACTGTGAGCCCACTGTTGGGTAGGGACCGTTTTTATATGTTGCCAACTTGTACTTACCAAACACTTACTACAGTGCTCTGCACACAGTAAGTGCTCAATAAATACGATTGAATGAATGAATGCACTGACTACATAGCCACTCAATCAATCAATGATATTTATTGATCACTTAGTGTGTAGAGCACTGTACTCAGTGCTTCTCAGTTGTATTGTACTCTTCTCCCACTGCACCCTTCTTATTCCTCTCAAGCTAACCTTCTCACTGAGTTTTATTCTTGTCTCTTCTTCCTCTATCCTCTTGCTCACGCCCTCTGTCCTTCATATCAAACACACCACATTTCTCCCCATCTTCAAATCCCTTCTGAAATCACATCTCTAATGGTGGCCTTCCTAACTAATTTCTGATTTCTTTCATTTATATCCTCCTGTCATTTTACCACTTCCATTTCACCTAAGCACTTAAGTACTATGGTAGATTGTAAGAACATACCTCATGCACTCTACTTTCTCTTAGCTAGAAATTTAATGCCTGTTTTCCTGTTAGACTGTAATTTATTTGAGGGCTGAGAGCATGTATATCAATCAATGGTATTTACTGAGCCCTGTACTAAGCACTTGGGAAAGTACAATTCAAAAGCGTTAGTAGACTTGTTCCCTGTCCACAGTGAGCTTATGGTCTATTGTACTTCCTCAAGCACTTAATATGGTACTCTGGATGTAATAAGCACTTAATAAATAATATTGATTATTTGATTTAAAACACAGTATGATATTCCTGTCTCTGAATTTTCCTTTTGCTTGTTTAGCACCTACTTTTTCCCTCTTCCCTTTGCAGATGAATTTTATGTGGCACATGGGATATAATCTCTGTGCTACAAGAGATTGTCACTTATTTCTTTAATCCACATACCAGGGTGTATTCAGACACATCCTTTGGCTGACAGCACATTTCCCTCATTTCATGATAGGAAGAGATGGATATGAAGTTCAGTAGTGGATATCCAGTAGGTTTATTGTAAATCGAAGTGGCCCTTCTAATGACATCCACTGTTGATGTGGGCTGCCCTGACATTCACATGCCTTGAACGAGTTGTCTACACACGCTGCCTAGAATTCCTCAACAACAACTCTCTCCTCGACCCCCTCCAGTCTGGCTTCTGTCCCCTACATTCCATGGAAACTGCCCTCTCAAAGGTCACCAGTGACCTCCTGCTTGCCAAATCCAACGGCTCATACTCTGTCCTAATCCTCCTCGACCTCTCAGCTGCCTTCGACACTGTGGACCACCCCCTTCTCCTCAACACGCTATCTGACCTTGGCTTCACAGACTCCGTCCTCTCCTGGTTCTCCTCTTACCTCTCCGGTCGTTCATTCTCAGTCTCTTTTGCAGGCTCCTCCTCCCCCTCCCATCCTCTTACTGTGGGGGTTCCCCAAGGTTCAGTACTTGGTCCCCTTCTGTTCTCAATCTACACGCACTCCCTTGGTGACCTCATTCGCTCCCACGGCTTCCACTATCATCTTTACGCTGATGACACCCAGATCTACATCTCTGCCCCTGCTCTCTCCCCCTCCCTCCAGGCTCGCATCTCCTCCTGCCTTCAGGACATCTCCATCTGGATGTCTGCCGACGACCTAAAGCTTAACATGTCGAAGACTGAACTCCTTGTCTTCCCTCCCAAACCTTTCCCTCTCCCTGACTTTCCCATCTCTGTTGACGGCACTACCATCCTTCCTGTCTCACAAGCCCGCAACCTTGGTGTCATCCTCCACTCCGCTCTCTCATTCACCCCTCACATCCAAGCCGTCACCAAAACCTGCCGGTCTCAGCTCCACAACATTACCAAGATCCGCCCTTTCCTCTCCATCCAAACCGCTACCCTGCTCATTCAAGCTCTCATCCTATCCCATCTGGACTACTGCATCAGCCTTGTCTCTGATCTCCCATCCTCGTGTCTCTCTCCACTTCAATCCATACTTCATGCTGCTGCCTGGATTATCTTTGTCCAGAAACGCTCTGGGCATGTTACTCCCCTCCTCAAAAATCACCAGTGGCTACCAATCAATCTGCGCATCAGACAGAAACTCCTCACCCTGGGCTTCAAGGCTGTCCATCCCCTCGCCCCCTCCTACCTCACCTCCCTTCTCTCCTTCTACTGCCCAGCCCGCACCCTCCGCTCCTCCGCCGCTAATCTCCTCACCGTACCTCGTTCTCGCCTGTCCCGCCATCGACCCCCGGCCCATGTCATCCCCCGGGCCTGGAATGCCCTCCCTCTGCCCATCCGCCAAGCTAGCTCTCTTCCTCCCTTCAAGGCCCTGCTGAGAGCTCACCTCCTCCAGGAGGCCTTCCCAAACTGAGCCCCTTCCTTCCTCTCCCCCTCATCCCCCTCTCCATCCCCCCCATCTTACCTCCTTCCCTTCCCCATAGCACCTGTATATATGTATATATGTTTGTACATATTTATTACTCTATTTATTTTACTTGTACATATCTATTCTATTTATTTTGTTAGTATGTTTGGTTTTGTTCTCTGTCTCCCCCTTTTAGACTGTGAGCCCAATGTTAAGTAGGGACTGTCTCTATATGTTGCCAATTTGTACTTCCCAAGCGCTTAGTACAGTGCTCTGCACATAGTAAGCACTCAATAAATATGATTGATTGATTGATTGATTCAGCTATGGACTCCCTGGGCCCCCAATTTGCCCTGTCCAAAGCTGGAGGTTGGATGGAAGAATCCAGCTTAAATCACCCCCTGGATATTTCTTCAGGTTGAGGGTCACTTGGTCCTGGAATTATCAGCAAGTGGAAGGAAACAGTCCAAGGGGGTACTGGGACATTTCCCCTGTCTGATCTTGCTCCCATTTCCATCACTTTTCAGGTCCCTGGTAGTATGGCCTTCAGGGGAACTGAATGGCAGGAAAGGGGCAGGGGAGGTTGTGAAGAGGGGAATTTTAAACAGGAACCATGTGGGTTGGATAGGGTGGGTTCAGTTATGGGACCCTGTGCCAGCCCCATGGGTCAATGAAAATGTAGTGGAGCAATGGGAAAGAGGAAATGATGTACAGTGGGGGATTTGGGATCCCCAAAGGAGGTTGAGATGCAGGTGTGCTATGAAAATAGGCTCTTAGGAGAGGCAGGGAGGGCAGATCAAGTGAGGCTGAGGGTAGTGAGGAGATGTGACATGTAGGTCAAGTGAAGCATAATAAACAACAGGGGATATCAGAAGGTAAAAAATGTCCAGTGGATGTTGACCGGAAGTAAAAGACATTCCTCTGATGTTCACCACTCAGAAGCACTTTGAAATAATGTTTTGCCTCCAGGCTGTGATCAGTTAAGGGAAAGTTTTCCTGGTGATATAAGGGCTCTGATAGCTGTGAGTGTCAAGTTATATCCTGTCTGGGTCACCCTGGATCAATGCACACTGGAGGCAGGGTGGTTGAGGTTTGGGGACTAAACATGCTATTTCAGTAAGTTCTTAGAGGAATTGCTAGATATCCTGATTCCTGCCTCTGCCTCTGAACAACTGCTATTGAGTCAGTTTTGAATGCTGGAGAAAGGAGACACAATTTGTCTTTCCAGGACTTTGAGGATAATAATAATAATAATAATAATAACAATAATAATGATTGCATTTATTAAGCACTTACTATGTGCAAAGCACTGTTCTAAGCACTGGGGCAGATACAAGGTGGTTAGGTTGTCCCACATGGGGCTCACGGTCTTCATCCCCATTTGACAGATGAGGTAACTGAGGCCCAGAGAAGTTAAGTGACTTGCCCAAAGTCACACAGCTGACAATTGTTGGAGCCGGGATTTGAACCCATGACCTCTGACTCCAAAGCCCGTGCTCTTTTCCACTGAGCCATGCTGCTTCTCTGTAAGCTCTTTGAGGGCAGGAAACATGCCTACCAACTCTCCCAAGCACTTAGTGCAGTGTTCTGCACACAGTAAGGGCTCAGTAACTACCATTAATTGATTTGGACTCTCTTATCCTTTCAGATAAGCCATGCCTCTAATAGATTCCAGTTTTATTACTATTATTATTATTGTTGTATTTGTTAAGCACTTACTGTATCCCAGGCACTGTTCCAAACGCTGGGGTAGATACAAGATAATCAGGTTGGAAATAGTCCATGTCCCACATGGATTCGCAGTCTTAATCTCCATTTTACAGATGAGGTAACTGAGGCACAAAGAAGTTAAGTGACTTGCCCAAGGTCACACAGCAGACAAGAGGCAGATCTGGGATTAGTACCCAGATGCTCTGACTCCAAATCCCACGCTCTATCCTCTAGGCCATGCTACTTCCCCTTCACAGCCTTCACAAACATGTTTATTCAGGGGATGTTTTTAAGAATAAATTCGGCCTCCAAACAGGCTGTTTTTTCCCTTTTCCCCTTTCATTGAGCAAAATTAAAGGAAACCACAGAGAGGAAGCCAGGCCCAGTACCCCTATAAAGCCCATTTGAACAGCTTTCCCTCTTGTCTTTTCTGAAAGTCCTCACTGCTGTCATCCAACCTGTCATCCAACCTTTTTGAGCCCCTTGACCCAGGTGAAATAGATCAAACGGTCCCAAACTGGAATGTCTTTCTGACCCTTCAAATGGAATCACACCATTTTTAAGAGCACAGAAAAACTTTCACTGGACTAAAATACTCAATTAAACCAGACTCTGTCTAGACCAGAAAGTGAGTCTCCTATGCATTTTAGAATACAGACAAATGTTTAATGATGCTCAGCGACTATTATGAGCTTGCAGTAGTAAAATGCATACAAATGAGGAATATCTGTTGGTGTTCTTAGACTTAGCTGACTCTCTGTATTGTTTAGTTGTATGTGTGTCAGTGTGTGCGCTTCTACTCGGATATTTGTGTCCGTGTCGTCCATTGTAGGATGTCAACTTCTCAGAGCAGGTGTGGCTAATGTTTTTTCAGTGCTGGGCCATCCAAGGTAGGGGGAGGGAGGTATTTTCCAGGCCTACAGTGATGGAGACCCACCTTCTGGAGGTTGAATAGAAGAATCTAGCTTAAATCATCCTGAGTGCTTAGAACAGTGCTCTGCCTAGAGTGAGCACTCAATAAATATCATTGCTTGATCAAACTGCTGGTTCCAGGTCCCGTCTGACTGAAATAGAGTCCTGTGCTCTTTTTTGGGGCTCTGCTTATAGTAAACTGCACTACAGTTATCAAACACTTAATAGATATAGTACTGCAGCCTGAGTAGAGTCAAGTTCCTCTGACTCCAGTGATGTCAGACTCCAGAGAAGTCCCTGTGGCCGTACTGCTTTCCCCTATATTATTCAAAGTTCTGTGATAATGACCCTTTAACTTATATTTTTCAGCCCCTGCATCCCCAGAACTCACTGAATCTGGCTAGCTGATTAAGTTGAGGATGTCTGTACAGTGCTTTCACTCTGCAACCATCTTAGGACTTATTCCACACTTCAATGACAAGCAGACATTTCTCAGATGGCAAACCCTGGCAGTGATCGAACAGAGTACTGATCCAGGGCAGGAACGAGAAGCCTTCCGTGAAACCCATCTGAAATAGAATCTAGAAAAACAAAGGAAAAATTAGTTTCAGGGGATTCCAGTGGAAATGATTTCCCCATGTGCATCTACACAGAGAGCTTTTTGGGCTGGTAGAATCCCTGCTCTGCATTCCTCCTGCATTCTTGAGAGGGGTAGAATAATTCTCCCCAACCCCAGGGTTTCCCAGATGTGGGAATTTAAGCACAGAAATTTGCTCACAATTGCCCAGCAAGTCAGTGGTAGACAGCTTTGGTTTAAGGCTTTTTCTCCACCCAGAGATCAAATCTGGCTCTGCATTATTGAGGTGGAGAACCCGAAACCGTCCCTAGCTGAGGCCAGTGTAGGCAACAAGGTACCCAAGCAGAGCATTTCCTTGTGGGCCTGCTTCTCAATGAGGGGGAAGGGGGTCAAGGGTGGGGGGGACTCCTTGCCAGTATGGTAGTTCTGCTTCTTTAAACTTCCTCTACCTTTAGGGGTCCCACATGGGATTTTTCCCCTCTTGGTAGGTATCCAAGGGTGAAGATCCTGAACACCTCTGCAAAATAATTATCCAATCTCTGCTCACCTATTCCATGTCTTAGTCTAGCCTCATTACTACTGATGGAGCATGAAAACCAGCTGGATGCTTCTGTATTTGTTTGTATTCCCCAGTGTGTGGGATGATCCCCACAACACCTAGAAGTAATGTGGCTTAGTGGAAAGATCCCGGTCCTAGGAGTCAAAGGGCCGGGGTTTTAATCACAGCTCTGTCACTTGTCTGCTGTGTAACTTTGGGCCAATCACTTAACTTTTCTGGGCCTCAGTTACCTCGTCTGTAAAATGGACATTAAGACCGTGAGCCCTATGTGGGACAGGGACTGTGGCCAACCCTATTTCTTATAATCTATCCCGGTGCTTAGTAAAGTGCTGGCACACCGTAGGCACTTAACAAATACCACAGTAATTATTATTATTAATGCCTTCTCCTAGAGGTGTGGGAACTATGATAAGCCGGAGGGAAAGCTTAAAGGCTGAATGATTTTGCCAACTGATGGAAAGAAACAAACACATGACACCCAAGGTGTTCCTGGGAATAGAACATTTGCCAATCTCAGAGGGCAAGTGCTGACATCCACTGCTGGATTTCGGCCAACCAGGAAAACTTCCCAGGAGATCATAAAGGCTGTATTCTTGTGCTAAAGATATAGGTGGCATTGTTCTTTCCCATTAAGACATCAATCGTGATGCTGCCGTTCGGTGGAGATGTCATACAGAGTACATCAGAGGATTCCTAGCTGACTTGCTGAACGTCTGGTGTCTAACACTGTGAACCAGTGTTCTTAATCAAATAATAATAATAAATGGTAATCTGATATTCATTAAGCTCTTACTATGTGCTTAGCACTGGAGGCAGATATAAGACATATAAATATATATGTATATATGGTTGTACATATTTATTACTCTATTTATTTATTTATTTATTTTACTTGTACATATCTATCCTATTTATTTTATTTTGTTGGTATGTTTGGTTTTGTTCTCTGTCTCCCCCTTTTAGACTGTGAGCCCACTGTTGGGTAGGGACTGTCTCTATGTGTTGCCAATTTGTACTTCCCAAGCGCTTAGTACAGTGCTCTGCACATAGTAAGCGCTCAATAAATACGATTGATGATGATGAAGATAATCATATCCCACAGGTAACTCACAGTCTAAGTAGGTGGGAGAACAGGTTTTGAATCCGCATTTTGCTGATGAGGGAACTGAGAAATGGAGAAGTTAAGTAACTTGCCCAAGTTCACACAGCAGAGTAGTGGCAGAGCCAGGATTATAACGCAGGCCCTCCAATTCCCAGGCCTACACTCTTTCCACTAGATCATAATGCTTCTCAAAGGAACTGGAAATAAACTTTTTGCCTTGCAACTTGCACTTTCCAGAAAACCATGGGGTGATTGCCTGTTGGGCTGACATTCACTTGAATTCTATGGGCTTTCAGAGAACCCTGAGACAAAAGTGTAAGTGACTCTGTTGCAGATGAGAAAGCCGAGATAGGAACAGTTTATGACATGTTCGAAGGAACTGGCTGGAGACAACATCTAGGATCTGAATTTTCAGACGATGCATTTCCAAAGTATCAGTTTCCATTTAACGTACAGAGAAGCAGCATGGCTCAGTGGAAAGAACACGGGCTTGGGAGTCGGAGGTCATGAGTTCAAATCCCAGCTCTGCCGCTTGTCAGCTGTGTGACTTTGGGCAAGTCACTTAACTTCTCTGTGCCTCGGTTACCTCATCTGTAAAATGGGGATTAAGATGGTGAGCCCCACATGGGAAAACCGGATCACATTGTAACCTCCACAGCGCTTAGAACAGTGCTTTGCACATAGTAATCACTTAATAAATGCCATTATTATTATTATTATAATTCCTTTGTTCGATGGTTTTATCTAGTTTTTATGAGCTGCTCCAGAGAGACCTCTGAGCACATTCTTCTGCGCAACTAAAAATAACCCAACTCCTGTTCTTGCTGTCACAGCTCTTCTTTCCAACCCTTCCCTTTGGCAGGGGAAACTCCCAGGATTTTATTTGTTGGGATTCCTGGCTCCTGGCTGGCCTGGCTCCCGTCCTGATTGTGAGAACCTTCCTGATGCTCATTTTTCAATGGCACAGACACGACTGCAGGTTCAAAGTTGTTCTGTGGGGAAGGATCATGCAATAAGCATGATGAAACTGGAAGGAATTCTGCTAGAGAAGTCTTAGGGGGAAACAAAGCTGGCCAGTGCCTTGGGCTTGACAGAGATCCCTTCTTCCTATGAAATGTCTAGAAACCACAATGCCCTATCTGGAATTGGGAGGGGACTCAATTAACCAGTCATATTTATTGAGCACTTACTATGTGTAGAGACTGTACTAAGCACTCGGGAGACTGCGATACAACATAATTAGCAGACACATTCCCTGCCCATAATGAGCTTACAGTCTAGGGAAGCAAGAGACATCCCACTCCAGGGCTTTGCTCAAAAAAAATCCAGCAAGTGAATTTTCCTTCTCCTCCTCCCCACTGCGTGACCCAGTTCTTTCTTCCTGTTCTGATAGAATCCCGGTCAGAAGTCATGGATAATAGAGGTCCTGAATCTAAAATCCTGGCTTAGCCCTGTTAAATGGGGTCACTTTTGCTTTGAATCTGCCAAGGGGGGCAAGACGTGGTTGGGGACTCATGGAAGCAGCAGCCATTCATTGTCATATTTACTGAATGCTTACTATGTGCAGAGCACTGTACTAAACACTTGAGAGAGTGCAATAGAGCATTAAACACATTTCCTGCCCACAGTGAGCTCACTGTCTAGAGGAGGAGACAGACAATATAAATAAATGAATTACAGATATATACATAAGTACGTGGGGTTGGGAAGGGGGATGAACAAAAGGAGCAAGTCAGGGTGATGCAGAAGGGAATGGAAGAGGAAAGGGATGCTTAGTTCATTCATTCATTCAATCGTATTTATTGAGCGCTTACTTTGTGCAGAGCACTGTACTAAGCGCTTGGGAAGTACAAGTTGGCAACATATAGAGACGGTCCCTACCCAACAGTGGGCTCACAGTCTAGAAGGTGGAGATAGAGAACAAAACATAACATATTAACAAAATAAAATATATAGAATAGATATGTACAAGTAAAATAAATAAATAAGGGAAGGCCTCAGTCTGTGAGCCCGTTGTTGGGTAGGGACTGTCTCTATATGTTGCCAACTTGTACTTCCCAAGTGCTTAGTACAGTGCTCTGCACACAGTAAGCGCTCAATAAATATGATTGAATGAATGGAGGAGATGTGCCGTCCACAATTAGAGAATGTGGGAGAGTTCTCCAGGAAGCAGGGTGGGGGGCGGTGGGGGGAATGCTCCTGCTGCTGCCACCAATGCTGCAATATTGTCTCCTTGGCAAAAAGGTGATTATTGAGGGAGGAGCAGTTTAGATGTGAACAGCTGCCGCGGTCATTATCAGAGCCTCAGTAGACAAAAGCAGGAGGTCCCTGCCTTTAGACTGTAAGCTCTTTGTGGGAAGGGAATACGTCTACCAACTCTGTTGTTTTTTACTCTCCCGAGTGCTTAGTATTCATTCATTCAGTCAGTCATATTTATTGAGCTCTTACTGTGTGCACCGCACTGTACTAAGTGCTTGGAAAGTACAATTTGGCAACAGATGAGAGACAATCCCTACCCCACAGTGGGCTCACAGTCTAGAAGGGGGAGACAGACAACAAAACAGTAACATGAGCCCACTGTTGGGTAGGGACTGTCTCTATATGTTGCCAATTTGTACTTCCCAAGCGCTTAGTACAGTGCTCCACACATAATAAGTGCTCAATAAATACGATTGATGATGATGATGATGATCAAAATAAATAGAATATGGTGATCTGCACACAGTAAGCACTGAATAAATACCATTGAGTCATTGATAAACTGTAAGAATAATAATAATAATGGTATTTCTTAAGCACTTACTATGTGCAAAGCACTGTTCTAAGCATTGAGGGGATACAAGGTGATCAGGTTGTCCCACGTGGGGCTCACAGTCTTAATCCCCATTTTACAGATGAGGTAACTAAGGCACAGAGAAGTTGTGACTTGCCCAAAGTCACACAGCTGATAAGTGGTGGAGTCAGGATTAGAACCCATGACCTCTGACTCCCAAACCTGTGCTCTTTCCACTGAGCCATGCTGCTTCATGCTGCTTGACTGTAGTCAAGACTGTGGCGGCGGCCTGGATTCCTCCTTCGGTTTGAGACTTTGGTGGTCATTATGAAGGCCGGGATGGTGGAAACAGCTGCCGGTCTACTCCACAACAAAGATTGTTGGGTTTCTGGGTGTGTGTGAGTTACTAGTGTGTGCTATATTGTTGTCATGCATGAGACTATTGTATTAACCCCAGGGGTGAAGACCAGGAAAACCCACCTAGTAAATGCAAGGAGGTGGAGGCTAGAGGTGGAGGAGGGAAAAGAGTTTGAACTGTGCTGCATTTAATAGAGATACCACTGAAATTAAGACTTTACCCCTGAATGTGATACAGCCTAAAAGACCATGTGTGAATGATAATTCTTTCCAAATTGGCTGCTCTTGAAAATAGTCCTTTGCCACAGTACTTGTGGGATTTACAGAGAATATTTATGCGAAGCAGCGTGGCTCAGTGGAAAGAGCATGGGCTTTGGAGTGAGAGGTCATGGGTTCAAATCCCTACTCCGCCACTTGTCAGCTGTGTGACTTTGGGCAAGTTGCTTCGCTTCTCTGTGCCTCAGTTACCTCATCTGTAAAATGGGGATTAAGGCTGTGAGCCCCCCATGGGACAACCTGATCACCTTGTAACCTCCCCAGCACTTAGAACAGGGCTTTGCACATAGTAACTGCTTAATAAATGACATCATTATTATTTTTATTATTATTACAATGCCTGAACCTGTGTTTGAATGGATCTCTTAGTACGGGGTGGTTTAGAATAGAGGTGGTGGTATCTTACCATCAGCAAAACAGACACTTCGTTTGTCTTCCAGTAGTGGTTGTGGGTTATCCTGAACTTTCCATACTCTCTTGGCTGATCTCTGGTTGCCAGCAGCATTCACTTGGAAATAAGTACATGACTAGGATTAAAGGTGCAGTTTGTGGCTATTGAATAGACTACCTCTGAGCATGTCAGTCCTGTCATTTGCCTTTTTTTTAAAATGGTATTTGTTACGCACTTACTATGTGTCAGAGACTGTACTAAGTGTTGGGGTAGATACAAGTTTATCAGGCTGGATACAGTCCTTGTCCCCCACAAACTTAATCCCCATTTTACAGATGAGATAACTGAGGCATAGAGAAGTTGTGACTGGCCGAAAGTCAGACACACATTGTCCCATCTGCTTCTACCATCGCTGAAAGTTTCAGCTCCTTTCTTAGCAGAATGGAAATCAAGATCCAGTCTCTTTGAGTGGTCATTCCACAGAAGGAAACTCAGTGATAGATTGGTGAATTGAAAATGGCAGAGCTCAATAATCGGCCCCTGACTAGTATACCAACTTGGTGCGACCTTAGGCCAAGCACTTCATCTCGCCGTGTCTCCAACCTAATTGGGGAAAAACCTCTCTGATGTAGGGTTCTTGAGAGAAATGACAAATTAAAACAGGGAAAAATCTCTTTGTCCTTCACAGAAGCAGCATTTCATGATGACTGTGAGCCCCATGGGGGACCGGGACTGTGTACAACCTGATTAACTTGTATCTAAGAACAGTGCTTGGCACTGCTTCTAAACTGTGAGCCCACTGTTGGGTAGGGACCGTCTCTATATGTTGCCAACTTGTACTTCCCAAGCTCTTAGTACAGTGCTCTGCACACAGTAAGCGCTCAATAAATACGATTGAATGAACATAGTAAGTGCTCAACAAATACCATAATATACACTGATGTACACTGATGATATCCTCATAGAAATGAAGTTTGCTGCCAGCACCTTCCTTTACCTTGAAATACAAAACACAATCTGTGCTTCAGAACATTGCTGCATCTCACAGGGCTGGAGGAGGGAGAAGGAGAGGTTGGTCACCTTACAAAATTCCCCATGTTTGACACCTAAAGTCAGATCACTGGATATTTTGAGGTAGAATTAGGACTTGGCTAGGGGAAAAAAAAATGGTTGTGGAGCTTCCAGTTAGGGCTATGGGCTCCCATAGACAGAGCTCAATACTGAGCTTCACAAACCAGTTGGGTTTTTTGCATCTGGCAAATAAGGTTGTGGAGCCCAGAATAGTGGCCTCCACAATAGTAGAGCTATGGGCTCTGAGCAGTAGTAAGAATAAAAATAATAATAATGGCATTTATTAAGTGCTTACTATGTGCAAAGCACTGTTCTAAGCACTGGGGAGGTTACAAGGTGATCAGGTATTCATTCAATCGTATTTATTGACCGCTTACTGTGTGAAGAGCACTGTTTTAAGTGCTTGGGAAGTACAAGTTGGCAACATATAAAGACAGTCCCTACCCAAAATCAGGCTCACAGTCTAGAAAGGGGAGACAGGCAACAAAACAAAACATGGAGACAGGCGTCAAAGTCATCAGAACAAATAGAATTATAGCTAGATGCACAGGGAATGGGTCTGTTTCTTGTTCTACTGTGCTCTCCCGGGCCCTCAGTACAGTGCTCTGCACACAGTAAGTGCCAAATAAATGGGATCAAATGAATGAAGCGGCCATTAGATATCACTGAATGATTGGCTGAACAGTCTCCATTGCCAATCCCCATAAAGGGGGAAGGAGTTCCAGGCCAGAGGAAGGATGTGGGTAAAGGGTTAGCAGCAAGACAGATAAGATCAAGGTAATAATAATAATAATATTATTATTATTATTATTATAATGATGGAATTTATTAAGCACTTACTATGTGCTACTATGTGCAAAGTACTGTTCTAAGTGCTGGGGAGGTAACAAGGTGATCAGGTTGTCCCACGAGGGGCTCACAGTCTTAATCCCCATTGTACAGATGAGGTAACTGAGACGCAGAGAAGTTAAGCGACTTGTCCAAAGTCACACAGCTGACAATTAGCAGAGCCGGCAGTTGAACCCATGGTCACTGACTCCAAAGCCCGTGCTTTTTCCACTGAGCCATGCTGCTTCTCCAGTAAGAATATGACTGTAAAAATGAGCAGTATCCACAAAGTCCCAGTACAGCCTTACAGACACTCCCCAAGTTCAGGAGTACTCCTGCAAGGTGAATTCTTCCTTCCTTCACACAGCGCTTAGTTCAGTGATCTGCAGAAAGGGGCTGCTGATCCTAGCCCCAACCTACGCACTTTGCTTCTCTAAACAGCAACCTACTCATGGTACCTTCAAATCCCGGCTCCGCCAGTTGTCGGATGTGTGACTTTGGCTAAGTCGCTTAACTTCTCTGTGCCTCAGTTACCTCATCTGTAAAATGGGGATTAAGACTATGAGCCCCTCGTGGGACAACCTGATCACCTTGTTACCTCCCCAGCACTTAGAACAGTGCTTTGCACATAGTAAGTGCTTAATAAATTCCATCATTATCATTATTATTACCTTGATCTTATCTGTCTTGCTGCTAACCCTTTACCCACGTCCTCCCTCTGGCCTGGAACTCCTTCCCCCTTTATATTCAACAGACCATCACTCTCCCACCTTCAAAGTCTTACTAAAATCACACCTCCTCTAAGAAGTTTTCCCTAAGTTGTCTTTCTCCTTTTTGCCCTCCCTTCTTTGTTGTCTATATGCTCAGAGCTGTAATCCTTCATCATCAGATACTCACCCCACACCCAGCCCCCCAGAACTTCTTATTAATAGTAATAATAATAATAATTGTAATATTTAAGAGCTTATTATGTGCCAGGCACTGTACTAAGTACTGGGATGGATACCAGCAAATTGGGTTGACCCAGTCCCTGTCCCACATGGGGCTCACAGTCTTAATCCCCATTTTACAGATGAGGTAACTGAGGCACAGAGAAGTGAAGTGGCTGGCCCAAGGTCACACAGCAGAAGAGTGGCAGAGTCAGGAGGAAAGGAAGGAGGGGGCTCAGTCTGGGAAGGCCTCCTGGAGGAGGTGAGCTCTCAGTAGGGCTTTGAAGGGAGGAAGAGAGCTAGCTTGGTGGATGGGCAGAGGGAGGACATTCCAGGCCAGGGGGATGATGTGGGCCAGGGGTCGACGGTGGTTATTGAGCACTTACTGCCTGCGGAGTGCTGTACTAAGCACTTGGGAGAGTACAATACAACAATAAATGGACACATTCTCTGCCCACAGCGAGCTTTCAGTCTAGAGTGGGGGCAGAAAAACATCAATACAAATAAATAAAATTACATATATGTACTTAAGTGCTGTGCAGCTGGGAAGGAGGAAGAACAAAGGGAGCAAGTCAGGGTGACACAGAAGGGAGTGGGAGAAGAGGAAAGGTGGAACTTAGTCTGGGAAGACCTCTTGGAGGTGATGTGCTTTCAATTCATTCATTCATTCAAAAGTATTTATTGAGCACTTACTGTGTGCAGAACACTGTCCTAAGTGCTTGGAAAATACAATTCAGCAATAAAAAGATGAAATCCCTGCTCATACCGGGCTTATAGTCTAGAAGGGGGGAGAGAGATATCAAAACAAGTAAGCAGGCATCAATATAAATAGATAGAATTATAGATATATACATATATACGTAAGTGCTGTGGGGCTGGAGGGGAGGGCAAACGGAGCAAGTTGAGGTGACAAAGAAGGGAGGGAGATCTGAGGAAAAGGCTTTGAAGTTGGGGGAGAGTAATTGTCTGTCGGATTTCAGGAAGGAGGTAATTCCAGGCCAGAGGATGGACATGGACTAGGGGTCAGTGGAAAGACAGGTGAGATTGAAGCACAGTGAAAAGGTTAGCATTAGAGGAGTGAAGTGTGCGGTGTGGGTTGCAGAAGGAGAGAAGCGAGGTGAGGTAGGAGGGGACAAGGGGGTAGAGTGCTTTAAAGCCACTGATGAGGAGTTTCTGTATGTGGAGGAGGATGGGCAACCACTGGAGTCTTGAGTCACTTCTCAGGAAGCAGCCTGATGTCGTGTGGATAAAGCCTAGCCTACGAGCCAGAGAACCTGGGTCCTAATCCCAGCTCTGCCACATGTCTGCCGTGCAACCCTGGACAAGTCACCTTTACTTCTCTGGAGTAATAGGAGAAGCAGTGCGTGGCTCAGTGGAAAGAGCATGGGCTTTGGAGTCAGGGGTCATGGGTTCAAATCCCGGCTCTGCCAACTGTCAGCTATGTGACTTTGGGCCAGTCACTTAACTTCTCTGTGCCTCAGTGACCTCATCTGTAAAATGGGGATTAAAACTGTGAGCCCCCGTGGGACAACCTGATCACTTTGTAACCTCCCCAGTGTTTAGAACAGTGCTTTGCACATAGTAAGTGCTTAATAAATGCTATTATTATTATTACTTTCCACTCTCCTTTCCGGTGGAGATTTTGGGCACATCGTCTGGGAAAGGTCTTAAGCAGTGCTTAACAAATACCATCATTGTTATTATTATTATTATTATTATTATTATTATTATCTGGGCCTCAGTTCTTTCAGCTGTGAAATAGAGATTCAATACCCGTTCTCCTCCTATTTAGGCTGTGAACCCCTTGTTGGACAGCAGCTGTATCTGGCCTGATTAGCTGATTAACCCCATCAAGCTCTGCAGCATTCATGTATTTAACTGCATATCTCTTATTCATTAATGCAGTTGGGTCTATTGTCTCAGTCCTAACTGTGGTATATTAATTAATTACCCCTTAGGCTCTAAGCTCCTCAAGGGCGAGGTCACAAAACTTCTTTTGTGTCCTTTGTAAACCTTTCCCCAATTAAACCCTCATTTTCTTGGTTATGTCATCTTCTCACCCACTTCAGCACTCTCGTGTAGAGCTGTTCATTATTTTAATCAGAAAATCAATGTTATTTATTGAGCACTTACTGCGTGCAGAACACTGTATTAAGCATTTGGGAGAGTACAATAGAGTAAGGAGGCACATTCCTGCTTACAATTTAGAGGCAATTAAATAATTTCTTTTTTTGCATTTAGCATTTGTCACACATTTTACTTATTGTATATTTGTCCATTTGCGTCCCCTTGCTGTCCCCTCTTCCATTTGCCCCCCATGATTAGATTGTAATTTAATCTCTACACCCACTAGATGCTAATAAATCCAATTGGTACCAAAACACTGCAAAGAGGTAATTTAAGAGCTTTCTATCTTTTATCTAGACTATGTTCCTCATGGGCAGGGAACATGTTTACCAACAATATTGTATTGTTTTCTCCCAAGTGCTTAGTACAGTGTTCTGCACTCATTCATTCAATCGTATTTATTGAGCCCTTGCTGCATGCAAACCAGTGTACTAATCGCTTGGGAGAGTACAATATAACAATAAACAGACACATTCCCTTAAGCATTCAATAAATGCAACTGATGGATATACTGACTGACTTCTTCCCCTCTTCCCACTCTCCCTGCCTAGGCCCCCCCCAACTCACCCCAATCCAAA
The DNA here is from genome assembly GCF_015852505.1 of Tachyglossus aculeatus. Lineage (NCBI taxonomy): Eukaryota > Metazoa > Chordata > Mammalia > Monotremata > Tachyglossidae > Tachyglossus > Tachyglossus aculeatus. The sequence continues at coordinate 51,073,240 of NC_052072.1, forward strand.
CCCTCCCCACCCCTCGCACCCTTCCCCCTCCCTCCCCTCCCTCAACAGCTAATGCCAAGTGTGGCCTCTGGAACCCCCACTCCGTTTTAAGTTAGATCCCTTTCATCCTGGACCTATTCCTTTCCAGGTCTCTACTCCTCCTCGCCCTAACTGAAACATGGTTGTCTCCGGACGACACGGTCTCTTCTGCTGCTCTCTCCAGTGGAGAGTCGAATTCCTCAACACCAACTCTCTCCTTGACCCCCTCCAGTCTGGCTTCCGTCCCCTACATTCTACGGAAACTGCCCTCTCAAAGGTCACCAATAACCTCCTGCTTGCCAAATCCAACGGCTCCTACTCTATCCTAATCCTCCTCGACCTCTCAGCTGCCTTCGACACTGTGGACTACCCCCTTCTCCTCAACACGTTATCCAACCTTGGCTTCACAGACTCCGTCCTCTCCTGGTTCTCCTCTTATCTCTCCAGTCATTCATTCTCAGTCTCCTTTGCGGGCTCCTCCTCCCCCTCCCATCCCCTTACTGTGGGGGTTCCCCAAGGTTCAGTTCTTGGTCCCCTTCTGTTCTTGATCTACACTCACTCCCTTGGTGACCTCATTCTCTCCCACGGCTTCAACTATCATCTCTACACTGATGACACCCAAATCTACATCTCTGCCCCTGCTCTCTCTCCCTCTCTCCAGGCTCGCATCTCCTCCTGCCTTCAGGACATCTCCATCTGGATGTCTGCCTGCTACCTAAAACTCAACATGTCCAAGACTGAACTCCTTGTCTTCCCTCCCAAACCCTGCCCTCTCCCTGACTTTCCCATCACTGTTGACGGCACTACCATCCTTCCCGTCTCACAAACCCGCAACCTTGGTGTCATCCTCGACTCCGCTCTCTTGTTCACCCCTCACATCCAAGCCGTCACCAAAACCTGCCAGTCTCACCTCTGCAACGTTGCCAAGATCCGCCCTTTCCTCTCCATCCAAACTGCTACCCTGCTCATTCAAGCTCTCATCCTATCCCATCTGGACTACTGCATCAGCCTTCTCTCTGATCTCCCATCCTTGTGTCTCTCCCCACTTCAATCCATACTTCATGCCGCTGCCCGGATTGTCTTTGTCCAGAAACGCTCTGGGCATGTTACTCCCCTCCTCAAAAATCTCCAGTGGCTACCAATCAATCTGTGCATCAGGCAGAAACTCCTCACCCTCAGCTTCAAGGCTGTCCATCCCCTCGCCCCCTCCTACCTCACCTCCCTTCTCTCCTTCTCCAGCCCAGCCCGCACCCTCCGCTCTTCCACCGCTGATCTTCTCACCGTACCTCGCTCTCACCTGTCCCGCCATCGACCCCCGGCCCACGTCATCCCCCGGGCCTGGAATGCCCTCCCTCTGCCCATCCGCCAAGCTAGCTCTCTTCCTCCCTTCAAGGCCCTGCTGAGAGCTCACCTCCTCCAGGAGGCCTTCCCAGACTGAGCCCCCTCCTTCCTCTCCCCCTTGTCCTCGTTCCATCCCCCCATCTTACCTCCTTCCCTTCCCCACAGCACCTGTATATATGTATATATGTTTGTACATATTTATTACTCTATTTATTTATTCATTTTATTGTACATATCTATTCTATTTATTTTATTTTGTTAATATGTTTTGTTCTCTGTCTCCCCCTCCTAGACTGTGAGCCCACTGTTGGGTAGGGACTGTCTCTACATGTTGCCAACTTGTCCTTCCCAAGCACTTAGTACAGTGCTCTGCACACAGTAAGCGCTCAATAAATACGATTGATTGATTGACTTTATCATTTCGAATTGAATAGGGGTGAATTTGTTTTGCATTTTTAAGAATTCATTTGAATTCATCTTGCAGTTTTTGCCCAAGAAAGACAGTGGCATACAACATTAAACCTCACAAGTAGCTATAATAAGAAACCTGAGACATTGAGAGTTTAACTGAGTTGCCAGGAGGTTGCTCACCGGGCTAGTAAGAGAGCTGAGAAAAGAACCCAAGATTTTCAGCTCTCCCTTCTTCAGACTTCCCCACTTCTAGACCTTGTGCCCTCTGCATCCTGTTCCACCAGAGGAAATAAAAACCCACCTAGAGTGAGCATGTATTGTGTAAAATTTATTTTTTAATGGTATTTGTTAAGTGCTTAGTCTGCTCTAAGAACTGGAAGAGAGACAAGTTAATCAGGCAGGAGACAGTCCATGTCCTATATGGGGCTCACCATTAAGTAGGAGAGAGATTTAAATTGAGGCCCAGAGAAGTAAAGTGACTTGCCCAAAGTCACATAGCAGGCAAGTGGCAGAGCTGGGATTAGTACCTAAGTGCTCTGGCTCCATGGGCTGTGCTTTATCCACTAGGTCATGCTGCTTCCACAAATGGAAACTCTTCTGCCTCTACCAGTCCTGCCCCTGTTCCAAAGTAGATTGGCAGCTCTTGGTTGGAAATCCTGATTGGATACAGCCCCCGGGCCACCTTGGAGCAACATGCCCATTCTCCCACAGCCTCGTTCCTTGCAGATGTCCAGCACATACAGCCAGAAAAGTCCTGCAGAAGCACCTCCCGAGGTCACACGGTCAGGGACCAATACAGAGGATGTGTTCATCAAGGCTTTTTAATTATTGGGTTTTTTTTAAAAGAAAAAAGCTAAATCGAACTGTAGGCCTTGGCAGCATTTGTTTTATTTTAAATAGACCATCTGCTTCAACCAGTCAACAGACAAGCTATTTCCGTGAAATGTAGCGGGCGTCAACTGGAAGCTGGCAATTAACAGTGCTGATTAGAAGACAAGTGACCAGCAATGCCCGAGGAGCAACTCGTGCTGGGAAGGGGACAGCATGAGGGGCATGTCTTGATGTTGGGGGTTTTGCTGGGACTCTGATTTCAACTCTGGTTTCGGGCTGCCAGCAGGCACAGAAATTGCCAAGTTTAATAAGGAGTGAGTAGATGAAGCCTTTCCCGAAATTTCAACCCTGCTCTATCCCTGAAGGTATATTTCATTTATTGAGCAAAGCAACTGTAATGTGTGTGGGATTTCTCCTGTGCCAGTTATTGGTTGCTTGGAGGGAAGGGTGTCGTCTCAACCAGCTGCATGTTGAAAGTTTATTCCTCCGTCCCCACAAACATTCATCAAGTAATGGCTATTCCCACTCCCACCAAAACATATCCAAAGAATCCTATCCGAGCCTCCGAAAATGGCAGTGGTGGTGAATAAGGGTAAAAATCCTTGGAGCAGTGTGGCCTAATGGAGAGAGCCCAGGCTTGGGAGTCAGTGGATCTGGGTTCAAATCCTGAGTCTGGCACATGCCTGCTGTGTGACCTTGGGCAAGTCACTTAACTTATCTGTGTCTGTTTCCTCATCTGTAAAATGGGAATTCAATACTTGTTCTGTACCTGTTCTCCCATTTACTTAGACTGTGAGCCCTATGTGGGACAGGGACTGTATCTGACCTGATAATTTTGTATCTTCCCTAGAACTTAGAACAGTGCTTGACTTATAGTAAGCACTTTAATATTATTATGAATATTGTTATTATTATTATTGATATTAAAATATGGTAAAAAGCAGGTAATCCAGACACCTATCTAAACTGATTGGTTATTGGAATTGGGACTACCTTGGACATGAATTTAGATTATTTTTGGCAGTCCTCAGGAAAATTTAGATGATCAACCTACATATGCATGTGAGATAGTCAACCCCAATGCTAGGTTATCTGAACTTTTGATTATCTTTTTATTTAGGGTATTTGTTAGGCGCTTACTTACTGGGATTAGATACAAGATAATCAGTTTGGAAACAATCCCTGTCTTACATGGGGCTTACAGTCTGAAATGGAGGGAGGAGGATTTAATCCCCATTTTATAGATGAGGTAACTGAGGCACAGAGAAGTGAAATGACTTGCCCAAAGTCACACTGCCGCAAATGGCGGTGCTGGATTTAGAAACCAGGTCTTTTGACTCCAGGCCCATTCTCTTTCCACTATGCCATGCTGCTTCCCTGTCTGAAATAGAATTGGTCCTGATTATTTTGGATAATCAGTGCTCTACTATAACTTTTCCTCAGACGTTTGCCTGAGGAAAGAGCTACTGACATTTTCCATGCTTCCTTCATTTTGATTCTCTAAGGAAGGTTCTTAAAGAGGCAGAATACAGAAATGCAAACTCTTGGAGTTTGAAATACTGAATCTGAGCCAAGAAATATGAGGGTTTTCATTACAGAAAAGAAATGATGGCTTCAGAGTAAAAAATGATACAGCCCTACCAGGATGTATTACTTTCTCACCGGGTATTCTTAATTTCTAGAGCCAAAAGAACCTGTAGATGCTAATTTCCACACTCTTGATGAACTTTTCCAATGGAGAGAAGTGGGAATCATATTCTTATTTTGCAGATGAATAAACTGAAACTTAAGTCTATGAGATGAGCGTAGCTCAGCAGTTTAGGAAAAAACAAAAAGAGAAACTGAGCAGTAACTGTCTGCTGGGTGATAGCTGTTACTCTAACAATTGGCTTCAGGACTTTCCATCACTTTCTCACTCATTCATTCATTTATGCAATCATATTTATTGAGTGCTTACTATGTGCAAAGCACTGTACTAGGTGCTTGGGAGAGTACAATATAGCAGCAAACAAGACGCATTCCTGCCCACAAACTCATAGTCTAGAGGGGGAGAAAGACATTAATATAAATAAATGAATGACAGATATATATATATATATATATATATATACACATGTATATATATATATATATATATGTATACATGTATATGAGCTATTGGGAGGGAAGGGAGGATGATTGAAGGAGAGTGTAGAAAGTAAGATCAGGGCAGAAAGGAGTGGGAGAAGAGGAGAGGAGGGCTCAGTCAAGGAAGTCTTCCAGAAGATGTGCCTTCAATAATAATAATAATGGTATTTGTTAAGTGCTTACTATGTGTGAAACACTGTTCTAAGTGCTGGGGGGATACAAGGTGATCAGGTTGTACCACGTGGGGTTCACAGTCTTAATCCCCATTTTACAGATGAGGTAACTGAGGCACAGAGAAGTTAAGGCAGAAACTCCTCACCCTGGGCTTCAAGGCTGTCCATCACCTCGCCCCCTCCTACCTCACCTCCCTTCTCTCCTTCTACAGCCCAGCCCGCACCCTCCGCTCCTCCGCCGCTAATCTCCTCACCGGGCCTCGTTCTCGCCTGTCCCGCCGTCGGCCCCCGGCCCACGTCATCCCCCAGGCCTGGAATGGCCTCCCCCTGCCCATCCGCCAAGCTCGCTCTCTTCCTCCCTTCAAGGCCCTACTGAGAGCTCACCTCGTCCAGGAGGCCTTCCCAGACTGAGCCCCCTCTTTCCTCTCCTGCTCGTCCCCCTCTCCACCCCACCGCCTTACCTCCTTCCCTTCCCCACTGCACCTGTATATATGTATACATGTTTGTACATACTACTCTATTTATCTTACTTGTACATATCTATTCTATTTATTTTATTTTGTTAATATGTTTTGTTTTGTTCTCTGTCTCCCCCTTCTAGACTGTGAGCCCACTGTTGGGTAGGGACCGTCTCTATACGTTGCCAACTTGTACTTCCCAAGCGCTTAGTACAGTGCTCTGCACACAGTAAGCGTTCAGTAAATACAATGAATTGATTGATTGATCATCATCATCAATGGATTTATTGAGTGCTTATTATGTGCACAGCACTGTACTAAATGCTTGAGAGAGTACAATGCAGCAGAGATGAGAAGCAGCGTGGCTTAGTGGAAAGAGCACGGGCTTGGGAGCCAGAGGTCATGGGTTCTAATCCCGACTCTGCCACTTTTCAGCTGTGTGACTTTGGGCAAGTCCCTTAACTTCTCTGTGCCTCAGTTACCTCATCAGTAAAACGGGTGTTAAGACTATGAGCCACACATAGGACAACCTGATTACCTTGTGTCTACACCAGTGCTTAGAACAGTGCTTGGCACATAATAAACACATAACAAATACCATTGTTATTATTATTATTAGGTGGTAGACATGTTTCCAGCCAAAAATGAGCTTTCAGTCATTAGCTCTCTCCAGGTTTCTTTCTTCACTCCTTCCAAGTCAATCTCTTAGCTGTATCTGACTCTCCAAAATCTTGCCTCTGTCCCCAGCACTTGTTTCACTGATCTGGGGGCTTTTCCCAGTCAATCAATCAGTCAATCATTGTTCATTCAATCGTATTTATTGAGCACTTACTGTGTGCAGAGCACTGTACTAAGCACTTGGGAAGTACAAGTCAGCAACATATAGAGATGGTCCCTACCCAACAACAAGCTCACAGTCTAGAAGAATAATAATAATGATGGTGTTTGTTAATTGCTTACTGTATGCGAAGCACTGTTCTAAGTGCTGGAGGGATACAAAGTGATCAGGTTGTCCCCCGTAGGGCTCACAGTCTTAATCCCCATTTTACAGATGAGGTAACTGAGGCACAGAGAAGTTAAGTGGCTTGCCCAAGGTCACACAGCTGACAAGTGGTGGAGCCGGGATTCGAACCCATGACCTCTGACTCCCAAGCCCACGCTCTTTCAACTGAGCATTGCTCTTTCAGCTGCAATGCTCAGCACATGACAAGCACTCAATAAATACAATTTTAGTGAGTTGTGAAGGTTGTTCACAATTCTCATGTCCTCTTATGTTCCTAGGCATCCTGATCAACCTTACCTTCCCCGTAGAGATTGCCAATTTCACTCCCCTTGCACTAAACTTCACAAAAGTTGCTTTCTCTCAGGTGAAACATACTCCAGCTGATGGCAAAGGGAGCATGGGTTTCCCAAAGATATGAGGTTGAGCAGAGTTTCTAGTTCATTCTTTGCTCCATAACTGCATTCTCCTCCTGCCATGGACCCTCCCTTGGGCTGTGAGAGTGACAAATCTCACCTTGTTTCACATCGAGACAGCACAATTTCCTTTCCTCGGATCACAAACATGAAAAATCTGTTCTAGATTGCAGGTTGCCCATGCAAATGCAATTTTATTGGACGGAAAATCATTAATACTATTTTGTGCTCAGTAGGAATGTCCCCCGATCCAAGATGGAGCAGATTGTAGCCTCCTCCAGACTGTAAAATTAGATCATATTGGTTCTAATTGCTCAGTTTGACTAATTTAATTACTAAGCTTTTTTCTTCTCTCATCCTTTTTGCAAGGGTTGAGTGCTGAGAGGGAAAGGGCTGGTCTTGTCAGTTAATCATATTAATTGAGTGCTTACAGTGTGCAGAGTACTGTAATAAGCACTTGGGAGAGTACAATGTAACAATAAAAATACACATTCCCTACCCACAATAAGCTTACTCCTGAACCAGGTATATGTTTCTTTAGAAGGGAGTAAATAGTCTCCCTGCTGACTTCATTATAGACTGAAGCAAACAGAAAACCATATTCAGTAGCAGATGGATGTTGGTGAATGTTTTACTGGAGGGTTTTGAATCCCTATCTTGCTTCCAGGCTATGAAAATTATTCTTCTCAGCCCAGGTGTTCTCTCTGTCTCTAATTAACCTCTCCATATCAGGATCTGACACTGTGCCTCAGTGACCTCATCTAGAAAATGGGGATAAAGACTGTAAGCCCTCTGTGAGACATGGATTGTGTCCAACCTGATTAATTTGTATCTAGCCCAGCACTTAACACAGTGTCTGGCACTTAGCAGTAAACTAATGTCATAAAACAAACAAACAAAATACACCTGATGGGGGGTTTTAAAGCTTTTAGAATGGTTTTGTTTGCCAGAACACTTACCCAAGCAGCTCAAATCAGATAGCAGAGGAAAGAACAGAGTCAGTTGAGTCTCCCCTTTAGACTTTGAGCCCTGTGGGAGATTGGGACTATGTCTGATTTCATTATCTTGGATCTATCCTAGAGTTTAGCACAGTGCTTGGTACAAGGTAAGTGCTAAATGAATATTATTAATAATGATGGTATTTGTTAAGCACTTACTATGTGCCAAGCACTATTATTATTATTGTCATTAGTGTAGGAGAGGAAACTAAATGAGCTGTCAAAGTATCATCACCCTCCTCAGCAACCAATATTTATTGGCTGTTGGGTTTGTACATCAGAGGAAGGAAATTGTACAGAACTCTAGCCTGTCAAAAGGAGGATGTTATTCCCCAACCCAGGCAGTCAGTCTTTGGAGCTCAGAGCTTTAAGAAGTCCAAGGTTTCGGGCTATGAATAAATGAGACTTTCCATCTCAACCACTGACCTCAGGAAAAAATGTTTCCATTAAACCAGCCTTTAATTTTGTTTCCTTTTTTCCTCATTACCAGGTCCAGCTGATTTTAGGGTCACAGAATAGAAGGGAATTACTTGGAAGGAGGTTACAACCAATGGGTATGGAAATACCCATACATTAACATGGGCCCAGAATCCGTAGGGTAGTAATGAAGAGGAAGTTTGTGTGTGGGGGTGGGGGAGAAGGGGGTGGAGAGAGAGAAAAAAAAACAAGCAGATAAACAGCTTCAGTCTTCACATCTAGCAGGTCTTTGTAGAGGCCAAGGGAGCTAGGACAGTGCAAAAGCAGTACCATTGCCATCTCTGCCCTGTTTCTGGAAGATACTATGGTCCAGTCCCATGTTTCCACCAAGAAGCAGCCCCAGACTGAACCAGAGTGGTCCATAAGGCAAACATTCCTTAGGACCCAAGGTTGAGCTGCCCAAATAGGCTACTCTGGAGCAGGCCTAGATTTCCACAACAGTTTCCCACTTCTCCCAACACAGGGCAGTGCAACTCCCTAATTCATTCAATTGTATTTATTGAGCACTTACTGTTTGCAAAGCAGTGTACTAAGCGCTGTACTGATGAACAAACTAATGTACCAATTAGTACTACTAATTAGCACTACTATTAATGTACTAACTGTACTAATGAAGACCTCAGTCCCTGAAGAAAATGCCTCGTGGAGGAGGCTGTGGAACTAAACTTTTTCTGAGGACCAAACTTAACCGGCTGTGGAGAGTAAGTAATGTTGTGACATCAAGCCATTGTATGTGATCCAAGTGAAACTCAATGATCGTGGCTTCCCTAGACTCTACATTACCTTCAACTGACTCCGCAGAAACCCGAGGAGGTGGGCCATTCTCTATTCTGAGATAATTGTTACGGTTACTTCAAGCAACTTTAGCTGTCTAGGAATACAACAAATTACTGAAAATCAAGGCCTAGAGTAATCTGTCCATCAGTTGTATTTATTAAATCCTGTGTTCAAAGTACTCTAACAACTACTGATGAGAGTACAGTGGTAAGAAAATATAGGACCTCTTTGCCCTCGAGAAGTTTATTATCTAATAGGTAAAACAGACATAAAATGTATGCAAGCTGAAAAGCAGGAGGAAGATATATATGCAACTGATAACAGTAAGAGCAGAGAAAGATGAATGAATAAATGGATGGAAAATATAAATCGATATATGCATAAGTGCTAAGAATGGTTGAACTGACACAACTGCTAAGGGGTGTTGTAATTTGGGGTGATCGAAGTCAGGGCTGAGGTCTAGTGAACTTGAGGGGGACAGGAGCTCTTAGAACAAGGAAGGCGGTGAGCAAGTGGTCAGAGGTAGCAAAGTGTACAGTGAGGTAGTGTAAGAAGGTTAGCTTGGGAGGAGCAAACAGTATAAGCAGAAGAGTAGGAGAAAAGAACTGATATGCAAATTTTTTTCAAGGTTCAGTCTTCAGCAGTCCAATCATCAGGAAAACTAATTATCTCCCATAACCTTAAGGCCTTAGCCCAAACTCTAATGAAATTCTTCTATAAGATGGTCACAACTGAAGATTTTTGGAAAGCTTGGTTACAGAAATGTGTTTATAGCACTTGAATCATATTGGGTATTATATTTGATGTTATTGTTCTCTTTTTATTTATTAAATTCTTACTTGGGGCTGAGTGCTGAAGTTGATGCAATAGTAGTTGGTAAGATCATTTGTAATAACTTGATGCTCCCTCGTCCTTTGTTCCTCTGTCTCAGCCTCTTCTTATTTCTCTTTCTTTCTTTGCTTTTCAAAAACTCTATCATTTCTTTCCCCTTTGTCTTCTGTCTCATTTCACTCCTCTCTATGCCTCTCTTCTTTCAGAACGTAGTCACAGGCTTTCACTCTCCCAGCTGTTGGGTAAGAGGCAAACCAGGAGCAGAGAGGGAAGTTGAGATGTTTTCCTCAGGAAACCATCTCAACCCAGCTGGCTTGTGGATCTAGTTGAACTCTGACCTTGGAGGGCTCATGACCACTGGGGTCATGACACAAAACCTGGAGCCACGATTGTTAGTGACTGACTCTACACCAGGGCCTTGCCGGGAAGAGCTGCTGTCATTAACTGTGAACGTCCATAAATTAGGAAAATAAATAAACAGATGCTTGTTAATTGGCTTAATTAGGCACTAGTGAACAGGAAACCAGGAGAATAGCTATAAAAAAGCAAGTACTGTAATGAAATAGTAATTCACTGTAATCTTCCTAAGATTGTTCAGTCTTGCTCTAGCTTGTGGTTAATTTCCCGACAATGAGATAAACTAGTATTTTTCTAAGGCCAAAATATTTTACGGGGATTTGAAACTAAACCCTGTAAAGTAGCAAGAATCCTCTAGCTTATGATAGTTTTAGATCTGAAACTGGGACCCGAAGAGGCAATTTAGAATGCTAATTCCTCCTCAACCCACCCTTCCCTGTAGCCACCACTCCCCCAGGCTCTCATGTCCATGATGCTAAAAAAAAGCAAGATGCCACAGTAGAATGATTGGCTAGATCAAACACTCAAGTCAGTACCTTTGGGTCAGGATTTGAGTTTCAGCTCTTGAGGCAAACGGCACAACAGTTTGAAAAACATAAAAGGAAGGCGAACCAATTCCCCACGGCTCAGTGCTGCATACGATCACAGTCCCATTTTGAGGCCAACGAAAAAGGGTTTGGTGATTGGTATTATTTTTATGATTCAGCAGGGCTGAGAAAAGCTGGTTGAATGGGTGCGGCCTGGGTATTTCGTTGTGAAAGTGTGTCTTGTTCATGTGTTCTGTTGGCCGATTGGCGGGTTAGTGGCACACTCACCCGCTTGGATTCTGGTACTGAGACCATCAGTGAGGTTGTTAGAGGGGGCAGAGCTGGAAGGGTTATTCTGGATTCATTAGGCTCTTGTATACTCTTGTTTGGTTTCCTGGAGAAGACTTCCCAGTGAGACCTGTGCCCTGAGCCTCCCTGGTTTTAATTTGGTCTGCACCGCTCTTGAATACTCCTCATTTGGTTATTGTTTAGTGTTAGTCGTGCCCCATGTGGATGCAGGGCCAAGATATTTTCAGAGGGAAAATGCAGCCTTGTCTGATGGGAAGAGCATTAGACTGGGACTCAGGACACTCAGGGTCTAGCCCCAGCTCTGCCACTTCCCTATTGTGTGACCTCGGGCAAATCACTTAACTTCTCTGTGTCTCAGTTTCCTCATCTCATTAATTCATTCATTCAGTCGTATTTATTGAGCGCTTACTGTGTGCACAGCACTGTACTAAGTGCTTGGGAAGTACAAGTTGGCAACATGTAGAGACAGTCCCTACCCAACAGCGGGCTCACAGTCTAGAAGACTCACCCCTCTTAGACTGTGAAACCCTCATGGGATGGTGACTGTGTCTTATGTCATTATCTGGTATCTACCCTAGTGCTAAACACAATGCTTAGCACTTAATAGTTAATGCTTAATAAGAACTTAATGGGAGCAGTGTGGCCTAATGGAAAGAGCACATACCTGGGAGTCAGAAGACCTGGGTTCTAATCCTGCCTCTGTCACATCTGCTGGGTGACCTTGGACAAGTCACTTAACTTATCTGTGCCTCAGTTCCATCATCGTTGTATTAATAATACTACTAATAATAAGCACTTACTATTGTGCCAGGTACTGTACAAGCATTGGGGTGGATACAAGTAAATTGAGTTGGACACAGTCCCTGTCCCCCGTGGGGCTCAAAGTCAATCCCCATTTTACAGATGAGGGAACTGAGGCCCAGAGAAATGAAGTGACTTGCCCAAGGCCACGCAACTGGAAGGTGATGGATCCGGGATTAGAACCCATGACCTTCTGGCTCCCAGACCCATCCAGTATGCCATTCTGCTTTAAAATAGGGATCAATCCTGTGAGCCCTATGTGGGATAGGGGCTGTGACCCAATCTGATTATCTTGCTCCTACCTCAGCACTTAGTACAGTGCCTGGCACATAGTAAGCTCTTAACAAATACCATAAAAATAAATAAATATCATCATCATCTCTTGCTCACACAAATACGCCTCACTGAGAGAGGTTGTTTGGGTGACACTGAACTTCATTGGGTCCCCATTTTCCTATTAGCCTGTTGGTGAGGCACAACACATTCTACTCGGGAAAAACCACTCTGAACACCACCCAAGGAGCTACTGGATTGGTGTCAGGATGGCGGCATAACTGCCATTTTCCACAGCCCAGGGAACAACATGTGTGGAACCCAGGAGCGATCCAGTGAGTGACAAACAACAAGCCCCATTCCTGCACGCTGCTCCTTGCCAACAGGTTCAGAGGGTCAAATTCCTTGTTTCCACAGAGGACAGTTTTCCAAGCTACTTTAACTTTGAATCATTTTCTTTCTGGATGCTAAAAAGTCATGCAGCAAGTGAATCTTCTCTTTCTCACAAATGAACTCAGAGGCCTGCATTCCCTCTGGATTCAGATTGCAGACCTGGGCTCCAGCTTCATTAGGAAATGCTGAATATCATAATGGAGTCCTCTCTACCCAGAGCTCAATTTCACTTGGAAAGATTTCACCAGGTTGGGGAAACAATCAGACAGGTTATTCTTAACTGGCTAGGTAGTAATAATTTTGGTATTCGTTAAGCACTTACAATTTGCCAAGCTGTACTAGGCACTGGGGTAGATACAAGATAACCACATAGGGGTCACAGTCTTAACCCCCATTTTATAGTTGAGGTAACTGGGGCCTGGAGAATCTAAGTGACTTGCCCAAGGTCACACAACAGACCAGTGGTGGAGCTGGTATTGAAACCCATGTCCTCTGACTTGCAGGCCTGTGCTCTTTCCATTAGGCCATACTGCTTCCCAGATGCTACAGAAAGAGGCCTTTTGTCTGCACCTGGGGTCAGCTGGAGTCAGACATATAGAAGGAGAATGATTAATAATATTGATAATAATAATGCAATTTATTAAGCACTTACTATGTGCAATGTGATAATGATAATAGTAATATCTTAAGCACTTACTATGTGTCAAGTACTGTATTAAATGTTGGGGTAGGTACAAAATAATCAGGTCCCACCCAGGTTTCACAGTCTCAATAGGAGGGAGAACAGGTTTTGAATCCCTGTTTTGCAAAGAAGGGAATTGAGGCATGGAGTAGTTAAGTGATTTGCTCTAAGTCACACAGCAGACAAGTGGGATTCAAATGGCCTAGGTTCTAATCCCGGCTCTGCCAGTTGTCTGATGTGTGACCTTGGCCAAGTCACTTAACTTCTCTGTGCCTCAGTTTCCTCATATGTGAAATGGGGACGAAGTCCTACTCCCTTCTACCTGAACTGTGAGCCCCATGTGGGACAGGGACTGCATTCAACCAATTATCTTGGATCTAACCCAGCAGTTAGTATAGGACTTGACAGGCCTCCATCACCTCGCCTCCCTTCTCTCCTTCTACAGTCCAGCCCGCAACCTCCACTCCTCTGCCACTAACCTCCTCACTGTACCTCGTTCTCTCCTTTCCCACCATCGACCCCAGACCCACATCCTCCCCCTGGCCCGGAATGCCCTCCCTCCGCACATCTGCCAAGCTAGCTCTCTTCCTTCCTTCAAAGCCTTACTGAGAGCTCACCTCCTCCAGGAGGCCTTCCCAGTCTGAGCCCCCTTTTTCCTCTCCTCCTCCCCATCCCCCTGCCCTACCTCCTTCCCCTCCCTACAGCACCTGTATATATGTTTGTACAGATTTATTACTCAATTTTACTTGTACATATTTACTATTCTATTTATTTTGTTAATGATGTGCATCTAGCTTTACTTCTATTTATTCTGATGACTTGACACCTGTCCACGTGTTTTGTTTCATTGTCTGTCTCCCCCTTCTAGACTGTGAGCCCGTTGTTGGGTGGGGACCATCTCTATATGTTGCCAACTTGTACTTCCCAAGTGCTTAATACAGTGCTCTGCACATAGTAAGCGCTCAATAAATATGATTGAATGAATGAATGAAATGAATGAACTTAACAAATATGAAAATGATAATAGTAATGATAATAAAAACCAGCAGAGCCTGGATTAGAACCTAGGTCCTTAGACTCCCGGGCTTGTGTTCTTTCCACTAGGCCACACTGCTTCTCAATAAAGGGAAAATGAGAAGTAAAAAAAAAACTCTCAAAGAAAGAAGTCCTTATCAAAGGCATTTAGCTGTTTTTTCCTGGAGTTCTATACATGTAGGAATGGTGGGAATATAATAGGTTGGGCTAAGTGTGGTTGCACAAGGCATGCTGAAGAACATGATTCAGAGTCAGTGACGAAGACAAAGGATGCTACGATGTAGAACTCTCATTTGCATCACCTCCCTAAGATCCAACACGTTATAACCTAAGCTTCTGGGGTTTTATTAAAAAAAAAAATACAAAAACACCCATCGTTTGATCTGTTACTGTGCTGGCAGTTAAGCTACACTGACAAAATAGAAAAGAAAAGGTTTCCTTAGGACTTTTTCAGGTGGCGTTCAATGCCTTTACCTATGTAGTACCACCCAAACATTTAACGAGCTCCCCAAGGGCAGGCCGATTGTGAAAGAGTCCCCATTTTCATGCCTCACCGCCCCTCTGACGTAAATCTGATGCACAGTAATCAAAAGAAAATGCAGGGCAGGATGTGAACCTGAGGCTGCCTCAGTACATTGGCTAAAGGTTTGCAGGGGGGTGGGGAGCGAGGGCGGATGAAGGTGCGGAGAGCAGAGTAGATACAACAATAAAACTGAAAGGGGAAGAGGCCAACACCTAGTCTACACAAGGAAAGAAAAATAGGGACCAAATCAATTCCCTCCAAGAGAGTTTCTCTGTTCAGCACTGGCCCATATCCAGCTTCCTAGACTGCATGCAGAGACTCTCCACCTTCAAACTATTCATTCATTCATTCATTCATTCATTCATTCATATTTATTGAGCGCTTACTGTGTGCAGAGCACTGTACTAAGCACTTGGGAAGTACAAGTTGGCAACATATAGAGATGGTCCCTACACAACAACGGGCTCACAGTCTAGAAGGGGGAGACAGACAACAAAACAAAGCATGTGGACAGGTGTCAAGCTGTCAGAACAAATAGAATTAAAGCTAGATGCAAATCATTAACAAAATCAATAGAATAGTAAATATGTACAAGTAAAATAGAGTAATAAATCTGTACAAACATATATAAGGTGCTGTGGGGAGGGGAAGGAGGTAGGGCTTGGGGGGTGGGGAGGAAGAGAGGAAAAAGGGGGCTCAGTCTGGGAAGGCCTCTTGTAGGAGGTGAGCTCAGTAGGGCTTTGAAGGGAGGAAGAGAGCTAGCTTGGCAGATGTGGGAAGGGAGGTCATTCCAGGCCAGGGGGAGGATGTGGGCTGGGGAGGCGACAGCGGGACAGGCAAGAATGAGGTACAGTGAGGAGGTTAGCAGCGGAGGAGCGGAGGGTGCAGGCTGGGCTGTAGAAGGAGAGAAGGGAGTTGAGGTAGGAGCGGGCGAGGTGATGGACAGCCTTGAAGCTGAGAATGAGGAGTTTTTGCTTGATGCATAGGTTGACTGGCAGCCACTGGAGATTTTTGAGGAGGGGAGTAACATGCCCAGAGCGTTCCTGCACAGAGATGATCCGGGCAGCAGCATGAAGTATAGACTGAAGTGGGGAGAGACAGGAGAATGGGAGATCAGAGAGGAGGCTCATGCAGTAACCCAGTTGGGATAGGATGAGAGATTGAACCAGCAAGGTAGCAGTTTGGATGCAGAGGAAAGGG
This sequence comes from Tachyglossus aculeatus, assembly GCF_015852505.1. Taxonomy (NCBI): domain Eukaryota; kingdom Metazoa; phylum Chordata; class Mammalia; order Monotremata; family Tachyglossidae; genus Tachyglossus; species Tachyglossus aculeatus. The sequence continues at coordinate 51,089,198 of NC_052072.1, forward strand.
CGGATCTTGGTGATGTTATGGAGGTGAGACTTGTCTTTTATTTATGGTACTTATTAAGTGCTTATTTTGTGCCAAGCACTGAACTAAGTGCTGGGGTAGATACAAGTTGATCAGGCTGGACACAGTCCCTGCCCCAAATGGGGCTCACACTCTAGATTTTCATTTTATAGATGAGGTAACTGAGGCCCAGAGAAGTGAAGTGTCTTGCCCCAGGTCACACAGCAGACAGGTGGTGGAGCCAGGATTAGAACCCAAGTCCTTCTGACTCCCAGGCCTGTGTTTTATCCACTAAGCCACAGTGCTTCTCTTGGTGAGAAGTTCGTCGAGATCCCTAAGCTACTCCTTGTTTGGGTTTTTCAAAATTGAACGGTCCCTCAGGCACTTTTCCCATCACCGATGGCACAGAGCAGGGTTAGGTGATAATACCAGCTCTGCTACGTGCTCACTGTGACTTTGGGCAAGTCACATAGCTTCTCTGTGCCTCAGTTTCCTCAACTGTAAAATGGGGATACCTGTTCTCCCACCTACTTAGATTGTGAGCCCCAGGTGGGACAGGGAATGTGTCTAACCTGATTATCGTGCATCTACCCCACACTTAGAACAGTGCTTGACACAGAGTAAGTGCTTAATAAATATGATGATGATAATAATGATAATGATAAAAATAATAAAAAAACCAAGGCCACTCTGGTTCGATCTATGCTGTAGCACCTTGCTTGAAGGTGCAGTGAGGAATCTGGAAACTGGTGCTAGAATATGTGTCTGCTAGACCAGGACATTCTTCAGACTTAGTCTACGAGCGATGTCTTTGAGACACTCACCCAGGAAATGCTACCCAGTGATAGCTGTGTTCTATAGACACATACACAAAAAGACACGCAAATGATGATGCATCATTTCACAGATTTGGCACAGCACTCTGGGCTGATAATAAACTTAAAACAAAGGTTATCTGCCTGAAAAAGCCACTCACCTCCCCAAATTCTTATTGGCCACGGAGAATTTATTGCTGACATTCAATTTGGCTAGGTGATATGCTATCCAAAGATGAATAGACAGAGAAGTAGGCAGCGGACTAAAATCTGTCAGCGTGGCTTTGGGGAGATTGACAGACAGAGTGTGGATATAATGGTGTATTAAGTTTGCTTTTAAATTCAAGGTCAAAAAAGTTGTTGTGGTGTCCAACCTTCTATAGGCTTTGAAACCTGGACCTGCTGGAGAAGGGGCATCCAGTTTCCTGAGCAATTTCACCAGAACCACCTATGAGCCAGAGGCAGTATCAGGATTCCCAAACCACTGCTGTAGGGAGAACCAGTCCATCAGTTGATTAAACAGGGCCCTGGGAGTCAGAGGACCTGGGTTGTAATCCTGATTCCACTACTTGCCTGCTGTTTGTCCTTGGGGAATTCACTTAACTTCTCTGTACCTCAGTTTCCGCATCTGTTAAATGGGGACTAAATACCTGTTCTCCCTGATTATCTTGTATCTACCCCAGCACTTAATACAGTGCTAGGCACATAGTAATTGCTTAATGAACGCTGTTATTATTATTATTAATAGTAGTAGTAATAGTAGTACTACTAGAAGCTCCTCCTGAGTTGAATTTAAACCACCCAAATATTTTCTCACATGTAGTTGGTGGTGGTGCCAGATATATAGAAGACTTAGAGAAGCAGCGTGGCTCAGTGGAAAGAGCACGAGCTTTGGAGTCAGAAGTCACGGGTTCAAATGCCGGCTCCGCCAGTTGTCAGCTATGTGACTTTGGGCAAGTCAGAACTTTTCTGTGTCTCAGTTACCTCATCTGTAAAATGGGGATTAAGACTCTGAGCCCCACGTGGGACAACTTGATCACCTTGTATCCTCCAGCACTTAGAACAGTGCTTTGCACATAGTAAGCGCTTAACAAATGCCATCATTATTATATATAGAAGTAAGTAATCCCAGTGACTTGAGGATTATACTCTTACAAGGAGTCAGTTTTTTCTGCCAAACAGGACTATAAATTATTGTTAATATGGAAGCATCTTTTTTAAAATGGTGTTTGCCAGGCACTGTACTAAGCACTGAGGTAGATACAAGCTAATCAGGTTGGACACAGTTCATGTCCCACTTGGGGCATGAGATAACTAAAGCACAGAGAAGTTAAGTGACTTGTCCAGGGTCACAGAATGGACAAGTGGCAGAGCTGAAATTAGAAACTAGGTCCTTCTGATTCCTAGGCCCATGCTCTATCTTCTAGGCCACACTGCTTTTCATAGGCCACATTGCTTTTTTAAGTAACTGTTATAAATAATTTCCCCCTCTATATGTTTAACAATGAATTTTGTTCTGAGAAAACCTTTTTTCTTAATGTCATGCCTTTATACTCCATCATTAAATAGAGAAGTAGCGTGGCTCAGTGGAAAGAGCCCAGGCTTTGGAGTCAGAGTTCATGGGTTCAAATCCTGGCTCCGCCAATTGTCAGCTGTGTGACTTTGGGCAAGTCACTTAACTTCTCTGTGCCTCACTTACCTCATCTGTAAAATGGGGATTAAGACTGTGAGCCCCATGTGGGACAACCCAATTACCTTGTAATCTCCCCAGCGCTTAGAACAGTGCTTTGCACATAGTAAGCGCTTAATAAATGCCATCATCATCATCATCATTAAATAATGAGAGGTCAACCGTGTGCTGAACACTGTACTTAATCATCATCATCATCTGTGGCATTTATTGAACACTTACTATGTGCAGTGGACTGTACTAAGTACTTGAGGGAATAAATACAAGAGAGTTTGCAGACACGTTCCCTGCCCACAACAAGTTTAAAATCTAGAAGGGTAGACAGATACCAATATAAATAGATAATTTCTAATATTTAACTTAAAGATATTTACGTAAGTACTATGGGTTTGAGAATGGGCTGAATATCAAACTCCCAAAGGTCATCGATTTAAGTGCCTTGACAGCACAGAGGGGAGAAGGAGTCAGGGACAAGGGGGCTTAATCCAGGAAGACCTCTTAGAGGACATCGACATTAACAATGCTTTGAAGGTGGGGAGAGTGATGTTCTGGTGTACTTTCACCTCATTCATCCTCATGTGCAAGATTGATGATCCTTGTGACACAGAGGGTTGAAAGGCTGTCCTATTGGCAAATAGTGGGATAGAAGTAGAATCAGGAAGAGGGTGAGGTGACCTGGAATTTTAGGTCAAGGGCCACCATCCAATCCATCAATGAACCTCAGCGTCTCTCCACTCATGCCATCCCCTCAGTCAGTCAATCATAACTATTGAACGCTTACTGGGTGTAGGGCACTGTACGAAGCTCTTGGGAGACTACAATATAAAAACATAACAAACACATTCCCTGCCCACAGTAAGCTTATGGTCTAGAGAGCCTATAGTCTAGGGACTCATCCCACCCCCTCAGTAACCTCAGCACTTGTGCATTTATATTGGGGTTTATTAAGCACTTACTCTGGCCCAAGCACTGTGATAATTGCTCTTTGTTGATTTATATATATATATCCATTTGAGCTTATAATTTACACCCTTGTTCATGCTTTTCATTATGGCTTTCGCTTTTCAGTTTGGCTTATCTTTCCCATTAGGTTGTAAACTCCTGGAGGGCAGGAATCACACCATTTACTTCAATGTCTCCCAATGGTCTAGCATAGAGCAGACTCCCAATCTTTACTGCTGATTATAATAATTGCTTTATTATATTTTAGACTGTGCTGCCTAGTCTGTGATTGGTAAAAAAAAAAATACTGAGTAGAGGGTCATTTTTGAACTGTTACAGAGCTAAGGCTCTTCTAGAAAGTATCTAGGCCTACTAAGTAATAGTTACTTTTATTTTAGAGAAAAGGTAGTCATCTAATTAGGGTTTGGTGGTATTGTGGTATTTGTTAAGCACTTACTATGCGCTAAGCACTGTACTAAGCGCTGGGGTGGATACAAGCAAATCGGGTTGGACACAGTTCCTGGCCCACGTGGGGCTTACAGTCTCAATCCCCATTTTACAGATGAAGTAACTGAGGCACAAAGAAGTGAAGTGACTTGCCCAGGATCACACAGCAGACATGTGTCAGAGTTGGGATTAGAACCCATGACCTTCTGACATCCAGACCCGTGCTATTTTCACTACACCATGATAGTATAGACTTTCTTTTGCATTTCCAACATAGGTTTACTGTCATTCTTTCAAAATAATGCAGTCCTACAGCTATTCGGTGGGGGAAGAGACTAAATGCATATCAGTCCAAGGATTCATTAATGGCAACAAACTATGGAGTACTTAGTTTTCACTGCCATTTTTCTATTTGAAAGATGAAAGGAATGATCTCTGACCCAGCCTGTTGGGTCCTGTACAGTGAGAAATGGAAAGGCTATCGGCTGGAAAAATAATTATTCAATTGTCCTTGAATTATTAATGGTAGATTGAAAGCTAAATGATTTGCTGACCCAGAGAAGAGGAGGGTATTTTAGAAAAGAGATTGTTTGTAGAAGAATGGAAAAGAAAAATCTCAGTAATCATTTTTTAGTCTGCCTGCTCCTAGGGTAATGCAGGGAAGTAAAATTCTCCCTTGCTGTTGGCTGATCATTCATGTAAGCTGAATTAATTTATCCTACTCTGATAGGTATCATATGATAATGACTTTTCCCAGGTACTAAATAATCAAAACAATTCTTACTTTATTTGTATGCTTCTCCTGTTCCAATAACCCCGGAGCAGTTCACACACAGTCTTCCCAAATCCAACTACATCCTTCCCTCCTGAGGTAAGTGAGAACAACTAGGAAAAGCAGAGATACTTGGAAGATGGAAATGTAATGGGAGGAAGGCAGCCATCACACTATTCCTTCTAGCATCATGTGGTGCCACTTGTAGTGACTGACTATTGTATTGGATGAACCTTTAATCTGACCCAGTATACTATTTTTCATTTCCATTATCCTTTTTCTGACACATGTGGAAAGGGTTAAGGACTGCCCAGACTTACACACTAGTCAATGGCGAGGTCAAGAATAAGATCTGGATTTCCTATTTCCCAACCTAATTCTGATTGTGATATATCCTTCTTCCCACTTCCATATTTCACTGCTCATGGATGAGCAACACACATTTAGAGAGGGATTTGCTTGCCCTGTTCACCCTGGATTCACATTCACGTTTGTGACCCAGCCGCTTGTTTCCGGACAAAACTCCATGTCAGAAAGTCAAGAGCAAAGCCACAACTACCAAGAAGAGCAAGCTCCTTGCCTTTTTATCAAACAAAATGTCTGAGACAGGAGAAGACCCAGGTAGGGAACTACAGGTGTTTGCCCACAGGGCTCCATCTACAAGAAGCGTAGTTTCGCCAAAGCATAGGAGTTTCTCTGGTGGTGGATTATATGTCTGTAGGAGGGACTAAGAATTCACCTTCCAAGTTTCCCTGGAATGTCAATTTATTGGCTGTGCTGTTGAATTCTCAGTTCAGCCGTTGAGTTAGGGTTGCAGTATATCTGGTGGAGTCATGATTTGCCAACAGTTCTTGGGCTCTCCCGATATGTGCCATCATGTCTCTTCCCAATTATTGCCATTTTTGTTTCTCAGCGCTCTCATAAATAGCCTACAGTTTTATTGGCGAGCTTCCATCCATCATTCATTTTTACCAGGAAAAGATGGAAAAATAGACTCTTGACTAGTGGCAGACTTCAAAATGTTTCCAAGTTCAGTTCAGGTCAACCCTCATAAGTTTGGATGCTTATTTAACTGACCTTCTCTGGTCTCAGGCATGAAAACCCTCCCTGAAAATATCATAGGAAAATTCTTTTTTGCTTTCTTGAACAGTTTCAAAAGCGTTTTGATCGTGAAAAACAGGCTCATTTAAACATTGTTGGAAATACTATCCACCCCAGCATTGGCACAGTGCTTGGCACATAAGAAGAGCTTGATAATTATCATCATCGTCCGACAGATTCCTGACAGAAACTGGGGAAAGTAAGCAACTCTACCCATGGAACTTTCCTCATTGTCATCAGCTAATAAAGTTGGGCAAGCAGAGGCAATCAGGTGAACTGCATCTCCAAGGAGTTGAATAACGACCTTGGAATCCTATTCAGCAACAGCTTGGGTTGAAGACCTGGAAAATCAAACAATCTGGATCCAAGCAGCTTGGCAGGATAGGAACACTAGGACGATGCCACCAGTAGGTCAGAAAAAGGCCTGGCCACCAGGCACTTATTTAATTAGTAGACACTGAGCAGCTGAGGTATTACCAAGGACATGGTGGTGGACGAAAGAACATCGGGGAGGGCCACTTTGCCTAATCAAGAACCCTGGTGAAGGGATGGCTGCAGGAGAGAGCTCATGAAGGAAGCACAAAAAGACGTAGCAGGCCAAACAACATAAAACAAATCGATTTTCTGGAAAATGCTGCAAGTATGGATATCGAGGACTTCTTTGGACTTGCATCACTGATCAAAGACCAGTCTGGCACCTGATGGCCCCTGGTGTTTTGAGCTGTTCTGAGAAGCATTTTGTAGTTATAGCCCCAAATCAGTGATAACAATGGGGAAATGCCAGCTGGAATTTGGCCCTGAGAACAATGGGCTGTTCAGAACAGGTTAGAACACCCCTCAGAAGTCACTGTTTGTTTTACTAGGTACAGGCCTGAAATAGAAGCAAAGAGGGAGTGGATCAATTAGGTTATTTATCTCATCTGGTTTACCCACCCACACTTCTAACTCTTTTTAATTAGGCTTCTGACACCCTGAAGACAAAGGGCTCAGTGTTATCCCGTTGAGGATTGCTGTTTTGCACAGATTGCTCAGCTGTGGCAGCCACGTGGTGGGATTTGAGGACTGAGGTTTTGTGTCTTTTTTAAAAAAAGGCCATGAAAGTGATCTGGATATCCTACCTTTGCACTGGGGTTTTGACTTGAAATTTGGATTCCCATTACTTCCATCTTAATGGGCTTTTGAGTAGACTGTAGACTGCAGTCCTCTAGAATGTACACTCTTTGAGACCAGGTAATATGTCTGTTACATTGTTTTATCTTACACCCCCAAGTGCTTAGTACAGTGCTCTACATACAGTAAGTGCTAAATATAGAGGATTGATTGATAATTTGAAGTTATTTGGATTATTAAATGGGCTGGCTGGGTGTCTAAATCAGTAGTTATTGAAGAGGCAGTGTGATAGGCTAGATAGGGTATGAATGCTCATCTCAATAGACTGGGTTTTGGTTTGCACCACAGACTGATCATATGGCCTTGATAGTCATCCCACCCTCAGCCCCACAGCACTTATGCATATATCTGCAATTTTACTTGTATATATTAATGCCTGTCTCCCCCACCTAGATGTAAGTTTCTTATGGGCAGGAAAAGTTTCTATCAACTTTATTGTATTGTACTTTCACAAGGGAAGGGAGAACAGGTATTTAAGTCCCATTTTTACACATGAGGAAACTGAGGGGTAGAGAAGTTAAGTGATATGTCCAAGATCACATAACAGGTAAATGGCAGAGCAGGGATTAGGACTCTGTGCCTCTGCTTCTTCTCCTGTGATATGGGGTTAATAATGGCATGCTCTACTTCACAGAAATGTTCAGAAGGTAAACTAAGATCATGGATAGGAAAGCACTTAGACGTCACCAATATTATTGTCAGTAATAGTAATAGCAGTATTAGTATTGTTTTTGTTGTTATTAAGAACAGAAAGAATAAATGGGGGGAGCAGGATTTTTGAAGAATTTCCTTGACCTGCATACCACCAAATACCTGTCTGTCCAATTCAGGTTTCCAAGACCTACTTTGTTAAGGAATCTAACTCCTTCCCTTTATTCATCTCTGTCATAACCAGACCTGGTTTATGCAGGTCCAGAACTAGTTTGGGTATGAAAAAGGCCCAGGTGCTGCGCTTGTGCTAAAATGGTCATCTCTGGCCTTGTAGTTTGCCCTGTTTTTTCATGGGACCTTGATCTGAGGCTCTCCAAGTAGCATGGATCTGGATGATAGAAGACCTAATAATAATAATTATGGTACTTGTTAAGGACTTACTCTGTTCCAGGCACTGTGCTAAGTGCTGGGGTAGATACAAGCTAATTGGGTTGGACCCAGTCCATGGCCCACGTGGGGCTCATAGTCTTCAAACCCATTTTACAGATGAGGTAACTGAGGCACAGAGAAGTTAAGTGACTTGCCCAAGCTCACACAGCAGGCTAGTGGCAGAGTCAGGATTAGAACCTAAGTCCTTCTGATTCCCAGGCCCATGCTCTATCCAGTAGGCCACATTGCTTCCCTTCTGTTGTAGGCAGAGAACGTGTCTACCAACTCGGTTGTTTTAAACTCTCCCAAGCTCTTAGTACAGTGCTCTGCACACAGTAAGCACTCAATAAATACTGTTGATTGATTGTGAGGACCTTTGTTCATCTAAGGACCCTATCTTCTCCTCCTGTCGCCCCGCCCAGTCATAATCCTTCAAGGGCTCTTTCCCAATCCTCCCAAGCATCCTAAGAATTGAAGTACATCCTAGTTTTCTCCTGCTGGGATAGTCCTCTGAGTGTCTCAAACACACTGTATTATTCTCCTCCAATCACCTAGTCATTTTCTACTCTTTTGAAGGGGTTTGTCTTGCACATATGTAATTAACTGTTGCTGTTTTATACTTCAAATGAAAAACTCACACTTGAACAGTTTGGAGCCAGAATCGTTTCTTGCCTCTCTCAGTATTGCTATGCACTAAGGCTCTCTAATTAAGGTTACTCACTGGATTATTCGATGACATGATGGCTTAAACATTGTCAGACACAGCCAGGCTGAGGAGAACAGAGCTCTAAGGATTTAATCCACTCCCTTCTGTGGGGGTAAGGAAATAACAGCTGAGATCTAATAATAATCCAGAACTTTCTGAACCAAAGCTGCTAAACTCTGTCTTAGTCATCAGATCATTCAACCAGCAAAAAACGTAAACTCACTTTCTCTTAAGGAAGCCTAAAAAATCATTTTGTTAAGGACATCAACTTAGGAATCTTGTGGGCAAAATCCAGAAAGAGAAACAGATTGTATGAGAAAAAAAGGAAAATGCAAGTGTACCTTCACCATATCAAGCAATATAGGCTGTTTGAATGACATTTTAACAACAGAAGCAAGCCTTGACTGACCTTAAAAAAGGAGAAGGAGGGTAGAAGTCAGATCTTTGGGCTTCTCTCTGATTTCTTCCAATAGTTGTGTCACAGAACTGACAGGAAGCTTTTTTCCTAACACCAGGAGAGCTTTGCTGTGAACGGGCTGAGACAGAAATACCTTTGTCTTGGAAAAAAAAAAAAAATCATGATGGTATTTGGAGCCTTTCACTGGAACATGGGGCTTTGATCTTGCAGTCACAGGTCTTTAGATTCCCTTCAGTTCTTAATGTTCCTGCTTCTGATCTGCTGTAGACATACCTACTGCAGGATAGCCTTATTGCTTTTACATGGGACACTGCAAAAAGCGAATTTGGGGTGAGTGTACTTTGTGCTTTTATAATCTAGCAATTCTAAGGGCTCAGTATACCCTGTCAGGTATACTGCTGTCTTGTACATGCTTTGGCCATTGGTTGCTACTCCAGTTCTACTTCCCTTGGGTGACTCTCTAGAGTCACCAGGGAGACACTGCATTCTTGGGGACCATCTGAGACCATCCCACCAGTCCTGGCCTCCAGTTGGTAGGGGGACATGGAGAAATTGAAGAGGGTTGCTGTTAGCATATTGTGACTTAAGAACATTATTAGAACATTCACAAACCAGGATTTGGTCTCAGATAGTAGAGCTTTCCTCTGAGAAGCAGAATGGCTCAGTGGAAAAAGCATGGGCTTTGGAGTCAGAGGTTATGTGTTCAAATCCTGGCTCCGCCACTTGTCAGCTGTGTGACTTTGGGCAAGTCACTTAACTTCTCTGTGCCTCAGTTACCTCATCTGTAAAATGGGGATTAAGATCGTGAGCCCCACATGGGACAACCTAATCACCTTGTATCCTCCCCAGCGCTTAGAACAGTGCTTTGCACATAGTAAGTGCTTAACAAATACCAAAATTATTATTATTATTATTATTGTTACCTTCCCAGCCCTTAGAACAGTGCTTTGCACATAGTAAGCACTTAATAAAAGCTATTATTATAATTAGAGGGAGGCTTGGAGGAACCGAGAAGTAGCTCCTCCTTATTATCCTCCTCCAAGGTCAGGCATGGACCATGGTCCAAATAACAGCTCTTAATTTCTCCTCTCTATCCCAAACTCTCCTTTCTGTATTGCATTTATGAATTAAACCAAACTCTTCTTGAAACTACTGAGATTTTCAGCCTGCACAACACCCTCTGGTAACCACAGAAGCAGCATGGCCATGGGAGTCAGAGGACTTGGGTTCTAATCCTGACTCTGCTACTACTTACCTGCTTTGTGACCTTGGGCAAGTCACTTAATTTTTCTGTGTCTCATTTTCCTCATCAGTAAAACATGTATTCAGTACCTGTTCTCCCTCTCCTTTAGACCGTGAGTCCCAAATAGATACGTTAGATCGGACACAGTACTTGCTGTGTGACTTTGGGTCACTTCATTTCTATGTGCCTCAGTTTCCTTACCTATTCAGTGGGGATTCAATACCTGGTCTCTCTGCCACTTAGACTGTGAGCTCCACTTGGAGCAGAGATTGTGCCTCATCTAAGTGATTGTATCTATTGCAGAGCTTGGCAAATATTAGTCAATCATATTTATTGAGCATTTACTGTGTGTAGAGCACTGTAATAAGCATTTGAGATAGTACAGTGCAGTAATAATAATATGTACCAAGCACTGCTCTAAGTGCTGGGGTAGATAAAGTTAATCAGGATGGACATAGTCCCTCTCCCAGCTGGGGCTCACAGGCTTAATCCCCATTTTACAGATGAGGTAACTGAGGCCCAGAGAAGTTAAAAGACGTGCCAAGGTCACATAGCAGACGTGGTGGAGCTGAGATTAGAACCCAAGTTCTTCTGACTCTCAGACAAATGCTCTATCCACTAAGCAACTCTGCTTCTCAACAATATGATAAACAGACGCATTCCCTGACAGCAAATACCACAGTTACATAATTATTGTAACAATAATTAGCAATAATAATGATAATAGTAAGGTACTAATGAAGGTGACATTCACTATTGATACTTGTATTGCTGGAAAGGCCAATGTGGCCCTGACCACTCCTTACTCATAAAAAGACTGTCGTTTGCACTGCTGTAGTATATGTTGCTTATAGAGCTTGCTGCTCTTGTTTTTGCCTTTAAAAAAAAAAAAACTGCTCAAAAGGAGCTGCTCCTTTCTTGTTTTTAGTGCATCAAGCTGCTCTGCTGAGGTTGACTTTGTTTTCAGCTGAGGTGTCACATTCTCTGAGGTTATGCTTTACCATATCTTTAAATTGTTTCCTCTGTCCCCCTTGATTTTGGTGGCCCATTTTCAGCTGTCCTGTCCCAACCAAAATGTGTTGAGGTGTGTATAGCTTCAGGACTCTAAGACTGATTCAGGCTTGGACTTGGTTGTTCTTGATCCTTCCTTGAGGCTTGATGCTGAGTGCGGTCCATAAGTAACATTACTGAAACTCTCTTAGCCAAGAAGGTAGGACAGCACTGCAGCTCTGAGAATCTTCACTCTGAAGCATAGTGCCACACTCCCACCGCACCATCAGGTTGTCACCAAAGGATATAGCATCACTCTATCATTAAGTGGCTTTGGACCATTGCTTAGTTTGTCTCAGCTCTAGATTACCTGTCTCTAAATGGGGTAAATCTATCCCTACTTACTTGCTATCTCATATACCATTTAGTATTTTACTTGTACATATCTATTCTATTTATTTTATTTTGTTAGTATGTTTGGTTTTGTTCTCTTTCTCCCCCTTTTAGACTGTGAGCCCACTGTTGGGTAGGGACTGTCTCTATATGTTGCCAATTTGTACTTCCCAAGCGCTTAGTACAGTGCTCTGCACATAGTAAGTGCTCAATAAATACGATTGATGATGATGATGATGATGATGATATGCTGACCATCTTGATGTCTCGATTTGATTTTCTACTTCCTTGTCTAGCATTGCATTATTGGATAACCACTTGTATGGGGCTGTGTGACTTTGGGCAAGTCATTTAACTTCTCAGAGCCTCAGTTACCTCATCTGTAAAACGGGGATTAAGACTGTGAGTCCCGTGTGGGACATGGACTGTGTCCAACCTGATTAGCTTGTCCCTATACCAGTGCTTAGTTCAGAGGTCATGGGTTCTAATCCTGGCTCTGCCACTTGTCCACTGTGTGACTTTGGGCAAGTCACTTCACTTCTTTGTGCTTCAGTTGTCTCATCTGTAAAATGGGGATTAAGACTGTGAGCCCCACATGACACAACCTGATTACCTTGTATCTCCCCCAGTGCTTAGAATAGTACTTGGCACATAGTAAGCACTTAACAAATGCCATTATTATTATTATTATTATTATTATTATTATTATTACCTAGAACATAGTAAGTGCTGAACAAATACCATAAAAAGTGTATTTTTTGTAACAAGATTCTGTGAGTGTTTACCTCTTGCCTGCCAATGTAGCTCTTCAGTTGTGTGTTAGGTTTACTTGGTGTAGCTAATACATTACTTCAGTTTTCTTTAGACATATTGTCAGTCCAATAGTAACTGGCTGATTCAGCAGAAACCTTGCAATTATTTGCATGATTTCTTGGGTATGTATCTCCAGGGAGCAGTTGTCCATATATAGCAACTCTTGAATGACTGTCTCTAGGATTTTCAATGATGTTTGCAGCCTGTTGAATTGAAAATTTTTAAGAGGAACATAAGTTTATTCTAATTCCTGCATCCAGGTCTCTTGTTACATCCTCAGCTAAATCAAACTGGGAGGGGGCAACCATGAAGCTTTTTCTTTATCCCATTGGCAATAGAGAATGAATCAAACAGAGCACTCCCAGCTTTAACATGGCCAATTACATCGTCAAGAAATAGTTTCAGAAGTCTGGATCTGTTGATGGTAACAAAAGCTTTCTTAAGTCTGTGCAACTATATAGAGAGACCTTGCGTATTTCCTTTATATGACATGTGGCAGAGATTGTGTTCCCTGTGCCATGTTGTGTTTGGAAGCCATGTTATGATTATTGGAGAATGTGGTCAATTATAGTCTGCATTAATAGGTCCAGGAAAACGCTGCATAGGATCTTTCCTGCAATGGAGTACATTGCCCTGATACCAACTGTGAACTTGTCTTGCCTTATGCTGTTGTCATCTCCCATTCATGGTGACTCCATCATCATCAATCGTATTTATTGAGCGCTTACTATGTGCACAGCACTGTACTAAGCGCTTGGGAAGTACAAATTGGCAACATATAGAGAGAGTCCCTACCCAACAGTGGGCTCACAGTCTAAAAGTCCATGAGAGATGTGTCCATGACTCCATGGACACATCTCTCCCAGAACGCCCCACCTCCATCTGCAAATATTCTGGTAGAGTAACCATAGGATTTTCTTGGTAAAAATACAAATGTGATTTGCCATTGCCTTCTTCTGCACAGTAAACTTGAGTATCCACCCTCAACTCTCTCCCATGCTGCTGCTGCCCAGCACAGGTGAGTTTTGACTTGTAGCAGATTGCCTTCTACTCGCCAGCTATTGTCTGAGCTAGGAATGGAATTGGTCTGCTTGACTCTCCTTCCTATAACCAAGACTGGTAGAGTACTGGAAACACCCCAGGTGCGATCCTGAGAGAGGGGAATCACTGGCTGTTCATGCTCATTTCCCCTTGAAGATCTCACAGCATCTCTCTAGAGTTCCATATATTGAGGAAAACCTGTGGAGATACTAAAGCATCATGTCCCCTCCATACTCATAGATTTCAGCAGGCATGCCATCAGGTCCAGGTGCTTTGACAAATTTGGGGGTTATTTATAGAGCACTTACTGTGTGAAGAGCAGAATTTTACTCTGACTTACGTGGTGACCGCCCTAATAGTTAGGATATGGGTCATGTTTTTGTAACCGCGTTCATATAAGTATGTTTTGAGCATATACAAAAGGTCAAGTGTGTTCTACCCATTTGTCTTCCTGGGTATTTTCCCAGATCCCAAGATCCATCAGGGAAGTCCATCTTGCCCAACTGGCCTTCCCTCCTTGAGACTGCTAGGCGGGGATAGTGCCCACACTTGGTGGGGTAAGGGAGACCAACTCCAGCTTTAGGTACCCTTAACTTTCCTTGCTTGAGGCCCACCTGCTGACAGTCATCCATGCCCATTCCCAAAAAGCAGGGGTATGGAGGAGTATGGCCGTTTTGATGAACGCAGAGCACTGTGCCAAAGACTTGAGATAACACAATAATAATAATAATATTTGATAAGTGCTTATTATGTGCCAAGCACTGTTCTAACCACTGGGGTAGATACAAGTTAATCAGGTTGGACACAGTCCCTGTCCCACATGGAGCTCACAGTTTTAATCCCCATTTTACAAATGAGGTAACTGAAGCCCAGAGAAGTGAAGTGACTTGCCCAACGTCCCACAGCAGACATGAGGTGTGGGGCAAGGGGGACCAACTCCAGCCTCAGTTCATTCATTCATTCAATTATATTTATTGAACATTTACTGTGAGCAAAGCAGTATACTAAGCACTTGGGAGAGTCCAATATAACAACAAACGGACAAATTCCTGCCCACAAAGAGCTTACATTTTCCTTGTCTGAGGCCCACCTACAGACAGTACTCTATGCCCATCCCCAAAGAGCAGGGGCATGGGAGGGTATGGCTGTTATGATAAATGCAAAGCACCGTACTAAGCACTTGAGATAGTACAATAACATAAAATAATTATTGTACTTTTTAAGTGCCAGCAAGTGGGTCAACCTCGCTTGAAATAAGGCTAGTTTCTGGCCTCTACTGGGCCTCCTGGTGCTCACTGCTGCTGGCATTCTGTCACTGCTAATGTTGGCATTTGAGATTTTCCCTGCCTCTGAACTCTGATGGAGATTTGGAGCTCAGCAGTGATGAGAACCTAGCCAGAGCCTCCAGTAGGGTTGATTTCCTTATTGTTTGTAAGTTTGTGCTTTGCCTGTTACCAGGGAGAGCTGCATAAAGTGCTGCCAATGAACCAAACCCATGAACAGGAGGTCTATTAGAACAATTCTGCATCTATCTATAAGGGTGAATGTCTCTAAGGGGAGAAGCTTTGTAGTTTCAGCATGTGTAGTGTTGCTGAAAGTAACACCAAGGCCACTGGTACCTGCAGGTTGGCTGACCACACAGTGAGGGAAAGGAGAGATAGTTTACCCATTGAGGTTTGGGGAATCTCCCCTCCCTTAACCCTGTGAATGAGGAGTGTCTCCCAGTAGGCTTGGCCCTTAGGGATGGCTCAGGTGGCCCTGATAAGAGGAGGGGAAGGCAGAGAACCAGATTATGGAGGGCAACTGGTCCTGGACCAAGCATCGTCCTGAAAGTGGATAGCAAAACCTAGGCCAAGCATCAACTGATGAGTAAAGAGAAACTGACCCACTGGACAGAGAGAAACACAGAGCTTCGGTAGTTAGTGCCAGCTGTAGACGCTACCCTTGAGCACATACAAATATATTATGCCTGGGTCTCAATTCACATGCTGCTCATTATAGATTGCAGTGACCCTGCAGATGGTGTTGCTAGTCAACATTCAAATATAACTAAAAACATGTCCACCTGCCTAACAGGCAACCTCTTGGGTCCATCATCAAAGCCAGCACTCAGGACTAAAATGAAACCATTTCTTTGTGAAACCCATACACATATCTATATAGCTGTGCACACAGTTACACACCCGATACATGTGATTGCATCTTCATATGCCATTTCTGACACGCTTGCACACATCCACACACCCATTACACATACAGGTATCTACATCCCTGTGCGCACATTTACACACTCAACCAATATACAAATAGTTATGCAACCCATTCTCATTCATGCATCTACACTCTCCATTCTTATGAATGCACCTATTCATCCCATAGGCAGACAACCACGTCACTTGGCAAGCTGAGTCAAAATGACTGGAAGCAAATCTTTAATTCAGGAATGCCCAGGAAGAGGATGGTGACACAGAGAGATTTTTTCTCGGATGGTGATGGGAACTGGAGAAGGGAAGGGAAGAGGTTTGGAATCTCAAATACAGGAACTGCTTGTGGTGGAATGAGATGCCACTTGCTGTCAGATGAACCTGAAACCACCTTGAGGTCAAATCTTGGCTTATGGGGAAATCATCCCTCATTTCTCTGGCTGAACTGATACACAAACCAACCCTCTCCCTCTTTTCTCTCCCTCCAAGCCCCTTTTATAAAAAAAATCAGCTCATGAGCTCCACAGTAATGATTAATAATCATGGTATTTCTTTAAGCACTTACTGTGTGCTGTTCTAAGGACTGGGGAAGATACAAATTAATCAAGTCAGTCAGAGTCCCTGTTCCTTATGGGCTCATAGTCTAAGTGGAAGGAAGAACAGGTATTAAATTCCTACTTTACAGATGAGGAAATCGAGGCCCAGAGAAGTTAAATGACTTACCCGAAGTTACACAGTACACAAGTTGGCCAGGTATTCTGAATCCCAGGCTTGTGCTCTTTCCGCTAGGTCATGCTGCTTTTTGTGACTTTTCTTCACATGATGTGTGTCTCGTAGAAGAAAGCTAGGAAACATAGGCTTCGTGGCTTGGGCTGTAGTGTTTCACTGCTCCAGCCTTTGCAACAGCGATGGTGCCCCACACCTTTGTGTCCCCCCCCCCCCCCGCCATCTTACCTCCTTCCCTTCCCCACAGCACCTGTATATATGTATATATGTTTGTACATATTTATTACTCTATTTATTTATTTTACTTGTACATATCTATTCTATTTATTTTATTTTGTTAGTATGTTTGGTTTTGTTCTGTCTCCCCCTTTTAGACTGTGAGCCCACTGTTGGGTAGGGACTGTCTCTATATGTTGCCAACTTGTACTTCCCAAGCGCTTAGTACAGTGCTCTGCACACAGTAAGCGCTCAATAAATATGATTGATTGGGCCCAGCCCAGGGAAGGTTGCAGTGCCTGTCCCCTCCCCCAGGCACTGCCCTGGTTGGGTCTTGTTCACTGCCAGCAGAAGCCTCCTAGGAACGCCTGCTCACCACCATCAATCTCTCCCCCAAAGGGCAGCAGCAATGTTCCTCAGTCTTGACCTGTGGCTCTCAGCCATCTTCTATTTTGGATTTGTGGCTCTTCAGCTCATGAGGCCTGCACTCTCTACTAAGGGGGGTCCCTGGGCTTCTGGGCAGACAGACAGAGCCTCTCCTCCCCTTCTCATTCAGAGTCAAGTCTCACCTTCAGGTGAATTTGGCAAATTTCTCCATAAACCTCAGCTCCAGGTAGATTTTCAAAGGGGCTCAGACCTTGGCCTAGGGGGAAGAGCATGGTCTTGAGAGTCAGAGGACCTGGGTTCTAATCTCTGCTCTACCATCTGTCTGCTGTGTGAACTTGGGCAAGACACTTAAATTCTCTGTGCCTCAGTTCCCTCATCTGTAAAATGGGGATCAAGACTGTGAAGCCCCTTGTGCGACAGGGACCGTGTCCAACCTGATTATCTTTGTATCTACCCTAGTACTTAGTGCAGTCCCTGACACTTAGTAAGTGCTTAACAAGTACCACAAAAAAGGACAAATTCCTATTACAATTGCTGCGGATTATGAGTCATTTGGCAGCGCAGAAAATCCACCATTCTTCCCTCACCCAACAAGAAACCCAACCTCCTGCTTCATTCCCCCTTTCTGACTTACCTCCCTCCTCACATTTCCCACCCTCCACACTTTCCCAACAGTCCTATCACCCATATTACTCTGTTCTTCCCTGTTTCTCATTCCTTTCTGTCTTGTGGCTCATGCCATATTGGTGAACCCTGGAATTGTGGAGAGGGGACTGTTTCAGTTGAAAACTACCTGTAGTGACCGGGAAATGGCTTGCCCAAAGTCACACGGCAGAAAAGCGGTGGAAACGGGATTAGAACCCAGGTCCCTCTGACTTTCAGGCCCGTGTTCTACCCACTAGGCCATGCTGCTTCTCACTGCCACTATTTTTCTGCCCTCCTGTCAGGGTTGCCCCTGTGGCCCTGCTGAGAGCTCACCTCCTCCAGGAGGCCTTCCCAGACTGAGCTCCTTCCTTCTTTTCTCCCTCGTCCCCCTCTCCATCCCCCTCATCTTACCTCCTTCCCTTCCCCACAGCACCTGTATATATGTATATATGTTTGTACATATTTATTACTCTATTTATTTATTCTACTCGTACATATCTATTCTATTTATTTTATTTTGTTAGTATGTTTGGTTTTGTTCTCTGTCTCCCCCTTTTAGACTGTGAGCCCACTGTTGGGTAGGGACTGTCTCTATATGTTGCCAATTTGTACTGCCTAAGCGCTTAGTACAGTGCTCTGCACATAGTAAGAGCTCATTAAATACGATTGATGATGATTGATGATGATGGTCCTGGTTTAGAAGACCCTAAGGAGGAAAGGCATCCTTAAGTGGTGCTGGTAGGCCATTCCTCTGTGGGGAACTGCCTAGGCGGAGTAGGATTCAAATAATTCTGGTGTCCGTTAGTTTACCACATGGCAAGAGTTCTTGGGTGACATACAGAACCTGGGAAGTAGGCAGCTAGCCAAGGGCTGAAATACCTCAAATTCCATTCTATCTCTGTATCCATGCATCTCGGCTTTAGTGTGTTTGACCAGCATATGCTTCAGTGAGTCACCAGCTGGGCTGTAAATGCAAACACAACTTCGCAACAATGGAAACAAACAGATCTGCTAACGTATTATGCGCCACATGTTCCATTCATTGAAAACAGATCTACAGCTTATAAACAACTATTTCTCCCCCTAATTTCTCCTCAGAGTGTTAGGAAAGTTGCATGCAATCTGTTTACTTTTTCATGTTTGTTTTGTTTGCACAGAACTGTGTTTTGTCCTCTTTATCATCCCCGGTTTGCTAGGTTGGGCCGTTCTGGAGGCTGGTTCCTGGTGACTTCATTTAACCCTTTCATCCACGTCCCCTCTGAATGACCCAGGCCTGGAGCAGCCTAAAATACAACTCCAGCCAGTTCAAGAAAAACTCTGCCTTTTCCATAACTAATGGGAATTGTGTTCTCATGAAAGATGTTCAGTTACCAATGCTGGGGACTTCTGAGAACCCTACAAGACAGATTCCTGTATGGGTTGCAGTTTTGCCACCCATCCCAACCCAACCTCTATTTCGACCCTTGCCCCTCAAACTGGACGTTGGTTCAAATGGGACCAGAAGTGTTCTTGGATTTCCTTCTGGAAACACTAATGTGGTTGCACAGCCTTCTTCACAGGACACGACACTGGAGATACATTCTTAGCTAGAGGCAACATGGCCTGATGGAAAAGACATGGGCCTGGGAGTTGGAGGACATGGGTTCTAATTCCGGCTCTACCACTTGATGATGATAATGGTTTTTGTTAAGCGCTTACTACGTGCCAAGCACTATTCTAAGCACTGGGACAGATACAGTGTAATCAGGTTGGACAAATCCCTGTCCCACATGAGGCTCATAGTCTCAATCCCCATACTGAGGGAGAAGTTAAGTGACTTGCCCGAGGTCACACAGCAGACAAGTGGCTGAGACGGAATTAGAACCCAAGACCTCCGATTCCCAAGATGGTGCTCTTGCCACTAGGTCACGCTGCTTCTGTTGCCTGTTTTGTGACCTTGGGCAAGTCATTTACCTTTACCATTCCTCAGTTACCTCATCTGTAAAATAGGAATTAAAACTGTGAGCTCCATGTGCGATATGGACTGTGTATCTACCCAGAGCTTAAAACAGTGCCTAGCCCATAAGTGCTTAACAAATACCATTAAAAACAAGAAGGAATGGGAGGGAATGACCGACATGGTTGATAGTCTTCCCTAGACTGTGAGCTCGCTGTGGACTGTGACTGTCAATTTCAATTTAATTTGCATATTCAAAAGTGTCTTGAACTGAATTATAAATATTTTGGTGCTCCATAAATATTTTTGATAATCATGATCGTGATGATGATGATAACAAAGAGGTCTGTTTGTTATCTAATTGTTATCTGTTAACTACTGGTAGTAGTAGTAGAAGGAGGAGGAGGAGAAGTAGAAGTAGTCAAAAATAGTAGTAGTAGTAATAGTAGAAATTGTAGTACTAGAATTAGTAGTAGAAATAGAAGTAGTAGTGATGGTAGTAGTAGAAGTTGCAGTAGTGGTATTTATTGCGTACCTACTGAATGTAATACAGTGAACTAAACATTTAGAAAGATACAGTAGAAGCACAGGACACCTTCCCTATGCACAAGGAACTTATATTCCAGTATGGAGATAAAAAAATATTTATAATGAAATCAGGATAAATAGAATGCTGGATTGAAATATACCTACACCTTAAAAGCTGAAGATGGGCGTACATAAGTACCTACTTGCAAGAGACAACCATTACCAGAAAAAGCAGCAGCTCCTGTTATAAAACCTAGCAGGATTAACAACGCCTCTGCAGAAGAAGTGGGGGGCACACCAAAAGGCCATAAAAGATATTGATTAAACAGAGCCTCAAAAAAACTTGGACAGGAACTCAATAAAGTAACTTACAGGTCTTAACAGTAATTACAGAGGCTGAGAAGAAAGACCCGAGAGTAAACAGCTCAGAATGAGGAATGGTTCCTGCCCTGCAAGCTAAACTTTACTGAACATTGGCTAAGGTCAGAGGCTATGTTGCTTGTGGAGCCAAGAGGGACTTGGGTGAGCCGATGACCCTGGATTGGGTCCATGGGCCAAAGGGATCCGTAAGATGAAGGGAATTCTGATAATTTGTTGGGAGGGGGTTGTGGCTAACAGAAGGGCATGCTATTTTTTTATCTTGGGTTTCTTTCCTATGGCTCATGCCATGTTGGTGAACCCTGGAATTGTGGAGAGGGGACTGCTTCATTTGAAAAATACCCGTAGTGACTGGGATTCTCTGATTGTGGTCCCTCTGGAAATTTGTCCTATGAAGGACTGAAAATGGAAATAGTGACTGTTGTATGGATACTTATTGGACCCAATAAGAGGGTCACACGTGCATGGCAGCACCTCTGTGAGGGGTTTCCTTTACCCTCAATTGGAAACATCCCCTCAAGGAGAAGCCAAACTCAGCTACACCTAAGCTTAACCAGTTTGGCTTTGTGCCGGTGCAATTGAACTCAGTGGGTTGAGTATCTTCAGAACTGTTGCCTGGGCGCAGTGCTCAATATTTAGCATCTCCCAGCTTGCACGGGCACAAATCCTTGCTCCATCCTATCATTCATTCATTCAATCGTATTTGCTGAGCGCTTACTGTGTGCAGAGCACTGTACTAAGCACTTGGGAAGTACAAGTCGGCAACTTATAGAGATGGTCCCTACCCAACAACAGGCTCACAGTCTAGAAGGGGAAGACAGATAACAAAACAAAACATGTAGACAGGTGTCAAAACCATCAGAATAAATAGAATTATAGCTATATGCCCATCATTAATAAAATAGAGTAGTCAATATGTACAGGTAAAATAGAGTAATAAATCTGCACAAATATATACAAGTGCTGTGGGGAGGGGAAGGAGGTAGGGTGGGGGGCGATGGGGAGGGGAGGATGAGCAGAGAATGGGGGGGCTCAGTCTGGGAAGGCCTCCGGGAGGAGGTGAGTTCTCAGTAGGGCTTTGAAGGGAGGAAGAGAGGTAGTTTGGTGGATGTGTCTATTTGGAAGCTTCCACAACCAGTTCATTTATGTTGACCCAGAGGATCGGGTCAAATGCAATCAAATATTGGTTGCTAATACTTGCTTATTAGGATCAATTCTGATTCCCGGTCACACAAGGCCAAGTAGTTTTGCGGTTAGAAATTTGATTAGAATGTCTCTAAGAAGTTCAGCCTCCTCCATGTCATACCGTTGTTGTCATGCTGTAGGGTCACCAATAGCTGGTGTGCCTTCTGGGGAATCATTTGCTTGGGAAATGTATATATGTATATATGTTTGTACATATTTATTACTCTATTTATTTTACTTGTACATATCTATTCTATTTATTTTATTTTGTTAATATGTTTGGTTTTGTTCTCTGTCTCCCCCTTCTAGACTGTGAGCCCACTGTTGGGTAGGGACTGTCTCTATATGTTGCAAGTTGGCAAACTTGTACTTCCCAAGCACTTAGTACAGTGCTCTGCACACAGTAAGTGCTCAATAAATATGATTGATTGATTGATTGATAAACCCATATACATCCTCTCTAGGAGGAAGAGATGCAACTCTAGGTCCTACTTCTGTCTACAGTAGCATAGACCCATTCTTCAGGTGGGAATGGTAGAAATGCAGGGTTTGTGGATGTTGGGGGAATGAAGTTGTTTAGTTGTAGATTTGATTAAGTACTTACTAAGTGCAAGTGCCTAAGCATATTGTGGGCAGGGATTGTCTCTCTTTAGTGCTGTATCTACTTTCCAAGCACTCAGTAAGCACTCAGTAAATATGATTAAAGAATAATCAGATTGGACACGGCCCCCATCCCACATAGGCTCACAGTCCAAGAGATAAGGAAAGGAGGGATTATTGCCTGCACTTTACAGATGTGGAAATTTAGGCACAGAGAAGTTAAGTGACTTATCCAAGGTCACACACCAAGCTAACGGTTGAGTTGGGACTAGAATCCAGATCTCCTGACTCTGTCCCATGCTGTTTCCACTGAACCACACTGTCTTTCTAATGGGGAGTCCTAGTCCAAGCTCTTCCACTTGCCTTTCATTTCATTCATTCATTCAATCACATTTATTGAGTGATTACTGTGTGCAGAATACTGTATTAAGCGCTTGGAAAGTACAATTCGGCAACAGAGACAATCCCTACCCAACAACAGCTAATCACTTAACTTCTCTGTGCCTCAGTTCCTCATCTGTACAATGGGAATAAAATATAGGTTCTCCCTCCCTCTAAGACTAAGGGCCATAGTTGCAATGGAACTGTGCCTGATCTGATTCTGTTGTGTCTTCCATAGTGCTCGGCATAAAGTAAATGCTTAATGAATCTCAACATTAAAGAAGTAGTGTGGCCTAGTGGAAGAGCATGGGCTTGGGAGTCAGAAGGACCTGGCTTCTAATGTGTGACCTTGGGCGAGTCACTTAACTTCTGGGTGCCTCAGTTACCTCATCTGCAAAATGGGGGTGAAAACTGTGAGCTCCATGTGGAACATGGACTGTGTCCAAAATGATTAGCTTGTATCTACTTCACTGTACTAAGGTACAGTACCTGGCACATAGCAAAGCGCTTAAAAATTCCATAAAAAATTATTTAGTGCTTAACAAATATCATCATTAAGAACTTAGAAGTGTCAAGCACTGGGGAAGTTATAAGAAACCAGAGTGGACATAGTCCCTAGCCTGCAAAGGTCTCCAAGCTAAGGCATAGGGAGAACAGATATTTTTATTCCCACTTTAAAATCTCTAGTTTTTTTATGTTGCATCTCTCCCATTGGTGTTAATGATTAAATCCTGATAGTTATCTTGTCTGGTTTGAGTGTTTGGCTTGGTAATGACCTCTGGGAACTACAATTAATCAGTCAATCAATGGTATTTACTGAGGGCTTAAATGTGGGCAGAGTACTGTACTAAGTGCTTGGGAGAGTTCAGTACAACAGAAGTGGTAGACACATTTCCTGCCCACAAAGAGCTACATAAAACTCTTAACTGGATCCTGGATGGAGAGCCTAATTCCCTATCTTCCTGTAGTAGTTCTAAATTAAGGATATTTGTCCTTGTTTATGGCTGTGTAGAAAAGCAGCCCCCAAATTTGATCCAATGAGGACAAAAAACCCTCACTGACTTCTAATAAAAAGAGGTCCAACTGAAGAGTCATCAGACCAAAAACTGAATAGATCTTGGATTTTTAAATAACTGTTCCTCTCACTCCCTTTTCCCCTTGTCTTGAAAAAAAGAACAACTCCAGGACTTTGACAGTGTCAACATACGGGTAGAAGGCAACTTTGAAATCAAACAGAAACGGTTATTCCGCTCATTAAAATTTACTCCCTTTGGCCTATCAAAGCCTCCTCCTTTCACCAGGCTCTCAACATGGTCTTCACATGTTTGTTTCATGACATCACTGCCCTTCATTACAGGAAGGGTTCTTTCTTTTCAACTTGTAAAAACAGTTGGCTGTGTCCTGTATATTCATTTTGGTTCTGGGAGTTCCTCCCGCTAGGCAAAAACATAATGGTAAAATTGAAAATTTACAAGATCAACTGAGGGCAAAAGAGTCTAAAGCCATTATGGCTAACTGAGTGATATAATCAGAGTCCTTTCCAAGATGAACATATGTGTAGCCAGTTTGGTCTTCTGTTAAGCAGTTGAAACTGCTCTTTGTGGGATCTGATAGTTTGTAGGGGCTGAATCCAGAATAATTTATTGGACAGAAGTAAGGAGCTAATACATATTGCCTCTCCTTGCAGGTTCAGGAGGGAGTTCTTTTTGCACTGGGAGCGAATATGGGGTAGGAACTTGGTGCTCCTCTAATCAGTACCCTATAAAAATAGTATCAAGCAGACGTAAACCCTGCAATGTCATGTTGCATTGTTTCAGATCTACTCCTATTAGTTCTTTCTCAGTAGGAAAATTCAAAAGTCTTCCAGGAGTCTAGTGGGTGGACCCTCTCACCAAGAATGGCAGATGAAGCTGGTTCCTGATAGTTCAAGACCGAGAACCTGTGTGAAGGAATTGATTAATGTGTTAGTGGTAGGGTGAAAGGAGTAACAGCATGAATATACAGATGAGAAAGCTGAGGTGACTTAAGTTGCCCTCATTTGAAAATTGTGACCTTAAGATCTGAATGAAATAGTCATCTAGAACAGTCTCTCAGTAGACAATACCATTATCCTCCCTGTTTCACAAGCCCTAACCTTGGCGGTATCCTCAACTCATCTCTCTCATTCCACCCACATATTCAATCTGTCACCAAATCCTGTTGGTTTTACCTTCACAGTATGGCTAAAATCTACCATTTCTTCACCATTCCAGCTGCTACCATGCTGATCCAAGTCCTTATCCTATCCCGCTTTGACTACTGCATCTAGTTCCTCGCTGACCTCCCAGCCTCCTGTCTCTCCCTACTCCAATCCGTACTTCACTCTGCTCCATAGATCATTTATCAACAAAAATGTTCAGTCCATGTCTCCCCACTCCTCAAGAACTTCCAATGGTTGCCCACCCACCTCTGCATCAAACAGAAACTACTGAACCATCAGCTTTAAAGCACTCATTCAGCTTGCCCCGTCCTACTTCACCTCACTAATCTCTTACCAGTCAACACCCTCTACTCCTCTAGCACTAGCTTACTCACTGTGCCCCAATCTCATCTGCCTGGCCGCTGACCCCTTTCCCACTTCCTCTCCCTAGCCTGGAACTCTCTCCCCCTCCTTATATGTCAGACCACCTCTTTCTCCACCTTCAAAGCATTATTGAGGTCACATCTTCTCCAAGAGGCCTTCCCAGTTTAGGCCTTCTTTTCCCTGGCTCAATCTCCATTCTGCATCATCTAAGCACTTTGATCTGTGACCTTTGGACATTTGATATTTGCCCCAACCCCACAGTGTTTATGCATGTATCTGTAAATCATATATTATAAATTACTTTTTTATTCATATTAATGTCTGTCTCCCCCTCTAGTCTGGAAGTTTGCTATGGGCAGGGAAGATGTCTGCTAATTTTGCTGTATTACACTTTTCCAAGTGGTTAGTGCAGTACTCTACACATAGTAAGTGCTCAATAAATAACATTGATTGACCACTGATTGAAGCAAAAAGATTTATCAACCCTGTAAACATTCAGTGATCTATGAACTGTGTGCAATAATGCCTCTAGTAATTAAGGGACGGAGAAGTGCTGACTGGCTGGTGAGAAGGATTTGATTCAGATATGCTCTATCTTGTTTTCTTGAAATCACACCAAGCAACTTTGAAAATGGACATTAATGGAAGAGAGGAAGATCTCTGGGGAGTTGCAGAGCTCCTTCTGCATTCTCATCCTCAAGCTCAAATCACCAGATCATTTTGGGTGCTATAAATAAATAGACTGTCTCACTCACAACAGAGGCTCTTCATTTCAGAACACTCATCACACAACTTCAATGAGGCAAGGTTAAAAGGGGAAAAAGAGGGAAATAGATGTTGAGGTCATGATTTCATAAGAATTCTGTAAGTGGCTAAGTGTGTCCAATCTTCAGATTACCTGGATGAAGAAAGGGCTCTGAACTTTCACTTAAATGATCATTCTCATTAGGGAAATTTAACAATTTGGAATACATGAACCCTGCCCTCAAGCATTTTAAAATCTAGGAGATTATTTTGAATGTTTCTTTTTTAGTTATTATTTAATCAATAATAGTAATAGTAATAATAGTCATAATTTAGTCATTACTCGAAGCTGAATAATATAGCCTGGGTACCTTGGGCCCTTAAGTCTGAACAAAATTGGGAAACAATGGTCTTAGAACAAAGGGATTGAAATAATATTCTTCCAGGTACTTTGCCAGCATTTGATGCTTCCAGCGAATTATGCCAATTAATCAACAGGATTTTTCCATGAGTTTCCTTTATAATTGCAAAGATTGTTTCTTTTTAATACCCTGTCTCTCATCCAGCTACATTAGGAATGGGTTCAACTGCGACATCAAATCAGAATTCAATAAAAGTGTCTGAATCCAGCCCCAGTGTAATTTTAGTGGAGAATCTTGATGTGTTAATTTATTTTGCCATTCAAATTGTATTAAGATCAGTTTGGGGCTCTGAAATGAAATCATCAGTTAGTAGTACAGCAGAGATGCAACCTGAGGTGATTTCACGGGCTAATATCTTAAAAGCTTTTTTCAAATTCTCAAAATAAGAAGGTGATATGCTGTATGTGATGGGTTTTAGTCAATTTTCTGTGGGGTAAAAAGGCTTCTTCTGTCATTTTAAGCAATATCCCAATTATATTCGATTGCTGAGGCAGAAAGAGTGAAGGGATACCTATGCTCCTAATGCTGAAAATTGCCATTTGATTTGTCAAAGAGAATGTGCAGATTAGTGGACTTTCCAAGAGTGTGAGCAGGAGATATTCAAGGTGGAGAGAACTGATGGAAAGCCTTGAAGCCAATGGTAAAGAGTCTTTTCTTAATTTGGAGGGAGATGAGCAAGCCATTGGAGAGTTTAGAGAATAGTATGGCCTAATGGATAGAGTACCAGCCTGGGACTCAGAAGGACGTGGGTTCTAAACCCAGCTCTGCCACTTGTCTGCTGTGTGACTTCAGCAAGTCAATTCACTTCTCTGGGCCTCAGTTCCCTAATCTGTAAAATGGAAATTGAGACTGTGAGATTCATGTGGAAGAGAGACTGTGTCCAACCCGATTTGCTTGTATCCAACCCAGCACTTAGTACCGTGACTGGCAGATAGTTACCACTTAACAAATACCACAGTTATTATTATTATTTATCATTATGAGCGGTGGTGTGTGCTGAGTGACATTTCCGGAAGATGATCTGGGCTTCAGTATAGAGTATAATTGGAAGTCAGGAGAGAATGGAGGCAGGAATAGGTGTGAGGCAGCTGAAGCACACGTTGTCACAGTTGGTTAATTCATTTGCCTCTGATGCAGGGGAGTCGGGGTTTGGGAGGTGGGAGTATGATGTGGCTGAGCTGCTTCCCTCTCCCAGCAGAATCACGTCCAACCCATGTGGGGGAAACAGCATCATCATCATCATCATCAATCGTATTTATTGAGCGCTTACTATGTGCAGAGCACTGTACTAAGCGCTTGGGAAGTACAATTTGGCAACATATAGAGACAGTCCCTACCCAACAGTGGGCTCACAGTCTAAAAGGGGGAGGCAGCCACCCTACTGCAGGTGGGTCATCCCTGGATGAAGGCTATGGTTCATGGGATGCCCTCAGGACAGGGGATCAATCAATCCGTAACTGGTATTTATTGAGACCTTACTATATGTACAGCACTGTAAGCACTAAGCTCTTGGGAGAGTAAAATATAGAAGAATTAGTAGAGAGTTTCCCTGCCTTGTTTCCTTGTCACTCAGCGCAAGCTTAGAGTCTAGAGATGAGCGTACAGTCTAGAGATGCCCACAGTGGCAGGCTCAATAAATATTCCTCTGTATACCTCTGTGTTCCTCTGTATACCTCTGGGAGACCCAGAGGAGAGCTTGGATCATGCCTTCCAGCTGTTTGTTCCCAGCACAGGGAAACAGCATGGCCTAGTGGAAAGAGCATGGGCCTGGGAATCAGAGGACCTGGGTTCTAATCCTAGCTTTGCCACCTACCTGCTCTGAGACCTTGAGCAAATTAAGCTTGTGAGCACAGAATGTGTCTTTTTATTTTTGTATCAAATTCTCCCAAGCACTTAATACAGTGCTTTGCAAACACTGTGTCCAATAAATATGAATGAATGCATACCTTACAGTGTCTCAGTTTCCTCATCCATAAAATGGGAATTCAGTACCTGTTCTCCCTCCTGCTTAGACTGTGAGCTCCAAGAGGGACAGTGGCTATATCTGTCCTGATTTGTGGTGTATCTTCCTCAGCTCTTAGTACAGTGCTTGACACATATTAAGTGCTGAACAAATACCACAACCATTATTATTATTCGCAGCTGGAGAGGTTTCAGCAGGCTTTCTCCCCTCCTCACTCCCACTTCCCAGCAGGCTGGAGATGGAGGTTGGGGCACAGACCCCTTGTCATCCCAACCTCACCTTCCTGAAGTGGGTGAACTAGGGTGGGTCTGGGCATGGGGACCCCAAGAATTTCAAGCCAAATGAGTTCATTCATTCAATCGTATTTATTGAGCACTTACTGTGTGCAAAGCACTGTACTAAGTGCTTGGGAGAGTACAATAAAACCATGAACAGTCTCATTCCCTGAGTTCAGCTGCCAACTCCTCCCTGGAGCTTGGCCCTGGAACACATACAAGCAGGAGATCTCAGAGCACGGAGCTAGTGACCTGGGTACCTGACCCAGGTGGGCTCAGGATCCCATTGTCTGACCCCCATTCTGCCACTGGAAGCTTGAGTCCATAGCCTTCATCATACCCCTTTGCCTCCCAGTCTTGCAATAATAATTGTGGTATTTGTTAAGTGCTTACTGTGTGCTAGGCACTGTACTAAGCGCTGGGGTGGATACAAGCAAATTGGGTTGGACACAGTACCTGTCCCCCGTGGGGCTTACAGTCTCAATCCCCATTTTACGGATGAGGTAACCGAGGCACAGAGAAGCAAAGTGACTTGCTCAAGGCCACGTGACAGACAAGTGGCAGAGCCAGGGTTAGAGCCTATTCATTCATTCAGTCATATTTATTGAGCACTTACTGTGTGCAGAGCACTGTACTAAGCGCTTAATGACTTTATGACTCTCAGGCCTGTGCTCTATCCACTACACAATGCTTCAATATCATTATCAGTCATTCAGGAAAAGGAAGCCATATCAAGCACCGCTGCTTTAGCTGCTATTATTATCATTATGTTTAATGATAATTGTTAAGTGCTTACTTTATGCCAGGCAATGTACTAAGCTCTGGATTCATTCATTCATTCAATTGCATTTCTTGAGTGCTTACTGTGTGCAGAGCACTCTACTAAGCACTTGGAAATTATAATAGGTACAAGATAATCATGTTCACTCAATCATTAATCAATCAATCAATCAATCAATCGTATTTATTGAGCGCTTACTATGTGCAGAGCACTGTACTAAGCGCTTGGGAAGTACAAATTGGCATCACATAGAGACAGTCCCTACCCAACAGTGGGCTCACAGTCTAAAAATTCAATTCAATCTTATTTATTGAGCACTCACTGTACTAAGCGATTGCAAGAGCACAATATAGCACTGTTGGGTACGGACCATCTCTATATGTTGCCAACTTGTACTTCCCAAGCGCTTAGTCCAGTGCTCTGCACACAGTAAGTGCTCAATAAATACGATTGAATGAATGAATAAATGAATAACAATGAGCAAACACATTCCCTGCCCGCAGATAGCTTACCGTTTAGTAGCTGAGCGAGCGGACTGTCCTGGGGGTGGACGGAGGGTGGGTGGGGCCCATGGTAGCGTGCGATAGCCAAGGACAGCCGACTCAGTCATTATGTTTGATCACCTCTACAGGCTGGTGGGTAGGAGGAAGGGCCGGCAGGCCGGCAGACACTCAGTGTTTCAAAGGAACAGTAGATTGGGGAGAACTAGGTTTTGTTTTGTTGTCTGTCTCCCCATTTTAGGCTGTGAGCCCGTTGTTGGGTAGGGACCGTCTCTATAGGTTGCTGACTTGTACTTCCCAAGCGCTTAGTACAGTGCTCTGCACACAGTAAGCACTCAATAAATACGGTTGAATGAATGAACAAATACCGTAGGGACCGTCTCTATATGTTGCTGACTTGTACTTCCCAAGTGCTTAGTACAGTGCTCTGCACACAGCAAGCGCTCAATAAATACAATTGAATGAATTGGATGAGAAGGACACAGTCCATGTCCCACACGGGGCCTCGGGTCTTAATCTCTCTTTTACAGATGAGGTAACTGATACATGGAAAAGTTAAGTGATTTGACTAAGATCACACAGCAGACATGTGGCAGAACTAGGATTAGAACCCAGGTCCTGTGCTCTTTCCACTAGGCCATGTTACTTCTCTGAGAATGCTATTAGCTGGGTGTCTTTTTGAGAGCTCTATAAGCCCTTAAAAGGAGAAATGAAGATTGTTTGCAAGGAAAATGACATTTAAGTGAGAATATGTAGAGGGCTGGATATCAGCAAAAACGTATTCTGTAGTCTCAAATTACCATCCCAGGGTCATCCTCCTCTGTATGTGAGGCAGGTGCAAACTGCAATTGGAAAACCTATGTAACAAACTCCTGAATGAATAGAAAAGGTGTGGGTTTTTTTAATCTATTCCCTGAAATATTGTCCCTGGGAGTGTTGTGCCTATTGAGAAATCTGTCACTGGGAAGGTGCAAGGACATTGATTCAGCCAGAGTTGCATGGTCCATTGGGGGCTCCCAATCTCAAAATGCAAGGAGAGGGCTGACACAGTGAATTCAATCAGCACAGTGCAACAAAAGTAGCAGTATATTAGTGTTGACAGGAATTTGTTTTCGGACTTCTAAATATTCCTGACTGAAGTCAAGTCCAGGCATTAGGAGCTTCCACCATAAACCTTGGGGCCTCAATGATGAGGAAGCTCAAGATCACATGGCTAGAGGCTTCTGAGAAGCAGCGTGGCTCAGTGGAAAGAGCCTGGGCTTTGTCATGGGTTCAAATTCCGGCTGCGCCACTTGTCAGCTGTGGGACCTTGGGCAAGTCACTTAACTTCTCTGGGCCTCAGTTCCCTCATCTGGAAAGTGGGGATTAAGATTGTGAGCCCCACGTGGGGCAACCTGATCATCCTGTATCCCCCAGTGCTTAGAACTGTGCTTTGCACATAGTAAGCACTTAACAAATGCCATTATTATGATTATTATTCTGCCTTCTCCTCTTCCATTTCTTCAACATAACCCACCCTCATCTTCAACAGCTAGGGAAGGAAGGGTACGAAATGGCTTTGAGCCCCATGATGTGTGAGATCAACTTCCTTTAATATTCTGTATGTGTTGATCTCTGATCATTTTGGAGTCTCTTTCTTTCTCTCTGAGTCCTTCCTGCAAGTTCTCTCTGTCTCTCTGTCTCTCTCTCTCTCTCTCTCTCTCTCTCTCTCTGTCTCTCTGTCTCTCTCTCTCTCTCTCTCTCTCCCTCCCTCTCCTCTCTGTATTCTCCTCCTTTCTTTCTATTATTCTCTGTCTCTCTCTCCACTTCTCTTCAGTTCCTATGGCCCTCCCTTTCTCACCCTGTCCCTGACTGGACTCTCACATCTAGCACGTAAGCTCCTGGTGGGCAGGGACCATGTCTACCAAATCTTTTGTATTGTAGTCTCCCAAGTTCTTAGTGCAGTGCTCTGCACAAAGTAAGCTCTCAATAAATACCATTGATTGATTCTTTCCTTGATCTTTTCTGCCTCTGGGATGTTTTCTCCCTATTCCTCTATTTCTTTTAGTGCCTTTGGCTGGTGCAGGAGGAAGAAGAGGGAGTAAAGAGCATCTTCCCTCCTCAACCTAGTCCAATCTGGACTCCTTAACCCCTTATCTCATCCCTTTCACAGCCTAGATCCATCTGCAGCCTCACAGTCTCCACCAATCCAATCCATTGCTCTCTCTATAGAAAGTACTCAGTAAATATCACTGATTGAAGGGAACAGTTTTGCCCCTCGGTCTGAATTCTGGGTAAGGAGAGGGGACT
Source organism: Tachyglossus aculeatus (assembly GCF_015852505.1). Classification (NCBI taxonomy): domain Eukaryota; kingdom Metazoa; phylum Chordata; class Mammalia; order Monotremata; family Tachyglossidae; genus Tachyglossus; species Tachyglossus aculeatus. Next base: position 51,121,539 of record NC_052072.1, read on the forward strand.
GCTCCCAATCCTGATTGCCCCGATCTGCCTCACTGAGCCCCAGTGAGCAGCAGAGACTCCGGGTCATGCCAGGAAAATAACAAATGTCCAGACAGAATGATGGCCCTCTGCTGTGCAAGTCTGCTCGCACTTGGTGAAGCCGGGAGAGGGAATCATTTCCAAATCCGTTTCTCAGCATGCAAGCAGGCGATTCTGATTCAAAACACACTCACGGCTTCATAAAAGAGAGAAAATAATTCAGATGTCGCCTGGGGATGGCCCGAGGCTTAATGAAGCTGCATTATTTCATTCTTCCAAATTCTCTTTTTAAAGCAATTATTCAATTCATCTGAAAGTAAAATACTATTCACAAATCGAAACCAGAATTAGCAAGTAAAAAGGACCTCATGAAATTGGATCTAGATCCATGTGGGGGAAAGTAAAAAAGTGCCTGGTGGCATCTGGTTAGATTTAGCCTCAGTGAATGCAGCCAACTGGTCAGCGTCAAAACTCATTTACATTTACCCTAGAATTGGACATGACGTTTACAAGCAGAAATAATAATGAACACTCAGCTGGCAAACCTCAAATTCTTGCTTAGGTAAGGAAAGCTTGTGATGCTGAGATTGAGTTAGTTTGGGGAAACTAAACACATCCTGCCCAGATGAGCTTTAGGCACATTTGGCTCAAACAATCTCTTCGCAAATGTCTCCCAAACCCCAGGATTCAGGAGAAAAACAGCTCCAGCATAGAAAGCTGCTTGGCTTGGGCACAGGGAGCTGGCAACGCTTTTGCTAGGAGCACCAGTAGCACAGTAAGGAGCATACTGGAGGTAATCCTTCAAGGTAGAACTAGCAGAGGGATTGACTCAGAGAAAGGCTTTGGCTTTACTAAAAAGAAAAACCCTTGACAATCAGTCAACTAGCCCATCCCAGGAACATTGGCAAAATCAGTTAATCTTACTTAACCAGGAAAACATTACTTAACCAGGAAGACATCACAGCTAACGTCAATGAGCCTGCAGGTTGTGGGAACCAGTAGCTCGGGGATAAGAGTGAGCATCAGCATATTGGCTGGCTACTCCAACTTGGACAACTGTATTAAGTCAGGAGGTTCAGACTAAGATCTCAAAGTAAAAGGGCTGTATTATTTGGAGAGAGTAAAAAAGAAGTATTCAAAAGAATCTGCTAGATTCAGGGCAGGGATCGTGTCTACTAATGCTATCTCACTCTCCAAAGCAGTTAGTACAGTCCTCTGCCCCGAGTGGGCACCCAATACGACTGATTGACCAGCTGAGTTTTAATTTCAAACAGTGGCAGGGGAGGTTTAAATTGTTTTTTAATTCAATTATTTTCAGTAAGTTGGGAGGAAAGTTAAGTCCTTAAACAGTAAGCATGATGCCTCATCATTGTGAAGTCATTATTTCCAAAGTAGTGACCACAGGAAGTACTTTTTTAAAAAATAAATGGCATGCCACCATGATAGTACCAGTTAAACATTCCCCTACAATTCACTGAAAAGGCTGTTCATAAAAATGCAACTGCTGTGTAGGGAGGTGATTCGGAGTTAAAGCTGAAGCTTTTCAGTTTACTTACTCCGTGGAGACAGTGTTTCTTTAAGGTAAAGTAATCTTGCAACTTCTCACAATTGAGAGATTCTTTGGAAGAGTCCTCTTTGAATATCTTCCCTGCTCATTCATTCATTCAATCATATTTATTGAGCGCTTACTGTGTGCAGAGCACTGTACTAAGTGCTTGGGAAGTCCAAGTTGGCAATATATCGAGATGGTCCCTACCCAACAGTGGGCTCACAGTCTAAAAGGGGGAGACAGAGAACAAAACAAAACTTATTAACAAAATAAAATAAATAGAATAAATATGTACAAATAAAAGATATAAGTAGAGTAATAAATACGTACAAACATATATACATATATATAGGTGCTGTGGGGAGGGGAAAGAGTTAAGTGGGGGGACTCCAAAGCCCGGGCTCTTTCCACAGAGCCACGCTGCTTCTCTAATACTACCGCATAATAATAATAATAATAATAATAATAATAATAATAATAATAATAATGGCATTTGTTAAGCACTTACTATGTGCAGAGCACTGTTCTAAGCACTGGGGGGGGATACAAGGTGATCAAGTTGCCCCATGTGGGGCTCACAATCCTAATCCCCACTTTACAGATGAGGTAACTGAGGCTCAGAGAAGTGACAGGCTCAATAAGGAAGATGCAGAATTGTTGAGAGTGATCTGTAGTCAAGACTCTTTCTCTGTCCAATATCTGTAATTACTGTCAATCAACCCATCAATAGTATTCACTGAGCACTTTGTGCAGAGCACTGTACTAAGTGCTTGGGAAAGTAAAATTGAATTAGTAGACGTGATTCCCTAAACTCAAAGAGTTGAGGGGACAGACACTAAAATAAATTACAGGGAATAATAATAGTAATAATGGTATTTGTTAAGTGCTTACTATGTGCCAGAAGGAATTGGGTATGAAGATATATTCATAACTGCAAGGGGATTGGTGAGTAACCAAGTGCCTAAGAAGTGCTGAAATGGCAGTTGTGGGTCTATAAAGTGGAGAGATGAGAGATTAATCAGGGAAGGCCTTCTGGAAGCAATGCCATTCAGAAAGCTTTTGAAGGCGGCACAAACAGTGGTCCTCCTGACATGAAGGTAGAGGGAGATCTAGGCAGGAGGAAGGGGGCGAATAAGATGTTGGAAGTGGGAGAGATTAGAATGAGACACAGGGAGTAGAATGGCTTGAGAGGAATAAAGGGTGCAAACTGAGGTTCAACGGGAGAGGAGCAAAGATAAGTAGAGGGGAGAGATCCGATATAGGGTCTTAAAGCCAGCGCTCAGGAGTTTATATTCAGTATAGAGAGGTTTTTGAGGATTGGAGAGGGTTTTGCAGAACTATGCTTTAGAAAAATGAAGCAAGCAGCAGAGTGAAAGATATCCCGGAGAAGAAAGAGACCAGAGGCGGGGAGGTCTGTGAAGAAGCTGCGTTAGTCTAATTAGGACCTGGCAATTGCTTGGTCCAGCAAGGACACTGTTTGGATGGAGAGGAAGGGGTGGATCCTGGAAATGAGTGGCTTTGGAGACAGACTTAATACGGAGGTCGAAAGAAAAGGAAGAGTCAAGGGTAATGCAAAGGTTACAGTTTTGAGAGACAGAGTGGATTGTGATGATTTCAACTATGATGGAAACGTTAGGTGGAGGAGAAGATTTAGAAGGAGAGAAGCAGTGTGGCTTAGTGGATAGAGCATGGGCCTAGGAGTAGAAGGACCTAGGTTTTATTTCAGGCTCTGCCAAGTGGTCTGCTGTGTGACCTTGGGCAAGTTACTTAATTTCTCTGGGCCCGCTTACCTCATCTGTAAAATGGGGATTAAGAGTGTGAGTCCCATTTGGGACAGGTACTGTATCCAAACTGATTAATTTTGTATCTACCCAAGCACTTAGAATAGTGCTTGGCACACAGTAAGCATTTAACAAGTACCCTAATTATTATTCTTAATTTATTTGGAGAAAAGTGAGGAGTTCACTTTGGGAGCTGGTGAGGACATCCAGGTAGAGATGTCTAGAGGAAGGAGGAGTTGAGAGGAGAGAGGCCAGGGCTAGTAAAATAGATTTAGGAGTCATTCATGTAGAACTAGTAGTTGAGAACCATAGGAACAGATGTGCTTCCAAAGGAGTGAGTATAAATTAAGAAGAGAAGGGGATCTCTAACAGAACTAGGGACAAGCAGAGTTAGGGAGTGGGAGGTGGAGGAAGACCTGGCTAAAGAGACCGAAAAGGATCTGCCAGAGAAGTGAGAGGGGGAAAAATGAGATTAGATAGTGTTTCCAGGGAAAGCGTCTCAACTAATAATATCTGGCTCCTGGATGCTCCCATCCAGGATCATTGTTCCTGCAATTTGCAGAGGGAAGACTGCTGGAGAACAATGACTTTTGCTTGGGAGGCCTGACCCTCACTCTTCAGGGTTATGTGATAGAGTGACTGACCTGAGGGGCTGAAGATATGGTTGAGGAGACTTCAAAAGTTAACCAAGGCAGGAGGTAGAAGGAGACACTTCCCCTCAGGAAGGAGCCTGGTAGGTGGTTATCATCCTGGGCACCACTCCCTCACCCGGTATGGTGCCCTACCTTCACTGGATGGAGATAATGTCCCTAGCTCTGGAAAGGAAGAAATAGTGGTACCAGAGGGAAGAGGAAAAATGATAACCATCCTCAGGAAGAAGAAGCATGTTTTGGGGGTCAATGATATTAGATAGCAGCACCTATATAGGAAGTTTTCAAAGTTCTCTTTTCTGCATTTTTTCCTATTCCAGTTTGACTTTTCCAATGTTTCAGACCAGGAGGGGATTGTTCTGAATCAGGTATTCATTTTTTATCTGTTTTGTAAAGACAATAAAATCCTCTACCCTTTCCCAATCATCTATCAGCTTTTCCTACCTGTCTACAGGGGAATTGGAAGAAGAAGGGGCAACACGAGCTTGTCTCTTCCTCCTTTTGCCCCATATAACTGAAGAAGAGCTGTTTTTGTTAGCTTGCATGTTTTGGTTGATTGCACCATCTTTCCAATTTGGGTTTTCTAATCTTGTTTCTATATAATAGAGAGGCATTAGCACATCAAAAACTCACTTTTTAAAAAGTGATTTGTCCTAATTTCCATTGTGCTTGCAAGAATAGGCAGGTAACCTTTTGACCATATTCTGCATTTGTCTAACTCTTATTAGGGCACTGTGTCAAATTTTGATTGGCACATTTTTAAAATGATGTAGGAAAACGGGAGAGGGTCCAGAGAAGAATAGATTTAAGGGAATGGAAAATTGGTCCTGTGAGAGAAAGTCAAAGCAATTGATGCTGTTTCACATTGAGAAAAATAACCTAAGATTAGGCTGAATTGTTCAGCATTCTTTCCCTTTGAATACCTAAAAAATGCCTTCAAATATATAGAAGGGAAAGAATTCTACACTATTGTCCTTCACGTCTGTGAGTACTGCACCAAAGGAAATGGTTGTAAAGTGAATTAAAATAAATTTCACTTAAAGTATAGACTACTTGACTATAGGGTGATAAAGCACTCGAATCAGCTATGTTTGTGGAATTGTTATCCCTGGAAATCTCTAAGGAAAGCATAAACAACATCTGCTAGATAGTTTACTCAACAGCCTGGAGACAAGGGGCTGGATCACTTGACCTCCCTTTCGGCTCCGTGATTCTGTGATGGTCATTAATACTGTCATATCATTACCCAGAGTTTGGGGCATCAGGGGAGGAATCTGGTTCCAATGCAGGGACTAGATATCTGGAGAGGTACCTGACAGATACTTATATTTCAAATGAAATGATTCCCTAAAGGTTTGGCCCTTCTGTCATGATGCCATCTGGAAGACCCTTTTAGATATAGGATTGTTGCAGAAAGGATTGAGTTTGGGGAGTGATTTCATGGGTCAGCTCCTGATGATTTGGAAGATATCTGAAGACCTGTTTCATGCAAAAAAGTCACAGCTCTAGATTGAGTAGAAAAACCCAGATCTTAATTTCTTCCGGGGAAAGGTTAGACAACATAGAGGATACTAGATAGAAACTGAGAGCTTACTGTCACTAAAGCTACTTACTGTCTGAACCAAAACTTAATGAGAGGGGATGTTTTACCCAGGGATGGAGAATGTTTATTCCACTTCATTGTAGCGCAAGATTTCCACTCCGCAGGGGCAGATTGTCTCTTGTGACAGAGTTAGAGGGCTGAGATATAGACTTATGTGCTCTGTGTTTGAAATCAGAGGAGGAGAGGGGAACAGGGAGAGAAGCCATATATCGTCATCTCTTCCACCTATTCGGATAGGCCTTGAAAGAGTGGAACAAATGAGAACTCTACCCTGAGCTAACAGGCCTCTCAACTTAAGCAGATATCCAGGCAAAATCTAGTGGGAATTAAATACTGCTTGGTTTTGGTAATGGATGTAAAGTTTTGTCTAACCTCCCCTCCCCCTTTGGTCTCCCTTTATTGCTCTTCTCCCCAGTTCTTTGGTAATGCAGGCAGGCTGGCTATTGTGGATGGCAGAGACCCAGAGCAGAAATGCCATTCCAGGCATTTGTAATGGAAATAGCTGGCATGTGCAGAACCGATGACAGATGTAAGGCACATTTCCTCTATGACAGGCAAAAAAACTGAATGTCAGCCTTCTCCAATCCTATGTTTTGGAGCACTTAAAGGAACTGGAGGATTTAGGAGTCCATGAAGGGGTGGGGAGTAGCCGAGAAATAAATCTAAAAACAGCTAGTTCCAAGGCCTGGCACTGACTATTCAGCGTTGACTGGCTGAGATCCCAAGGTCATGGAGATTGTGCAATTGGGGTCATTGCTAGATACGGGATACTCATCCCTGAGGGGACTCAGCCTCCCTCCATGAAAAATAGATCTCAGCTAGATTTCTTACTAAAATATTTTTGTGATTTTCAGAATGTGAACTCGAAACAGAAACACACAAATTTGACTTCTGCAAGTGAGTCCGCATCACAGCACAGTAGGCAAAGACTGCTAGAAATTATTTACTCCTTTTATATCTTCTCCAAACATCTAGAACAGGCCTCAGGTCTCTGATCAAACTTTTTCGATGAGGAAAAGTCATAAGAGTTCAAAGATGCCACCATAATCACCAGCTTCAAGAAGAAAGGGAAGAGTTGACTGCAGAAATTCCCAAGGCATAGCACTGCTTTCTAAAAGTCAGAAAGATTCTAGTTAGAATATAAAACAGGCTACTGAAGAACATAGTTAACCATCATCTAGCTGAATCCTAAAATGACTTCAGACCAAATCGCAACGTGGAAGAAATGTTCTTTACAGCAATTTAGCTACAGGAAAATTGCAAGGAACAAATCCAGACCATTACACTTTAGACTGTAAGCTCATTATGGACAGGGAACATGTCACTGACTCTGATATATTGTACTCTTCCACATGCTAACTACAGTGATGATGGTTACAGAGTTATCACAGACTTTATAAAAGCATTTGTAAGTGACCATGATGAAAAATTATAGGTCTGGGATTCAGGAGACCTTGATTTATCTGAATGCTATGTGACCATGGATAAGTCATTTAATGTCGGTAAATGGTGATGAGGTACCTTCTCTCCCGACCTCCTGGATTATAAACCTTTGTGTGTTTTGTACCTCCACTAATACATAGCCCAAAGCTCTAGCACATTGTAATTATTCATTAAATAGCCTAGTAATTCTTCTTCTTCATCAACAGGCTAGGCTTCTGATGACTGTTGAGCAACTTTGACTAACCTGAGGAATTCTCCAGGATCTTCTAGACTGTGAGCCCGTTGTTGGGTAGGGACCGTCTCTATGCGTTGCCAACTTGTACTTCCCCAGTGCTTAGTACAGTGCTCTGCACACAGTAAGTGCTCAATAAATATGATTGAATGAATGAATGAAGATCCTTAAGAGACTCTGGAATGGAATGGTCTGCCCAGCCAGAGTTGAAAGTATCTTATCTGACCCCTCTCTATTGTTGTTGGAGTGAATCAGGTCTGCTGGGCAGATTGAATCCTGTTTCACCAAGTTAATCCTGCCATATTTGGGGATTCAGTGAGAGATCTATAAGCTGGACTCAAAATATGCTTCAGAGCTAACAGAAAACTCTCCCACCTCAATGGGCTATGAACGGAAGTTTATTTCCTAAAAAGCTCTGTAGCCTCTGATGTAATGAGACAAACCTGGGGGAGTTTAGGGGAGCCATAAAACAAGGAATAATAATGATGGTATTTGTTAAGCTCTTACTATATGCCAAGCACTGTTTGGAGCCCTCAGAAGATGACATTTATGCTCTTATTTAGAACCCTTTTTTCCCCCTTGAAGAGGTGTTTTGACATGGACATTGCCTTTGGCTTAGTGGAAAGAGGTCAGGCTTGGGAGTCAGAGGATGTGGGTTCTAATCATGGCTCTGCTACTTGTCTGCTGTGTGACCTTAGACAAGCCACTTAACTTCTCTGTGCCTCAGTTACCTCATTTGTAAAATGGGGATTAATACTGTGTGCCCCACGTGGGACAACCTGATTGCCGTGTATCTACCCCAGTGTTCAGAACAGTGCTTGACTCATAGTAAGCACTTAACAAATACCATAATTATTTTTATTATTATTATTACTATAAAGTCCTGGTAAACCTCTGTACCTGGGTGGGTTAAGTTGCCATTGCACAGCTCCCCCTGCATAGTTCTGCACTTACCTTAGCATCTTAGGGGATAGAGCATGGGCCTGGGAATCAGAAGGTCATGGGTTCTAATCCCAGCTCTGCCACTTGTATGCTGTGTGACCTTGGGCAAGTCACTTCACTTCTCTGGGCCTCAGTTATCTACTCAGTAAAATGGGGATTAAGAATGTGAACCCCATGTGGGAGAGGGACTGTGTCCAACACCATGTGCTTGCATCCACCCCAGCAGTTTAGTACAATGCCTGGCACATAGTAAACGCTTAACAAATGCCACAATCATCATTACGTGAATGCTGAACTCCTAAGGCAGAAATCCATGATTGTTCCCATTGAGGACAATGAGCCTATTCCTCTCCCTTGCTCACATGGTAACAATGGCAGCTGATGGATATTTGGGTCCTGTCTCTGCCTTCAACATCCACATTCTCCCAGACTCAGTTTTCTATTCCCAGGAGCAGTCCCAGTGGCAGTCCATCTCAACTCACAGGCTCTGGTATGGCTCTGTATAGACTAGAGAATGAGTCAGGTGAACCTTAAATGGCTGGTTATTAAAATAGCTGTTGGGTATTCTTGTATGGAATTAGAAAGAAAAGTAATTTTCCACCATCTCCTCCCTCTGAAGCAAAAGAGTATAACTCAGAAAATCTGGCTCACCTCCAGTTTGGGCTCATCCACCTCGCCTTTGTAAGTCAGGGTGATAAAATCCAGAAAAATGGAAATCCCAAAGTCCACTGTCTTGAAAAACCTGGTAGGCTGGGAAGCTGCCCGCTATTTGACTTGTTCATTCCTTCTATGTTTCTCTAGAGGATATGTGTTTACCGAGCCTGCGTTCAACACGCCCTTCTCCATTCTACTCTTCAAAATATAATACTGGGAGTCCTGAAATAATCTTTTTACATATTTACTGTGGCACTTCTTCATTTTTCATGATGAATTACCTCACGAAAAAGATTCATTCCATATGGTAGGCAAGATTTTATGTTTTTCCTTCAGGAAGACTGCTGCAGGAAAATCAGATTTTTTTTTCCATTTCATGTGTATTATATATAATCTTTGACTAATACACAAGAGCCAGATGGCATTGCAAAAGGATAATAAATATATCCACAGTGAAGTTTCTGAAGTATGAAATAGACTACAGGGGAGAGAGGAAGACTCACCTTATTTTATTTTTTTGTAGGAAAAGTATGAAATACTCTTGTTATAAATATATTTAGATGGGATAGTCCTTGGGCTACCATCATCTTTGTTCAAACACCTTGTAATGCCTGAAGAAATACAGCTTTGGGGCAATAACATACAAATGAGTAGCAGTGTCCAAGGGGCAGATCATAATTTTAACTTTGATTCTTCCATTGAGACTGGCTTTTGATACAACCCACTTACCCAACTTTTACTCTCTCTCCCTTTTTATTTAATGGTATTTTTTAAGTGCTTACTATGTGACAGGCACTGTAATACGCACTGAGATAGATGCAAGCTAATCAGTTTGGACCCAGTCCATGACCCACATGGGGCTTACAGTCTTAATCCCCATTGCTTTGCACACAGTAAGCGCTTAACAAATACCATCATTATTATTATTTTACAGATGAGGTAACTGAGGCACAGAGCAGTGAAGTGACTTGCCCAAAGTCACACAGCAGACAAGTAGTGGATCTGGTATTGGAACTCAGGTCCTCTGACTCTCAGGCCCATGGTCTTTCAACTAGGCCACACTACTTTCTTGATACCTATATTTCTTTGTATGCAAAAATGGGAAACAAAGGGAACCATTAGATGCTGTGTAACCTTAACTCACTCAATCAATCATTTATTGAGCACTTACTTTGTGCAGGGCACTGTACTAAGAACTTGGGAGAGTACAAACAACAGTATAACAGATACCTTCCCTGTTCTCAATGAATTTACAGGCTAGAGGGGGTGACGGTTATTAACATATAAAAATTATGGATTTGTACATAAGTGCTGTGAGGCTGGGGGCAGGGGTGAAGCAAGTCAGGCTGACACAGAAGGGAGTGGGAAAAGAGAAATGAGGGCTTAAGTAAGGGAAGGCCCCTTGAAGGAGATGTGCCTTCAGTAAGGCTTTGAAGGTGGGGAAAGTAATTGAGAGATATCTGGCAAAACTGAGAATATTGAGTTCTGAGAAAATGTGAAGACTGGGAATGCCTGGATATTGTCACCATCCTCGCTCTTTTGAGAATGGTCCAGTGATGGTCTAATGATATTTAGTGCCATCATCCATTGTTAGGAAAAAAAAATGATGCAGGTCAGGCCTTTCCATTAGAAGAGCTTGCTAAGGCAATTTTGTCTCCTACATCTATTGAGGGGATGCCTGGGAATATTGTTTGATGTAGAATTTACATGGTTTATACTTAGCATTAGCAAAATATATATTAGCAAAATGTATATTTCATATACATATAGCTCAAAGATATATAAAGTAAGCAGCCAATTTCCTAGAGACATTGAGGCCTCTGAAAGTCAGAATGGACAAGCATCTCATACAAGTTGTTGTTGACAATGCTACCATCCTTCTTGTTTCACAATAAGCCTGCAATATTGGCATTATCTTCAACTCATCTCTCTCATTCTACCCACATAATCAATCAACTCTCGGATTCTGTCAAGTCACCAGAAGTCCTATCTGTTCTACCGTCTTAGCACTCCAGACTCTGCCCTTGCTCTCCATCCAAAGCACTACCATGCTGGTCCAAGCACTTGTCATATCATTAGTGCTACAGACTCCTTACTGATGCCCCTGCCTCCAGCTTCTACCCTATCCAGTCCATACTTCACTCTGATTCCCAGATCATTTTTCTAAAAAATCATTCTGCACACATTCTCCAATCCTTAAAAATCTGCATCAGCTGCCCATCCATCTCTGCATCAAGTAAAAACTGATTAACATTGGTTTCAAATCACTTGATTAGCTTTCTCCCTCCCATCTCATCCTCATTCCTCTCCCACCTGCTCATGCTCTTCCTCCTGCTTGGAACTCCCTCCCCTTTCATATCTCACAAACCACTACTCTCCCCATCTTCAAAGCCCTGTTGAAGTCATATCTCTTCCATGCAGCCTTCCCTGACAAACCTTTCATCTCGCCAACCTATTCTCTCTCCCTTCTGCATTGCTTCTGCATATGGTTCAGTACCCTGAAGTACTTTTACAATCACCCCATCCCACTCCCAGAGCACATATGTACATTGTCTTACACACTATTGCTTTCTCTATCTGTAATTATTTTTACTATTCATCTTCCCCATTAGATTGTAAGCTCCTTGAGGATAGGGGTCATATCTACCAACTCTACTGTACTCTCTCCTAAGCACTTAATACAGTCCTCTGTGCCCAGTAAATACCCAATAAATACCACTGAGTGATTGGAAGGTGAAGCTATTGAAAAAGAGACAGAATTTGGAAAGTTTTAAAAGGTAAAGGTGGTAATGAACAGATGATTAACCAATCTTATTTAATCAGTCATATCTATTAAGCACTTACTGTGTGCAGAGCACTGTACTAAACACTTAGGAGAGTACAATATAACTAGGTTGGTCAGCATGTTCCCTGCCCACAATGAGCTTACAATCTAGAATGGGAGATGGACATCAGTATAAATAAATAATTGATGACTATGTACATACATGCTATGAGACAGAGAGGGGATAAATAAAGGGTGCAAATCCAAGTTCAAGAGTGACACAGAAGGGAGAGGGAGAAGAGAAAATGAGGGCTTGGTCAGGGAAGGCCTCTTGAAGGAGATGTGCTTTCAATAAGTCTTTGGAGGTGGGGAAAGCGATAGTTGGCTGGATATTGAGAGGGAGGATGTTCCAGGCAAGAGGCAGGATATGGACGAGTGGTCGGTGGTGAGGTAGATGAGATTGAGGTACAGTGAGTATGTTGGCATTAGTGGAATCATGTGTGCTGTCTGGGTTGTAGTTGGAAATCAGAGAGGTAAGGTAGGAGAGGGCAAGGAGATTGAGTGCTTTAAAATCTATATTAAGGAATTTTTGTTTGTGTAGGTGGGTGGGCAATCACTGGAGCTTATTGAGGAGTGGGGAAAGATGGCCTGAAAGGTTTTGTAGAAATTAATCATGGCACATAATGCAATGTGGACTGGAGTGGGAAGAGACAGGAGGCAAGGAGGTCAGAAAGTAAGAAGTGATACAGTAATCAAGGTGGGTTAGGATTGGTGCTTGGATTAATGTGGTAGCAATCTGGATGGAGAGGAAAGGGTGGATTTTAGTGGTATTGGGAAGATTGAATCAACAGTATTTGGTGACAGATTGACTCTGTGGGTTGAATGAGAGAGATGAGTCAAGGACAACACCAATGTTATGTGCTTGTGATACAGGGAGGATGGCGGTGCTGTCTATGGTGATGGGAAAGTCAGGGACAGGACAGGGTTTGGGTGGGAAGATGAATTCTCTTTTGGATAGGTTAAGTCTGAAGTGTTGGTGGAACATACATGTTGAGATGTCCTGAAGGCAGGAAGAAATATGAGACTGCATAGAAGGAGAGTGCTCTGTACAGTACTCTACGCATAGTAAGTGCTTAATAAATATGAGTGAATGAATGAATGAGAGAAATCAAGGTTGGAGATACAGATTTGAGAATCATCTGTAAAAAGATGGCAGTTGAAGCCATGGGAGTGAATGACTTTTCCAAGATAGTGGGTATAGATGGAGAAAAGAAGGGGACCCGGAACTGAACCTTGAGGGACTCCCACAGTTAGAGGGTGGGAAGCAGAGGAACCACCTATGAAAGAGACAGAAGAAGTGGCCAGAGAGATGAAAGGAGAACCAAGAGAGGTCAGAGTCAATGAAGCCAAGGTGGGATAATGTTTTCAGAAGAAGGGGATGGTCAACGGTGTTGAAGGCAGCTGAGAGGCCGAGGAGGATTGGGATGGAGTAGAGGGTGTTGGATTTGGCAAGATGGAGATCACTGATGTCTTTTGAGAGAGCAGTTTCAGTGGAATGAGGAAGGCAGAAGCCACATTGGAAGGTGTCAAGGAGAGAATCAGAGGAGAGGAAGTGGAGACAGTGGGTGTACACAACCACACCTTTTCCTCAGCTCTCCCTTCCCTCCCTGTGGCCCCGACTCACTCCTTTTCCTCTACCCCACCTCCCCGCCCCATAGTACTTGTGTATATATGCACATATCTATAATTCTATTTATTTATATCACGGCCTGTTTACTTTTTTGATGTGTATATATCTATAATTCTATATTGATGCCTGCTTAGTTGTTTTGATGTCTGTCTCCCCCCTTCTAGACAGTAAGTCCAGTGTGAGTAGGGATTGTCTCTCTTTACCGCTGAACTGTATTTTCCAAGCACTTAGTACAATTCTCTGCACATGGTAAGTGCTCAGTAACTACAATTGAATGAATGAATGAATGAAAGAGTGTGAAGGGAAATTGCAGGAGGGAGATGAAGCAATAACTGGAGGGAGATGTGGGGTAAAGGGAGGATTTTTTTACAATAGGAGAGACATGGGCATGTTTGAAAACAGTGGGGAAGAAGGACAGTGAACAGTTGAAGATGGTGATCAGGGAGGGAAGAAGGAAGGGGGCAAGCATTTTGATAAAGTACGAAGGGATGGAATTGGGGGCACAGATAAAAGAGGTAGATTTTCAGAGGAGGTGGGAGATCTCCTCCTGAGACATTGCAGGGAAAGATGGGAGAGCTGAAGAAGGGGCAGAAGGAGGGAGGGACTAGAGAGGAATAGGGGAGATTTTAGGGAGATCATACCTGATGGTTTAAATTTTCTCAATAAAGTTATGTGGTCAGGTCATTAGGGGAAAGAGATGGGGAGGCCAGGTTTGAAGTGGGAATTAAATGTTTGAAACAACTGGCAAGGGCAATGAGCGTGGGAGTCAATAAGAATGGGGAAATATTGTTGTTGGGCAGAGGAGAGCAAGAGTAAAATCAGGCAAGGATGGATTTGAGGTGGACGAGGTTGAGCTGAAATCAGGATTTCTGCCAGCAGCACTCTGGAGCTGGTGCACAGGAGGAAAGGAAGTCTACTGTAGTGGTGGGTATGTGATATGAGATTAGCAAAAAGATAGGAGAGAGAGTTGAATACAGCAGGCAGGGTGGGAGCAAAGGTATCAATTTAATCATCAAAAGAAGTTAGTATGGGTATGGAGACTAAATGAGACATGATGATAGTGTGATTCAAAGTCATGGTATGTCCCAGTGAAATATGACTAGTATTGGGAGCGGGGGAACGGAGCAGGGAGTGGGGATTTGAACCCTGGTTTTTCATGTTAAGCTTAAGAGAACCAAGAGAAGAAATCCAAAAGATAGCTCTGGAAACTATTTTATCACATCATGTGAGGTCAGTAGTAAAAAGTAAAAATGAGAGTCATTCACACAAGGAGCAGCGTGGTCTAGCAGAAAGATCATGGGCCTGCGAGTCAGAGGATCTGAGTTTTAATCCTGGCTCTACTGCTTACCTGAGTGACCTTGGGCAAGTCACTTAACTTCTCTGTGCCTCAGTTTCCTCATCTATAAAATGGGAACTCAATTCCTGTTCTCCCTCCTACTTGGACTGGGAGTTCCATGTATGACAGGGACTATTGCTCCAGCTGGAAGATGATGGACAGGAATAGGAGGGCACAAGTAGTGCTGAGCATAATGGTAGGGCTACCATCAATTCCTCTGAAGAGGTTCTCAGTACTGTGTCCATCCTGAACACAGAACAGTGCTTGACATATTGTGAGTGCTTAATAAATAGAATAGTAGTAATAATAATAATGCACATGGATGGATGAATGTGGTTTCCCACTGTGTTAACCACTGAATAAGCTTTGGTCTGGTAATGAATAATTTGGGCATTTTTTGAGGCCTTACAATGTGGCAAGCACTGGATTAAGCACTGGAAAAGATACAAGATAATCAGGTCCCACATGGGCTTACAGTCTAAGTAGGAGGGAGAACAGGAATGAATCCCCATTTTGCAGATGAAGTAAATGAGGCACAGAAAAGTTAAGTGAGTTGTCCCAGATCACACAGCAGGTAGGTGACAGAATTAGGATTAGAACCCAAGTCATCTGGCTTCAAAGTCCATGCCCTGTCCACTAGACCATGCTGCTTTTAAGTATTGAGAACATTTTCAAAGGAATTGATGGAAGCCCTACCATTAGGCTCAGCACTAATTGTACCCTCTTGTTCCTGCCCATCACCTTCGTGCTGGAGCAATAGGTGTAACAAGGGAATAGATGGGCAGGGGTGCAGCACCTGGCAAAGTGTACACAATAATTTTACATGCAAAAGCCATTTATGTCCTGAAAATAGTGCCAAGGCTGTATTGCCTCACTATAGAGAAGGAGTCACATGCCAGAGTAGCTAATCAATAGCTGCTGAGGTCTTTACTGCCCATGTTAGTCAGCTACTTTCAGGGTTCCTCTGGAGCCTGTCCAGCACATGAAACAACATAGGTGATTGTGGTCAGAGTTCTTCACCAACCCATCTTGATGACCCCCACATCGAGCTGAAACATGGGCTTGTCTTTTGTGGGGCATCCACATAATCCAGCACATGAAACATCATAGGTGATTCTGGTCATAATTTCTCACTGCCCCATCTTGTTGACCCCCCACATCGAGCTGAGACGTGGGCCTGTCTTTTGTGAGGCATCCACGTAAGGAGAGAAGTCGCAGTGGACCTTTCCAGTTCTAGAGTAAGAGTGATAACTGAGATGTTTGTTAAGAGCCTACTTTGTGCTACTTTGTAGATACAATATAATTAGGTCAGATCCAGTCCCTGACTCACAGCGGCTCACAGTCTAAGGGACAGGGAGAACAGACAGTGCAACCACATTTTCTTAGGAGAAGCAGCATGACTCAGTAGAAAGAGCCCTGGCTTTGGAGTCAGAGGTCATGGGTTCAAATCCCGGCTCTGCCAATTGTCAGCTGGGTGACTTTGGGCAAATCACTTAACTTCTCTGTGCCTCAGTTACCTCAACTGTAAAATGGGGATTAATACTGTGAGCCACCTGTGGGACAACCTGATCACCTTGTAACCTCCCCAGTGCTTCGAACAGCGCTTTGCACATAGTAAGTGCTTAATAAATGTCATTATTATTATTATTTTACAGATGAGGAAATGGGGATACAGAGACGTTAAGTGATTTGCCTAGGGTCACACAGCAGGTAAGTTGAAGAGTAGGGTTTTGAACTAAGATCTTCTGACTCCAAGGCCTGTTCTCTTTCCATTAGGCCATGCTGCTTTTCATTGGAGTGCAGTATATGGGGTGGAACATAATTCAAGACAGAACAGAGGCGAGGACAAAGGAGTGGCCAAAGGAGATCAAAGAGAGTCCAAAAAGGGCTCATTGGAGATGTTGAGGTTGGAAAGGTCTAGGCTAGCTCAGAGGACTCTGAGCAGTCCAGAAGTATGAGTCTAGTAAAGAAAGTATTAGCATTAATTTGAGGAAAGGGTTATTGGAGATCAATTTGAGGAAAGGTTTGGGTTTCTTTGATGAGTACAAGGGATGAAAGCTAGATTGGAGAGGCTAAAGGAATGAGTGGCTTGAGAGAAAGTAACAGCAACAGGATTTTGGGGGCATTCAAGAAACTGTTATTTATACCAGTTCTTATTCTGCCAAGAAAGGACTATGACCAAAGCATTTCCTTGAAAATTACCACTGGTCTTTTACTCCAGTAGTTTCTGTGACTGAGGGATTCATGAAAAAACACTTTCCCTGAGGGGTGCGGTGACTGGGCTGGGACTCTAAGACCAGGGTCCTTTTGTTTCAGTTTCCCCTCTAAGAGGCCCTGGAATATCACCTCACTTCCCTGCAAAATGGAAATCTTGTCCGTTTCCTCCCTTAGAAGAAGCACTGTTTTTTGTTTTTGGTTAATTTTATTTTTTTGAGATACACAGGACCTTTGACTTTCTTGGAAGACGAGCTTTAGAAATGCAATTTGATCCTATCATCTAGACTGCAAGCTCATTGTGGGCAGGGAACATGTCTGCTAGGTGTTTCATTATACATTCATAAGGACTTGGTACAGTGCTGTGTACATAGTAAGCACTCAAAAAAGCCCACTGATCAATTGTCTTTCTGATGGACACTAATGCAGGCAGAAGGAGACCAAGTTCATATTAATTTCTTTCTTCCCCTCTAGACTGCAAGCTCATTATGGGCAGGGAACATACCCGCTAATTCTGTTGTGCTGTACTCTCCCAAGTGCTCAGTACAGTGCTCTGCTCAAAGCACTCACTAAATATGATTGATTGTTTGTCCCCAGAACATGCCCAGTGTGGCTCACCTCTTCTCAATCATCCCCTCTACGATCCTCCCTGTTCTTGGACTCCTTCAGACTGAAATGGCCAAGGCAGGTGGGGAGGGGTGGGTTAATTGTGAAAGCTGTCTTTCTGACATGGACACTTGTCAAGTTGAGACAGTATTGTGGTTGCCAGCTCATCTCACATGGATTTCTGTGAAGCCAAGGGGCACTAATAAATTTCAGTCATCACCAACCCAGCCAAATTCAGTGACCTCAGTGCCTGAGAGACAAAAAGTTCTGTGGCCTCTTACCAATCTCCTGGGTCATCCAGGCCTCCACCAGCTTTAATTAAACATATAAAAATGTAAAATAACATGACTCAATCCATAAAGCGAAGTCCCGGAATGATCCAAGAATGGTATGTGTAGTAAGGGAGTTTGTCTCATTCCGCAGTTACATAAGGTTTCCCTCTATAGAAAGTTCGGGAAGGATGGTGGAAAGAGAGCGAACTCCAGAAACAGTTTCATGCTCACGAGATCCATCTGCCAGAGCACAGTTTCATATTCGGGGAAAATAATCTCCCCGGGGGTAAATAATTGGTTGAAGATAGTGAATGAGACTTGGATGGAAAATTGGAGGGTGTGGCCCTAAGAAAAGTGCTACCTGTCTGGTGAGGGAAGATAGAGAAGACTCTGATATTCAATTAGAAAGCAAAAAGTGTATGTTTGGCTGATTAAATGTTCTTTTGGTGGAAGCATCACCACTACCTTATAAATCAACAAGCAGAGCCTCACGCACACTCTGGGAAAACATTTTAAGCGAAGCAACTATATTGTCTGGAAACAGGGCTGCACTATGTTACAATTACTTGGTGAGTGGGTGTGCGAATGTGTGGTTAATTGTGTGGAATGAAGTTAATCAGATGATAAGTTTAACAGGGGGAAAAAACTGAAATGGCAATGATTTTAGAATTTTGTGTTAGAGGAAAAAAAATGACTTTGAAACATAATTCACATGTCTTGTAATACTGAAGCATGAAATTCCCATGGAGACGAAGCCTAGCCAAGAGTGAATTGGAGTGAAAAGGGGCAGTGGTACCCAATTACTTGGTTTCAGGTGTGGGTGGGCACCAAACCAATACAGTCTGTGGATCCTGACAAGAATGTGGAATAGATTCAGGCTGTGCTGACTGAGAGAAACTGAAGTGGACCCAGGCCTGTTTTCTTGGGATCTGGATGTCCAAGCACCATATTTTCAGGGGTGTCCCAGTGGTTCCCAGAGAGCGCTCTGAACTTGAAATCCAGACTCATGTCCTGGATGACTCTGAGTCTAGCCCCAGCCCCAGATAGTTGGCAATGAATGGCTCTGCTGGGAGCATTCATCCTAGCTCGGCATCGGCCCAGCTTAACCAAACCTATGGATGCAGACCCCATGAGGTGAGATGACACTCCACCTGGAAGGAGTAATTTACATGAGAGGGGGCAAGAAAAGGGGGTAGAGGGAGGTCCCTTCTAGACAGTAAGCCCACTGTGGACAGGGATTGTCTCTCTTTATTGCTATATTGTACTTTCCAAGAGCTTAGTACCATGCTCTGCACACAGTAAGTGCTCAATAAATACAATTGAACAAAAGCTTGAGGCTTGGCATGAGTCACCTGAGACTGATGGGCCCGGGTCTCTGTCTCTTCTCTCCTGGTCACACACTGATGAAGTGTTGGCTGGCAGGTGTGCTGTTCCTCTATTATTCATTCATTCATTCATTCAATCATATTTATTGAGCGCTTACTGTGTGCAGAGCACTGTACTAAGCACTTGGGAAGTACAAGTTGGCAACATATAGAGACGGTCCCTTCCCAACAGTGGGCTCACGGTCTAGAAGGGGGAGACAGAGAACAAAACAAACCATATTAACACAATAAAATAAATAGACTAAATATGTACAAGTAAACTAAATAAATAGAGTAATAAATACTGTGGTGTGTGGTGCTGTGGGGAAGGAAAGGAGGTAAGGCGGGGGGATGGAGACAGGGAGGAGGGGGAGAGGAAGGCGGGGGCTCAGTCTGGGAAGGCCTCATGGAGGAGGAGAGCTCTCAGTACGGCCTTGAAGGGAGGAAGAGAGCTAGCTTGGCTGATGGGCAGAGGGAGGGCATTCCAGGCCATTCCAGGGGATGACGTGGGGCAGGGGTCGACGGCGGAACAAGCGAGAATGAGCCATAGTGAGGAGATCAGCGGCAGTGGAGCAGAGGGTGCGGGCTGGGCTGTAGAAGGAGAGAAGGGAGGTGAGGTAGGAGGGGGCGAGGTGATGGAGAGCTTTGAAGCCCAGGGTGAGGAGTTTCTGCCTGATGCGTAGGTTGATTGGTAGCCACTGGAGATTTTTGAGAAGGGGAGTAACATGCCCAGAGCGTTTCTGCACAAAGATGATCCAGGCAGTGGCGTGAAGTATAGACTGAAGTGGGGAGAGACACGAGGATGGGAGATCAGAGAGGAGGCTGATACAGTAATCCTGACGGGTTAGGATGAGAGCTTGAACGAGCAGGGTAGCAGTTTGGATGAAGAGGAAAGAGCGGATCTTGGCAATGTTGTGGAGCTGAGACCGCCAGGTTTTGGTGATGGCTTCGATGTGAGGGCTGAACGAGAGAGTGGAGTCGAGGATCACACCCAGGTTGCGGGCTTGTGAGACGGGAAGGATGATAGTGTCGTCAACAGTGATGGGAAAGTCAGAGAGAGGGCAGGGTTTGGGAGGGAAGACAAGGAGTTCAGTCTAAGACATGTTGAGTTTTAGGTGGTGGGCAAACATCCAGATGGAGATGTCCTGAAGGCAGGAGGAAATGCAAGCCTGGAGGGAGGGAAAGAGAGCAGGGGCAGAGATGTAGATTTGGGTGTCGTCAGCGTAGAGATGATAATTGAAGCCGTGGGAGTGAATGAGGTCACCAAGGGAGTGAGTGTAGATTGAGAACAGAAGGGGACCAAGAACTGAACCTTGAGGAACCCCTACAGTAAGGGGATGGGAGGGGGAGGAGCAGCCTGCAAAAGAGACTGAGAATGAACGACCGGAGAGATAAGAGGAGAACCAGGAGAGGATGGAGTCTGTGAAGCCAAGGATGGATAGGGTGTTGAGGAGAAGGGGGTGGTCCACAGTGTCGAAGGCAGCTAAGAGGCCAAGGAGGATTAGGATAGAGTATGAGCCGTTGGATTTGGAAGTGGGAGGTCATTGGTGACCTTTGAGAGGGCAGTTTCCATGGAATGTAGGGGACGGAAGCCAGATTGGAGGGGGTCGAGGAGAGAGTTGGTGTTGAGGAATTTGAGGCAGCGCGTGTAGACGACTTGTTCAAGGAGTTTGGAAAGGAATGGTAGGAGGGAGATGGGGCGATAACTAGAAGGTGAGGTGGGGTCAAGAGAGGGTTTTTTTAGGGTGGGAGAGACATGGGCATGTTTGAAGGCAGAGGGGAAGGAACCAGTGGAGAGGGAGTGGTTGAAGGTGGAAGTTAAGGAGGGGAGAAGGGACGGAGCAAGAGATTTCATGAGATGAGAGGGAATGGGGTCAGAAGCACAGATGGCCGGAATAGCACTTGAGAGGAGGGAGGAGAGCTCCTCTGAGGATACTGCTGGGAAGGATGGGAGAGTAGCAGAGACTGTTGAGAGCTGGGGGGTTGGAGAAGGGTGGGGAGTGACTTTGGGGAGGTCAGACCTGACCTCTATTAACCTAGCACCAATCAATCGGTGGAATTTATTGAGCCCTTAACTGTGCACAGAACATAGTACTAAGCACTTGGGAGACTATTATACAACAAGATTGGGAGTTCCCTGCCCACAATATTCCCTGCCCACAAGGAGTTTATTGTCTAGAGTGAAGCACCATGGCATAGTGGACAGAACATGGGCCTGGTAATCAGAAGGTCATGGGTTCTAATCCCAGCTCTGGGCAAATCATTTCACTTCTTTGGGCCTCAGTTACCTCATCTGTAAAATGGGGATTGAGACTGTGAGTCCCATGTGCAACAGGCACTGTGTCCAACCCAATTTGCTTGTATCCACCCCAGCACTTTGTACAGTTTCTGGTCCATA
This sequence comes from Tachyglossus aculeatus, assembly GCF_015852505.1. Lineage (NCBI taxonomy): Eukaryota > Metazoa > Chordata > Mammalia > Monotremata > Tachyglossidae > Tachyglossus > Tachyglossus aculeatus. The sequence continues at coordinate 51,143,055 of NC_052072.1, forward strand.
TTAAGGACTTAAATACCATAATTATTATTATTAGAGGGGAAGATACACATTATTTTTTATTATATAAATTGTTATAGTGTATATATTATATAGTATATTGTTCTATAGTATTTATCTATATATAATATGTTATATTGTACTCTCCCAAGCACTTAGTGCATTGCTCTGCACACAGTAAGTACGATTGAATGAATGCACATTAGAATAAATTGCAGATATGTACATAAACACTCTGGGGCTGAGGGTGAATATCAAGTGCTTAAAGAGTATAGACCCAAGTGCATAGCCAGATGGAGTAGGAGAAATGAGGGCTTAATCAGGGAAAGCTTTTTGGAGGATATATAATTTTTATAAGGCTTTGAAGGTGGGGAATGTTGTGGTCAGTTGGATACAAATGGGGAGGGAGTTTCAGGCCAAAGGGATGACATGAGCCAGGGGTCAGTGTCAAGATAGATGAAACAGAGTTATTGTGAGTAGGTAGGTGTAAGAGGAATAACGTATGCGGACTGGGTTGTAGAAGGAAATCAACGAGGAAAGGTAGGAGAGGGAGAGATGATTGAGTGCTTTAAACCTGATTGGAAGGAGTTTCTGTTTGACGTGGAAATGGATAGGCAACCCCTGGAGGTTCTTGAGAAGTGGCAAGACATAGTCTGCATGGAATTTTAGAAAGATGATGCAGTCAGCAAAGTATGAACTGGAATTGAGGGGAGACAAGAGGAAGAGAGATCAGCAAAAAGGTTGATTCAGTGGTCGAAGGGGGTTATGATAAGTACTTGGATCAGCATAGCACCAGTTTGGATAGGGAGGAAAAAGTGGATTTTAGAGGGATAGGAGGAGAACCAGGAGAGAAGAGTGTTCATGAAGCCAGAATTGGATAATGTTTCTGGGAGGAGGGAGTTGTTCCCGTTTTCAAAGGCAGCTGAAAGGTTGAGGAGGATTAGGATGGAGTAGGGGCCATTGACCCCTCTTACGTCACATCTGAAGAGTTTCCAGTACTCTACCAATCCCAGCTACGGGAAGGAGAGTCAAGCAGAGGCATATCCATTACATTCCTAGCTTGGGTAGTGGCTAGTGAGTGGAAAGCAATCTGCTACAAGTCAAAACTCACCCGTGCTGGGCCACAGTGGCATGGGAGAGAGTCCAGGGCAGAGACTCAAGCTTACTGCGCTGAAGGAGGCAATGGTAAACCATTTCCGTATTTTTACCAAGGAAACTCTAAGGATACACTACCAGAACGATTGCAGATGGAGGTGGGGCATTCATTCCCAGACTGAGCCCCTTCCTTCCTCTCCCCCTCGTCCCCCTCTCCATCCCCCCATCTTACCTCCTTCCCTTCCCCACAGCACCTGTATATATGTATATATGGTTGTACATATTTACTACTCTATTTATTTATTTATTTTACTTGTACATTTCTATCCTATTTATTTAATTTTGTTGGTATGCTTGGTTCTGTTCTCTGTCTCCCCCTTTTAGACTGTGAGCCCACTGTTGGGTAGGGACTGTCTCTATGTGTTGCCAATTTGTACTTCCCAAGCGCTTAGTACAGTGCTCTGCACATAATAAGCGCTCAATAAATACGATTGATTGATTGATTGATTGATTCAATCGTATTTATTGAGCACTTACTGTGTGCATAGCACTGTACTAAGCGCTTGGGAAGTACAAGTTGGCAACATATAGAGACAGTCCCTACCCAACAGCTGGCTCACAGTCTAGAAGGGGGAGACAGACAACAAAACAAAACATATTAACAAAATAAAATAAATAGAATAAATTACGTACAAGTAAAATAGATAAATAGAGTAATAAATATGTACAAACATACATACAAATATACAGGGGCATTCTGGGAGAGATGCGTTCATGGCGTTGCTATGGGTCAGAGACAACTCGACAGCATAAGACAAGACAAGGAGCCAATGTATTTGGCAAGAAAGAGGTCATTGGTGACCTTAGAGAGGGTGGTTTCTATGGAGTGAAGGGGGCAGAAGTCAGGTTGAAAGGAGTAAAGGAGAGAATTGGAGGAGAAAAAGTGGAGGCAGTGAGTGTAGACAACTCGCTTGAGGAGTTAGGAAACGAATGGTAGGAGGGAGTTGGGGTGATTACTGGAGGTAGCTGTGAGGTCAAGGGAAGGTTTTCTAATTCTCACCTCACCCTTGCTAGAAACATTTCATTTCCCTAACAAGAAAATTTCTCCCTGAGACCCATTCTGAGATGCGCACAATCAGCTCTCTGCCTCTGACTTTACCTTACCAATCTCCTAATGCAACCCCATACACCCACTCTGCCCTTCCAATGCCAATCTACTTTCTGTACTTTGATCTTGTCATACCCATTGCTGACCCCTTGTCCATGTCCTCCTTTGGCCCTGGAATTCCCTCCCCTTTCATATCTGACAGTCCACTACTCTCCCCATCTTCAAAACCCTCCTAAAAATCACATCTCCTCCAAGAGGCCTGACCTGACTAAGCCCTCATTTCTCCTATACACTTTCCCCCTTGTGTCACCTATGCACTTGGCTGTGTACCCCTTAAGAACTTTGATACTCACCCCAGTCCCACGGCCTTTATCTGTTCACTCTACTATTTAGTTTACAATATTTGTTAAGTGCTTACTGTGTGTCGAGCACTGTTCTTAACACTGGGGTTGATGAGAGTTAATCAGGCCTAACCCATATGGGGTGCAAAGTCTAAGTAGAATGGAGAACAGCTACTGGATTCCCATTTTGCAGTTAAGGAAACAGGAACAGAGAAGTTAAGCTACTTGCCCAAGGTTACACAGCAAGCAAGTGGCAGAGCCGGGATTAGAACCTGGGCTTCCAGGCCTGTGCTTTATCCACTGGGCCACACTGCTTCCCTACTTAACTTTACCATGTGGCTAACTATATCCCCTACCTGTAATTTAGTTTAATGCCTGTCTACCCCGTAAACTGTAAACTCCTTGTGGGAAGGTATCACATCTACCATCTCTATCATGTTGCTCTTCCCAAGCACTTAGTACAGTACTCTGAACACAGTAAGCATTCAATAAATACCATTGATTTATTGATTGATTTTTTCCTTAGCCAGAAGTTTCACCCCCTGCAGGGAGCTGGAGGGGAGCAAGGGGTCTGAATGGATGATGCCTTCTCCTCCCCGTCATCGCTGCTTTCTCAAAGCTCCTCCATCTCACTCACAGTGACTAAGCCTGACCCTAAGCCCACTGTAACCTTGGCAATATGGAGAGCCAGGTGAACCTTGGGACCTAAAGTCTGGTTTCATTTCTACTTAGGGCTGTAAAACACATAATCTCTTCCCTCCTCACAAAAAAAAAAAATGGACTATTGGTGGCTTTTGACTCTATCCAAGAGAATAACACTTTGAAGGAATAGTGAACATGACTCAGAAACTAGAAAAGAGGAATTGCCTTGAAATAGATGACCTGGGTTTAAAAGTTGATGGAAACCATGATTCACAAAATGCATTGTGGGCTTTGCCAAACCGCAAACATTTATAAACTGATTGTAGGTGTCTGCCAAACCCCAAAACACCAGGATGCTCTGATCCCTATTAAAAATATATAAAATTATATGGGTCATGAACAGAGTTTCTCGTTTCTTGATATATTCAGTTTTCTTCCAGACTCACTGGGAAGCACAAATGTCTTAGTCATATCACCTAACCCTCTTAATAGCCTGCGTCTCAAATTCGAAGTTGGGGTTGGGCAGGTTGGTTTCTGATGGTGAGAGATCATGAATCCTGGGTCCAAGGTCCTGCCTTCCATCTGACAGATTTTGTGAGTTTGGGCAAGTCTGTAGATAAGTCCCTCTTGATCTCAGTCCTTGCCCCTTGAATACCCACAACAAAAGTGTGAGTCTTGCCACCAATGAACACTGGTAAAATGTTTGAAATGACTGATAAAAAGGAGAATAGAAACATAAACTATTCACTCATAAACACTTAGGATTCTACTACACCTTCCAGTGAGGTGCACAAACTATTCACTAGTACACACTTAGGATACTACTACACCTTCCAGTGAGGTGCAGCATAGAAAACACTCAGAACAAAGGCTCACTCACTCCAGGCACATCTCTATTATTTCCACTCCCTGGGGTTCCAGTATACCCACCATGTGTAAACAGCCAAGGAAATAAGCAGCACAGCTTTCATTCAGCTTATATCCCCTGGTTCCCTGTGATGTGAGGGAGAAGCCTCACTCCCTGCCCACTCCCTTTTTGCCCCTTGATCTTTCCCCTTCTTCTTTGCCCACCATCCCTACTGTCTTTTTCATATAATTAGGGATTTACTAACTTCCTCGAAGGACCTGACTTTCCGCTTTCTTTTCCTTTCTGATTAAGCTAGTCGGTCTACTCCCGTCCTCTGTTCTCTTGCCCCTAGTCTGCCCTTCATTTCTCCTTACCCATACCAAGACTTGGGACGGATAACAAATAGTTGGGTCTTAATAATAATAATAATAATAGTAATGGCATTTATTAAGTGCTTACTATGTGCAAAGCACTGTTCTAAGCACTGGGGAGGTTACAAGGTGATCAGGTTGTTCCACGGCGGGCTCACAGTCTTCATCCCCATTTTACAGATGAGGTCACTGAGGCACAGAGAGGTTAAGTGACTTGCCCAAAGTCACACAGCTGACAAGTGGTGGAACTGGGATATGAACCCATGACCTCCGACTCCAAAGCCCGTGCTCTTTCCACTGAGCCATGCTGCTTCTCTAATAATAATGACATTTTTTAAGCGCTTACTATGTGCAAAGCACTGTTCTAAGCTCTGGGGGGGATACAAGGTGATCAGGTTGTCTCACTTGGGGCTCAGTCTTGATCCCCATTTTACAGATGAGGTAACTGAGGCCCAGAGAAGTTAAGTGGCTTGACCAAGGTCACACAGCTGACAAGTGGAGGGGCCGGGATTCGAACCCACGACCTCCGACTCCCAAGCCCGCAGTCTTCCCACTGAGCCACTCTCGAGTCACCATGTTGCAACTGGGGCTATAGAATCCGAGGGGATCAATTCATGTGTCAAACCAGCACTTGGAAAGAAAACACCTGAAGGTCTGGTTCAGGGTATGTGTCTCTAGCATAATATCAAAAATGACAACAAAATGTCATCACCCATTATAACCCACTCACTCGATTCTGAGGTGACTCCATCTAAGAAGATATGAATCATGAAGATTATTGCTCCATAGCTTGACTTGTGCTCTAAATTTTTCATGGAAGTCAGTTGACTTTTCATCATCTAAGGACAGAAGCAGCAGCAGCTGATGAGCTCTCCAGCTGGCTTGCCTTCTTCCTTCCTTCCAGGACTCACTTGTGGAAGAGTGACTGCCCCATTCCCATCAGCTCCTGCTCCCACCAGGGAAAGACTCCAACAGCAACAGCTTGACTTCTCATGCTGTTGAGAAGGTCACCGTTATGGCCGCAGCTGTGACTTTTATGACCGCTGGTCTGAGCTGTGAGGAGTCTGAGATCCCGATTTTCCTGTCATATTTATCATTGTTTCATCTAATAACTGTGGCATTTCTTAAGCGCTTATTATGTGCCAAGCAGTTCTAAGCACTGGAGTAGATATAAGATAATCAGATTGGACACAGTTCCTGTCCCATATGGAGCTCCCAGTCTAAGGAGGAGGAAGAACAGGTATTGAATACCCATTTTACAGATTAGGAAACTGAAGCACAGAGACTTCAAGTGACTTACCCAACATCACACAGCAGGCAAGTGATGGAGCTGGGATCAGAACTCAGGTCCTTTGACCCTTAGTCCCATGCTCTTCCCACTAAGCCACCCTGCTTCTCAGTCAGCAGCCTTCCTCTTGCCCCAGACAGGATAGGGAGCAGAGAAGGAATAAGACTGGGATGAACAAGTCACAGAAAGATCACTAGATCTTTCTAGAGATCTTCCCATGATAAAGAGCACACTATATGGCTCATATTAAATCCAGGCTTAAGCTTTCTAGGAGTACTGTAGACTGGAAGCTCTTTGAGAGCCAGAAATGTGACTGTTATATGGTACTCTCCCAAGTGCTTAGTATAGTGCCTTGCACATATTAAGTGCTCAATAAATATGATTGACTGACAATTGAATAAGTACTAAGGATTGCATATCTCCTAGCCTTTTTTCATATCTGTTCTCTTTTCAGGGGCTCTGGCAGAAGGACATAAATATATATTACAAAAAATGTGAACTGTACCAAAAGTAGAAATAGCAGCATGGTCTAGTAGAAAGAGCATCCGCCTGGGAGTCAGGATACCTGGGTTCCAAACTCAGCTCCACCCCTTGTCTGCTGTGGGACCTTGGGCAAGTCACTTAGCTTCTTTGTGCTTCAATTTCCTCATCTGTAAAATGGGGATTAAATACCTGTTTTCCCTCCCTCTTTGACTGTGAGCACTGTATGGGGCTGGGACTGTGTCTAATGTGGTTATACTGTCCATGGCCCAGCACTTGGCACAGTGCTTGGAAAATAGTAAATACTAAACAAATACCCTAATTATAAGAACAATTATTATTGTTATTATTATTATTATGGTTATTAGTAAATACAAAACAAATACCCTAATTATAAGAATGATTATTATTTTTATTATTATTTAAAGTATGGAGCACCAGTCCCCTATGGTTCACTGCACATAAAGGTAGAAATTAAAACTTGGATCAAGCCCTCCCACTAAATTAGCGTCCATGTACAGAGTTACCACCAGTCCCCAGATCTATCCTAGCCAAGCCACGGGTAGAAAGAAGTCCTGAGTGTGAAATAAAGAATATTCCAACCGTGGATTGCAAGCACATAGCAGGATAAACATTTCAGCTCCAGAGGGAACAATCCCATTTAAGGTGAATGGCAGAGCCCAATATGAACAGAGGCTCCTTTGTTGAGAAGTGGTAAGGTCTTGAATATGGTGTGGCTATTGGCTAATTGTATTACTTAGAGGTTAACTTAGAAAGCAGGGGGAAAAGTTAGATGTTAGAGGGATCATCCACAATATTAAGATGAATATCAAATTGGTCAACCATCAGGCAGTTCTTGTGAGCTCCTTGTCGGCAGGGAACATGCCTAACAACTCTGTTATATTGTACTCTCCTAAGCACTTAATACAGTGCTCTGCACAAATTAAGTGCTCTATAAATATGATTGATTGATTAATTCATTCATTCATTCCAAACATCCTTTTGTCACCGATAGAAACAGATTACTGGGCTGGGTGGAACATTGCTTTGACCGAGTAATGGTCTTGCTTATGCAATTTTTTAGAAGCCCATGAAATGCCACATACTTATCTCAAGGATAATGCAAAGATCCATCAGATTTATACTGAAAAATGATCTGAGCTCTCTCAGGAAAACTGCACAACCATTCCTCGAGGCTTTAAGGAACTTCAGATGGTTTTCTAGTCCACCCCTGCTTCTAGGCAGGATTTATCCACACCAGCCATGACAGATGATTATCAACTCCATCCTTAAAGGTCTTCAAAACCTCAGGAACCTCAGCTTTTCACAGTAACATGTAACAGCATTTAATAACCAGCCTGATTAACTTGTTTCTATCTCTGTGTTTAAACAGTGCTTGATACATAGTAAGTGCTTAACAAATACCATAATTAATTAACTCAAACTTGATGAACAAGTGTGATGGAAAAAATATTCTAAAACACATAAAAAACACTGTGAACGCTCTTAGGCCTGGAGTCAGAAGGAACACTCCCATATCTCTCATAGCTCCATCTGATACAATCAATAATAAAACACCTTAGAGAAGCAGCATGGCTCAGTGGAAAGAGCACGGGCTTGGGAGTCAGAGGTCCTGGGTTCTAATCCCGGCTCCGCTACTTATTGGCTGTGTGAATTTGGGCAAGTCACTTAAATTCTCTGTGCCTCAGTTACCTCATCCATAAAATGGGGATTAAGATTGTGAGCCCCATGAGGAACAACCTGATCACCTTGTATCCCCCCAGTGCTTAGAACAGTGCTTTGCACATAGTAAGCACTTAACAAATACCATTATTATTATTATTATCTTAGAAAAGGTAAAGAACTTATTGTGAAGACTGAAAGAGAAAGACTTGAGCTACCTAAAAAGTTGGTGTCCAACTTCCAAGGGGAGATATTGAGATACTTGGACAGTGATAATAATAATAATTATGGCATTTGTTTAGCACTTACTGTGTGGCAAGCATTGTAGGAGGAGGTGCAAGATAATCAGGCTGGACAGAGTCCTTGTCTCATATTGTATCACCTTGTCTCACCTTGTATCCTCCCCAGCTCTTAGAACAGTGCTTTAATAATAATAATAATAATAATAATAATGATGATGATGGCATTTATTAAGCGCTTACTATGTGCAAAGCACTGTAAGTGCAAAGTTCTTACTTTGCACATAATAAGCGCTTAACAGTTGCCATCATTATAGGATGTAGAGGAAGAATGGAAATTCATGCCACTAGACTCTCTATCACCCCCATCCCCTTTCTCTCTCTATTTCCTGGCCTGAAAATCCCTTCATGCCTAAATCCAACAGACCCTAGCTAGCGAACGGGCCTGAGAGTTAGAAGGACATGGGTTTTAATCCTGACTCTGCCACTTGTCTGCTGTGTGGCCTTGGGCAAGTCACTTCATTTCTCTGGACCTCAGTTACCTCATTTGTAAAATGGGGGTTGAAACTGTGAGCCCCACATGGGACAGAGACTGTATCCAATTGGAGTTGCTTGTATTCACCCCAGTGCTTAGAACTATTACTCTATTTATTTATTTATTTTACTTGTACCTCTCTATTCTATTTATTTTAGTTTGTTAGTATATTTTGGTTTTGTTCTCTGTCTCCCCCTTCTAGACTGTGAGCCCACTGTTGGGTAGGTACCGTCTCTATATGTTGCCAAATTGTACTTCCCAAGCGCTTAGGACAGTGCTCTGCACACAGTAAGCGCTCAATAAATACAATTGAATGAATGAATGAATATGGGACTTACAGTATGAATAGGGAGGAGGAGGATTTAATACCTATTTCACAAACAATGAAACAGGCACAGAGATGTTAAGTGACTTGCCCAAAGTCACACAGCAGGAAAATTGTGAAACATGGATTAGAACCCAGCTCATCTGACTCCCAGGGCTGTGCTCTTTCCACTAGGCCAAGCTGCTTCTCAGTGCTGAGTAGTCCCTTGCAATGTCAGAAACAGCAGATCAGTCAGAATAGTAGCACAGGAACTCAAGGCAACAAGAAATAGTGGCCTGGATGAACTTTTCTCAAAATGATACTGGACTGAAGAAAACACTTAACCAGGAATGATTTCATTTGCTGCCTCCTACTTATCTCCTAGTCATCCCTACCCCACTTCTTATTCCTCGCTCATTATATAGGATCTGGAAGGAAGCTTCTGTTTCCTGACAGACTATTGGCACTGCTTCCAAATCTGAAACTAGTCAAAGCAGCCTGGCCTAGAGGAAAGAGTGTGGGTTTGGGAGTCAGAGGACCTGGGTTCTAATCCTGACTCCTCTGTCTGTCTGTTGTGTGACCTTGGGTATGTCACTTCACTTCTCTGTGCCTCAGTTACCCCATCTGTAAAATGGAGATGAAGACTGTGCCACGTGGGACATGGACTGCGTTCAACCTGATTATCTTGTATTTACCCCAGTGCTTGTTACAGTGCCTGACATATAGTAAGTACTTTACAAAAGTTAAACAGAGTGTTCTTAATTCTATTTGCCAAAAGTTCAGATTTTACCTTTGAAACTTGCCTTTATAGGGATCATAAGTATTTCTTTCATTAGCTAAGGTCCTCTTGATGGTGGGTGATTTAGGGTTACTGAATTTAGGAACAGAAACTTTATGGTGGGATTTAATCTGTTATTGATTTTCTTTCCAGATAACACTGAGACCGCCTTTGGTGGACTGTCTGTATCAGCTCAAACAGCTGGAGTTTGGCCACGTCTTTCTGTTACAAAACATTCGAATCTATCAGGTGAGATTGCACCTAACAGGTGAGAATTTTCTTTTTATCTTGATCTACGCCAACCTGAGATGTTGACTAATACCTTGGCATAGGCCTTGGAGCACTGTAGATCAGTCCAGCTACCCGGGTATCAATAGAGTTGGGCTGACAAAATTCAGGACATAATAATGTCAGTAGCACATACCAGGAAGATGGAGGAAATGCAGGGCTTCATGGTTTTCTAGATTAGGGCAGGTTGGTCTGACACTATCATTATTTTCTCTCCTGGCTGGGGCTTCTCATTTGTTGGCAGGCTCTGAACTAGGGATAAATAGAACAAATGGGATTCCAGATCACAAGACGAGGAGTTAACACCCACAAATACCTCCCCAACAATACCAGTTTCACCGAATTCGGCAGCATCATTTGTGTCACTTTACCTTTCTATTGAAAATGGGTTAAACCATGACCATTGGCCTAGCGAAAGCTTGGTTTTTGCATCATGGTGAACAGCCATCTAAGGTCCTGGAGGGCAAAGTCAGTCAAACCTGATAAATTAACTATTTGTCCTTCAGGCTGAACCCACCGCTGAATATAATGGCAACACTCTGTGGGTGTGTGGCTGCTCCATTCATTCATTCATTTAATCATATTTATTGAGCACTTACTGTGCGCAAAGCACTGTATTAAAGCCTTGGGTTGTATTCTTGTAAAATAAGCAGACACATTCCCTGCCCACAGCGAGTTTATAGTCCAGAAGGGGAGAATGTAGTAATTGTGAGGATGATGATGGTGGTAATAATACTAACTAGAAGTCAGGAAAAGGGGGCTAATCTAAAAAGGGAAATGTCAATTTTCACACAATTGAACCACGAATGGCTGAAGAGTCCTAGTGGATAGAGCATGGGAGAGCACGGGTATGGGTGTCAGGAAGACCTGGGCTCTAATCCCAGCTTGGCCACTTGTCAGCTGTGTGACCTTGGGCAAGTCATTTCACTTCTCTGTGCCTCAGTTACCTCATCTGTAAAATGGGGATTAAGACTGTGAGCCCCATGTGGAAGAGGGACTGTGTCCAATCTATTACATATATCTACCCCAGTGCTTAGACTAGTGCCTAGCACATAGTAAGTGCTTAACAAATACCATGTAAATAAATGAAAGTTGAGAATTCTCTTCCTGTTTTTCAGTGATTGGCTGAGTAATCCTGAGTAATCAATCAATCGTATTTATTGAGCGCTTACTGTGTGCAGAGCACTGTACTAAGCGCTTGGGATGCACAAGTCGGCAATATACAGAGACGGTCCCTACCCAACAGTGGGCTCACAGTCTAGAAGTGGGAGACAGAGAACAGAACAGAACATATTAACAAAATAAAATAAATAGAATAGATATGTACAAGTGAAATAGAGTAATAAATACGTACAAACATATATACATATATACAGGTGCTGTGGGGAAGGGAAGGAGGTAAGGCGGGGGGGATGGAGAGGGGAAGGAGGGGGAGAGGAAAGAGGGGGCTCAGTCTGAGAAGGCCTCCTGGAGGAGGTGAGCTCTCAGTAGGGCCTTGAAGGGAGGAAGAGAGCTAGCTTGGCGTATGTGTGGAGGGAGGGCATTCCAGGCCAGGGGGATGATGTGGGCCGGGGTTCGACGGTGGGGCAGGTGAGAATGAGGCACGGTGAAGAGATTAGCGGCAGAGGAGCGGAGGGTGCGGGCTGGGCTGGAGAAGGAGAAAAGGGAGGTGAGGTAGGAGGGGGGGAGGTGATGGACAGCCTTGAAGCCCAGGGTGAGGAGTTTCTGCCTAAGTCACTTGATGCCTTTGCCTCTGCTCAGTCTTTGGTAAAATGGGTGACTGCACCCACTATAAAACAGGTGGTGTTTTTTTCATGCCAACTTTTAATACAGGAACGAGATAGAAGCCATGGAAACTGGCCTAGGTATGTGGATAGTAAGGCATGACTATTAAACTGGCCACTCTGGCCACCCTCCTTATTTGGTGATGTGTTCCAGAGCTGCACTTTAACAATAATCATAATAATTTTAGGTTGTTGGAAATGTTCTGGCCCTACCTTGAGAGGGCACTGAAATACTGAGGAATCGAGCCCCAGGATAGTCAGTGGTAAAAGAGAATCACGAATATCTTCCTGTAAGCCTACAGCCTGATACCTGGTAGCCAGCTAGCTAGAAGCCTGCTATGCCAGAATTCACTTTGACCTTCTGGGTTTCAGGAGCACTTTGAGCTCCTCTGGGCTTTGGTGAGTATGAAAGTATTGGCCCCTCCGCGTTCTTGAAGGCACAGCTGCTTCTGTGGCCCAGGTCTTTGGAAAAGAAGAAAATGAAGGCTGACTGGAAAAAATCATGTAAAATCCAAAAGCTAGTAGCTGTGCGTACAATTTGGAGCCAAGACCTCAAGCCCCAGAGAACAACTTAATGGGATCATACCAGGCTGACATCAACTTTCATTCTGGTTCTAACCCACCACTTGGCCAATTCTCCCCAGACACATCAATACCACATCCAAGGTTGGTGGCATAAAATAATGTTGGCCAGAATGGACACAGGTGAGGGGACCATTTGGGTTTTATTTCAGATAATAAAACAACATCAAGTTTCTTATTTTATTTTATGAAGTCTCTATCAAGGTATTTTCCACATTTCCTTTGACCAGTTTTACTTTCCTAGTCTCTAAGGAGACTTGACCCTTAAACCTTTTTTTCTTTCCTCCTCCTTGGTTCTTTCCTTCAGGCCCACACATTTGGTTTTATTATAGGTAACTCAAAAGTGTTGGGGAGATGGCAACTGACCTCATTCCTGCCAGGGCACAAAAAACAGAAGCATTTTTTCCTTTAAATAAAATCATTTGGGTCAGTATCAGCTCTTTTAAATAATACTTGCTGAAGTGGTTTATTTTAACAATAGGCTCCCATTGAGAATCATCCCCTTGATGATACTTCGGGCTACACAGGGCATGAGAGTGGATGTTTTTTTCCCACCTCAGAGCATGTTTCCCATGTTGATAGAGTGCCACTGATATTAAAGCATAGCCTACCTTTCACCCATCCCTCATTCTTTTGGCTGGTGTTCATTAAAGTAGAGAACACAGGATGGCCCTCCAAATCCTGTTGCTAAGAGACACTAAAATGCATAGAGTCCAGGAAACTCTTGAATAGGGTGAGCATTGTGCTGGGAACATTGAGTTAGATTCTCATCCTATGTAATTCTTCAAGAGAATGCTGGTGGAGAAGGAGGGACAGTACAAATGTTCAAATTTCGAAGTATCAGAACCTAGAAACTCTCGGCCCACATTTTGCTTGAGTAATTGACACATTTTCTTTAATTATCTTCCATTTTTGTCCCTGCTGTTAATGTATATGCTGTTGTGGTTTCCCCTTAGCCAATTGGCGTGCTTCAAAACTTAAGAAAATTATTATTTCTTAGCTGATTTATTTTTCATTATCTTAAGTGGCAAACATTTTAGGGTCAAAATGAATCTTTTTTTTTTCCCCAACAGACATTGTGGAATAGGTTGTTTAATGTGAATAGGTCTTTATAGTCACAACTGTGTACATGCATGGGATTTCATTGTCAGTAGCATCATCTTCAAATCTGTAGCGAATCAATGTTATCTATCGAGTACTTAGGTTTGCAAAGCATTGTACTAAGAACTTGGGAAAGTATTATACAACAGAGTTCGTAGACACAATCTCTGCTCACAAGGAGCTGACAATCTAAAGAAGCAGTGTGGCTTAGTGGCACAGCAGGGATTAAAACCCTTGACCTCTGACTCCCAAGCCCATGCCTCTTATCAGCTGTGTGATTTTGGGCAAGTCATTTAACTTCTCTGTGCCTCAGTTCCCTCATCTGTAAAATAGGGATTAAGACTGTGAGCCCCTTGTGGGACAACCTGATTACCTTGAATGTACCCCAGCGCTTAGAACAGTGCTTGGTATAGTAAGAGTTTAACAAAGACCATCATTATCATTATTAAAGGGGGAGGCAGACGTTTAAATAAATTACAGATAGGAAATGCTAGAGAATAAGGATATGTACAAAAGTAATGTGGGACTGAGGGTAGTGTGAATATCAAGTGCTTAAGGGATACGGTCTCAAGTATTTAGGTGACACTGAAACAAAGGTGTTTAGGGGAAATGAAGATTTATTCAGGGAAGGAGGAGATATGATTTTCATAGGGCTTTGAAGATGGGAAAGTGGTGTTCCATCAGGAAGGTGGAAAGAAGGGAGATAGGGGTCCATACACACTGAGAGAGACTTGTGGGGTGGGGATGGTGTCAGTTCTGATTATTGGTCCCACCCAGTGTTTTAGTACAGTGCTCAAGTACTTAGGAAGCTCTAAATAAATACCATGCAAATATAATCAATCAATCGTATTTATTGAGTGCTGACTGTGTGCAGAGCACTGTACTAAGCCCTTGGGAAGTACAAGTTGGCAACATATAGAGACAGTCCCTACCCAACAGTGGGCTCACAGTCTAAAAGCTTGTATATAAGCATGTATAGGCCTTTATTTATGTATATCTATATTAATAAAAAACATTAACATGTAGAGCTTTTAATTGATTTAGCCCCTTACATAATTTCCCCTATGCATAGATCTAATCATTATTTTTTAATTGACTAAAAGGGGATAAATGTATTAAAAACAAATAGATAAATGGATAGGGTAAATTGTGAGTGTGGGAGTGGTTGAGGTCACCTGATTGGGATGATGGGGGTCAATAAGGGCACCTGGAGGAGGTGGCTTTTTATAAGACTCTAATGGCAGATTTACATGCCATCGTTTGTTGGGGGAGAAGAAGGGGAATGCAGATCATGAGCATGAGGGGAACACTCAGCAGATCTGTAAGCTGAAAAAGTTAGAGATAATAATAATAATGATGGCATTTATTAAGCACTTACTATGTGCAAAGCACTGTTCTAAGCTCTGGGGAGGTTACAAGGTGATCAGGTTGTCCCACAGGGGGCTCGCAATCTTAATCCCCGTTTTACAGATGAGGTAACTGAGGCACAGAGAAGTTTGGAGACTTGCCCAAAGTCACACAGCTGACAGGTGGCGGAGCCAGGATTTGAACCCATGACCTCTGACTCCAAAGCCCGGGCTTTTTCCACTGAGTCACGCTACTTCTTTAGTTATACCACCTCCACCCCGGGGATGTTTTTCAAAATCAGTTCCTAATTTTAGGGAATAATCATCATTATCATCATCATCATAATAGCTATGATTCTTGTTAAGCGCTTACTATGTGCCAAGTACTGTTCTAAGTGCAGAGGTAGATACAAGTTAGGTTGGACGCAGTCCCTGTCCCACGTGGGGTTCACACTCTTATTTCCATTTTACAGATGCGGTAACTGAGGCACAGAGTAGTTAGGTGACTTGCCCAAGGTCGTACAGCAGACATGTGGCAGAGCCGAGATTAGAACCCAGGTCCTTCTGACTCCCAGGCTCACAGTCTATCTACTAAGCCACACTACTTTGCAGGGAACATTTATTGAATACCTTCTTTGGATACATCATTGTACTAGATCCTTCAGAGAATATAATGAAAGTAATAATAT
Source organism: Tachyglossus aculeatus (assembly GCF_015852505.1). Taxonomy (NCBI): domain Eukaryota; kingdom Metazoa; phylum Chordata; class Mammalia; order Monotremata; family Tachyglossidae; genus Tachyglossus; species Tachyglossus aculeatus. The sequence goes on from NC_052072.1 coordinate 51,158,553, forward strand.
GATCCCTGCCTTCAAGAAGCTTGTAATCTGTGTATATCTGTGCATGTCACACAAACATTACTTTCATTCTTATTCAAAACTATCTTTGTATGAGGGTGTTGCTGAAAAGATCAGTGCATGACTGACAAGCCAGTCCATACCGTATGCATGAAAAGAAAACTCATCAAATGCACATCTATCGAAGAAGTACATCAGAGAAAGGTCAATGGTGTGTACATATTATAATTTTAAGTTTCAGTTCCTTCTAAATGTTAGAGGAAGTTACCTCATGCCATTATAATTGTGACCTCCTCTAATCCCTGGATGTCTTCCTTCTTTATTTGTGGCTTTTTACTTTCTGGTAGAAAATGTTCTTATTCTGTTGCTATTGCTTTTTAAACTCACCAAGGAAAGTGTATGCTACCTTTGCCCCAACCAGACAACTACAATTCCTTCAAGGCTCACTGGCCTTTTGGTTATCTTTAAATAGGTTCCGATGCTTTTATGTCTCAGGTCTAGTTCAGTTGTCCCTTGTTGATGTCCTAAAGAAACAAGTTTGGTTCCAGAGAATTTGGACTAAGGGTACAGAGAAATTCTTCCCTGGGATACGATATTTTTCCAGAGAAAGAATGTTTGGGTTATATTCTCTTTGTTGACTTTTCATAGGTGGGAGAATGATGTTTCTTAGACATTGATTACAATGGATCCAGTGCAAATTTGGATCCAAAGTTACTAAGCAACATGAAGCTTCAGCTGTCCAATGGGCCTGAGAGACACTGCCAAAGGGGGAGAGAGGAGCTCTTTTAAAGGAGTCACCCCAGCAGGGACCAACCACAGCCTGCCTCTTCTTCACACAGCAACCTTGACCCCATTGCTCTCCATTCATTCATTCATTCATTCAATCATATTTATTGAGCGCTTACTGTATGCAGAGCACTGTACTAAGAGCTTGGGAAGTACAAGTCAGCAACACATAGAGACGGTCCCTACCCAACAACGGGCTCACAGTCTAGAAGGGGGAGACAGACAACAAAACAAAACATGTAGGCAGGTGTCAAAACCGTTAAAATAAATAGAATTATAGCTACAGATATCCTTACTGATATTCATCTTTAGATACTAAACATTTATAATGGAAGCATCTAGAATTTCTTTACTGTAATTAAATAAAAATGGTATCCTGCATTAAGTCGGTGATTTGGGGCAAGTTAATAGGAGGAGTGCAGAGATAGAGCTAGCTAACGATTCTACCAAGTCCCATTTCTCAAAGGCATCTTAGAAAGATCGATCTCCTTTGAGTTTCTATTGTGCGACACCAAAATCTTCTATCAGGAAATAGATGATTCTTCAATAATGGTGGTTTTGGAGTTCAAAACAGTAGCAGTTGCAGGATATCCCTGGATGAACATCTTCCCCCTTTAATTTGCCTTTACCCAGACTAGCTTGGATGGTTGACATTGATGGATTACTTTATCCCTGCGCCATTAGCAGGCGCAGGGATCCAATTCCCCTGAGTTATTTTTATGTTATTTATTATAAGCTTGTCGTGTGCCAAGCGTAGTTGTAAGTGCTGAGATAGATACATGCTAATTGGATCAAACAGTTCTTATACCCCACAGAACTCACACTTTTAGAGATAGGGGGAAACCTGTTGGTTCTACCTTCACAGCTCCAGAATTTTCCCCTTCTTATCCTTTGAAACTGCTGCCATGCTAGTCCAAGCATTTCCCCCTCTAGACTGTGACTGTTTAGACTGTGAGCCCACTGTTGGGTAGGGACTGTCTCTATATGTTGCCAATTTGTACTTCCCAAGCGCTTAGTACAGTGCTCTGCACATAGTAAGCGCTCAATAAATACGATTGATTGATTGATTGACTGTAAGCTCCCTGTGAGCAGGGAATGGATCTACCAAATCTGTTGTCCTGTACTCCCCTGAGCACTTAGTACACTATATACAGAAAATAAGTGCTTAGGAAATACCACTGATTGATTGTCATATCCCACATCTACTACTGTTTCAGCCTCTTCACTGAGCTCCCTTCCTTCAGCCCCTCCCCTCTCCAATCCAATCCACATTTAACTCTGCTGCCCAGATCATCTTTTTTTAAAAATAGTTCTACACACATCTGTGCACATCTCTCCACTCCTCAGAAACCTGCAATGGTTGCCCATCCATCTCTGAATAAACAGAAACTCCTTATCATTGTCTTTAATGCACTCAGTCAGCTCTCCCCAACCTACCTTACCTCACTCCTCCCACTAAAACCCAGGCACACACTTCACTCCTCTTACACCAACCTAACTACTATACTACAATCTCGTCTCTCTCACTCTCAGCCCCCTGCCCACATCCCCCTTCCTGCCTGGAACTTCTAGTGGAAAGAGCACAGGCTTGGGAGTCAGAGGTCATCCCAGCTCCACCACTGTCAGCTGTGTGACTTTGGGCAAGTCACTTAACTTCTCTGTGCCTCAGTTGCCTCATCTGTAAAATGGGGATTAAGACTGTGAGCCCCATGTGGGACAACCTGATTACCTTGTATCTACCCCAGTGCTTCGAACAGTGCTTGGCACATAGTAAGTGCTTATCAAATACCATTATTATTATTATTATTATTATTACTCATATCTGACTGACCACCGTCCCCATCTTCAAATTCTACCTAAAGCATATCTCCTCCAAGAAACCTTCCTTGACTAACTGCTCATCTCCCCCCACCCCCGTCCTATTCTCTCTCCATTCTGCCTTGCCTATGCACTTGGATCTGTAGGCCCTAAGTACTTTGATTCTCAACCCATCCTCTCCCCCACTATATTTATGTATAAATCTTCATTCTTCTTTGCTTCCCTTATCTGTAATTTATATTCATGCCTGTCTCCCCAACTAGATTGCCATTTCTTTGAGGGCTGGGATCTTGTCTACCAACTACATTGGATTGTACTTTCCCAAGCTCTGTACAAAATAAGCCCTCAATAAGTACTATTGATTGATAGGGAGCTCCTACAGAAAAGAAATGCGAACATGAGAAGAAAAGAGAAGGCAGGCTAAAGACAGAAGACAGTCAAAGGTTGAGAAGGAAGCCATCAGGAGAAATGTCAGTAGCTTCACAAATTAAGACTGTTCTCCATTGGCACCTGATTTTATACCCAATTTGGGAGGGGCCGGTGATCACATTCATGGAGGGCCTCTCTCTTTTTTCATCTTAAAAGAGTATGGGCCTAGGATACGGAAGAGAGTCAAGTTGAGGAGATATGTTAAGAGGCGGTATGACAGAAAGGGCTTCATGGGTGAAGTTTCCATTAAATCTGACCTGGAAATTTGTCTGCTTAGGTGAAACACTCTCAGCTCAGGCAGAAATTGCCATTCTGCAAACACTAATCCAATTTTAGGTGCTGTTTTATTCATACCTCCTGTAGCAATGTAATCCATCCTTCTCTAGCATTTCCCTAGACAAGGATATTTGCAAAGTGTTTTGCCATCATTTTTATTAGTATGGCTCACTACTCCAAATCAATCGGGTTATGCTCTTTGCCAGTATTTTAGGAAAAGAAACTCTATGCCCAAAAAAGTAAATGATGTGTTTTAAAATGTGTAGATGAGCTTCTAGCTCAATTAATATATCCATTGAGACAGGAATTTTGAATGGCCTCTCATTATTTTTTCCAAGTATCAGGATGCCTTGTGCAGTGGCACTGCAGTGGACATGCAACAAATACTGGTTGTTGTTGATGATGATGATGATAGTAATAATAATAATGAAGGTATTTGTTAAGTGCTTACTATGTGCCAAGCACTGTTCTAAGCACTGGGATAGATACAAGGTTATCAGGTTGTCCCACATGGGGCTCACAGTCTCAATCCCCATTTTACAGATGAGGTAACTGAGGCACAGAGAAGTTAAGTGACCTGCCCAAAGTCACATAGCTGAAAGATAGCAGAGCTGGGTTTAGAACTCACAACCTCTGATTCTCAAGTCTGTGCTCTTTCTGATAAGCCACGCTGCCTCAATGATGATGATGATGATGATGTAATTTACCCAGGGTCACTCAAGGAATCAAAGATTCCTTCTAGAGAGGAAAGTGGTTCAGAATAGAATCCAGAAATCTGGAGCCATGCCACTTTCCTGACTCCCTCTCTGCCTTCCAATTGAAATGAAGAATTTATTCTATCCCTGCCCAAGTCTATTTTAATTTATATCCAATCACTACATGCATATTCACCATATGGCGAAGAACAAACAGCATTTCTGAGATACTAGTCTGGAAATCAATTCATTTAGCTTCTGAGCAGGATTTGCAGTCAAGCAGTCACTTACTTGAGTGCTTTATGAAAAATGTGAATCAAGAACTCTCCTGCTTATCTAAGGAAAGCGATGCTCATTATATCCTAGTTTGCAAAGTGGTATATACATCCAACCACTGTACAATGGATAACTACTAGCATTGACTCTCAATTTTAGTGAAGAAATGTTTAGGGCCTCACCAGCCCAATTTTCCTTCCTAAAGTGCTGTGGTCACAGTGTTTAATTAAGATTGTGCAAACCACACAGCTATTCGTGAGAAAAAGTGAATGTCATCATTCTGGAGAACGTTTTCCAACCTCAAACCCTGAGAAGCACACATCTCCTTCCCTTCCCCCTGCCAGTAGTCTTGTGGGAATGAGATTGGTTCCTCCCATGAAAAAAGTTTACATGTTCAGGGTTCAAAACATTATCTATTGATTAGGGAGAATGGAGGAAGATTTCTGCTTCGACCCTTCTTCCTTGGAAAAAGGGGATTCTGAGGTGGATTTGAAAATAGCAGCAGGCACTACAGAGAAGCAGCATGGCAGAGTGGATAGAGCACAGTCCTGGGAGTCATGGGTTCTAATCTCGGCTCCACCACTTATCTGCTGTGTGACCTTGGGCAAGGCACTTCTCTTTTCTGTGCCTCACCTACCTTATCTGTAAAATGGGTGTTGAGACTGTGAGCCCCTCATGGGATAGGAACTGTGTCCAACTCAATTCCCCAGCACTCAGTACAGTGCCTGGCACCTAGTAAGTGCTTAAAAAATATGATCATCATCAAGTGGTAAATACAACCCCAGCAAAGGAAAATTATTCCCTGTAAAGAGCTGTTGGATGGAAAGCTCACAGTCTAAGTGGTGTGCCTTAAAGCCCTTTCAAAACAGGCCTGGCAGGAGAATTTCAGGGAAGGAGACAGAAGCATCAATTACAAAGCCCAGCGCGCAAAGGGGCTGGTTTTACTTAAACTTCCCAGAAAGTATTGGGACAACAGTGGGGAAATTCCACCCCCTGTGGGCAGGACTCCAATTTTCTTGGGAAAATTTGCATAGGAAGCCTTAGTTTCATTTCCGGTGCTGTGTTATGTTTGTTCTTTCTGCTCCCCTGGGATCCAGCTCCAAGATGTTCCACATGGTGCTGTACTTCTCTTTGCTTAAACAATTCCTGAGGTAAGAAGGAAGCCAGAGAGAGCTAATACAAGTTATTTTTGTCTAAGCCCTTTCCACTGAACAGGTTCCCTGCCCACGAGGAGCTAGGTGAGCAGAATGGACAACAGCAAGATATCCAAGCAGATTGGCAAGGAAGGACATGAATGTCAAGAGGGCACAATAAACAGTTCAAAGTCATAGAGAAGTACAGTGTGAAAGGATGTGAAATAGCGGTGAATTGTAGGGAGAGGACTACAGCAGATAGATCAGCCCAGCAGGCAGCAACTTGAAGAGGGGCTGCTCTCTTTGAGCAAAGATTTTGTAAATATGTGGATAAAGAGCTAGGTTTCAAAGCACAAACAAACTCCAGGTGGGCCACGCCCATTAGTGCATGGAGACCTATCTGTGAGTGCAAACAATGGCCGGGTGTGTCTGCTTCTAATTGCATGCATCCATCTTACTATCAGTAATGCTGTCTTTGAAAATGATGAATTACTACTGACAGGGTTGGGCAGGGCAGAGTAACGTAGGTTTGGTCAGTCTTTTCTGACCCACTTTCTCCACCAGAAGTAATAATGATAATAATAATAATAGTCGTATTTTTTTAAGTGCTTACTGTGTGTCAGGCACTGTACTCAGCACTGGGGTGGATTCAAGCTAATTCTGTTGGACACAGTCCCTATCCCACATGGGGATAACAGTCAATCCCCATTTTTCATATGAGGTAACTGAGGCACAGAGTAGTTAAGTGACTTGCCCTAGGTCTCAAAGCAGATAAGTGGGCAGAGCCAGGATTAGAACCCAGGGCCTTCTGAGTCCCTGGTCCCTGGTTCTCTCCTAGACCATGCTACTTCTCATCTTTGCAAAGGAAGGATGATGTGAAAGGAGTTAACATTAAATTTTTGCATTGCTCACACACGTATTTTCTTCCCTTAATTATAGAACCCGCCTCAAATATTGCATCCAGCTATTGCATCCACGGTCTTCTAGACTGTGAGCCCACTGTTGGGTAGGGACCATCTCTATATGTTGCCAACTCGTACTTCCCAAGCACTTAGTACAGTGCTCTGCACACAGTAAGCGCTCAATAAATATGATTGATTGATTGATTGATGGAGCTCCGTGGTTGAATGAAGTAATGAAGAAATGAAATTGCACTGGCTTGGGGGTCAGAGGTCATGGGCTCTAATTCCAGCCCTGCTGCTTAGCAGCTGTGTGACTTTGGGCAAGTCACTTAATAATAATAATAATTATGGCATTTGTTAAGTGCTTACTATGTGCAAAGCACTGTTCTAAGCACTGTGGGGGATACAAGGTGATCAGGTTGTCCCATGTGGGGCTCACAGTCTTAATCCCCATTTTACAGATGAGGTAACTGAGGCTCAGAGAAGTTAAGTGACTTGCCCAAGGTCACACAGCAGACATGTGGGGGAAGTGGGATTAGAACCCATGAGCTTTGACTCCCAAGCCTGTGCTCTTTCCACTAAGCCATGCTGCTTCTCTAACTTAACTTCTCTGTGCCTCAGTTACCTCATCTGTAATATGGATATTAAGACTGTGAGTCTCACATGGGACAACATAATTACCTGTATCTACCCCAGAGCTTAGAACAGGGTTTGGCACATAGTAAGCACTTAACAAATACCATCCTTATTATTATTATTATTTCATGAAAATGAATTGAATGATGGGTATGATATGACACCCAGCTAACCAATATCTACCAATATTCCAATCCAAAACTCTTCATTCCAAACAATAACCCTTCTGGGTAATTTATTTCCTAAATGATAGCATTCAGGTCCACTAGAATTATGTGTTCTAACATGAATACAATACCAGCAAAAGGAAAAGTAGCATGGCCTAGTGGAAAAAGCACATGCCTGGGAGTCAGAGGACCTGGATTCTAATCCTAGCTCTTCCACTTCCTGAAATGTGACCTGGGGCAAGTCATTTACCTTCTCTGTGCCTCAGTTTCCTCATCTGTAAAATGGGTATGCAATACTAATTCTCCCTCTTACTTAGATTGTGAGCCGGGGTGAAGGACAGGAACTGGAGTATCTACCCTAGTGTTTAGCACCGTAAGTGCTTAACAAATACTACAATTCTTGTTATCATAGCCCAGCAAAAATAACCCAAGATTCTCAGTGGGAACCCCAATTGTAACCACATAAACTTAAGGATTTTTCTTCTCCTCCACACTGTCCTCTTCTAATTCCTGAGCAACGAAATTGTTTAAGATTGTGTCCTAATCCAGAGTCCTAAGGTTGTTCCAGCAAAGACCATTTTGCCATAGAAAAGGCAAATCTCCTTAGAGTCCAGACGCAAGTTTAGAAGGCAAGAAAGCAAGAAGGTAATCCCTCCTTCTCTTTAAGTTTGCTTTTCTCCTTTTCCTTTTGATCTTCATGTTTTTCTAGTGGCTTAACCCATGAATGTGGGTTTAGCCCAGGAAAGAGAGTTTCCCTTGCCCTAAAGTTGAAGAAGTCATCAAGCATTTAGTCTTTCTGGAAACATGGGAAATTCAGGTCAACCACATTTCAATCAACTTTAATTCTCTTCCATAAACATACTATGCATATAAAACAGGCTTATGTGTTTTTAAATCTTTCCAGGACTCATGACTGGCCCTCTACTTGAGGTATTGCTGATGTCCAGAAAAGGGTTTCCTGTGCCCCAACCTCCTAACACAGAGTAGAGTGTGTAGTTTGCGCTTACTCCACAGAATTTAAATTAATCTCTAGACTTGTACATATTTTCTATACTATTTATTTTGTTAATGATGTGCATCTAGCTTTATCTCTATTTATTCTGATGACTTGACATCTGTCCACATGTTTTGTTTTGTTGTCTGCTTCCCCGTTCTAGACTGTGAGCCCGTTGTTGGGTAGGGACCGTCCCTATATGTTGCCATCTTGTACTTCCCAAGCGCTTAGTACAGTGCTCTGCACACAGTAAGCGCTCAATAAATACGATTGAATGAATGAATGAATGACTATAAGTTACTTATGAGAGGGAATGTGTCTCCCAACTCTGTTATACTGAACTCTCCCAAGAACTTAGTACAGTGCTCTGCTCACAAGTGCTAAAGAAATACCACTGACTAATGGATTATTTGATTTCCCACTCTCCCTATCTGGAATTGGCATTTTCAGTGCTGATGCTCTTTGAACAATGAAAGTAAAAGTCTCACTGATAATATTATACGACTGGATCCGGACAACAGCAGGGAGCAAGCAGGGTGAACTATCTCCCTTGTATGTGTCCTTCCCCTGACCCAGAAAAGGGGACTTCTCAAGGAATCTTGCTTTTCCCAGTCCTGCTTTCCTGGTTTGGGAGGGGTACAGTGCAGGTGTTATACTCTTCCCCCCACTATTATTTCACTATCTACTGTAACTTAGACTATAAATCCTTTAGGGCAGGGATTGTATCTACCAAGTCAGTTGTACAGTACTCCCCCAAGCACTTAGTACAATCCTCTGCACCCAATAAGCACTCACTCAATACCATTGATTGATTCTCTGATTGTGGCACTGCCTGATGATGCCAATCTCCCAGAAAGTGTGCAGTTATTTGTAGTCCATGGCCTGGCTGAATGAAGAATTGACACTCACTTCACTTCTCTGGGCCTCGGTTCCCTCCTCTGGAAAATGGGGGTGAAGACAGTGAGCCCCCTGTGTGGGACAACCTGATCACCTTGTCTCCCCCCCCCCCCCCCCCCCCCGGCCCCAGCACTTAGAACAGTACTTTGCATGCAGTAAGTGCTTAGCAAATGCCATCGTTATCTTCTAGACTGTGAGCCCATTGTTGGGTAGGGGCTGTCTCTATGTGTTGCCAACTTGTACTTCCCAAGCACTTAGTACAGTGCTCTGCACACAGTAAGCGCTCAATAAATACGATTGAATAAATACGATTGAATGAATGAATGAATGAATGGTTGAGACTGGTCGACTCAAGGAAGCAAGATCTCGCCTCATCAGAGACATAGCTGATGGAAATGTGGAATCAGAAAATTGCAGGGATCAGGTTCCCGAATTGCCTGGATGCAGTAGTCTGGTAATGCTATTCTGCTTCCTGAAGCAACTTCCCTTATCTGCATGAATCCTTCTCTGATGTTTCTGTTGTTTTCTGACTCATCTGTCTAGTTGTACAGAGGAGAGTTGTGTATTTGTCTTGCTATTGCTCTTGTTTGTTTTGCTTGTCATTTCTTGTTTTTCACTTTTCTTTTGACAAGAAAGTGGTAAAGACCCCCCTGCCCACGCACACACCCAAATCCTTACTACGGTTTGTTGTGTATCATACTTAATAATGGAAGTTAGACTAAGAGCCTCCTCTTAGACTGTGAGCCCCATTTGGGATAGGGATTGTCTTGTGTCTACCCCAGCACTTAGGACAGTGCTTAGCAGAGTGGCCTTGGAGTCAGAGAACCTTAGTTCCAATCCTAGTCTCACCACTTTTTGGCTGTTTGACCTTGGGCAAGTTATTTAACTTTTCAGTGCCCCAATCACCTGTAAAGTGGGATTGAGACTGTGACTCTCATGTGGGAAATGAACTGTGTCCAGCCTGATTCACTTGTACCTGCCCCACAACTCAGCACGGTGTCTGGCACATAGCAAATGCTTAACAAATGCCATAAGAGAAAGACTCCAAAGACAACTCTGCAATAGACCCCCAGAATTGACCCTTTCTAGGTCCTCCCACTGAACAATTCCAAAGATGTTGCAAAATTGACATGTCCCAGCATGTGTGGATTATAAACCAGCCTATTCTAATCAGTCACAGATAGAGAGGGGAAACAGAATCACCGACTGTAGAGGGGCTACAATCTATACCAAACATTCCCTGCCTTAAACAGATCTCTCATAACTTTGAGGCAAAATGCTTTTCAGTAGCAGTGATGAGATTTAACGCAAAGGAGAGTAATTTATATCCACATTCTCATGGATTGCTTTAGTTCTATTTCTTAAACAATCATAGGGAGCTAAGCATAAAATAGGCCTTGCAATGTGTCAACATCAACTCTGTGCTGGAGGAGGCATTGCACCAAAATGTTAGATCATTGGGTTTTTTTAGAGGGGGGTCTGAGGCAGAAGCAGTAAACAATTTTATGAATTCAGGGGTGGTACTGGAATGCTTGTCAAGATGTCTGATTCTCATACAGTGATTTCTTTACTGGTGTCTGATACCATTCTGAGAAGGTCTAGTTTGATCTAGGAATACTAATAGACTTTGGTTTTTTGGGAAAGTTTCCATGTTTTCCAAGATAATTATTAAACTGTTCCTTTTCAAAGATTAGTTATCACAAAACCAAAGGAATTTGACTTATTGAAGGTTAGTGTTATATATATGTACATGTATATAGACATATATATGCTAATGCCTAAAATGACTTCACTTTCATTATGAGAATGCACTTAGAACCATCTGCAGTTTTTCGCTTACATTGCTCCAAAATAGATTTGAATAACTATCCACCAGTTGCTATAGATATGCTATTATTATATTTCATTTGAAAAAAATACTCTGGTTTCATTGTGCTAGAAATAGTTCCTGAAGATACATACATTTGAATAGTAGGCAGATTTTTGCTTTAATGCATTCAGTAATTAAAAGGAATACAGTTTCCACTACCAAGTTAATTTGTTAGGCAAATACTTGAATTTATATTTTATATTTAACAACTGTTCATTACTGTTAGTGGAACAGTAAAATGGTAGCTTTATTCCTTCCCCAGGGTTCAGGTGAAATTATTCCCAATTTCCCATCTGTTTATCTGCACTAAATGGCACTCAACTATTAATTAGACTTGAACAAAGAAATGGTGAGAAACTCTTGGAGACCAGGAGTGGCTGATGAATTCAAGCAAAAAAACAAGCTGAGTAGGGGAAATTCAGCAGTAATGGCTATGGATGTTCAGGCCTTTTTTTAGAGGAATGATAGAAAGTGGAGCACTAGGAGAGCGCATCAAACAGATTCAATTAATGAGGCAGTTTGGGGGGCAGTTTGCTATGGGGATTTCCTTGATCTAGAGAGCTGTCAAATCTGTTTAAAAGTCATTCCAAACTAAAACAGAATCTTGAAATTAGTAACCTGACCAGACTGATGATTAGATAACCTGTGAAAATAGATAAGGGTTAGTTGGCTGACATGATGATGGGGTAAAGATTTCATATAGATGAATAGGAGTATTATCATCAATTTCACCAATTAATTTTTTCTATAAGACATTGCAGCAAAAAAAGTTCCACTTGTCCCTATTGTTGGCAGGAGGAAGGGGAGAGAAGATTGGGCTACTGTAAAATTGCAGTGGCTCCACAACCTTAACAAAAACAGGTGTGCAGATGCCTACGTTGTGACATAGCAATCAAGTTATATACCAGCCCGCCCCAGAGAAACACTACAAAAAATGAAAGATTTTCATCAGCAACATATTCTGCTTCCTAGGCAGTGCACTATCCAACATTTACAAACAAAAAATGGAAAACAAAATAAGTTGTCATGCCTTTTGCGTAACTGACGAAGAGAATGTGGAAACAAAGAGGCACTGCGCTTCACACCAAACTAATGGTCTACAAAGCTGTAATATTGTATTATGTGAGAAACTTAATAGGACTTCAAGTGCCTCCGTCAGGATCACTATGACCCACACTCAGCACCAAACAACAAGAAACACCAATAATAAGGGCCTGGAATACAGTCCGTTCATGAGCTCTTAGGTAATGCTCATCATAATCCATTTTATCTGAGCTGTTTGTGTGAGAAGACTGGATCATAGTTTGAAACTGAAGGAGCTCCTGATCGGTGAATTCAACTGGGACATGCCCAAGCTGGGAAGGCAGAGAGATTGGTCCGTGAACCAGGCGTCCCCCATGAAGAAAACACATTCCCTGATTCACCAGGAAGACCGTATTATTGAAAAAAATATAACTGAAGCAGAGTCTCAAACAGTGAAAAATAAGAATGAGCTGTTGAGAGACCGGTGCAGCAGACACACCAGCCTGGTGACTGAAATGGGAGAGGGGTGCTGTCGTTGAGCACTGAGATTGCATTAATTGAGCTACAAAAGGGCAGTTTAAAAAGCAGGGACTCGATGTATTAGCACAATAAAGATACCATATTTACATAAAATACAGAAGCAGCATTGCCTAGTGGATAGAGCACGGGCTCAGATGAGTCAGATGACCTGGGTTCTAATTCTGACACTGCCACTTGTCAGCTGTGTGACAACTTCTCGGTGCCTCAGTCACCTCATCTGCAAAATGGATATTAAAACTGTGAGCCCCATGTGGAATGTGAACTGTGTCCAACCTGATCATCTTATATCTACCTCAGCACTTGGAACGGTGCCTGGCCCATGCTTATCAAATACCATGAAAAAAAAGTACTGAACTGATCTTTTATGCCACACTCAAATGCATGGAAAGATGCAACATTTCTAAAACTGATAAGCAGTGATTATTTTATTGATTAAGAGAATTTTCTCTATAGATTGAGAGAATATGGATGATACGATGAACATTTCATTGTACTTTCCAAGGGCTTAGTACAGTGCTCTGCACACACTAAGCGCTCAATAAATACGATTGAATGAATGAATTGACAATCTTCTCTATAGAGTGAGAGAATATGGATGTTACGATGAACATTTCATTGTACTTTCCAAGGGCTTAGTACAGTGCTCTACATACACTAAGCGCTCAATAAATACGAATGAATGAATGAATTGACAAGCCCTTCAACATAGTGTGCATGAAAAGATTGTCCTTTCTTAAAATATAGTATTTGCTACTCAGTACCTGATGCTGTTTTCATCTCTATCTCTTGATCAATGAACCAATTGTATTTATTGAGCACCTACTGTCTGAAGAGCCCTGTCCCAAGCATTTAGGAGAGAGCAATATAGCAATGTAGCAGACACATTCCCTGCCCACAATGAGGTTACAGTCTAGAGGGCTAGTTTATAGTCTAGGTGAGACTTTCCTCAAAGCTTCTACTCTAAGGTAGAAACCCATTTCTAATGGCTGCTTGCACTGAAAAAATACTTTCAAACATGCACTCTCCTTAAAATAAGAGTTATCATTATTTATGACGTTAGTTAAATACTTAAAATTGCTGGGGTCCATGGCTCACAAGGTCCCTGGCTCACGAGGAGGTCACTGTCTAAAAGGAGGCAGATGTACAACAGCAATTAGAACAAGAGAAACAGCAGTTCACTACTAGAGGAAACAGTTTTCAGATGTGGCCTGCTGGTCTTGACACATATTTCAAGGTGCTCCTTACAGACTGGGAATGTGTCTACCAAATCTGTCATACTGAACTCTCCCAAGTGCTTAGTACAGTGCTTTTCACACAGTAAGTGGCTCAATAAATGCTTCTAATTGATAATGTGAGTTTGGTATTAAGGGGTATCAGTGGTCTTCTATCCCAAGGAACTCCTTCTATTCTCCCTGGTTGAGTCTGTGAAACTGCTAAATTAAAATCAATTAATGAGAATCACTCTTTAAAGGAAATAGCCCAAACTGGGAATATAGGGAACTCCTTTCTCATCCCCCAGACTCCAGAATCAAAAATAAGCTTAATATATGCAGTAATTAGTTTTCTTCGATGTCTGTTCAGTAGTGCATAAACCCAAATGAAATTACTCTAGAAATTTTGAAAATGTCAAACCCTTTGAATACCCTTGTGTTCAACGAGCATCAGCAGTGTCATTGTCATTATTATTTCATACCAGCCACCTCTATTTCTTGCCATCTCCAACATAACAATACCAGTTCCTTGCTGTCATAAACAGTCATTCCTTTCAGATATACTAAAGGTAGGGAGAATTGGGGGATCTAGATTGTTGAAAAGCAATGTGATGCTGTTTCCAGTATGATCAGTTACTCACGGCACTCCTTTACCTGTACTTAACAGAAAACCTGTTGGTGTACTCACTTATCTCCACAGTACATCTGTCTAATACAAAATTTATACACAGTAAATGACTGTTCACATACAGATCTATGTTGCTGTGGTTATTTGATGCATTTATATGGTTAATTTTAAAAGGAAATGAAAAATGAAAATTAACTTGGAGTATTTATGAGTTTATTGAAAACATTACATTATGTTCCAGCTCACGAACTCATGTATTATGTTCTTATGAAGCAAAACTCTCTCAGGGTGCTCTATTTCTCCCTTCGGCTGTTTTACTAACTTTTCCAGAAATGCATCTGTTTGTTAATGGGTTATCCTAGTGATCTGATGGAGCTAAAGCAAGGGCCAAAAGTCTTTAAGTAGCTCCCAGGGAGAGATATCTATGCTGAGGGTTTCCATGGTGGAGTGAATGTTAAGAGAAGCAGCATGGCCTAGTGGAAAGGGTACAGGCTAGTGAGTCAGAGGACCTGGATTCTAATTCTGGCTTTACCATATATCTGTTGTATGACCTTGAGCAAGTCACTTAATTTCTCTGTGCCTGAGTTCTCTCAACTGTAAAATGGGGATTATATCTTACTCCCTCCTCCATAGACTCTGAGCTACTCATGGCACAGGGACTGTGTCCAAACTGATTAACTTCTATCTTAGAACAATTTTTGATACATAGTAAGTACTCAACCAAAATAATAATGATGGTAATCATCATCATCCCTGGATGTCTGCTCTTGATTTCAACAGAATACCAATTTCACAATTAGTGTGGCCACAAAACCAACCTCTTCTTACCAGTGTTCATTAGTTTTTTGCATTTATTTATTTGGCTCATTTTAAAACACAGTCCTTCTAAAAAAATACCTCAGGGGGCAAGTTCAAAAGATTAAATCAATAATGAAAATGTATAAAACATAGCCTCATGTAATCTAAACAGTTAGATCACTATGTGCCAGCTGCTAACCTTCAAATCCCTTTAAGTTGGAGAAGTTAAGCCTTACAGTACATAAAGCAAATTGATGTTGCAATGGATCAGTGCAGACCTGTCCTCTGCTAGACTGTAAACTCCTTCAGGACAGGGAACATGTCTATTAACTCTATTGTACTCTCCCGAATGCTTATTACAGTGCTCTGCATGCAGTAAGAACTCAATCAATTCCACTGATTAGCTGATTGATTGACTGAGAATTCATTAGTAGAGTTCTCCATGGTGGTCTCCCTGTATTTACACTAACCGAATGATGCTTATCAATGATTTTCCAGGTGAAGAAACTGAAACTCTGGGAGGCGAAGTGCCAAATACGGTCAAGTAATGAAATTTTGTATTTACTGAGATAGGAAGAGCAATGCCCAATATATAATCTCTGAGAGCACCAAAACCTGACCCAGCTAACCTTACCCAGAAAATCAGAGGATAAAGAGAGGCTGAGAAGTCATGAAAATCTCTTCTTCTGCCTCCTCCAACCAGGACCATTCTGGTCCCATAGATACACTTAATAAGTCTATCCATTTAAAAGTCATTCATCACTTATTTAATATCAATGCCCTGGCTGAAAAATCTGCCCTGCTCTCATATGCAGGACATCAGTGAATAAAAAAAAAATCATCAACTTTCTAAATCCCAATATAAAGTGGATGACATTTTCTTTCTGTCTTCAAAGTCTAATTTTGTGAAAAAGGAAGCAGTCAAAATTAGTCAGGGCATCATTTGTGCTTTTCAAATCTTGGCAGATTATTGTTCTAGGCTCCATTAGCCTCTGGATAGTTTCAGAGTTCATCTAATAAGAGGAATAATTTGGATTTATTAACTCCCAGAAACCTTTAATTGAGGATTTACAATAGAACTTTCTCTTGGCTTTTGGATTTTGGGGACTAATATTCAATAAGACTTCAATCAGGCCTAATTTATTAGGTATTGGTGAGTCCTCTAGACTGTAAGCCCATTGTGGGCGGGGGTTGTGTTCAACAATGCTGTTGTAATGTACTCTCCCAAGCCCTTAGTACTGTGCCCTGCATACAGTAAGCACTTTATAAATACCATGGATGATGAGAGGGAGACACTAAAAGAGAAAGGGGGAGGGAGAGAGAGAGAGAGGGGGGGGAGAGAGCACTCTAGACTGTATGCGCCTTATGGGCAGGGAATGTTTCTGTTTATTGTTATATCGTACTCTCCGAAGCACTTAGTGCATACTTTGCACACAGTAGCTCAATAAATACGATTGAATGAAGAACACTATCATTTGAATATAAAAAATTAGAATTGATGGGTGAAATTTTGTCTGTATGTGGGTGTGACTGGAAAGAGCTGTCAATAAAATTCACTTGATGCTGCTGTGCAAGAAGATGGTTCTTTGCCTGAATGAAGTACTTGTCTTTTGCAGCATCTGGGCCCTGATTCATTCTTTACCAATAGATACCATAATTTTACAAAACATCTTTTCAAAGAGGCCATTTTCTCCCAATTGTCACATGTTAAATTGGTCTGTTTGTGCTCAGGTCTCCACAGCACAGTGTTTGGGGTTGTCTATCAACATGTACTTAGTACTATTTTTGTGTTTATGAATGACACTCCTACTCCTATCATTTCCCTGTCAAGGACATTGGTGTCATTAAATTAATGTGTCTCTGGGAGTGGGTGAGAGTGTGTATGTGTATGTGCATGTGTATGTTTGGCAAATGAGTGTTTGGATGCAGGTATGTGCTTCTGTCTCTTCTGCTTCCTTCTGAATCAATCTCTGCACTTTTCTGTTTATGATGGTTCCTTTAATGTTCATTTATTTATTTCTCTTCTAAGCATGCAAACCATGAGTCTTTCTACTCATCCTACTTGTATACACATACATGGATGTACAACTGACTGTCTATATTCACACTCTAATAAAAGTTGAGGAAAAGTTTATTAGATTGGAGCTCTTTTATCTGAGTTCCCTATTTTGGCCAATAGAGGAAAAATCTCCACCACTTTAGGGGCAGAGCTGAGTTCTTCTTAGAGCTGGACAAAGAGCAGTGAGAGAATTGGAGTTGGTAATTGGCCTTGAGTTCCTGCCCGTCTATTCTCCATCCAGAAGAATTTTCATTTGGTAACGTATTTCTTCAATCAATCAATCATTGATTGATTTACTGACTGATTGATTCACTGAGTGCAGAGCACTGTAATAAGCCCTGGGGAGAGCATACTAGAGTTGGTAGACACTATCCATCTCCTCAAGGAGCTTAAAATCTAGTCAGGAAGAGAAACATTAAAATTAATTATAGGTAGGGGAAGCAACAGAGTATAAACATATGTTCATAAGTGCTATGGGAGTAGGGGTAGGGTGCGTATCAGAGTGTTGAAGGAGTACAGATTTATTTTATTAATGATGTGTATATAGCTATAATTCTAATCATTCTGATGGTATTGACACCTGTCTACTTGGTTTGGTTTGTTGTCTGTCTCCCCCTTCTAGACTGTGAGCCCATTGTTGGGAAGGGACCATCTCTATGTGTTGCAGATTTGTACTTCCCAAGTGCTTAGTACAGTGCTCTGCACACAGTAAGCGCCCAATAAATACGATTGAATGAATGAATGAATAAAATAGAAGAAAGGGAGGATAGGATGGGGACCTGAGTCAGAGAAGGCTTCCTGGAGAAGGTATGATTTTAGTAGGGCTTTGAGATGGGGAGACTGACTGTCTGTCAGATAATGAAGGGGGAGGGAGTTCAATGAGAATTCAAATGTATTCTTCCTCCTTCTTAGACTGTGAGCCTCATGTGGGACATGGACAGTGTCCGACCTGATTATCTTTATCTACCCTAGGGAATGCTTGGCAAATAGTAAATGCTTTAAAAATACCACTATTATTATAGTCCTTTGATTCCCAAGCCCATGTTCTTTCTACTAGGCCAAGCTCTTTCTCCCCCTGTGCAAAACCCACTCTCTCTAGAATGACCAGTTATATAAAACCACCACTGCAGTGTAAATTGCCCACCCCACACAATGGCTCGCTGTTCTGGAAAAATGAAATTTTTAGTTTTACCCCTTGCAATGTAATCCTTATCCATTCTCACCCCACAGGCTTAAGCACAAGCAATTTCTTCTAAAAATGCCTCCCAGCAAGCCCAAAGTGGCTTGGGTTTCCAGAAAATTACCTAATTCCTTATAGCCAAAATGTGCAGTGAAAACACTTAGAATAGTAGGACTGAGTGTACTTTTGCTGGATAACTAGAACGACTTCTGATAATAGCCAGCCCAACATTTTCACTTCACATGGCTGCAGTGACTGTACATTTTCAGGTCCTGCTGCCAGATGGTGTTATAATCAATAATAATAATAATAATAATGGCATTTGCTAAGTGCTGACTATGTGCGAAGCACTGCTCTAAGTGCTGGGGGGGGTACACGGTGATCGGGTTGTCCCACATGGGGCTCACAGTCTTAATCCCCATTTTACAGATGAGGTAACTGAGGCCCAGAGAAGTTAAGTGACTTGCCCAAAGTCACAGCTGACAAGTGGCGGAGCCAGGATTAGAACCCATGACCTCTGACTCTCTTTCCACTGAGCCACACTGCTTTTCTCATGGTTCAGAATTTGAGTCCATCAGTAATGCATCCCTCAGTTAATGCAAAACAGTGTTGACAAATATAAAATATTGTTTTAACTCATTTTGACTCAAAATACCCTGATGCTGTGCATTGCTATTATCATCTATGCACTTGGATCTGTGACCTTTGGACATTTGGCATTTGCCCCACTCTCAGTACCAGAGCACTCTTGTACTTATGTCTCCTCTTCTAGACCATAAGCTCATTATGGGCAGAGAATGTGTCTGTTCATTATTATATTGTACTCTCCCAAGCGTTTAGTACAATGCTCTGCACGCAGTAAGTGGTCAATAAATACAGTCAAATGAATAATAATAATGATAGTATTTGTTAAGTGCTTACTGTGTGCCAAGCACTGAATATTGCCCTCCCAAGTACTTAGTACAGTGCTCTGCACATAGTAATTGCTCAACAAATGACATTGATTGATTGAATGATTGATTGCTAGTTGGCTTTCCAATCTTCCTTAATATAAAGTTTCTTTTCACATTTCTCTTCTACCAAATCTGTTATAGGGGGAGCACGAACACAAAGTACAGTGCTCTGCACACAGCGAGTGCTCAATAAATGCCAGTGAACAACTGACCTATGCTAATGAAGGTGGCAGATGCTTTTGTTTTACAAGTAAGTGGAAGGTCAATTTATGCCTCCAGCCAAATTATTTCTCTGGTGAGGGGAGACCCTTTTGAAAGATGTCTCAAGCACCATTTCCCATGAGCTTTCCTTCCTCAGAAAGTCTTGTTTCATTCATTTCCCTGGCCAGATCACCTGTGAAAATATGGTTCATTGTTCTGGATGACTGCTGTTTTCTTGATCACATAACTTCATGATGCTCCACGATGCAATGGGTAGTTAATTGGAGTTCAGGAACTTACCCAAAGCCATGTACAAGAGGATAAGCAGGGGTCAGGATTTACCGTAATTATGTTTCCAGTGTGGGAGTAAGTTTGCATGAATCTTTACCCTAACCAAGATGTATGAGTAAGAAAGTTTCCAGAACCATTCCGGCTTCCTTCCACAGGTTTTGAATCTGAGTCTCCTGATTTGAAAGTATGGCCTTTGCTACTTCATATTTCAGCTTTATTTCAGTCCCCAACTACTGTCGAAACGTTAAGTGCCTTCCCCATCTGCAAAACACATTTTTCACCAATATAAACCTCAGAGGCAGAAAATGCCAAATGAGAAAATATTGAACAATTATAGGAACAATTGACTGCTGCTAATGAACAATACTTTGCCAAGGCTGCTTGCTATACCAGGGAAGCTGACAAAGTTACCTTTACTCTTGATTCCTTCAAACCTGCTAGTTCTAAGCAAGATACTCTCTGCATCTGTACAGTGCTTTCTCTATGTATGTGTGTATATCAGGAGAAGCAGCGTGGCTCAGTGGAAAGAGTACAGGCTTTGGAATCAGAAGTCATGGGTTTGATTCCCGGCTCCGCCAATTGTCAGCTGTGTGATTTTGAGCAAATCACTTAACTTCTTTGTGCCTCAATTCCCTCATCTGTAAAATGGGGATTAAGACTGTGAGCCCCATGTGGGACAACCTAATCACCTTGTATCCCCCAGTGCTTAGAACAGTGCTTTGCATATAGTAAGCACTTAACAAATACCATTATTATTATTATTATAGAGAGAGAGATACAGATACCCTCTGTATCTGTACAGTGTTTTCTCTATGTATGTGTGTATACATATCATATATAAATTTATGTAGAGAGAGATACAGATACATAGCATCATTGTTCTCTCATCTATACGCTGTAAAATATTTCAAAGGGATTGCCTAAATGCACAGTACAAGTGAGCTCATCCCTTCACCAAAAGAAAAGTCAATTGGCATGACATACATTTTTAATACCTTGTTGACCTGATTTTCCAATGCTAGGAAATCAACAAGGAGCCAAGATTTCCCATTGTTTCTCATCTTGGAGAGATTTGGTTAGCCTTGATTATTATTTAAATTAGTAGCCTAAAGCTCTGAAAATTCATAAGGTATGAGAACTGGTGGGTGCTTGAATTTCTTATTATTACCATGACTAAACACCCTCATTTGAAGGAACGCAGCCAAATCTTCCAGACTCCAATTTTCCCCATTTTTACACCACACTCTTTTCAAGCCCTTCTTTTGTTTCATTTTTGAATCAACCATGGTTTCTCGGGGGTGAAAATTCCTAAGTTCTGAAGCGCCTCTGCAGAAGGCACTGTGTTAGCTTCCCCACCAGCTCAACAGTAGCAATTAACTGGTTTCCAGAGTCCCACACATACTGTTGACTTCATCAGAAACAACAGTACACAAACAAGTACACAGGTTGAGCCTGTGTTAACTCTGTTCTCCATTTGAAACACCGGGGGAGAAGGGGTGGGGGAAATCAAGGTCTGCCAAAAAGCTAGAAAACCAAATTGACAGGGGTGAAGAAAAGATTATTTCCAAGTGACCAAGAATATGCCAAAGAATAGAAAGTTTTGTTTCTTTTCTTAAAAAGAAACCCGTGCAGTAATTGGCAGTGTTCATTTTAAAAGGAAGGAGATCTATTTATTGTATCCTAAAGGAAAATGAAAAGTCTATCTCTCTTGAATAAATTACATCAATTATTTTAGTTGTGCAAACCTTCCACATGGACCAAGGTTTAGCTTTAAACACCATAGTTGATCTTTCTGTCTCTGAGGATAAATAATGTATCTATATGCTACAGAGGGTTAAATTTAGTCCTCTGAGCCTCTGTGCTCTCCTTTGCTGTTTTGGCTGTTGTTGTGAAGAAGGTGAGAAGTAGTGTTTCCTTGCTGGGCTTTTGTTAAAAGCTGTTACTCTGGCCCTTAGGGTTATTTAATTGACAACAATTTTTCATGGTGGAAAGCTGATCTTCTTGTCTTCGGTATGATACTTTGGTGAAATAAGCATTTTCTATGGGAATACACCAACCCCTCACCTACACACATCTCAGTAAGAAGGCTACTGAATGGAACAGGTTAGGAAATGTTGAAACCTTTGAGGAGGGACTGCAAATTGCAAGCCCTGAGCTGTGTTTGTGCTCTGCAATTTTAGGATTACCATTCTGATCAAAATGAAACTTTGCTTTCAAGATTTGCCTCTAGCCTCTCTCCTTGAAAATTATGTGAGGCTGCCCCAAGGCTGGATTCCAGAATTGAACTCAGAAAGAACAGATTCTGTGGAAAATAAAAAAGCTTTCTGTGGATAAAGACATCACAGATAATATTTCGTGATTCCAATGCATTATGTCACAAATAAAGAAATCCTGCTACCTCCATACATTGGCTACAGCTCACTCAGAAACCATTCTCCCATCCTGAGTTCTTTTGTGTTTGTCACCTAATGTACTTACAGCATTTGATTCTTACTAATGATCACTTCTCTCCTGCTCCAAAACAAACTGTTGGAATTGTACACTGTAGACTACGAGCTCTCTAGACTGTAAGCTCCTTGTGAGCAGGAAACGTGTCTACCAACTTTGTTTTATCATATGCTCCCAAATGCTCAGTAGTGCTCTGCACATAGTAAGTGCTCAATAAACAGGATTGTTCAATTAGTATCATTCTAGGGAGATGATCTTACACCTTTAAGGGATTCATTATTCATCCATCTTGACAACAAATATTAATTGTGCTAATTTTGAGAGGGCACTAAAGGAAAATTGAAATTCTATCTTTGTAAAAATGAGGCTAATGAGGTAATTGAAAGAAAGTTCCAATATGAAGATAGAAGAACAAACTTGCCCTCCGTGGGATTTTTTTTCCTGAAGAAAAAGAAACTACAGCTAGTTGCAGAGCTGTAGAAAGGCCTGACATAGGCCAGAAGAGTTATTAAGAAAGAGGGTAAGGGATCTAATGACCAATCTTGAAAAAGCTCTAGGTGAAACCAGAGCAGGGTCTGTATGGTGCAAAACCTGCAAATGCACACAGCTGACAATGTTCTTGCTGCTCACACTGTTGGTATTGCTTACTCAGCAGTTCAGACTCTAACCTGGAGCTTTCTGTTGCAGCCAGAAAATTGTCATTATGGCCGTGCCTGAGTTTGCAGGAAATAGGAAGGACAGAAAACATCCATTTTAGCCACAATGTTGCCACCACATTTGAGGAGATAGAAGCTGGAGAATCGCTCCTCCACTTCTGTACCTTCCTGCTGCTGCTGTCAGGTTGCCATGGCCATCAGATCCTCTCCTGTTACTTTAGTGAAAAGCAAACTTTTATTGGGAAAGGACCTTCCAGTGTTGTGACCAGGTCACATTAACTAGAGGAGACTTGGCAATCTTGGGGCAAGTAGGCAGAAATGGAAAAATCTAGAGTAGGGTTATTCCAGCCTTTTTGGTAAAGGATGCACATGGAGAACCTGATGCAAGATACCAAGAAAGAACTGAAATAGTACCAGGTATATGAGATGGCAAATACAACATTTCAGTCAGTGACCATTTTTACCAGTACATCAACCAATCAGCGCTAACCAGCACTTAGTACAGTGCCTGGCACATAGTAATCTTTTAAAACCATAATTATAATTATTATTATAACCAATGCTATTTATTGAGTGCTTACCTTGTGTAGAGCACTGAACTAAGCGAGACTGTAAGATTCTTGTGGGCAGGGAACATATCTACCAACTCTGCCATAGTGTACTCTACTTAGGGCTTAGAACAGAGCTCTGGACATAATAAACCCTCAATAAATGTAATTGATTGATTGGGAAAGTACAACGCAACAAAATAGGTAGACATGACCCCTGCCCAAAAGGATTTTACAGACTAGAAAAGGAGTTTAATGGAACAGATGACTGATCACATAGAAATCTTTTCAGTCACACTTGTGTGCATGGATGAAGTTTTCTGTTACTTTTCCTTGTACACAAAGGACACATACTCACATACTGTACCAACTTCAGTTGTAAAACGAATGCTGTAAGATCCTATGGGCAGCAAAGTTCTCCTGTTAAAGCCCTGATTTCCTGGGCAAATTTCCAGTTGGGTATTGGGTACCTGAGCTCTATTCTTCTAAGGAATCCAACCATATAGATCCTTCCCACTGTGGTACACAGGGTGAGAATAAAGCCAATCAAGCTACATTGTTATTTTCCATTGACAATCACATCCTTCTTGCTGAGGTACACAGGGTGAGAATAAAGCCGATCAAGCCTCATTATTAAAGTATTTTCTTTGGACAATCACAGTCCTTATTTCTGTGTCTTAAATGGAGGAGCAATGTGTCCTACTGGGAAGCAAGCAGTGCAGCCTACTGGAAAGAACACAGACCTGGGAGTTAGAGGACCTGAGTTCTAATTCTGGATCCCTGATTTATCTGCTGGGTGACCTTGGGAAAGTCATTGGACTTCTCTGTGCCTCAGTTTACTCATTTGAAAAATGGGGCTTCAATTCATTTTCTCCCTCCTACTTAGAATGTGAGCCCCCATGTCCGATCTGATTATCTTGTATCTACCCCAGTGCTTAATACAGTGCTTTGTACATAGTAAGTGCTTAACAAATACCACAATTAGTACTTATGTACTGTGCTCTGCACACAGTAAGCACTCAAATGCAATTGAATAAACTTACTATTAAAGAGCAGGGAACTGGGAGTCAGAGGATCTCAGTTCTAATTTCAGCTCCGCCTATTCATTCATTCAATTGTATTTATTGAGCACTTTGTACAGAGTACTGTACTAAGCACTTGGAAATTACAATTCAGCAATAAAGAGAGACAATCCCTGCCCACACCGTGCTTACAGTCTGAAAGTGGGGAGACTGTGAGCCCATTGCTGGGTAGGGACCGTCTCTATATGTTGCCGATTTGTACTTCCCCAGTGCTTAGTACAGTGCTCTGCACACAGTAAGTGCTCAATAAATACGATTGAATGAATGAATGAGACAGACCGCAAAACAAACAGGCATCAATATAAATAAATGGAATTATAGGTATATATACTTCAAAGCAAGTAAACAGGCAACAGCATAATGACATAGAATAATAGATGTGTATGTATATGCACAAGTTCTGTGGGGCAGGGGAAGGGGGTAGAGCGAGGGAGTGAATCAGGGTACTATGGAGGGGAGGGGGAGCTGAGGAATGGGGGAGACTTAGTCTGGGAAGGCCTCTTGGAGGAAGTGAGCTTTCAGTAGGGCTTTGAAGGGGAGAAGTGTGATTGTTTGGTGGATTTGAGGAGGGAGGGCATTCCAAGCCAGAGGTAGGATGTGGGCCAGGGGTCGACGGCGGGACATCTGAGAATGAGGCTGAGTGAGAAGGTTAGCACCAGAGGAACAGGGTGTGCAGGCTGGGATGTAGAAGGAAAGAAGGGAGGTGAAGTAAGAAGGTGCAAGGTGATGGAGAGCTTTGAAGCCAATTGTGAGGAGTTTTTGTTTGATACCAAGGTTGATTGGCAACCACTGGAGATTTTTGAGGAGGGGGGGTGACATGCCCAGAATGTTACTCTAGAAAGATAAGCTGGGCAGCCCAGTGAAGTATGGACTGAAGTGGGAAGAGACAGGAGGTTGGGAGGTCAGAAAGGAGGCTGATGCAATAATCCAGTTGGGGTAGGATGAGTGATTATACTAACATGGTAGTAGTTTGGATGGAAAGGAAAGGGCGGATCTTGGAGATGTTATGGAGTTGAGACCGGCAGGTTTTGGTGATGGATTGGATGTGTGGGGTGAACGAGAGAGCGGAGTCGAGGATGAAACCAAGGTTGCGGGCTTGGGAGATGGGAAGGATGGTTGTGCCACCTACAGTGATGAGAAAGTCAGGGAGGGGACAGGGTTTGGGAGGGAATATAAGGAGTTTTGTCTTGGATATGTTGAGTTTTAGGTGGTGGGAGGACATCCATGTAGAGATGTACTGAAGGCAGGAGGAAATGCGAGCCTGGAGGGAGGGAGAGAGAATAGGCCTGGCCAGACAAGTCTTGCCTGCTGCGTTACCTTGAACTAGCCACTTAACTTCTCTGTGCCTCAGTTTCCTCATCTGTAAAATGAGATTTAATGCCTGTTCTCCCTCCTACTTAGACTGTAAGCCCACGTGGGACAGGGACTGTGTCTGACCTGACTAACTTGTATCTACCCCAGTGCCTAGAACAGTACTTGGCATATAATAACCACTTAAATACAACAACAATGATAATAATAATTACAATTATTATTACATTTGGGAATTATGGTAGAGTTCTGCTGAACAGAGCTCCATTTCACTCCAAAGGGGAACTTGATAAGGCCAATGATGTGTGCAGTATAACTTACAAAAACAGAAAACCTTCTCAGGGAATCTTGAATGAGAAACTAAATACATTCACAAAAAGCACTCTCCACTCTCTCTCTCTTGACATTGAGTGTGAATACGAAGGCCCGGATCAGGTCATCTTTATTTTCAGAAATCCCTGACACCCTTTGGTTTTCAATTTCAATAAAGTAGTTCTATTGCAACACACAAATGGCACATATTATTTGGCTCTGTAAGAATCCTACTATCTTTCATGATTTGGAATAAAATAGCATGAAACAAAATATATCTTATGCCAGAAACATTTGCTTTCACCTGCTCACTCCAAAATATGGTCACAATGTTCCATCTCTCCACTTTCCTTCCTAAATCAATTGAACACTAGAGGGGAATTAACCTAAAAAAAAATGTTTACTGCATGGAGAATATATCTCTCAGATATAGTAATTAGACCGAAGAGTGCATGTTAAATTTTAAAAAAATATCTAACCTTTTGTATTACAATATTCAAGCATGACCCTATATCATGTAGCTCAGATTTTGTGTAATTAACTTTAATGTCTTAAACCTGTCTGAAGCCCTTAATTTCTTTCTGAACATTTGGGAGCAATTACATAGGCTATGTTATCATTAACATAATTATCATCAGCATTCTAATTTAGATTCTTTTCCTACTATAGCTGGCAGCAGTAATGGTCCTTTGACCAATTGAATTGTCATCTTGCATATTGTTTATTATCACTTTGTCATCTTCATCCCTGTCAGCATCAACACTTACTATATCCAGAGCACTGTTCTAGGGACGCAGAGAACATACAGATCAAGTAGAAAACCTGTTTCGGTCTTTGAGGTGTTTACAATCTAGTGGACCTGAGAAGTGATAGTAGTAGCAGTAGTAGTCGTAGTCGTAGTAGTAGTAATAGCAACTTTTATTGAGCACCCACTAGGTGTTGTGCACTGAACTAAATGCTTAGGAAAAACAAAGCAAGCAATTGACCCATTCTTGCCCACCTGGTGCTTATACTCTAATGGGGGAGATAGACATAAATGTATTTATAAACTGAGTAATCAAAATAGGTGATTGAATGCACCAAGTAGTTGAATGTACAATTGAATAAATACATTTGCATAAATATTGAGTATAAGTAAGTATCTAAGTGCTAAGTGTGGCTGGTGATTTTAAGTGAGAAGCACCATGGCCTAGAGGAAAGTGCAAAGTCCTGGGAGTCAGAGGATCTGAATTCTAATCCTGACTGTTATTTGTCTGCTGTGTGATCTAAGGTAAGTCATTTAACTCCTCTGTGCCTCAGTTGCCTCATCTGTAAAATGGGGATTAAGACTGTGAGCCCTATGTGGGACAGGAACTCTGTCTGTCCTGACTATGTTGTATCTACCCTAGCCTGGAACATAGTAAGCACTTAACAAATACCCTAATTCCCTTTAAAAAATGACTTGGCAGTCTGAGAAGCAATCAGGGAAAAAATGGTGGAAGATGTGGGCTTTTGGGAGGGATATGAGTAGTGGGAGAACTGTGGACTATCAGATTTAGACCAGGAGGGGGTCCAAATGGGGAAGAGCGTGAGTGGAAGCATGGAAGCAGAAGTGTCAATAGTGGGGTACAGTTAGACATAAAATGATGACTATGTAATAGATAAAAGAATGTGAAATGTGTAAAAAGACCCCTCTCCACATGAGCTGAGTACAAGAGAGTGGGCTGAGACTGGCAGAAAAACCAATCAATCCACCAATCAATGGTATTTATTGAGCGCTTACCATGTGCAGAGCAGTGCTTGGGAGAGTACAAAATGACAGAGTTGATAGACATGTTCCCGGCCCACAATGATCATAACAATAATAATAATAATCCCTTAAATAATAGTTTTTTTATGTTTCTGAATTACTTTCACATCATTAACCTCATTTTCTCCCCTTGATATCCTTTAGAGGCAGTGAGAGACTTATTTTATTCTCCCCTTTTACAGATGAGGAAACTAAGCACTGTGAATTGCTTGGGTTACACAGTGTCAAAGCAGAGACTAAAACCCAGATGTCCTGATTCCCAGATTCAAGGACATTCCACAGACCACATTGTCTCCCTTGGGTTCCTTGGCACATGCTCAACAACCTCTGCTTTCCTTAACAACCAGGCATGGTCAGCAGATTCTCCCTCTCCTTGCTCATAAATCTGGAGGAAGGGGTAGAGTGGGGTGGGTGTCTGGAACGTGAACTCCTGATTTGAGTGGGAGATTAGAATTTATTACTACTAAAGCTCATGCTAGCTGGCATCTGGACCCTGCACATGTGGGACCTATACTCTCGGCTAAACAACTGCTTTAGGGCAGAGTCTTGGTGTTCGGCCTCTGGTTGTTTTCCAAGTCTATTAAAGTTTACTGTGGTTAGAACAGATGTTTCTCCAACTAAAAGATGTTCATTGACCTTTCCATTTGGGAAGGCTAGTGTGGACCAGAGGACCCCATTTCCCTATTCCACAAACCTATGGCTAAGCTTTAAGCTTTAGATTTAGACCTCTGCAATCTCCATGCCACTTTTTGACCATTACAAAATATGATTAACAGGACCTTCCTTTTGCACAATGAAATTTAGGTGGTGAGCTTCCTTATATTAGGAACATTCTGAAACATACTCTTCTTGTAAAAAAAAAATGAAGAACATGTATTAATTATAACATACATCTTTTCCTCTTCAAGAAATGACCTTTGCAGCAGAAGTTTGAGACAAAGCTGCTTAATTTAGGCAAAGTTTTGCTGTCTCACATTTTGCCTTTCTTTTAGGGGCTAGGAACCCCTATAGCAGTAAAGCCTGGGTGTGCATATATTCAGACACACAGACACACACACATATGAGCACACATACACATACACACACACAAGCAACCAGCAAAGGTCCATTATACTGAAACTCCTATATATTGACATAATAATAATGATGGCATTTATCAAACACTTACTATGTCCAAAGTACTGTTTTAAGCACTGGGGAGGTTACAAGGTGATCAGGTTGTCCCACAGGGGGCTCACAGTCAATCCCCATTTTACAGATGAGGTAACTGAGGCACAGAGTAGTTAAGTGACTTGCCTCAAAGTCACACAACTGACAACTGGCGGAGGCTGGATTTGAACCCATGACCACTGACTCCAAAGCCTGTGCTCTTTCCACTGAGCCACACTGCTTCTCTATTGACATTGAAGCTACCTACTTCAGCTAATGAGAAAGAAAGTTATTTCTCCATGGGGGGAGAGCTGAGCTCTGCTGAGAGCAGGACAAATGTAAGTGAAAAAGGCAAAGTCAGTTATTCGCTAATAATCATAATAATTGAGGCATTTGTTCAGCACTTACTATGTGCTAGACACTGTACTAAGCACTGGGATAGGTAAAAGGTAATTGGGTTGGGCACAGTTCCTGTCCCACATTGGACTCATAGTCTTAATCCCCATTTTGCTGATGAGGTAAATGAGGCACAGAAAAGTGAAGTGAGTTTCCCAAGGTCACACAGCAGACAAGTGACAAAGCCAGGATTAGAACCCAGATAATAATAATAATAACAATGATGGCATTTGTTAAGCACTTAGTATGTGCAAAGCATTGTTCTAAGCGCTGGAGATGCTTCTCACTCCCAGGCTCATGCTCTATCCACTAGGCCATGCTATTTCCCAGGCTATGAGGCCCTGCTTCCTTCTTCTCCAGCCAGAATCAATCAATCAATCAATCAATCGTATTTATTGAGCGCTTACTATGTGCAGAGCACTGTACTAAGCGCTTGGGAAGTACAAATTGGCATCACATAGAGACAGTCCCTACCCAACAGTGGGCTCACAGTCTAAAAGGGGGAGACAGAGAACAGAACCAAACATACCAACAAAATAAAATAAGTAGGATAGAAATGTACAAGTAAAATAAATA
Organism: Tachyglossus aculeatus; assembly: GCF_015852505.1. Taxonomy (NCBI): domain Eukaryota; kingdom Metazoa; phylum Chordata; class Mammalia; order Monotremata; family Tachyglossidae; genus Tachyglossus; species Tachyglossus aculeatus. The sequence continues at coordinate 51,188,580 of NC_052072.1, forward strand.
AATAGAGTAATAAATATGTACAACCATATATACATATATACAGGTGCTGTGGGGAAGGGAAGGAGGTAAGACGGGGGGATGGAGAGGGGGACGAGGGGGAGAGGAAAGAAGGGGCTCAGTCTGGGAAGGCCTCCTGGAGGAGGTGAGCTCTCAGCAGGGCCTTGAAGGGAGGAAGAGAGCTAGCTTGGCGGATGGGCAGAGGGAGGGCATTCCAGGCCCGGGGGATGACGTGGGCCGGGGGTCGATGGCGGGACAGGCGAGAGCGAGGTACAGTGAGGAGATTAGCGGTGGAGGAGTGGAGGGTGCGGGCTGGGCAGTAGAAGGAGAGAAGGGAGGTGAGGTAGGAGGGGGCGAGGTGATGGACAGCCTTGAAGCCCAGGGTGAGGAGTTTCTGCCTGATGCGCAGATTGATCGGTAGCCATTGGAGGTTTTTGAGGAGGGGAGTAATATGTCCAGAGCGTTTCTGGACAAAGATAATCCGGGCAGCAGCATGAAGTATGGATTGAAGTGGAGAGAGACACGAGGATGGGAGATCAGAGAGAAGGCTAGTGCAGTAGTCCAGACGGGATAGGATGAGAGCTTGAATTAGCAGGGTAGCGGTTTGGATGGAGAGGAAAGGGCGGATCTTGGCAATGTTGCGGAGCTGAGACCGGCAGGTTTTGGTGACGGCTTGGATGTGAGGGGTGAATGAGAGAGCGGAGTCGAGGATGACACCAAGGTTGCGGGCTTGTGAGACGGGAAGGATGGTAGTGCCGTCAACAGAGATGGGAAAGTCAGGGAGAGGACAAGGTTTGGGAGGGAAGACAAGGAGCTCAGTCTTCGACATGTTGAGCTTTAGGTGGCGGGCGGACATCCAGATGGAGATGTCCTGAAGGCAGGAGGAGATGCGAGCCTGGAGGGAGGGGGAGAGAGCAGGGGCAGAGATGTAGATCTGGGTGTCATCAGCGTAGAAGTAGCCAGAAGACCTTCATGTGATCATCTATTTCTTGCCATCCTCCCTAACCAGCAGCTGGTCAGACCCTGAAGAGTCTGAGCCATGAAGGAATGCAAGAACTTCTTGAGCCGCTTTAGACTATAAACTCCTTGAAGACAGGCATCATATCTAAAAACTCTCTTGTACTGTCCTCCTTCAAGCATTTAATACAGTGCTCTACACGCAGTAAGTGCTCAATAAACACCATTGGGTTGATTGTTTGATTTTGGTTGTGATTATGATCTTTCCCTTTCCATAGTTAAATCCTCAAAGGCAAGCAACTCAAGGGCTCTTCAGTGCCTAGTAGAGTGCTCCTTCCAGGGAGTGCTCAATGAAAGGTTGACCAACTTTCCTCATGCCTGTGCCCACGTGCTCCTATTGGACAAGGAGAGTTGGTGACCTAGGGTTACAGCAGATCCACCTACCATTTTAGTGCTGTACTTTTGTGCCACCTATATCTCAAACAACTCCCATTTACCTCCTTTAGCTATAATGCTGAGAATTTTGTTTATTTGTTTCATTTGGCCATTTTAGCAACATGTTTTTCCCCCCCAGACATCCAAAAAATTTTCCCAAACACTAGGCATTGTTTAGATTTATGCTTTGAACCAGAGTATTTAGAGTCAGCTGATTTGCTGTTTTGCTTCTTTGTTTAATGTCCTTAATTCCTGGCTTTATTTCTTTTGTCTTCCTGTTATACCTTATAATCATTTCAATTATAGCTCTTTCACCAACTTTTGCTACAATCCCCACTCAAACATTTATACGCAATTGAGTTATTTCAATTGCTCAAAAAATTTAATTGCATCAGCCAACCGAGGCTTGACTGCTCTCCGAATTTTTTGTTTTGTTTTGTCTTTTGGCGTTTGACTCTAAGAGGGAGTTGGCCCAAATGGAGAGACTATCCAGAAAGAAATCAGCACAAAGACCTGGATTCAATTCCTTGCCTTACCACTGGCAGGCTGAGTAAATTTGGTGAGTCACTTAACCTTTTCTAACTCTATCTTCCCCATCCATAATGTGGGGTGGAGGCCAGTGTGATTGCATACCTCACTCACGTCTATGAAAAGCAATCAGGTCTAAAGAAAATAGTGTGGAAGGATAAAGAAAAGTGTAGGAGATGGGAAACTTGCCTTAGACATGGAGAATTGGTGGAAGACCTTAAAATGCTGGAGCCTCTCACACAGACTAAATCTGAAACAAAAGGTGATTGGAAGTTAGTCAGTTTTAGGGAAAAGATAATTTCATTCTTTCCAGATGTTGCAAAAGAAAAAAACAGTCTCTGGCACCTATTCAGATGGAGTGAAAAGCCCAGTAAAGGAGAAGCAAATAGCTTGAACAAGACAAAGTACTAGAGACTTAGTCACTGAGATGGATAAGATGTGAGATTCGGAAGATGATGCTGAGAAAGAAGCTACAGAAGGTGAGGTCGGGGAAAACATGGAATAAGGAGAAAGAAGAAGAGGCTTCCACGTCTGGAGGGTGATTCCAGAACTTTGTGTGAAAGTCAGAAAATCAGCAAGGGTGAAGATGCAAGATGGGGAATTCCAAGTTCAGGCTAGGGATGTACATCTCTTCTACTACTCGTTTAAAACCAGGAGAGGATTTGGCAGGGAAAGCGAAAGACATTATTATCAATTTGCCCTTTTGTTTTAGGTTTTATTGAAGAAAAGTTCAGTAGCTGTTTAGCAACAGGCTGATTCAGAAGTTGAATTTCTAAATAGAATGTCTAATTTGCCGGGGCAAAAATGCCTGAAAGATTTTCTGAGTTATGAAAGGATGAACTTTTAAGATTTCAGACTTACTAAAAAATAAATTAAAAATTAAAAACCGACATGTTTCTGGAGGTCAAAAAAGGCACAGTTGGAAGCCAGAATTAGAGCATGAGGGTTCCTTTAAACTATATCTTTTTCAATTTGATATATATTACACATTATGCCATATATCACTGTTAGGTTAATGTGAGAATTGCAATTCTCTTACTCACCATAACAGGTTTCATTAAATCTAAGCAAACAGATTTGGTGCTCAAACTACCCATTACAAATCTAATTAAGACTTTGTAAAATAAAATAATTCAAGTCCACATTCAACCATTACATTTTCTTACAGAGTATGTGATAGCTGCATTATTAAAAAAAGCTTCAAATGAATCTCCTCAGTTTGTTTGGGAGTTGGTGAAACAATATAAAAAAATTGTATCAGGCACAACAACAAGTGAAACTTTAAGATGATTGTTTTGTTAATATCATGTGACTGTTGAAAAACAAATTCCAAGTTAAGACTGGTATAATATTGATGTGGGGAAGAAAAGGAAAAATAATTAAAGTCAAGCTCAAGAAATCAGAAAGATTTTCTTACTGCTTCTGAAATCTATTAATCTCTCTTCCCCCCACCTCTCTCTCTGTGGATAGATAGATAGATAGATAGATAGATAGATAGATAGATAGATAGATAGATGAACTATATATATAAACTAGAGAGAAAGAGTTAAATTGGGAAAATGTCTACAAAACAATTTTGTTATTTTTCTCCTTTCATCTTGACCAAATTCCCAACTTCCTGTATATGTTTCAGTGCAGAAGACTTGCAGCAGCCCAGATATAGATGCTTTCACAAAATTCTGTTACTTATGCTGCGCACTATCCAAAGATGCACATATAGACAAAGAAGTGGAAAACCAAATAAAGAAAGATAGTATGGCCTTTGGGAGACGGGCAGGGGACAGCCACAGTGAAGCACCAATATTTTTTTTTATGGTACTTGTTAAACACTTAATATGTACCAGGCACTGTACTAAGTGCTAGAGTAGATGCAGTCCATGTCCCACATGGGGCTCACAGTTTTAATCCCCACTTTATAGAGAAGGTACCTCAGTCACAGGGAAGTGAAAAGACTTGCCCAAGGTCACACAGCAGACAGGAGACATGGCAGAGTCGGGATTAGAACCCAGCTCCTCTGACTCCCAAGACTATGCTCTATCCACTAGGCCACGAGGTTTCTCCTTTACAGCTTCATACCAAAGTGAAGGAACACAAACCAAAGGGTCATAGCAGAGCAACCTGAAAACTGGCATTGAGATTAAAAGGCTCATCTAGGAGTTAGGGTTGGCCCCATTTAGTTGAGCACCTCTGAACCTGTCCTTGATGACTTTTTTTAAGGAATTTGTTAAGTGCCTAGTCTGTCAGGTCATTGTGAGCAGGAAATGTGTGGTTTTTTATTGTATTCTCCTAAGTGCTTAGTACAGTGCTCTGCACAAAGGAAGCGCTCAATAAATATGATTGACTATGTGCCAGGCACTGTACTAAGCACTGGGTAGATGCAAGCTAATCAAGTTGGACACAGTCTCTGTCCCGCATGGGGCTCACAGTATTAATCCCCATATTACAGATGAGGGAACTGAGGCACAGAGAAGTTAAGTGACTTGCCCAAGATCACTCAACAGATAAGTGGAAGAGTCGGGATTAGAACCCAGGCCCTTATGTCCCCCCAGGCCCATGCTCTATCCAGTAAGCCATGCTGCTTCTCTTGCTGATCTGGGACCAGGATTGGGTCAAGAACAATCAATCGTATTTCTTGAACACTTACTGTGTGCAGAGCACTGTACTAAGCACTCGGCAGAGTACAATATAACATAATTGGTCCACACAAAGATCAAACTGGTTTCCAAATTGTGAAGAGAATAATGATGATATCAGTTACATGATTACTGTGTTCCAAGTACCGGGGTAAATACAAAATAATCAGATTGAATATAATGCCTGTCCCACATGGTGCTCACCGTCTCCGGGTTGGAGAGAACAGAAATTTAATCCTCATTTTACAGATGAGAAAACAGGCCCAGTTAAATTAAGTAACTTGCCTGGGGTCACACTACAGGTAAGTGGCAGAGCCGGAATTGGAACCCATGTCCTCTGACTCTCAGGCCCATTTCTTTCCACAGTAAATGCTAGATGAATACTATTGATTGACTGACTGATTGATTGGTCCTTCCTCCACCATTAACTCCCTGTTTCACTTGGGGCACATCCATTCATTTCTCTGGATCTATTTTTCTGCCTGAAAAGTGCATACAACTTCAACGTAGCTGACAAAATTATTGTTAAGAATAATGAATATGGTTATAAAACATTTGGCAAGGGAAGTTTGAAAACTGAAGTTATTTGAGCTCCCATAAAGTAGCAGAGTCAGGATTAGATCTCAGGTTGGGAATGTTTCATCTGTTACTTAGTCCTTATCCAACATCTTCATCTATAAAACATCTTCATCAAGTATTTATTGAACGTAGAACACTATAGCTCTGAACCGGGCTCCAACCTATTTCATTACACTTCTTTCTTTGGTGGCTACAGTCACATTTAGTTACTCTCTTTGCTGGTAAAAAAATGCTAAATAGCACTAACCCTTCATCATGGGTGATAAACTTCTTTGAGATTTGGTAGCTTATAGTTCATTTCCCCTGTTAATTGTCACTCACTGATGGGCCTTTGTAATATTAATTTGCAACATTCAATATAAAAACACCTCTTCCACATGAGTTGGATTCAAGAGGCATACACGTTTATGAAGATAGGTGTGTTTAACTTATTTTAACAGTGTTGATAAAATTTTTAATGTTTGTATTCCTTGTTAAATTGTAAGTTTTTTGTGCCAGTATTCCTATACTTGCCAAACCCCTAATATAGTGATTAACCCCTCAATTTCCACAACTATTTGTCCCACTTCTGCACTGTCTATGCACTTGGTTCTGTGCCCCTAAGCTATTTGATTCTCTCCCCACCCCAGCCAGTCATCATCCCTAAGCACTTTGATACTCACACCACTCCAGCCCCACAGCACCTGGTTATATATACTTTACTTTAAAGCCTGTCTCCCCTACTAGACTGAGAGCTTCTGGAGGGCAGTAATTGTGCCCACCAACTCTTTTGTATGTTACTCTTCCCCGCACTTGGTTCGGTGCAGCATGGGTTAGTGGATAGAGCACAGGCCTGGAAGCCAGAAGGGCTTGGGTTCAAATCCCAACTCCACTACTTGCCTGCTGTGTGAACTTGGACAAGCCACTTAACTTCTCTGGGCCTCAGTTGCCTCATCTGAAAACTGGGAATAATGCTGTGAGCCCTATGTGGGACACAGACTGTCTCCAACCTGATTAGCTTGTACCTATACCAGAGTTTAGTACACTGCCTAGCACACAGTAAATGCTTAACAAATACCATAAAAAATGCAATTGATTAATTGATTGATTGAAGCAAGGGCTCAATAAATGCTACTACTACAATTACTGTGACTCCATTCCCGTATTCCAATCTAACTGGAGTCAATTAGCATTACCTCATCAGGGAAGGGAAACTACACTGAGAGGCCCTTAATGACACAACCCACATATTCAATCTGTCACCAAATCCTTTCAGTTGAACCTTCACAGCATCGCTAACATCCACCCTTTCCTCTCTAACCAGACTGCTACTGAGCACTTATCCTGTCCCGTCTCGATTACTACATCAGCCTCCTTGCTGACTTCTCTGCCTCCTGTCTTTCCCCACTTCAGTCCATACGTCATCCTGCTGTCCGGATCATGTTTCTACAAAACTATTCAGTCCATGTTTTTCCACTCCTCAAAAATCTCCAATGGTTGTCCATCCACCCCTGCATCAAACAGAAACTCCGTACCACAGGTTTTAAAGCACTCCATCACCCTGACCCCTCCTACCTTACCTCCCAGATATACTACAATAACCCAGCCCGTATACTTCCAGCTGCTCTACTTCCAACCTACTCACTGTACCTTGCTGTCATCTGTCTCTCCACAGACCCCTTGCCCATGTCCTGCCTCTGGCCTGGAAATACCTCCGTTTTCATATCCAACAGATGATCACTCTTCCCACCTTCAAAGCCTTATTAAAAGCATAAAAGCACATCTTCTCCAAGAGGCCTTACCCAACTAAGACCTTATTTCCTCTTTTCCCACTCCCTTCTGCATTGCCCTTGCACTTGGATTTTCACCCTTTATTCACCCCTCCCTCAGCCCTACAGAATTCATGTCTATAGCCATAATTCACTCATTCATATTAATGCCTGTCTCCCCCTCTAAGCTGTAAGCTCACTGTGGACAGGGAACCTGTCTACCAACTCTTTTATATTGTACTCTCCCAAGTGCTTAGTAAAGTGCTCTGCACATAGTAAACAATAAATATGATTGATTGATTGTGTATAACCAGGAATTCTCATTCTTGCCCAGAAGACTCAGAGAACTCTGTCCTTGGTCAGAGACCTGGATGAAACAGGAAGGGGCTCATCCTGAAAGAGAAGAGAATTAATGGGAAAGTCCTTAAAACAAAGACATTACTTAAATACCAATGTTTAAATAGATTTATGTTATAACACCTCCATGGTTGGAGGTGTTATAACAAAGCACAAGATACAGGTTTCATGGCATTATTAAATTGCTGGGCTAGAGGTACACACAAACACATGCACCCATACACCACCTCCTTATATTCAACCAAAATCAAACTCCACACTCTCCATGAATGAGACAGTGACTTGCAAAAAGGTGAAGAGGAGGGGAAGGAAGAAGAGGGATATGTCATGTGCAGAAAGAGGGACTCAGGTGAGGAGGAGGCAGACACAAGAAGAGAGTAGAAGTTATTCATTTGTCAGTCTGCCCTGCTACCTGGTGTTTGTAATCTAATGGACATGTTCAGATGACTCTCTCTTCATTGCTGCTTTCTCACTGTCTGAACTTCCTGTTTAATAGTCTAGGAGTATTGCCTGGTGGCTGTTTATCACAAATTTATGTCAACTATGGAGCAGAACAGGGCTATGGGTAAAAATGACCATGGCATGGAAGAGGGACCAGCTTCCATCTTCCTACAAACCAGCTGCCCACTTGGCCATTACTGCCACAGATTTGGTTCCATCCAGAAGTTAAGGCTCTACCCTGCTTTCATCTCATGACCACTGGGTTTCATTGGTCATCAGTCAGGACTGAGTTCGTTGTCCCTGAACAGAGTTTTTGGTAAGATCAGGAAACTGAGAGGCAGTTGCATGAACAGCAACACGCTGCAGACGGCAAACACGTCAGGGTGACATACGATAATAACTAAGAGCTCTCTGGATAGAATGGATGGTTAAATCTGCATCAGCTTTCTCAACACCCACGTGGAAGGGATCTTACTGTCAGTTCCATCATCTTCAAAGACAGTGCAGACACATATGCATAAAAAGACATATTTTTCAGTCATCCTGAATTATCATTGCTCAATATTTAAGCAGTCAGAATTTTATCACAGCCTGAATTATCATTGCTCAATATTTAAACAGTCAGATTTTTATCACAGACTAGACTTTGTCCTTTCTGCTTCTGGGTTTAGGGTATTTTCTTTCACTCAGTAGAAGGTTTCAGTTTCTGTTGCCATTATCTTAGTACTACAAAGGAAAATACGGGGTTAAAATACTCCAAACAAAGCCATGAGAATAGCTGCAGATAGATTTTCTTCCCCTTCCATTTAAAACAGGAGGAAAACCCTCAATTTTAAAGTTTTAAAAAATATTTTGACCCCTTCCGAAGTGAGACATCTCTGGTGTGGCCAATGAAGAAGTAAAAAATTGTGATCACTTAGAAAAGAGTGAAATCCCTTTAAACAGGAGCTCCAATACTCCAAGCCAATCACCAGTTACTTGGGGCAGATAGAGAGCGCAATATCCAGACACCATTTACAAGAATATCTGAAGTACTAAAAATCCCACATTCTCTACCTGCAGCTGAGCAGATGTAAAAGAGCAATGGTCATTCAGCCCCAAAGGGAACAAATTGATTGGAGTCTACTACAACCCAGCTCTCACACTTGGCTCCTCAAATGCCAACCTGATCACAGTTCCTTGATCTCATCTATCTTGCTGCTGACCTCTCACCTACATACAGCTTCTGGCATGGAATGCCTTCCCTCTTCAGATCTGACAGATGATCACTCTCCCTACCTTCAAAGCCTTACTAAAAGCACATCTCCTCCAACAGGCCTTCCCCGATAAGCCCTCATTTCCTCTTCTCCCACTTCTTTCTGCATCACCCTTGCATTAGGATTTGCACCCCTTTTTCATCCCTCCCTCAGCCCTTATGTACATATCTGTAATTTATTCATTTATATTAAGGTCTGTCTCCTCTTTTAGACTGTAAACTTGTTTTGAGCAGGGAATATGTCTACCAAATCTGTTATATTGTACTCTCCCAAGCACTTAGTACAGTGCTCTGCACACAGTAAGTTCTTCATATGATTGATGGATTGACTGAATCTTGAAATGATTATTTCTGTCCAGGCAACCACCACAGATGTTTCACAAGAAAGAAAGATCATTCTTTAAGTTATTCTTTACACCTACTAGGTCAACTTCAATTTTTAAAGTCCAGGTTGCAAGGTTATTACCTACAAACCATTCATTCATTCAGTCAATCGTATTTACTGAGCGCTTACTGTGTGCAGAGCACTAAGCGCTTGGGAAGTAAAAGTTGGCAACATAACCACCAAAAGCCTCAGATTCTACTTGTGACATCACTTGATCACGATGTTTTGAATCATGTCACAGATTACCATGTGGCATTTTTTATTAGTTCTCAAAAGAAGATGCCTCTTTCCTTGGCTCTGTATTTCTTCCCTCTATTTTGAGCTTTAGAGTCACGTTGAGCAATTGTTTCTCACCATAACTCCCAGCCAGAGAGTTCCATCTCAATTGTCCAGGTGGGTATAGAGAGAGAGAGAGAAAAAGCAACAAACTGATCCAAGGGAATTAAGCCAGGGAGGAACAGCACAAGAACTCAAAGTTTCTGACCCTTGTGGGTCAACTTGGTTCCTGAACCATTTGTATCTGACATCTTCCGGCTCTCAGCTCCGGAAGATAAACAACCTGATCCTTTTCATTGCTTTGCTAATAAACCTTTCCATGCAATCATTCACAATCTAAACTGAGAGTGAACATCTCATGCCAATAAAGGGTAGATTTGCCTTGTGGTTTGAAGATTGTACCATTGGCAGCATGACTGGATCCATAAATGTGAGTGACTACGAAAGAATCCAATCAATCCATCAAGGATGTGTATTGAGAACTTACTGTGTGCAGAGCACTGTACTAAGGGCTTAGGAGGGTACCTTCCAAACTTGCACACTTGTCCATAAAAATATAGTTGGGCAACTTTTTGGGCTCCGGTTCATTGCACTGAGCATTTCTCAGACACCAGTGGTTAAGAGGGGAAAGACATATCCCAACAGCAGCAGGACATGTGCTTGAGTTCATTCTGAAGTAGCTTGATATCTTCAGTGCAGCTGCTTCCCCTACTGAAGAGTTTATCTGTGACATTCGCTATCAGACGCTTCTTCTAAACTGGGCTTCCTGCTTCTAGGAAGCCTGGTCTGGCACTGCAGGTTCAAAATACCTTCATAGGATATGGAGCTGATCAGAAATGGTTTCAGCTGCCCAGTACCAGAGGCTTCCTAATCCCTGCAGCTATTGCTTCAGATGGATGCCAGAAAGAGCTCAAAAGCTAGAAATGAATCTATGCTCTATGAAGAATGGATGCTCAGCCATGAAGAGTGTAGCATTACTATTAGTTAAGTAGAAGCAATATAGCCATAGCAGGCAAGACAGCAGGCTGGGTGACAAAAATGCTTTCTGAGCTCTACCTCTTATTAACTGGTCTTGTCTTGTTTATCTTATGCTGCTGAGTCGACTCCGACCCATAGAGACTCCATGGACACATCTCTCCTAGAACTCCCCACTCTCCATCTGCAATTATTCTGGTAGTGTATCCATAGAGTTTTCTTGGTAAAAATACAGAAGTGGTTTACCACTGCCTTCTTCCACAGAGTAAACTTGAGTCTCTGCCCGCGATTCTCTCCCAAGATGCTGCTGTCCAGCACAAGTGAGTTTTGACTTGTAGCAGATTGCCTTCCATTTGCTAGCCAATTTCCCAGCTAGGAAAGGAATGAGTATGCTACTGCTTGACTCTTCCTTTGGTAGCCGAGACTAGTAGAGTACTGGAAATTCTCCAGGTGCAATCCTGAGAGGGGGCATTAACTGGTGGTGATGGACAAATTGATTTGCCCTTTCAGGGAGGGGCCTCAAAGTCCTCTAACATAAAATAGAGAGGTAATAATTCCTGAGGTGATAGGCTCTGTGCTACTCACAAAGCAAACTCTTCCTGTTACTTGGGGAGAAAAACAAACTGTTTTTTAGGTACAGAAAGTATAGTTATGAGTGTTGGGGTGTCAGTGAAGAGAATCAGAATTATTTCCCTGTGAGAACCAGAAAGACTACCAATTAATCAAATGTAGTGAGAGCACCAGAGGAAACAGTTGCTATATAGTTTGTTTCTATTCTGAATATCTCACAATTATTTAAATAGAATATTCCAACTCTGGGTTGCTATGTTCCTACCTGGGGCAATCATCTTTCTTACAATCCTCACTCCATGTCTCCCTCATGACCTAATATAATAGCGTTATAGTTATAGCACATCATTTAACACATGAACTAAAAGATTGAGGAAAAGAAAAAATGAACAAGCACAGATTTACTTTTTTTAATGCTCAATTTTGTCTGAATCTGGAGTGTTTACTCATGCAGCATCAATGCAAATGAGAAAGTCAAGATGAACTGCAGCAAGGTTAAATCATGGCAGGAGGGGAAACTGTAACAGAATTACATTGAGGTTCTTGAGCAACATTTGGCAACCTATAACAGCACATTCTAGCCTACCTGGGTGTGATTTAGGAAACGCTTATAACAGCCTTCAGCCCAATCTAAGAATGAGTGAGGTGATTGCCCAGAATCAATTCCACCATGCTTTGGACCAATTATTTTCTCTCAGACATCCAATTTTGTATCAGTCAACCAATGGTAATTTACTGGGTGCTTAATGTGTGTACAACACTGCACTAAGTGCTTGGTAGAGTACAATATGTAACCAATTATGTTGTATTGTACTTTCCCAAGTGCATAATACAGTGCTTTGCACACAGTTAGGGCTCAATAAATATCCTTGATTAATTGACCAAATAAAGTTGGTAGGTAGGATCCCTTCCCACAAGGAGCTTACATTCACTCAATTGTGAGACTTGATTCCACCATTTTGAAGAAACAAATTTCTAAAAGCATTTCATTGTTTATAATAACGATTGACAGGGTAAGCACTTAGTACAGTGCTCTGCACACAGTAAGTGCTCAATAAATATGATTGAATGAATGAATGAATGAACTTAAGAAATATTATCAGTTTTTCAGCCTTTGCTATTGCAGCCAAGCTTCAAGTCAAGAACAAAATTTGCACAAGTCTGAATCTCCTAGTATTTTTCTTTATGTGAAGAGGAAATGACACTAACTGAATCTCTTTCCTTTCTAGTTTCCAGGTTGTAAACTGCCATTCCTCAAAGCTAACCTAGCTAATAAAGTATTTTTATTTACGAACCACTCTCCAGAGAAATGGAGACATGAATGAGAGAGGAAGTTTGTGATGGGCAATGGACAAAGATGTTCCAAAGCAATTCATGTCTGTGTGCATTTGATTACTTTTGTCTAATTCATGAGCTTTCAGAGGTGAAAGTGACCACAGGGACTCAGTGCACGTACCTCCAGAGGGAGACGAGCCAGAACTGCCATCAAAGACTGCCAGAGCAGCAAATGGAATAAAATGATTTCTTCCCCAATTTGAGGTCACAGCAGAGCAGATAAGACCCCTACAGCAGAGACAGTCAATGCACCATGGCAGATAAAAGTACTCTCGGGCAAAAATTCAAAAAGATCCTCCAAACACTACTGTGAACTCACTCCCATAAAACCATCCTTCTTAACTTCCCTCCCTACCCCACTTCTCATCTAATTTTTCCATCACAATCAGCATGGCCTAGTAGAAAGAGCATGGGCCTGGGAATCAAAGGACCTGGACTCAGCCACCTGTCTGCTCTGCGACCTTGGGCAAATCACTTAACTTTACTATGCCTCAGTTACCTCATCTGTAAAATGGGGATTCAATCCTTCTCCCTTCTACTTAAACGGTAAGCCCCACATGGGACAGGGACTGATTTGTATCAACTTTAGCACTTAGAACAGTGCATGGCACATAATAAGTGCTTAACAAATACCATAATTGTTATATTAACATCATTGTCATTCTTCTGTCCCAATCAATCAACCATTAGTATTCATTGAGTGTCTGTTGGATGCAGAGTACTGTTCAAATGCTTGGGAGAGTACAACAGAATTAGTAGACATGATCCCTGCCCACAAGGAGATTACAATTTTGCATGGAAGACAGACACTAAAATAAATTACAGAATGACTAGATGATGCTTCAATCTTGGTTCACTATCAGCTCCTCAATGTCCTTTAAATCCTACATTCTGTCTTTTGCTAAAATCTGCTGGATTTTTCTTTACAATATTTCCTGGATCTGCCCCCGTCCTCTCCACTCAAAGGTCACCACTTGGGTTCATGGGCTCATCATCATCCAGTTTGTCTGCTGAATTAACCTCCTCACTGGTGCCACCGCTCCAGCTTCTCCCTTCTTCTGCCTAAACTACATTCTGCTGCCCAAAACACTTTCTTAAAATATCATTTTGCACATGTCTCTCTAGTCCTCAAAATCCCCAAGTGCTACCATTTCCCTCCACATGAAGCAGAAACTCCTGATGATTCATTTCAAGGCACTTCTCCAGCTCATCTTTTTTCACAGATCAGCTTTCTTCTCCTGCTATAAACCAATCTGTGCTCTTCACCCTACTAAGCCCACCTTCCATACTGTGTCTTGCTTTCACTCTCCCACCTCAGCTCATGCCCTTTCACTTGTTTGAAACTGCCTCTCCCTTCAATTCCACCTAATCACAATTCTCCCCATCATCAAAGTGCTCCTGAAATCCCACTCCTCCATAAGGCGTTGCCTACTTCGTTTCTACCACCCCAGATTTTGTCTCTCTTAGTACTTGACGCATCCTATTTTTCCACTGATTTATTCATTTATTCATCTCTTCCATTCATTTGCTATGACCAGTTATAGCCTTGTTTAGAAACCATTTATATGTAAATAATTTATTTCTGTCTCCCTCATTAGATTGTAAATCTTTCCAGGGCAAGAACTGTGACTTCCCCTTAATCCTGTGCATTTCCCACAGAAAGTGCTCAATGAATCTCACTGATAAGAGTGTAGAATCATGAGTAGGGAACATGTCTACCAACTCTGTTGTACTGTATTCTCCCAAAAGTTTAATACAGTGCTGTGCTCACAGTAAATGCTCAATAAATACCATTGATTGGTTGATTGAATTATAGATGATCCTGGGATTTGCAGACCCAAGCACTAGAATAGACTCCTAAGGCAGTGCTTCTGGGACACTATGTCCTATTAGTCAAGGGAAGACATAAATCCAATCCTGGCTCTCTCTACACACACACACCCATGTGTACTGAGGAAGAGAGGAAGGGAGATGTTCTGCATCAAGAAATCTGGGGGAAGCTTTTGCTCCTAGTTGTTGATTCAATTGTAAATCTTCAGATAACTTGATTATCATTTTCCTTCAAGAAATCTTCATCATCCTTCATGTCACCAAGTCCAATAAGCTAGTAGGAAGAGATTTTGACCAGGAACATTGGCCAAGAAGGTTCAATCAATTCCAAAGTTTCAAGGAATCAATTCCAGGGACAACAAGAAATTGCACCACAAGGGCAGAAAAGCAAAATTTCATGAATTTGTCTTCTTCAGACAGGATATACTCCCAAGCTCACTCGGTGAAAATTTTGCCTGAGCATCCAACCTATTATAATTGCTACCTGAGAAGATCACAGCACCCTTAGAGACAGTGGGTCAAGACAAGAAAAATTTCTCACTGAACTCTGTGGTCCAGTGAGACACCCAAAATTCTTCAAACAATGAAAAAGGGGTATATTGGCAACACAGAATCCGCAAGGCAGATGTCCTCATTTCCACCCACTAGAATTTTATTGGCAGTTTAGTTAACATCCTCTTTGAATCTGAAGCTAATGGAGATATAGTGCTGCAGTCATGCTGGTAGGAAACTTGGCTTCTGAGTCACAGACAGACTCCAGAATCAATGAAGGGTTTTAAAGGGAAGGATGCCTATATTGGCCTCCTTGCTTGATCCATGTTTTGAGTGATGAATTAATGCTAGGCCTCCGTCTCTCCTCAAAGAAAGGAGTAAGGGCCTTGCCAAGTTTTCCTCTGCAAATATTCATGTGCATGAAGAATGTACTGGAACTCAGGAGGCAGGATGCTATATCCAACTCTGCCAGTGACTTGCTACAATAAGTTGAAAGAGTTGGGGCACTGCCACTCAAGCTCTCTAGGCCAAAATGTGTAGAAATCAATCAATCAATGGTATTTATTAAGCTCTTACTTTGTGCAGAGCACGGTACTAAGCACTTGGGATAGTACAATATAACAAATGTGGTAGATATTTTCCCTGCCGACAAGGAGGGATTTCCCTGCCCACAAATGATTCTGCAAATGAGTGAATAGACAAGGTGAGGCACAGCCCCTGTAAATGATAATAGCCCCAAACTACCTTAATTTAGCAATCATGAAAAGCAGATTGAGACCAAGTCTATTCAGTGGATGATTCAAAGATGAAGATCACATAAAAAAAGTCACAACTAGCACAAATGCATTACCTTCTCAAACCTAAACCAGTCTGTTAGATTTTGGGTTCCTCAACATCTCAATAATCAAGGCTGTGTTTTCTGAAAACAGGTTTATTCTGGTTAGTGCTGCAGGAAGCATGGAATAATTCATGTTTGCCTCATTCTCAGACCTCCTCCTCCTTTTCCTTCCCTCTGCAGAAGTCGGAGTGTCGTGGACTTTTCATTCAGTGAAAATAAAATGGAGCGAGAAGCCAAATCTTATGCCTTAGACTTCAATAACTAAACAAGTTTTCTTGGGCCTGACACCGTGTGCTCAAACCAAAATAATTACAGTTCAGTCATGTGGGGGAGACAGGGCACATCTGAAATAGCAGAAGGAGAGAATTCCCAAATCTCCAGATCTTTTGGATTTAAAAGCTCTATTGGTGAGCGCCATCCTCCTTTCCCGAGAAGTGGGTACATGGTATTAATCTTACTCCTCACTGTCTTTCAACTCTCACCTTCAATCTACAGCTAAATCCTGCCAGATCCTACTACACAGGATTTCTGGCTTCTGTTCATTCTTCTCCACCCAAAGTGCTACCACCTTGTTCTGATTATATCGCTGTTCCAAGTTCTGGTTGTATCGCTGCTAGACTACTTTGACAGCCTTCTAATGGTTTCCCTGACTCCAGATCTCCCCTCTCCAACCTATGCTTTTCCCTACTCCCTGGATAGTCACGTCGTCTAGACTTGTGAGAAGTAGCATGGCCCAGAGGCAAGTGCACGGGCTTGTGAGTCAGAGGATGTGGGAACTAATCCAAGCCAGAGGATGTGGGAACTAATCCCGGCTCTGCCACTTTTGTGCTCTGCGACTTTGACAAGTCACTCAACTTATCTGGGCCTCAGTTACCTCATCTGTAAAATGGGGATTAACATGGTGAGCCCCAAGTGGGACAGGGACTGTGTCCAACCTGATTAGCTTGTGCTGAGAACAGTGCTTGGCACATAGTAGGCAAACAAATACCATAATTATTATTAGACTGCACGTTTCTTGTGGGCAGGGAATGTGTCTGCCAACTCTGTTATATTGTACACTCTCAGGTGCACAGTGCCATGCTCTGAACATAGAAAGCACTCAATAAATATGAATAATTGATTGATTGAATCATCTTCTTGAAATGTTGCTTTTTTCAACTTTCACCCATCCTCCAATCCCTTTTTAGGGCTTCCCATATCCCTCCACAACAAGCCAAAACTCCTCAGTATCAACTTCAAGCCCTCCCCTAACCATCCCCGCCTTTTCATTCTCTTCATATCAGCCCTCTTCATTCTCTAGCTTGCTCTTTTCACTCCTACCATGCCAACCTTCCAGCTGTGGTTTCCTCTGATTTTGAAAATCAGAGATCGTGGGTTCGAATTCCGGCTCTGCGGCTTGTCAGCTGTGTGACTTTGGGCAAGTCACTGACCTTCTCTGTGCCTCAGTTACCTCATCTGTAAAATGGGACTGAGACTGTGAGCCCCACGTGGGAAAACCTGATACCCTTGTATCTACACCAGTGCTTAGGACAGTGCTTGGCATATAGTAAGTGCTTAACAAATACCATCATTATTATTATGATGCATGAGAGCCGAGAATAGTGGTAATAGCAGCCGGCTTGGCAGATGAATTTACCCCCTGTCCCAGGGCTTTCCATTCCAGCAGTAGCCCATCATTGCTCAAGGCATGGCATCATCATCATCATCAGTCGTATTTATTGAGCGCTTACTGTGTGCAGAGCACTGTACTAAGCGCTTGGGAAGTACAAGTTGGCAACATATAGAGACAGTCCCTACCCAATAGTGGGCAGCGTGGCTCAGTGGAAAAGAGCCCAGGCTTTGGAGTCAGAGGTCTTGGGTTCGAATCCCGCTCCGCCAATTGCTTAACAAGAATCATAGCTATTATGATGATGATGACAATGATGATCATTCCCTAAAGTTAGGAACTGATTTTGAAAAACATCCCTGGGGTGGAGGTGGTATTGGGTGATATAACTAAAGAAGTAGCGTGACTCAGTGGAAAAAGCCCGGGCTTTGGAGTCAGAGGTCATGGGTTCAAATCCCGGCTCTGCCACTTGTCAGCTGGGTGACTTTGGGCAAGTCACTTAACTTCTCTATGCCTCAGTCCCCTCATCTGTAAAATGGGGATTAAGACTGTGAGCCCCCCATGGGACAACCTGATCACCTTGTAACCTCCCCAGTGCTTAGAACAGTGCTTTGCACATAGTAAGCGCTTAATAAATGCCATTATTATTATTATTATTACAGCACCTGGAGTTTAGTTCAGGGGCTACTCTTGGACCTTGCATGTGTGTAGGGTGAGCATGTGTGTAGGGCAGTGGAGATCACCCAGTCTTTGGGCAAGGAATTTGAGTCACCATCTTGGCTCCCACTAAGCCTCTTTCTAGCTCAGAGAGGCGGGGCAGCACAGCACAGTTACTTCCTCCCCAGTTTTCTGCACAGCTTTTTTCTGTGGAAGTTAGGACAAAGGAGCAATGTGGCCTAGTGGATAGACCATGGGCCTGGGATTCAGAAGGAGCTGGGTTCTAATTCTGGCTCTGCCACTTGTCTTCTGTGTGACCTGAGGCAAGTCACTTCACTTATCTGTGCCTCAGTTCCCTCATCTGTAAAATGGGGATTAAGATTGGGAGACCCATGTAGGACAGGGACTGTGTCCCACCTGATTTGCTTGTACCTAGCCCAGTGCTTAGTACAGTGCCTTGCACATAGTAAGTGCTTAACAAATACCTCAATTATTATTATTATGATTAGGTTAATGGCAAAACCCTCCTGATCCGAGTCTACGGGTAGATGCCTATGGTTGAAGGGTACATTCGATTTGAAGAAGAGTCAGATGCATCTCCTAAGCCATAGGTTCCCGACCCCTTGCACTCACGGAATCATGTAGTCTCCAATCCCTTTTGGATTCACTCTTTAAGGACACTTAGGGAAATCACTTATTTCCTGTGTGACCTTGGGCAAGTCACTTCACTTCTCTGTGTCTTAGTTACCTCATCTGTTAAATGGGGATGAAGACTGTGGGCCCCATGTAGGACATGGACCGTGTCCAAGCTAATTACCTTGTATCTACCCCAGTGCTTAGAACAGTGTTTGGCACATAGTAAGTGCTTAACAAATACTATATAAAAAAAGAAATCCTCAGTAACCTCCATTCTACCCCTCTTTTCCTCCTCCCCAATATTGGTAAGCATGGGAAATTCTTTAAGCATGTTGAATGAATGCCAATAAAACCAGTAGTGAGAAAAAAGGTTAAGAGCTTGACTTCTGACAGAGTGGGAGCAAAAGATGGGGTCACCACAAGGGACTGTGGCACAGGTCTTTGGGGAGGGGGCTACCTGGTGGTCCAAGCTTCTTCCTTCTTCAATCAATCATTGGTTAATTGATGGTATTTATTGAGTGCCTACTGTATGCAGAGCACTGTACTAAGCACTTGGGAGAGTAAAATATAACAAAGTTAATAGACACGTTCCCTGCCCACAACAAGCTTACAGTCTAGATGTGGAGCTTACAGTCTAGAATTCTTCCCTACGACATTGTACTGGCCAAGTTTGCCTCCTCCCAACTAGCAAAGCATGGAAGACAAATGCTGCCTGAGTTTATCATCAAGGACTGTTTGCCTGGAGCAGAGAGAAAAGGGAGATAACCAAGGACTGCCCCTTCCAAGTTCTGTTAGCGTGACCTATCATAAATGCTGATGTTTTGTTTTATTGAATTTTTGCCTGTTCTAACTTAGTTATCTATTCTTAATCTTTGATTTATCCGTCTTCCTTCACTTAGATTGTGAGCCCCTTGTGGGACAAGATTATCTCATTTCTACCCAAGTGCGAAGTCTGTGCTTAATAAATATTTGTAATAATAAGAAGAAGGTTGTTTTTTTATTTACTGGCCACACTAGTTCAGAGGAACAAAATTACTTTTGTAGACCCAGCAGCTGGAGAAGGTGTTTCACCATAACAGAACATGCTGAATAATATGCACTTGGTAATATTAGTTTAATCGATCATCTGTATTGTTCTGAAGCCATTCTTTCAAAAGAATAAATGAGAAAGCTAAAATTGAATCTGAATCCAATAAGAAATTTTAGAGAAAAGCCTGAAAGATTGACTTAAAATGCCAAAGGGCAACCAAAATTAAAATAGAAAATCTATTTACCATGCTTGTCATTAAAATAGTCCCAGAGCAACTTCGCTCAAACATTCTTCTCTTTGTTCTCTGTTACTCAAGGTCTCCCTGTAATTTGGCAGGCCAATGTTTAGTTCAAACTCTTTTGCATATGCCATTATTGCCTTTGGCTCTTACTGTATTTCAATATTTTTGGAGCCGTTCAGAAAATCATGCCCGTCAATTCCCATGTGATACACACATACTTACTGATAAGGGAAATTTTCATAATAGAGTGTTTGAGGATCATTTTTTCCGAGTGGATTAAATCTCTGTTTCAGTTGACTTGTTTATTTTTCCATTTTACAGCACATTAAGACATCCTTCCAGGATATATTTATGTTTGTGTTTGCGTACACATGGAGACAAATGAATGTGGAAATCATTTTGAGTGAGGTATGGGTGTGGGCCTATATAATGCCTAGTGCATATATTTATGAACACACTGTGTATACACAGATAAATACAGTCACTAACAATCACACACACTACCCCATCTTTGTAATATTCACTTGCCATCAAATGACATAATAGCTCTGGAATAATACGGTCATTTTCTTGCAACTTCAAACCAAGTGGCTTCATTAGCAGGTGCTAAATTGCCACTCCAGCTGCTGAATGGTAACAATTAACTCAATTAACATCTAAACAGCTGTAATTTTGGGGGAAATGAATAACATTAATAACCACCACCAAAAAAAAAAAAAGGCTGCAATTACAAACGTGGAAAAACTCCTGCCCCAGCTCCAGACAGGCGTGTACTGATTCCAGCTTCCCTAGGGAGCTAAGAAAACCCTGCCTTCTCTCTGCATCTTGGCACTGTGCACAGTTAATAATATACAAGAATATGCATCATACTCACTGGGATGGGTCGGATGCCTCCTGAGTGGGTCTGAAGTGGACATAATTGCATTTGGGATTCTCCAAGGATTCAAGGCTCAGGTCAGGCCATTCCAATTTCTGATGCTTGTTTACTAATTGCAGCAGGAGCTTGATGAGCTGGCTTGAATGAAATGAAAATCCAGGGAGAGCTCAACCACTTCCTTGAAACTGGGAATGGAAAGAAGCTAAGGGAATTCACACCAACTCCTTCCCCAGCTCCTCCCTGCCACTGCTCCATTCTGATTTTGATACTGTTGCGCTTCCTCAGATGTTGTGTTTTTTGTTAACTGTGGTATTTGTTAAATGCTTACTATGTGCTAAACACTTGTACTAAGTGCTGGGACACATACAGGTTATTAAGGTCGGGAACAGTTCCTTTCCCACATGGGGCTCACAGCTTAAGTGAGAGGGAGAATCTCCATTTTGCCAAAGAGGAAACTGAGGCACAGAGAAGTTAAGTGACTTATCCAAGGACACTCAGCAGGCAAATGGCAGAGTACTCTGATTCGCAGGCCTGTGGTCTTCAAAATGACTCAAAGAAGGTTTCCTCTGTAGCATCCCTCCATTAACAGATACAGCAGGTAGAGGTTCGGGTGACCATTCATCCTGCTTTAGACTGGACAATCTGTTTTTTTGCTGGCCAGACATTATTCGGTACTGAGAAAGAACCAGATACTTTTCTGCTGCTCTTCCCATGGCTCCTGCCACCAAGATCCACCACTCTGATGCATCACTAGAGTTCATTCGGCCCTGGGAGGGGAATACAATGAGCTCTGTAGCGAGCTATGTTTTTTTTTTATGGTATTTGTTTAGCACGTACTATGTGCCCAGGTACTGGGGTAGATGCAAGCTAATTAGGTTGGACACAGTTCATGTCCCACATGGGGCTCACGTCTCCATCCCCTCAATCCTCTCAAACCACTACCTTGCTGATTCAATCTCTCGTCGTATCCCGACAGGATTACTGCATCAGCCTCCTCTCTGATCTCCCATCCTCTTGTCTCTCTGCGCTTCAGCCTATACTTCACTCCACTGCCCGGATCATCTTTGTACAGAAACGCTCTGGGCATGTCACTCCCCTCCTCAAAAATCTCCAGTGGTTGCCTGTCAACCTACGAATCAAGCAAAAACTCCTCAGTCTCGGCTTCAATGCTGTCCATCCCCTCGCCCCCTCCTACCTCACCTCCCTTCTTTCCTTCTCCAGCCCAGCCTGCACTCTCCGCTCCTCTGCCGCTAACCTCCTTACTGTGCCTCGTTCTCGCCTGTCCCGCCGTCGACCCCCGGCCCACATCTTCCCCCTGGCCTGGAATGCCCTCCCTCCACACATCCGCCAAGCTAGCTCTCTTCCTCCCTTCAAAGCCCTACTGAGAGCTCACCTCCTCCAGGAGGCCTTCCCAGACTGAGTCCCCTTTCTCTTCTCCTCCTACCCATCCCCCCCACCCTACCTCCTTCCCTCCCCATAGCACGTGTATATACTTGTACATACTTATTACTCTATTTTACTTGTACATATTTACTATTCTATTCATTTTGTTAATGATGTGCACATAGCTATAATTCTATTTGTTCTGACGACTTTGACACCTGTCTCCGTGTTTTGTTTTGTGGTCTGTCTCTCCCTTCTAGACTGTGAGCCCGTTGTTGGGTAGGAACCGTCTCTATATGTTGCCGACTTGTACTTCCCAATTGCTTAGTACAGTGCTCTGCACACAGTAAGCGCTCAATAAACACAATTGAATGAATGAATGAATGAATCCCCATTTTACAGATGGGGTAACTGAGGCACAGAGAAGTTGAGTGACTTGCCCAAGGTCACACAGCAGATAAGTGGCAGAGCTGGAATAAGAACCCAGGGTCTCTGACTTTCAGGCCTATGCTTTTTCCACTAGACTTCACTCTGTCTGGAAAAACCCTCTCAGTTCAGCCAAACCCAGGGCTACTTCTGCAAAGTGGGGCTTGTGTCTTCATCATGTCACTCTGTGCCTGGTGTAATGCACATCTCCTTTCATTGATTCAATCATATTTATTGAGCACTTACTGTGTGCAGACCATTGTACTAAGTGATTGAAAGAGTACAATCTAACACTAAACAGACACATTCCCTTCTTGTCGGGAGTTCATCCAACAGTGACCCCACAAAGTGTAGGATCTTTGATAATTCTTATTTTATAGACAGGTAAATATTTATATTCATTTCCTTGGCTAGGTAGTTGCCCTGAGTCATCAGAGATGTTGCTACTGATGGTAATCACATCCCGTTATAGGCCATATAAACATGCTTTGCTGATCCTGGACAGGTGCTATTCACAACTCCGGGCACTGTATTCACTGCTTCCCCTTGTTCAAAGCCTCAGCTCAATAAGAACCATTTTTGTCCTTGATTGCTAAGATATCTTCCCTTTGTTCCTACTCTTTAACAGTCCATAGCTCTGCCATGTGGTTTGAGATTATGTGATTCAGGTTTACAGGTTTATCTTCTGTCTGATGACTCCAGGTGACCCATTCCAGTTTACTCAAAGACCTGCTACTGATCATTTTCCTCGGCTGAGGCAGAAATAGCACCTAGTAGAGAGAGAGCGAGACTAAAAGTCAGGAGATTTGGATGCTTGGGTGTGTTTCTGACTGATCTGCTGTGTGACTATGTCCAGTCACTTTCTGTGGGCCTCAGTTTTTCCATTTGGGGACTTTTGGGGAATAAAAAAGGTAACTGATGTACAAGTTCTTTAGGCAGTAAAAATGAAGACCTATAAACTCCAAAAGCATTACCCATTCCTACCTAAGCTTGCTATTCTTCCATTACCACCCAGTCTGCACATTTCAACATTTCTTATCCTCCCTCCTGCCCAGGACTTCCTGTTTTTCATACCCCCGAGACCACTGCTCTTCCCATCTTCAAAGCCCCACTAAAATCACACCTTCTCAATCAATCAATGGTATTTATTGAGCATTTACTGTGTGCTAAGCATGTGGAAGAGTACAATGTAACAGAGTTGGCAGACACATTCCCTGCCCATAACAAGCTTAGAGTCTTGAGAGGGAGACAAACACTTACTAAATAAACTACAGATATGTGCTGTAGGGCTCAGAGAGAGGGATGAATAAAGGGTGCAAATCCAAGACCTCCTCCAGGAAGTCTTTCCTCACTAACCTCTCATTTCCCCACCCTCTTCTCCCTCCTGTCTGTGTCTCCCATGTACTTGTGTCCATATCTCTTAAGCATGTGGATGCACCCTACCTGCACAGAACTTGCATATATATCCAAGTACTCTGCTGCTTCTCCTATCTGTAATTTATTTCAATGTCTGACTTCTCGTCTAGACTGTAAACTTCTTGTGGGCAGGGATCATAATAACTCTGTTGTATTATAATCTTCCAAGCACTTAGTACAGTGCTGAACACACAGAGCTCAATAAATACCACTGTGACTGAGCTGTGTAATGGGAGGTGGCTCTCTTCTCTTTTCTGGAGGGTGTTGTGTGGGAAATCTCACCTTTAGGGGTGTTGGGGGATGAGATCTCCTTTTGTTCTCTCTCAACCTCACCTCTTTGGGACAAAGTGGAGGAAAATCAAGGGCTGTCAGATTGGGCTGGACACCAGATGAAAACTTGGAACAGCCCCATTGATAATTGAAAATCTGGGTCTGTCTAGGTTAAGCCTGGATACTCAGTCTGGGAAAGAAGTGTAATGGATACAGCATGGGCCTGGGAGTTGGAAGATCATGGGTTCTAATCCTGTCTCTGCCACTTGCTTGCTGTGTGGCCTTGGGCAAGTCACTTCACTTCTTTGTGACTCATTTACCTCATTTGTAAAATGGGAATTGAGACTGTGAGTGGCACATGGGACTGGACCTGTGTCCAACCCAATTTGCTTGTATCATCCCCAGTGCTTAGTGCAATGCCTGGCACATAGTAAGCGCTTAACAAATGCCACAATTATTATTATTATTACTATTATTATTATTATTTTTGGTTAGCCAAGTACTAATTCAAATCCTTTCTCTGCCACAGCAAGGTGAAAAACTGAGAGTATAATGGGCAGAGAACACACAACTCTCTGGGGAAGCAGCGTGGCTCAGTGGAAAGAGCACGGGCTTTGGAGTCAGAGGTCAGGGGTTCAAATTCCGGCTCCACCAACTGTCAGCTGTGTGACTTTGGGCAAGTCACTTAACTTCTCTGGGCTTCAGTTACCTCATCTGTAAAATGGGGATTAAAACTGTGAGCCCCCTGTGGGACAACCTGATCACCTTGTAACCTCCCCAGCACTTAGAACAGTGCTTTGCACATAGTAAACACTTAACAAATGCCCCCCCCCAAAAAAAACCTCACACACACAGACAAGGATGCCCACTTGCCCTTATACACTCCCACTTAGGCATAGGGTCATCCCAGCTGGATGATCTCACAGCCAGTGAAGCAATTTCCAGAATGTCTGGTCATTTGGAGGAATTTCTCAGGGGGTGTGGGAGAAGGAGCAAGTCAGAAGTGGTGATATGCCCTATCCTCTACCCCCGGTGGCAAAGAATGCATCTAGTTCCCCAGGCCCCTGAGCAAGTGCTCAAATGCCCTCCATGGTAGTCCTTCCCTGGGCACAGGCTGAGTCTGACCTGGGCATCCCATGGGGTACAAAGACTATGAGGTTGGGTAAGACTGGCCAAAGATGAAGCTGCAGGTTCAGGCAGGATTCAGATTCCCTTCCTCTAACCTCAGCCCCACAGTCTCTCTTCCTTTAGGAGAGTCAGGGTGATGGGGGTGCCCAAGTGGGAGTCTAAGCTCAGTGAGAAGCAGCGTGGCCGAGTGGAAAAGAACACAGGTCTTAGAGTCAAAGGACCTGAGTTCTAATTCTATCTTTGCCACTTGCATGCTATGTGACCTTGGACAAGTCACTTCATGTCTCCATGCCTTAGTTTCCTCATCTGCAAAATTGGGATGCAATAACTGTTCTTGCTCCTACTTAGACTGTGAGCCCTTTCAGAGACAGGGACTGTGTCCAATCTAATTAACTTGTATCTACCCCAGTGCTTAGAACAGTGCCTGATTCAAAGCAAGTACTTAACAAATACCACAATTATTATTATTACTGTCAGTGGCATAAGCAGTTGTCTCCTGGATTGTTAGAACTACAATTCCCAAAATTCTATGGGGGCAATAAGAGTAATAACAATTATGGTATTTGTATGTGCTTACTATGTATCAAGCACTGTTCTAAGCACTGGGGTAGATACAAGTTAATTGGATCGGACACAGTCCCTGTCCCACATGGGGCTCACAGTCTAAGTAGGAAGGAGAACAGGTATTGAATTCCCATTTTCCTGTTGTGGACACTGAAGCACAGAGGAAGAGAAATGACTTGCCCAAGGTCACACTGCAGGCAAGTGGCAGAGGTGGGATGAGAACTCGGGTCTTCTAACTTCCAGACTCATATTTTTTCCACCAGGCCATACTGCTTCTCATTATTTTTTATGGTATTTGTAAAGTGCTTACGATGTGCCAGGCACTGTAGTAAGTACTGGCATAGATACAAGCTTATTGGGTTGGACACAGTCCTTGTTCCACTTGGGGCTTACAGCTTTAATCCCCATTTTGCAGATGAGGTAACTGAGGCACAGATAAGTTAGGTGACTTGCCTCAGGTCTCCTGACAGGTATGTGGTGGAACTGGGATTAGAACCCAGGTCCTCTGTCTCCCGGGCCTGAGCTCTTTCCAATAAGCCACGCATGCTGCTTCTCTATGGGTTGTGGGGAGTGTCAGACGTTCCTTCCAACCCTTCACTTAAGTGAGTTCCAGGCTGTTTTCTTGGTCACTGTATGTGAGGCCTGGACTTGAATTTCCACTCTATCCAGCATTTAGTCCCTCTCAGAGTTGCAGTGTGGGAATTGAGCTGATGTACGGCACATTGCGCATTGCTCATTGATGAGAAGATCCCAACTATATCTATGGCCTCTCTATGGATCAAAATCACTTGTTTTTCCAGTGAATGGTATTGCTTCAAATCTATGAGTCGACATCCCCAGGAAGATCAACTTTCCAGACCTTGGCCCTGTATATCTACCAACTTGGTTGTATTATATACTCCCAAGGACTTAGTTCAGTGCTCAGAAAGGTATGTTCTCCAAGAGGTATTTAGAAGCAGCATGGCCTTGTGGATAAAGCATGGGCCTAAAAGTCAGAAGGACCTGGGTTCTAATTCCACCTCCATGACTTGTCTATTGTGCGTACTTGGGTAAGTCACTTAACTCCTCTGTGCCTCAATTATCTCCTCTGTAAAATGAGGATTAGGGTGCTGAGCCCCATGTGGGACATGGATTGAATCTAGCCTGATAAACTTGTGTTACCCCACTGTTTAATACAGTGACTGACACACAGTAAGCACTTAAATACCATAAAAAAAACCTGGAGGACAGATATGCTTCTGCGCTGCTGCAAAAAGAGCAAACTGGAAAAGTCATCCTGGCAGTTTTCTCCTGAAACTTTTTATAGGAGTGAAATGGAAAAAATATAAAGTTTAGTGATGTCAAATGATGACTAGAAGACTGTCTATAAAGTGCTTAAAATGCTCCCTTTAAAATCACTCATTTGGATGTCATCCCAAACAATTATTTTTTACTTTTAAAAACTGAAGAATACCCAATACTGAGCTCCATTAAATGCGCAACAGCACAGTAAGAGAAAGGAGTACTGAAATCTGGCATACAATAAGTGAATTACACCCAAATGTTCCCACTAGGTACTAGTCTCTCCTTTTCTGAGTGGCAATAACAGTTGTATTACAGGTGCTGGAAGGTGTTGGTGATCTGTAGCTATTAGTAACTGGATTATTTTTAGAAGAATTCCTTTTGCTAGGTCAAAAAGCCACCTAGGTCTCTATAGTGTCTATGTGGATTATTCCAAAGTTCCTTTTCCACGGCTACCCTTTTTGTAAAACTAACACTTCAAATCTGATATCATTTTTAGTATGCCCTCCCTCTCTCCCTCTTCTCTGTTGTTAAAAACAATGGTCTCTCTAGTGAAAGCAATAATAATAATTGCTAAGTGCTTACTGTGTGCAAAGCACTGTTGTAAGCACTGGGAGAGAATACCCTGGTGAGAATTGAAGTCTCTGTTCTTCCAGGGGTTGGTTTCTTCTTCTTCTCTGAAAATATGCAGTTTTGTGTTAATATCTATTTGTACCTTACCCCCTGACTCCAGTCCCATTTTAACTTTCAGCCCAGTTTTCCTTCCCAGGAACTAGATAAACCAATCCTCCAGGGCCATACTCCACGGACAGAAAACTTTTCTTGTCCTGACAGGTGGCAGCCTCTTGCCCTGTGCAGAAAAATGCTCCAACTGAAACTCAAATCTGAATCTCATGGAGACTGAATTATTCATGTTAGTAATATCAATTCATGATTAAATAAGACCATGACTTACAAATTAGCAATGTGTAGAAGAGTATATTTGCCTAGCATTAACATGCAGATTGCATAAGTGGCAACATTTTCTATGTTTAATCTGTAGATTAAATTTAAAGAGGCATTTAATTGAGAGTAACTTGTTTCTTTCCCTTTATTTACACTGAATATTTTGCTGCATGCTCTAGAAGCTAAAATAGAAATGAATCAAGCATTTTTCTTTTTACCGGGCATCACATGCTGTCTAATTTTCTGTTGTGATCACAGGGGAAAAGGGATCCCGTGTTTGCCTGTGTGTGTGTATATGTGTGTGGGCAGACCCACATTTGCAGTTGACTATGATCAATGAGGAAACACGCAATTCAGTGTTTTCTTATCTATCCAAAACCCCTAATCCATTTAATGATTCCATTTTGATTGTTTGTTTATAAACAGCTAATGCCCACAGTCCCAAATAACGATTTCCTCAACAATAATCAATGTTGATCAGTGAGACTGACACTCAGTGGTTTGAGAATCAGTCATCTAGAAGTGAGATTGATTCCAGATCAGTTACATTTTGAACAACTGTTAGAAAAAAAAGACCCTGAAAGCCCTTCTGGTTAACTGGCAGCTAAAGAGTTTTCTGGAATCTGTTCATCTTCAGAGAAAGGGCATTTTTGAGTGAAGGACTCTGGGGCTTAATTCAGCTTTGCCCATTCTTCTCAAAAATCAGCTCCATCTTTGTGAAGACCTCGTTGGTGGCACACAGCATCTGTCTTAAAGTTGGGTTAAGCCCTTCATAAGGTACTTTAGCCAACAGGCAAATTTGGTAGCCCAGAGAAAAGTGACTGGGCGATCACCTGAGCTTTGACCCTCTGAAGAGGGGATACCCCTCCAAATTCCTCCAGCACTAGTCTCCTGGGAGCTGTGTTATATCAGAAAATCATTTACGGTAGCAATTAATCTCACTCTTCTGGCCAGGCCACCACAACAGCAGCCCTTTAGACCCTTTAGTTGTGCTTATCAATCCAACAATGGTATCTATTGAGCACTTAGCTCCTACAGGGCATTGAAGCAGCATGCCGTAATGGATAGAGCACCGCCTGGGAGTCAGAAGGTCATGGGTTCTAATCCCACTCTGCTACTTATCTGCTCTGCGATCTTGGGCAAGCCACTTCATTTCTCTGTGCCTCAGTTCCTTCAGCTGCAAAATGGGGATTGAGAATGTGACCCCCATGTGGAACAGCGACTGTGTCCAAACCTATTTGCTTGTATCCACTCCAGCACTTAGTACAGTATCTAGCACATAGTAAATGCTTAACAAATACAACAATTATTATTATTATTAGCACTGTACTAAGCTCTTGGGAATGTACAACACAAAAGATTTGGTAGATACGATCCCTTCCCATAAAGAGTTTACAACTTTGGTTATTCTTTTATTTACTTGAGTTGTACGTCTTTTTCTATTTTTCCAACAGTGTCCTCTTTTAACTGGACACATTTGACAATTAGTTTCTGTTTGTCTTCCCCAGTAAGCTCCCCATTTCGCACCAGGAGGTACTCAGTAACTGCTGTTGGTCCTGATAATAAGTCCATATTTAACCAAGGAAACCAGTAACAGAGAGTTGAATGATGCTTGGCCACTTTTCCTGAATGTAGGTCTGATGTCATATGAACTGCAAGGAGTTCACATTAAGACAAACCAGGAGCCCCTCAGGGGATTGGCCTAGCCCAAATCACCTGTGGAAAGTCAAGCACCCCACAGCGTGGCTCAGTGGAAAGAGCCCGGGCTTTGGAGTCAGAGGTCATGGGTTCAAATCTCGGCTCCGCCACTTGTCAGCTGTGTGACTTTGGGCAAGTCACTTAACCTCTCTGGGCCTCAGTTACCTCATCTGTAAAATGGGGATTAAGACTGTGAGCCCCCCGTGGGACAACCTGATCACCTTGTAACCTCCCCAGTGCTTAGAACAGTGCTTTGCACATAGTAAGTGCTTAATAAATGTTATTATTATTATTATTATTATTATTATTATTATTATTATTATTATTATTATTGTTGGCCCAATCTCTCCTCCCACTACAGGGGGAGTTTGAGTGAGTGTGCCCCAATCCAGGATGGTCCTAAGAGGTTCCAGATTTCTTTTAGAAATCTGAGGTTCTTGGTTTCTTTTAGACTGTGAGCCCACTGTTGGGTAGGGACTATCTCTATATGTTGCCAACTTGTACTTCCCAAGCGCTTAGTACAGTGCTCTGCACACAGTAAGCGCTCAATAAATACGATTGATTGATTCCAGATGAAACTAGATCAAGTCAGACCTTGGGCCTGCTGAGAGCCTCTGGTATTGTATTGTACTCTCCCAAGTGCTCAGTGCTTTGCACATAGTAAGCACTCAGTAAATTCCCCTGATGATGATGAGCAAGCAGACTAAACCACTGGATTATGAGAAGGAAGAGAAGCAGAGTGGCTTAGTGGAAAGAGCACGGGCTTGGGAGTCAGAGGTTGTGGATTCTAATCCTAACTCCTCCACTTGTCAGCTATGTGACATTGGGCACATCACTTATCTTCTCTGAACCTCAGTTACCTCATCTGTAAAATGGGGATTAAGTTTGTGAGCCCCACGTGGGACAACCTGACAACGTTGTATCTACCGCAGAGCTTAGAACAGTGCTTGGCATGTAGTACGTGCTTACCAAAAACCATCATCATCAACTCCCCCTTTCCCAGTGAGTCTAGGGGAGTGGGTGAAGATGAGGTCCACTCTAAAAAAACAAAAAATGATGGCATTTGTTAAGTGCTTACTATATGCAAAGCACTGTTCTAAGCACTGGGGGGGATACAAGGTGATCAGGTTGTCCCACGTGGAGCTCAGAGTCTTCGTCCCCATTTTACAGATGAGGCAACTGAGGCTCCGAGAAGTTAAGTGACTTGGCCAAGGTCACACAGCAGACATGTGGTGGAGCCGGGATTTGAACCCATGACCTCTGACTCCAAAGCCCATGCTCTTTCCACGAGTAGCAGAGGAGAACATGTTGTATGGGGAGATCCAGGATTCAGTGGTGGTGAGTAGGAGCAGTGAATGGGTCAGGAAGAAGTCCAGGATGAAGGGAAGCATCCCTATGATGGAGCAAGGATTCCACAGGCCACTCGTGGTGTTGGAGTGAGTTGATGGAGGCCAGTGAAGGGAAAGGGAGATGAGGGGTAGCGCTTGAACAGGATGACAGAGATGGGGTAGGGGAGAGGGATGGGATGGTGCAAGGGATGGGGAGGGAATGGATGGAGGAGGGGGAGGAGGAGGTATGTTGAGTGGAGGACTGAGATGGGCTGACTGAAGGGCAGGAGTTGAAAGTCATGGTGGGGTCAGGCAAGTTTAAGCATTGTAGGTGACGTAATGGACAACAGTGCTTAATTTCTGCTGTAACATATGACAGATCATGATTTATGAAGAGTCAAGGGAAGGGAGAGAGTCTGTTAGATTTGGTCACCTGGCTCTCTCATCCAATTTGGGGGGAAATGGGCCAGAGCACAAGGAGTGGGGTCCTGTTTGCAAGGAGACAGTGATCTCAGTTCCTATAGGAAAGTTCTGGGTGTGGAATAATGTTTTTGGATTCCATCCCAAGATGTAGTCTGGGGCGTGTAGCCCTGCCTAAAAGGCTTTTTTTTGTGTCTGTGTCTTTGTTTGTACGTTGGATCGCGCTTTCCAGATACCATCAGAGCAAATAACCACCTAAAGTTATTTCTTGGGAACTAAGCCCCCTGAAGGTTTTGCTCAATATTAAAATAGCTCCTGATGCCCATAGCATATCCTGTGCTAATAAAATTATCATTGCCACAAAGTGAAAACAAAATCAATTAATCGATCAATGATATTTTTTGAATGGTTATTGTGTGCATTCATTCATTCAATCATATTTATTGAGTGCTTACTGTGTGCAGAGTACTGTACTAAGTGCTTGGGAAGTACAAGTTGGCAACATATAGAGACGGTCCCTACCCAACAGTGGGCTCACAGTCTAGAAGGGGGAGATAGAGAACAAAACAAAATATATTAACAAAATAAAATAAATAGAATGAATATGTACAAATAAAATAAATAGAGTAATAAATGCATACAAACGTATATACATATATACAGCCGCTGTGGAGAGGGGGAGGAGGGGGAGAGGAAGGAGGGGGCTCAGTCTGGGAAGGCCTCCTGGAGGAGGTGAGCTCTCAGTAGGGCTTTGAAGGGAGGAAGAGAGCTAGCTTGGCGGATGTGCGGAGGGAGGGCATTCCAGGCCGGGGAAGGATGTGGGCTGGGGGTCGATGGCGGGACAGGCGAGAACGAGGCACATTGAGGAGATTAGAGGCAGAGGAGCGGAGGGTGCGGGCTGGGCTGGAGAAGGAGAGAAGGGAGGTGAGGTAGGAGGGGGCAAGGTGATGGACAGCCTTGGTGCCTGAGAGTACAATACAATGGAATCAGTAGACAAGTTCCCTACCCACAAGGATCTTACAGTCTAGATGAGGAAGCAGATATTAAAATAAATGATAGAGATCTGCACATAACTGCTGTGCAGCTGAGGGTGAGGTGACTATCAAGTGCTTAAAGAGTATAGATCCAAGTGCAGTTGCATTCATTAATTCATGCATTCATTCATCCAATTGTATTTATTGAGTATTTACTGTGTGCAAAGTACTGTACAAAGTGCTTGGGAGAGTACAATATAACAATAAGTAGACACATACCCTGCCCACAGCAAACTTCCAGTCTAGAGGAGGAGGATAACCTGAAGGCCAGTGGCCTCCTTAGTCCCAGTGGTCAATAGGGCTTTCTGGGGAGGGTGGGGAGGTTGTGGCCAGCCAGACTTTGAAGACTGTGGAATAAAATGGCTGTGGCTGCTGGTATCCACAAAGACAGAAAATAGTGGGGGCAGGGTATAATAATAATAATAATAATAATAAAATAATAATAATAATAATAATAATAATGGCATTTGTTAAGCACTTACTAGGTGCAAAGCACTGTTCTATGTGCTGGGGAGGCTACAAGGTGATCAGCTTGTCCCATGGGGGTCTCACAGTTAATCCCCATTTTACAGATAAGGTAACTGAAGCACAGAGACATTAAGTAACTTGCCCAAAGTCACACAGCTGGCAATTGGCAGAGCTGGGATTTGAACCCATGACCACTGACTCCAAAGCCTGTAGTCTTTCCACTGAGCCACGCTGCACGGTCCTGGGAGTCAGAAGGTCACGGGTTCTAATCCCGGCTCCACCACTTATCTGCAGTGTGACCTCGGGCACGTCACTTCAGTTCCATGGGTTTTAGTTACCTCAACTGTAAAATGGGGATTGAGACTATGAGCCCCATGGGGGAACAGGGACTGTGTCTAACCTGATTTACTTGAACCTGCACCAGTGTTTAGTACAGTGCATGGCACATAGTAAGTGCTTAACAAATATCATTATTATCATTACTACTATTCAGTCATATTTATTGAGTACTTATTATTGAGCATTATACTAAGCACTTGGGAGAGTATAATACAACAATAAACAGATACATCCCCTGCCTGCAACAAGCTCACAATCTAGAGGGCAGAGCCAGGCTTCCCGATAACCCTTCTGCTGACTCCCTCCCCACTCCACACCCCCACTTCACTTCTGCTGCCCCAGGACACTCACTCCAGGACTTCTAGTCTGTATGCTCATTGTGGACAGGGAATGTGTCTGTTTATTGTTATAGTGTACTCTCCCATGCGCTTAGTACAGTGCTCTGAACACAGTAAGTGCTCAAAAAATATGACTGAATGAACTTCTTCTTATATAGGAGTTGCCTTTCACCCGGTTCTGTTGCTATCACTTTCACGCTTTCTTGGAGAATCCTCTGCCGAGGCTTCAGAGCCACAGATTTGTGTCAGTAGGTCAGATTGGTGGCCCTGCCAGATT
This sequence comes from Tachyglossus aculeatus, assembly GCF_015852505.1. Lineage (NCBI taxonomy): Eukaryota > Metazoa > Chordata > Mammalia > Monotremata > Tachyglossidae > Tachyglossus > Tachyglossus aculeatus. The sequence continues at coordinate 51,222,573 of NC_052072.1, forward strand.
TCGAGTCTGCATCCCACCCTCTTCTATGCTGGATGCTTCCTAAAGAAGCAATGAAAGGAATACGAATCCTTCAGCCATGCTAAGCACCAAGCCCACCACCTAATATAGTAGAGGGATCCTTTTATTTTTATTTTTTGCCGACGGCAGTGCCTTGATACTCAAACTTGGGATGCTATTACTTTAGGTTCTAATGTTATTGCCGGAGATGAAAACCGATTCTGCACCTTTTAACATTCCAGCAATGGGACTGAACTCTACCGATAGTGAAATCGGCAGGGTCTTTATACGAGAAGTCCACTTACGCTTTGATAGGGAGAGGGAAAAGGAGATGCGGTATTGTTCATCTTGTATGAATAATGGATACAGTTGGCATTACAATTCAGGCAGCAAGTGAAGTCACTGAGGATAAGCTGAGACCCCCTTCAACACTTGCACAAACACATCAAAGCTGTTTGTGAATAGATCACATCTATTAAGGCGCTTTCACATTTAAATACAAGATGAAGGGAGACTTTTATTGCCCATTAAGAACTATCAAAAGGGCCGTTTCTCTGAGAGAGAAAAGGGTGCACTCTAAGAATAAATCTTCCTTTCACTCAGGAAGAACAAAAAAATAGAGGGCCGAATGTTCTCTCTAAAATCTTCCTCTCCCAGCTTGGAAGAGGCAGAACCCTTAGCCTGGGGTGACCACTTTGTCAAGTTCTTTGCCAAGGAGCCTCTTCCTGCCTCTGGAAGCCCTTGGAAGCTCCAGCTTTTCCAGATACGTCTCCCAGACATTCCCTGTGCTCCCTGGTCCCCAATCTCAGACTGTGCATGCAGAGAAGAGAGTGGTGGGCAAAGAACCCATGCTGATTGCTTCCTGGATCTCACTGAAGTCTCTGTGAACTGGTCGGCAGAAATCTCCTACCCGTGTCCAGCTGCTCGTTTAAGTTGGAACTGGCAGGACAGGGCAAAACTCTGCTTTCATCTGTGGCAGCCTTGGGAAGGGAGGTCTGAAGAGCTAAGAGTGGAGCTCAGCAGCCGCAGCAGCAGGAGCGGGATTTAATAATAATAATTGTGGTATTTGTTAGCGCTTACTACACACCAGGCACTTTACTCTGTGGGGCTTAAAATCTCAAACTGATTGTACAGATGAAATAAATGAGGCACAGAGAAGTGAAGTGACTTAACCAAGGACACACAGCAGACAAGTTGTGGAGCGGGATTAGAACCCATGACCTTCTGACTTCCAGGGCCTTGCTCTATCCACTGACACCATGCTGCAGCTGAGTTTGGTCACTGCCAGCCGGCTCTATGGACGCATTCCTGTCACACACAGGGAAGGGCTATCCACCGGCATTATGCCGCTAAAGGTGGTTATTTTTTATTTTTATTTTTATGGCATTTGTTTAGCGTTGACTATGTGTCAGACACTGTACTAAGTGGTCGGGTAGATATAATGTTGGAAACAGTCCATGGGGTTCACGGTCATGATGCTCATTTTACAGATGAGGTAACTGAGGCACAGAGAAGTGAAATGATTTGTCCAAGGTCACACAGCAGACAAGTGGTGAAGTCGGGATTAGAACTCGGTCCTTCTGACTCCAAGGCCTGTGCCCTATCCACTAGGTCATGCTGCTTCTCTGGTTCTGCTGCTTCTAGCTTCCCCTTCCTGCTGTTGCTCAGTTCTGGACCTGTGCATTTGGGTGGTTGCATGGACTTGCATGGGTGTTTGCATGTCTGTGGAGGTGTCCTTGGAAGAGTGTTTGTGGTTTTGGCATATGCCAGTGTATGCCTCTGAGAGAGTGTGCCTGAGGGTCTGTCTGTGGACTCTGCCAATTGAAATCTATTGTCTCCGTCCTTTGTGTTGCCTCTCTCTGTCTCTCTCCACATTTCTGTCTTTACCTCCCTTACCTGTCCTTTTCTCCCTTCTCCCCCTTTTTCCCACCTTGACATCCGTCTACCTTAAATGCTTGGACCATTAGCCACTATGGAAACCCCACTTTCTGTTCCCCACCCCCTCCTCAACCCTCTTTGAGAAGCAGCATGATTTAATGGAATTGGCACGGGCCTAGATGTCAAAGGACCTGGGTTCTAATCCTCAACCAGCCACTTGCTTTCTGTGTGGCCTTGGGCAAATCAACTTGGCTATGTCTCGGTTCCCTCCTCTACAAAATGGGGATTCATTACCTGCTCTCCCTTCTACTCGGATTGTGAATCCCATGTGGAACCTAATTATCTTGTTTCTAACACAGTGCTTAGTAGAGTGCTGGCTCCTAGAAAGCACTCAACAAATACCATAATTATTATTATTATTATATGAGCTCCGGGAAATATCATTTCCATACCCCTGGGCCTGGAGGCTGTGGGTTGGTGTCCCATTCATCTCTTGTATCAAAACAGCAAGTACAAATTCCTCCAAGGTATCATAACACTGTTGGAAAGCAGTAATTCAGAAGGTTAAAATAAGGGAAGGCAAAGCTGTCACATCAGCTCGGTTTTTCACTTTGATTTAGGAACTCCTGGCACTCCTAGAGCCACCAGCTCTTCCTTTCAATCCTCTCGCAAACATCTAGAAAAACCCTCACAGGAAAGTGTTGGAATTTATGTCTCTTTGTCTCACATCTGACATGTTTTAAGGAAATAATCAGGACTGCCTAGCTGGGGGTGAGTGTCTACTTCAATCTAGAGCACCAGGCCTGTCTTGTTGTCAAAAGAAAAGATGTATGATGATTTTATTTAAAATGTTGCTTCCAAGCATAGCCCCATGAGATGCACATCTTGTTTGTGTTATGCTAAGTCTGTAATATCTCTTGACTGTAATATATACCGTAATGATTCTGAGCAAAGTAGCCTCCCGCTCCTGAAGTGGTTCATTTCCTTTTTAGGAGAGAAAATGGCCAGGCACTGGCTCTGGATTAATAAAGGATTGCAGCTCACTTCTATTTACAACTTTACCAGCCCTGATGATAGAAGTTTGAAAGGGGGTGAGTATTAATAGGTTAATAAAGGATTTCAGTCCGTGTTCACCACAGAAAGATGAAGGAACATTTTAAGGCCAGCTCTCAGCTTGGGAGTCAGGGAAAATGCTTTGAGATAGCTTGGGGCATTGTGGGACTTCCTGGAGGAGGATGGCCAAAGGGATTGAGAAGCAGCGTGTCTTAGTGGAAAGAGCCCGGGCTTGGGGGTCAGAGGTCGTGGGTTCTAATCCCGGATCCACCACTTGTGGAGCCGGAATTAGAACCCATGACTGTCTGATTCCCAGGCCCGTGCACTAGCCACTATGCCATGCTGCTTCTCAAGGAAATGTGCCTTCAGAAAGGCTTTGAAGATGGGGAGAGACATGAAGAGGGAGGACATTCCAAGCCAGAGGCAGGATGTGGGTGAGAGGTTGGTGGTGAGATAGGCAAGATCAAGGCACAGTGAGTAGGTTGGCAGTAGAGAAGTGAAATGTGTGGGCTGGGTTGTAGTAGTAGAGTAGTTGAGGGAGGAGGGGCAAGGTGATTGAAGTGTTTTAAAACTGATGGTAAGGTATTTTTGTTTGATGCGGAGATGGATTGGCGGAGGTTTTTGAGGAGTGGGGAAACATAGGCTGAATATTTTTTAGAAAAATGATGTGGGCAGCAGAGTGAAGTATGGACTAGAGTGAGGACAGACAGAAGGCAGGGAGGTTAGCAAGGAGGCTCTAGAGTATGATGATGATGATGATGGCATTTGTTAAGTGCTTACTACCTTACTACATGCAGAGCACTGTTCTAAGCGCTGAGGGGGGAAATACAAGGTGATCAACTTGTCCCACATGGGGCTCACAGTCTTAATCCCCATTTTCCATATGAGGGAACTGAGGCTCAGAGAAGTGAAGTGACTTGCCCAAGGTCACACAGCAGACATGTGGCAGAGTCAGGATTCGAACCCATGACCTCTGACTCCAAAGCCCTGGTTCTTTCCACTGAGCCACGGGCAGGAATGCGTCTGTTGTTATATTGTACTCTCCCAAACACTTAGTAAAGTGCTTTGCACATAGTAAGTGCTCAGCAAATATGATTGACTGAAGGATTGGATGAGGCTGATACAGTAATTGAGGATGAGTGCTTGGATTAATGAGGTAGCAGTTTGGATGGAGAGTGTAGGGCAGATTTTAGCAACGTTGTGAGGGTTGAACTGACAAGATTTAGTGATAGATGGTCTATGTGACTCGAATGAGAGAGTTGAGTTGAGGATAACATGAAGGTAAGGGGATTGTGAGGCTAGGAGGATGGTGTTGCCATCTACGGTGGTGGGAAAGTCAGTGGGAGGGCAGGGTTTGGGCGGGGAAGATAATGTGTTCTGTTTTGGACATGTTAAGTTTGAATTGTCGGCAGGACATCCAAGTAGAGATGTCTTGAAGGCAGGAGGAAATGCGAAACTGCAGAGAGGGAGATCTTACCTGAAATTCCTTCCCTCTTCACCCCCGCCCCCCATTATCTTCATCTGAATTGTACTTTCCAAGAACTTAGAACAGTGCTTTGCACACAGTAAGTGCTCAATAAATAAGATTGAATGAACGAATGCACACACACACACACACACACAGATTCTCATTGGAACAAGTGTCACAGGAGTGAAGCAACAGCAGGAATTACAGAGGAATAATAATAATAATAATAATAATTGTATTTAAGTGCTTACTATGTGCAAAGCACTGTTCTAAGTGCTGGGGGGATACAAGATGATCAGGTTGTCCCATGTAGGGCTCACAGTCTTAATCCCCATTTTACAGATGAGGGAACTGAGGCACAGAGAAGCTAAGTGACTTGCCCAAAGTCACACAGCTGACAACTGACGGAGCCGGGATTTTAACCCCTGACCTCTGACTCCAAAGTCCATGCTCTTTCCACTGAGCCATGCTGAGGAATGGTTGAGTGACAGCCCATTTCACATTTAAAAGAGAAGTGTGAAGATCAAGGGTTGAGTGGTCAGGACTAGAGAGGCTAAAGATTTGGGAGTTGTAAGTTTAGAAGTGGTAGCTAAAGCCATCTAGTGGGATCATCATCATCATCAATCGTATTTATTGAGTACTTACTATGTGCAGAGCACTGTACTAAGCGCTTGGGAAGTACAAATTGGGATGAGCTCTCTAGGAGAGAACAGAGATGGATGAGAACAGAACAGAGTCTTGAGGATGAGAGGCAGAATGCCTACAGTGTCAGAAGCATTTTTCTTGGCACTTGGGGAATATGAAAAGTATTAATGAAGTATTAGAGAAGCAGCATGTCCTAGGAAATAGAGCACAGGCGTGGGAGTCAGAAGGACCTGGGTTCTAATTCTGACTTGTCTGCTCTGTGACCTTGGGCAACTCACTTAACCTCTCTGTGCCTCGGTTACCTCATATGCAAAATGAGTATTAAGATTGTGAGCCCCATGTGGGGCAGGGACTGTGTCCAACCCGATTACCTTTTATCTACCCCAGTTTGAGCCCCATGTGGGGCAGGGACTGTGTCCAACCCGATTATCTTGTAGAGAAGCAGAGTGGCTCAGTGGGGAAGAGCATGGGCTTTGGAGTCAGAGGTCACAGGTTCAAATTCCGGCTCCGCCAGTTAGCTGTGTGACTTTGGGCAAGTCACTTAACTCCTCTGGGCCTCAGTTCCCTCATCTGTAAAATGGGGATGAAGACTGTGAGCTCCCCCATGGGACAACCTGATCATCTTGTAACCTCTCCAGCGCTTAGAACAGTGCTCTGCACATAGTAAGTGCTTAATAAATGTCATTATTATTATTATTATTATTATTATTATTATTATCTACCCCAGTGCTTAAACCAGTGCCTGGAACATAGTAAGTGCTTAACAAACACCATAAAAAGTAGTATAGCCTAATAGAAGGAGATTGGGCCTGAGAGGCAGAGGACCTATGTTCTAAACCCAGCTCTGTGTGAACTCAGGCAAGTCACCTAACTTCTCTATACCTCACTTTCCTCATCTGTAAAATGGGGATTCAATACCTGTTTTCCTTCTTAGGCTGTGAGCCCTGACTGGGACAGGGACTGTGTCTGTTGTGAATAACTTTTGCCTAGCACAGAATTTAGACAAGTACTTGACACATAGTAAGCGTTTAACAGATACCATCATATAAGATGCAATCCTTATGCTTGCATATAAGATTGATTGGAAGAGATAAAGAGACATAAAAAAATTGGTTGTGCCTCCTTAAGCACTTTGATACTCAACTCAGGCCCACAGCACTTATTCATATGTCCTTATACTCTACTATTTTCCCTGTCTGTAATTGATTTTATATCTGTTTTCCCCTGAAGACTGTAAGTTCTTTTGGGGCAGGGATCACATCTAACAATTTTATTTTATTGTACCTTTCCAAGTGTTTAGCACAATGCTCTGCACGTGCTATGGGTTGACTGATATAAATACTATGGGTCGATTGATCCATTAAAAGACATGAGAGAGAATAACAAAAGATTTGTTGAGGAGTTCATGGACAAAAGGTAAACCAGTCAAGAGCCCAAAGAAAGCCTAAGAGGTTCAGCAATGTACGGTGCACAGTCTAATCTCTGGCAGGCTGACTGTGAATAATAATAATAATAATGATAATAATAAATATGGTACTTGTTAAGTGCTTACTATGTGCCAAGCACTGATCTAAGCGCTAGGGTAGATACAAGTTAATCATGTTGGACACAGTCCCGCTCAGTGGAAAGAGCCCGGGCTTTGGAGTCAGAGGTCATGGGTTCAAATCCCAGCTCCGCCACCCGTCAGCTGTGTGACTTTGGGCAAGTCACTTAACTTCTCTGGGCCTCAGTTCCCTCATCTGGAAAATGGGGATTAAGTCTGTGAGCCCCACGTGGGACAACTTGATTACCTTGTATCTACCCCAGCTCTTAGCACAGTGCTTTGAGCATAGTAGGTGCTTAATAAATGCCATCATTATTATTATTATTATTCTTAGTCCCCATTTTACAGCTGAGGTAACTGAGACCCAGAGAAGTGAAGTGACTTGCCCAAGGTCACACTGCAGACATGAGAAGAGCTGGGATTAGAACCCAGGTCCTTCTGACTTTCAGGCCTGTGCTCTATTCACTAAGCCACGCTGCTTCTCAGTAGCTCTGGAAGAACTGAATGAATAATGAATAAAGTAAGAAATGAGATCAGGTAAAAAGGAGGCTGTTCTGCTCTCTGTAATCATAACTGATTATGATAATTATGATATTTATTAAGCAGTCACTATCTGTCTAGCACTGTTCTAAGCACTGTAATAGCCAATCATATTTACTGAGTGCTTACTGTGTACAGAGTACTGTACTTAGCACTTGAGAGAGTACAATATAACAATCAAAAGACACTTTCCCTGGCCACAGTGAGCTTACAGTCTAGAGAAGAAGTAGATAAAAGTTAATCAGGTTGGACACATTCCCTGTCCCACATGGGGCTCTCGGTCTAAGAAGGAGGGAGAACAGATATTTCATCCCCGTTTTACAGTTGAGAAAACTGAGTCACAGAGAAGTTAAATAACTTTCCCATGGTCATACTTTAGACAAGGGATGTCAGTGGGATTAGGACCATACCCTCTGACTCCAGGCCTAGTCGCTTTCCACTAGGCCACGCCGCTTCCTGCTTATACTCTATGGTATCAAAACCGAGAACTACAGGAGGCCAAGAGATTTGTTTAATGCTGGTTTCAACTTATTGCTTTGATCTTCTTTCAGTGAAATAGAATTCTGTGACCAAGAATCTGCTATTTTCATCACCGCGTAATAGGAATGGTGTGTTGCTCTCACGGACATCGTGTCCTATCTTCTTACAGTTCCTTGGGGAGGTTTTGGCACTGAGATTAGTTATGACAGCCCCTCTGGCCGTCTTTATGACTGATAAATACTTCACAGGTCCCAGAAGTCCTGGATTCCTTACGCGTCGCTGTTTTTGCTTATTCATTTAAGAAAGCCAGATTCACCAGTTGGTAATCTGATAATTATACTGCCCTGGAGACCCCTAGACTTCTAGATTATCAGAGGTATTTTCTTCTCTCACTTAACCCAAGTCACTTTCATCACAGCTGGATGATGAAAGCTTCTCTTGCTCTTTGTCTGTTCCAGACAGCTTGATAGAGTAGGTTTTGAATTGGACCAGTGTTTGCCTGTCTGGCTAGGTGACCAGGAAGGTTAAGAGACACAGAGCTAAAAGTTGCATTTTCTTGCTTTATCGGTATTATTAATGTGCTTGTTACAGCCATTTGCTACAGAAAGTTTTTCAGACTACAGCAGTTTCTATTCTCAGTGGCTACCCTCCATCTGTCAATAACGCCTGTCGACTCATTCAGTCAGCTGGGTTTGAGGTAACTGTGGTTCAACTGCTTAACGATTTAAGAGGCTTTCAGAGTCAATTAAGTGGGAATTCTGTGGACGTTATCAGCTTCTGGCCGCCGATCTTCCAGGTGAGGGAGACCCTGTGGACTGTAAAAGTGCATAATCAAGAGTGGGGCACATTTGTATCTTCATTATGTATCTTTTCACAGAAGAGAGGTACTGAGACAGAGGTGCAGAGCTAGGAAGATTTCTTGAGGCTTGAAGGGAATTTCTTCTAGCAGTTAACAAGGTGGGTCCTGACAAGTGACAGTAATAGTAGTAATCCTAATCCTCCTCTACCTCTCAGCTACCTTCTACACTGTGGACCACCGTGGCTCAGTGGAAAGAGCCCGGGCTTGGGAATCAGAGGTCATGGGTTCTAATCCCGGCTCTGCCACATGTCTGCTATGTGATCTTGGGCAAGTCACTTCACTTCTCTGGGCCTCAATTCCCTCATCTGGAAAATGGGGATTAATTTCGTGAGCCCCCCGTGGGACAAACTGATTACCTTGTACCTATCCCAGTGCTGAGAACAGTGCTTGACACATAGTAAGTGCTTAACAAATACCACCATTATTATTATTCAACCTTGGCTTCACCGACTCTGTCCTCTCTTGCTTCTCCCCTTTTCTCTCTGGCCATTCATTCTCAGTCTCCTTTGTGGGCTGCTTTTCTGCCTCCCACCCCTAACTGCGGGGGTCTCTCAAAGTTCAGTTCTGGGTCCCCTTCTATTCTCCATATATGCCACTCCCTTGGAGAACTCATTTACTCCCATGGCTTCAACTATGACCTCTATATGGATGAAACCCAAATCTACAGCTCTATCCTTGATCTCTCTCCCCTCTGCAGTCTCACATTTTCTCCTGCCTTCAAGACATCTCTACTTGGATGTTCCCTCTCCTCAAATCCGACAGACAATTCCTCTCCCCCACTTCAGAACCTTATTGAAGGTACATCTCCTCCAAGAGGCCTTCCCAGACTAAACCCCCACCTTTTCCTTATTTCCCACTACCTTCTTCATTACTCGGACTTTCTTCTTTTGCTCTTACCCTGTCCCAGCCCTACAGCACTTATGTACATATGTGTAATTTATTTATTTATATTCATGTCTGTCTCCCCCAACTAGACTGTAAGCTCGTTGTGGATAGGGAATGTGTCTGTTTATTGTTGTATTGTGCTTGGAACATGTAAAATAATGAGGGAGACAGAAATATTAAAATTTGAAAGGTCAAAAACAAAGTGGATATAAATACAAGGGTGCCTAGGATGGTGTAAAATGACATTTATTATGTGCTACCTATGTGCAAAGCACTGTGCTAAGTGTGTCAGATAGTGACCACAGCTAGGACATAGACTGTGGCCCCAAGGGTTATGCCAGGGAAGTGTCTGCTGGGTTTGGGGCAGGGCGGCAGAAATGCCATCAGGTCCAAGGGCTTTACCATTTTTGTGGCTTTGACCATGATTGTGAAAGCTAAAATATTAGATAGCCATCACTTCACATTTGGGCTGTTTTTCTACCCTTCAGAGGACCCCAATCTTGAGGGTAGAAGCCACATTCACGGGATCGTTGAACTGTTGTCATCTCTACTGAATTTCCTCCTTATCTGCAATAAATGTTGGGGTAGGGAGGTACCAGGAAGACAGGGATTTATGCCAGGCCAAAGGGTATGTGTGTCTCTGTCCCCTGGTTTGGCACAAATACTGATAGGTATTAGATGATCTCCTTTGCTTCTGCCCTATTTTTGCAGGCTTCCCTGCACCCTTTGAACTCCTGAAGAAGTGAGAACAGTGTGGTCTAGTTGAAAGAGCCTGGGCTTGGAAGTTAGAAGACCTAGGTGCTAATCCTGGCTTTGCCACTTGCTTGCTATGTGAGTTACTTAGCTTCTCTATGCCTCAGTTTCCTCAAATGTAAATATGGGGATTCAATACCTGTTCTCCCTCCTATTTAGACTTTGAGCTCCATGTGGGATAGGGACTACATCTGACCTGAGTAACCTGTATCTACCCTATACCATTAAAAACATAAACAAACCAACAGGTGAGGAAGAGAAGGAGGAGGAGCCCTACTAGGAATAGGGACTAACAAGGGGCTCACTTTCTAAATGGAGATGCACATACAGATGGAAAAATGAGAGTGCAAAGCAGTGCCAAAATCCACATTCTAGATCACTCCCAAATAACAGTGTTAAATGAAGTAGCTAAACAGTGCTTGGAGGGAGGAAGACGTATGCTTCTCTGGGTTCCAGCTACAGTATTTATGAAGAAACTGCTGCAGCCCCTCCTCTCCACACTCCTGCCATGTTCAAACAGATTTGAAGATTCTGTTCCCCAGTGCTCTGGTGTAAGGCAGCAATGCTGGGTGGACACTGTGGAGTTCAGGACCTGAGTTTCTCCCTTTCTTAGAATGGTTCCAGACTATGTGGTTCTCTGCTAAAGTCCACCCTCACTCCAACATCACCCTCTGGACTATAAGCTTGGTTTGGACAGGGAACGTGTCGACCAACTCTGTTATACTGTACTCTCCCAAGTACTTAATCCAGTGCTCTGCACACAGTAAGTGCTCAGTAAATACCATTGACTGACTTATTGATTGTAGGGCAATGGCTCTCACGCCACAGAAAAAATGTTAGCTACTAACCCTAACTCTAACGCTAACCCTAATTAGCTTTTTTACATGTGGCCTAGTGGAAAGAGCCTGGGCCTAGGAGTTTAGAGGACCTGGGTACTACTCCTGGCTCTGCCACTTACCTGCAGTATGAACTTGGGCAAATCACTTAATTTCTCCACGCCTCAATTTTCTCTTCTGTAAAATGGAGATTTTACAGAAAATACATGTTCTCCTTTTTTTTTTTGCCTGTGTGCCCCATGAGGGACAAGGACTATGTATCTACCCCAGTGCTTAGTTCAGTGCTCGGGGCATAGTAAGTCCTTAACAAAAACCATCATTATTATTATTAGTAAACTATCTATGCCTATGGTCATTGGACTCTAAGATCGTCATGGGTAGTTGTTCTGTACTCTCCTAAACCCTTCGAATGCTTCTCTGCAAACAGTGGGCTCTCAATAAATGCTATTGCTTGTTTGATTGATTGCTTAAAAAATGCCGTTGTTATCACAAGATCAACTGGGTCTTTGAATTCCTTATCTTCTGACTTGATAATTATTAATGATAATTATATTGATAACCACAAAATTCTATTTTCTGGTTTGTGACCAATTAAAACTTTTGATCATATCTGTCCATCAAGCAAACTATGGGCTACAAATGTGAAGCTGTGTCTTGAGGCCTGTATTCTGCATGATGAGATGATTGACATGAAAGCATAAAAATGCTTCATAAGTACAAGGAAATCCCAAGGAATAAATCCAAGGATACCAAGTTGAACATGAATCAGCAATGTAGCCCTGTCATCAAAAGCAGTGTTTTTCCCAAGATACATAATTACAGACATAGCACTTAGGAAGTATAGACGCAGCACAAAGAATATATGTTGGAAACTTCCTATAGGGTCTAGTTCTAAGATCCTCAGGGTATGACATTAAGAACTGGGAGAGGGCCCAGAGGACAGTAAGCAAGATTATGAAAAAAGGAAGACACAGCATGATGAGAAAAGGTGAAAGGATTGGGGATTTTTCAGTCTACGGAAGGTTGAAGTTTGAGTAAGGCTTACAAGTTGGGCTGCTGTTAACAGGTGGATAAAGGTGGGATAACAGGTAGGAAATTTAGATTCAGTAAAGAGGAAGATCAAAAAAGGAGAGATAAATTAGAACCTATTTCTTACACTTCAATAATCAAATAAACTTGGTTGGAAATGATTTCAGTTCAACCACGCAGCTCACTCTCTTCGATTGCCAAGCTCTGCCTGATCTGCTGGTTGGCTGTGTTCCTCTGTAACGCCTGTTCTCAGAAGGTTCTCAAGGTTTTCCCATTTCCCAGTGGATTCTAGGAAGTATAGTCCTTCCAGAGCTGAAAATGCAGCTTTCCTGAAGGAGAGGGTTATAGAAACAGGCTTCCTGCTCTTTGTCTCTTTTAGCTACAGCTCTGCCTTCAATATTGGTTTGAATATTTTACCTAGCCAAATTCCATCAACAATGTTTGTACACTAAATCTCAGAGGGAATTCTCACTGGACAATGCATTAGTGTAAGCACTACTGGAGTGCTGTTTTAAAATCTGTTTTAAATAAGGGCTCCATTACATTGTATGCCTAGGCTTCTATAAGTCATTTAAAAACATAATGCTAAAATATGTTCTGAAATAAAGCAAACATCTCTTCAACCATATCCATAATGCTTAGCAAGCCAACCTTTGGCATGATCACTGGAGGTTAATGACCCCAGTCCTAGAATAATTATGGTGGCAAAATAGTGACTGAGAATGGCAAAAATCTTATGTGACTTCTTTTTATTAAAAAGGTTTTAGCAATAGCATGAGTCACACGGTCAATCAATTAGTCAGTCAACCAGTGGGATTTACTGGGTGCCTTCTGTGTGCAGAGCACTGTAGTAGTAGTAATAGTATTTACTAAGTGCTGTGTGCAGAGCATTCGTTCATTCATTCATTCAATCATATTTATTGAGTGCTTACTGTGTGCAGAGCACTGTACTAAGCGCTTGGGAAGTACAAGTTGGCAACATATAGAGACGGTCCCTACCCAACAGCGGGCTCACAGTCTAGAAGGGGGAGACAGGCAACAAAACAAAACATATGAAGGACCTAATCCTGGCTCCGCCACTTGTCTGCTGGGTGACCTTGGGCAAGTCACTTCACTTCTCTGGGCCTCAGTTCCCTCACCTCTGAGGTTTCTGGATGTCCCAGAGTCCCACGCCCTCCTTGGCGTTGGCGGTGGCCAGTAACCTCGGCTCCATGGGGTTGAACATCACGCTGTGAAAAGCAGGTGGGTAGTTTGCAAGGCAGAAGGGTTCTCCGTGGGGAGACTCTCGGATGTCCCAGATCATCATCATCATCAATCATATTTATTGAGCGCTTACTATGCGCAGAGCACTGTACTAAGCGCTTGGGAAGTACAAATTGGCAACATATAGAGACAGTCCCTACCCAACAGTGGGCTCACAGTCTAAAAGGGGGAGGACCAGATGAGGACCCGAACATCATCCGACGAACTGGCGAACACATTGTCGTTCACTGGGCTGACCTAACAGGCCGTACACTGCGTCTTTGTTAGTAAACACGTCCAAGGTCTCGCTGCTTTCAACATCATGGAGGATAACTTGCTCATCATTTCCTCCGGAGAACACCTTGGTGTTTCCGCTGTTGAAGGCCAGGCAGAAGACGTTTGAAGGATGCTCTCTTTTCAGCTGGATGGGCTTCACCTTGGAGTGGATGGCTTGTTCCATGTGCCACAGAAGAACCCGGCGGTCATCTCCTCCTGAGGCTAGCCACTGGCCCCCATTGTTGGAGAACTCGATGGCATTGACGCAGCCGAAGAGGCCGAGCAGGTCCTTCTTGTAGAGGTTCCTGCAGCCCCTCAGACGGCTCCGCTGGAAATCCTGGGTGAACAGGGGGTCGTCATCATCATCAATCGTATTTATTGAGCGCTTACTGTGTGCAGAGCACTGTACTAAGCGCTTGGGAAGTACCCAAAGGCAGTGCTGGGACAGGAAGCCCACCACTGACCGCATGCTGCCGGACTGGGCCGCATCGTGCCGCACTGCCGGGGGGCATCGTCAGCCGGCAGCCATGGCTCCACTCCCCTCCGCTCCCCTCCACTCCGCTCGCTGCTTAGAGCACTATACTAAGCACTGGGAGAGAATATACAGGTGGGAATTAGACATGGTCCCTGTCCCTTGGGCAGGTTCACAGTATAAAAAACCACTTGGGAGAATCCACCAGGAGTAAAAATTATGGTGCCTGCCCTCAAAGGACTTTCAATCTAATGGAGGAAATAAATACACATAGATACAACTGGGAGCAGGAAGAAAAACATAGACACAACTGGAAAAAGCAAGACTGTAAAACAATGAATAAAGGCATGTAAAGAGTTTGTAAATATAGTTATATTTTTTAAAGCACACATATAAGTGCTTAAAGTGGCCATATATCTGTAATTATTCAGGGTGGCTTTGGGCCTTTGATACTTGCCCTACCCTCAACCCCACAGCATTCACGCAAGTATCTTTAAATTATATATTATAAACTATTCATTTATATTAATGTCTGTCTCCATCTATAAACTGAAAGTGCATTAAGGCCAGGGAACTTGTCTACTAATTTTGTTGTTTTGTACTCTCCCAAGCATATAGTACAGACCTCTGCACACAGTGATTGCTCAGTGAATTCCACTGATTGATTGATTGAATGATGCTTTCTGGGATAAATAAATAAATATTTATTTATTTATTTTACTTGTACATATCTATTCTATTTATTTTATTTTGTTAGTATGTTTGGTTTTGTTCTCTGTCTCCCCCTTTTAGACTGTGAGCCCACTATTGGGTAGGGACTGTCTCTATATGTTGCCAACTTGTACTTCCCAAGAGCTTAGTACAGTGCTCTGCACACAGTAAGCGCTCAATAAATATGATTGATGATGATGATGAGTCAAATTAGTTGGAATATTTTCAGGAGTACTTTGAAGACTGAGGGGACTATGGTCTGGCGGATTTCAAATGGTAAGAGGTTCCTAGCAGGGGAAGGGAATGAGCAAGAAAACAGAGGCAGGACAGTCAGAGGCAAAGCACACTAAGAAGGTGAACTTGAAAAGAATGAGGAGTTCAAACTAGGGAGTAGCTGGCGAAGGGAGCATACATTTGAGGGGAAGAGAAATGATGGAGAAGGCAGTGGGCGGGAAGTTCTGTTTGATGAAAGAGGAAATTCATTCATTCAATCATATTTATTGAGCGCTTCCTGTGTGCAGAGCACTGTTCTAAGCACTTGGGAAGTACAAATAGGCAACATATAGAGATGGTCCCTACCCAACAACTGGCTCACAGTCTAGAAGGGGGAGAAAGATAAAACAAAACAAGTAGACAGGTGTCAATACCATCAGAATAAATAGAATTATAGCTATATACACATCAATAATAAAGTAAATACAGTAATAAATATGTACAAATATACACAAGGGAGGGAGGGGAGTGATGGAGAGGGCAGGAGGAGGAGAGGAAAAGGCGGGGCTCTGTCTGGGAAGGCTTCCTGGAGGAGGTGAGCTCTCAGTAAGGCTTTGAAGGGAAGAAGAGAGCTAGTTTGGCGGATGTGTGGAGGGAGGCCTGGCATTCCAGGCCAGAGGTAGGACGTGGGCCGGGGGTCGACGGCAGGACAGGCGAGAATGAGGCACAGTGAGGAGGTTAGCGGCAGAGGAGCGGAGCGTGCGGGCTGGGCTGAAGAAGGAGTGAAGGGAGGTGAGGTAGGAGGGGGTGAGATGATGGAGAGCTTTGAAGCCAATAGGAGTTTTTGCTTCATGCAAAGGTTGATAGGCAATCACTGGAGATTTTTGAGGAAGGGAGTGACGTGCCCAGAGAGTTTCCGTACAAAAGAAATGAGTAGCCATTGGCGATTTTCGTGGCTGGAGGGATATATGCTAAATTATGTTTTCGAAATGAAACAGGCAGCAGCAGCGTGGCTCAGTGGAAAGAGCCCAGGCTTGGGAGTCAGAGGTCATGGGTTCTAATCCCAGCTCTACCATGTGTCTGCTGTGTGACCTTGGACAAGTTACTTCACTTCTCTGGGCCGCAGTTACCTCATCTGTAAAATGGGGATTAAGACTGTGAGCCCCACGTGGGACAACCTGATCACCTTGTATTCCCCCCCAGGGCTTAGATCAGTGGTTTGCACATAGTAAGTGCTTAACAAATGCCATCATTATTATTATTATAAACTGAAGGAGAGGTAGGAGGGAAGGAGACCAGAAGAACCTTCAGATACAGGTTTCTCTAACTGAAGAGATAATGCTGGAAACTGATAGCAATCACTAATAAGGAAGATATGAAACTTATGGCCTGTGTAACACATGCCCAGATCTGGCAACCAGTCCATCATTCAATCCTCCCAACTTAACAGTTGGGGACGTCTTTTGCGGGGTGAGCAGACTACCATTTTATCACTTCACAGAGATAGCATAACCTAATAGAAAGAACATGGACCTGGTAATCAGAGGATCTGAGCTTTAATTCTGACTCTGCCACTTGTCTTCTGGGTGACCTTGAGCAAGTCATTTAACTTCTCTGGGCCTCGATTTCCTCATCTATAAAATGGGATTCAGTACTTGATCTCCCTTCCACACAGGCTGTGAGCCCCAAGTCCATTAGATTGATCTTGCAGCGTGGCTCAATGGAAAGAGCACAGGCTTTGGAGTCAGAGGTCATTAGTTCAAATGTCACTCTGTCAGCTGTGTGACTTTGGGCAAGTCACTTAACTTCTCTGGGCCTCAGTTACCTCATCTGTAAAATGGGGATGAAGACTGTGAGCCCCCCATGGGACAACCTGATCACCTTGTAACCTCCCCAGTGCTTAGAACAGTGTTTTGCACATAGTAAGCACATAATAAGTGCCATCATTATTATTATTATTATTACCCCAGCACTTAATACAGTGCTTGACAACATAGTAAGAGCTTAACCTACACCACCATTATTATTATTATCTGAAATTTTTCTTTGTTATATTTTTTTCTCTCTTTATTCATTGTATTCCCTTTCAGCTCATCATAGAGCAGCTCCTTGAGTGTCTTCCTATGTCCATTCTCCTCACTCGCTCTGCCTAGAGGAGGTATGATACAATGAGGAGTACTTTAATGTTTGTATAAACTGTCAACATTCGAGGATTTCATTGTTTGTGGGTCTGGCTTGCTTTTTGATGTGAAACATGACAGATTGGTGTTGCAAATGTGGAGTCTGTGGAAGGTCCAGGTTTTACAGACCTATAAAAGATTAGACATTAAAAATCCTTTGTGTGCACTTCACAATGTGCTGCACACCTGCTTGCCTCTTCATTCACTGTACTCTGGGTTCCTGTGGGAATTGGGCTGGCATGAGGGAGTGTGAGTGATTTTATGCAAACCACCAGCACTTCAATCAATTCCTATATACAGGTTCTTGGTTCCAAAGTCTCAGACCTGAGGCTCACTTGTTGCTCTTGATCGGGGGAATCCGTCATCACTGCAATTGTTCGCCATGCATTGATTTTGGCCTGAAGATTTTGATACCCATATTCGCACCCCACTTTCATCTCCAAAAAGAGGTACTTAGCTTTCTTAATACAGTTATCCACCTTTTTTTTCTCTCTGCATCACTTGACGTGGCTGCTCTCAGTTCTGGGTTGCCAATGGAGATCCTTGGCTGTGTTTAGAATTCGTCAGCTCTAGGAAGGCACGTAACGTCTTTCTTCAGGCTAGTTGTCCATTGCTGATTCTGAAAAGTGGTTCATAAGCGGCTGTGTTTGTGTGTGTGTGTGTGTGTGTGTGTGTGTGTGCGCGCGCGCACACATGCATGGCCTTACTGAGCACAACCATCTGTGCAAAGGTGTTTTTGTACGAGTGGTTAGAGGATTTTTAATGATGTTCCCAGCCTATGAAATTTAAAGAGTTTCCCAGAGAATTGAAACTGAATTCTAACACCAGCTTCTGGATTCTCTGGGAGCCCTTGAGCATGGCAGGAGTATCAAAGATTCACATCATAAAAAACAAAATATTCTCAGAAGTTACCATTGGAAAGGAGGCCCTTCAAAGTAGCACACTTGAACTTTTTTTTTCATGGTATTTGTTAAGCCCTTATTATGTGCCGGCACTGTAATAAGTGCTGGGGTATATACGAGTTTATCGGGTTGGACACAGATCCCTGTCCCACATGGGGTTCAAAGTCTTATTCCCCATTTTACAGAAGAGGTAACTGAGGCACAGAGAAGTGAAGTGACTTTCCCAAGGTCTTTCAGCAGACAAGTGTGGGAGTCACAATTCAAACCCAGGTCCTTCTGACTCATGCCACTAGATCACACTGCTTCTCGACCTTCATCGCAGTCATGTTTTCACCCCTAATTTTTAAAGTCTAACTTTTGTAAATTCAAATATTGACCATTTTGACTACCTTTTAAATCTGAAAACCTTTGCATTAAGCCGCTTTCCTCTGAAAAAATGATTTCCTTTGACTCCCTAAAGCTTCCAGTAGCATCCTATGGCACCAATTGCTTGTGGCACTCTTTCAGATCTTGTCTTCCTAATGAATATGTACAAGGCTATTCAAAAGTACCCCATGTTCCAACTCCTCAAAACTGATTGACACACGACATTCCATTACTACAACCAAATATAACTAGACACAGCACTCAGTGTGGGAGGTGATTTTTCATATTTGAGATGGGTACAAAAGCGTTTGGTTATCAGTGTTTTTGACACATGAATGCATTTCATGAAGTGTTTATTATTATGATTAACATTCTGTTATTATTGTAAACTTTCTTACTCGTGCTGTATTACTAGCCTTTTTTTTGCAGATGAGCATAAGATTCTATTCATTCCATTAAATTTAAGTTTCTAGCCACAGTCGAGTGGATGGCAGGGGAAGAGAAGGGAATCGGTGTCTACTTCTTCCAGGGGATCAATGATATGAAGTGAAGGTAACTGCTTGCTGTGTTTACCCTCACCCTTAAGCCTTTTGTAAAATTAATCCAGCCGATAGTTAAGTGGCAAAACATGAGAGTTCAAGAACATTCTAAAGATGAATTTTCAGAATCCTCCAGTGATCTTCCAACTGCATCGTACACTCCAAAATATCCACATCAACTGAGACCATTTCAACATCAATTCACTACAAGGCTTAGAGCACATCTCACTAATTTCCCTAATCTTCAGGTTGAGGTAAGGACACTCTGAGTCAAAATAAATAAAAAGAAGAACTTCACCTAACAGGTGGTGACCATATGGGTTTCATTATGACACGAAGTTGTGCAGCCTGAAAAAATAGTAGGTTCAAAGAGGTTTAGGTAACTTCATGGCCAAAATGTGCATACAAAATGACTAGAGGTTAAGTAGGAGTATTGGTAGGAAATGCTAGCAATGTTAGTTGGATGCTGTGATGGATGACAAGGAGAGAAACCAACATGCTAATTCTCCAAATAGCCTATTGACACTGTCATTCATTCACTCAGTCATCTTTATTGAGCATTTACTGCGTACAGAGCACTGTACTAAGTGCTTGGGAAAGTATAGTACAACAATAAGCAGACACATTCCCTGCCCACAACAAGCTCACAGTCCAGAGTGGGAAAGAGAGACATCGATCAAATAAATAAATTACAGATATGTACATAAGTGCTGTGGGGCTGGGAGGGGGGAAGAATAAAGGGAGCAAGTCCGGTTGATGCAGAAGAAAGTGGGAGAAGAGGAGAAGGGAGACCTAGTCTAGGAAGGCCTTTTGGAGGAAATGTCCCTCTGTAATCTTGATGTGACAGGGAATGTCACTGTTTATTGTTGTGTTGTACTTTCTGAAGCACTTAGTACAGTGCTCTGCACACAATAAGTGCTCAATAAATACGATTGAATGAAGGAATGAATGAATGAGGAAAAAGAATGCTGGACTGAATCCACTATTGGTTTCACCCACTAATGACATTGCCTGTATTTTAAGACTAAGCTTGTAGAATCTCTTGCTCTGGCAGCATCTTCACAGACTGTGTCCATTTTACATGAATCATGATAATAATAATATTTAGCACTTAGAACAGTGCTTTGCATATAGTAAGCACTTAATAAATGCCATTATTATTATTATTATTAATAATAATAGTAATGGTATTTGTTAAATGCTTACTATGTGCCAAGCACTGTTCTAAGTGCTGGGGTAAATACAAGGTCATTAGATTGTCCCACGGGGGTCTCACAGTCTTCATCCCCATTTTCCAGATGAAGTACCTGAGGCACAGAGAAGTGAAGTGACTTGCCCAAGGTCACACAGCAGACAAGTGGTGAAGCCGGGATTAGAACCCACAACCTCTGATTCCCAAGCCCGGGCTCTTGCCACTATAATAATCATTATTATGGTACTTGCTAAACACTTACTGTGTGACAGGCACTCTACTAAGCACTAGGGTGAATACATGATAATCAAGTTGGACACAGGGACTAAGTAGAAGTGTAAGTAGAAGGCAATAGGATTTCTATATGTGTACAATCTGTCTGAAGTTTGAATTGTTATGGTTTGTTTTTCATGGGACAAATGACAAGTTCCATGCAAAAACATGGGCTTGGTGAGCAACAGTCCTCAAGGACATGGATGCTGTTTGACACCCAAGGCCTATGATTCCTGATTGTGGGTCTGCCCCAGGGCCAGGAATGGACCTGTCTGTCTTCTGACTCTTGCTTCTCCCCTGGCTCCTCTCCACCCAAGTCCCTGTTGCTAGCTGTTTTTCTGTCATTTGTGTGGCTTGTAAGCTCCTTGTGGGCTGGGGATCGCATCTACGAACTCTTCTGTCTGCCGAATAGTATTTTCCTACAATTCTAGTACAGTGCCGCTGTGTTCAGTAAGTGTTCAGTAAATACCACTGATTGATTTGAGAGTGGAATTTGTTAACCATTTACTATGGACCAAGCACTGTGCTGAGCACTGGGGTGGAGGCAAGATAATCAGATTGGACACCGTGCCTGTCCCACATAATAATAATAATGATAATAATAATTGGCATTTGTTAAGCGCTTACTATGTGCAAGCACTGTTCTAAGCGCTGGGGAGGATACAGGGTGATCAGGTTGTCCCACGTGGGGCTCACAGTCTTCATCCCCATTTTACAGATGAGGTAACTGAGGCCCAGAGAAGTTAAGTGACTTGCCCAAGGTCACACAGCAGACATGTGGCGGAGTCGGGATTCGAACCCATGACCTTTGACTCCAAAGCCCGTGCTCTTTCCACTGAGCCTCTCTGTCTAAAATGGGCAGAGGACAAGTGTTGAATCCCAATTTCACAGATGAGGAAACTGAGGCATTGAGAAGTTAAATGATTTGCCTCAGATCCCGTAGCAGGCAAGTGACAAAGTCAGGATTAAAACCCAAGTCTCCTGTTGTCCAGGCTCATGTTCCTTTTATTGTAAACTCATTTTGGGCAGGGAACATGTCTGCTAATTCTGCTGCATTGCACTCTCCCAAGCATTTAGTACATTGCTCTGCACATAGTAAGCACTCAATAAATACCATTGATTGATTGATTGATTGATAGCACGATTGATCAGGATCTGGTAGCAGAACTCAGATGGATAAATCCAGTTTATCACTCTCCCTGCCCAGTGAGTTCTAGGTTAGTTTGGCAACTGATCTTGAAAAAAAGTTACTCTTGCAGGTATCAGTCAGTGGCTTATGAGACTTGGACAAATCACTTAACTTCTCTTTACCTCAGTTACCTCATCTGTTAAATGGGGATTAAGACTATGAGCCCCACGTGGGACAACCTGATTACCTTGCATCTACCCCAGTGCTTAGAACAGTGCTTGGCACTTGGTAAGTGCTTAACAAATACCAACATTATTATTGTTAGTATTATTATAGGAATAAAGCTACCACAAAATGAAAATTAGAAAGGAAATCAGAATGGAAATGGAAAATGAATTCACAATCTGTTTTAGTGGTTTTTTTTTCTACTTTCTTATTTTCAAATGAATAGAATGAATGGAGAGACTGCAGGCTGCTTTCTCCCTGACCTCACTGAAGCCAGTTTTAGCTATTCTTTGTTCTTCCCCTCTCCCAGCCCCACGGCACTTACGTACATATCTGCAATTTATTTATTTGATTGATATCTCTCTCCTCCACTCTAGACTGTGAGTTCGCTGTGGGTAGGGAATGTGTCTGTTCTATTGTACTCTCCCGAGTGCTTAGCACAGTGCTCTGCACACAGTAAGTGCTCAATAAATACAATTGAATGAATGAATTCCTTTCCATCACTACCTGCTAAGTGAGGAGGGGCAAGTTACTCACAAGAAGTTGGGACTTTGGATCCTATCCCAAGGAAGATCCAGATGTGTCTCAGTTAAATCAAATCTTATCTGGATCAAGAAATTTTGTGAAACTCAGAGGACACAATGGCTCCTAGGATTTCCTGTCCAGACTCAAAATATGGAAGGAAAAATATCTTTGCTGGGGAAATGTCAGAGATAAAACACGGATCAGAAGTTACCAGTCCACTTCATGAGGCTCGGGTGGACAGACCATTAGGTGAGGAGGCAGTCTTTCTGAATCATAACCTCTTTATTTGTTAAATTTAAATTATATAAGTTACTAATTTATATCAACTTATTTATACGTTGATATAAATCTCCCCCTCTAGACAGTAAACTCACTCTGGGCAGGGAACAGGTCTGCTAATCCTCCTCTATGGTTCTCCCCAAGCATATAGTACAGTGCTCTGCATAGAGTAAGCACTCAACAAATACCATTGATTGATTGGTAAGTGGACACAGGACATTGTGAGAATGGAGGCCAGTGAGGAATTTAAAGCAGCTAAAACTACTGGGATCAGGTGTCCCATATTGGATAGAACGGGACAAATGGAAGGGTTCCATCTTGCCATCTGGAAAGGTCATGTGAAGGACCCCCTTTGGGGCAGAGAGGTGAGAGGGAAAATTGACAATCACACTGCCAGTAGTAGGAATGGAGGAAAGGCTGGCTTTGCCTCCTCTTGTTTTTCCACAGATGCTGAACTTGCTGCTGCTCTCCAGCACGTTTCCTCATATTTCTGATGTGGTCCTCTGACATGTATCTGGCTCTTCTGGAAACTTCCAGGATACAGTCCTCACCCTAATGGAGGGAGCAGCTCCAGAAGTAGTGATGACTGTGGTGGTTGGGTGTGCATTGAGTCTGCTTGTCTGGGTGGGGGTATGGGTGTATATTTGTGTGAATGTTTACATGTGTGTATTTATCACTTCTAGCCGTACCTGTGTCTTGTTTCTCCCACCAACAATCTCTTTCTCATGCTGTTTCTTGGCCTGGAAGTTCCTCCTTGTCAATCAATCAATTGTATTAAGTGTTTATGGTGTGCAGAGCACTGTATTAAGCACTTGGGAGAGTACAACACAACAGTATAACAGACATATTCCCTGCCCACAATAAGCCTAAACAGTCTAGAGGAGCAGCATGGGGAAGCAGCTTGGCCTAGTCAGGCCTGGGAGTCCGAGGACCTGGGTTCTAATCCCCATTCCGCCAAATACCTGCTGGGTGACCTTGGACAAGTCACTTAACTTCCCTGTGCCTCATTTCCTTCCATTGCAAAATTGGGATTCAGTTCTTGTTCTCCCTTCTTCTTAGACTGTGAGTCCCATGTGGGATCTGATTAACTTCTATCTACCTTAGCACTTAGTACAGTGCTCAGCACATGGTAAGTGCTTAAATATTATTATAAAAATCCACCAGACTTAAACCCACCCCACTTTTCTAAAATTCCTTTCAGGGAGACTTGCCTTATCAGTCAGTCCTCTAGACTGTAAACTCATATGGGCAGGGAAGTGTCTGGTAATTCTGATGTACTGTTCTCTCCCAAGTATTTAGTACAGTGCTCTGCACCTGGTATGTGCTCAATAAATCCGATTGATTGATTGTATGTGAAGCTGTTAGAAATTCTATTCATCCCACTGTGAATACCTCCTGAATATTATCATCTTAGCTAAAATCCTTTCACAAGATGTTCCTGATCTGATGGAAGAAAGCTGAGTAGTGCTTGAAAGCATGCTCACCTTGTTTGTTTTAGGGTTGAGTTGGAACCCAGCAGGTGCCTATTTAAATGAAAACAGAACATTTCACAGCTCAGGACCACCAGAGGTCATTAGCATATGAAATAGGCTTTTGGTTCTAGTTTAAATCCCACTTGTAGCATTTTCCCAGTGAATTAAAACAAAAAAACATGCAAAGGAAGATAGGATGGGTATTGGGTTTTTTCCAATCCTCCCTAGGCATTCTCTTTACTCAGAACTGTGATTCTTAAGGGGCCTTGTGGATATGTAGAAGGGTGAGAGAGAGAAGAAAAAAGAAAGGGCTGCCCTTTAGAATTAAGAATCTGGGATGCAAAGTATTGGCTAGATTATCTCCCACCCTTCTCTTTTTCATCCCAAGATATCTTTCCTTTTCTTTGCCCTCTGGCTTTGGCATGTGGAAGTAAAATAGTGAAAGTGAAGTGAGTCAGGTGCAAAGTGGCATCTTCAGAGCTCAGCTTGCTGTCCCTGTGAGGAGATTTGTGGATTGTTTACTACAGTTTTTCCAAAGGCAGCCATGCTCAGGTGATAGCAGGATGAACCTCAATAGCTGAGGAAGGTATTAGAGGTTGGAAGGGTTTTAGGAGAGGAATAGTGCAGAAAAGAAAGCCGCATGCAAGGGAGGGATAAAAAGGAGGTGTTTATATGTGTTGAGTAGGGTTCATTTCAAGGTGGAAGAAATGAAGGCTAGTTGAGCAGGGGTGATAATCCAAGGGGTCTGCAAATGGTGGGGAGAGATAAGTGATTGGTTATCAGAAGACCACAATACCCAGAAATTGTTCTGAATGTCCCATTCAAACAGTTGAATGAATCAGCCAGTGGTATTTTTTGAACATTTACTGTGTGCAGACCATTGTACTATGTGGCTGAGAAACTATACTACACCAAAGTTGGTAGATGTGATCCCTGCCCAGAAGGAGTATACTGGGGAAGACAGACATTAAAATAGATTAGGTAGAGGGAAAATAGTTGAGTAAGAGGATGTTTGCGGAAGTATTATGGGGCTGAGTAGAGTATCAAAGTGTTTATGGGGTACACAGCCAAGTTCATCAAAGGAACCAGTTCAGATTCTTTTTCCATTAAACTTCTCCAGCCCTATCCCCTAGGGGTTTGAGGGCCTTCTAGTTGGGGCCCAATCTAAATGGGGATTTTGGATTTTTCCCAGGTGAGGAGATACTAAATGATTGGTTCTTTCCCTTCCCTTCCACCCCACTGCCTCAACTAAGTTTCCAGTCTAGAAGCCCTAGAAAAGTCCATTTCACAATCACAAGCCACTTAGTGTTCTGTCATTTAATGAAGTACCCAGCACTTAGAACAGTGCTTGGCACATAGTATGCGCTTAACAAATACCATCACTATTATTATTAATTTGACTAGCAGAAGGGGAACGATGAGAGGGGAAGTTGTGTGGTGGGAGGAATGCCCTTTCTGTGAAGCAGGCCTATCGTTACTGGCAGGCTTTAATATTACAGATGGGGACGGTGGCTTTCCTGGCCATTGAGAGGGAGTCATGGTGGAGTGGTATTGATGTGGGGTCTGAAATCAGCCAATTTCTTGTAACAGGAGATAAGTTGGGCCAAGGGCAAATGGTACCACAAAATCCAGAGGGTTGGGGATGGCCAGTACTCACTGAGTTGTTTCTTTCCTGCTGAGCTGAGGATGGCATTGTTGCTTGCCTTTCCACAAAAGAGGCTTTAAGTTCAGGTTCCCATAATCTCAGTCTCCAGGTGGGTCTTTGTTCAGCAGCTGGTGGGTAGCTACAGAGTGGGGACTGCTATCCTTTTCCTTCCTAAGAATGGGAGAGAATTGGGAAGCTGGGTGGGAGAATTCCCACAGTTTCTGGAGTTCTAGGGTCTGTCTCACCCTCTTCCTACTTTGGCCTCCCAACATTTCATGTGGAAGATACCGGAGGCAATATTCATTCAATCGTATTTATTGAGCACTTTCTGTGTGCAGATCCCTCTATTAAACACTTGGAGAGTACAATATAATAATAAATAGACGTATTCCCTGCCCACAGTGAGCTTACAGTCTAGAGGGTCTAGCATATGATCTAGTAGGTGCCATCATGGCACACGTGGAGGTTGCACTATAAGACTTGGACAACCATGTTTTGGCTGCACTGATGAGGTTGCTTTTTCATTTCCTTTATGGACTGGGAGAATTGGCTTCATTATGTATCCAAGAGTTAGTTATGGGCAGAGCTAGAAAATTGAAAAGCTGGAGGAAACTGCATTGAGGCTGGGGAGAGTGGGGGTAATAATTACGAAACTAGGAGGTGGCCATTTGACAAATAAATAGAAAGTACTATTCATACAGCCCATTTCTCTTTTTTATCACAGATACATGCTGTGCTGCGCTATTATCTGAGTCCACAGCTCTATTACAAGTGATAAACTTTATTGCTGTTTACACAAGTTTGCTTTACTCCTCAGCCATACATGAGGGGTGCAGAAAGGGAGGCTAGAAGAGTCAAAATGATATTCTGAAGGATGCCCAAGTCAGAAGAAGAAGCTGGATCAGTAACCAGAACTTTCAGTCCACCACATCCACTTTGCTGGTCTAGGGCAGGAGAGCTTAGAGGTTAGGGGCTGCCCTGGGCATTGGTGGGTACAGAATTTGGGGGCTGCAGCATTATGGAAGCCTCCACTCCACTGGGCTCCTCTGCCCTGCTGGCCTCCTCCACCCAATCAATCATCTGTATTTATTGAGCACTTAGGGAGAGTACAGTACAGTGGAATTGGTAGACACAATCCCTGCCCACATGGAGCTTAAGTCTCGAGGGGGAGATGGACATTAAAATAAAGAACAGGGGAAATGGCAGGATATGAGGGTAGGTACCTAACTGCGATGAGGCTGAGGGTGGAAAGAGCATAGGCAATAATGAAGGTAGAGTGAGGAAGGGAAATGAGGGCTCAGTTGGGGAAGGTCTTTTGGAGAAGAAGTGATTTTTAGGATGAGTTTGAAGGGAGGGGGAGTTGTAGTCTGTTGGATATGAAGGGGAAGTAAGCGAGTTCCTGGCCACAAGGAAGATGTGGTCAAGGGGTCTGCAGAGAGATGGGTGAGCTTGAGGTACAGTGTGTAGAGGAGTGGAGTGTGCAGGCTGGTTGTAGAAGGAGATGTGTGAGGTAAGGTAGGAGGGCTATACCTTAAAGCCAGTGGTAAGGAGCTTCTGTTTGATGTGGAGGTGGATGGGCAACCATTAGAGGTTTTTGAGGAGTGTGGAGATGTGGACTGAATGGTTTTTCAGAAAAATGATCTGGGCAGCTGAATGATGTCTGGGCTGGAGTGAGGAGAGAGAAGAGGCAGAGAGGTCAGCAAGGAGGCTGATTGAGTAGTCTAAGTGGGATATGATAAGTCTGTGGATCAGTGTGGTAGTGGTTTGGATGGAGAAGAGAAGGCAGATTCTAGAGCTATTGTAAAGTTAGAATCAATAAGATTTAGTGATGGATTAAACATGGGTTGAATGAGAGAGATGAGTTGTGGATAATGTCAAAGGCACAGGCTTAAGTGATGGGGAAGTTGGTGACGTTGTCTACAGTGATAGGAAAGTCAGGGTGAAGCTACGGTTAGGGTAGGGAGACTCAGATTTCAGTTCTGGACATGTTAAGTTTGAGATGCTGATGGGACATCCAGGCAGAGATGTTCTGAAGGCAGGAGGAAATGTGAGATTGCAGAGAAGGAGATAGGTCAGGGCTAAAGAGGTAGATTTGGGAGTCTTCTCTGTAAAGATGGTAATTGGGGCCTAGGGAGTGAAGAGAGTGGTAATGACGGAGAATAGAAGGGCATCCAGAACTGAGCCTTGAGGGTGGGAGGCAGAGGAGGAGTCAATGAAAAAGACTGAATAACAGCAGCCAGTAAGATGGGAGAACTGTATATATGTATATATATGTATATGTATATGTACATACATGTATATACATACCTGTATATATGTATATATGGTTGTACATATTTATTACTCTATTTATTTATTTCACTTGTACATTTCTATCCTATTTATTTTATTTTGTTGGTATGTTTGGTTCTGTTCTCTGTCTCCCCCTTTTAGACTGTGAGCCCACTGTTGGGTAGGGACTGTCTCTATGTGTTGCCAATTTGTACTTCCCAAGTGCCTAGTACAGTGCTCTGCACATAGTAAGCGCTCAATAAATACGATTGATTGATTGATTGATTGAGAACCGAGAGAACAGTGTCAGTGAAGATGAGGTTAGATAATGTTTCCAGGAGAAGGGGGTAATAATAATAATAATAATTATGGTATTTAAGTGCTTACTATGTGCCAAGCACTGTTCTAAATGCTGGAGTAGATACAAGGTAATTAGGTTGGACACAATCTCTGTCTTCATCCCCATTTTACAGATGAGGTAACTGAGACCCAGAGAAGTGAAGTGACTTACCCAAGATCACCCAGCAGACAAGTGATGTTGCTGGGATTAGAACCCACATCCTTTGCCTCCCAAGACCATGGTCTTGCCATTAGGCCAGGGTCAAAGGCAACTGAAAGGTTGAGGAGGATTAGGATGGGGTAGAGGGCATTGAATTTGGAAAGAAGGAGGTCACTCATCATGCTGGGCTCCTTCACCTCACTGGGCTTAGCCACCCTGCTGGACTCCTCTCCCTGCTGGGCACCTCTACCTTCCTGGCTTTAGGTACCATGCTGGACTTTTCTCCTTGCTGGGCACCTCCAACTCCACCACGCCATGGAAGTGGCAACCTATCACCATGTCCCGGACAGCAGGATCTATGCCATCTGGCCCATAGCTACATAACCTGACATTCGGAGCATAGCAGTAGAGTGACGGACAAGCTCAGAAAATAGGGGATAATAATGATAATTTTGGTATTTGTTGAGTGCTTACTATGTGCCAGGCACTGTACCAAGCCCTGTGGTGGATACAAGCAAATCGGTTTGGACACAGTCCCTGTCCCACGTGAGGATCACAGTCTCAATCCCCATATTACAGATGAGATAACTAAGACACAGAGAAGTAAAGTGACTTTCCCAAGGTCACACATTAGACTAGTGGAAGAACCAGGATTAGAACCCATGATCTTCTGTCTCTCAGGCCCACGCTGTATCCACTACACGATGCTGCTTTGGTAAGTATTACCTTCCTCTCTTAACCTTTCCTCTCCCTCTCTCCCTTTTTCTTCTCTCTTTTGTTCCTCTCTCTTCACCTTTCTCCCCCTCAATCTATCCCCCACTCCTCTCTTTGCCTCTTTGCTCCCCCTGACAGGTTCCAACCCCTTCATCCTTACCTAATAGTCTGGTTATTTTGTTACTAGATAATGTTTCAGCTCTCCTGCTAGGGTGGGGAGAGGGGTTAGCTGCACATGCTATTCCCTTCTCTTATAATTTCCTTCCTGTCTCAGGGAGCCAACACATGTGTCCTAGACAATAGGAGTGAGGTTGGGGGGAGGGAGACTCTTCTCCCCTTTGGGAACTGAAATTCCCTTTCTGCTCCCAAAAGAGAAAATTGAGTATCAGCAGTGTGTTGGATGCAGGGCAGAAAGCAAATCTGAACGTGGTTCTTGCCCAGTTGGCCATAAGCTAAGTCTTTCCGAAGGCCGTCTGGAGACATGGCAAAGGAGGAGAAAAACTCCTGGCGGGAGATTGGGTAGCTGTCAGGCAAGCACTGTGACAAGGATTAACTTCCAGACAACTTCAGGGGATTCTGATTTGCCTCAGAAATTTATACCAAGAAAATGTTTATTCTACAATAAACCATCATTCACGGATGAAGTCCAGGTATTTCCTCTGCCTACATGTAGTGTGTAGAGAAGTAATCCTGCTCCCTCAGCAGGGTGCCTAACACCCAGTGGACTATGTAAACAAAATGATAAAAATCAGTTGCTATTTCGAGAACTTATAAAAGCCATGCAAGCCTGGAACCAGCTCCTCCTCACATTAACTTCTACTCTGCCCCAGAGGACTTAGAAAGCCAAGACTAGGCGCTCTTAGCCTTGAAAATGTTATTTCCCCTTTTCATTGACAAACACCCTGTTTCTCCATCCAACTGACCTATTACTGAAGTTGAAAATAAGAGGGAGGAAGAGACCTGTGGACTGTAGACTCTTCCTGTTGACTGTAAACTCCTTGTGGGCAAGGATAGCAACTACTAACTCTGTTGCACTGTAATTTCCCAAGTGCTCAGTGCAGTGTTCTGCATACAGTAAGAGCTCAGTGTATATCACTGATTGATTAAAGGGTGGCCTAATGGAAACAGCACTGGGCTGGGAGTCAGAGGATGTGGGTTCTAATTTCTGCTCTGCCCTAGGTCTGCTGTGTGCCCTTGGACAAGTCACTTCATTTTTCTGGGCCACAGTTAGCTCATGGGAATAAGACTCTGAGCCCCGAGTGGGACAGGGACTGTGTCCAACCTGATTACCTTGTATCTACCTCAGCACATAGTAAGCGCTTAAAAAATACCATGATTATTATTAATAATTGATTGAGAAAGCAGATATCTTTGTTGGGCAGGTGTGGTGTGAAGATGGGTGAGGCATATGATCTCCAGCAGACCCCGAAAGGTTTTTCCCAAACAAGAACTAATTTTCCTGCTGTTTTATCCGCTCTATTACAAGGAAGATTAAAGAGACTATTTCAAGGATCCACGTGGGCCAGTGAGAGTCTGTTATTTGTGGCATGTCAGACTAGTGCTGAGTTGTTCCAATAGGCATCGAGATTTGATCAGTGACCAAGCTACAGATCACAAGAGGATGACCCATTCTTGGCATTTTCTTGTGTTTGTGAAGCGCATCCAGTTCTACTCCCTGTTATTGGAAGGACTCCCGTGGACAGTTCATGATCATCATCATCAACAGAGCACTCTTCTTTGTGCCTGGTGATACACAGGAAGGTTAATATGTGGTCTCTGTCTTTGAAGAAGTTTAAACTTAATGGGGAAAGACAACCAATCATAAAGGAAGAATCAAACTCACTGGAGTTTAGGCTCCTCAAGGGCAGGAACTGTGTCTCTTTTACTTTTAATGTATGCACTCAAGGTCCTTCTATAATCCTCTGCATCCAGAAGGTGCTAAGTGAATAACGTGATGATGATGTTGAAGAAAAAGAATACTTAAAAAAGTAAGAGAGTAAATATACCTCTTAAGTATAATATATGTTTGTTTTAGCTTAGTCTGTCTCCCCCTCTAGACTGTAAGCTCACTGTGGTCAGGGAACATGTCTGCTAACTGTTGTAGCAGCATGGCATAGTGAATAGAGGATGGGCCCGGGAGTCAGGAGGTCATGGGTTCTAATCTGGGATCTGCCACTTGTCTGCTGTGTGTCCTTGAGCAAGTCAGTTCACTTCTCTGAGCCACAGTGGGGAGTAAGACTGTGAGTCCTCTGCAGGACAGGGACTACATCCAACCCAATTTGCTTGTGTCCACCCCAGCGCTCAGTACAGTGCCTGACACATAGTAAGTGCTTAACAAATACTATAATAATTATTATTATTACTCTTCCAAGTGCTTCGTACAGTGCTCTGCACATAGCAAGTGCTCAATAAATGCCATTGATTAAATGACTGAGTAAACATAAATGATAAAATCCATGATCAATTTTCACCAATTGATAAAAATGAGTAAAGAAATGTGTTAGGTAACTGATTGGATGATCCTACCGGGAAAGGGAGATTAATCAGGGAATGCTTCTTGGGGGAGGTGGTATTTTCGAAGGGCTCTGAACAAGGGGAGGGAGGTGGTTCTGTGAAGTTCGTGGAGAAAGCCATTCCACTTTGTAGCAACACGTGAACAATGGGATGGAGATAGAAGAATCGAGAGGAATGTTTGGGTTGTTTACTTCAGAAGAATGAAGGGATGAAGCACCTGCCAAGTGAAAAGAGATGTTAGGCAACAGATAGTTCTGAACCCATTGATCTGGGTTTTATTTCCAGGGGTTCAGATCAAGCTTCTCCTCTGCTAATCCTCTCTTTCTATGGTGGATGACATTCAAGACACTGGTGAGCAGGTACAGAATGAGTTTAAAGAACGGAAACTGAACCCCTCCCTACCCCAACCCATCCTTTACAATTTTCAACTTTATGGGTGTTCAGTGAATGTTAAAACTCTAACAAGGGAGTAGAGATGAGATATAATGAGACAGCATTTCTCAAGAGTCAGGACCCAAGATTCCTTGACCATCTGGGGAGAAATCCCTCACACAAATCAACATGGTCTCCACCTATTACAGAAATGGGAAGCAGATGGGTCATATCTGATCACATTAAAAGGTGGGCCCATGCTTATTGAAATATTTCAGACCTCTGCTTAATGATTCCAATCCAGAATTTCCAGAATTCAAGCTGGTCTTCTTTCCCCCCAGCCTTTTGCCTGTTCTCAGAAAACTGCAGAGTAAGCAGTCATCAAGTTGTAATTAACTTTTCTCTGAGTAATTAAAAAATTGGCCCATCCCAAATGGCCGTTATTTCCTCATTCAGTGTTTAAGTGCAGTATTAAGAGCACTTATAGAGCCTTTATTCAGTCTCAGAAATCCTGTGACATACGCTGTCTGTCCTAGGAGACACTTTCCATCCTCTCTTGCAATTACCTCAGCCCAAAGAATAGAAGCGCACTGAACTGATTTTCCCCCTCCTTTCAGGTTAGCAAATAAATCTGCCATTCTACTTTCCTTTGTAAGACCTTAGTTTCTCTCCAGGTAAACTTTGAGATAAGATATGAAGTAGTAAAGGGATCTTTCTAAATCATTCAGTGTTGATGTAGTATAAGGCAGAACACGTTGGACACTTTTTTGTGTCCAGCACAGAGAAAGTAACTTTCTGTGCCTCATTTACCTTATCTGCAAAATGGGGATTAAGTCTGTGAGCCTCATGTGGAACAAGGACTGTGTCCAACCTGATTAGCTTGTATCCACTCCAGAGCTTAGTACAATAGGAGAAGCAGAGTGGCTTAGTGGTGGCTTGGGAGTTAGAGGTCGTGGGTTCTAATCCCGGCTCTGCCACTTGTCAGCTGTGTGACTTTAACTTCTCTGTGTCTCAGTTACCTCATCTGTAAAATGGAGATTAAGACTGTGAGCCTCACATGGGACAACCTGATTACCTCATATCTACCCCAGTGCTTAGAACAGGGCTCAGCACATAGTAAGCCCTTAACAAATGCCATCATTATTATTACAGAGTCTGGCACATAGTAAGAGGCGAACAAATACTTTTAAAAAAATAAATAAATGAAAGACATTTAGCCACATCCATTCCCTGTGATGTCATCACATTTCAATATCTGTACATTCAGTGGTCCTTATGGAGCCTGTTGTTGGGTAGGGACCATCTCTATGTGTTGCCAACTTGTACTTCCAAAGCGCTTAGTACAGTGCTCTGCACACAGTAAGTGCTCAATAAATACGATTGAATGAATGTCATTATCTGCAGGCATCGCTGGTGCTCAGGGCAAGAGATTTGAGTTTCTGGGACTGCACTGTGACAGAGGTCCTGAGAGGTTTCCATTCTGAATTAGATTGTTTGTTTAGAGGGAGATTACAGTCCTCGACTCTGATCCCCAACACTGATTAGGGATTTTTCAGGACATATGTTTTTCTTTTCCAGTTTTATAGCCCTTTCCCTTTTAGAGCATTTTAATTTTTCAGTTAATCGTCTTCACAGACACCAGGCCATCTTCCCTCAGAAGTAGAAAAAGATGCAACAATTCTTAGGGTGGAAATGAGTGTCACCCTTAACAATGACATTAAAAAAAAAGGATGAGAACAGGGCAGGGTTTGCTGCTGCAGTGGGTACAGGTGGATATTCTGGAACTCAGCTATAGACTGCATCCCTAACTCTGATCAGTTTCTTCATGTTGCTTGCTGTTGGTCACTGGAGAAGCAGGCTAAAGAATGCAGATGGCTCAGGGCAAACAATCACCACTAAGCAATGTGACCTTGTAGAAATTTGGCCAATGTGGCCTGGGATTCTGAGGACCTGGGATCTAATCCTGATCCTGCCACTTGCCTGCTATTGACCTTGAGCAAATCACTTAAATTCTCCGTACCTCAGTTTTCTCATCTGAAAAATGGGGATTCGATACCTGTTCTCCTTTCCTTTTGGACTGTGATGGGAGAGGGACTATGTCTGATCTGATTGTACTGTACCTATCCCAGCACTTAGTACAGAGCTTGGCACATAGTAAGCATTTAGCCAATGCCGCAATTCTTATGTCCTACTGATGGTGGGGAACCCTCTACTCTACCCTACCCTAAAAGAAGTGGGCACCCAGGATGTTGGTTGTTTGAACACTGCTGAGGCAGTGATGGAGTTTGATGACTTTCTAGTGATTTGAATAACCTTATTTAGGAATGTACTGCTCACCTATAATACAAAATAGGCAAGAAACAGTACTCTAAAAATTTCCTGTTTCACCAAACTCAATACTGATTCATCAGAAGATCAGGCTTGATGAACAATCACAAACAGTAAATGGATGAATTGAAAACAAATGAAGAGAAAAAAAATAACACACAACACATCATGGAAAATCAGGAAAACAATTGATGGAAATAACTATGTTCTTCCCCAAGGAAAGATGACATTTGTGTGCGTGAATTTGCTAGATGGGGAGTTGATATCATGATGTTGACAAAGAATGCTCAGATAGTCGGGGACTGGTAACACCTTTTTCTGGAGGGATATCTTCTCTTTAGAGCAACATCAGAATTACAACAGACACTCAGTCTATCACATCATACTCCATTCAAGAAATCCACAAATGAAGATTTTCATTTGTACCGAAGAACCTAATAAAACAATAGCATTCATTAAGTGCTTAGTATGTGCCAATCACTGTTCTAAGTGCTGAGGTAGATACAAGTTTATCAGGTTGGAACAAGTCCCTGACCCATATGGGGGCTCTCAGTCTGGAGTCAATTTAATTTAATTTACAGATGAGGTAAGTTGGGCACAGAGAAGTTAAGTGACTTGCCCAAGGTCACACAGCAGACATGTGGCTGTGAGCACATTGTTGGGTAGGGACCATCTCTATATGTTGCCAATTTGTACTACCCAAGCTCTTAATCCAGTGCTCCGCACACAGGAAGCTCTCAATAAATATGAATGAATTAATAAGGCAGAAATGGGATTAGAACCCAGGTCCTCTGACTCCCAGGGATGTGCTCTTTCCACTAGGCTACACTGATCCTCAAGATCATGTTGCTTCTCTGTCTCTCACCAATTTCTGCTACCTATGCAGCACACCAAGTGCTGATGCACTAATACACAAATAAGTTGAAAACAGAATCGGAAAAGTGAGCATAGCTTTTGCAAGATTAATAGAGTTTGGCAGCAATGGGGCATCAAGCTTCATACCAAGGTGATAATAGAGGTACAGTGCCATCCAAATTTCTCTGTGGCTGTGAGAACCTGGCCTATTTATGGAAGACTCATTCAGCTCCTGGAGCAGTTTTATGAGAGTCACCCTGATTGATGCAAATGCAAATTTTCCCTAAGGCAGATGGTGGTTCGAAGTGCCTACAGAAATGCCACAAGTATTCAGGAATTTACTTAAGTAAGAATTCCAGGAAGCTTTAAGAAAGAAAATGTTTGTTAAAACCAAGTGGAATGCTTCATAAAGTATCTTTACCTTTCATCTGTCTATCCAGTCATGGGTTTCTCTCCATTCATTCATTCAATCGTATTTATTGAGCACTTACTGCATGCAGAGCACTATATATTAAGTGCTGGGAGAGTAGAATATAACAAGTTCTTGTCACATAGTAAGCCCATAACAAATACCATAATTATTAATTTTTATTAATAAACAGACAAATTCCCTGCCCACAGTGAGCCTACAGTCTAGAGGGGGAGATAGACATTAATATAAATAAATTACAGATATATACTTAAGGGCTGTGGGACTGGGAGAGGGAATAAAAGGAGCAAGTCAGGGTGACGCAGAAGGGAGTGGGAGAAGCCGAAGGGAGAGCTTAGTCAGGGAAGGCCTCTTGAAGGAAATAGGTCTCTTGGCCTATAACTCCAAGCATCTTATACATTTTTTTTAACCTTCTGACTACAATTCTCTCCAAAATTCTTATTTCCTTGTCTCAACTTTCAACTGCATCCAGCTTACGCTTTCCATCATGCCACCCACACTTTTCTCATGGACAGATTAAAAGGTTTTTTGGTCTCCTTATTCATCATGTTTAGCTCTATTGACTGCAACCTAGTCCTTAACACTCTTATGGTTTGTTTTTGCTTTTACTGTTTCCCCCTTCTCAACTAGCCCACAATCCATGGACCCTTTAAAGACTTGGTTTCTTTCTCCATTGCTCTTGCATTCATTTCTTGAGTGTCCCATAGTTTATGTTACCAGCTAAATATAGATGTCTTCATTTCTTTTATTCTCTATCAGATTCTGACAGACGATGCCACCTAAATTTCAACATGAAAGAAGCTCAAACTTTTTATCTTCTCTCCTAAACACTTTAGAGTCTTTCTTTTCTTCACTTTATGTTCTTCATCAATTCCACAGCATTTAACTTTAGAGTTCCCTGGACCCAGATTCAAGTTAGGAAGGCAAGAAAGATGAACTGAAAACAAAAGGAAAGTGTAGAGGAACACTCAACTCTATAAAGTTAATCAGTCAATCAACAATGTTATTGTTGAGCACTGTACCAAGCCTCAAAAAGTGCAAAAAACACAAAAACAAAAAAATCATCCGCCTTGTGATGATGTCCATCAGTGAGAGAAGAAATGGAAACACCTAAGATTCACAAAAGAGAATTTTAGCAAACATGGTATAGGTATTTTGGTGTAAACAACAAATGGGTGCCAATCCAAAGAAGCAAAGGAGGCCGTTGCCCCCACAGGGTCAGCACTGAGAAGGTAAAACCACATTAGCTTTGCTCCTGTAGTTTCACGGGCAGGGAGAACATCCATAAGCAGCCCAGTTGCCCAACTCCTTGGGGCAGGAAAGAGGGACCAGAGGCAAAACCAAGATGGCAGCTCCACTCTTGCCTTGCGGCATGAGAAGGAGGAGGAAAAGGAGGAGGAAAAAGAGGAGGGGAAGGAGAAGGAAGAGTGTGGACAGGAATTGTCTCTATTGTCAGGGGAAGCAGCGTGGCTCAGTGGAAAGGGCACGGGCTTTGGAGTCAGAAGTCGTGGGTTCAAATCCCGGCTCCGCCACTTGTCAGCTGTGTGACTTTGGGCAAGTCACTTAACTTCCCTGGGCCTCAGTTCCCTCATCTGTAAAATGGGGATGAAGACGGTGAGCCCCACGTGGGACAACCTGATTACCTTGTTTCTACCCCAGCGCTTAGAACAGTGCTTTGCACATAGTAGACTGTGAGCCCACTGTTGGGTAGGGAGTGTCTCTATATGTTGCCAACTTGTACTTCCCAAGCGCTTAGTATAGTGCTCTGCACACAGTAAGCGCTCAATAAATACGATTGATTGATTGATTGATTGATAGTAAGCACTTAACAAATACCAATATTATTATTATTATTGCTGATTTGTACTTTCCAAGTGCTTAGTACAGAGCTCTGCACACAGTAAGAGCTCAATAAATATGATTGAATGAATGAAAGAGGAGGAGGATGCAGACATCGCGGCAGATCCTCACCAATAATCAAGACTGGGCACCAAGCATTCAATCATTCATTCATTCAATCATATTTATTGAGTGCTTACTATATGCAGAGCACTGTACTAATCGCCTGGGAGAGTACAACACAACAATAAACAGACACATTCCCTGCCCACAATGAGCTTAGAGTCTAGAAGGAGTAGGCAGACATTGATATAAAAAAAATTACAGACACAGTAATTCCTCTCACCATTGATCCCTGTGTCCCATGAGGAAGAGCCTTCTGCCTATCTCTTCCTATCTGTTCCTCTCAAGCCTCCTGGAGGATCCACTGGGGATGGAATAAGATCACTCCGATCCACCAGACCTCCAGAGCCACCAGTGTGGACACCCCACAGGTTGGTACAGTTGTCTTTCCACCTTCGGGCTAAGCTCCTCCAGGATGGCTGCAGTAATAGGGTTGGGTTGCATGCCCTACATCAGTACCTACGGCAGACTTTTCCTGGCCAAAAATTTATCGCGGCAACTGTGGCACTCATAGGGTCTCTGCTCCCCAGCAGCTTTGGAGTTCCAACCCCGTCCTGCTCCAGGAACATTCCCCAGTCTGCCTGAATGGATTAGGTGGGAGAGAGGAATTGCCGAATTGTACTTTCCAAGCGCTTAGTACAGAGCTCTGCATACAGTAAGAGCTCAATAAATGTGATGGTGCCATTTTATGGGCTGTAGGGGCTGGGGCTGAGAGGGGCTATTCCCACCCAGCCGTGGTGCCTGGGGAGGACCAGAAAATTGGTGGTGGTGGTAGCGGGGAGAGAGGAAAGAAAGATGGAGAAGGAGGAGAAGGAGGAAGGGGCAGCACCTTTTCCTTCCTCTTCTTCTTCCTTTTCTCTATCCTTCTCTTCATCTACTCCTGCTTGCTCTTTAATTTTCTCCACTCCTCCCCCTCCCCATCGCCTTGAGCTCCATCCCCAAGGCGGCACTCACTCAACCCTCTGTTTGCAACACCCCACCCCCAATTTTTGCCCCCACCTCAAGCTCAGAATTTAAGTTTGGTATCAACGCACAAGGACACAAACTAAATTGACAGCACTACATTCATATTTTGTATAGACGCTGCAATTATGTGGTACGTGTATGCATGCTGAAGGCTAAGGATTTATCTATTATTTTTGTGCCTTCCTATTTAAACTATCTTATTTAGTCTGAAAGTTCATTTAATAGAAACTGGGCTCTCATTTGTTTCTAATGCCACTACCGAGAGTACTTCAAAACGTTGCTCTGAAAAATACAATCAGGGAACATTTTATCCTCTTTTTTGCAGTAATTATCCTGAATAATCTACCTTGCATAAAATATTTACTTTCCCTGAGTTAATATTCAAATTCAGCCTGAGGGGTTTTTTTTATTTATCCATTCACTCCTCCTCAGTTTGTGTTTTGCTTTCGTTCTCTGATCTTTGAGTCATCATTGTACTTTAGCTCTCCTTAGTTGTGGTCAGCTCAACAAGACATCACCAGAACCTTTCCCTCTGAAGATAAGCACAACCTCTTCCCTTCTCACAAGGGGAATGCTCTTTATCCATAGGCCCCCCAGCTACTGCCCCATTCTCCCCAGTAATAGCCTTCCTTCCTGTGAAAAGGTATCCACAGCTAAACACAGTATTCTAGATGTGGTCTTGCCATTTCCCCGTACACTAACAATCTCACTTTGTTTAATTTGGATTTCATCCTTGTGTTGATGAGACCCAGTATCCTGTTTGCTTTTTTTTTTCCCATTGCAGCCAAGTACCGGGTTTATGGCTTCAAGGATTTTCCTACTGTTAACCTCCTAAGTGCCAGCTGATAGGGTGGCTTTTCCCTTTGATATGCAGATTTAGTTTTGTTTTGTGGCTCCCACAGAATTTCTTCCATTTCCTATTCACACATTAATTTGGGATTTACAGCTTCTTCAGCCTCAAGGGCCAAATTGACCCAAGATTTAAAAAAAAATCCCTGCAGGGTCATGGATTCATTTTTTAGGTCTAGCTTTGATGTTGTTCTTGCTTTTCCCAGAATTTTGCAGGAAGATTTTTTTTTCTAGTTTGCTTTTTTGTGGGGCTTAGTCTTCTACATTTAAATCAATGCAGTCGAGAGAAAAAGTGAAGAATGACAACCACATCCTGCTTGAATGTACTGAAATCTGTTTAACACAAGGTATGTAATAGGAATATGATGTACATAAAATAAAAGTGCTGCCTAGCCTTTTTGCCAAAAAGGTTGAATTAAATGATTTCTAAAATGAATATAGAGAGTTCCCTTTGATTAATAACTTCTGATTAGACTTAAATAACTGCTGCACAGGAAAATAATCCAAACCAACTTTAAACTTTGACATTCATTTTATTTCAGGAAATCCATCTGATAAGGGAGGCTGGAGGAAAATTTTCAGATAATTGGGCTGGAATGAAAATAGATGTGGTCAGGGGAGTAGACTGTAAGTAAGAAATGTATCTGTATCTCCTGCTTTACCTCAGACTCTCTATGGATCAGAGATTATAAATCTTGCTACCACTTTTGGGCCAACAAAACACCATGTTTGAGTCCACATGGAATTTCAGGGTCACCATAGCTCCTGGAGTAATAAAAAATGAACTTGTGGCCTAAGACGGCCCTGGCCTAAAAGGAGGAGTGGTGATCTCACCAAAGCTGTAAGGAAAGTGACCACGCACCCCAAAATGGAGACCAAATTGAGGCTGAATTTTTATTCGTCCTCTTATAGCTTTAGATAAACGATCTAATTGCTCCAAAGAATCACATTTTGTGGAACTATACTGAGACTTTAACACTTCTAAGGTAGACTCTGAACTTTTACCTGTTGGGTTTGTTCCCAAGCACCCAGTTCAGTATCCGTCACTCAGTGACTACTCACTGAGAGAAGCAGCGTGGCTCAGTGCAAAGAGCCCGGGCTTTGGAGTCAGAGGTCATGGGTTCGAATTCAGGCTCCACCACGTCTGCTGTGTGACATTGGGCAAGTCACTTTACTTTTCTGAGCCTCAGTTCCCTCATCTGTAAAATGGGGATTAAGACTGTGAGCCCCACGTGGGACAACCTGATCACTTTGTATCCCCCCAGTGCTTAGAACAGTGCTTTGCACATAGTAAGCACTAAACAAATGCCATCATTATTATTACTCACCAAATGCTACTGATTGTGTGATGATAATGAGATCGCCTACTGGATGGCACTAAGGGTCATCTTTATCTTGGATGCCATCCCCCAAAATTTGCCCAAATGCTCAGCTAATATTTAAAAGGTTATGTCTGTTCTTGTCGCATCATAGTTGGACTATTTCAGCTGCCTCCTTCCTGGTCTCTTTGCCTCCAACCTCTCTCTAATCCCATTTCTCGCACATACTGCTGCATGGATCATCTTCTTGAAGTCACATTTCTCCACTCCTCCAAACCCTCCATTGGCTTCCTGGGTCCTTCTACATCAAGCAAAATCTTCTCATAATCAACTTTAAGATTCGACCAATTTACACCCACCTTTTATACCTGCTGGCTTCACCCACTCCTCTCCAACTCCTATACTTGTTCCTCCCAAATTGACCTTCTAACCATCTCTCCCCCTCTAGACTGTAAACTCATTGTGGGAAAGACATGTGTCTGTTTATCGTTGTATTGTACGCTCCCAAGTACAGGGCTCCTCACACAGTAAGTGCTCAATAAGTATGACTGACTGAATGAATCACCTCTGCCTCCTCGATAATGCCATTTTCCCATCTTGGAACTCTGTCCCTCCCCAAATCCAACAGCTCACAGCTCTCCCATATTCAAGTCCTCCTAAAATCTTTCCTCTTCCAACAAGACTTTTCCCTCTAATTCTCAGCTCCCCAAACAGTATACACCCATCAACCATCTCTAGCACTTAGGTACTTATTTTATAGACATCCTCAGCACTTATGTATAAGTTTATTCAACTTAAATTCAATTATTTATTTTGATTGCTCTATGCTTAAATAGTTCTATGTCTGCCTTCCCTGTTAGGCTCCTTGTGGGAAGAAAATATATTGCTACTTTGTTTTGAACTTCCCAACTGTTTACTACAATGCACTTTATCCAGTGATGTTCAATGATTACTACTAATACTACTATTAATATTATTACTATAATAAAACTACTGTGTTCTACCCCGAGTGGGGACTCAATTAATGCTACTACTATTTTTATTGATACTTTTTAATCCTCCTCCTTCTCCTCGTAAATCTCTGTTCTGGAACAAAGCAGAAACTGAT
Source organism: Tachyglossus aculeatus (assembly GCF_015852505.1). NCBI lineage: Eukaryota > Metazoa > Chordata > Mammalia > Monotremata > Tachyglossidae > Tachyglossus > Tachyglossus aculeatus. The sequence continues at coordinate 51,264,367 of NC_052072.1, forward strand.
CACTGTAGCTGAAACTGTGCTTATATCATGATCTCTGAACTACTATAGTTGTATTGCATTGGGAGGCGGCAAACAGCATAGTCATTTTTTGAGCATTTACTGGGTGCAGAGCATTTGGAAATATATAAATAAAGAAATTTGTTAAGCACTTACTATGTGCCAAGTGCTGGGGTAGATACAAAGTAATCAGGTTGTCCCACTTGGGGCTCACAGTCTTAATCCCCATTTTACAGATGAGATAACTGAGGCACAGAGAAGTTAAGTGGCTTGCCCAAGGTCACACAGAAGACAAGTGGTGGAGCAAAGACTAGAAATAAAACACATGGTCCTCTGAGAAACCCTTGAGAAGCTTAAAATCTAATGGAAGATGCAAGCAGACACATTTGCAAATATGCACTAACTAAAAGAAAAAAAGTATAGATGCAAATGATAAAAGCAAAAGTAGGCAGTTAAATAAATGGGTATATCCTTGAGTGCTAAGGTGGCTGATGGGATGAGATGAAGGGGGAAGATGGATTTTACTGAAGGCTGCCTTCATTTTATTGAAGAATAGAAAGTGTTGAGGCTTACAGTGCTGAATAACTCCTAGTCCTTAGTTGGGGCTGAAAATAAGTAACTCTAGACTCTCTGAAAAAATCAGCAAGGTGAGTAAATCACTCACAAATGTAATATGTGATTATGAACGGGCTTCCTGATGGGCCCTGAAAATCCTTTAGAATAAGGGTAGGGTTGGTTGTCCTAAGATAGCAGAAGGAATTCTTTACTTCCAGAAGAGAAGGCTGCAGACACTGCTGTAAGTCCTGACCAGGAACCAAGGAAGCAAATAATATGTCATTCATGCATAAATTATTAATTATTAACTATTTATTTATATTAATGCCTGTCTCTCCCACATAATTTATGTGCATATCTTTAAATTATATTTTATAAATTACTTATTTATTCATTTTAATATCTGTCTCCCTCTCTAGACCTTAAGCTTGTTATGGGCGGGGAACACGTCTGCTAATTTTGTTGGATTGTACTCTCCCAAGCATTTAGCACAGTGCTCAATAAATACTATTAATGATGATTCCAGACCCTGGAGTACCACAGGATTAGACCCCAAACTATTACCCATGAGGTCAAGTCCATTCATTAATGCCATTATTAGAGCTTGACATTCTCCTCTCAATTCATCTGGAACAATTTAGACAAACTCCTTGTTCTTTTCTTCCTTCTGCTATATGCTTTGATCATTTCTCTTCTTGTTAATCTACCCCAGTGCTTAGTACAGTGTTTAGCACATAGTAAGCATGTAACACACACCACAATTATTATTATTATTATTAGCAGAATGTGAGTTGAGAAGATGGAAGGAGTGAAACTCAAGTCTTGCTTCTTTATAATTCTAGTTACGTTTTTGTGGTGAGGGTCTTGAATCTGTTTGCTACAACGATGTTTCAGGATTATCTACAGATTCCAGTTTATCCCTACTATCCCTCAACCCAAAGGGTGCAGATAATTGAATTTAGGCCATATTCATAGTTCTTTTGCTTTATTCCATGCTAATGGCTAAGTATCTGATAAGTAACATTCTGCTTGGAGGGTTAATAGATCATGGGAAGAGTTGAGGCTGCCTCGGCCTGCGTCTGTCAGACTGTCTTAAAAAGGACCTTGAAAAGGCTCAAAGAAATGTTTTCAGTTTTCTCCATCCAACAGGCTGTTTGCAGTTCCAGGAGTAAAATCGGTGACCTGATTATCTTCTATCTTCCCAGCACTCACTACAGGACTTGACACACGGTAAGGATTTTAAAAATACCATAATAATAATAATTATTATTATTAACAAAAATAATACCAAAAGCACTCTACCAAATCTCTTGACAGTCAGGTGGTGCTGGTGATCCAGAAGCTGTGAATACAGAAAATCCAGGTGCATCTAGATCTAGAGTTGCTACTCTAAAGTCCGTACCATAAACTCTTACCAGATGAACCTACTTACTATAGTTTGTTCTCTTCTCCTGTCTCCAGTCTCTTGCTTCCATCCTCCCCACTGCCAGGAACCTTATTCAAATCCACCAGACCACAGCTTTCTCCATCTTCAAAAACCTCTTGAAATGCCACCTCCTCCAGGAAATATTCCGTAACTGTTTTTCTTTTCTCCAGACTATGTCTTCTCAACTACCACCTTTCATTCATTTGTTCGTTCATTCAATCGTATTCATTAGGTGCTTACTGTGTGCAAAGCGCTATTCTAAGTGGTGGGGAGAGTATAATACAACAGTGAACAGACTCATTCCTGCCCACAACTGTACATAAGAGCTGGGAGGGGGGGAAGAACAAAGGGAGGAAATCAGGCCTATGCCAAAGGGAGTGGGGGAAGGTGAAAGGGGGGCTTAGTCAGGGAAGGCCTCTTGGAGGAGTGGTGCTTTCAATAAGGCTTTGAATGGGGGGAGAGTAATTAGGACAACCATCTTGCTTCTTCCCCCAGTAGGGATGATTGGCCCTAAACACTGCCTTTTTAATGCTGCTGGATTCCTCTATGAGTTTTCTTTAGCAGGTACTGTCATCCCCACTTTGCAGATGGAGAAACCCAGGCCTAGTGGACAAAATGGACCGCCCAAGGTCACACAGAAAATGGGCTAGGGTTCAAGCCTCCTGACTCACATTCACAGGCCCTCCTACCCAGATGATCCTGTAGGCAGATCTCATTTTTAAAGAGGCAATGTTTGGGGGATTTGCCAGGTACAAACATTGCAACTCTCCTTCTCCTACCCCAGTACGTGCATTGCTATATGTGTCTGGTGGGAATAGTTCTCATTATCTTTCCTCTCAATTTAATTAATCCACGTTTAGTAATGAACCTTGAAATTTCAATTAAACACATCATTACTAATCAGCACAGAGCCGGTGGTTGCTGGCAACTCTTTCCAACCTGATGGCTACAGAGCATTTAGCCGTGCCAAAAGATCACCCATCCAACTGGTAACGGCATCTGGAATACTGACCCCCCATCCCATGCTCCCATCAGATAAAATCACGGGTCTGTCTATCTACTGGGTGGGACAGTTAGAGACTTGAAGAAGGTAGAATGGGACCTTTTGCGATTGATCCCTGTGATGGCTTCATTGCCAGAAGAGTGGGATCGGTAATAATAATAATGGCATTTATTAAGCACTTACTATGTGCAAAGCACTGTTCTAAGTGTTGGAGAGGTTACAAAGTGATCAGGTTGTACCATGGGGGGGCTCACCGTCTTAATCCCCATTTTACAGATGAGGTAACTGAGGCATAGAGAAGTTAAGTGACTTGCCCAAAGTCACACAGCTGACAATTGGCGGAGCTTGGATTTGAACCCATGACCTCTGACTCCAAAGCCTATGCTCTTTCCACTGAGCCACACTGCTGTAGTATTTATTGTCCCTGCTCAGGGTTGTAACTGGAGAGTTTCCAGTACTCTGCCAGTCTCGGCTATGGGAGGGAGAGTCAAGCATAGGCATACCCATTCCATTCCTAGCTTGGCCAGTGGCTAACAAGTGGAAGGCAATCTGCTACAAGTCAAACTCACTCTTGCTGGACAGTAGCGGCATGGAAGAGAGTTGAGGGTGGAGACTCAAGTTTACTGCACAGAAGTTGGCAATGGTAAAGCACTTCCGTATTTTTACCAAGAAAACTCTATGGATACGCTACCAGAATGATTGCAGATGGAGAGTGGGCCGTTCCGGGAGAGATGTGTCCGTGGTGTCGCTATGGGTCAGAAACGACTCGACGGCATAAAACAAAACAAGGTATATATTGAGCATTGCTTATGTGTGGAGCACTGTACTACTAAGTGCTTGGGAGAGTACACTATAATAGGGTTGGTAGACATTATCCCTGCCCTTGAGGACTTTACAATCTAAAGAGAGTCAATAATGTCTTGCCTATATGTGGTATTCTGGAAGGCACGTCCACCCCGGCGAAGTGCCATCCAGTGTGCTGGCAACTCTGTCTGATAATCAGTGATATTTAATTGAGCACTTAGCACTGTACTAAACACTTGGGAGAGTGCAATGCAGCAGAATTAGCAGACCCATCCTCTGCCCATAACAACACATCATTTAGGGGCTTAGAGGTGGAGATAAGCATCATGGTGTTTGAGTCAGTGGTTATAGCCTGTCAGCTAACAAAGATCGTCCAGAGTTAAGATTGTAAGCTATATGTTTGTACATATTAATTACTATATTTATTTATTTTTTTTACCTGTACATATCTATTCTATTTATTTTATTTTGTTAGTATGTTTGGTTTTGTTCTCTGTCTCCCCCTTTTAGACTGTGAGCCCACTGTTGGGTAGGGACTGTCTCTATATGTTGCCAACTTGTACTTCCCAAGCACTTAGTACGGTGCTCTGCACACAGTAAGCACTCAATAAATACGATTGATTGATTGATTGATTGATTGCTCCATTAGACTGTAAACTCCTTGAGGGTAGGGATTGTGCCTACCCACTCTATCTTTTGTACTCTCCCAGGCACTTACAACAATGCTTCTCCACACATAAAGAATTCAATAAATGCTACTGATGGGCTGATTGATCTAAGACATACTTAAATCCTGTGCTCTCATGCCCCCAAATCTGGGGAGTTTAATGGAAACGTAGGTGGGGTGGAGGGTGGGAAGGAAAAGAAAAGATTCACACTGTTTGGATCCTTTTGATCCTTGTCTTCAAAGATGACTTTTGAACCTGGACCTTACTGTTAGCATTGGCAGCAGGATTATTAGCCTTCATTAGGAATCGATAGCACTGAGGTGCCTCTTTTCTGTGTCCCCTCCTTGACTGTTAGCTCTCTTTTTTTAAATGATAGTTGTTAAGCACTTACTATGTGCCAGGCACTATACTAAATGCTGTGGTAGATACAAGCTAATCAGGTTGGACACAGCCCATGTCCTGATGGGGCTCACAGTATCAATCCCCATTTTAAAGATGAGGTAACTGAGGCACAAAGAAGTTAAGTGACTTGCCCGAGGTGGAGCTGGGATTAGAACTCAGGTTCTCTGACTTCCAAGTCTGTGCTCCATCTAAGTGGCCACACTGCTTCTCAGCTCGTTGCACTCTAGGTCCCAGTTGGGATATGAAAGTAAGGGATAAATATGGGATAGTGGTGTTTCACAAACCACTGTCACCTGACCTCAAGTTCTCAGTCCCAAAGTCTCATTTTCAAGGCTTATCCTTTGTTCTTGATGTGAGTCTCCATCATGACAGGGTGCAGAACGCCCTACTAAGCGCTTAGGAAACATATAGTAGAAATAAAATGCACATTCTCTACTTTCAAGGATGGAACTGACCATCTGATAGGAGCAACAAGTAAACAACAAACAGTAAGTAAACAATAGGTAAAAGAATAAAAGGATATAAACTAATACAAGCCATCCACTGAATGAATAGAAAGCACACATACATTTGTAATAATAATAATGATGATGATGGTATTTGTTAAATGCTTACTATGTGCCAAGCACTGTTCTAAGAGCTGGGGTAGATATAAGCTAATCAGGTTGTCCCATGTGGGGCTCACAGTCTTAATCCCCATTTTGCAGATGAGGTAACTGAGACACAGAGAAGTTAAGTGACTTGTCCAAGGCCACACAGCAGACAGGTGGTAGAGCCGGGATTAGAAACCATGACCTTCTGATTCCCAGGTCTGTGGTCTTTACACTAAGCCACGCTGCCATCCTTTGTTCTTAAGATAACTCTGTAGATAGCAGAATCTCATCCACCTTTGCAAGTTGTGACCAAAAAGACTGATGTGTGATGGACACTTCCTCTCTGTGTTTCTTGTTGTAGGCAGGGAACATGTCTACCAATTCTGTTCTGTTGTGCTCTCACAAGTGCTTAGTACAGTATTCTGCATACAGTAAGTGCTAAAATAAATGCCATTGATTACATAATGATGTGTCCGTGCTGCCTTGAAGTATTTTTTTTTTGTTCTCACAGGATTTTCGGGTCATTTTAGATTTATTTGGGTGGAACATATTTTCAGAAAGAAATTGTTATTTTACTGGTTAGTAGGACTATTTCCATCCGTTCATCTTTCCTATAACTCTTTAGGGGTTTAAGGCATAAAATCCTTTATTTAGAAGAAATAAACCATTAATAATAAAATTGGAGAATTCAGTAAACAGAGTTGGTAGACATGTTCCCTGGCCACAGCGAGCTTAAAGTCTAGAGGGGGAGATAGACATTGATATCAATAATTAATTTATGTGTATGTACATAAGATGGAAAATGTTGAGGGAGAGCAGACCTGGGTCTTCGGTTTCATTTGGTTCATGTTCACTTTTTCGCTTGTTTTGTGACAGACTATTTTTTGTTGATCGTTGAAGTTTGCTAAGTTAGCTTTTAGAGTCTGTCAAAAAGAGAGCTCTGAGTTACATTTCAGACTTCTGGTGTGTGTAGAAAATTACACATTTTTTTCTTTAATTCATCTTTTTTAATGATAAGATGTCAAAGAAAAATACTAACTTTTTTCTTTATTTCTTTTCCCATCACAATATGTCATATTCAGTTTGGGAAAGGGGGCAGGAAATGCTGCTTTTGTTTGTGTCTTGTCAGATGATTAAAATCTGATCAAAGGAGACTTAGATGTTTTTAATAGCATTAAACGGAGGGTCTTGGCACAACCGTTCAATACTCTGGGGCAGCAACTAAGAAAAGCCATAGAACAGAGCTGCCTCCTTGTTAGTGTCAGTATAACCTGACCTGACTGAGACTCAGTTCTCTTTGTTCATTTAATATTTCTCTGACTTTATTATCACTTCTCTCCCCTGTCAGCAATTTCCACTGTGCTTCAATGGAGGAACTCACTTATCTTATACCTGCAGATACGTGACTGGGCTTTTTAAAACGACGTGACTGGGATTAGAGACATGACTGGGCTTTTTAAAATGAAGCTTTTCTAGGTTTCTGACTTACAGTTCTTTAAAAGCCTTGGGAACAAATGGACATATACACATGCACATATAAATTCAATGACCCTTTGCCTGATTAGTTGGAAAGGCTCTTAATTACAGGGGGATTATCTCCCCTTCTAGAAAACAGGCTGGGCTCCTCTGGACTGTAAACTCCTTGTGGACAGGGACCATTTCTAACAACTGTGTTACACTGTATTCTCCCAAGCTCTTAGTACGGTGCTCTGCACACAGTAAGTGCTCAATAAGTACCATTGATTGATCGAGGTAGAATGTATTTCCCTATGGCTAACTCATTAATGTCTTCTCAGGCAGAAGATTCTAGGAAATAACCCAAACTCATGCTTACATATGCAAATCTCCAGGCTTGGTTGGTTCACTGAGCTGTGGGACAAGATGGTTTCTTGAAAAAATTTCTATTTACGGCATTCCAAAAAGCATTTGCTGGTTTGCATCAGGCTTCCCCCCGGCCCAAAGCACAGGGCTAGATGCCACAGAAAGGTAAGTTCAACAACCACTACCCTACCCTCTAGGAGTCTATGACTTAAATTAGACAACACTGAAAGGTTGTGAATTTCTCTTACAAGTGCTGGGAGAACAGGTTTTCAGCCCAATGCACCGTGTTCTTACTGCAAGGTCTGAGGCTGGGTGAGTGGAGGTTGAGGAGCAATCTCAGAGGGAAGATAAGTTATCGGCAGTTAAAGAATTTTCTCTCAGAGTCCAGGGCTCTGCTCATGTGTCCTGGGTTTAGTTCTGGGTCCCCTTCTATTCTCCATCTACACCTACTTCCTTGGAGCATTGGTTCGCTCCCACGACTTCAACCACCACCTCTATGCAGATGATACGCAGATCTACATCTCCAGCCCTGATCTCTCTCTCCCTCTCTGAAGTCTTGCATTTCCTCCTCCCTTCAAGACATCTCTACCTTGATGTCCTCCCGCCACCTCAAGCTTAACATGCCCAAAACTGATCTTCCCACCCAAATCCTTTCCCCCGCCATAGACAGCAACATCATCCTTCCTGTCAGGCAAGCCACAACCTCGGTGTTTTCCTTGACTCCTCTCTCTCATTCAACCCACATGTTGAATCTATCACTAAATCCTATAGTTTCAACCTTCACAACATTGCTAAAATCCATCATTTCCTCTCCATCCAAACTGCTGCCACATTACTAATAATAATAATAATGATAGCATTTATTAAGCACTTGCTGGGTGCAAAGAACTGTTCTAAGCACTGGGGAGGTTGAAAGGTGATCAGGTTGTCCCTCGGGGGTCTCACAGTCTTCATCCCCATTTTACAGATGAGGGAACTGAGGCCTAGAGAAGTGAAGTGACTTGCCCAAAGTCACACAGCTGGCAATTGGCAGAGCCAAGCACTTACCCTATCCCACCTTGATTACGGTATCAGCCTCCTTGCTTATTTTCCTTCCTCCCATCTCTCCCCACTCTATTCCGTACTTTACTCTGCTGCCCACATCATTTTTCTACAAAAACATTCAGTCCATGTTTCCCCACTCCTCAAGAATCTCCAGTGGTTTCCCATTGACCTCCGCATCGAATAGAAACCCCTTACCACAGGCTTTAAAGCACCCGATCAGCTTGTTCCCTCCTTCCTCACCTCTCTGATTTCCCACTATGACCCAGCCAGCATAGTTCATATTGCCAACCTCTAATGCCAACCTATTCACTATACCTCTATCATGTCTATCTTGCCACCACCCTCTAACCCACATGCTACTCCTGGTCTGGAATGCCCTCCCTTTTCAAATCTGACAATTAGTCTCCCATTTTCAAAGCATTATTGAAGGCACATCTCCTCCAAGAGACCTTCCCTGACTAAGCCCTCATTTCTTCTTTTCCCATCTCATCTGCATCACCCTGACTTGCTTTCTTTTTTCACCACAATCACCCTCCGCCCCCCCAGCATGTATATATATATAGTTGTAATTTCTTTATATTAATGTCTGTCTCCCCCTCTAAGATAATTTTGGGCAGGGAATGTGTCTGTTTTATTGTTATTTGTACTCTCCCAAGTGCTTAGTACAGTGCCCTACATACAGTAAGCACTCAATAAGTACAATTGATTCATCATCATCATCATCATCAATCATATTTATTGAGCACTTACTATGTGCAGAGCACTGTACTAAGCGCTTGGGAAGTACAAATTGGCAACATATAGAGACAGTCCCTACCCAACAGTGGGCTCACAGTCTAAAAGGGGGAGACAGAGAACAAAACCAAACATACTAACAAAATAAAATAAATAGAATAGATATGTACAAGTAAAATAAATAAATAAATAAATAGAGTAATATATGCAAACATATATACAGTATAATTGATTGATCAATTGGCTGAGCCCCACAAGAGCCCAGGACATACTAAAGCTCCAGACATGCTGATCTAGACTTAAATCTCTAGGAGTAAGCAGACAAACACCCAATATCAGATAAAGCCTGGAAATAAATGCAGGCAGCCATTACTGCACTTCAGCAATGAGTTCCTGAAAAGCAAGATGGGGTGAACCAACAAAGCAGACTCTGATTTTGCCGATTGGGAACTACAGGGAACATTATGAACATGAACACAGAATGGCAGAAATGCAGAGGGCAGTGATGCTGAGAGTAATCATAGGGTCCTTGCTTATAGAGGCTGTCACGGGAGTTGCCTCGAGAAAAAATGACCATCTCTCTTCCAGCTAGCTGAAGTAGACCTCATGACAGAGGCAGGGTTTATGAATCACTGAATGGTGGAAGGAAGAGAGCTGGGTCATGTCTGTGATGGGTCTCTGGAGGGGGAGTTAGGAGTGTTAGATGGTCCATTACTAGCCAAATTGGTGAGGGTCCAGGAGGATGATGATCACACAGACTTTCTCCAACCATTCTGACACTGCTGGAGGCAGAATCCCAGGCTGCCTGGACCACGGTCTAATCTTACCTAGCATTTAGTACAGGGTTCTGTACACAATAAGCAGTTAATAAATACTATGATAATAAAAATAATAATATAGTTATATAATAGCAATAATAATATGATATTTGTTATTCATTTACTATGTGCCAAGTACTGTACTAAGTGCTGGGGTAGATACAGAATAATTAGGTTCCACATGGGGATCACATTCTAAGTAGGAGGGAGCACAGATATTGGTTCCCTATTTTGCGGATGAAGAAACTAAGGTACAGAGAAATTAAATTGTTTGCGCAGTGTCATCCAGCAAGTAAGTTGTGGAGCTGAGATTAGAACCCAGGGCCTCTGACTTCTCAGGCCTGTTTTCTTCCACTACTGTTATTACTATTTTGACCCAGGGTGCAGAAAGAAAACTAAAAATCTTGAGCAGAAGAAAGAGACCTAGGGCTTAGAGCATTTTGCAACAGAAACCTTTTGAAGTCAGTGCCCAAATGCTGAAGTGCAGCTGCCTGTTGGAAAGGCAGGAGACCTGGAGGCCTAGTGCAGGATTCAGGGGAAATCCAAGAACCACAGTAGTGAAATTTCAGCAGTGTGGCTTAAGGAAAGAGTACAGGCCTGAGAGTCAGAAGTGCTGGGTTCTAATTCTGACTCTGCCACTTGTCAGCTGTGTGACCTTGAGAAAGTTACTTAATTGCTCTGCACTTCAGTTACCTCATCTATAAAATGGGGATTAAGAATGTTAACCCCATGTGGGACATGGACTGTGTCCAACTAGATTAACTTGTTTCTACTCCAGTGCTCAGTGCAGTGCCTGGCAGATAGTAAGTATTTAACAAATACCATAATCATCAAACCTGTTAGGTATCAGGGGATGAGTTCTTGTCCCTGGTGGCTCAAAGGACGGCATCGTGGCACCTGTGCAGTCAGCAAAGGGCAACGTGATGTTTAGCCATGGCTGTGGCTTTGTGTTTACTACTCTCCTCCAGGACTCAGATCACTGCTTCCATACTGATTACCACTTCCACACCTGATGAGGGCCATAATTCCCACCTAAGGAGGCTGCTTCAGCAGAGAATGGGAAGCAAAGAGCAACTGATGCTAAATTACCAACCATCTTCAGTTTCAATCAGTAGCTTTTAGTTGAGTGACTTCTGTGTGCAAAACACTGTATTAAGCACTTGGAAAAGTACAATAGAATTAGGAGACACAATCCCTGCCCTCAAAGAGTTTGTAATCTAGTGGGGAAGATGGGCACAAAATACTTTACAGAGTGGGGAAGGACGGAATGAATAAGCGGTTGAGTAAATGCTTACATGATACAGTATTCAAATCGACAAGTAATGACATGCTACAGTTCACAAGTGCTGAGTTGGTATTTGTGAGTAAATGACATGGGGAGGGGAAAAATGACTTGGGGAAAGTCTTCTGGAGGAGGTGCGATTTCAGAAAGGCTTTGAAAAAGGGGAGAGCTTGATCGGGCAGTTTTAAAGAGGGAGGGCATTCCAGGCAGAAAGAAGACTGTAAGCAAGGAGTCAGAGGTGAGGAAGCCACAAATGAGGCTCTTTCAATGAAGCTACTTTGATTTTACTGGTGTTTCCCAGAATTATAATTGGGTCTAAATTGTCTGCCATAGGGTGACACACTTCACTGGAAGTCTCTTTGGAATGTTACATGAGAATCCAAAGAGGCCAGAAAGAACTTTAATAAAGAGCTGTTTTTGTGTGCCATTTCAGAGGAATAGGAAGGGACATGGGGGAACTGTGAAGAAAGAGGCGTAGCCACAGGTCACAGGCCACAGGCCACGGTCATTCATCTCCAGGGCAGCCACTCTTTGGTGCCATGTCGGAGTGACCATGGAAGTTGCCTGCCTGAAGTTCAGAGGCTTCTTCAGGCCCCTGTGGGCCCCTAAGCTCACTGTTCCTGGATCTTAGGCCTCCAAGAGTGCTTTCCCATCTGAGCAGGGGCATGAAAGGAGGGGAGAGGAGGTAGAGAATGGCAATGAGTGTCTGAGAGCCTGAGTACCTGAAACCCTTTGCATTCATTCCTGCAGTTAATTAATCAGGGTGGATGGCTGGATGGGCAGTGTTTAGGCGGAGGTCAGTCAGTCAGTCAATCAAATTTATTGAGCACTACTGTGTTCAGAGCACTGTACTAAGTGCTTGGGAGTTGCCAGTGGGTGGCTCCCACTTTAAACCCCAATTTCTGCCGAACAACAACTGCGGGAGGCTGAGCAGGTGGAAATTAAATGTTGAATTGCAAATACATTTGTGGGGCTAATTTTTCTTCCTCCTCCTTTGCCCAGCCCCTTCCCCTCATGGAGAAGTTTGCTGAGGGGTCTCCTTCCAGATTGGGTTTGAAGATGCAGATAACTGAATCTTCTTCTTTAGGACAATGGCAGTGCCTTGCTGGGGTCCTTGAGCAGCAGACCTGAGAGAATCCATAATTAATCCAGTTCTTTTTTCAGCAACAAGGAAGCAGTAAATGACTCGTTTTTATGGACAAGGTGTTGATGACTCACTCTCTGCACCTCAGCTTCAGAAGAAGTGGGAGCACTGTGTTAATAAAACTTCTCTCCCACCTCACTGCCATTTTCACCTCTCCTAGTTCAATTTGGGCAGCACTTTCCATCTGAAAGAAAGGCAGAGAGGCAGGCGATCATGACCCTCCTCTCCACTTCTCCAGGGAGTTGTTTCTGACATGCCTGCTGAAACATGAGCCAGCAAAAGCTAATGCCCATCCTGTGGGCAAGGACCCGTGGGTAAAACTCTGAGCTAGAACTTTCTCTATAGCCTACTAGATAGCTAGGGTTAGGGTGAATTGGTAAAGGAGACCCAACAAATTATTTCTGAGGATTTCCACAGCCAGCAGGAGCTTAGCAGTGCTTCCTTGTTCTCTGACAAAGGCACAGAGGGAAGAGGGGAAATCATGAATTGGAGAGCAAGATCTAAAAGTTCGGTGCATGCTCTGAAACAAGGAGATAAAGACTCCTCAGGGGACAGAAGTTTCCAGTGTAGTGGTTGGCAAATTATGTCCACGAATTCCTTTTCATTTGATCTCCGTGCACGGAGGCACTCCGCGTTTTGCAGGGAAATTGTCCTAGGCAACTGCTAGTAAAGATCAATTGCCTAATAAATAAAGGTCAAACAAAATTGTACTAGCCTCCCCAAAGAGAGAAAGCTATTGAAGAAACATTTACTTGAGGTAATAACATTTATTTCCTCTTGCAAGGATCCTTCAGTACTGCATCCAGGGCCTCAAAGTGTCCAGGAGCTAGGTGGTTTTGATTCCATCCAGATGAAGGCGGTCCCTCCTTGTGGTTTGGAAGGAACTGTTGCTCATGTCCTATGTGATGCCCCCCTATAGTGTGTGACATATTGCGTATTGTCCCGCTGATTCTGTGGTGGTTAAATAATCAACCATCATAACCAGTCATCATCATTGGAGACTGGACCATTTATATTAAGTATGTAAAATGAATCGATCAATCAATCATTTATTGAGCACTTACTGTGTCTGCAGAGCACTATACTAAGTGCTTGGGAGAGCACAGTATAACAGAGTCAGTAGACACATTCCCTGCCCACAAAGAGGTTACAACCTAGAGAGAGAGACAGACATTAATATGAATAAATTACAGATATGTACATAACTGCTGAAGTGCTGAAGGTAGAGTTAATAAAGGGAGCAAATTCAATTACAAAGGTTACACAGAGGAATTGGGAAAAGAGGAAATGAAGCCTTAGTCAAGGAAGGCTTCTTGGAGGAGATGTGCTTTTAATAACAGGCAAAAACTCCTCACCCTCGGCTTCGAGGCTGTCCATCACCTCACCCCCTCCTACCTCACCTCCCTTCTCTCCTTCTCCAGCCCAGCCCACACCCTCTGCTCTTCTGCTGCTAATCTCCTCACTGTGCCTCGTTCTCGCCTGTCCCGCTGTCGACCCCCAGCCCATGTCATCCATCTGGCCTGGAATGCCCTCCCTCCACACATCCGCCAAGCTAGCTCTCTTCCTCCCTTCAAGGCCCTACTGAGAGCTCACCTCCTCCAGGAGGCCTTCTCAGACTGAGCCTCCTCCTTCCTCTCCCCTTCCTCCCCCTCCCCATCCCCCCGCCTTACCTCCTTCCCCTCTGCACAGCACCTGTATATATGTATATATGTTTGTACATATTTATTACTCTATTTTATTTGTACATATTTATTCTATTTATTTTACTTTGTTAATATGTTTTGTTTTGTTCTCCGTCTCCGCCTTCTAGACTGTGAGCCCACTGTTGGGTAGGGACTGTCTCTATATGTTGCCAAGTTGTACTTCCCAAGTGCTTAGTACAGTGCTCTGCACACAGTAAGCGCTCAATAAATACGATTGAATGAATGAATGAATAATGCTTTGAAAGTGAGGAGAGGGATCGTCTTTGGGATATGAAGAGGAAGGGTGTTCCAGGCCAGAGGTAGGATGTGGGTGAAGGGTGGGTGGCAAGATAGAGGTGTTCAAGTTGCAGTAAGTAGGTTGGCATTAGATGAGCAAAGTGTGCATGCTGGGTAGTAGTTGGAAATCAGGGAGGTAAGATAAGATGGGGCAAGGTGATGGAGCATTTTAGCCCATGGTAAAAGGTTCTGTTTGATGCAGAGGTGGATAGGCAAAAACTGGAGCTTCTTAAGGAGTGGGGAAACATGGACTGAATGGTTTTATAGAAAAGGCAGCAATGTGAGGTAGGGACAAAAGTGGGGAGAGACAGGAGGCAAGGAGGTCAGCAAAGAAGCTGATGCAGTAATCACGGTGAGATAGGATGAATTCTTGAATTAACATGGTACAGTTTGGGGAGGAAAAAGTGGATTTTAGTGATATTGTGAAGGTTAAATCGACACGATTTGGTGATAATGCTATGGCGTTATGGCTTGAGAGGCAGGGAGAATGGTGCTGCTCTCCTACATTGATGGAAAAGTCATGGGGAGGACAGGTTTTGGGTAGAAAAATGAGAAGTTTTGTTTTGGACATGTTAAGTTTGAGGTGTCAGCAGAATATTCATTCATTCATTCATTCATTCAATCGTATTTATTGAGTGCTTACTGTGTGCAGAGCACTGTACTAAGCTCTTGGGAAGCACAAATCAGCCACATATAGAGACGGTCCACACCCAACAACAGGCTCACAGTCTAGAATATCCATATAGAGATGTCCTGAATGCCTGAAGGAAACACGAGATGGAAGAGTTGGAGAAAGATCAGGGCTGGAGATGTAGATTTGGGAATCATCCTCATAAAAATGGTAGTGGAATCCATGGGAGCAAATGCGATCTCTAAGGAAGGGGATATAGCTGGAGAATGGCAGAGGACCCAGAACTGAGCCTTAAGGGACCGCCGCAGTTAAAGGATGAGAGGCAGAGGAAGAGCCTGAGAAAGAGACAGAAAAGTGGACAGAGAGATAGGAGAACCAGTATAGGACATTATCAGTGCCAAGTTTGGATAACATTTCCAGGGGAAGGGTGTGGTTGACAGTATCCAAGAAAAGTGAAAGGTCAAGAAGGATTAGGATGGAATAGAGGCCATTGTACTTGGGAAGAAGGAGATCATTGGTGACCTTTGTGAGGACAGTTTCACTAGAGTGAAAGTGATGGAAGCCAGATTGTAAGTGGTCAGGGAGAGAATTGGAGGAAAGAGAGTGGAGTTAACTCGCTCGAGGAGTTTGGAGATGAATGGTAGGAGAGACATGAGGGGATAACTGGAGGGAGATGTGGGGTCAAGGGAGCGTTGTTTTAGTATAGGGAAGACTTGAGCATGTTTGAAAGCAGAGGGAAGGTGCCATTGGAGAGTGAACAGTTGAAGATAGTAATCACTGAGGGAAGAAGGGAGGGGGCAAATGTTTTCAAAAGGTGAGAAGGGATGGGATTGGAAACACAGGTAGAGGGTGGGGATTTTAAGAGGAGGCAGATCTCCTTTTCAGATACTGCTGGGAAAGACAGTAGTGTCAAAGAAGGGGTAGGAGAAAGGAGTGACTGGAAAGGAGCCAGGGAGATTTTAGGGAGATCACACCTGATGTTTTCATTTTTCTCAATAAAGTACATGGCCAGGTCATTAGGGGCAAAGGAAGTGTGTGTATTAGTAGGGTGGGTGTGGAGGGGGAGGCAGGGAATTTTAAGTGGTAGTTAAATATCTGAAACAACTGTGTTTCCCATATAAAGTGATTGACAAAAATAGGACTAGATACTTCCATAAGAAGTGACACACCATGTGTTGCAGAAAGATTTGGGGTTGAGAGCTGTCTATTTTTATCTCCGGTTCATATAATTGTAAACTCTGAGGAACTAAGAAGCCCAAAACAGAATTGGGGCTAAAACTCAGATTCCTTGGTTTCCTATCCCAATTACTAAACTGCCACTCTCCATCTCTAGCTGCATCTCTCTGTGTCTTTCTGCCTCTGTCTGACTCTCTCTGTAAAAGATATATATTTTTTTGTGAGAGCTCTCATGAAGGTTATTTCCTGTTGAGGTGCATCAGTCGATGTTCACTGAATGCTGGAATCAAAATGATTGATCGATCGATTGGCAGGTCACCCTCAACATTCAAAGTGAGCCCTAGGTGCAACCTTGGCAGAAGCTGCTTTATGGGAGCCCCTCTCACCTGCCCCTCACCAATAATACTGGGCTTCTGGCTAGGGAAACTCCTGGGTGAATAGAAACTAGAAAGTCGAACTGCTGATTGTGAGAGGAAGCATGTGGAAACGATAGGTGGTTTTCAAGTTACCATTTTATAAGCTCACTGGCAGGCATCTCAAGGTAACAACTCTTTGAAAGAATCACTTTTAATTAGCTTTCTCTTTTAGAATTTCTTAGTTGTCTCCATTCCTTTTTATTTCAAGAACCGCTATAGTTGAATACAGAGGATGGGAGGGAAAGGTAGGAGGACCTAAGATAAAAAGAGAGAGAAGGGCAAAGGGACAGAAGTCAAAGTGATTTCAGCAGTACGTTAGTAGTTAAGACATTGCATTTTTATTTGTACCACTGCCACTGACTTTTGTAACCATTGGAAAATAACCTATCTGCTCTCTTTTTCAGCTTATCCATCTGTAAAGTGAGGATCACAATATCACGAATCTCAAGGGACAATTGTGAGGGTGAAAGGGTTACTATGGGGTTAAGGTTCTAAAGATTAAGAGAGCTTGGCCTAGTGGAAAGAGTTCAGGCTGGAGAGTCAGAGGATTTGAATTCTAATTCCAGCTCTGCCACTTATCTGCTCTGAGACCTTGGGCAAGTCAATTAAGTTCTCTGTGCCTCACTTACCTCCATCTGTAAAGTGGGGATTCAATACCCATTCACCCTCCTACTTAGACTGTAAGCCCCATGTTGGGCAGGGAATGTATCCAGTCTGATTAACTTGTAACTACCCCAGCTCTTGGTACAGTGCTTGATGAATAGTAAGTGCTTAAGTTCTGTAGTTATTACTATTACTATTATTATCATTATTAGCTAAAAATTTTGTGAAGAAAAAGGGGAATGTTGTGATTTTGTGAAAAATACCAAATGTAACGTGAACAAATGTGAGTAAAGCACATGAACAATGTCCCCTGATATATGAGCAAATGTTCTGACTTCCACCGAACTGTCATACATGGTGTCATGTGGTCCTGGATTTTGGGGAGGATAGATAAATGCCCTCCTTTGGCTAGACTGCAACTCTAGAGTGATGGGCCATGTGAGAAGTGTTTGTACGCCATCACTACAACTCCAGGTTCTGCTGGATTTGGAGAAAAGCTGCCTACTGATTCAGCACCAAGCAGTGACAGTGACAGGAACTCCAGGTAGATGGGAGTGGTAAAAGTTGCCTTCTTTATCTGCTGCAGCTTCTTACCTTTCACTGATTCTGTTCATCCCCACGTCCAGCATGTCTGAGTGTCTGTGTGTGTTTATGTCTCCATTCACTATGGGAGTGCTTGCCAATCTGCCTCTTCCTCTCACCATCTCTCTCTCTCTCTTTCCTTTCCCACCCCTCTCTCCCTCTGTCTCTCCTCCCTTCCTTCTCTATCTCTCCCTCTCTGCTGCTTCCTGTCCCTATGTATTCTCCTGCTTTTTCCCCTCTCCTGTCTTCCATATTCAGGGCATTTATCTACCAACTCTGTTATATTGTACTCTCTGAAGCACTTAATGCAGTGCTCTGCACACAGCAAGCACTCAGAAAATACCACTGATTGAACCATTGGCTTCCTCTTCCCAATACCACCTCTCCTCCCCATGACTGGGGACCACGTGACACCGTGTGTGACAGTTCGGTGGAAGTCATAACATTTACTTATTTATCAGGGGACATTGTTCATGTGCTTTGCTCACATTTGTTCATGTTACATTTGGTATTTTTCACAAAATCACAACATTCCCTTTTCTCTTCACAAAATCGTTAGCTAATAATAATAATAGTAGTAGTAGTAATAACTGCAGAACTTATTAAGCACTTA
This sequence comes from Tachyglossus aculeatus, assembly GCF_015852505.1. Lineage (NCBI taxonomy): Eukaryota > Metazoa > Chordata > Mammalia > Monotremata > Tachyglossidae > Tachyglossus > Tachyglossus aculeatus. Next base: position 51,282,659 of record NC_052072.1, read on the forward strand.
CTATTCATCAAGCACTGTAGTGAGAGCTGGGGTAGTTACAAGTTAATCAGACTGGATACATTCCCTGTCCCACATGGGGCTTACAGTCTAAGTAGGAGGGTGAATGGGTATTTTAATCCCCACTTTACAGATGGAGGTAACTGAGGCACAAAGATAAGCTTAAGAAAAGCCTGTCCCTTTAACTTAATGTTGCATTGTTTCACTTGCCTCCTGCTTGAGTTCTGTATCAGGTAGGGGCCTTCCTAAAAGCAGCATAGACATTATTACAGGTCACTCACTTCTGCTTATCCATTTGGCCTTCAGTTCTCATTCATTCAGTTTTCAATGTTCCTTAAATCAAAGTACTTTATTAAAATAGACCCAGGCCTGCTCCTCTCTCTCTTCTCTGGCCTCTCAATTCCAAGAGATGGAAATGGAGGAAGGAAATCTAAGTTGTATCGTCTTTTTCGTTTTAGGCAGAGACACAGCCATTTAGATTTGGTCTTAAATTTCCCCTCTTATTGTATTTAGTGCATTCCTGAATGAAGCTGGCATGTTCATGGGGACACCTTCTCTGGAGATTTCTCTTTTCCTTTATCCTGTGGCAATTATTTTAGAAGTAACTGAATTTAGTCCTTTTGGGGAATTGCGAATATAGGCAGTGTGCTTCAAACTCATCCAAGCACTGTTCTCTTTTAATTAGGGTAACACAGAGTATGCTACTTGGTTAGGGTGAGTTCAAGTGCCTAGGTCTTGAATTCAATTCCCAAGGCTTCCTAATCACTACTTAAAAAAGTTGTCGGTATTCTATCCCAAGAATCCTACTGAAACATAAAAGGGCCAGTTTCCATTCCTGTAGAACTCCGTGGGTGTCTTCAGATTGCTCATATAACTCCTCAAAGAGAAAGCCTTGTCATAAGAATGTGTATTGAATATTACTGCTGAGAATAAGGATGCTGCTTTTAAGCAATTCAGTTTATATCCATGTCAATATTGAGTAACTGACAGCAGTCATCCACTGTGGTTGGTGTTAAAGCAGGCAGAGACGGTGAGGATGGTGTGATCTGGCGTGGCTCAGTGGAAGGAGCCCGGGCTCGGGAGTCAGAGGTCATGGGTTCAAATCCCGGCTCCGCCACTTGTCAGCTGTGCGACTTTGGGCAAGTCACTTCACTTCTCTGGGCCTCAGTTCCCTCATCTGTAAAATGGGGATGAAGACTGTGAGCCCCACGTGGGACAACCTGGTCACCTTGTATCCCTCCAGCGCTTAGAACAGTGCTTTGCACATAGTAAGCGCTTAACAAATACCATCATTATTATTATTATCCGGGAACTGGGGGAACACACTTAGAGATGCCCAGAGGGGCAATCTGAAACCTACAGCCACATGATTTTCCAGTTTTAGTTGTTCAGAGGTTAGGTAGCTGTCATTAGGAGAGTCACAGACATAATAATAATAAGAAGAAGAAGAAGAAGAAGAAGAAGAAGAATCGTCATTATGGTATTTCTTAAATGCTTACTATGTTCCATGCACTGTACTAAGTGCTGGGATGAACACAAGCAAATCGGGTTGGACACAGTCCCTGTCCCTTGTGGGGCTCACAGCCTCAATCCTCATTTTACAGATAAAGTAACTGAGGCCCAGAGAAATGAAGTGACTGGCCCAAGATCACACAGCCGACGAGTGGAGGAGCTGGGATTAGAAACGGTGACTTTCTGACTCCCATGAAGGAAAATGAAGAAGTAGATAGGAAGTTGGGGCTGGTGACTCGTGGTTTTACAGTGCCTCCTGGGACTGCCTAGGACTCAAAGCCAGCTCTCAACTTAAGGTGCTTTGGTATAATAAAAGACACAGTGTTCCTGAATTTTCACCCTATGTCACCTTTATGGTACATCGGCATAAAGCTTAAAAAACTAGCCTCCTTTATAGCATATCAATCAATCAATCAATGGTATTTGTTGAATGATTACTGTATGTAGAACATTATACTATGTGCTTGGGCAAGTACAATGCAATAGAGTTTGTAAACATGATCCTGCCTTCAGAGAGTTTACAGTCCAGTGGGGGAGACAGACATTAAAATAAATTAAGGACATGTACAAAGGTTCGGTGGATTTAGGGTGTATATTAAGTGCTTAAGAGGTATAGACCCAAGTATATAGGTGATGCTGAAGAGAGGGAGAGTAGGGTGGGCAAATTAGAAGTTAGTGAAAGAAGGCAAGCATTTATTACTGTGCCCTGCACAAAATAAATGCTCAATAAATATGATTGATTGATTGGAGGAGATATGATTTTAGGAGGGCTTTGAAGGTGAGGAGAGAGACGGTCTGTTGGATACAAAGGGAGAAGGAGTTCCAAGCAGGTGGAAGTACATGAACAAGGGGTTGATGATGAGAGAGAAGACGAAGAAATAATGTAGGTTGGGGTTAGAGGAGCAATGTTTAGTGGGGAGGGTGCACGGAAGCTGAAGGGGAGAGGGAAACCATTTTTAAAACCACTGAGGAATATTCATTCATTCGGTTGTATTTATTGAGTACTTACTGTGTGCAGAACACTGTACTATGCACTTGGGAGAGTACAATACAACAATAAGCAGACACATTTCCTGCCGCGGAAGTGAAATAGTTTAAACAGAATGGGGACGGGAGGGCAGGAGAGGACAGGGATCACAGAGGTGGGGGATTAGCTGATCAATTAATGGTATTTATTGAGTACTTTGTGCAGAGCACTGCATTATGCATTTGGGAAAGCATAACTAAGTCAACAATTTCCCTGCCATCGAGGAGCTTATAATCTGTGTTGGCAGAGCTAGCATCAAACTTTCAATGTAACAAATTTCAGCCATCATATCTTGGAACTCTCTGACTCCTAATGTAATCACATTCATATAATCATATTACTCATCTATAACTGATTTGGTACGTGATAGGTACATCATTTGGTCAGTTCTACCATCCCCAATTTGCTAAATTCACCCTATCTTTCCATCCAAACTGCTCCTGAGCTGATTCAAGCACTTATCCTATCCTGCCTTGAATACTTCATCCGCCTTCTCAATGACCTCCCTGCCTTCTGTCTCTCACCTCCGGTCTATAGTTCACTCTGCTGCCCGGATCATTTTTCTAAAATAATGTTCAGTCCACATCACCCGACTCTTCAAGAACCTCCAGTGGTTGTCCATCCATCATATTTATTGAGCGCTATACTAAACGCTTGGGAGAATACAATATAATAGAGTTGGTAGACACATCAAGCCATCAGAAGTGGATAGAGCTTGGGCCGGGAAGAAGAAGGTCATGGGTTCTAATCATGGCTCTGCCACTTGTCTGCTGTGTGACCTTGGGTAGGTCCCTTCACTTCTCTTGGCCTCAGTTACCTCATCTGTAAAATGGGGATTGAGACTGTGAGCCCCATGTGGGACAGGGACTGTGTCTAACTCAATTTGCTTGTATCCACCCCAGCGCTTAGTACAGGGTGTAGCATGTACTAAGCATTTAACAAATACCACAGTTATTATTATTATTACTATCTTATCTTCCTGATCTCTTACTGCAGCCCATCTTGCCCACTTCAGTCCTCTAGAGAGAAGATCATGGTTCTGTTCAGTTGTGTCACCTTTGAAAATAAATAAAATGTGAGAAGCGGTGTGGTCTCATGGATAGAGCACAGGGCTGGGAGTCAGAAAGACCTGGGTTCTAGTCCTAGCTCTGTCACTTGTCTGCTGGGTGATTGTGGGTGAGTCACTTAACCTCTCTGTACCTCATTTACCTCATCTGTAAAATGGGGATTAAGACTGTGAGCCCCATGTGGGACATGGACTCTGTCCAGCTGATTAGCTTGTATCTGTGCCAGCTTCTAGAACAGTTCCTGGAATAAGGTAGGCACTAAACAAATACCATAAGAAAAAAAGGCAGATAATAATAATAATAATAACTGTGGTATTTGTTAAGTGCTTACTGTGTGTCAGACACTGTATTAAGCGCTGAGCTGGATACAAGCAAATCGGATTGGATATAGTCCTTGTCCCACAAAGGACTCACAGTTTCAATCTCCATTTTACAGATGAGGTAATTGAGGCACAAAGAAATGAAGTGACTTGCACAAGGTCACACAGCAGACAAGTGGCAGAGCTGGGATTAGAACCCATGACCTTCTGACTCCCAGCCCTGTGCTCTATCATTATTGTTACTTGGAGAATGTTAAACCAAATTGGTGCTTACACTTAAAAAAAACCTTTAGCCCCACAGTTACCAGTTTTCAACTATCAGTTTTCAAGGTATGCAACCCTCTACCATGATTAGAAATAGATGTCACCCCATTCAACCTTTGCCTAGTTATCATAATACTCCGTTTGCACTGGGCCACGGAAATACAATCCTCGCTTCCTTACCAGGTGTAAATTTCAGAGCAGTCCATGGACGGGAACTGAAAAGAGAGGCAGAACTGACTCCTTTTCTTTTTGGCCTGCTGTTTTGTTTTCTTCAGGCCTACTGCTTCTTTCCTTTGATCCGTTGACTGAGCTTCTCTGCACTTAAATGTTGTGGGCCTGTACAGTCCAGGTTTCTGGGTAGAAAACGACTACCACAGCAGCAGCAGTGTGGCCTGGTGGAAATAATATGAGCCTGGGAATGAGAAAATATGGGATCTAATCCTGCCTCTGCAATTTACCGTTTTTATGGTATTTATTAAGCACTTATTACATGCCAGGCATTTTACCAAGTGCAGGGGTAGACACAGGCTAAGCAGTTTGGACACAGTCCATGTCTCACATGGGACTCACAGTCTTAATCCACATATTAAAGATGAGGAGGCTATAGCAAAGAAAGGTTTAGTGATTTGCCCAAATAGCACACAGCAGACAAGTGGCAGAACAAGAATTAGAACCCAAGTCTGATTCCCAGGCCCAGGCTCTATCCAGTATGCATCGTTGCTGCTGCGGTGGTTGTTTGTGTGATCATGGGCAAGTTACTACACTTCTCTGTGCCTCAGTTTCCTTAACTGTAAAATGGGAATTCAATACTTAGCCTGTGAGCCCCATGTGGGACAGGCACTGTGTCTGACCTGATTACCTTTTATATCTACCCCAGCGATTAGTACAGTGCCTGGCACGTAGTAAGCACTTAACAAATGCCATTAAAAACCAACAAAAATCAAATACCATTATTTAATGTCATCAGTGCTACCGTGGGGTATGATTCCTCCTACCAACGCTTCCAAAGGAACTGAGGAGGAGAAAAAGAAAGGTATAGACAAATTTCAGATCACTTACTACTCAGTTTACCTATTAACCTTGGCATTATCCTCGACTCATTTCTCTCATTCAACCAACATATTCAGTCTGTCACCAAATCCTGTCAGTTCAACTTTCATGGCACTGCTAAAATCCACTCTTCCCAAACTGCTACCATGTTGATCCAAGGACTTTCCTCTCCTGCCTTGCTTACTGCATCAGTTTCCTTGTGGACCTCCCTGCCGCCTTTCTCTACTCACTTCATCCATACTTCACTCTGCTGTCTGGATCATTTTTGTACAAAAACGTTCAGTTCATGTTTCCCCACTCCTCAAGGACCTCCAGTGGTTGTCTGTCAATAAATCAATCATATTTATTGAGCTCTTACTGTGTGCAGAGCACTGTAATCGATCAATCAACGTATTTATTGAGTGCTTACTGTGTGCAGAGCACTCTTGGGAAAGTACAACAATACACAGTGACATTCCCTGCCCTCAACAATCTCAATGTCTAGAGTGGGTGAGATAGACATGAATACAATGTAAATAAAATTGCAGATATGTACGTAAGTGCTATGGGGCTGGGAGAAGGGAAAAGCAAAGGGATAAATAAAATTACAGGTATGTACATAAGTGCTTTGGGGCTGGGACGGGGGAAGAGCAAAGGAGGCAAGTCAGGGTGACACAGACAGGTGTGGGAGATGAGGAAAAGTGGGGCATTGTCTGGAAAGACGTCTTGGGGGAGATGCGCCTCCAATAAGGCTTTGAAGCAGGGGAGAGTGGATGTCTGTCAGATTAGAGGAGGGAGGAGTTTCAGGCCAGAGGCAGGATGGGTGCTAGGGGTTGGCTGCAAGACGGGCGAGATCGAGGCACAGTAAGAAAGTTAGCACTAGAGCGGTGAAGCATTAGGGCTGGGTTGTAGAAGGAGAGAAACAAGGAGAGGTAGGAGGGGGCAAGGTGATGGAGTGCTTCAGCGCCAATGGAGAGAACTTCCACATCAAATAGAAACTCTTTACCAGAGGTGAAAGCACTCCATCACCTTGCTCCCTCCTACCTTATCACCCTGATTTCCAACTACTACCCAGCCTGGACACTTGGCTTCTCTAATGCCAACCTACTCACTGTAACTTGAACTCCTCTATCCTGCCATCACCCATATCTGGCCTCTGGCCTTGAACACCCTTTCTGCATCCCAAAGACAATCTCTCTCCTCACCTTCAATGGCTTACCAAAAACACATATCCTTCAAGAGATTTTTCCTGACCAAGGCCTCAATTCCTGTTATCCCATTTCCTTCCATGTTGCCCTTGCACTTGGATTTGCACCCTTTATTCAGCCCACCCTCAGCCCCACAGCACTTATGTATATATCAACTAATTTTATTAAAGTCTGTCCCCCCTGTAGACTAAATTCGCTGTGAGCAGAGAACATGTCCACCAACTCTGTTGTATTGTACTCTCCCAAGTACTTAGTACATTGCTCTGTACACAGTAAGCACTCAATAACTGCCACTGATGAATGATGATAATGCCTAGTACAGTGCTCTGACCACAGTTAGCACTCAATAAATATGATTGATTGATTGATTATTATTATTCCTTCTGCTGTAGGGGAACCACCCTTTCCTCTCTTCCCACTCTTATAAGTGATTTTCCTGTGGATTAGATGTCCCCCTTATTCCCCCGACTAAGGTCATCATAGATAGGAAGGAGGGAGAACTTAGGAGAGGCAGAGGAGGCAGAAGCAGCCAAAGAAGGTTGTCCAAAGAAGTCATGACCAGAAGCTTGCGGTGACAAACATAAAATCACAGTAAATGGTTCAAGACACACTGCAGTAAATGGTTTAAGATACACTGTGGCTAGTATGTTGACTTGCCCGCTGTGGACTCCATGCTCCCCTACTCTGTTTCACCCACTCTTGACCTTTCTTGATATGAAAATGGGTAAAGGGTGGGGTCGAGTGGAGAATGAACAGTCAGAGAGTGGAGCAAGTGGACTTTATCACTGCCATTATGACTCCAGCTCAACCACCCAGCTGTACCCTGGTCCTACCAAACATGCCTGATCCGTAGATGACAGAAACATAAAGTAAAGCAAGGGCAGATGTGTAAGTGTGGTGAATTGGGTGAAGGGAATAATTCAACAATAATTCACTATTACCCTGCACTCAATCCCAATGATACTGATGGTACATCTCCCTGTTTTTACCATCACCAACACCAGGGCTCCTGAAAGTGGGTTTTCCCTCACCTACTGCCTAGCCCCATTCTTCTCTGCCCACCTCTACTCCCTCTGTGACAGCATAGGGATAAAAGAATAATTAGTCCATTAAAATGGTTCTCTGTCACCTCACCCTTTAGGACTCAGGGTTGAGGTGGCCTGTTTTCCCCACCTTCCTGGAAGGGAACCAGGGACAGAACCGTGGCAGTGTCAGTTGAAGTTTGGTTTCACGTAAAAGGGAAGCTCTCTCTGAGGAGAACTGCATATTTAATCCATTTCATCCATGGATAGAGTCTGCCTCCTGGCTCAGCTTTCAGAGCCTCCTGATAGCATTTTCTTGGACATTCACTTGGAGATGTCCATTATGGGAAGGTTTTATTGGGTGTTTTGACATGGTTCGGAGACAACGTGGCTATCAAGCAAGTGGTTCGATCCCCTCAGTGCTGGATGGGGCAGTGTGGAAATTGGCTTGAGCACAGCCCAGGTCCCTCCCTGGCTCCACATTTTATTTGTAGGCATTCTCGAGCCAAGGACGTGTTTAGGATCTGTTCCAAATGGCTGGAGCAAGACATTTTGCTTAGCAGTCAGATGACTGCCCTGAACACAGGGGAACACAATGAGCAAGATACCCCTCTGTCCCCGAATTACCCGTAGTTACCATTAGTGTCTTTGGCTCCAGTTGCGGAGGTCGTTGCTCTGGCGTGATGCTCTCCAATGTCGAGAAAAGAGTCTTGGCACTCTATCCACTGGGAACCTCTTCCCATCCACCAAAGGAGACTGGGATCGTGTCTACCAACTCCACTGCATTGCACTTTCCTAAGCACTCAGTACAGTGCTCTCTGAACACAGTGCTTAAAAAATACCACTGATTGACTGACAGTGGAATTCAAAGCCAAAATTGGCTCTGCCTCATCCATTCAGCTAAACTTTTCATTAGTGAGTAGCAAAATGTCCCCCAAATAGTGAAAAGTCTCTTCTAATTATATAACTTCGTTGAATTTACTCTTCGGGGGGCTAGCGCTCACAATATCCAAACTTTTGTTTTACAGTAGGAGAAAGGGGCCCTAAACACACTCCAACCCTTCTAAGAAACAGATTCTTTATTGTTCTTTCTTTTCGAGGGCCAAATCCTTCAGGAAAGAGAAATCCAAGCAAAAAAGTTGTTATTAAGAACTAAGTGAACAAGATTGCTTAGAGAGCTATTGTGTCCCTTAAAAGATCAAGTTTCCCTCATGTAAGACTTGGCCTGTTGCTGTCAAACTCCAAGACCAAACCAAAGACATTGCACAGCACAGTGGGCAAAGTTGTTTATACCTAGTGTCCCATTTTTAGCTCATGGCAAAAAGTTCCTTCTGTTGATTTTGTCATCTTTTGGCCAGTTCATAGTGCATCCCAAGACAGCTTCCTTATAAAGTATTCTACATGCTGAGCATCTGAGTAGAAATCATCATCATCATCATCATCATCATCTTCAAGAGAAGTAGCAGCAGCCCTCTGACAGTGCTGAGGGAAGTAACATGGCATAGTGGGTAGTGCACAGGCCTGGGTGTCAGAAGGTCATGGGTTCTAATTCTGGTGCCTCCCCTAGTCTACTGTGTGACTTGGGGCAAGTCAATTCAGTTATCTGTGCCTCAGTTATCTCATCTGAAAAATGGGGGATTAAGACTGTGATTCCCATGAGGGACAGGGACTGTGTCCAACCCGATTTGCTCGTAACCACCTCAGGGTTTAGTAGAGTGCTTGACATAGTAAGAGCTTAAAAAATGCCACAATTATTATTATTATTATTTCATGGGTTGTCTGACCAGCGAATTTTGAATCTGGTTTGGAAATCTGAAGGCCATTCAGAGACCCCATTTTCATTCATCACTCCAAGCTCCCAACCTGGTGGTGCTGCTTGCCAGATTGTACATTTAGGCTGATCTATTCTCTAATTTGCTTTCCATTTTTGCTCATTTCTTCCCTGTGACAGAGTGGGAGTTAATACCCAGACTCAGTCTCCGATTGGGCAAGACCTTGACCACAATCACTTATTTTCCCCAGGTGACCATAGCATATATCCAGGAGAGTGCTTTGATCCCTTGATCTGTGAGGTGGCAGCCCTCAAAGATAATGGGAGAAATGATTTTTGGTCTTCCCTTTATTTCCTCAGTGGCATGTGCCTTATGGTTCTTATTTCCTATATAAGGTGGAGTTGTGTCAGTTCTACCACTTCATTTTGAGGGAGGTGAGAGCTGAAAATTAAAATGGAAAAGTAGCGAGGGGAGAGAAGGAGAGGGAGGAGAGGCAGAAGATGGAGTAGGAGAATGAGGGGGAAGAGAAGCAGAGGGAGAGAGGAGGAAGGAGAATTAAAGGAAAGGAAAGGAAAGTGTAAGCATTCTCCTCTTGCTTTCTTTTTTATGGTGTGTGTTAAGGCTCACTATGTGCTAGTCACTGTGCTAACCACTGGGGTAGATACAAGATAATCGGGTTGGATACAGTCCCTGTCCCACATAGTGCTCACAGTCTTAATCCCTATTTTACAGGGAACTGAGACACAAAGAAGTTAAGTAATCATAATGCTATTTGTTAAGCACTTACTATATGCCTGGCACTGAAACTGCTGGGGTGGATAATAAGAGCAAATCAGGATGGACACAGTCTTGCCCAGGGTCATACAACAGATAAGGGGCAGAGCAGGGATTAGAACCCAAGTCCTTCTGAGTCCCAAACCAGTGTTTTTTCTGCTAGGCCAGGCTGCTTCTCTTCAATCTCCTCTTTGCCGTTGCTGTTCTAGACTGTGAGCCTTTTAGACTGTGAGCCCACTGTTGGGTAGGGACTGTCTCTATATGTTGCCAATTTGTACTTCCCAAGCGCTTAGTACAGTGCTCTGCACATAGTAAGCGCTCAATAAATACGATTGATGATGATGTTTCTCATTGCCTCACCACCTGATCACGTTCTGAGGAAGGCCACAGGCTCATCTCCTTCTCCGAGTCCTGAGATGATGATCCCGCTGGCCCATCAGCCTCACCGGAGGTGGGCCAGCCAAGCCATAGTGACCACTGATTCATTCATTCAATCATATTTATTGAGCGCTTACTGTGTGCAAAGCACCATACTAAGTGCTTGGGAAGTACAAGTCGGTAACATATAGAGACGGTCCCTACCCAACAACAGGCTCACAGTGGCAGCAATGGCCAACGGTTCCTAGGTTAAAAGCTGCATGAAGACTGCAGCTTCACAAGGTTTAAATGCAGGCTCAGTTGTGAGCTCCAACCCTAGCCTTGCCCCTGCGAGATCACCCAGGCTGTCTGGGAGGACTAATGACAGAATTACCATCTAATTAGCGACATCTCAGGACATCTGTTTCCAGAAGGATATTTTGACCCTGTCTCTGACTCTTTTCTGATTCAAAGGGAGACGGAGACTTGCTATGGAAACCTGCCCCACCCACAGAGCAGTTTGAATGAAGTTAATGATCAATCAATCAATCACATTTTACTGAGTGTTTACCACGTGCAGAACATTGTACCAAGCACTTGGGAGAGTACAATATAACAGAATATAATCCCACATTGGGTTTACAGTCTAGAGGGGGAGACATATGTATAAATAAATAAATTACAGACATATACATAAAGTGCTCTAGGCTTGAAGGAGGGGTGAATAAAAGATGCAAATCACTTCTCCCCCAGATGTCAGTCAAACACCCTTGGAATCAGGTTCCTATGATCCTCAGTTTTTTTCTTTCTGTAGTTCAATCAATCAATCAATCAATCAATCGTATTTATTGAGCACTTACTGTGTGCAAAGCACTGTACTAAGCGCTTGGAAAGGACAAGTTGTCAACATATAGAGACAGTCCCTACCCAGCAGTGGGCTCACAGTCTAAAAGGGGGAGACGGAGAACAAAACCAAACATACTAACAAAATAAAATAAATAGAATAGATATGTACAAGTAAAATAAATAAATGAATAGAGTAATAAATATGTACAAACATATATACATATATACAGGTATATATAGTTCAAGCTCTAGAGAGTTCAGTATTGTCGAGGCCGTAGTCATCTCAGCTTGGCATAATGGATAGAACTTGAGCCTGGGAGTCAGAAGGTCATGTGTTCTAATCCTAGCTCTGCCGTTTGTCTGCTGTGTGACCTTGAGCAAGTCACTTCACTTCTCTGTGCCTCAGTTACCTCATCTGTAAAATGGAGATTGAGTCTGTGAGTCCCGTGTAAGACAAGGACTATGCCCAACTTGACTTGCTTGTACTCAACCCAGCACTTAGTGCCTAGCTCATAGTAAGCGCTTAACAAATACCATTATTATTAGCAGTAGTATTATGAGCCTCAATATGAATTCACTCACTCAGTTCACCCTCTTCCTTTCGTACCTTGCTAACTTCCTCTACAACCTAGCCCACACACTGTTGTTCCTCTAATGCCAACCTGACTCCCTGTTTCTTGATCTTGTCTCTTCTGCTGCCTGCCCTTTGCCCACGTCCTCCTCTGGCATAGGACTCCCTCCCTTTCCACATCTGACAGACCACCACTCTCCCCACATTCAAAGTACTCAAACATCTCCCCTAAGAAGCCTTCCCTACTAACCTCTCCTCTCCCCACCCTATTCTCCCTCTTTCTATATCATTTATGCACTTGTGTGTACACCTTAAGCACTCTGTTGCTCACCTCAGCCCCACAGAAATCCTTACACTGTGTTGATTTCCCTATTTGAAGTTTATTTTAATGTCTCTCTCTCCCTTTAAACTGTAAGCTCCTTGAGGATAGAGATCAGGTCCATCAACATTATTGTACTGTACTTTTCCAAATGCTTAGTATGATGCCCTGCACATAGCAAACGGTCAATAAATACCCAAACCTAATCTCTTTCCTTCAGGGGCTGGGTTGGAACAATGATAGAAGACCTTCTGCTTGGGCCATAGTGGAATACTTCATTCATTCAATCGTATTTATTGAGCGCTTACTGTGTACAGAGCACTGTACTAAGCGCTTGGGAAGTACAAATTGGCAACATGAGGCATGGCATGAGGGAGGGTGTTCTCCAGGCCTTCAGATGGTAGAGTAACCAAACCACTGAGTGGACCTTGCAACTGCTCTAGAGAGGTCCTGAGAGGCACAGGATGTACTTCTGAGATTTCCCTAGGTGGTGGAAGTATCAATTTGCTATGAAAAGGACTACAGATAGGAATAGATATCTAAGTACCTATTTTCCCTTCTGTCTGTTCTATTTTGTTTGCTTGTTTGTTTTTAATGGTATTTGTACAGTGCTTATTATATGCTAGACACTGTACTATGTGCTGAGGTAGATAAAAGAAAATCAGTTTGGACGCAATCCTTGTCCCACAATTGGGCTCCCACAGTCTAAGTATTGAATCCCCATTGTACAGTTGAGGAAACTGAAGCGCAGAAAAGGGTAGTGACTTGCCAAAGATCACACTGCAGAAAAGTAGCAGAGTTGGGATTAGAACCCAGGTCCTTCCAACTCCCAGGCCTGTGCTCTGTCCACTGGGCAACACTTCTTCTCTGTGGGGACACTTTGAAGGGGGGATGATACAAAATTCTGCCTCCCCAACACCAGGTCTCAGCAACTCATGAGTGATTCCAGACCCCCAAAATAGGCATAATATTTCAACCGTGGCCTGGCTACTCAATCAATCAATCAATCAATCAATGGTATTTATTGAGTGCTTACTAAGCCCTGTACTAAGCACTTGAGAAAGTACAATACAACAGAGTTGGTAGACATTTTCCTTTCCCACTAAGAGCTTAAAATCCAGAGGGGGAGACTGACTATTGAAGCCAGGAGAAGCCTTGAGAAAGTTTTATTTGGGTTTCTTATGGAAATAAACATATTTTCTGTTAAGCAACAGAATTCCAGCAGGCCATACCCCCGGGTTTTCCGGTGCTGGGCCCGGGACTGTCATGAAGAAACAGACGTATGGGCACATGTGTCCTAACGTGGACTGGACTGTCCAGTCTCAGCCAGATTTCCAAATCAAGTTTCCTCTTGTCCCCCTCTGGCTATTGTTGCTTCAGTTTCTCCTTTTCCTTTTCTTCCAGCTCCTCCATGCCCCGTGACTCAGCACATTCACCAAGACGTGTCCAAGACAGAGACACAGATGGAGGAGGGGGCCGGGAGATCCAAGCCACCAGAAAATCCTGCCATGCCCTGAACAATGCTGGGGAGTAGTCTGTTCTTCTTATTATTACTACTATTGATACTATTACTATTAATAATGATAGTAATAATAATTGTGGGATTTGCTAAGCACTTGCTATATGCCAGGCACCGTTCTAAGCGCTGGGGTAGATAAAAGATAATCAGGTTGGACACAGTCCCTGTTCCACATAAAGCTCACAGTCTTAATCTCCATTTTACAGATGAGATAATAGGGGCACAGAGAAGTCAAGTAACTTGCCTAAGGTCACACAGCAGACAAGTGACAGGGCTGGGATTAGAACCCAGGTCATTCTGACTCCCAGTCCCGTGGTCTATCCTCTAGGCCACACTGATGCGGCTCTTGAATTTGCTTCCTTCTACACCCCTCCCTCAGCCCCACAGCACGTACGTACTTATCCATGAATGTCTGTATTTATATTAATGTCGGTCTCCCCTTTCTGGAGTGTAAACTCATCGCACCAAGTAAGCACCCAGTAAATTTGATTGAGTGATTCATCAGTCGCAAATAGATAGCTCAGTGTCATTATCTCTCACTGCCTTTCACTAGAAGTATGCTGAAACTTCACACAGAATGATCTAGGAGGACAGGAACAGCTTTGACTAAGATTGCTCCTTTGTGGCAGCTGTACTGCCTGCTGCTACCTTCCATACTTAATAAAATCATTTTCACTTTACCTGTGCTCCTTATTTGTTCCCAGAACACAGTGGCCCTTTTGGGGGCCAAATACTGACACGATAGTTACTGAGGAATACGGCATAACATGTGAGGGGTGCCAGCTACTCCTCTCAACCGGAGGGAAAGTTACATGGCAATTACTTCTGAACCTAACAAGTAATTGAGCAATCACTTTATTGCTCTGAATTATCTGAAGTAATGAGAGGCTGCTGTGGTTGACTGAATGCCAAAGTAAAACAACAGAGAACTTTGGCATCTTTATAAAAGACGTCTCAACGTGGGAAAGGAGCAAGCATTCTTGCGATGGCACATGGAACAGACGCCCCCTGTTCCTGAATCTTCTGGATGCTCTGCATGGTACAGCCCTGGGTAGGACAAACAGCTGAAAGGGAGCCCAGATGAGGGGGAAGAGCCCTGCCAGGCCTAGAAAATAAACAATTCTATCAGGTGGGACTCCAAAGGGAATAATTAACTCATCAGAAACTGGAGGGTCTGGAAAAAGAAGATTGAAAATGGTCCCCTTTATGTCATAGCAAGAGAGTGAGCGTGGGTGTGAGGGAGCACAGTTGCCCAGACATTTTGGTGATTTGGAAATTTGTATGCAAATGGGCGGTCCAGTCCATGTCAAGACATGTGTGCCCACAATTCTATTTCCATAGGAAAGTCCTGGACCCTGCACTGGAAGACAGGGAGTGCCGAATATTGGAGTTCTGTTGATTTACCAAAATATATATTTTTTCCATGAAAAAAAAAAAATCAAAAATTTTCATAGCCTCTTCTGGGCAATGACTTCAATAGTCTATCTCCCCTTCTAGATTGTAGCTGTTTTATGGCACGAGAATTCCCAAATAATGAGTGGGATGCAACATGGCCTAGTGGAAAGTGCATGGAAGTCAGAAGATCTGGGTTCTAATGCTGACTCTGCTATTTATTGGCCTGCTGCATGACCTTAGGCACATCCCTGAATTTCTCTGAATCTCACTTTCTTTATTAATAAAATGGGGGTTAAATTATTGGTCTCCCACCTAAACTGTGAGCTTCATATGGGACAGGGATTATTTTGTATCTACCCAAGTGCTTAGAACAATGTTTGGCATATAGTAAGTGCTTAACAAATACCACCATTATTATTATTATGAACGGTGTGGTCAGAAGTGTATCTGATGCAAAACAGAGAAATTTACAATTGAGGCTTATTAAGAATGCAAAGCTTACCTTGCTTAAGTGCTTAGTACAGTGCTAAGTGCTTAGTACAATGCTCTGTACACAGTAAGCACTCAATAAATATGATTGAATGAATGATGTAAAGCATGGCTCAGTGGAAAGGGAATGGGCTTGGGAATCAGAAGACTTGGGTTCTAATCCCAGCTCCACCAATTATCTGCTGTGTAGCCTTGGGAAAGTCACTTAACTTCTCTGTGCCTCAGTTACCTCATCTGGAAAATGGGGATTAAGACAGTGAGCCCCAGGTGGGATAACCTGATTACCTCATATCTACCCCAACGCTTAAAAGAGTGCTCAGCACATAGTGAGTGCTTAACAAATGCCATTATTATTATCATTATTACCAGGTGCCTTTATTTAAATAATCCTCATTAAGTTTTCCACAAAGTTGGGGAAACGAGCCCGCTGTTGGGTAGGGACCATCTCTATATGTTGCCGACTTCTACTTTCCAAGCGCTTAGTACAGTGCTCTGCGCACAATAAGAGCTCAATAAATACGATTGAATGAATGAATGAATTTACAACCAGTAATACTAGTGATTGCCCCCTGATGAGAAACCCTTGGCTTGTTAGCCACTGATGGATCAAATCTCCTCCAATCTGTGCTCTCACTTGCACCTGGTAAAGACTCCCAGTTGGGGTTGTTTCCTCTTTTGTTTCTCTTTCAGTCCATCCCTACCCAAGGGGTTTTACTAATGCAGCAGCAGCAGTATATACCAGGAATATCGGACCAAACAGAAGTTTGTGGGATTGGATTATTATTGAATGTAAGTCAAAATGTGATTTTTTTTTCCCCCTTTAAAACCTTCTATAGTTTCTCCCAAGCCTTTAGCTTGATTTTTAAACTTAAATTTCCTGCCGCTTCTGAAAAGTTCAACAATCACCACTTTGCTGGATCAGCAGTATGAAAAAAACCACTCCTCATTCCATTTGTGTTTTTTTTTCAAAACATATTCTGAACTGGATGAGCTCATTGGAATTATAGATTGATATAAATACTTACTTCATGAACACGTTGTTTGAATAAATTAGCTGAACAAGTTGTGCAAGAGACTCAACTAAGGAAATACTGCTTCTGCTGAGACTCTGGAGGCTTGATTTCTATCGATTTGACATCTTATATTGTTTCAATTTCAGATACCTAATTTGTTCTTAACTTTTGTTCTCAGTGCAAATGTTGGTCAGTTTGTGGAGGTTTGGTAAACTAACTTTGGTCTTTCAAGAACTTTCTTTGCATTTAAGTATCTTTCACAATGCTCGATTCTATCCCTCTGCTAATTGATTTAAGGAACAAAGAGCAAAGCATTCCTGAGTGCTTTTCAATAATTCATAATTTGGTAAACATAGAAATTCATTGCTTGTGTCTAGAAGGAGAATTTTGCACTCTTAACTGTACTGAAAACCCAAGTGAGCATAAAGTGAAGTAGTGTTGACAAGGGAGTGGTGCATCTAACAGATTTGGTCTTGCCTCAGACTCTCAGAGTGATTTTGAGTGGCCCTTAAACTCTCTTTGTCTCATCTTTCCTATATGCAAAATGGAGAGAGTGATATCTACCACAGTTTTCTAAATGCTGCTGTGGGGCTCACTAGGGATGTGACTTAAGTTTGCTTGTCATACAAGTACTAATAAGCTATCTCTTTCTAACTCTTTCTCACTTTTTCTTTCCCTTTGTGGCTTTGGCAAATCAGAGAAGAATGCCTGTCCATCCTTTCCTGTATTTTGTGTTTCAATTAGACTTATGTCTGGTTGGAGGAGAGAATATTTTCCTCATGATGATCATGTGTGCTGCTACCTGCAATGTACCTGACATAAAAGGGTTTTTGCTTTGTAGATTGAACTGATCATTCATGCTTACCGAGCCTTTACTCTGCACAGAGCTCTGAACTCGGCACTTAGGAGAGTACAGTAGAATTGGTAGACACGATCCTGCCCCCAAGGAGCTGGCAATCTGGTGGGGATTGAGGCGGGATTCCATCTAAATTGAAGACAACTTAGTGGGAGAGCAGCCCTGAACATGCAATCCTCTTGCCAAACAGAGCACAGGACCATATCTGTGCTCATGCAAGGACACTGTGTGGAGACCTGTGGCTTTAGAAGTATGCCTTTGGAGGAAATAGGCATATTCTCCCCCACAAAAGGTCTGAGGAAGAATTTTTTATGATTGGATAGCAGTCCTTTTTTTCCTTCACAGAGAGAAGAATGGGACTCTTCAAATAACTATCTAGTAGAGGTGCAAATTTTCACTGTGGAGGTGGTAGGAGTTGCAAAAAGAATGTGGGGATGTTAGGTGGGATGAGGAATGGGAGAGGGGAGAGCCCAAGGAGTTAATTGGTTGGGTAGTCCCCACTTTGATTTAAACTCTCAGGTCTTGTTAGAGAGCAGGGATGAGTAAGTCAAGGCTCAGGAAACTGTGGGGTGAGCCCTTCTGTCACCCCTGCCCCCGTCTGAGGCCCCTGTGGGGTGGATACCTATGCCAACTAAGGCCCTAAAATTGGTCCTCAAATTTACAAGCTTAATTTTATCAACAGAATGTGAAGCCGTGTGACCTAGTGGGTAGAGCATGGGTCTGGGACTCAGAAAGACCAGGGTTCTAATCCCAGCTCTACCACCTGTCTGCTGTGTGATCTTGGGCAAGTCAATTCACTGCTCTGTGCCTGTTACCTCATCTATAAAATGGGGATCAAGTCTGTGAACCCCATGTGGGACATGGATTGTGTCCAACTTGAGTAGCTAGTATCTACCCTAGCACTTAGTATAGTGCCTGGCACATACTAAGAGCTTAACAAATACCATAAATGGCCCCCTCCCTGCAAAAAAAACAAAATAAAACACCAGAAACTTTTGCATTCTTAAACCAAATCTGTATCTAAAGGGATCAAAATTTGCTTATTTGTTCTTATGACAGACGCATCATTCTGAAATTTTAGCCACATCCTCAGAAAGGCTTTCCATTGTTACATTAGAGAAAATTTGTTTTATTTTCTTCCATTTATTTTGTCATTAAATATTAACTCAGGATAAGGAATCATCCTTGGCTGTGGTTAAGGAAATATTTGCCACAGGAACCGCAGCACCAGCACTTTGAGAATCTTCAAGCCCAGGCATCTGCGGTGGAGAAAGTTCAAGCCCCATTCTGGGCAGGGAAGGGGAGCCAGGTGGAAGGGAAACTACCTTGGTTTGGTCTAAATAAAAGCATCTCCAAAGCCAAGCTGGCTCAGAAGACTCTAGGCCTTTGGCGTAAGAGGGTCAGGAGGTCTTGCATTAAATGGGACTATCTCAATTTTTGGCATCTGCTTAGCATCTCTACAGGCCTACAAACCCATGATGGATCTCCTACTGAGAGAGGGGAGATAGGAAGAACTCCTCACCCCATGATAGCAAAGAGGTTGAGGGAGGGAGAATAGCAAGGAGTTGTAGGCCAGCCCAATTGAAAGTAATGCTGCACCCAGGTGTCAAAGGAGGTAATAATAATAATAATTAATTATTATTATTATTATTGGTGGTTTTGTTAAGTGCTTACTATGAGTTAGACACTTTACTAAGTCCTGGGGTAGACACAAGATAATGATGTCGGTTACAGTCACCCAGCAGCCAAGTGGCAGAGCCAGGATTAGAACCAAAGTCCTCGGAATCCGGTCAGTGATAGCCAATAGTTGAAGAGGAGGAAAGTGCTCCCTTGTTCTTATCTTTTTCCATTTTCCATTTTTTCTTTCTGCCTTTCCCCTTTCTCTTCACCTCTCCCTCCCTTTTCCTATTGCCCTTCTTCCCCTCTTTTTTTTTTGTGTGTGTTTAAGCACTTACTAGGTGCCAGACACTGTACTAAATGCTGGGGTAAATACAAGCTTATCAGGTCGGATACAGTCACTGACCCACATAGGGCTCACAGTCTTAATCCCCGTTTTACAGATTAGGTAACTGAGGCACAGAGAAGTGAAGTGCCTTGCCTCACTTCTCTAGCTTCTTCCCTTTTAAGTCCCTGGCCTTTCCTTCATTTTCCTCCCTCCCTCCCTGACTTCAATTTCCCTCCCTCCCTTCATTTTTCCTCTCACTCTTTCACCCACGTTTCTCTTCCTTCCTATTCTCTCCCACCCTTCTTCACCAATTTCAGAGCTTTCCTGTTAAAAAATAACTCTTATTCTGTTCCCATAACTCAGTATTTATAATGTGGAAAAAAAACCTACCTTGATCAGCATTGCATATCAGGAGATGCCTCCAGCTGGTAATTAAACCCTGAAAATAAATGAATGCATCATCCTTTTCTAACCAATTCATGAGATTATAAATGTATGAATTGAAATTTTCCTATCACCCTTCATGGGACCCATAGGACATTTTTGACTTAATGTGAAATCTTATGCTTCTCCTAGCTGTGAATTCAGAATTTGCATTTGGAGAGTTACAGAAAAAACAAGCATAAAAAATTGGCACCCAGAAACTCTTCTTATTTGGTCCTTATTAGATGAGTTCTGCAGAATGAAAGACAAGGAGTATGCTTTTCTCAAGCTTACTGTAGCTGCCTAGATATCTTGTATGACCATGTGCTTTCAGAATAGCTATGGCCAAAGGTCTAATGAAGTTTGTTTCAGAAAGTAGCAGTAGTAAGGTCATTTTGACGAATAGTTAATTCTGTAAAACAAATTGCCTTATAATATTTTCACCAGCCCTTCCCACATTTATCTGTAAAACGAATTGCCTTATCATAATATTTTCACCAGTCCTTCCCACATTTATCATCATCTCTGCGGTAGTGATGTATCCTGAGGCAATGAGTATCAGGAACTAGAAGAGAACCAGTTACTGCTTGCTTAGTAGTGCACTCATATTCTCACACAGTGAAGACCAGCATGACCTAATGGAAAAAGTTCTGGTATGGCAGTCCAAGGAACTGAGTTCTAATCCTAGCTCTTCCAGTTGCCCACTGTGTGACCCTGGGCAAGTCACTTAACTTCCCTGTGTCTGTTTCCTCATCTGTAAAATGGGGATTCATTCATTCATTCAATCGTATTTATTGAGCACTTACTATGTGCAGTGCACAGTACTAAGCTCTTGGAAAGTACAAGTCAGCAACATATAGAGACGGCCCCTATATGTCCTCCCTCCTTCTTTAACTGTGAGCCCCATGTAGGATGGGGACTGTGTCCAGTCCAATTAACTTGTATCTATCCCAGCACTTAGAACAGTGCTTGACACATAGTAAGGTGCTTAATAAATACCACAATAATAAATAAATTTGACGTAAAATGAAATAGCTTTGGGAGATTCTAATCAACCCATAAGAATGTTTCAAAATAGGCGGTGTTAGGTTTCAGGGAATTATTTTTTCATCCAACAAAAGCTACTATGAATTTAATATGGTGTAAATTTTCTATTATTTTAGGCAAAGTTTTTAATAGACTGTGATTGAGAAGTTAGGGTCAGATGGTGAAAAATGTCCAAATCAGTGCCCAAACTCATGATTTTCCTGATGCTTACTGCTCTTCAATTGCTTGTGTCTGGGAAATGCTTAGCCTGTACTGTCACATCATAATAGTATTTATTAGAGAAGAGATTATGTATTATATATTATTATAATTAATCTATTATTTTAGAGAAGCAGCGTGGCTCAGTGGAAAGAGCCCAGGCATTGGAGATAGAAGTCATGGGTTCGAATTCCGACTCCGCCACTTGTCAGCTGTGTGACTTTGGGCAAGTCACTTCACTTCTCTGTGCCTCAGTTCCCACATCTGTAAAATGGGGATGAAGACTGTGAGCCCCCCCCGTGGGACAACCTGATCACCTTGTAACTTCCCCAGCGCTTAGAACAGTGCTTTGCACATAGTAAGCACTTAATAAATACCAATTAAAAAATAAAAAATAGTATTAATCATTTATGTTGAGCAGAGCACCTTACTATGTTCTCGGGAGAGTACAATAGAGCCAAATAAACATAATCCCTGCCCTCAAGGAGTTTGAAATCTAGAGGGCAATGGACCTCTCCTCTGCCAGACAAAACTATTTCTTCTCCCTTATTGACACCCATGCCCATCATCCGCGTCAGCTCTTCCATACATTCAACTCCCTTCTCAGGCCCCTGGTTCCTCTCCCTCCTCCTTCCCTCACCCACAATGATCTGGCCTCCTACTTCATTAATAAAATTAAATCCATCAGGTCTGACCTCCCCAAAGTCACTCCCCCACCTTCTCCAACCCCCTGGCTCTCAACACACTCCGTTACTCTCCCATCTTTCCCAACAGTATCCTCAGAGGAGCTCTCCTCCCTCCTCTCAAGTGCTACTCCGGCCACCTGTGCTTCTGACCCCATTCCCTCTCATCTCATGAAATCTCTTGCTCCGTCCCTTCTCCCCTCCTTAACTTCCATCTTCAACCTCTCACTCTCCACTTGTTCCTTCCTCTCTGCCTTCAAACATGTCCATGTCTCTCCCATCCTAAAAAAAACACTCTTGACCCCACCTCACCTTCTAGTTATTGCTCCATCTCCCTCCTACCATTCCTTTCCAAACTCCTTGAACGAGTCATCTACACGCGCTGCCTCAAATTCCTCAACAACAACTCTCTCCTCGACCCTCTCCAGTCTGGCTTCCGTCCCCTACATTCCACGGAAACTGCCCTCTCAAAGGTCACTAATGACCTCCTGCTTGCCAAATCAAACAGCTCATACTCTATCCTAATCCTCCTCGACCTCTCAGCTGCCTTCGACACTGTGGACCACCCCCTTCTCCTCAACATGCTATCCAACCTTGGCTTCACGGACTCCGTCCTCTCCTGGTTCTCCTCTTATCTCTCCGGTCATTCATTCTCAGTCTCTTTTGTAGGCTTCTCCTCCTCCTCCCATCCCCTTACTGTGGGGGTTCCCCAAGGTTCAGTTCTTGGTCCCCTTCTGTTCTTGATCTACACTCACTCCCTTGGTGACCTCATTCACTCCCACGGCTTCAACTATCATCTCTACGTTGATGACACCCAAATCTACATCTCTGCCCCTGCTCTCTCCCCCTCCCTCCAGGCTCGCATCTCCTCCTGCCTTCAGGACATCTCCATCTGGATGTCTGCCCGCCACCTAAAACTCAACATGTCCAAGACTGAACTCCTTGTCTTCCCTCCCAAACCCTGCCCTCTCCCTGACTTTCCCATCACTGTTGACGGCACTACCATCCTTCCCATCTCACAAGCCCGCAACCTTGGTGTCATCCTTGACTCCGCTCTCTCGTTCACCCCTCACATCCAAGCCGTCACCAAAACCTGCCGGTCTCAGCTCCGCAACATTGCCAAGATCCGCCCTTTCCTCTCCATCCAAACCACTACCCTGCTCGTTCAAGCTCTCATCCTATCCTGTCTGGACTACTGCATCAGCGTCCTCTCTGATCTCCCATCCTCTTGTCTCTCCCCACTTCAATCCATACTTCACGCCTCTGCCTGGATTGTCTTTGTCCAGAAATCATCATCATCATCATCATCATCAATCGTATTTATTGAGCACTTACTATGTGCAGAGCACTGTACTAAGCGCTTGGGAAGTACAAACTGGCAACATAGAGAGACAGTCCCTACCCAACAGTGGGCTCACAGTCTAAAAGGGGGAGACAGAGAACAAAACCAAACATACTAACAAAATAAAATAAATAGAATAGATATGTACAAGTAAAATAAATAGAGTAATAAATATGTACAAACATATATATATATATATACAGGTGCTGTGGGGAAGGGAAGGAGGTAAGATGGGGGGGATGGAGAGGGGGATGAGGAGGAGAGGAAGGAAGGGGCTCAGTCTGGGAAGGCCTCCTGGAGGAGGTGAGCTCTCAGTAGGGCCTTGAAGGGAGGAAGAGAGCTAGCTTGGCGGATGGGCAGAGGGAGGGCATTCCAGGCCCGGGGGATGACGTGGGCCGGGGGTCGATGGCGGGACAGGCGAGAACGAGACACGGTGAGGAGATTAGCGGCAGAGAAGCGGACGGTGCGGGCTGGGCTGGAGAAGGAGAGAAGGGAGGTGAGGTAGGAGGGGGCGAGGGGATGGACAGCCTTGAAGCCCAGGGTGAGGAGATTCTGCCTGATGCGCAGATTGATTGGTAGCCACTGGAGATTTTTGAGGAGGGGAGTAATATGCCCAGAGCGTTTCTGGACAAAGATAATCCGGGCAGCAGCATGCAGTATGGATTGAAGTGGGGAGAGACACGAGGATGGGAGATCAAAGAGGAGGCTGATGCAGTAGTCCAGACAGGATAGGATGAGAGATTGAACGAGCAGGGTAGCTGTTTGGATGGAGAGGAAAGGGCAGATTTTGGCAATGTTGCGGAGGTGAGACTGGCAGGTTTTGGTGACGGCTTGGATGTGAGGAGTGAACGAGAGAGCAGAGTCGAGGATGACACCAAGGTTGTGGGCTTGTGAGACGGGAAGGATGGTAGTGCTGTCAACAGAGATGGGGAAGTCAGGGAGAGGGCAGGGTTTGGGAGGGAAGACAAGGAGTTCAGTCTTGGACATGTTGAGTTTTAGGTGGCGGGCAGACATCCAGATGGAGATGTCCTGAAGGCAGGAGGAGATGCGAGCCTGGAGGGAGGGGGAGAGAGCAGGGGCAGAGATGTAGATTTGGGTGACATCAGCGTAGAGATGATAGTTGAAGCCGTGGAAGTGAATGAGGTCACCAAGGGAGTGAGTGTAGATCAAGAACAGAAGGGGACCAAGAACTGAACCTTGGGGAACCCCACAGTAAGGGGATGGGAGGAGCAGGAGGAGCCTACAAAAGAGACTGAGAATGAATGACCGGAGAGATAAGAGGAGAACCAGGAGAGGACGGAGTCGTGAAGCCAAGGTTGGATAGCGTGTTGAGGAGAAGGGGGTGGTCCACAGTGTCGAAGGCAGCTGAGAGGTCGAGGAGGATTAGGATAGAGTATGACCTGTTCGATTTGGCAAGCAGGAGGTCATTAGTGACCTTTGAGAGGGCAGTTTCTGTGGAATGTAGGGGACGGAAGCCAGACTGGAGAGGGTCGAGGAGAGAGTTGTTGTTGAGGAATTCTAGGCAGCGCGTGTAGACAACTCGCTCAAGAAATGCTCTGGGTATGTTACTCCCCTCCTCAAAAATCTCCAGTGGCTACAAATCAACCTACGCATCAGGCAGAAACTCCTCACCCTGGGCTTCAAGGCTGTCCATCACCTCGCCCCCTCCTTCCTCACCTCCCTTCTCTCCTTCTACAGCCCAGCCCTCACCCTCCGCTCCTCCGCCGCTAATCTCCTCACCGTACCTCGCTCTCGCCTGTCCCGCCATCGACCCCTGGCCCACGTCATCCCCCGGGCCTGGAATGCCCTCCCTCTGCCCATCCGCCAAGCTAGCTCTCTTCCTCCCTTCAAGGCCCTACTGAGAGCTCACCTCCTCCAGGAGGCCTTCCCAGACTGAGCCCCCTCCTTCCTCTCCCCCTCCTCCCCTCCTCTGCCTTACGTCCTTCCCTTCCCCACAGCACCTGTATATATGTATATGTTTGCACGTTTTTATTACTCTATTCATTTATTTATTTTACTTGTACATATTGATTCTATTTATTTTATTTTGTTAATATGTTTTGTTTTGTTCTCTGTCTCCCCCTTCTAGACTGTGAGCCCACTGTTGGGTAGGGACCATCTCTATATGTTGCCAACTTGTACTTCCCAAGCGCTTAGTACAGTGCTCTGCACACAGTAAGTGGTCAATAAATACAATTGATTGATACTGCAGTGATAAAGCAGGTGTTCCCAAACAATATTACAAGAGAATGTTAAGCCACTTTAAAAGGGTATGTTTTCTAATAGATCAGCGACTTTACAATAGAACAATATTTAAAAGGACAACTTTTAAATGAGGAGTGCTTACAGTGGGGCCCCTGCTGTGGATTGAATTTCCATTTCCTGATCACAATTCTTACTCACCCACTTCTGGCTTCTTTCAGGTCCTGTGGACTGGAGTAAAATGCCTGGAGCTTTTCAAATGTGTACTGCAGGTGCAGGGCCCCTATGAGATATCTACATATTTTATACCTAAACAATACCCATAAACTGGGTAAAATGCCAAGCCTGGAAAGAAAACTGCACCAAAATGATCCTCAACATGCCAATTACAGTTGTGTTGAATAGCTTTTTGAGGTGTTTCAATATCAAGCTGCCTCTTTTCCTCCTCTCAGATTCCTGATATATGTTCCAGTAATATCTAATCCATCCTTTGGTGATTGAGGAACTGTTTTCCTGACAACTTCTGGGGGCTGATAAAATGGCCTTCTATTGGGAGAGCTGGAAGCACTTTCCAGACATTATCTCATTAACCTTCCAATCACCCTGGGGAGGTGAGGAGCAAGTATTATTATCTCAGAAGCAGGGAGAGACTAAGTGTCCTGTACTAGCAATCCCAGTTCATCAGTGGTAGAACCAGGAATACAGATAAGGTCTCTACTTTGCCAAGCCAATACCCAATTCATTACACTACACTGTCTCCCACAAGTATTTATTTAATTTGCTTTTAAACACCTTTAATGTTTCATCAACTGCCTCCCTTGGCAAATTAATTGTCTAATTGACTATTGACATTTTTGCCTAATATCTCATTTAAATTTTCCACAATTTAGTTTCAATCCATTACTCCTTGTTATGCCTCCCCAAACTATCTTAGCTAATTCCCTCACCTCTTTTACATCCACACTTCATGCCGAGGTACAGGCAACATGCACATTTTCTCCTTTGTCTTCTTTTCTCCAGCTTATAAATTCCCCTAATGCTGCTCTGCATTGCATATTCTCAGTCTTTCAATGCTGGCTGTCAATCTTTGAATTCCTACCAGTATTTTATCGGAACTTTCTTTGGACACCGAGAAAGTTACTATAGGACATAAATGCCAAATTCTCTCTTCATTTGCCTTCCCTTTTCATGTGAACAAACAAACAAATAAATCTATGGAAGTTTGAGGGGTAGACTGAAGGAACCACTCAGCTAATGTCCAAAACAGTCGGTCTTTTATTCAGTGCAACTTTCATGTTCAGAGCTATGGCTTTGAGGTCAGACGTAATCGGGTTCGAAAGAGAGGACACTTGGCCTTTTCTTATGTCAAGGCTATTGCCCTGTTGGAAGGAAATGAACTTGGAAAGAGATACTGAGGAACGTTGCCAATTTAAAACAGCTTCTACAAAGTAACTAATTCTCTTTCGTTTATTGATCGAGTTGACATTCTGCCCAGGCTAGATATTTGGGACCCTTCCCGACTCAGCCCAAGATCAACGGACATTAAAAAATGTAGAGTCTGGCTCACTAGAACCCCAAATCTTGTAAAACTTTATCTGCTGCAGACATGATGTTGAGTGGCCTGCCCCTTTTGATTATCAAAGAGGCTGTAGAAAAGAGAGATTTACGGACTGTAAGCTCCTTGTGGGGAAATGCAGCGTGGCTCAGTGGAAAGAGCACGGGCTTCGGAGTCAGAGGTCATGGGGTCTAGTCCCAGCTCTGCCACTTGTCAGCTGTGTGACTTTGGGCAAGTCACCTAACTTCTCTGTGCCTCAGTTACCTCCTCTGTAAAATGGGGATTAAGATTGTGAGCTGTATATGGGGCAACCCATTTTCCTTATATCCCCCCCCCACAGGGCTTAGAACAGTGCTTGGGACATAGTAAGAGCTTATTATTATTATTATTTATTGGTATAGTCTCCCAAGCACTTAGTACAAGCATGGCTCAGTGGAAAGAGCACGGGCTTTGGAGTCAGAGGTCATGGGTTCAAATCCCAGCTCCACCAATTGTCAGCTGTGTGACTTTGCGCAAGTCACTTAACTTCTCCGGGCCTCAGTTATCTCATCTGTAAAATGGGGATTAAGACTGTGAGCCCCCAGTGGGACAACCTGATCACCTTGTAAGCTCCCCAGCACTTAGAACAGTGCTTTGCACATAGTAAGCACTTAATAAATGCCATTATTATTATTATTATTATTATTACAGTGCTTTGCACACAGCAAGCACTCAATAAATACGATGAATGAATGTACATGTTTCAAAGTGCATTAGGCTTTTTTCAATATTTTCTTGCTGGCTAAAATAGAACCCATCCTTTCCCTTAGATCCATTCTTCATTCAATAGGCTTTCTGCCTACTGGAGTGTTCCACAAGACTCTCTTTGTTTTGCATTTATTCTCTCCAGGAGCTCATCCCCTTTACACGGTCTCAGCTACCACTTCAGTGTAGACAACTCCCAAATCTCTAGCCTCTCTAGCAAGGGATTATACTGCCGGTGAGGTAAATACAAGAAGTTCAAATTAAAACTGAGTCCCTAGCCCCAAAGGGGTTCCTAATCTCAGTGGGGGAAGACAACACACAGAGAACAGAAGACTATTATGCAAATACAGTGAAAATGAGTTAAAATAAAGCAATCAAAATTTCAACGGTATTAAATATGTCAAGTAAATCTGTACATGGAGGAGACGGTCAATGGGGACACTACCTCCCCAGGATTAGTGACCAACTGCTGCAACTCTCCAAAAGTTTCCAAAGTTTTACTGGGGGTTTTGTCCTCACAGTCCATTTCTGTGGGTCAGGTTTTATTCTTGGGGTGATCAATTGGAGTGGGGGGTGCTGAAGCAGCGTGGTGTGGTGGATAGAGCACGAACCTGGGTGTCAGAAGACCATGGGGTCTAATCCCGACTCTGCCACTTGTCTGCTGTGTGACCTTGGGCAAGTCACTTAACTTCTCTGTGCCTGTTATCTGTAAAAGGGGGATTGAGATGGTGAGCCACACATGGGGCAGGGACTGTGTCTAACCCGATTTGCTTGTATCCACCCAGCTCTTAATACAGTGCTTAGCACATAGTAAGCATGTAACAAATACCATTATTATTATTATTATTATTATTATTATTAGCTATTATTCAGGTAGAAATCTGTGGAATCCCGATAGTGCAGGAGCTCATGCCTGTGAGGCCCCCTGTCTATGCAGCTCTGAGTTTTGTATTCCTCTAAGCACACCTTTGCCACTGTTGGAGACAGAATGTGGCCTTTATGAGCCACTGGTCACAATTCAGTAATGGCATTTTGGGGTATAATACCTATATTGTGCTTTCATTTTTTCCAAAGGACTTTCACACGGCTTATCTCATTTTTGTCCTCTCAACATGCTTTTGAGTAGGACGAGGTCAGTATTATTACCCCATTTTGCGGAAGAGGAAACTGAGGCCCAGAAAGGTTGAGTGACTTGTCCAAAGTCACCCAGCTGACTAGGATCAGAGTTGGAAGCAAACTCAGTAGCTACAACTCCTAGGGCCATGCTCTACTCCCTCCCTTGGATAAATGTTTTTATGATACTCTCCCCTATTCTGCAATTTGCCTTTCACTCTTTTTAATGGTATTTATTAAGTGCTTACTATGTGCCAGGCATTGTACTAAACCCTGGGGTTGATGCAAGCTAATCAGGTTGGACACAGCTCCTGTCCCACCTGAGGCTCACAGTCTTAATTCCCATTTTACACATGAGGTAACTGAGACACAGAGAAGTGTAGTGACTTACACAAGATCACATAGCAGACAAGTGGCAGAGCTGGGATTAGAACCCAGGTCCATATCACTCCCAGGCCCATGCTGTATCCAATAGTCCTTGCTCCTTCTCTGCTGCTCACTGTTAGAAAATGATGAGAATTCAGGTTCAATTATGGCCCCTGCTGCTTTTATGGATGATCTGGATTGGGATAGACCAATTTAGCCACACTAGTTTGAAGTAGAGTGCCACTGGCAGTAAAGATGTAAGATAAGCTTTGATTTATGGGGGTGGTGATGAGGAGGAAAATGATACTGCTACTGCAGCAGCTACTGTGGATGGTAATGACAGGCCAACTCTTTTTTAACCAAAGACCAATGCATCCACATCCTTCGCCCGTGGCAATTCCGAGGGTCCTGCTAAAAGATTTGCAAAGGCTTGCAGGAAAAGCTCAGGAGAAGCTGTTCTGTCTACTTCCAAGGAAGATGCAAACTTGCCCTTAATGTTTTAAGTCCCAGTATGAGACCCTAAGAGGCAGATTAGATGGACATTTTGACCATTCCTAAAGAAACTGGTGATGGAATTCCATTTTCCTCATTGTCTCACAGGTTCCACTGTGTATGAGAGATGTTAAGGTGTAATCCAGGCAGGAGAAATGATTCAAATGAAAATAAAGAAAATGGTGGTACACACAGTTCTAGACATAAGCTACTACTATATTCATTGTTTGCCTCAGAAGGATATTAAGAATCCCACCAGTGTCCTCTTGTACTTGAGAAAGAGGAGTCAATTATACAATATATATAGACCAAACCCATTTGAAGTAGGGCCTGTTTTGTGATTATATACAAGCTTCCAGGAACTATCAGAGGAAGTAAGGAGGGGGTTTTGATCTCAGAAGGTTTTATAAATCTCTAAGGAAAGCATGTCTGGCCCAGGAACCTTTTTTCAATTTCATTGATGAAATAGCCACATGTATTTCAGTTAAGATAATCGTCTTGCTTAATAATGCATTACCAACATCCGAAAGAGTATGAAGCTCAGTGAAATCTAAAAGCTGTTATCTACACCCACCCAGCCCCATCAACCAAATTTTGTGATGGATAGTCTTTCTTTTTTTGCATAAAAACAACCGAGTAAAAGCATTATTGATATCATAGGTCAGAGGCAGCTATTTCCTCTCCGTATTTCTCTTTTTTATACATTTTATCCATTAAAAAACACAGAAAACTGAATTCACATAATGAAAAGCTCTGTAAAAAATTGCAATGTTCTGAGACAAACCCACTAAAGCCAAAGAGATTCATAGTTAAGAATTAGGCTTCCAGTAGTGAGGCCTAATGGAGTCTGAATATTATTAATGTGGTATCTTGGAGTGTCTGAGATTTAGAGGCTTAACTCTTAGAGAGGGACCATTGTTTCATGGGAACAATCTTACTTCTTTGGCTGAGAAAAATAGTTTCCTGGCCATCCGAAGTTATGTTTTTTGAGCAATCGTTCAGATTATTTGAAGGGCCAAGACAGGGTCTCTCAAACTAAGACTAAGAATCCCTTGAGACATATTATGGAAATTCTGAGATGGTTATGAAGATCTGAGTTGATTTTTGCCATTTTGTTAAAATGGTATGGCATTTGTTAGCAAAACATGTTCTTTCCCAGTAGTCTCTTTCTTTACCACTCTTCCCAGTCACTATGTCTAGTCCTCTACTTTCCTCTCTTTCTACTTCTTATTCCCCTCAATCATGACTGTCACCTTGTTCCTTGTCTTTCCCTTTAAGGCCTTGCTCTCTAGGAGAAGCAAAAGAAAGATGTCACCATTGTTCTAGTCCTTTTATGTAGAGGGGTAATACACCAATCATTCAGTCACAGTGAGGACACAATCAAGACACAGTGAGCAGGAGGCACAAAAGGTAACCAAAAGTCTTCAGTTATATTATGTAAAATAATAATAATAATAATGGCATTTATTAAGCGCTTACTTTGGGCAAAGCACTGTTTTAAGTGCTGGGGAGGTTACAGAGTGATCCGGTTGTCCCACGGGGGGCTCACAGTCTTAATTCCCATTTTACAGATGAGGGAACTGGGGCCCAGAGAAGTTAAGTGACTTGCCCAAAGTCACATAGCTGACAATTGGCAGAGCCAGGATTTGAACCCATGACCTCTGACTCCAAAGCCCTCACTCTTTCCACTGAGCCACACTGCTTCTCAAAAGAAGAAGACCAGGCAAAAGAAGGGGACCAGGGAAATGTCAAAGGAAAATCTGATAGTAAATTCTACAGTAGGATGGACTCACTCTAGGATACAATGCCAGGGTGTTACTGCAGCAACATTAGATATTATTTATGAGAACTCGGAGGAAGAATTGGAGATGTCCCTGGGGTTTGGAAAAGGAAAAATATTTCCCCTTTACAAAAAGAAAATGAGGTAAGAACAGACCAAACATCTTAAACTTGAATCCTCATAAGATATTTGAATGAGTCCTCAAACAACAATGTGCAACTACTGCTTTTCTTTGCCAACCACAGGTTTTCCATTTGTGGTTTTGAGAATCTACTCTTAATATTCTGGATAGCAGTGTATTCTGCTATAACATTCTGGACACAATCTTATCCACCAATAACATTCTGGACATCATTTTGGAGCAACCTCGATTTTTCCATGGCAATACATCCCACTATCTATCATTTCAAACTGGCTGCACTACAACTCACTGCCCCTAGCAATCTGCTTATTCTGAGCCTTCTGCCTTCACTGCATCTCTAGTTCATCAGCATTGCACAGTGTAACAGTGAACTTTAAACCATAACTAGAACCTTTCTAGTAGTGAAGTTACAGCACAACAAACAGTACTTTAAAGGTAAGTACAAATCAACTTCACTCATAATAATAATAATAATAATAATAATAATAATAATAATAATAATGATGGGATTTATTAAGCGCTTACTCTGTGCAAAGCACTGTTCTAAGTGCAGGGGAGGTTACAAGGTGATCAGGTTGTCCCACGGGGCCAGTTTTAATCCCTATTTTTACAGATGAGGTAACTGAGGCCCAGAGAATAATAATAATAATGGTGGCACATTTTTACAGATGAGGTAACTGAGGCCCAGAGAACAATAATAATAATAATGGCATTTATTAAGCGCTTACTCTGTGCAAAGCACTGTTCTAAGTGCAGGGGAGGTTACAAGGTGATCAGGTTGTCCCACGGGGCCAGTTTTAATCTCTATTTTTACAGATGAGGTAACTGAGGCCCAGAGAATAATAATAATAATGGTGGCACATTTTTACAGATGAGGTAACTGAGGCCCAGAGAACAATAATAATAATAATGGCATTTATTAAGCGCTTACTCTGTGCAAAGCACTGTTCTAAGCGCTGGGGAGGTTACAAGGTGATCAGGTTGTCCCACGGGGACAGTTTTAATCCCCATTTTTACAGATGAGGTAACTGAGGCCCAGAGAATAATAATAATCATGATGATAATAATGATGGCATTTATTAAGCACTTACTATGTGCAAAGCACTGTTCTAAGCTCTGGGGAGGTTACAAGGTGATCAGGTTGTCCCACGGACACGGTTTTAATCCCCATTTTTACAGATGAGGTAACTGAGGCCCAGAGAACAATAATAATAATAATGATGGCATTTATTAAGCTCATCTTTTTATAATGTGCAGAAGCTGCTATACTTTGCACTGGGCAGATCAACACTGAATTATTTTTACTTGTTTCTGTCTCTGCTCCCTTAAAACTACTGGAGAAGCTAGAGAGGATTCAGAAAGAGCAGGGGAAATGTTGGAAGGGTTGGAAAATAGGGTCTATGAGACTAGGTTGAAGGAATCGCAGTTGTTTAGTTAGAAGATGAGATTAAAGGGGAGATTTCAAAACAGTCTCCAAATAAATAAAATATTTTAAGAGGGAGGTCCCGATTACTTTTTCTTCTTGTCCCAATCTCTATATATTCAAAGGACTAGATGAGATGAAATGGTTTCAAAGCAGGGAAACTATAGAACCTTTTTGATTGTCCAGTTGATAACACACTGGAATAGAATACCAAGGGATGGACTTTACCTTTAAGATTTATGTAGATGATGATAATCCCAATGTGGTATTACTCCTGGTTTTTACTCCTGTCTGGGTAGCTGAGTCAGGTGATTTTTGCGGTCTATGATTCTAAGATGTTATACTGGATTCTAACCCAAATTCATTTGGGTTCTAAATGTAACCTATGCTTCTGTGCATTATAAGCATTACTATATATGGGTCATTATTAAAGGGAGTGGCTAGAACAAATTTTGTTCTCAATTCAATCAATACAGTAAGATACAGTAAGATATAGCTACAGTAAGATATAGATATAGATACAGTAAGATATAGATATAGAAAATATGATTGATATAGGAGTACCCCCTCTCCTTCTAGTGCCTGTTTCATGCCAATTGTGTACCTGAGAACACATTTGAGAGTGAATCTACACTAACCAAAGTGCTGTGAAAATTTTCTCTCTCTTTCTCTCTCTCTTTCTCTCTCTCTCTCTCTCTCTCTCTCTTTCTCTCTCTCTCTCTCTCTCTCTTCCCCACCCAACCCCGCTTAAGGCAGAGTTTTCATTTTGCTGCTCATAAGCACTAAGCGTAGCTTACTCATTATAAAATTTTAAATAATGATAACATCATTTGCTATCCAAATAAGTGCATTATATATGACCTTTGAAATGTATATATTCCTTTCATCTAAGATAATCAATGACAATAATTCCGTTGCGACATAGCCTTCTCGATCACTTTAGCTAGTGCTTACATTGACCCATCTCAGCCTTTCATTTATATCACTGATCATTAAAAAAGCTTTAGGTTCCCCAAAAGTGAGAGTACATGAATAAGCCACTCCTGTGGCAATCTTTCTTCTGTGCCCTCTTGCCAAGGTTGCACAGCAGACAAATGGTAGAGCCAGGATTAGAACCCAAGTCCTCTGATTCCCAGGCTCATGCTCTTTCCAGTAGGACCACTGCTACTCAGAAAATGAGAACTTTTTCTCTTTTTTTCTCTCTAAGATAAAACTTCTATAGTTTATGCTATAAACTCATTCATTCATTCATTCAATGGTATTTATTGAGTGCTTACTGTGTGCAGAGCACTGTATTAAGCGCTTGGGAAGTACAGTGGCAACATATAGAGATGGTCCCTACCCAACAACGGCCTCACAGTCTAGAAGATGACTGCCTTTCCATGTATTCGAAGGTCGATGCCAACTTTTCAGAGAGACAGCCAGATTAACTGGAATGAAAGGAATTACTCCCCCTGAAGATATTCCCACATGCCCTTCCTGTTTGAGAGTGCCATATCAAGGTCACAAATTCATTTAATGGATCCCAAATGGATATTTGACCTCAATCTCAATCTTATCCTCTCTGATACGCAATAAAAATTTGCTTTCTAGTCCCCATTACCCCTTTGCTACTTAGAAAAGTTTATTCTATTTAAATGGTAACTCTCCCTAGAGTTTAATATCAGTTTCAGATTCTTCTACTTTTAATTGCTAAATGATTCTTTAGAAAATTGAATTTCAACATTACATTGTTTTTATGGACACAGTTATACAATCTCAATGAAAGTCCCCAGTCTCTTTCTACAGAAGCTGGCAGTGTCTTCCTAGAAAGTGTTAGAAGGGTCTATAGTGTGTTCATTTCTCTTATTTTTTCCCAATTAAGAAATTTCAATCAATAATATCAGCTTCTGCTAATGTAAGGAGTCCAGGAACACTTTCCAAATCCAATTTGAGAATGATTTCTTTTCAAAAGGATGGTACAGGATGGCTAGACAGTCCAGCTGATCTATCACATTTTGTCTCCACTAAAACATGCCTGAAATTGCTGCACTGTAGCCCAAGCCAGAGGAAAGTGGAAAACGCAGTGTGATTTCTGGGAAGCAACAGCTCCAGATGAATCAAACTGGCATGCAAGCAGGAATAGGGTGACAGTTTGAAACAATTAATCAATCAGTGGTAGTTTTTGAGAGCTTGAATTGTGTAGGACACTGTACCAAGTGCTTGGGAGTTGTCTGCCCACAGTGAACTTACTGTCTAGAGGGGGAGACAAACATTAATAAAACATAAGTTGTGGATATGTATATAAGTGCTGTGGGGTGAATACCAAAAGCCCGACAGGTTCTGATCCAAGTGCATAGATGACACAGAAGGGCGACTCAATCGGGGAGAAGGAGGGCTTAATCAGGGAAAGTCTCTTGGAGGAGATGTGACCTTAAGGCTATCATGTTGGGAGGGGTGGTCTGGCATATATGGAGGGAGAAAGGATTTACAGGCCACAGGGAGCATGTGGGAAAGGGGTCAGTGGCAAGATAGATGAGATCGGGGCACAGGATGCAAGCTGGCACTAGAAGAAACAGAAAGGTTTACCTGGACCCTGAGCCAAAGTCACTATTTTTTAATTTACATTCATCTACTCGGGGCCCCAGTGGGACAACCAGCAATTGCATTCATGAAAACAACAATCATCTGCTATATGGGATGGACAAATGAGGTTAACTATTGTTCTGTGGAAGCACTTGAAGGGGACACATAATAATAATAATTTGTGGTATTTGTTAAGCACTTACTGTGTACCAGGCACTTTTCTAAGAGCTGGGGTAGATAGAAGATAATCGGGCTAGACACAGTCCCAGTCCCACAGAGGGCTCACAGTCTTAATCCCCATTGTAAGGATGGGGTAGGTGAGGGGCAGAGAAGAGAAGTGACTTGCCTATGGTGACTTGAGAGTAGCAGCGTGGCTTAGTGGAAAGAGCACGGGCTTGGGAGTCAGAAGTCATGGGTTCTAATCCCGGTTCCAGCACTTGTCAGCTGTGGTGACCTTGGGCAAATCACTTCACTTTTCTGGGCCTCAGTTCCCTCATCTGTAAAATGGGGATGAAAACTGTGAGGCCCACGTGGGGTAACCTGATAACCTTGTATCTCCCCCAGCGCTTAGAACAGTGCTTGGCACCTAGTGAGTGCTTAACCAATACCACCATTATTATTAAGGTCACACAGCAGACAAGTGGCAGAGCCAGGATTAGAACCCATGTCCTTCTGACTCCCAGGACCATGCTCTTTCTACTAAGCCATGCTGCTTCTCCAACACATCAATCCCACTTACATTTTTTGTTTAAACTCTAAGCTTACCATTTTTTGAGCATCCTCAGGTTCAGGCACAGAGGCAAGCTTTGGGCTGCTTCACTACGAAGCCCTTTGTGTGGAATCTCTGCTGCTGCGGGGCATCCCTGGAAGGCCGTGGAGGTTTCTTCCCCCCAACTCCAAAGTACTGTGTGGGGAGGGAAAGCTGAGCCGCACTGTTATCTCTGCAGTCCTGTGTGGGCCCCAAAGTGTGGAGAGATGGCTTGGGACTGTCATCTCCCCTTCCCTCCCACTGTCCCCTCTTGTGTGTTGTGCACCCTGAGGGCCTATCCTGAACACCTTCATATTTTCCAGGTGCCTCCATTCCCTACCTATCCTGGGGCCTGGCTCTACCGTCAGACTGGCTTTGGCAGCCCAGGCCCTCCGTCCCCTTCCCATACACACCCGGATCCCTAGGTGACATTCATTCATTCATTCAATTGCATTTATTGAGCCCTTACTGTATGCAGAGCACTGTACTAAGCGCTTGAAAATACAATTCAGCAGCAGATGGAGACGGTCCCTACCCAACAATGGGCTCACAGTCTAGGCATAGTGAGTTCCCCAGCTCTGCCCCAGAGCAAAGCTCACTGCATCTCTTAGAGCCACTGCTGCTGCAGGACACCTTCAATCCATGCCCCATCGCATCTTGGGATTGACACGGGTGCCCTGTGTTTCCCCAACACCTTGGTATTTTGGGGGTACCCCCTGGCCTCTAAGGCCACGTGGTTCCAAGATGGTAGATTAGGCCATGAGGTGGAAATCAACGGACTATTGGAAGAGAGACTAAGAGTGACGAAAGGGTACCATTAGGCACTGAGGAATGCCAACTTCCTGTTCAACCAGAAGCAGTGTGGGTTGACTACCTATTGTGTGCGGAGGTAGTTGTTTGGGGACAAATAGAGGAAATACAATATGATCCTTTATCTTGATGTCCTTTAATAGGAAGAAAAGAAGCAGAGATAAACTGACAGATATCTAATAGTTATTGTACATTTGGAGAGGCCATGATACCCTACAGACAGCAAGGGAACGTATGATGGTTTAATCCTGTGGGAATGTCTTCAGGAGGGCCAAGGAGAACTGGCGGTGTTATCTTGGGGTGGGCTTATACAAAAGTTCGGTTGCGTTAAAACCCCATCTGTGCAATCTGTCTGTATTCAGTACTTGAACTGACAGTCACGTGCTGAGACCTGGTGGGTCTCAGTCCACCCCAGGTCTTGCTCTTTACCCCTCCCAATGTACAATAACTATTATTCATTCATTCATTCAATTGTATTTATTGAGCGCTTACTTTGTGCAGAGCACTGTACTAAGCGCTTGGAAAATGCAATTCAACAACAAATAGAGACAACCCCTACCCAATGGGCTCACAGTCTAAAAGGTGAAAAATTACACTCCAAAAAGATGATCCATGCAGAGCGTGAGAATTGGGAGATGGGCAGTTGCAACTTAGACCTATTGAGTTTGATGTGCCAGTGATGCATCCAGGTGGAGGCAAGAAGAGATGCAAGATGTGAAGACAGGATAGAGAGGCAGAATTGGAAGTCATGCACATGGGAATGACAGCTGAAATCACAAGAGGGGGTAAGTTCACTGAGAAAGGGAGTGTAGACATCATATAGATCCAGAACATAGCCACCCACTGGATGAGGATGAGAGGCTGAAGAGGAGCCAGTGAGTGAAACTGGGAAAGGAGAGGTCAGGGGGTAGGAGGAGCAGGTGAATACCGTGACAACAAAATGGGGGCCCGGTAGTATTTTGAAGAGGAGGTAGAGCTTCACAGTGTCAAAAGCCACTGAGAGGTTAAGGCACGTCAAAGTGGCCTTCTCACTTCCTCCAAGCTGCAGAAGAATGGGGTAGCACACATTTCCCTGTGCCATTTCGACTGGTCTGCAGCATCAACTGGAGGAAGTCAGGTACCACAGTCAATCTGTCAGAGGTATTTACTGAGCATTTACTATATGCAGAACACTGTTTTGATATCTATCAACTTTATCTTTGCTTCTTTTATTTCTTAGATTGAAAAGACATTGAGATAAGGGATTACACCATATTTCATCTATTTGTCCCCAAACACCTACCTTCGCACACTATAGGTATTCAATCCACACTGTTCATGAGGAAGATGATGCCTTTCAAAACCTATCCCAGATACCCCAAGAAAATTCAGGTCACTGTGGGTTCTCACAATTGTGTTATCCAGATTTGTGCTGCCACTGTAGCCTTGAGATCTCACTTACATTTCCAAGGGCTTTGATTCAGGGCTTTGGAACTGGAAGTGGAAAATGAAGTCGAGGGCAATGCAGGTTTTATGTTGTGGTCCACCATGGTCCAAAAATAACTTACTTTAACATACAAAAGTGCTGGTTTGACTGAACTCTGCATGACATTTCCATACCTTTGTAACAGCCTTACTCCTGCTGACAGGAACAACGCTCATTTCTTGCAGGGTTTTGCCATTTTTCATTGTGCCCCATTAGCATGTCATCTTTCCATTGCTGAAGTGGGGTCCAGGTACTTTGTGTCCCCGATTGAAGAGGAATTTTTTTCCCCTGGAAGCTAAACACTTATTCCATGTAATCTGTGGCCTGTTCGTAATCCGATTGAATGAATGAATAAGAAACAAAGTGCACAGAGAGTTGAATGGTATTTTCTCTTTGACATGGGCCTGGGTAAATTCTTCATGTTCCCTATCTTCCAAGCATGATCTTGTGGTAAAAGTGGAACACATCTTTCATATTACTAATGCAACTAACTCTTGTTTAACTGAGGGTGAATTATCCAGACTGAGGAACTTCTGTGATGGGTCTTCATTATTATTATTAGTAGTAGTATTATCATCATTATCATTATTATTAGTAATAATACTTGTGATATTTGGGACTCTGTCTATTGCTATATTGTACTCTCTCAAGCACTTAGTATAGTGCTTTGTACACAGTAAGTGCTCAATAACTGTGACCGAATGAATGAATCAGTGAATGACAGTGCTTACTATATGCTAAGCACTATTCTAAGCAGAGAAGTAGTTAAAAGATAATTGGGTTGAACATAGCCCCTGTCCCCCATGGGGCTCAGAGTCTAAACTGGAGAGAGGACAGGTATCTCATCCCTATTTTATAGATAAGGAAACTTGGGTACAGATAATTTCAGTGACTTGCCCACGATCACACAACAGGTAAGTGGGAGCGGTGGGATTAGAACACAGGTCCTCCGACTGCCAGGCCTGAGCTTTTCCCACTAGGCCATGCTGTCTCTCTAATGCCTGAACAGTTTCTCTTTTAAGGCCTCACTAATTTCCACCTGGTCTTCCAGTACAGAATCTATAATCACTACAGCAATTAAGCCCAGACTTCACTCAGCCCAGTCTGCTT
This sequence comes from Tachyglossus aculeatus, assembly GCF_015852505.1. Classification (NCBI taxonomy): domain Eukaryota; kingdom Metazoa; phylum Chordata; class Mammalia; order Monotremata; family Tachyglossidae; genus Tachyglossus; species Tachyglossus aculeatus. The sequence goes on from NC_052072.1 coordinate 51,322,169, forward strand.
CCCATGCCACCCAGACATGATTCCCAACTGCCCCACCAGAGCCTGTCTCCTACCTATTTAGTAATATCTGCTTTCTTGCATTATCCGTTCTACTGTATCCTCCTTTTATGATGGGTGCATTGCCTTGACTGGGAAAAGACAGTAATGTGTTTTCACAATCAAGGAAAATGCCATATCCTGTTATTGCTTAGGCTGGACTACCTGTTATCAGCAGGATGTTATTTTAATCTGGTAATTAATGGCACAACATCCACACTTACTCCTTTTTGTATGATCTGATTGCCAACCTCTGCCCGCTGACCGGGCAGTGAGTTGGAATCAGCCCTCATAGAATTCCAAGGCAGGAAGAGATCTTAACTGTGCTTGGATTCCAGTCTCCTACCTCTAGGTAGAATTGCAGTTTGCAAAATTTCCAGAGATGCTTCCTCAATCTCCCTTTGAGTCTTACAGCATTTGCAGTCTGGAAGTTTGTCTTTTTTATGGTATAAGTTAAGCGCTTACTATGTGCCAGGCAATGTTCTAAGTGCTGGGGTAGGTACAAACTAATCAGGTTGGGCACACTCCATGTCCCACATGGGGCTCACAGTCTTAATCTCCATTTTACAGATGAGGGAACTGAGGCCCATAGAAGTTAAGTGGTTTGCCCAAGGTCACACACCAAACATGTGGCGGAGCCAGGATTAGAACCCAGGTCCTTCTGACACCCAGGCCCATGTTTTTTCCACTAGGCCATGCACATATCTTTAAATTTTGCTACTTCCCTGTTTGGGTACTTTATTTTAGTGCCTGTTTACCCCCACTAGATTGTAAGGTCTTTGAGGGCAGGAATCGTGCCATCTATCTCTACTGTACTCTCCTAAGTACTTAATAAGCTGTTCTGCATGGAGTAGGCACTGAATAAACACTCTTGATCAATTAGAAGGGGAAAAATACCAAAGAATAGCTGAGTAGCTTTTTTTAAGTATTTGTTAAGCACTTACTATATGCCAGGTATAATTCTAAGCTCTGGGCTCCACACAAGATAATCTGGATGTAATAATAATAATAATAATAATAATAATGGTGGCATTTATTAAGTGCTTACTATGTGCAAAGCATTGTTCTAAGTGCTGGGGAGGATACAAGATGACCAGGTTGTCCCAAGTGGGGCTCACAGTCTTAATCCCTGTTTTACAGATGAGGGAACTGAGGCATAGAGAAGTTAAATGACTTGCCCAAAGTCACACAGCTGACTAGTGGCAGAGCTGAGATTTGAACCCATGACCTCTGACTCCCAAGCCCGTGCTCTTTCCACTGAGCCATGCAGCTTCTCTAAAAGATAGAGACGTAGTCCATGTCCCACATGGGATTCACAGTCTTAATCCCCATTTTACAGATGCAGTAACTGAGGCCCAGGGAATCAATCAATCAATTAATCATATTTATTGAGCGCTTACTGTGTGCAAAGCACTGTACTAAGCACTTGGGAAGTACAAGTTGGCAACATATAATGATGGTCCCTACCCAACAGTGGGCTCACAGTCTAGAAGGGGGAAACAGAGAACAAAACAAAACATATTAACAAAATAAAATAGAATAGATATGTACAAGTAAAATAAATGAATAGAGTAATAAATACGTACAAACATATATACATATATACAGGTGCTGTGGGGAAGGGAAGGAGGTAAGGTGGGCGGATGGAGAGGGGGAGGAGGGGGAGAGGAAGGAGGGGGCTCAGTCTGGGAAGGCCTCCTGGAGGAGGTAAGCTCTCAGTAGGGCCTTGAAGGGAAGAAGAGAACTAGCTTGGTGGATGTGGGGAGGGAGGGCATTCCAGGCCAGGGGAAGGATGTGGGCCGGGGGTCGATGGTGGGACAGGTGAGAACAAGGTACAATGAAGAGGTTAGTGGCAGAGGAGCGGAAGGTGCGGGCTGGGCAGGAGAAGGAGAGAAGGGAGGTGAGGTAGGAGGGGGCGAGGTGATGGACAGCCTTGAAGCTGAGGGTGAGGAGTTTCTGCCTGATGCGCAGGTTGATTGGTAGCCACTGGAGACTTTTAAGGAGGGGAGTAACATGCCCAGAATGTTTCTGGACAAAGACAAATCCGGGCAGCGGCATGAAGTATGGATTGAAGTGGGGAGAGACAAGAGGATGGGAGATCGGAGAGGAGGCTGATGCAGTAGTCCAGAGGGGATAGGATGAGAGCTTGAACGAGCAGGGTAGCAGTTTGGATGGAGAGGGAAGGGTGGATCTTGGCAATGTTGCGGAGCTGAGACCAGCAGGTTTTGGTGACGGCTTGGATTGTGAGGGGTGAACAAGAGAGCGGAGTCGAGGATGACACCAAGGTTGCAGGCTTGTGAGATGGGAAGGATGGTAGTGTCATCAACCGTGATGGGAAAGTCAGGGAGAGGGCAGGGTTTGGGAGGGAAGACAAGGAGTTCAGTCTTAGACATGTTGAGTTTTAAGTGGCGGGCAGACATCCAGATGGAGGTGTCCTGAAGGCAGGAGGAGATGCGAGCCTGGAGAGAGGGGGAGAGAGCAGGGGCAGAGATGTAGATCTGGGTGTCATCAGCGTAGAGATGATAGTTGAAGCCGTGGGAGCGAATGAGGTCACCAAGGGAGTGAGTGTAGATTGAGAACAGAAGGGGACCAAGCACTGAACCTTGGGGAACCCCCACAGTAAGAGGATGGGAGGGGGAGGAGGAGTCTGCAGAAGAGACTGAAAAAGAACGACCGGAGAGATAAGAGGAGAACCAGGAGAGGACGGAGTCTGTGAAGCCAAGGTCAGATAGCGTGTTGAGGAGAAGGGGGTGGTCCACAGTGTCAAAGGCAGCTGAGAGGTCGAGGAGGATTAGGACAGAGTATGAGCCGTTGGATTTGGCAAGCAGGAGGTCATCGGTGACCTTTGAGAGGGCAGTTTCCGTGGAATGTAGGGGACGGAAGCCAGACTGGAGGGGGTCGAGGAGAGAGTTGGTGTTGAGGAATTCGAGGCAGCATGTATAGATGACTCGTTCAAGGAGTTTGGAAAGGAATGGTAGGAGAGAGATGGGGCGATAACTAGAAGGTGAGGTGGGGTCAAGAGAGGGTTTTTTTTAGGATGGGAGAGACATGGGCATGTTTGAAGGCAGAGGGGAAGGAACCAGTGGAGAGTAAGCGGTTGAAGATGGAAGTTAAGGAGGGGAAAAGGGACGGAGCGAGAGATTTCATGACTTTCATGAGAGGGAAGTTACATGACTCGACCAAGGTCACACAGCAGACAAGTGACAGAACCAGGATTAAAACCCAGGCCCTTCTGACTTCCAGGCCTGGGCTCTATCATCTATCCACCGGGGCCACGCTGCTTCCCCATCATCTGACAATCAAGTAGCTGGAATAAAAAAATTAATTCAACTCTCAGCATCCCCAGGTACTGGGGATACAAGAGAACATTCACAAGACACCATCCCTTGTCTGTATCAGAGCCAAACTAAACATCATGGAACCAGCCTGAGGAGTAAGTGCACATAAATCATCTCTCCTCCATCAAGGAACATAAGGCATTACTTTGTTACTGACTCATTTTTATTTTAGAAGTAAAAATTGGGACTCCCCAGAAACTGACTCATGTTACCATCTGGGTGGGCAAAAGCCTATTATTGCAGAAAAAAAAAATCTCCCTAGAAAATGCCTTAATATCCTCTCCATAATAGCCCCAAATAATAGAGTTTATTCACTCCCCAGTGGGGCTACTTAGAAAACTGCCATCATGCTGCCACAAATCCACATAATCCATAGCCCAAAGTACCACCTTCTCAAGTGTCAGCCAAGTTATTTTATGGGAGAAGTCAATAGAAGCAAATGTGTTTGGAGTTATTGTGGTCCAAGATCATAAAACCATGCTCCCTCCAGAGGCTTCTCTCCATAAAATCCTCCCTGAAGGCTCACATCCTTGTGGAGTTCCAACCGGGAAAGGTGATACATGCTTTTCACTTTACTTTTGGATTCTGAATGCTGGCTCATGGTCAAGCAGCAATGGGGTTGGTGTTTTGGTGTTTTGGAGAGAAAAAACAGGGAGACCAAAACCATTCATCTAAAGTCTTGTTCCAACTTTGGTTTGGGTCTCTAAATGTTTAATAACAGCATTGGAGGATGGCGTGCTAGAAAAAGATCCCCAGGGGCATTTTCTTGGATAAGCCCTGAAGAGCATTCTAAACATGCATCCAAACCAGTTTCTCTCACTGCCCCATTTCTGGCAGGATATGGGGCAGCTGAACAGAAAGGACCAAAAGGTGGACACAGCTTTTGATAATCCATCAGTCAGAACAACAGCTGGGAAAAAACTCTCCAAAGAAACTCTGAATACTTTAATGAGGTGTCCATCTGGGGAGGAATGAGGTCCACCTGCAGAATACGATTTACTACGCACTCTCTAGTAAATCCCTCTGTGAAACCAGAGTAGAGAAGTTTAGAATTTTGTCATCTGAAAATATCAAGCCCCAGGGGTCTTGAAGGTCATTCATATCTCCCTTATCACCTGTTTGTCTTCTGAGGAAGGCATTTAGACATTTCATTTCTAGGAAAGACACTTGAGACTAAGTTGAGAGACTAAAGGTTGCTCTCTCTCCCAAGGAGGTTTTTTTTTTTTAATAGTATTTGTTAAGTGCTTACTGTGTGCCGGCATGGGGTAGATACAAGTTAAATCAGGTTGGACACAGTTCTTGTCCCACATGGGGCTCACAGTGTAAATCCCCATTTTACAGAAGAGGTAACTGAGGCACAGAGAGTGAAGTGACTTGCCCAAGATCTCACAGCAGACAAGTAGCAGAGCCAGGATTAGAACCCAGGTCTTTCAGACTCCCGGGCCTGGGCTGTTTTCATTAGGCCATGCTACTTCTAGACTATAAGCTTATTGTGGGCAGGAAATATGTCTGGTGTATTGTTGTGTTGTACTCTCCTAACTGCTTAGTACAGTGCTCTGCACCCAGTAAATTCTCAATAAATACAATTGACTGACTGCTTCTCTTGATACAAGGGATTTGGCAGCAGGTAGACTGACCAACCCAGGGTATGGCAATTGTAGGATTGTAAGCCCCTTGAGGGTATTGAGGGAGCAGACCAAATATTTTACTTCTATTGTATGTTTACCCTTAATACAGCACCCCACACACAGTAGGCACTTAATAAATATACTAGAGGTGGGGCTCATGCATAAAGGAGTAACAAAGAGCAGAGGCTTTGGGAAGAGAGCAAAGCAAGAAGTAGAATCATCAACAGCATCTGGGACCCCAAAAAGCCAATAGCAAAGTAGCCCAGCAAAGGAGGACCTTTAATTGTGCACAGTGAGGAAGGGCCTGCCATTCACACACAGGTCTCTTCAGGCCCATATGCACACACAGATAAAATCAGCAGCACCATCTTTAAGCAAGACAGGCAGCTCTATATGCATACAGATGAATAGATGTTATATATAAAGCAACTTATTTCAATGTAGCCGTTTTAAGTTTTTATTCTGAAACTCAAACTCCTGATTTAAATATAAGAAAAAAAGATTAGCTCATATTGTAGCAATTTGGCTCATTTTCTATTCTATCCAATTATCAGTTTGGGCTTGGCTTGCTGTGTAGGTAATTAAGACAAGACTCCTCGACTAGCTCCAAGTGTAGGGTTTTTTGTTTATGTATCTACATTTCTTCAAGGTAGGTATGTTTACCAATAAGTTTGAGTTTATCTTATTTTCCAATCTCGTTGCCTGGTAAATAATATGTCTCACAACCTACATCTACATCTCTCTTCCTCCCTTCAAGGCCCTACTGAGAGCTCACCTCCTCCAGGAGGCCTTCCCAGACTGAGCCCCCTCCTTCCTCTTCCCCTCCCCCCCCCTCCATCCCCCCCGCCTTACCTCCTTCCCTTCCCCACAGCACCTGTATATATGTATATATGTTTGTACGTATTACTCCATTTATTCATTTTACTTATACATATTTATCCTATTTATTTTATTCTGTTAATATGTTTTGTTAATGTGTTTTGTTCTCTGGTTCTGTCTGTCTCTGTCTCCCCCTTCTAGACTGTGAGCCCACAGCTGGGTAGGGACTGTCTTTATATGTTGCCAACTTGTACTTCCCAAGCGCTTAGTACAGTGCTCTGCACACAGTAAGCACTCAATAAATACGATTGAATCTCTTTTGTAAGAGTCCTTCTGTAAGTTAGCATTGGTTTTTAATGTCATCTTTTTCTGTAGGACAGTTAGCACATCCTCAATAGAAAAGGCTGGTGACTGGCCTTTTTTAACACTTATATAAACTTTCAGTTGTCTTTCTTTGACATTTCCCTTCAAAAGCAAGACTTTCTAATGTCCCAGGAAGCTGTGGGATTCAGGGGTTTGAGGTATGTGATTCTGTGGTGTCACGGATTGTTAAGCAGGGCTAATATGCGATGCTTGTGAAACTACTATTCTGTTTTTCCTCTCCCCTAAATTGTGAACCCCATGTGGGAAAGGGACTGTTTCCAACATAACTTGTATCTATACAGTTCTTGACATATAGTAAGCCCTTAATAAATACCATAATTAATTACTATTTCCCCTATCTGTAATTTAATGTTTGTCCCTCCCTGTAAACTGTAGGCTCCTTGCGGGTAGGGATCAAGTGTACTAACTATTATATTTGCACTTTCCCAAATGCTTAGTATGTTGCTGTGCACACAGTACGAGCTTAATAAATACCATTGATGGTTTGACTACTCAAGAAGCCAGTTGCAGTGCTTAAGCAGCCACAAGCCTTGTAGCCATTCAGAGAGTTTGACATGACCCTTTCTATCTTCTGTTTAACCTGGAGATTGATACCACCCTGGCCTGTCAGCCTGTTGGCTTCCCAAATGTCAGCCTGTTCTTATTGATTGGGTTTTTTACTTCTTTATCTACCAGAACATCGATGAAGAGGTAGCAGATTTCAAGTGACACTTTTCAGCCCTGTATTGCTGATGAAAATCTTTTGACTGTGGGTAGAGTTTCCCTAGAGCAGGCTGGAATATGATCTTGGTCTTGTTCATCTTTATTGTCAGCTTTGAAATGATGCTCACTGCAAAATAAATCTACTGGGCAGACATACATCAATGAATAGATATTATAAGAGAACACATAAATATCACTGATAAACCAAAGATATCCAAGCAGATGTTGTTCAGCAAAATTAAACAGGGAAACCCTGAAATGGCTGAGGGAAAGAAGTGCTTGTAAAACAGCATCCTGAAGGTCAGCTTAAAATTATATGGCCAAACCTTGCACTGCAGGGAAATAAAAGTAGCAGTCAGAGCAACAGCAATGGAAAAAAAGGTGTGAGTTTAAACAAAGGTCAAATGAGTATAAGGAGCAAATAGAGGCTATGAGTATAAACCAGGGTCCAACATTTACAGGTATTCTGAGACGTTAAGATTATTGGTCATGTACTGGTTGTCTCCATCACCCGCTGTTGCACCCATTGAAAATAATATTGGCTAAGGCATGTGCAGGGAACATAAGCAAGATATGACAATAAATTTGAATTCCTTTGTTTCTTTATAGTAGTAATAATTCTTATTAAGCTCTTAGTGTGCTCAGAGCACTGTAATTAAACACAGTCCCTCTCTCTCAGAGGACTCAAAATCTATGAGTATAAGTGGGAGAAGGGGCTGGAACACATCACAAAGGACAAAATATTAAACCTAAAATAGTCAAATACACAAAATAAAAACAAAATCAGTAGCTGAGGCTAGAGAAGCAGAATTTCAGCCTCCTCGGGTTCAGAGTTCAAGGCAGAACTGTAGCCACTGGGGTTTCGTGGAGATCTCATTCGGTGGGTGCATGAAGGAGCAGCTTTATTCAGGAACATGCCAGGTGCAGAGACCTTCACTGATGCGAAGAAAGGTGGCTGTGTGTGTGTCTGTGTGCGTGCAACAGTCAACCGCTATGTCACATTGTTTTTTAAGACTGTGCTTCACTATGTTTATTAGTTATTTTCTTCGCTCCCTGGAAATACTTGGTCCCCTTTTGAATTCCCCATTCATCAGATGCATGGGGATCCTACTATTATAATAGTCGTAATTGCACTACATGTGAAACACTGTATTGAGAGCACTTGGGAAAAAGTACGCAGATTAAAAATAGACAGAGTCCCTGGCCCTCAAGGTCCTCCCAGTCTAAGATTAAGATGAGTGGATGCAAACAGAGTAGGGAGGGCTGGTGAGAGACTCATCTAGACTCTGGTCTCTGGCTAGAGAGAAGCTCTGTATTGAGAAGCAGTGTGGCTTAGTGGAAAGAGCACGGGCTTGCGAGTTGGAGGCCGTGGCTTCTAATGTTGGCCCTGCCACTTATCAGCTGTGTGACTTTGGGTAAGTCAGTTAACTTCTCTTTGCCTCCGTTACTTCATCTGTAAAATGGGGGTTAAGACTGTGAGCCCACGTGGGACAACCTGATTACCTTGTATCTACCCCAGTGCTCAGAACAGTGCTTGGCACATACTAAGCTCATAACAAATACCATCATTTTAGAATCTTGCCAGCAGTGGAAAGAAGGGAAATTCCCTTGTAGTTTCTGCAGTTGGTTTTCTCTCTCTCTCACACACACTTTTCTTTTTGTGAATGATTATTTTAGCATCATCCTTGAAGTTTCGTGGCAATTCTTTAGTGTTCCATATGCTGAGAAAAAGCTCACACAGGCATCTGATTAAATCATGCCGGTTGTTTTCTGCAGAAATGACATCACATCCAAGTTCTTTGCCATCGTGGTGACTTTGATATAAGCACCTGGATAATAGGGATGGTGACTGTTTTAACATTTTGTACTTTGTTTAGCACAGTACCATGCCCAGATGGGCACTCAAATGCTTTTGGAGAATGGTGGAGAATGAAAGTTGACTCCTAGTCAATAGTAATTGATAAATACTATTACTACTACTATTACCAGCTCTGTTGTATTGTACTCTCCCAAATGCTTAGTACAGTGCTCAACACACAGTGAGTGTTCAATAAATACCACTGATGGTTCTCTTACTATGAATAATTTGGACATCATTTCATTTAGTTTGACTTGATGGAAAGATGTCTGTTTTGTGAAGTCAGGTGTGTGAAAGCTGTTGTGTGTCTTAGGTTGTAAACTCTTTGTGTGCAGATACCATGCTTGAAAGAGATGTTTAATAATGAAGTGAATGGTAATGGTGATGGTGATGAGAGGGAGAGTTCAGAAGTGGAAGATGGACATGAGGATCATCTGTGAGTCATGAGCCTCAAAATGATCAGTGTGGGTTTGAGGAGAGCCTATGAAGGAATGGGCTGAAAAATAGAGGATGAACAAGGAACCTTGAAAATCAAGGTCAGGCCTCGTATTGAGAACATGGAGTAATGAAATGTATTAAAGGGAAAGGAGAGTTAGGATGGAGTAATGCCTAAACAGCAGTATGTACAATGTATCATTCATATTATTTCCATCTCTTGACTTGTTTTTTAACCAAGTGATGAAGATAGTCTTACCAAAAGGATGAGAGAATGAAGCTCTATCTCATCTCATGGTCACAGAGGTTAAGTGCAATTTTTTGAGCTAGAAACCTCAGGTAAGTCTAAATTATATAAACATGGAAACTCATCTCCAGCTGAGGGGTAGCATGTAGCTGGAGAATGGAGCTGACATACTGTGTCCATCAGTCTGATCTTAATGGTCTCTGACCTCCTAACCGCATTGCCTAATGATCCTCATCTGACTCATCACATTACTTATTCATGGTTTTGCTTTGATCCAACTCAGAAACAAAATCAATGCATTTCTTTTTTTATGCCTGAGCACATGTGCTCACATATTTGGGCAGCCTCATCTCACTGCCGTTCTCTCCCTCTCTATGGCACCTCTTCTTCAACGAGACAATTGGGTAGCTTAATGCAAAAAAGAAAGGCTTTATTGAGCAATCAAAGCTAGCTAAATTAAGGTATGACTGGCATTTGGATGTTCCAAGGAATTGTGATTGGTTTTTTTTCCCCAGAAGACTCAAAGGAATGATCAGAATCTTATATGGGACAGGATGCTTTGTTATTGTTTTGTGATTTTCCTTCCCTTTCATTTAGAAGTCTATCGAATGGGCTGATTAACTCTCACAATCTATTTGTGAATCTAGGTTTCTCTGGGAGACCTCTTTCAGTCTCCCAGTTCTTCCTGAACATTATTCCAGATTTTACATAAATAAACTTCCTGTCTAACCTTAATTTCTATTTTTCTCTTTTAGAATTTCTTATGATTTCCTATAAGGCAACTTCTATTTCAAGAGTCTCCAAAGAATTTCAGGTTCTGATCACAATTTTAAGTATTTCTAATGATTTTTTATGTGTTTAAGAAGGTAGACAATGCAAAATGCAATACTACTTGTTTTTGTAAAGCACTTTCATTTTTCCAAACCACTTTCACAAAAATGACCTCATTTTATCTTCACAAATATTGATCTTGTGGAAAGAGCATGGGATTGGGAATCAGAAAGCCTGAGCTTCTGCTGTTTGCTTGCTGTGTGACCTTGGACAAGTCAGTTAACTTCTCTATGCCTCAGTTTCCTTATCTATAAAATGGGGATTAAATACCGGTTCTTGCTCCTACTTCGACTGTAAGCCTCATGTGGAGCAGGGACTTTGTCTGACCTAATTAATTTGCATCTATTCCAGAGGTTGGAACAGTGCGTGGAGCATAGTAAGCACTCAACAAATACTACATTATTATTATCATTATTATTATTATTTTCATCACTATTATTACTGTGAGGTAGGGTAAACCAGGTATTATCATCCTATTTTTACGAATGAGGAAACTGAAGCCTGAAGAGTTTGACTTGCCTAAATTTGCAGAACAGGCCTGGGTCTAACACTCTTCTTTCCTAATGCCCAAACTCATGTTCTTCCCACGACACCACGCTGGATGAAACTGGTTTCTGAATCCTCCAGAATAGTTCTAGTGTCTCATTCAAGTCTGAGAGATTAAAACATTCAGATCTGTGTCACTTTGAAGAGTACACATTTACTATGGCTTGTCTAAAAAGGGCACGTCAGTAGCAAAATGGAAAGAGGTGGCTGAAGTAAGAAGAACAATAGAAGTAGCAGCAACCACAGAAACTGTATTTATTGAGTACCCACTGGGTGCATTGCGTAGTACTAAGTGTTGGGGAAGTGCAAAACAAATGAGTAATAGATTTCCTGCCCACAAGGAGTTTACGCACTAATGAAGGAGACAGACATAAAAGCATTTGCAAACAGAATAGTCAATATAATTGAATATCCCATTGAATAGCTACACAGGAGGGGCATAAATAAGCTCATAAATGCTAGAGATGGTTAATGACTTTATTCAATTTAGGATAAAGGGAACTAATTGTGGAAGGTGTGTTGGAGGAAGTAGGCTTTCAGAAGGGCTTTGGATGTGGAGAGAACTGTTTGCTGTTGGATTTGGGGAGGAAGTTCCAAGTTGGGGGAACAGTGTGAGTAAGGCGACAGAGGGTCAAGAGTGAAGTGAGGTTAGAAGACTACCTGGAGAGGAATGAAGAGAGCAAGCTGGGGAACAGCAGGTAAAGAAAGCACATAGGGCAAGTGGAGCGAGTTGTTGGAGAATCAATATATACTAAGTGCTTAACAAATACAATTATTATTATTATTATTATTATTTCTCCCCATCTCTAGACTGTAAGCTTGTGGTGGGCAGGGAATGTACCTGTTTATTGTTGTCTCGTGCTCTCCCAAGCAGTTTAAGTACAGTGCTCTGCACACAATAAGCACTCAATAAATACGAATGAATAAATGAATGAATGAATGGCATAGTTGAGATAGTTCATTCATTCAATCATATTTATTGATTGCTTACTGTGTGCAGAGCACTGTACTAAGCACTTGGGAAGTACAAGTTGGCAACGTATAGAGACAGTCCCTACCCATCAATGGGCTTACAGTCTAGAGGGGGAGGACAGACAACAAAACAAAACATGCGGACAGGTGTCAAGATAGTTGAGAACCAGCATGGTTTAGTGGATAGAGCACAGGCCAGGCAGTCAGAAGGACCTGGGTTCTAATTCTAGCTCTGCCACATGTCTTCTTGGTGACCTTAGGCTAGTCACCCTTACTTCTCTGGGCTTCAGTTACCTCATCTGTAAAATGGGGATAAGAGTCTGAGGCCCATGTGAGACAGGGACTGCATTCAACCTGATTAATTTATATCTACCCCAGTGCATACAACAGTGCTTGGCACATAGTAAGTGCTTAACAAGTCTTGTCTTATGTTGTAGAGTCATCCCTGACCCACAGCGGCCCCCCGGACACATCCCTCCCAGATGTAATCACTCTGGTAGTGGATCCAGAGTTTTCTTGGTAAAAATACAGAAGTGGTTTACCATTGTCTCCTTCTGCACAGTAAACTTGAGTTTCTGCCCTCGACTCTCTCCCATGCTGCTGCTACTCAGCACAGATGAGTTTTGACTTGGAGCAGATTGCTTTCCACTTACTAGTCACTGCCCAAGCTAGGAATGGAATGGATATGCCTCTGCTTGACTCTCCCTCCCGTAGTCGAGACTGGTAGAGCACTGGAAACTCTCCAGGTGTGACCCTGAGAGGGGCGCTTATCAAGTACCATAATCATTATTATTATTAAAGGCAGCAAGGAGTATAGATGGCATCGAGGTTTTAGGCTTCTGGGTGTTATCGACTGTTACGAGAAAATCAGGAGGTGGAGCTGGTTCAGGGGGAATGATAAGTTCTGTTTCAGACAGCTTACATTTGAGGTGCTGGTGGCGCATCCAAGTGGAGATGTCCTAGAGGCAAGGGGAGATGTGGATTTCAGGTCAGGTAAGAGATGAGGGCTAGAGAGGTAGATTTGAGGGTGGGTCACGGAGCTGGTAACTGAAACCATCTGATTATATGAGCTCCTGAGAGAGTGACTGTAGAGTGAGATGAATAGGGACCCAGAATGAAAACTACTCTGGTTAAAGGGTGCCACAAGGAAAGGAAAAAGAAGCCAAACACTGTTCTAAGCATTGAGGAAGACTCAAGATATAAAGGTCAGACAGTCTCTTTCCCACACGGGACTCACAACCTAAGTAGGAAGGGGAAAGGGTATTGAATCCCCATTTTACGGAATAGGTAACTGAGGCACAGGGAAGTTAAATGACTTGCCCCAGGTAACAAGGTAGGCACATGGTGATGTCAGGGATTAGAACACAGGTCTTCTGACTCCTAGGTTATGCTCCTCCTCTGAAATAGAAAGGCAGCATGTTTTTGTTCCACTTAAATGTGCAGGCTCTGAAGAGGATAAGCTCAATAGGTGTACATTTAAAATGGAAATCCTAGTGGTAACGATACATGACAATTTTTGCTCCATGCATAGGCTTTTAACCCAGGATGGGCATTTCTTGCAGGTATTTGCTCTTTGCACACTACTGATGGTGAAACCATCATATGTCAAGTTGCAAACCCACTAGGGGATCTCCTGTCACCTGGGCAGGATTTAGTACAAAATAAATTCCAAAATAATTTCCATAACAACACCGACAAAATGGCCCAAGTAGATTTAGTGTAGGAATAAATGATTATGTGCTTGTTCAGGGCATCTGTTGAGATGTGTTGTTGCTACATTTCTTAGCCTTACTGTGCTGTGCTTCAGAGTATTTTATTTCCAGTGAGCAGTAGGATTGCAAAGCATTCTGCTAGTGGTGGGTTCAACTATAGTAGAGGAATTGGTCTTGAGAAAGTAGTGCCCTCAAACCATTTACATACCTTAACCTATTCCTTTTGAATCAATGGCTACCATAATAAGCATTTCCCATAGCATGAGGTTCTTGAAGAACTACATCTCCACATTTCCTGAAATGAAGGTAAACATTGTTTTTGCAGTTCTAACTGAGATCCAAGAAGATCTATGGTTAATTCTGGACCACATCCCTTCCCCCAGTTTGGATCTGCCTACTGATATGATAACCTGCATTGTGATAACTTGGGAAGTAAAAGTTCTCAAGGACAACTGAGTTAGGAGTCACAGGGACTGGGCTGCCATGAGATCATGGCATAAAGAATTATCAGAGAGGTTACAGCCCCAGAGACTGGCACACCCAGAAGTGGGTACAAATTAGAGCTTTTTTAGGGAAGCAACCTAGTACCCTGAAAAGGCTGCTCATCAGAAGTTAAAAATCCAATTCCTGTCTCCTCCTCCACCCTGCTGATCGTCTACTTTCCTCCTTCCTTCAACTCTTTTATTGTACTGATTAAACTGTAGGCAAAGCACTGTGCCGGGTGCTGGAAAAAGTTGCCAAGATGAGAATTAGACTTAGTCCCTGGTCCAGAAGGGGATCACAGTCTAGGATAAAGTAAGGGAAAGGTGAAACAATATAAACAAAGGGACAGGGACATGGAAACATACAAGAATGTTAGGGAAATTTAGCTAAAGGAACAGTTTCAGGCTCCTCAAAGCTCCGATTCCAACACTTATAGGAGTCACAATCACAGCCACCACGACATTCTTAAAGTTGCTGATGCTGCTTCCTTACACTGGCAGGCTGGAAAAGAAGGGGCTGATGAGAGTTCTGATAGCATAGGGGTTGGGCACCTTTCTTCCAAACAGCAGTACTCAGTGGTCTGGCTATAAAGGGAGCAGCCAAGGCTGCCTCTTTCCTCACCCCAGCAGCCTGTTACATCATTAGCCTCTGCCTTCCTCACAGGTATGAGGACAAACACATTGAATGCTGGGGACTCCCTTGAATCATTAAACTGCTGTCTAAATATTAATATAGCATTATTCTATCATCAAGTGGCTTTGGACCATTGCTTAGTTTGTCTCAGCTCTAGATTACCTATCTCTAAATGGGGGAAATCTATCCCTACTTACTTGCTATCTCATATAGCATTTAGTATTTTACTTGTACCTATCTATTCTATTTATTTTATTTTGTTAGTATGTTTGGTTTTGTTCTCTGTCCCCCCCTTTTAGACTGTGAGCCCACTGTTGGGTAGGGACTGTCTCTATATGTTGCCAATTTGTACTTCCCAAGCGCTTAGTACAGTGCTCTGCACACAGTAAGCGCTCAATAAATACGATTGATGATGATGATGATCTCATAGGCAGTGAAGATTCTTTAGCATTGTCTATAGTGGCCTCTGGATTCCTCTGATCGATATTGAACATACAGATTATTGTTATTATTTTGAAGAAATAGAATCACTTTATGAGGGCTTCTAGCCCTAACATTCTTCCTTGCAGCCTGGTAAAGAAATTCCACATCAGTATCCTTTAATAACCTCTTCGGACTGTCATACATTTCAGGTCCTGCACCTCCAGGGTCTCATTGAGATAACTTACAATGTATTATCTCGCTAGGTGGAAATTTTAACCATCCAATTATTAAACCCTGAAGGCCATATGCCTTTCCTCATGAATCATAGTTGGGATGCTGAGAGGAATTAAACATGGGCAGATGCAATGACTTACTTCAAAATAAATTAAAGATTCAATTAATTCCACACTAAAGCATCTGAGGATATGACTCTTCCTAGTGGCTAAAAATAATTGCACCTGTTAAGGTTTTCCCTGGAAAAGGGCAATTTTTATTTTTTTTTACAACTGGAACTGACCTGTTTCCCAGCAGTTCCATGACTTTCTCTGGTCCTGTCAGTTCTGGAAGGTCAGGCAGGAGATGGAGAGGGAGGGAGGAAGGAGAGTCCAGAGCAGTTGTGCTACTGTACCAAGGCTAACCCTGATCCTTCTCTTTACCTTTGCCCGATCCACCTTCCCCTCTCAACATGTGCTGTTGAAGACACACATCTTCTGGTCTTTCTAGAACAAATCTCACTGAATTCTGATTTCAAGTTACTTGTCCCCCCAGAGCTTTTCTCCTCAAATATAAAAACATGCTAATTTTCAGTCTCATTTTATGTTTTTTGTTTGTGCTTATCCTCTATCCCGCGTTGGATTAGGAGCTGCTTGGGGGCAGGGCTTTTACCTATTCTCCTGCTTTATAATTCCCCAGTGCTCAATCCACGAAGATAGAGTCTCCTGTCAGGAATTTCACTCACATGCTCTCATCCCTGCTGGTCACACTCTCACTGGTTATGGACTGCAATGAGAGAGTAGGTGGGAAAAGTTTCAGCTCATGGCAGGGAAGAATTTTGCAAGCACATTTGTGGTCTTCACCCATGTTGGAAAGCTGTCGGCAGAACTGAGACTAAAACCCAAGTCTCTTGAGTTCCAGAGCAGTGCTCTTTCCATTCTACCTACTGCAATGCTCCACCCAATCAATCAATCATCCTTATTGAGCACTTACTATGTGCAGAGCAGTGTACTAAGTGCTTAGGAGAGTACTATACAACAGAATTAACAGACATGTTCCCTGTTCATAGCAAGCTTACAGCCTAGAGGGGGAGACAGACAGAACTATGAATAAATGCCCAATCCATACATTTGAAAGAATGAACAAATGATCAAATGAATTTTCTGGGCTCTTCGTGTTACTCATCAATCAGTGGTATTTACTGAGGACTTTCTGTGTGCTGAGATCTGTACGAGGCAGTTGTGAGAATACAATAGAATAGAGTTGATAAATCTGATTCCTTCCCACTATAATAATAATTATGGTATTTGTTAAGTGGTTACTATGTACCAGGCAAGGTAGTAAGCACCGGGTGGATTCAAGCAAATCATGTTGGACACAGTCCCTGTCCCACGTGGAGCTCGCAGTCCTGATCCCCATTTTACAGATGAGGTAGCTGAGGCCCAGAGAAGTGAGGTGACTTGTCCAAGGTCACACAACAGACATATGGAGGGCTCAGGATTAGAACCCAGGACTTTTGGACTCCCAAGCCCATGCTATATCCACTACGTCATGCTGCTTCATACTTTAGAGGGCTGCAGAGAGAAGGAAGCAGCTGCACTAGAATTACAACTAGTATCAGCATCTACTGAGCAATCAATCAATCAATGGCATTTATTGAGCACTTACTATGTGCAGAGCACTGTATTAAGCACTTGGGAGAGTGCAATAAAACAAAATTAGCAGACACATTCCCCGACCATAAGGAGTTTACAGTCTAAAGGAGGAGACAGAAAATATTAATAAATAATTTAACGATATGTACATAAGTGCTATCAGGTTGGAGGTGGGGTGAATATCAAATGTCCAAAGGTCACAGATCCAAGTGCATAGACAATGTAAAAGGGAGAGTGAGCCAGGGAAAGGAGGACTCAATCAGGGAAGGCCTCTTGGAGGAGGTATAAAACCTTAATAATGCTTTGAAGGTGGAGAGAGTGATGGTCTGGCATGTATGGAGTGGGAGGGAATTCCAGGCTAGGGGGAGGACGTGGGAAAGGGATCAGCAGTGAGATAGACGAAATTGGGCAAAGTGAGTAAACTGGTGCTAGAGGAGCAGAGTATGCAGGCTGGGCTATAGTAGGCGATTAGTAAAGGGAGGTAGGGTGGGCCGAGTTGATTGACTGCTTTAAAGCTTGATGGTAAGGAGTTTCTTTTGGATGCGGAGGTAGCTGGGAGTCAGAGATTGTGGGTTCTAATCCTGGCTCTGCCAGTTGTTAGCTGTGTGACTTTGGGCTAGTCACTTAAGTTCTCTGGGCCTCAGTTACCTCATCTGTAAAATGGGGATTAAGACTGTGAGCTCCATCTGGGACAACCTGATAATCTTGTCTCTCCCCCAGTGCTTAGAACAGTGCTTGGCATATAATAAATGCTTAACAAATACCACCATTATTATCAGTGCTTAGAACAGTGCATTGCACATAGTAAGTCAATCAATCAATCGTATTTATTGAGTGCTTACTGTGTGCAGAGCACTGTACTAAGCACTTGGGAAGTACAAGTTGGCAACCTATAGAAACAGTCCCTACCCAACAGTGGGCTCACAGTCTAAGAGGGGGCTCACAGTCTAAGAGGGGAAGTAAGTGCTTAACAAATACCGTTATTAGTATTTTGGGCAATCACTGGAGGTTCTTGAGAAGTGGGAAGACATGGGCTGGACTGAGCATCTGCTATAGACCCATTACGGTAGGTATTTGAGAAGCAAGAAATAAAAAAATTAGATCCCTGACCTCTTGGACTTTTAGCAAGAAGCCAAACTCCGTCACGGGATTGTTTTTAAACTGTGTCTTGCACTTCCCTTCCACTTTTTTCTGTTATGCAGAGTCAACCAGAAAGATCAGAATTAGTCACATAAATACTCTGAATGCCGTTGTACCCATCTCTAGCATCCAGAAATTATGCTTTTCATAAGTTGGTTTGGCAGTATGTCATTGAAATAATTCCAAATTAGCCCTTTGGGGATCCTATAGTCATGGTGTTCAAAGGCAGGGTGGACCATTAAGCACTTAAAAAAACCCTTCATTGTAGGCACATGGCTGAAAATTGGAGAAAAAGGAGACAGGACATGAAAACTAGTTAGGCTTTAAGAAGGTAAGTGTCTACTGCCAAGCTGGCTTTGGAGAGGACCTTCTTGTGACCAGAGAATGTTTCTGCTAACTCTGTGGCATTATACGTTCCCAATCACTTAATATAGTGCTTGACATATTTTAAGCACTCAATAAATAGCACTGATTGATTGATTGACCGCAGTGCTTCTTTCTCAGATCCATGTAAGAGTGACCTGAAGTTTCTTTAGTTCCGTCCTCCCACTTCCAAATGGTCAAACCCCCTCTGTCAACAACACATACTGTCACTCCAGACCTGAGAGTCCACCGATCCAATCATTCTGGATCCTGCCAGGGTTTTCTTAAACTACCCCTCTTCTGTTGGGGCAAA
Organism: Tachyglossus aculeatus; assembly: GCF_015852505.1. Lineage (NCBI taxonomy): Eukaryota > Metazoa > Chordata > Mammalia > Monotremata > Tachyglossidae > Tachyglossus > Tachyglossus aculeatus. The sequence continues at coordinate 51,340,900 of NC_052072.1, forward strand.
TTATGAGTGAAAGATTTTGTTAAGCCCTCGACTGCGATTAAAACTATGAAATGTCGACACTCATCTATACATGTTTCCTTAACCCTGGGCTGCATTTCCCTAGCTTTTTTTTATATCCACCCCCTTTCTTCAGATCCATTTTTTTTTTCCAGGAGACCTAAGGCCCAATCAGGTTCTTTTTCCCACCATCTAAGGGAACCGAACCCCAGCTTAACCACAGATCTTAATTATGCTGGTAAACATTTTTCAGAACAAACCAACCCCGCCGCATAAACTTTGCCTGGATCTGTAAAAAGGCTTTTAGAGTATTCATTAAATCCCAGTTCATCTCCAAGCTTTTGGACTGGCTTGGGAAAATGCAGTAGTTGACTGCTAGACTGTGAGCCCACTCTTCTAAACTGTGAGCCCACTGTTGAGTAGGGGCCGTCTCTATATGTTGCCAACTTGTACTTCCCAAGCGCTTAGTACAGTGCTCTGCACACAGTAAGCGGTCAATAAATATGATTGATTGAATGAATGAATGAACATTCCAGGCTTTTCAGGAGTTCATGGTTAGGTTTTAATAGTAATTCTGCATCCTGGGCCTAGTGCAGAGTTCTCAGGATTCTCTGATATTTTGGCTGTGGGGAAAGGGCAGGAAATGAAGAGCTCTGCACCTCCTCCAAAATTCACTAAAAATGTGGGGTGGGGGGCGGTAGGAAGGAGAGAGAGCAGGACTAGGGGACTTGAAGGGTGAGTTAAAAGTTTTCCTCTGGTAAAAGTTTTCCTCTGGTATTTGATTCACCCAAGCTTAAGGATACAGAGCTGTCTTGGAAGAAGAGGGATTTCCATGATCCTTTCAGAGTGGACATATAATATCTCCCTAATATGGGGAGGAGAGCTCCCTATAATCAGAAAGGAAACTGAGGGATGGTCTTTCCTTGAAGTGGAAGCTGAGTTTTCTCTGCAATGGAAAATCCATTAGTAGAGTGCATTGACCCCAATTGATCGATCACTTAATGGTATTTATCAAGTTTTTACTGTGTGTGGAGCCCTGTACTAAGCGTTTGGGAGCCTACAATATAAGAGAATTGGTAGAGAAGATACCTTGTCCTCAAGGAACTTACAGTCTAGTGGGAGAGACAGATATTAAGATAAATTACAGACAGGAGAAGGAGCAGAATACATGTATATAAATTGCATGGCTGGTTGATAGAGCATAGGTTTGGGAGTCAGGAGGTCATGGACTCTAATCCCAGCTCTACCACTTGTCTGCTGTGTGACGTTGGTCAAGTCACTGCACTTTTCTGGGCCTCAGTTATCTCATCTGTAAAATGGGGATTGAGTCTGTGAGCACCATGTGGACAGGGACTTTGTCCAACACGATTTACTTGCAACCAACCCAGTGGTTAGTACAGTGCCTGGCACATAGTAAGTGCTTAATAAATACTAAAGATATTTTTACTATGGGTCAGGGGGACGGGGTGAGTATCAAAGTGCTTAAGGAGTGCTGACCCAAATTCAAAGGCAACACAGATGGGGAAGGCAGACAGGAAACAAATACAGTTACTATTCTATGTTAAATCAATAATTTAATCGATAGTGAGTCAAATTGGGAGTTGGAGGAGAGGATGTGACATTTGGACAGGAATGTCAAGGCATTTGGACAGGAATAGCACCAAGGAAGTGGGACAATAGCTGGAGGGTGTTGGGGGATACAGATAAGAATTTTATTTTTAGGCTAGGGGAGACTTGAACATGTTTGAAGGTGAAGGGAAAGGTGCTATCAGAGAGTGAGCAGATGAAGTTGGTGGTTAGGGAGGGAAGATAGGTTGTAGTATGTGTTTTTAGGAGGTGAGAGGGGATAGGGTCAGAGCATGGATAAAGATGAAGGTTATGCACACAGGCAGAAGACTACCTCAAGCAAAATGGCTTGGAAGGATGGAAGCATGAATGTAGGGGAGGAAGAGTTCGGGGGCGGTAAGGAAAGTGTTAAGGGAACTTACCTCTAATGTATTAAACTGATCAGCCAAGGAGGTGGAGAGGTCATCTAGGGAACGAAGAGGAGTAAGAGGGGGCTCTGGAGACTTCAGGAGTTAAGGGCCTGGAATAGTTAGTGGGGGCAATGGGCATAGGAGGTGATGAGGGAAGAGGTACTGAACAGAAGAAAGTGTGAAGTGCAGCAAGTGAGGGTGAATTTGAAGTGTAAGAAATCTGCCTGGTGTGGCTGTCCTTACTTATTCCGGAGTGCTTGTTTTCCTGAACCTTAAGATCGTTATAGAGTCAACATCAAAGTGAACTGACCCCTTGCCTCAACCCTGAGGCTAGTTGAATTTTTCTGAGAAAGATTGGCCAATGTCTCTGACAGAAAGTCCCATCCTTAGTCCCTGCTGAGAGAAGCAGCGTGGCTCAGTGGAAAGAGCCCGGGCTTGGGAGTCAGGGGTCATGGCTCTAATCTAATCCCGGCTCCGCCACTTGTCTGTGGTGTGACCTTGGACAAGTCACAACTTCTCTGTGCCTGTTACCTCATCTGTAAAATGGGGATTAAGACTGTGAGCCCCACATGGGACAACCTGATCACCTTGTATCCCCCTCAGTGCTTAGAACAGTGCTTCACACATAGTAAGTGCTTAACAAATGTCATTATTATTATTATTATTCTTTAGCTCAATGGCCAATTAAGAGGCCTAATTCCCTCCTATTTATAATTTAGTTCAACATCTGTCTCCCCCACCCTTAGACTGTAAGCTCCTTGAGGGCAGGAACCATGTATAGTAATTCAGTTGCCCTCCCCCAAGTACTTAGAACACGGTTGTTTAGATAAATAGCATGGCTAGAGAAGCAGCATGACTCAGTGGAAAGAGCACGGGCTTGGGAAGTCAGACATCGTGGGTTCTAACCCTGGCTCTGCCACTTGTCTGCTGTGTTACTGAGGGTAAGTCACTTCACTTCTCTGTGCCTCAGTTCCCTCATCTGTAAAATGGGGATGAAGACTGTGAGCCCCACATGGGACAACCTGATCACCTTGAATCCCCCCAGCACTTAAAACAGTGCTTAGCACATGGTAAGTACTTAACAAATACTATTATTATTATTATTATTATAAATGCTCAATGTATGGGTGCAGTGAAGCCAATGAATAATAATAACTGTGGTATTTATTATGTGCTTACTATGTGCCTGGCACTGCTTCTAGACTGTGAGCCTGTTGTTGGATATGGACCCTCTCTATATGTTGTCAACTTGCACTTCCCAAGCACTTAGTACAGTGCTCTGCACACAGTAAGTGCTCAATAAATACAATTGAATTAATGAGTGAATGTACTAAGCACTACGAGGGATACAAGAAAACCGGGTTGGGTGCAGTCCCTGTCCCACATGGGGCTCGCAACCTTAATCCCCATTTTACAGATGAGGAAATTGAGGCACAGAGAAGTGAAGTGACTTGCCCAAGACCACACAGCAGACAAGTGGGAGACAAGTGGCAGAGCTGGGATTAACACCTATGACCTTCTGACTCCTAGGCTTGTGCTTTATCCACTATACCATGCTGCACAGGCCTTTTCTCTTCTCTAGGACAGTCTTGTCTTGGAGACCCACCAAAGGCAGCCTTGCAGCTGTTCCCTCTGGCTAAGGCACACTGTGTTCTCTGAGCAATATTGACCCTCACTCCCCACCAGGCTTTTATTTTAAAGATTACAATCTGCTCAAAATAAATTAGTTACCAATTACAATCTGTTCAAAATGCGGTAGCAATATTATGTTCCGCATCAGGGTATATTATTGTCATGGTTCAGAGATGCATATTATTGTAGAGGACTGTGACATGTACCCACTTTTGCTATCTCACCTGATTTTGCACATTGGTTAGTCTGATCGTTGCACATTTTGACATGAAAATGCATTTTTCTCTGGAAAGAATTTGAATCATAGAGTAATGAAGTAAGCCCTTGGCCATGCATTTCTCTTCTGGTCTAACATTCTTATCTGAGTTAATGAAGTTTCTCTCGAAGTTGAGATGTCGAGGATGGCCTGGATCAACTATTCTTTGGGAGCAAATGCTGCACTGATAAATCTTTCCCCCTTCTCTTTTAAAGAGTAAAATTAGACTTAGTTCACGGCAGAAAGTATACTTAATTCTTCAGTATATTTACTGACATAGGAGATATTTTATTTTCAAATTTTCCTTCACGTTACTATGGCCCACAGTACAATCCATGATTCATATCACGGTTCCCATGCTCACTGCTTCTCTTTCAGGAATCAAATTTGTTTAGAAACAGGGTAAGCTTTGATCCTGAGGAAATGATGTGGAGGGTCAGAAAGAGTGGGGAATCCTTTTCGGCATCTCACCAGCATAATTCGTCAAAATGAGAAGCAGCTTGGCTTAGCGGAAAGAGTTTGTACCTGAGATCAGAGGACCTGCATTCTAATCCTGGCTCTGTCAATTTCCTGCTGTGTGACTTTGGGCAGGTCACTTAAACTTCTCTGTGCCTCAGTTTCCTCATCTGCAAAATGGGGATTTTTGCAGAGGAATGTCCTCCCTTCCATTTAGGCTGTAAACCCCACGTGGGACAGGGACTGTGTCCAATGTGATTAATTGTATCGACCCCATTGCTTAGTAAGCATACTACCCATAATAAGCTTAGTAAGCTTGCCTATATTAAGCACTCAACAAATACCATCATTAAAATTATAATAACTATAATGAGCATAATATATTATAGCTATTCAAAAAATTCAAAGCATTCAACTCAGGCCATCTATTCTCTAATCTAAAAGAGTGAAAAGGAGTAGCCATTTTAACCCCATCTTAAAGAGAGTCAGTTATTATTTATTCAAGGTCAGAAATTAAGGCAATATAATAGAATTGAGAACTCAAGATTATCCCCATCTCCTCTATATTCTGCTTGTTTTGTTATTTCCTAACCTGATAAGGCCAACTCTTGTACTTACAGAAAAAGCCTCCTTAGGACAGAATCAATACACATATATTTAAATAAGACAGAAAGCCTTTCATGAAATTATGAATGTTTGAAGGGGGGGTGTGATCACAGAAACTACTTTGAAGCCCTGATGTTGCCCTCCCAGAGGTCGCAGCAAGTTATTCTGAAATAAGCAAAGATAAAATTCTCAATCTATCTTTGAAAGACTTTCATTTAATGGTAGCTCACTGCTGGAAGGGAAAGCACATTTGGTTAAATAGCAGTCTCTAGCTCAGTAGCAAGTTTAATATTATTTGGTCTCAGTATGCCAGCTCAGTTGTGTTAAAACATGAATTAAGGTACTCATTGGCTCTCTTTAAACTCAGCCCAGGGCAAGAGGATCTTATGATCAACTATTTCATTTCTTCAGGAGGAAAATCTATGGCAACAGGGAAGAGATGCCTAAGGGAAGAGTCAGGGCTCATTGCAAGACTGGAACTTCTAGGGTGCCAGAGAGTCAGGAAATAGAGTGTACAGCCAAAGAGACATCCTCAAGGGAGGCAGGGCACCTGGTGTTGATGCGAGTAAAACAGCTGAAGAAGTAATGAACACCGAATTCTCTTTATCCACGTTGTGAATTATTAAAGGTTGCTAAAACCCAACTCCTGCCTCCTGCTTCAAAAAAAGAATTGCCAAGCTACACATTATGCAGTGTTGCACACAGACACACACCCACACCTGTACACACTTTGTTTAGAATGTACCTGGCGGAGGAGTAAAACTAGAGTTGTCTCAAGTCTCTGTCTCAATGTGACTTTGATCCTGTGGTATTGCAGTGTTTCAGTGGGGTAAGAAAAGAGACATAAGCTGCCAATAATTTGAAGAATCGATTAAGGCTCTTGACATTGTGCAATGATAATAATAATAATGATGATGGTACTTGTTAAGCACTTTGTGCCAAGCACTGTTCTAAGCTCTGGGGTAGATACAAGTTAATCAGGTTGGACACAGCCCCTGTCCCACCTGGGGCTGACATTCTTAATCCCCATTTTACAGATGAGGTAACTGAGGCCCAGAGAAGTGAAGTGACTGGCCCAGGATCACACAGCAGACAAGTGGCAGAGCTGGGATTAGAACCCAGGCCCTTCTGACTCCAGGCCAGTGTTCTAACCACTGAGGTCAAGGGTTCCAATAAATAGGAGCAACAGCAGTGGCAACAGCTAATACCCTTCCCCGTTTTAGGGATGGAGGGAATCTCCTTCCAGCTGCAGCCAGGCTACTGGTGGAATATGGCAGACACTCAGGGACACTTGCTGGACAAACAAATGTGACTGAGACTAAGCAAACTCTTTATGCCATTTATCATAGCAGTTTTTGTCTGATAGGAATGGGTCTGGGGCCAGATCTGTCCAGCTAGAGGCTAACCTGGAATTAGAGGAGAGATTAGGAAAAATGATCATTTGTTTTTCATCTTATTTTTAAGCTTCTTTTTAGGGGGAGATTACACGGACCATAAACGCTGCACCAAAAAGTTTTCTGTAACTAGATTTTCCCCATCCTAGCCTCCTAGCAGCACAGACCAGCTAGCGTAAGGAGGGGAGCGCTACCTGGCTCACATTTCCTTTCTTGGAAATGTGTTTAAAAATCAGAGTGGGTTGGTAGGTGTTAGCAAAAGGGAAGGTTATGCTTTGACACCCATGGTGTGCCCTATCCCAGCCAGTCTTTCCATGGTGCTCACAGTTCATTCATTCATTCAATCATATTTATTGAGCACTTACTGTGTGCAGAGCACTGTACTAAGCGCTTGGGAAGTATAAGTTGGCAACATATAGAGACGGTCCCTACCCAACAGCGGGCTGTCTAGAAGGGGGATGCAGTTCTGCCAGAATGTCATAAAAAGCTATTAAATACTCAACTTTGACTAACAAAATGTGCTGGGAAACTGGAGCATAAACTAACAAATGTATATCTCATCTGGGAAATACATATTTTCCTCCCTGTGGGTTTTGTTGCTTAGTTTCACCAGAAGCTGCCTGCAGCTTCACACTCTTTGTTTACAATAGAAAATGTAGGCCTGGGCTAGGTTTGCAGGCAGCATTCTACGCCATTCGTACACATTTGGGTTTTCCTAGCAGGTAATAATAACATGTTCAGCGGTTCCTTGGGCCTAAAACTTAAGCGTTTCCTTGTGTTCGGCTGAGTTGGAGTTGGAGGGATTGTCCTGTCTTGAAAATGGGATTTTTCACGATATTCTCGCTCTCTCTGCTTAACCGAGTTGTACTGTGGTTGCACTATTAGAATGTACATTTGGTTCTACAGCAAATTGTCTAATTCAGTAGGGATTGGGGGGTTATCAACGTCAGTGACTAGTGATAGGTGATGACTGCATGAATCCTCTGGGAATAAGAGAGGAGCAGTCAGAGACACACTGGAATGAAACCCAATTTGGGTGAATTTCTGTGGAATTGCTCCACTTAGAAGCGATGCTGGGTTTAGCTCGAGGGAAAATGTCAGTGAAACAGAATGTTTTTTTAGGATTCCTGTCTCTGTAACCATTTTAGCTGATTGACGTTGGCTCAGTCAGAGTGACAGTTGTTCACTCTATCATTACTGTTGTGTGCTGATTGGCTTTGATTATGGAATTCAACAAATCATGTCCCGGGGAGAATGTGCGGGAATTCAATGAGACTCGGAGGTGAGATTCCTGATCTCCCAGCCTTGATCCCCCTGGAATGGAGAGGCAGAGCTGGTTGAAATCTGAACTGCAGTCCTTGTGTCTAATGCAAGTGACACTTTGGTCCAGGAACTTGACCTCAAGTGACTCAATTCTGTTATTTTTTCTTAGTCTGCAGGCTCGCCTATGAAATTACTTGTCAGCCTTTCTGCTTCTTTACTGGATCCATGTGCTGTCCCTACACACTGAATTTGGATGGCTTTTCAGTATTTACTACAGATTATCAGGATAAGTCTGGTGGGAGGTCTTCCAAGGAGAGCTAAAATGGCATTTACACATTGATAGTCAACTAGAGGCTCTGTAGTCCTTAACCCTTCAAATTTGTCTCCAAAATCCCCAATCAGTCAATCAAATGCTGTGCTAAGCACTTGAGAGAGTACAATTCTGTTGGTAACACACCAATACAATCCACTTGGGCCCGAAGGTAAAAGTACTGAAGATCATGTCATCAGAATGCAATTTTAATTAGCCATGAAAATCTGCTGAATCTACCAATCATATTTATGGAGCACTTACTGTGCGCAGAGTACTATACTAAACGCTTGGGAGAGTACAATACAACAATATAACAAAACTGGGAGACTCGTTCCTTGCCCACAATGAACTGTCATTCTAGAAGGAGAGACAGACATTAATAGGAGATACAATAGCAGTAAATACCTCAGTAAACACTATGATTGATTGATTGACTCCATCAGTTTTTCTCCTGGAGGGAAGACAGTGTTTTTAGCTGGTGATAATTCCATCTAGGAATGGTAATTAAAATAACACAGGGAAGCTCGTTCACTTGGTTCTTCTAGTCGAGAAGCAGCACGGCTCAGTGGAAACAGCACGGGCTTGGGAGTCAGAGGTCATGGGTTCTAATTCCGACTCCACCACTTGTCAGCTGTGTGACTTTGGGCAAGTCACTTAACTTCTCTGTGCCTCAGTTACCTCACCTGTAAAATGGGGATTGAGACTGTGAGACCCTTGTGGGACAACCTGATTACCTTGTATCCCACCCCCAGCTCTTGGAACAGTGCTTGGCACATAATAAGTGCTTGGCACAAAGTAAGTGCTTAACAAATACCACTATTATTATTATTTTTAGTCCACATTTTTCCTCCCTGAAGTATTCAAGTTTGACAATCTTAGGAAGGGTCCATTTGAATAAATTCTGTAACACCTATTTTTAACTCAGGCTGTTTTTCCCCACTAGGAAAGCACTGAACCAATATTTTAGTGTCTCTGAGGATGTAGAAAGAGAAAACCAAACACGGAGAGGGACATAAATGTCAACAATCACATTAGTAGAGCAAACATCTTGGCTAGAAAAAGATAATTGGAGGAAGGAGGTTTGTTTTTTTAAGAATCAATAATAATAAATGTGGTATTAAGCGCTGGGGCAGATACAGATAATCAGGTTGGGAAAACTCCTTTTGTCACAGGGGCTCACAGGAAGTAAGAGGCAGAACAGGTATTTAATCATAGTTTTACAGATGAGGAAACTGAGGCTCAAAGATGGTGACTTACCCAAAATCACACAGCAGGTAAGTGGTGGAGCTGACACTAGGACCCAAGTTCTCTGACTCCAAGGCCTGAGTTCTTCTCTTGACTTGCTGCAGGAAATATGGGGAGAGTCCAGTAGGGTGGAGGAGGGGTGGGGTATGGGAGAGGATCCGGGAAGATTTTAGGGAGAACACGCCTGATGTTTCAATTTTGTTGATAAAGTGTGTGACCAGGTCAGTAGGTGAAAGCAATGGTAGGAGAGGGGAGACAGAAAGTTAAAGGATGGAATTAAATGCCTCATTCTTGTTAGTCACGTGTGTGCCGTGTCATGGAGGACAATGGCAAGACACTTAACTTCTTGGTGCCTCAGTTTCCTCATCTGTGAACTCCATTTGTAACAGGGACTGTGTAAGAACTGATTATATAATTTTACCCCAGGGCTTTGCAGATAGTGAGCCCTTAAAAATACTGTTATTATTATTGGCCAAGTGGCAGTAGCTTAGTATTGATGCTATGCCACAGTGCCGTGATCCTAGAGAACCCAGGCCTCCAGATTATTAGAGCAAAACTTTCTCCACTGGAGTAATGTCAGGTCTACCTGTTTACATCAGGTGAAGGCTCACTTCTTCGCAACTCCCTCCTTATTTTAGACTGTGAGCCCACTGTTGGGTAGGGACTGTCTCTATATATTGCCAATTTGTACTTCCCAAGCGCTTAGTACAGTACTCTGCACACAGTAAGTGCTCAATAAATATGATTGATGATGATGATGATTCAACACTTACGATGCCGCAGATTATTCCTCTTCTAAGAAAACCTGTTGCCAGGGAGTCTAGATGAAGCCTCTGTTTCTGTCCATGGCTGTCAAATATTTAACATTTTTAAATGGGATGTTCAAGAAGCTTGCACATGAGGTTCTTTCAGAAAAATGAAAAAAAAATTAATCTGAAAAAATTGATCAATGAGCTTGAGTCCCCTAAGAGATAGCTAGATGTACTAGATGGGATATATTAGTTTCATCTATTATATGTGATGAAACTGTATGTATTAGCTCTATCATATAATACATGAGATGCAGCAAGGCCTAGTAGAAAGAGTGTGGGCCTAAGAGTCAGAGAACAAGGGCTTTACTCCCAGCTCTTCCACTTGTATGCTGTACAACCTTGGGCCAGTCACCTAACTTCTCTGTGCTTCAGTTATCTCAACTGTAGAATGGGGATTAAGACTGTAAGGCCCTTGAGGGACATGGACTGTGTCCAATCTAATTATATTCTAACTACTTAGCTCAGTACAGTGCCTGGCACAGAGCAAGTGTTTAAAAAATACCATTGAAAACAGACAAAAAAATAGATTCCTATTTTACAGATGGGTAATCTGTGCTTGTTCTGCCTTAGGGCATTGCTGAACAATCAGACGAAGTTTTCAAAACTCTCTATCATGCCCAGTTTACGTATGGAAAATGTGAGCCACGTTTCTAGGAATAAAATTCAGATCTTCAGACCCTAGGTGGGTACTCTTTCTTCCAGACTATTGTACATTGCTGTTCATTCTCTGTTAATTTTTCTTTTTCTACTAAAATGATATTGTGAACCATCTCCCGCAGCTAATACTAAATAACTCAAGAGAAACTTGCATCTCTCATTCAAGAGAATCCTATTTTGAACCACACCTCCTCAATAAATTGAGTACAGGATTCTGAAACGATGAAGATTTTCCTAAAAATGCCACTTTTCTGTGATGTGGCCCCCCAAGCCCCAAATCACAGCCCTGTACATAGCAGGTGCCTGATAATAGTGATGATACTGCCAATATGGATACTTTGGACTTATTCCTAATCCCCAAAAGCAAATTTATACATGGGCCCAGTTTCTTGGATGGGGAGTAGAAAGTTTTGCAACTATATAGAAATGGTCAGGACTTTATTCCCTGCCCAATAAAAGATGGCTTTGAGGTATTAATGTTTTCTCTTGGCATACGTAGGGGATTCTTGTAGATTATTTATTCGTAACAATTTAGTAACTCTATGTGAAGAGGCAGATAACCAGTTATCTGGGTGGCTGACACACATCACATTTGGTGCAATGCAGCATTTTGCCATCAGCACCCCTAGGTTTTCATCTAAGCAAGATTTCCCTTTGCAAAATTCACAATGAAAATCATTGTCCTCCAGTTTCACGCTCTAATTGGTGTGCAGTTTCTCAGTATACATTTTCACAGGGATACTTGTCTGAGACAAGGAAACACATCTGTGGGAGCCATGAAATAGCTTAGGAAGGAAAAGCTAAAAGGTATTTTCATACCCGCCCCTCCCCAAAACCCCAGGCCAGCTGAACAGCAGTGGCAATTTATCAGAACATGTGATGAAGAGACAACCATAATTCCTTTTATGTAGAAGGAAAGGACTGAAGAGGCCTTTATGGCCTACATATTTTACATGAAGATGAGAAGTGCTTATGAAACTAGGGCCAGGAAGTTGGCTAATTTCAGTTCTATGCATTCTGAGGACACCACGAAGAATGTTTTATACCATAGTTGCTTTCATGTCTTCCTAATGCTGCTGAGCAGAGTTTCCATGGCATACTAATTAAGAATGTTGTCTACTCTGGAGTGTTCTGGTTTAGCCCTGTAAACAAGGGAAATTTGCTCCCTTTCTCTGAATCTTCATCTTTTGCCCCCTGCCCATTTTTCCATCCACACCTTAAGGAGACCATCTCTAGACTGAACAACTTTAACTCAGGTCCTTGACATGGTAGCTACTGGGCTTGATCCTATGGTGAGTCAGAATATCAAGGAAATCTTAGTACTTGGTTTTCCAAAATGGAGTTCCTTAACAGTTTAGGTAGACCACCCAACTTGTCTCATCTCAAGGTGAGAGGAGAAACTTCTATCTACAAGTTCGAGGGGGCACCTCAAATTGATTCAAGTGATGAATGGGTCCATGAGGAGCAAACCATTGGTATTGGTGATTTCGGGTACTAGAAGAAACCATTTCATAAGCAGCATCCTGATGTCCCAAAAGGGATCTGCTAGTACCTAGGAATTTTTTCGGTCAGGCCCAAACTGACTCAACGTGCTCAACTTCAGAGTGCACAGATCGAGAAATAGTCTCAAGATCCTCATTGTCATATTAAGAGTATCTAGGCTGGCATAACCATACTGTGATAGTGAACGGATAATAATAACAGAAGTGTCTCGCACCTGTCTTCTAAAGAGATCAAAGCCCTTCCAGATATGCTGGGTTCTAGTCTGTCCTCAGGCCTAGCAGTATGCTGGATAAGTGCCATCTTGGGCATGGCAGAGTAAGACTCTTCAGTAGGCTCTTGTTATAGCCAGTTTGCACCTTTCTGTTCTGAAAGGGAGCAAGGTCAAGTTTTCCATCTGGTTTTAGCAGAAAATACCCCAATAGCCTCAGTTGTACTCTGACTGCCTTTTCCACTGTTGCCTGGCAGTGGAGCTGCTGTGGAGTGAATCATTACAGCTACACTACCAACAAGTCTGTCCAAAGTGGTCCTCTATGCTTAGGAGGTCGCATTCCCTTTCTGGCCTGGTGGTCCAGTTTATTGCAGGGTTCAGCGGCACCATCTTGTAGGACAGACAAAGTGGGTGTGAGAGAAGCAATCTTTATTCTGACCATCTATTTTAATTCATGTAACAACACTTTTAAGATGCTGTAGCAGCCCGTTCCCCTTACCTATTGGAAGAGAGTGGGGCCTAATGTTTAAATCATATTCATAACCTTCTTTTGGGTATCATTATAGTCCTGGTTTTACAAAAGGGATAACTGAGGAATGAGCAATAACTGGGAGAAACTCGGTCATTGGTGGAGCAGGCAGCAAAGCTCAGGTCTCCTGACCCTCAACCAAGTGCACCGTCCATGTGATCTCTTCTAAAAGACTTCTACTTTTCTGAAATCATTTAGGATACTGGAAATAATGGCAGCCTATTTGTGGTTTTGACATTGGTTACAGGAATTGTTCGGCCCTAATCTATGTCCTTGAATGTCTGTCTCCCTTTCTAGACTGTCATTTTGTTGTGGTCAGGGAATGTGTCTACCAACTCCACTGTATTATACTATCCTAAGTGTTTAGTTCAATGCTCTGCTCACAGAAAACACTCAATAAATACCTTTGCTGATGATGATAAAAAATATCCCCATCTTCCTTTGCACATATTAGGGAATCAACCTGCAGTCAAAGAAATAGATGCTTCTTTCCTATCAAACTTTTAATAATTGCAGCTAATAATTGGAGAAAATGCATAAAGTAACATCTCTGAAGAGAAACTTTAAGTGGCATCTTGAAATATTTACTTTTCTCCCTGTACATAAGGGCTTGAAATTAGCTTTCATTCTCCTCTATGCATTGCTGATGCTGTGATTAAACAAAGGGGTATAAAGAAGTCTGGCCAGAGGATTGTTTAAATGTACATTCTGATCTCAGGTAAAGGCCCATGGAAACATGACTGTGATGTAATACAGAATGTTAAAAAGCTGAACGTTCATTGTGTGTAAAAGCCCCTAGAAGTAAAGAATACAGAGAAAAATGGTTTGGGAGGGAAGAGCTGAGAAAGAAGATGAGAAATGGGAGTGGAAAGACGTGAAAACCGAATGAATGGGAAAGTTCAGGAGTGAAAAGGTGAGACAAATAAGTGAAATAGCATGATTCAAGTTGTATGTAGACTGATAAAAGGAAAGTAGAATAAAAAATAACTACTTAGAAGGAAAAACACTGGCTAAATCTAAAGCATACCCAGTCCTCCTAAAACAGAAGGGCGGCATTCTTGCAAAACCCTCCATTAAAGAAAACTTGTGTTGTTCTCCGACTCCCCACACATGCAGACATGCACATACAAATAGATACCAACTGCTGCTTCTGACCACCATCTCCCTGCCAACTTTCAAAGCCACATCTCCTTCAAGAGGCTTTCCCTGATTAAGCCTTCTTTTCCTCCACTCCCTCTCCCTCCTGAGGTGCCTCTGCATCCTTAAAGCACTTGATAGTCACTCCTCTCACAAGCCCACAGCACTTATGTACATATCAATAACTTATGTGTTTCTTTTGCCACAGCAATTATGTGCATATCAATAACTTATGTGTTTCTTTTGATGACTGTCTCCCCCTCTAGACTGTGAGATCCTTGTGGGCAGGAAACATGTCTACCAGATCTCTTATATTGTACTCTCTCAGGTGTTGGTGTACCAACACATTGGTGCACACAGTAAGCACTCAATAAATACTACTGATTTATGGATTAATTGATATGGCACCCTGTGATAATAATTATAGTAATAATAATAATAATGGCACTTATTAAGCACTTACTATGTGCAGAGCACTGTTCTAAGCACTGGGGAGGTTACAAGGTGATCAGGTTGTCCCTCGGGGGGCTCACAGGCTTAATCCCCGTTTTACAGATGAGGGAACCGAGGCACAGAGAAGTTAAGTGACTTGCCCAAAGTCACACAGCTGACAAACGGCAGAGCCAGGATTTGAACCCATGACCTCTGACTCCAAAGCCTGTGCTCTTTTCCAGTGAACCACGCTGCTTCTATAGTACTTGTTCAAGCACTTTGTGCCAACCTGTTCTAAGCACTGGGGTACATACCAGTTAAATTGGACTGAGCCCCCTTTTTCCTCTCCTCCTCCCCTTCACCCCCCCCAAAACCCTACCTCCTTCCTCTCCCCACAGCACTTGTATATATTTGTACATATTTATTACTCCATTTATTTTACTTGTACATATTTACTACTCTAATTAACGATGTGCATATAGCTATAATTCTATTTATTCTGACGGTTTTGCCACCTGTCTCCATGTTTTGTTTTGTTGTCTGTCTCCCCCTTCTAGACTGTGAGCCCATTGTTGGGTAGGGACCGTCTCTATATGTTGCCCACTTGTACTTCCCAAGCACTTAGTACAGTGCTCTGCACACAGTAAGCACTCAATAAATACAATTGAATGAATGAATGAATGAACGGACACAAGTCCCTGTCCCACATGGAGCTCACAGTCATAATCCCCATTTTACAGATGAGGCAAATGAGGCACAAAGAACTGAAGCGACTTGCCCAAGGTCACATAGCGGACAAGTGGTGGAGTCAGGATTAGAACCCAAGTCCTTCTGTATACAAACAGACTTGCATTTTCAAAAGTGTTTCATAATTCCCAAACCCCTGTTCTAGCCAAAATGATTAGCAAAAATGCATGTAATATCAGAACTGAGGGCATGTATTTTGCCTTACTCTCTTAGTGGATAGAGCATGGGCCTGGGAATCGAAAAGACCTGAGTTCTAATTCCAGCTCTGCTAATGTCAGCTGTGTGACCTTGGAAAATCAGTTAACTTCTCTATGCCCCAGTTACCTCATCTGTAAAATGTGTCTTTTATCTATCCCAGCCTGGCACATAGTAAGTGTTTAACAAATAACATAAAAAACAAAACAACCCCACCCGCCGCCCACCAAATGGAGATCATTCCTAACTTCATGTTTGAAAGCAAAATACCTCTTGCTAAAATGTCCAATTGCCTGGCACTGAGTGAATTATGTGTTTTTTGTTGAAGTTTTATGAATCTGTACTGAAAGAAATGATGGTGGAAACTGGAAATAGTGACTATAGCATCACTTTTAGCTGATCATGCCAATTAGCTAACAACAATCAAGAGCAGACCAACTTTTCGAGAAAAAGTTTTGAGAAGATCCTTGCACGAAGGACCAAAATGGAAAAATTGACTACTAATAGTAGTATTAGTAATACTATTTATTGAGCATTTACAGTGTGCAGAGCACTGTACTAGATTCTGCAAAAGAATACAAAGGTAGGAATTAAACATAGATTCTGTCACTTGAGGGGCTCAAAATTTATGAAAATAAGTGGGGGAGAGAACTGGAGATCAAATAATTGATCAATGGCATTTATCCAGTGCTTACTTTGTGCAGAGTAGTATATTGATCAGGTTGATCACTCTCTCCACCTTCAAAGCCTTATTAAAATCACATCTCCTCCAAGAGGCCTTCCTCAACTAAGCTCTTATTTACTCTTCTCCCACTCCCTTCTGTATGACTCTTAAACTTGAATTTGCATCCTTTATTTACCCCTCTCTCAGCCCCAAAGCATTTATGTATGTGGTTGTGGAAAACAGGATGGGATGGGGTCTCCTTGAGGATACAGAGGGGAGCTGATGCCCTGGGGAAGCAGCATGGCTAGCACATAGAGTCTTAAGAAGTTGAATTTTCATTGTATTTAACAATCCCTAGAAGTAAAGAATACAGAGAAAAGTGGTTTGGGTGGGAAGAGATGAGAAAGAATATGAGAGACTGGAGTGGGAGAGGCCGGGAGAAAAGGCAGTTTGCTTAGTCGCAATTGGAGAAGGATCGACTACAAAAAAGGACTATTTTTAGGTGTTGAAAATTTAATTTTCTTCTGCTCAAATCATAGTTCCCCATTTAACATCCCAGTATTTATGCATTAACAATCATACAGAAAATTTTTGCACATATCGACCTCTGTACTCTACTATTTAAGCACTTCATTTTCACTTATTCATCTTTCCATTCTCATTTTCATCTATCTGGAAACAATCTTGTGTCTTTTTTCCTAATTAAATTATAGCTCTTTGAGTACAGGGATTGTGATTTTACTTCTATTTTATTTTGCTAAATGACTAATGATAATAATAATGATAATTGTATTTGTTAAGCGCTTACTATGTTCAAAGCACTGTTCTAAGTGCTGGGAAGGTTACAAGGTGATCAGGTTGTCCCACGAGGGGCTCACAGTTTTAATCCCCATTTTACAGATGAGGTACCTGAGGCACAGAGAAGTTAAGTGACTTGCCCAAAGTCACAGAGCTGACAGTTGGCAGAGCCAGGATTTGAACTCTAAAGCCTGTGCTCTTTCCACTGAGCCACACTGCTTCTCACGCTGTACTCCTAGCACAGTAGTTCTCACACAGTAGAAACTTGATAAATACTATGAACTGATTGATTGATGTTCATAGTATAGGAAGGATTATAAATTACACACTAATGTATTTGGAGGAGAATATCATCTATGTATAGTTTCTTAGAAGTAGGTGGATTTAATAGTCTTGTCTTTGTAACTGAAGATTTTATATGCACATGCAAGTATATATACACAGACACGCACCATATAGATACTTACACATACACACACACACATATATATATATATTGAGGTCTCAATAGACCACGAGGTTGAGTCATTGCTTTTGAGCTAACCTTTTAATTAAGTAACTTTTGCCGTGAAAACAGTGAAGTATGGCAAAGGCCCTGGACCTGAATGTTTGCTTGTTTTTTTTGTGTTTTTATAGAATTTGCTATGTGCTTACTATGGCCAGACACTATATTAAGCACTGGAGTAGATACAAGGTTGGACACAGTCCATGTCCCATGTGGGGCTCACATTCTTAATCCCCATTTTACAGATAGGTTGCCATCTACAACGAATGAAGAACTGAATGTTTTAAGTATCTGCAAATATGAAATACTGATAAAGCTTTCCAGAATCTCAGAGGTGTCACCATAAGCTTTCTGTGGGACCTCCTCACTGATCCTCCTGTTACCAGACTCTTCTTTTTCCATAAAAAAATAATAATAATAATTGTCTATTTGTAAAGTGCTTGCTAACAACCACCATACTAAGCACTGGAGTAGGTACAAGATAAGCAAGTCCCACAGTGGGCCTCATAGTCTAAGTAGGAGACAGAACAGGTATTGACTCCCCATTTTGCCAATGAGGGAACTGAGGCAGAGAGAAGTTAAGTAACTTGCCCAAGTCCACACAGCAAGTGTGTGGCAGAGCCGGAATTAGAGCCCAGGTCCTTTGGTTCCCAGGCCACATTGCTTTTCCAGTCCATAACTCAGCCCTATAGATAATAAAATATGACCAGACAGTAAAAGACAAGCTTTAGCAAGCCACTATGTAGAGATGAGCTTGGGTCACGCATTAGTCCTATCTACCATCCTAACAGAAACTGGTAAAAATGTAATTGTAAGTATGATCATTTACCAATCCCAAAGGGCAGCCATGCCTACAGACATATAGATTTCGGCTGTCCCTATTTAGATCACTATTTCACAAATGGATCCTCTAAACTATGCTTTGCATCTTCCCTGATAATCAAACCGGTCATACTACACCTAACATTGTCACGGCAGGTTAGGGGTGAGTGTTTGTTTATTTTTTAATAGTTAAAATAGGATAGAGCGACAGGTGTATAGTTGAATATCCAGGAACTGATTCTTAAGTGTCAGATTTCCCCCAGTCAGTGACATTGAGTCTGACTGTGAAGGGGCCAGCTAGCTGCATGCTGGTTTTCCCTTTCAGGTGTTAAATGCAAACTTGGATGCTGTGCCCTTTTTATATAAAGTCTCTGCTACAGCTATTCACTGTTTAAATTTAATTAATAATTACAAGTGGAAAATTTAGAAGACATGTTACCTACCTAGTAAGGTCTGTCTGGTTAAAACAACTTTTTCTTCTGGTTTCTGGAAACTCCCTAAATCAATGAAACGGGCGTATGGCATTTCAAATAAATAAGTGATGGGCTTAGGGAATTTTAAAGTTTCTAATTGGGCTGACGACAGTCTTTCCTGTCACTGTTGACAACGTCACCATCCTCCCTGTCTCTCAAACCCTTAAACTTGGCATTATCCTCAACTCATCTCTCTCATTCAACCCGCATATTCAGTCAGTCACCAAATCCTCTTAGTTCTACCTTTTTAACATCTCTCGAATCTGCCCCTTCCTCTCTATCCAAACTGTTAATGTACTGGTCCAAGCACTAATCACATCACACCTCAACTACTATCTGTCTTCTCGCTGATCTCTCTGCCTCCAGTCTTCCCCCACTCCAGTCCATACTTCACAAAGGCATCCAGGATCATTGTTTTTTTTTTTAAGAAATCATTTTGTGCACATCTCTCCACTCCCCCAAATCACCCAATGGTTGACCCCTCCCCCCCCCCCCCCCATCTCTATCAAACACAAACTCCTCACCATTGGCTTTAAGGGATTCAATCTGCTCTCTCCTTCCTGCTTACCCTCATTCCTCTCCCATTATCCTATCTAGCCTATACAGTCTGCTCCTCTAACACCAACTTACTGTGCCTCAAACACATCACTCTTGCCATTGACACTTTCCTCATGCCCTTCATCCTGCCTGAAACTCCCTCCCCCTTTGTAGCTGAGAGATCACTACCCATCTAAAAGCCATATTAGAGAAAAACCTTCTCCAGAAGCCTTCTTCAACCAATACCTCATCTCTTAAATCTAGACTCCCTCCCTTCTGCATTATCTATGCCCATACACCCATATCCCTTAAACACTTTGATACTCATCACTTCCCCACAGCACTTAAGTACCTAACCTTGTATTTGGTTGCCTTTCTTATCTGTAATTTATGTTACTGACTGTCCCTCCACCTAGACTGTAAACTGATTGAGGGCAGAGATCATGGCTGCTTACTCTAATGTACTCTCCCAAGTGCTCAGTTCAGTGCTTTGCACAAAGTAAACGCGCAATCGATACCACTGACTGAACAGATTGAACTGATTACTTGTGTATAAAATAAGGGGATCAGCTCAGGTTAAGATTTTGGAGGCCCAGGTTGGAGGAAGTCAGTGGGGCCTCCTGACAAAAAAGAAGCAGTATGGCATAACGTAAAGAGCACAGGGCTGGGAGTCAAAAGGTCATGGGTTCTAATCCCAGCTCTGCCACTGGTCTGCTGTGTGACCTTGGGGAAGTCACTTCACTTCTCTGTGCCTCAGTTCCCTCATCTGTAAAATGGAGATTGAGACTGTGAGCCTCACATGGGACTGTGTCCACCTGATTTGCTTGTATCTACCCAGCACTTAGTAAAGTGCCTGACACATAGTAAGTGCTAAACAAATGCCATTAGTATTGTTGTTGTTATTATTAGTAGTAGTAAGAGTCTTCCCTTCTTTTCACCCTGGAGTTCAAGGCCAAGGTTATGATGCAGTAGGAGTGGAGGTGGCAAAGGGGGAGGAATGATGAGGGAGGAAAAGAGGGTGAAATTATAGATCAAGGACAGAGCCAATAAGGAAGGAGGAACAGAGATGAAATGGAGGAAGGGGAAAAAGAGAAAGAGAGAGAAAGGGGAGAATGAGAGAAGAAAAAAAGAAATAGGAAAGTGAGAGTGGGTTAGAAGGAAGGTAGGCAGGGAATCTGTCTCTCAAATCTGTTATACTGTACTCTGTCAAGTGCTTAGTATTTTGCTCTGCACTACAGGAGTGTCTTCTCCATTGCTACTGTTTCTGCCTAGTGGCTCTGGCAGAAAGACATACAGAACTCCTCATCTTCCCACCCAAACCCCATCCTCTGTTTCCAAGATCACTTTTCTGAAAAATCTTCACTCAATCTCCATTCATCCCACATCTCCTCCCTCTTCAAGAACCCCCAGTGGTTCCCCATCCACCTCCACATCAAACAGAAATTCCTTACCACAGGCTTTAAAGCACTCAATCAGATAACCCCTTACTACCTCACCTCATTGATTTCCCACTACAATCCGGCCTGCAAGTTTCATTCCAATCTCATCTATCTCATTGCCAGCCCCTTGCCCACATCCTCCCTCTGGCCTTCCATTTCCCTTCATATATAACGGGTCACTGCTCTCCCCAGCTCCAGAGTAATCCTAAAATCACAACTTCCCCTAGAGGCTTTCCTCAACTAAATCCTGATCTCACCTACACCTTTTTCCTTTGGGTCACCTGGGTCTGTACCCTTTAAACACTTGATATTCACCCCACCCTCAGCCCCACAGCACTCATGTGTATCTCCGTAATTTATTTTTATGTCTGTCTCCTGCTCTTGCCTATAAGTTCCTTGAGGAAAGTTTGGATAGAGAGGAAGGCACCTCCTCCAGGAGGCCTTCCCAGACTGAGCCCCTTCTTTTCTCTCCCCCTCGTCCCCCTCTCCATCCCCCCGTCTTACCTCCTTCCCTTCCCCACAGCACCTGTATACATGTATATATGGTTGTACATATTTATTACTCTATTTATTTATTTATTTATTTATTTTACTTGTACATTTCTATCCTACTTATTTTATTTTGTTGGTATGTTTGGTTCTGTTCTCTGTCTCCCCCTTTTAGACTGTGAGCCCACTGTTGGGTAGGGACTGTCTCTATGTGATGCCAATTTGTACTTCCCAAGCGCTTAGTACAGTGCTCCGCACATAGTAAGCGCTCAATAAATACGATTGATTGATTGATTGATTGATTGATTTGAGAGCTGCTGTAAAGGTAGAACTAAGAGGATTTCGGGACCGACTGAATAGGTGGGTCGAATGAGAGAGATGAGTTGAGGATACTGCCAACATTATGAGTTTGAGAGATAGGAGGAAGATGGTGTTGTTTACCAACTTTGTTGTATTATACTCTTCCAAGTACTTAGTACAGTGTTCTGCACCCAGGAAGCATTCAGTAAATACCAGAGAATGATTGATTAGGGTGTTTGGTTTTGTTTTTAATGGTATTTGCGAAACACTCACTCTGTGCCAGGCACTGTACTAAGTGCTGGGATAAATGTAAGATAATTAGGTTGGACACAGTTCATGTTCTACATGGGGCGCACAATCAATCCCCATTTTACAGTGAGGTAACTGAGGCACAGAGAAGTAAAGTGACTTGTCCAAGGTCACACAGCAGACAAGTGGTGGAGCAGGGATTAGAACCCAGGTCTTTCTGACTCCCGGGCCAGTGCCCTGGTCAATTTAGCATGGCTCAGTGGAAAGAGCCCGGGCTTGGGAGTCAGAGGTCATGGGTTTGAATCCCGGATCCACCACTTGTCAGCTGTGTGACCTTGGGCAAGCCACTTAACTTCTCTGTGCCTCAGTTACCTCATCTGTAAAATGGGGATTAAGACTGTGAGCCCCAAGTGGGACAACCTGATCACCTTGTATCCTCCCCAGCACTTAGAACAGTGCTTTGCACATAGTAAGCGCTTAACAAATACCACCATTTACCCGAGTCCAGCAATAATAGCAACAATTATCATATTTGCTAAGTGCTTACTAAGTGTAATGCACTATTCTTAGCATTGGGGTAGATACAGCATAATCAGGTCGGCCATGGTTCCAGTCCTACGTGGAGCTCGCAAACTAAGTAGGAGAGAGAACAGCACCACCACCTTTACCAGGCTAGTGCGTGGCAAAGTGGATAGAGCCCAGGCTTAGGAGTCAGAAGGGCACCAGTTCGAAACCCAGCTCTGCCACTTGTCTGCTATGTGGCCTTGGGCAAGTCATTTCTCTTCTCTGTATTTCAATTATCTCATTTCTAAAATGGGGATTAAGACTGAGCCCTTTGCGGGACAGGGACTGTGTCCAACCCAATTGGCTTGTATCCACCCCCGTGCTTAGTTCAGTGCCTGGCACATAGTAAGTGCTTACTAAATACCATAATTATTATTATTCATTGTGATGGCCATGGTTCTGGGTGGTCTAGCCAACCCTGGTTCTACCCACCAGATTAGTTCCAATGACTGTGGTTATCCAGGGACTCTAGACCTCAGGAACCTCAGACCCAAGAAGAAGTGTGAAACAGTGTGGCTCAGTGGAAACAGCATGGGCTTTGGAGTCAGAGGTCGTCGGTTCAAATCCCGGCTCTGCCACGTGTCAGCTGTGTGACTTTGGGCAAGTCACTTAACTTCTCTGGGCCTCTGTTACCTCATCTGTAAAATGGGGATCAAGACTGTGAGCCCCATGTGGGACAACCTGATCACCGTGTAAACTCCCCAGTGCTTAGAACAGTGTTTTGCACATAGTAAGAGCTTAATAATGCCATTATTATTATTATTATTAAAGGAAAGAGCCCTGGGAGTTAAAGGACCTAGTTTCTAATCCCTGCTCTGCAATTTCCCTGCTATATGACTTTGGGCAAGTCACTTAACCTCTCTGGAACTCAGTTTTCTCATCTTTAAAGTGGCTAATCAATACTTGTTCTCAATTGATTGATATTTATTGAGCGCTTATTGTGTGCAGAACACAGTATGTACTAAGCAATTGGAAGAGCACATTGCAATTGAGTTGGCAGAGTTGTGATTCCTATCTGGGACAGGGAAACAGGATGGCTTTGTGGGAAGAGCACAGGCCTGGGAACCAGAGGACCTGGGTTCTAATCCCAGCTCCACCACTTGTCTATGTGACCTTGGGCAAGTCATGAACTTCTCTGGGCCTCAATTACCTCATCTGTAAAATGGCAATTAAGGCTGTGAGCACAACATGGGACATGGACTGTGTCCAACCTGATTAGCTTGCATCTACTCAAGGGCTTAGTATAGTGCCTGGCACATAGTAAGCACTTAAATACCATTTGAAAAAAGAACTTAATGCAGTGCTTGGCATTTAGTGAGTGTTTAACAAACATCACAAAGTGGCTCTTGTTGCAGGAGACATTCTCCACCTCACCTGGAGCTGTAAGCCTCCCCTTCTCCACACCCACCTTCTCCTCCCCAATAGAGGGAGGGAGGGAGTTGTATACTGGAACAGCCCCTCATCTTCCTCTCTTTGTGATTCCCCTCACATCATTTGCAAAGAACCTAAAAAGGTACTACAGACCCTGATAATTTGTGATAGTCCTATTTAAATCAGAATGCCTTATCCTTAAGAGCATTTTTTTTACCCCAAAGAGAGACTCTCTTTCCTACAGACACATTTACCCAAGGTGGAAGCAGAGGAGGAAATGTGTCACCTCGTGTCAATAGGGCTCAAAGGAAACAATGCCCAGTCTTTGGAGAGGAGCTTCAGGCTCTCCCCTCTCTTCACTTCCTTGCTAAAATGCCAGCACGGTTTGCAATTAGTGCTAATTGTTTGCACGGAGACTTTGCCTGCCAGCTTAAAACTTAGCTGATCGGCTCAACTCACAGAGGCCGCTTGAACAGATGGTAATGAATGTGTAGTTTCAGTCATCTAAGAAGGGTGTGCTGAAGATGAAAAAAAAAAAAAGGATCTCTTTCTCCTCATAGCCTCTGAATTCTCAAAAAGAGATTTCCTTTATTACCAGTGCTGAGCCATTCTCACCGGAGGGATACCTGTCCTCAGCAAGCCTGTTGTACTTAAATTGGGACAATGATGCTTTGTTGCCAGTTCCCTTCTGCAATAGGCAATCATGGCTCCAGAGTGCAGCTCTCTTGAAAGAGTTTTGTTGTGTTTTCTTGATTGGATTTTTCATTGCAATCTACTGTAGAAGGAATTTGGCTACCCAGAGGCACAATTTCATCTCTAATTATTAGTGCTTTTGCGATGTTTTCCTCCAGTACCAGTTTCCTCTCTTGCTGAGCACTAGGTGGAATTCACTAACCTTCCCAAGGTGTGAAGATGGAGGTAGAGGAGCCATGGCTATACATTTCTCTTACAAAGGGATCCGTGTCTTTTTCACATCAATCCCTTAGCTTAGCTGTACCACAGAGAGGAAGCAAGGCTGATCAGAACTCTCTTCTTTTCCATTTGTTCACATGCTCTCAATCTCTATGAAAAGGAACTAGTACCTAAGAATAATAATTGTGATATTTGTTAAGCACTTGCTAGGTACCAGGCACTGTACTAAGTGCTAGGGTGGATAGAAGTAAATTGGATTGGACACAGTCCCTGTCCCACATTGGGCTCATAGTCTTAATTCCCATTTTGCAGATGAGGTAACTGAGACCTGGAGAAGGTCACACAGCAGGCAAGTGGTGGACCTGGGCATTAAGAAGAATAAAAACCCCTTCCAAAAATTTGAATCGTTTCATTCATTCATTCAGTCATATTTATTGAGAGATTACTGTGTGCAGAGCACTGTATTAAGCACTTGGGAGAGTGTAATAGAACAATAAACATAGACATTCCCTGCCTACAGTGAGCTTACAGTCTAGAGGGGGGGAAACAGACATCAGTACACATAAATAAATTACAGGTATATATAGAAGTGCTGTTGGGCTGGGAGTGGGGAAGAACAAAGGGAACAAGTCAGGGTGATGCAGAAGGGAGTTGGAGAAGAGAAAAGGAGGGGCTTAGGCTGGGAAGGTCTCTTGAAGGAGTGTGCCTTCAGTAAGGCTTTGAAGGAGGAGAAAGTAATGGTCAAATTTGAGGAGGGAGGGTGTTCCAGGCCAGATGTAGGACACAGGCTAGGGGTCAGCTGTGAGATAGGTGAGATCAAGGCACAATGAGAAGGTTAGCACTACAGGAGTGAAGTGTGTGGGCTGGATTGTAAAAGGAGAGTAGCAGATGAGGTAGGAGGGGGCAAGGTGGTAGAGTGCTTTAAAGCTAATGGTAAGGATTTTCTGTTTGGTGCAGAGATGGATGGGCAACCACTGGAGTTTGAGGAGTGGGGTGACGTGTCCTGATCATTTCTGTAGAAAAATAATCCAGGCAGCAGACCTTGTTAATTGTTCCTGACTCTCACACTCCTGACCCTTTGTTAAAAGCTGCTTACTCCTTCCCCTCCTAATCCTATGGGCTCCAGTTCTCCCCACCTTTAAAGTCCTAAAATCCTTCTTCCTCCAACCAACGTTCCCTGCCAACATTCAACATCCCAAGTCACATCAACCAATCAATCACCCCCAGCACTTATGCATTCATTTTTACCCTCAGTACTTATGTGATCGTAGAGTCAATTTATAATAATATTGATGGTATTTGTTAAGCGCTTATTATGTGCCGAGCAATGTTCAAAGCACTGGGGTAGATACAAGATTATCAGGTTGTCCCATGTGGGGTTCACAATCTTAGTCCCCATTTTACAGAGGAGGTAACAGGCACAAAGAAGTTAAGTGATTTGCCCGAAGCCACACAGCTGACAAGTGGCAGACAGGATTAGAACCCATGACCTCTGACTCCCAAGCCTATGCTCTTTCCATTAAGCTATGCCACTGATTATCCCATTTCTACTTATTCATGTGGTGCAGCATAGCTTAGTGGAAAAAACATGTTCCTGGGAGTCAGAGGATCTAGGTTCTAGTCCGAGTTCTTCAACTTGTTTGCTGTGTGACTTTGAGCAAGTCACGTAACTGAGACACAGACTGTGAGCCCCGTGTGAGACAGGGACTGTGTCCAACCTGATTAACTTGTATCTATCCCAGTGCTTAGAACAGTGCTTGACGCATAGTGCTTAACAATATAATAAGAAGAGGACGAATAACATTTTAAATTTAGCTCCCCCATGAGAATGTCTTTTGCTTTCATTCATTTGGTCATATTTATTGAGCACTTACTGTGTGTAGAGCACTGTACTAAGCACTTGGGAGGTACAATATGACAATAAACAGACACATTCCCTGCCCACAATGATCTTACAGTCTAGGGGCAAGCTTACAACATATGGGACCCAGTGGGCACTTAACAAATGTTACTACCTAATTAGCTGATTGGTTGAACACCTCACAAGTTTTAATTGGTCAGCCCTCCCGCCTTTCAGAACGAAGTCTGCAAAATGAGAATTTCCAGAAAGGATAAAATTGCAGGAATAAGATTTGAACTTTTCTTTCACTTCTCTTTGGAGAAACTCCCTTCTCCAATATGGGCCTAAATATTTAAACAGCCAAACTCTGCCAACAAACCCAAAATGCATTAGTTTTCAGGCTATCTTTAGTGGAACGTAGAATTTAGCCCATTGGGCAATTATAACTTGTGCAGAGTTGGAATTTACATGTAAGGAAAGTAAATTCTTTATTAACTCAGAAATGTTTTAGCATTGGTAGTTGTACCCAGTCTTGTGGCTGCAAGATTTGGGATTCTCACAGATAGCCCCTCCAGCTTCTTGAATAGTTCCAGCAGGATCCCTTTTGTGTCAGTCAGCATTAAATGAATCGATAAGATACGGCATCATCCTCCTTTCTGACCTCCCAACCTCCTGTCTTCCCCTACTTCAGTCCCTACTTCATTTGGCTGTCCAGATTATCTTTCTACAAAAATGTTCTGGACGTGTCACCCCCCCTCCTCAAAAATCCCCCTGCTCAAAAAATACCAGTGATTGGTGGAGTCACTGATTGACTCAGGTTCTCCAAATATAGTGTCCACTCCATGTTTGTTGGTGACGACCACCTCCAAAGTTTTTTGATTTCCAGACTTACTTATCCAAGATCACTGAGAAGACCTCAGAGTTTCTAGTCAGGGAGGAGAGGACTCCAAATGATGGCTTTCTGGCCCATAGTTCTTTAACTCTGGTGTTCTCTTTGGTTTTCTTCCTCCCTACAATCCCTGTCCTCAAAAGGAAAAATTTACATTTCTGACAAAAGATGGGGAAAACAGGACAATTTCCACTTGGATCAAAGAAATCAGTGCCACACAAGGAGGACTCTCTCGAGCTCCAAGAGACCTTGACCACTGGAGACCATCAGCCCAGGTCTGAGGAGCTAACAAGGCTGAATGGATGGGCATCATTGGTAAAAACCTTGGCCTTGGCCTGAGTGCAGAAATGTTTAAGAAGCTCCAGACTGCTCCCAGAGCTGTGCAAATCTTGGCTCCATTCTGCCACAATTCCTGGAGGCTACCCCAGCCTTCCTGCACCTTTGTCCCTAAGCAGAGTTTGCACTTGGACTGTGACATTTGGACACTAAATATTCTCTCCACCCCAAACCCCACAACCCTCATCATATACGTATCTTTAAATTCTATCTCAAAAATTGCTTATTTATTCATATTAATGTCTGTTTCCTCCTCTAGATTGTAAGTTTGTTATGGGCAGGGGATGTGTCTGCTAATTCTGTTGTATTGTACTCTCCCAGAGGCCTATTAGTACCATGCTCTGCACATAGTAAGCACTCAATAAGCACCATCGATTGATTGATTGGACTGGAGCCATCTATAGAGTTGGCACCAGTGTGGAATCAGGAGCAACACGGCCTCATGGTTCACTGGGGCATGTCGCCATTATGTCATTGTGAAGTCACAATGCCCTGATATCATGCCCCTGCAGTCCTCAAAACTGCATGTAATTTTTACCTGTTCACAATTTGGTTGGGGTGGAGAAATGCATACCTGGTTGGTTTCTATGTTTACTGAGCTGTAATTTCTGTAGGCTCATTACCAGAGAGACTGCTGAAGAGATGTTCACCCGTGCAAACACAGAGAGCTGTAGGATCCCTTCAAACATGAACCATTTTATGTATGCAGTAGAATAAAAATTTTTCTTGGATCACAGGAGTAATATAAGAATAGAATGGGGAAGGGCCCCAGTATAATTCTGAACCTGATATATTACCAAAATTACCAATAGTGCTATGGAAAAATGAATGTCTGTACTTAAATGCCATTAAGCAGCGTGGCTCAGTGGAAAGAGCCCAGGCTTTGGAGTCAGAGGTCATGGGTTCAACTCCCGGCTCTGCCAATTGTCAGCTGGGTGACTTTGGGCAAGTCACTTCACTCCTCTGTGCCTCAGTTACCTCATCTGTAAAATGGGGATTAAGACTGTGAGCCCCCTGTGGGGAAACCTGATCACCTTGTAACCTCCCCAGCGCTTAGAACAGTGCTCCGCACATAGTAAGCGCTTAATAAATGCCATCACTATTATTATTATTATTAAACATGTTGCCAACTTGTACTTCCCAAGCACTTAGTACAGTGCTCTGCACACAGTAAGCACTCAATAAATATGATTGAATGAATTAAATGTGGCCATTTTACATAAATACTTGATCCTAAACTTAAAAAAAAGTTATCTCAACACTAATCTGGTTAGGAACATTATCTGCGGAAGCTACGTGTTCTCCAAAGGGGTAGCATAGCCTGTTGACTAAAAGTTGTTAGAAAAAAATAACAAAATAATTCAATAGCTGTACATACTGAATAAAATGGGCCAGGTTCTTTATGTAATCTGATATCAAGGGGGCAATGGGCAGGTTCATTTCTGGGTCCCCTTCTATTCTCTATATACATCCACTCCCTTGGAGAACTCATTCGCTCCCATGGCTCCAGCTATCACCTATATGCAGATGAAACCCAAATCTACATCTCCAGCCCTGATCTCGTTCCATCTCTGCAGTCTTGTATTTCCTACTGCCTTCAAGACATCTCTACTCAGATGTCCTCCCGTCATTTCAAGCTTAACATGTCCCGAACAGAACTCCTTATCTTCCCACCCAAACCTGTCCTCCCCCTGAGTTCCCCATCACTGTAGATGACACCATCATCCTTCCTGTCTCACAATCCCGTGGCCTTTGCATTTTCCTTGACTCTCCTCTCTCATTTAACCCATATGCTCAATCCATCACTAATAATGTTGGTGTTTGTTAAGCCCTTACTATGTGCAAAGCACTGTTCTATGTGTTGGGGGGGGATACAAGGTGATTACAAGGTCCTATGTGGGGCTCAAAAAGTCTTAATCCCCATTTTATAGATGAGGTAACTGAGGCACAGAGAAGTTAAGTGACTTGCCCAAAGTCACACAGCAGACAAGTAGTGGAGTCAGGATTACAACCCATGACCTCTGACTCCCAAGACCATACTCTTTCCACTGAGCCAAATCCTGATGGTCCCACCTTCACAACTTGGCTAAAATCCACCCTTTCCTCTCCATCCAAACTGCTATGTTAATACAGTCACTCATCGTATCCTGCCTGGATTACTATATCAGCCTCCTCGCTGACCTCCCTGCCTCCTGTCTCTACCCACTCCAGTCAAACCCGTGCTCTTTCCACTAAGTCCTGCTGCTTCTCTTCATGCCAGACCCAGAAGCAGTTGAGTTCAGTGGTCTCATCTATGCTGGCAGCTATGGTGGAAGAGGAGGGAGAGGAGGAAGAGGAAAGCAACCCAATGTTGCTTCAGCTTTTTCTCTCTCCTGCTTTCTAATTCCTCCCCTATTTCCCCCTTTATCCCTTCCTCAGCAGAGTGAGGCTAATGCCAGGGGTGGGAGCAGGGGATGGAGCAGGAGTGAGGGGAGTGGCAGGACTAGAACACAGTCCCCATCTCTCTCTCCTTCCCCCTGGCTCAACAGGAAGCGGTGGAAGGGAGAACTGGAGACTGAAGAGAGAAGTGGGAGGAGGGGCAGTGATAAAGGGGAGCCATAAACTTACCTGAATTTGCAGGACCACTCAGGGCTGGGGGAATTCCCCTCCATTAGGCCAACGTGAGTGCACCTGGTTGGACCCGGGAGATGTTTGTCTGGACAGAGTGGGGTGAGTCTGGGCCCCAAGGTCCCTGGGGTCTCTTTGGGATCCGAGGCAAGAGACTGGGTCTGGGCTTCCTGGGGGTTGACTCCTTCCCTGGGTAGACCCACGGTCCATTGTTGGCAGACATTCTGGAGGGGGACAGTCTGGGTTGACATGGGGGCTCACAGGGCTTACTCAAGAAGCAGGGTGACCAAGTGGCTAGAGTCAGAAGGACCTGGGTTCTAATCCCGGCTCTGCCATTTGTCTGCCGTGTGACCTTGGGTAAGTCCTTTCACTTCTCTGTGCCTCAGTTGCCTCATCTATAAAATGGGGAATAAGACTTTGAGCCCTAAGTGGGACAGGGACTGTCTCCAACCCAATTACCTTGTATCTACCCCATCGCTTAGTACAATGCCTGGCACATAGTAAATGCTTAACAAATGCGACAGTTACTATTTTTATTATAATTATTACTCTTAAGCTGTCACCACCGCTTCGACCTGCGGAGAGCTGCCCTCAAGTACAGCAGGGGGAACATTCCCTGTCCCCCACAACCACACACCATCCTGTGGGGAAACTCTCTCCCCTCCCTGCAGCTCTGGCCCGTGGCCGGGACTGCATGCATGAGGTGAGAGGGAGCTGAGGACTTCAGCCAACCTGGCTCAGAAGATCCTGGACTCAGCTGCATTAACAGGAAGGGGGAAAGAGCCCCCAGACTTGCAAGGAGAGAAGCCCCTTCATCTGTCTCCCCTCCCATGTCCCTACCCCAAAGTCCTGGACTAGAAGAAAGCCCACATTGGACAGAACCCACCAGCCTGACCCCAGGAGAAACCACATATCCAGGGACAGAAATGTCCGGAGCCCCATCAGCAAGTGCTGAGAGGTCTGTCAGTGATCAAGGGCTAATTAAATCAACAGTAACTGACACCTTGACTTGACACCTGTCTACATGTTTTGTTTTGTTGTCTGTCTCCCCCTTCTAGACTGTGAGCCCGTAGTTGGGTAGTGACCGTCTCTAGGTGTTGCCAACTTGTACTTCCCAAGTGCTTAGTACAGTGCTCTGCACACAGTAAGTGCTCAATAAATATGATTGAATGAATGAATGAATTATTATTCAGGGCTCACTCTGGACTGGACTATTCATTCAATTGTATTTATTGAGTGCTTGAGGACTCAGGGATTGAGTACTCTCCCAAGAGCTTAATACAGAATAGGTGCTCAATAAATACTGATGATGATGATGGAGATGGTGGTGGTTGTGATGTTGATGGTAGCGTTAAGTTGATGGATCAACCAATCAATCAATCATATTTACAAAGTGCTTAGTATATGCAGGGCACTGTACTAAGGGCTTGGGAGAATACAGCTGTGTTGGTAGACACATTCCCTGGCCACACGATAATGGCAACCATGAAGACAGTGATGTAACTTTCTTATTCCCAGGGTAAAAAGTTTCTGCATTGCTAGAGAGGTGTAGAGACCCTTTCTAGAGCTGATTCCAAATCAGGACACATAGCTTAGGGTCCTTTATAATTTATTGGATCGGAGGAACCAGAGTCTATGACTTTGGGTCTGTAAAAAATTTATTGGACTGGAAGAACCAGGATCTTGGCTTTGGCCCTTGAGAATTTGTGGAACCAGAGGAAACCCTATGGAAACAAGAAGGCCTAGTGGATAGACTGAGGGCTAAGAGTTAGAAGACTTGGGTTCTAATCCTGACTCTAACGCTTGTCTGCTGTGTGATCCCGTCTTCTATTTATTTATTTATCTTACTTGTACATATCTATTCTATTTATTTTATTTTGTTAGTATGTTTGGTTTTGTTCTCTGTCTCCCCCTTTTAGACTGTGAGCCCACTGTTGGGTAGGGACTGTCTCTATATGTTGCCAATTTGTACTTCCCAAGCGCTTAGTACAGTGCTCTGCACATAGTAAGCGCTCAATAAATACGACTGATGATGATGATGATGATGATCTTCAGCAAGTCTCTGGACTTCTCAGGGTAACAGTTACCTCAACTGTAAAATGGGAGTGAAGAATGTGAGCCCTGTGTGAGACAGGGATTGTGTCGCACCTGGTTATCTTGTTTCTAGCCCAGTGCCTGCCACATAGTAAGCACTTAAGTACCATTAAAAACAAACAAAAACAGCCTTTCCAATCCAGAAGAGTAAAGTGGCTCATACTAGAAAGATGGTTCCTGTTCTAGGCCTTTATAAACTAAAATAAAAGTCCTGAAGAACCTAAAGAGCTCTTTTTATGTTTGGCTTTGGGGGAAAGGAAACATGACTTGATGTACTGTTCCATGGCCTTTGGCCATATATTTTTCCTATATGGCTTTTCCAGGAAGAGCCAAGTGTAGGCCAGGATAAGAGCTCACAACCCCCATGATTTGGCAAAGCAGACACCACTAAGAACCCATCTGCTTTTTCATGAAATGCCAAAGAGAAGTATATGCTCATGTTATTGGAGAAGAGGAATGATTTCAGCAGTTGACAAAACCTTTTATCTATTAAATCCATTACATTTGCTAAACTATGTCCCTCTCCTCCTTCGAAGCCCATCTAAAAAGCCTCATTCCCTGATTATCCTTCTACATTTCCGGTAACGCCAACCCCTTAGCCACTGCAACACTCTTTTGTACTTACTTATTATTGATTGATTTATCCACTTGGGCTTATGTGTATAGACTCTTAAATACTGTGTTTTCGTAAAGTTATGACTGCTTCTCCCCACCACTAGATAACAAGCTCCTTGAAGGTAAAGATCCCCTCCCCTGCCCCACTGAATCCTAGCACCTAGTAAAATACTCCTATTTTTAGCAATGTTGTCATGGCTTTGCTAAATGTCTATTCCCTCTCTCACTGAATCTCTCCCTTTCTCAAAACCCTCCATGGGCTTTTCCATCATTTTGTGTCTCAAGCCCAGAATCCTTTGGCTGGGGAGAACGATGGTGGAGATGGGGAGATAGAATCAATATCTTCCACTAATCTAACCCTTCCGAATTAGCTCTAATCCCACAGATCTGATATGCAGATCTATCTGAACGATTGAAATGAGTGGGTCACTAATCGGAAGGAATTGGGCTGAATCCAGTTAATTAGTAATATTTACTGAGTGCCTACTCTTAGACTGTGAGTTCCTCAAGGGAAGGACCATGTCAAATTCCCACTGTGAGTTCTCTTTCCATGCTAAGTGCAGTGTTCTGCATACAGTAAGTGTTTAATAAGTATTATCAATACTACTACTGTGTGGAGAACACTGTACTAAGTTCTTGGAAGCATATAATAGAACTAAAAGATATGATCCCTGCCCTCAAAGAGTTTAAAATCTGACAAGGGAAACAGAAATTTTAAAAATTTACAGAAAGAAGGAAATAATAGAGAATAAAGATATGTCCACAAGGGCTACGGAAGGGTGAGAGTATCCAAGTGCTTAACATGTTAAGCAAGTCTTGAAGTGGTGGGATCATAGGATAAGGATATGAGAAATTAATGAGGGAAGACCTCCTGGAAGAGATCAATCAATCAATCAATCGTATTTATTGAGCGCTTACTGTGTGCAGAGCACTGTACTAAGCGCTTGGGAAGTACAAGTTGGCAACATATAGAGACAGTCCCTGCCCAACAGTGGGCTCACAGTCTAAAAGGGGAGTCTAAAAGGGGAGTCTAAAAGGGGGGTGTGATCTTAGAAGGGCTTTGAAGATGGGGAGAGCAATGGTCTGCCAGACATGAAGCGGGGAGAAGTTTTAGGCAGAAGGAAGGTCATGATGAAGAAGCTGTCAGTGAGAAAGAGAATGAGGCGTAGTGAGTAGGTTGGCTTGAGAGGAACAAAGTGGGCAAACTGGGTTGTAATGAGAGAGGGGAATGAGGATAATTAATAATAATGATGATGGTATTTGTTAAGTGCTTACTACATGCCAAGCACTGTTCTAAGTAATGAGGGGGAATACAAGGTAATCAGGTTGTCCCACATGGGGCTCACAGTCTTAATCCCCATTTTACACATGAGGGAATGGAAGCTCAGAGAAGTTAAATGACTTGCCCAAAGTCACATAGCTGACAAGTGGCAGAGCTGGGATTAGAGCCCACAACCTCCGACTCCCGAGCCCGTGCCCCTTCCCTTAAGCCACACTGCTTCTCTAACTAGTGCTGATTGAGTGCCTTAAAGCTAGATGTCAGAAGTTCCAGTTTGATGTGGAGAGACCTGGGCAATCATTGGAGG
Source organism: Tachyglossus aculeatus (assembly GCF_015852505.1). Lineage (NCBI taxonomy): Eukaryota > Metazoa > Chordata > Mammalia > Monotremata > Tachyglossidae > Tachyglossus > Tachyglossus aculeatus. The sequence goes on from NC_052072.1 coordinate 51,375,348, forward strand.
CTTGTGAAGTGTGAGGGCATTCAGAGAAGGATGTTTTAGAAAAATTATCCTGGTGGCAGAGTGAAGTATGGGATGGAGAGGAAGACGTTCAGAGGCAGGAAGGTCAAGGAGGAGGCTGATGCACTAGTTTTGTTAGAATATAAGTGCCTGGAAGCAGTGTGGCTCATTGGAAAGAGCCCGGGCTTTGGAGTCAGAGGTCATGGCTTCAAATCCCGGCTCTGCCAATTAGCTGTGTGACTTTGAGCAAGTCACTTAACTTCTCTGGGCCTCAGTTCCCTCATCTGTCAAATGGGGCTGAAGACTGTGAGCCCCCCGCCCGTGGGACAAGCTGATCACCTTGTAACCTCCCCAGGGCTTAGAACAGTGCTTTGCACATAGTAAGCGCTTAATAAGTGCCATTATTAATTATTATTATTTATGGTGGTTTGGGTGAAGAGAAAGGGATGGAGTCTGAAAATGTTGTAGAAGAAGAATGGACAAGGTTTTGTGACAAACTGAACATGAGGTTTGAAAGAGAGGGAAGAGTTGAGGCTGAGAAACAGGGAAGATGGTAGTAGAAGAGAGGATTTAGGAGGGAAGATAAGGAGTTGATCTCGAGATGCTAGGGGATACTTTGACTCCCACATGGTGTTAATCAAACAATCAATCATATTCATTGAACACTTACTGTGTGCAGAGCACTGGACTAAGCTCTTTAGAGAGTATACTATAACAGAGTTGATAGACATGTTCCCTGTCTACAAGGAGTTTACAGTCTAGAGAAGCAGCATGGCATAGTGGATAGAGCACAGGGCTGGGAGTCAGAAGGTCATGGGTTCTAATCCCAGCTCTGCCACTGGTCTGCTGTGTGACCTTGGGGAAGTCACTTCACTTCTCTGTGCCTCAGTTCCATCACCTGTAATATGAGAATTGAGACGGTGAGCGCCACGTAGGACAGGGACTGCGTCCAACCTTATTTGCTTGTATGCACCCCAGTGCTTAGAACAGTCCCTGGCACATAGTAAACGCTTAATACCATAATTCTTATTAGTATTGTTATTATTAGAGGGGGAGACAGACATTAAAATAAATTACAGATATGAACATAAGTGCTCTGGGGCTGAGGGTGGGGTGAATGAAGGGTACAAATCCAACAGTGACTCTGGGTATCGTCTGGTCATTAAAAGGAGAATGGGACTGGTTCAGGCAGGGTCCTGATTCATCCTTTAGAAGAGAAGATTGAGGGGTTGCTTAATAACAGCCTTCAATAAATGAAAGACTTTCACCAAGAGGCTAGTGACCCACTGTTCTCTCTCCTTAACGAGGGTTCACATTCAAGAGACATGAAAATTTCCTGTCAGTGAGTGGTGCAGAATAATAATAATAATAATGACATTTGTTAAGCGCTTACTATGTGCCAAGCACTGTTCTAAGCGCTGGGGAGGTTACAAGGTGATCAGGTTGATCCATGGAGGGCTCACAGTCTTAATCCCCATTTTACAGATGAGGTAACTGTGGCACAGAGAAGTTGTGACTTACCCAAAGTCGTCTTGAGCACCAAAGTGGGTTCGCATGGGAAGAGTGTGGCCAAGTGGAAAGAACATAGCCCATTGGAGTCACAGGACCTGTGTTCTAATCCCATCTCTGACACTTACCTGCTGGTTGACTTTGGGCAAATCACTTAACTTTTCTGGATCTCAGTTCCCTCATCTGAAAAATGGAAATTCAATACCTGGTCTCCCTCCTGCTTAGACTTTCTTGCATTCATTCATTCATTCAATCAATTGTATTTATTGAGCACTTACTGTGTGCAGAGCACTGTACCAAGTGCTTGGGAAGTACAAATCAGCAACATATAAAGACGGTCCCTACCCAACAATGGGTTCACAATCTAAAAGGGGGAGACAGACATCAAAACAAAACAAGTAGACAGGTGTCAATACCATCAAAATAAATAGAATTATAGCTATATAAACACCATTAATAAAATGGAGTAATAAGTATGTACAAATATACACAAGTGCTGTGGGGTGGGGAGGGGGTAGGGCAGAGGGAGGGAGGGGGGCAATAGGGAGGAGAGGAAAAAGGGAGGGCTCAGTCTGAGAAGGCCTCCTGGAGGAGGTGAGCCATCAGTAGGGCTTTGGAGGGAGGAAGAGAGCTAGTTTGGCAGATGGGCAGAGGGAGGGCATTCCAGGCTAGAGGTAGGTGGGCCAGGGGTCGACGGTGAGACAGGTGAGAACAAGGCACAGTGAGGAGGTTAGCAACAGAGGAGCAGAGGGTGCGGGCTGGGCTGTAGAAGGAGAGAAGGGAGGTAAGGTAGGAGGGACCGAGGTGATGGACAGCCTTGAAGCTGAGAGTGAGGAATTTTTTGCTTGATTCGAAGGTTGATCAGCAACCACTGGAGATTTTTGAGGAGGGGAGTGACATGCCCAGAGCGTTTCTAAAGAAAGATAAATTTTTGAGGAGAGGAGTGACATGCCCACAGCGTTTCTGTAGAAAGATAATCTGGGCAGCAGAGTGCAGTATAGACTGAAGCAGGGAGAGACATGAAAATGGGAGATCAGAAAGGAGGCTGATGCAGTAATCCAGTCTGGATAGGATGAGAGACTGAACCAGCAAGGTAGCGGTTTGGATGAAGAGGAAAGGGTGAATCTTGGCGATGTTGAGGAGGTGAGACCAGCAGGTTTTGGTGACAGATTGGATATGTGCGGTGAATGAGAGAGTGGAGTCAAGGATGACACCAAGGTTATGGGCTTGTGAGACGGCCCCACGTGGGACCTGATTATCTTGTATCTACCCCAGCGCTTAGTACAGTGCTTGGCCTATAGTATGTATTTAAACAATACCACAATTATTATTATTATTATTATTATTATTATTATTATTATTATTCCTGAGGGAGGATCAGTATCTCTTTCAAGTCTTTTCATAAAGGGAAGGAGAGAGAACCATTTGAAGACAGGGTCATGGTTGACCCCTCCTTGTTCTCTTACACCAGCTTCAAAATGTGGGGGGAGGAGGAGGAGGACATTGGGCTGGTGACTTCTGAATGAATTCCTAGTGGAAAAGAACGTGGTCTTCCCTAAATTTGGTAGCACGTGCTGCTTGTCGTAGATGTTGATAAATATTAGCTATCATAATGGTGGTATGGGCTGCAGTAGCTGTCCTGTCTGAAACTGGTGGCTGCTAGGCTCACTATTCAAACCTGTTTCTAACAGGCTCAGCAAAGGGCTGTTAAAACCAACCTCTTGGTATCAGCGCTTAGAACAGCGCTTTACACATAGTAAGTGCTTAATAAATGCCATTATAGCCCACTGTTGGGTAGGTACTGTCTCTATATGTTGCCAGCTTGTACTTCCCAAGCGCTTAGTACACTGCTCTGCACACAGTAAGCACTCAATAAATACGATTGATTGATTATTATTATTATTATTGGCTCAGCCAGGATGATGCCATCCTGGTGGAATTTGGGCACGCCCCTCAGTTGTTTGCCACCTTAGCAAAAAGGGAGAGAAAAAAATGGTCATCACATCATCATTTCGTACCCTGAAGACATTTCCAATAATCGAGAGGGTCTTTGGCAGGGACGAAATGAGCTAATCTTGGCTCTTGAAACAATAAGCCTGGAAATCATTTAGCTGGTCAGGGACATACGAGGGAAAGGCTTTTTTGATGTAGAAAATTTTTGATTTAGAAACTTTAAAAATGATTCCTTCCCAAGAACTGTCACATCAGAATAAGCGGACTTTGGGTTAATGCCCATATGAGAAACTGGCCAGTGAGAACCCGTTCTCCAAAGTACAATCTGAACAGGGACCATAGACGCATGGCTATATACCTCTTGAGTCCTGACCACAGGACATTCATGTAGGTGGGTGACTCACTAATGTGGCCAGGTCACTGCCCACACGTATGTATTATTTTAGTTTCCAGGCATCACTCTCTGCTCTCTCCCTGCAGTGTACACACACACACACACACACACGCACACAGAGGTTCATGAAAAAAAAATCAGGATTTTGGAGGTGCCAAAGATGGCAGGGGTGACTACGGACAGAGGTTTGTTCAAAACTCCATCCAACCTTGTGTCATACGAAACAAACCTTGAAGCTTTATTAAAACCATTAATAGTTTGGTAACACAAGAGTTATTTTCAAGGGCACAGTCTGGCTACATTATCCAGAACGGAAAAAGTCTTCAGCAACTTGTGAGGAACCAGTTTTATGGGGATGGGTGACCAATCCTCTCGCTTTGCTTTGTCCCCATTCAAAGAGTGTCTTTAATAAACAATTTTAACCTTTACCTTGACCAGAAAATGCTAACCCTGTCCACCTCCCTGCACCCCACCACTCCCACACGCAGCCTCTTCTCTCTCTCATTGCTACCTAGCAATTTTGTGCAAATTTATTAAATCCATTTTTTTGCAAGAGTGATTAAATCCCAATTGGTAGCTCTTTCAGAGCTTTGTAATTCTCTGCAGTAGAGAGGAGTCACTTGATACACTGTGTGCTATAAGAGAGCAAGGTATGTGTTGTGTTTTCCACATGGTAAAAGGTTAGTACAGTGCTCTGCACAGAGTAAGCGCTCAATAAATACGATTGAATGAATGAGAGTCAGTATCTGACACACAGAGCTGTGTCAGAATCAGCCAGATTTAAGGAAGTCCTGCATTTTACGGGGTTTCTTCCCACACTAGCAGCAGAGCCACTCAACTGGGGAGAAAAATTGGCCAGGATAGGATCCTGTAACCATATTGCAAGCACCGTAAGGAGAGAAATCTATTAACTCTATTGTGCTCTCCCAAGTGCTTATTTAGCACAGTGCTCTGCACACAGTAAGTGCTCAATAAATACCTTTGACTGATTCCCTCTTGGGCCCAGTGCAAGGTGGGGATGGGTAAAAGAGTAGAACTACTGTAAAGACCAGTAGTTTCAACTAAATCTAGTTTGGAAGCCACCCCACAGCACCCAACTAGTGACCCAAGGGAGCTTACTCAGGGTAACCCAACATCTAGAACTAGTTTTGAATCCATCTGAAGAAAGTTACATTTTCCCAGATCAATTTTTCCCAAGGCATTTCCAAGGAAGGAAACCGGATTGGAATTCAGAGGCCCCATCTCCATGATGTCTTCATGTACCCATCCTCTTGTCCAGGACCCCTCTTTCACCAGACAATTTTCAAAATATCTTGGAGTTCCAAGTAAGCATTAGCTTTTAAAATGCCTTTCCTTCCTCTTTCAAGAAAGATCTTTCTTGTGGTATCCTTTCCAAACCCAAATAAGACCTGACATACTTTTCCTCATGAAAGGAGAGTTCCTTTAGGTTACTGTTCAGTGACAAGGATGTGTGAGCATGAGCGTTAGGGGTTGGGAATTGTGAAGTTCCTAGGAAGACACCTCCTAAAGAGACTCTATGAGTTTGCTAGAACCCATTAGAAATGGGAGAAAAAACTACATGGAATTTCTTTTCTGTGTTGAGCAAGAATTTCCACCCCCCGGAGTGTTTTGGTTTGGGATTAGGAAAGAAAAATGATCCTTCTCCATCAGTTCACCCCTTCGTAGCTTCAACCCCTGATGGCTTGGTCTCGGTTACTAGGTAAACATTTAAAACATTTATTCCTAAAGCAGTCTTCTGGACCAGAGCCTCTAGTTTTGTGCCATTATATATTTAAACCCCATTGTAGCCCTTTAATTTAGACATGTTGTGTTTCAGGGCCCTAACAAGAACCAAACCTATATTTATGGGAACTAAATATATGCCCGTCTGTTTGCAAAGCACTCATAGCATGACAAGGGGAAACTTTTAGGGATGTTAAACAATGCTGCTATGAAATATTAGCATTCTCATGAATGTTGTCAGTAGAGACTGCATAAACGGGGTTCAAGCAAAGAACAGCCAGTGAGTAAATTGAATCTCACCAAGATTAAAGTAGTGGCTAAATATTAGATTTTCTGTGGCACGTTCAATTTTGTTACAGGTTTAAGAATTTAAGGCGAGCTGTTGGTCTGGACAACATTTAGCTATTGAGGCAAATTAAATCTTCCAGGTGTCCAGACTCCTGAATTCAGACAAGAAAATGGAAAGGAGACTAAAGATGGAAAATAAAAATGAGCCCTTGAAAGGGCATATAAAGGGTTTTCCTTCCGATTACTCCTAATAATAATAATACTGATGATGATGATGGCATTTATTAAGTGCTTACTATGTGCAAAGCACTGTTCTAAGTGCTGGGGAGATTACAAGGTGATCAGGTTGTCCCTTGGGGGGGCTCACAGTCTTAATCCCCATTTTACAGCTGAAGTAACTGAGGCACAGAGAAGTTAAGTGACTTGCCCAAAGTCACACTGCTGACAGTCAGTGGAGCCGGGATTTGAACTCATGACCCCTGACTCCAAAGCCCGTGCTCTTTCCACTGAGCCCCGCTGTACTTGAAGAGCTTCAAGGATATGGGTTTTGAGTCAGAGATGGCAGCCTCTGGGGCCAGAAAGCTTTATTTGGGATCAGAGGCCTAGGATGGCTTGGGCTCTGCCAAGTTGGGGTCCCTTGGGTGCACAATGGCAGGGGATAACGAGGTAGGTGGGAATCAAGCCCTCATCTTCCCTAGGGAGTTCAGGGGCTGGATGGGCCCTGATGGACCCTAATCGATCACTGGGCCATTGGTTATCCTCACCCCTGTAAAATGGACAGGGTTGATGCAGGGCTGTTATTAAAAACAGAGACAAAATTATTGATTTCCCAGACCAATGGCCCATCAAGCTCAGAATTCTCTCTCCACCAGTGGTGATAGGAAGCCTGGAGGAAACTGTGAGATAGGGGCCTTCTGTGATATCAATTGTCATAATAATAATAATAATGGCATTTATTAAGTGCTTACTATGTGCACAGCACTGTTCTAAGATCTGGGGAGATTACAAGGTGATCAGGTTGTCCCCCGGGGGGCTCACAGTCTTAATCCCCATTTTACAGATGAGGTAACTGAGGCACAGAGAAGAGAAGTGACTTCCCCAAAGTCACACAGCTGACAGCTGATGGAGCTGGGATTTGAACCCATGACCTCTGACTCCAAAGCCCGTGCTCTTTCCACTGAGCCATGCTGCTTCTCTGAACCGTCTGTCACCCTTCGCTTTTTCCTCTAGTGAGATTTTTTTAATAGATGCATGTGCATGTCTAACAATCCTTCCACACTGTGTGTATTGGAGATTGCTCCTTTCTGCCCAGTTACATTTGCTTACTGTAGGACTTGGTACACTGTTTTCCTTTACTCCTTCTTGGCATCTTAATCTGCCCAAAGCTCAGCTCCTAGACAGTTACCCCATTTTCCATTTCTTATAATAATAATGGTATTTGTTAAACAGATACAAGACAATCAGATTGGACTCACTCATCTGCCCGACGTGAGTCTCTACTGAAGCAGCGTGGCTCAGTGGGAAAGAGCCCGGGCTTTGGAGCCAGAGGTCATGGCTTCGAATCCCGGCTCCGCCACATGTCTGCTGTGTGGCCTTGGGCAAGTCACTTCACTTCTCTGGGCCTCAGTTCCCTCATCTGTAAAATGGGGATTACGACTGTGAGCCCCACGTGGGACAACTTGATCACCTTGTATCTCCCCCCGGCGCTTAGAACAGTGCTCGGCACATGGTAAGTGCTCAACAAATGCCATCATCATTATTATTATAAGGGGGAGGGAGAACAGGTAGTGAAGCTCCATTTTACCGATGAGGAAACTGAGGCACCAAGAAGTTTAGTAAATTGCCCAAGGTTGCACAGCAGGCAAATGGCAGAGCCGGGATTAGAATCCAGGCCTTCAAGTTCTCAGGCCGGTGCTCTTTCTGCTAGTCCACACTGCTAACATTGCATTTAGCTGTTTGGCCATTATAGATCTTTGGCTCTGTGCAGGGTCTCTCAAATGTGGACTGATACATTTCTTCAGCTTTCTTCTTGCTTGTCACGGGCTTCATACCGCCTGGCTGCTTCAGCAAAGCAGTTTTGCATCATTTTCCCTGTCTTCTCAGGTTCTTGTACCTCTACCTGTTCCACCTACCTTCTACCATCTACCATCTTGTCATCTACCTGTACCAATCCTTGAATGACAACTCCTAGGCCGGGCAGTGACAATAGTTTAGGAGTTGTCAATAAATGTGTCCTAATGGCGGCAGACAGACCCTTGCCATACCCCCCAGCATGACTGCTTAATGTAATTTGAAGAGGCAGGAGCCTTCCACACATCCCCGTTTCACACCATTGTCCATGGATCAGACAGTGCTCTAACATGCTCAATCATACTGTCATTAACCCATCTCAGAATTTTAGAGGACTCCTCAGAGCAGCCAAATTTATTAAGCAATCTCCAGAGCTCTGTTTGCCGATGCCATCAGACGCACTGAAGTAATTCTTGTCATATCACACCTTCTCTGGACAGGACATGTGAGGAGAATGGATGACACAGGACACCCATACAGCTGCTCTGTGATGAAATGAAATGGGGAAATGGTAAACAAGAAAGTAAACCGTAAACGGAAGAACTGCTTTAAAGACAGGTTGAAGTTAAAGTTCCACCAATGTGACAGAGCAGCAGACAGCTGGAAGGAAATAGTAGAAGCCAGAGAAGTTTGGCCTGCAGAAATGAAAAATGTTGGAACTCAGAATGGGGGCTTCAAGAAGATCATGGCACGAAGAAGGGGAAACAAAAATGGTGCCAGACAGTGTGGGTTACTGAAGCTAAGAGTTCAGCAAGAGTCAATCTTTACAGGAAAGCAGCATGGCCTAGTGGAAAGAACAAGGGCTTAGAAGTCAGAGGACCTGGGTTCTAATCCTGACTCTGCTAGTTACCCACTATGGCACCTTGGGCAATTTGCTTAACTACTCTGTGTCTCAGTTCCCTCATCTGCAAAAACATGGATTCAATACCTATTATTCCTCCTACTTAGACTGTGGGACCTAATAATTTTGTATCTACCCCAGTGCTTGGCTCAATGCTTGGCATATAGCAAGCACTTAACGAGTACTACAATTATTATCATTACAGTGTGGAAGGAATTGTAGATTATAAACCAGCCTAACCAACCATATGATACCTACTGATTAAATCTTACCATCCAGAGTGTCATCTTCATACCTGAAAGACAATATGTGCTCTCTCTTTCTCTATTCCCCTCTCTCTTTTGATCTCTCCCTCTGTCCTTATTCGTCTCTCTCTATTTCCTCCTTCTCTTTTTCCTCTTTCTCCTCTCTCCCTTACCTTCCTCTCTCTCTCTCAACCTCTCTCTCCCTCAAAATAGATTTACCCCATGTATTTATATTTGTATTTATAATATAAATATAAACTCTTTTCAACTCTAAAGTCTTTAATAACAGGATATGTCTTAAATTTAATTTGGGTTCTTTTTGAAAATGAGTTTGTTTTGAGGGTATTTTTTTCTAAACTCAATTGTTCAATTTCATAATCCATTCACCCATGTTAAAACAGCAATCCTCACCTCTCTTGAAAGGAGGACTAGAGTATAGAGAGTATTAATGATCAAGATGGTTGTGCATGACAAAAATCCCAAAGTCCTTCAGAGTACCTGTTTACATTTTGCTTGAATCTCTCCATTTATTGTAATAGGCTCCTCATTTTCATGAAGGAAAACCACCATTTGAATTTTGAGGAGGAATGATCTCATCACTAACGACTGATGAGAGTCCTTCCTCCCCACCTCTTCCCCCTCTCCATCCCCCCCGCCTTACCTCCTTCCCTTCCCCACAGCACCTGTATATATGTATATATATTTGTACTTATTTATTACTCTATTTATTTATTTTACTTGTACATATCTATTCTATTTATTTCATTTTGTTAATATGTTTGGTTTTGTTCTCTGTCACCCCCTTCTAGACTGTGAGCCCACTGTTTGGTAGGGACCGTCTCTATATGTTGCCAACTTGTACTTCCCAAGCACTTAGTACAGTGCTCTGCACACAGTAAGCGCTCAATAAATATGATTGATTGATTGATTAATGACCGGGCAACATGCTGTTAACCTAAGTTGACTGTTGACTTTATGCCCTTCAGTGCCCTCTGCCATTACTATTATTTCTAAGACCGCAGGAGTAAATAACTTTTTCCTAGGGGGGAAAAAAGGATTTTAGCCTGTCCCAGTTCTAGAAGTCAAGAAAATATGTCCCCAAACCCAATCTCGAGAAAGAGATGTGTCAGCAATACCAGCTGCCATTAGCACTCCCACAAAGATCAAATTTGACCACTTCCCTCTTCCTGGAAAACACCATTTCACTCCCTTGAGTACATACTGCAGGTCCCACAACTGGTTTAAACCTACTCACTGCCACCATACGGGCTTAAATCATTTCTGAGTTTCACCTCCCACCAGAAATTTGACATCCCGTAAAGAATTTCTTTGTCAGGAATCACCTGCTGAGCTGGAATTGGTCACTGAATTGAATTTTCCACTGTGGAAAGCAAAAGAAACGTGGATGTAATGTTGAATGAACATTTTGGTAACTTCTTTGTTTCAAAGCCTTTGGCCACTGGGCTACTGAGAGAATCCATCCAGACAAAAGAAAAGTGAAGATTCAATATGAAATTTTCAAAGTGGTCAGGATCATGTGCTGAAGAAATGACTCACCATAAACAGCAGATACTCCAAATGAAACAGATGGGAAAAACTATCTAAAATGTGTTTTCTTGCTTAATTTAGAATAATTACTATCCACTATATTAGGGCTTCAGATTTTCGGCATCTAGTGAGATGCTTAGGGTGAGAAGGGCAACATTTTCTGGCAAATGAAGATAAAGCTGAAAAGGCCAATTTCCTGGATCATTTTCAGCACTTATCATTCTGAATCTATTACCCCCATGGGCCTGCATTTAGTCCCCAGTCCAGTAACTCTATCTATTGAAAGGAGAAAAAGAGACAGAGACAGAGGGAGAAAAAGATACAGAGAGAGAAAGAGCAAGAGAGCGAGGGACAGAGCGACTGGGAGGAGACAGAGAGAAAATAAAATAATTGGACTAGAAGGAATCTCCAGAAATCAACTGACCCATTCATTTGCCTACACCTAAATGATTCCAAACAGGTAAACAGATGATAATGATAATAATTACAGTATTTGTTAAGCACTTATTGTGTTCCAGGCACTTTACTAAGCTCTGGGGTAAATTCATAATAAGCAGACTGGACAGTCTCTGCCTCTCAAGGAACAAACAGTCTAAGCAGATGGCTGCCTATTCTTTCCTTAGATAGCTCTACAGAAAGATTTGTACAACCTTCCTCTATAATGTATTCTAAAGCCTAACCACTCTTATGAAAGTTGGAAGGTTTTTCCTGATAATAATAATAATAATAATTGTGGCATTTGTTAAGCACTTACTATATGCCAGCCACTGTACTAAGCGCTGGGGTGGATTCAAGTAAATCAGATTGGACATAGTCCCTCTCCCACATGGAGCTCACAGTCTCAATCCCCATTTCACAGATGAGGTCACTGAGGCAAAGAGAAGTAAAGTGACTTGCCCAAGGTCACACAGCAGACAACTAGCAGAGGCCTAACCTAAATCTCTACTGCAGGAATTGATTTATCCCAGTTCTACCCTCACCATGGAATTTACACGGAGTGGAGAAGGCTGACACAAGCAAGAATGTATTTGTTTGTCAGGCTTAGCCAGTACCCAGATATTAGAGCCACTTGGGCAGTAGAAATGCAGATGAAGTGATGGTCTCTTTTGACTTTCCCCTAAAACCATCTCCGATCAGATTATTATTATGGAAATTGCTAAGTGCTTAATATGTGTCAGGAGCTGTTCTAAGCACTGGATTACTTGCCAGCTGTTGTAAAGTAGGCCCCAAAGGCAATGTAGCCATGTCCTTGTGCATTACACCCAAGTTATGAAAGAACTCATACCCAGTCCACATAAGATGCAGCTTCCTAGAAAGCCAATGTTTATCTGTAAGGTTGCCAAGGCAATTCCAAGGGCTTAAATCATCATAAAAAGGTTGGGAGAAAGCTAAAACTGATCCACAGTGAGATTTTTCTAGGCCTTCTCTACATAGGAAACCACTCCATTGACAGATTCAGATGGGAAACTGATTAATTTTATGGAAATTGCTACAATACGGTGAACCAACAAACTAACACACATTTCAAGTGGGATTTAGTTTGAGTTTTACAGAGCGGGAAATTAGGTATCCCAATAGTAAAAGAATCATGGGAGCCTGCCTGAAGACTGGCAGGTCAGTGGTGTTTCCTCTATGGAAAACCACCTAGACCTCACAGTTCAGTCCTCTTCCACCCTGAAAGTTGAGGGAAATCCCAGCTTCTTTTTATTGGCAGCAGCTGCTCAACTAGCCATTTTCAAAATGGAGATAGTCAGGTGTCTGATCACCTGATTATTTGTAATCAGGATCCAGAACTCAGTTTCTCAGACTGTGGCTCATTCCTAATCTTGTTGGCGTGATTCTGTTTTTAAGGATACAAGTCGGTTAAGTAGCGTCATGGCCTAGTGGATAAAACACAGGCCTGTGAGTCAGAAGGCTCTGGGTTCTAATCCCGGCTCTGCCACTTGTCTGCTTTGTGACCCTGGGCAAGTCTCTTAACTTCTCTGTGCCTCAGCTACCTCATTTATCAATGGGGATTAAGACTGTGAGCCCCATGTGGGACAGGGACTGTGTCCAACCCTATTTGTTTGTATTCACCCCAGCACTTAGTACAGTGCCAGGCACAAAGCACTCAACAAATGCCACAATTTCCATTACTATTATTAGATTGAAGAGATTGGGATCCACTCCTATTAGATTATAAACTCCATTAGGACAGGGACCATGTCTTCTCTTTACCTCAAGCCCCCAAGCAACTGTTGGTGCTTATAAGGTCTTTGTTTATTAACTGATGTATTTTGTTTTAAAATTCCTCTGATGAAACTTCCAAAATTAGAGAAGCAGCATGGCCTAGTGGAAACTGCTCAAGCCTGGGAATCAGAGGCTAATCCCTGCTCCATCACTTGTCTGCTATGTGACCTTGGGCAAACCACTTCGCTTCTTGGTACCTAAGTTACCTCATCTGATGGGGGCTAGAACTGTGTATCCCACGTGGGACATGACCTGTGTCCAACTTGATTAGCTTTTATCTACCCTATCACTTAATGCAGTGCCTGGCACATAGTATGCTTAACAAATACCGTTAAAAAAATTCAAATGGTGTTTGAGGGCGCCCCTTTTACCCCTCTCCTTTTACTTGTTTTTCATATTATTTTAGGAATTTAAAAACTGCAGATATCACCAAAATCAATCAATCTATCTATCAAGTCCTTTTTGTGGGCAGAGCACTGTGTTATGTGCTTGGGAAAGTACAGTGCAACACAGTTAGTAGACATGTTCTCTGTTCCCAGGAAGCATAAGATTTGATATGAAATTTATCCCATGGAAAGGGTTAGGCTGAATTGCAAGCCACAGCAGAAAGTTAAGAGTGTCAGCCAAATTCTCAGAAATGGACTGAGTATTTGGTCTTACAAAAACATTCAGCTGAGGGGAGAATGTGACCAACAGCAGTTAGGCCTTGGGGGTTATACTTTTCTGTTCCTCAAAGGATCACTATGTTACTTACAGGTAACAGTATGAAGTGGAAGTTAGGTGACCCTCTGTGGATCTCTAAGGGGCCTGTATATGTTCATTCAGCCCAAATTAAAAGAAAATACAAATTACATCCCACACAATAAAATATTTACATTCCCCCTGTGATTTTATTTACACTGTGACGCTACTCTGTAATTTCTTCATGCCTTTTACCCGAAGACCTGTGATTTCCTGAAAACAGCTCCCTCATTGTCAGGACATTCCTGTGGGTAAGGGTGATTGGCAACTATCTGTCTCTGCTTTTGCAAAAGGAAAAAGTGAAGCACCCAAAGGAGAGTGATTTGCAGTGTCAGCCAGTGAGCAAATAATCATTCAGCTCTAACCACTGGATACTTCCTCTTTCTTCTATGTATTTTGAGAGCTGATTGTTTTGGGGCGGGGTTCTTGGGATATATTAATCTTGGCTATGCACATACTCCTCTACAGCTTCTGGTCACACTGTTTAAAGAGAGAGAGTCCCCAAACAAAGTCTAATGTTTTCAAAGGCACATGCAAACTAGTTGTAGTAGTAATAATATTTATATTTACAAAATGGTCACTGGGTGCAGGGCACTGTATGAAGTGCTTTGGGGGTACAAAACAGAGAAGTAGCAGAAGCAGCCCCTTACCTGTCCGCAAGGAGCTTGCTCTATCTTGGGAAGCCCTCATAAAATGTTTACAAATACAGTAATCAAAGTAAGTAATAGAATGCACCATTGAATATCACACATACAAGAGTGCTGGGGACTGGTGGAATTTAGACGCATCCATGCTGGCGATAGCATGTGGAATGCTAGGGACTAATCGGGGAAGGCTTGTTGGAGGAGGTGAGATTTTAGGAGGACTCTGAATGTGGGCTGGGCTGGAGTCTGTTGGATTTGGGGAGGGAGGGTGTTCCAGATCAGGGCAATGGCATGGTTGATGGGTTGGATATGGGAGAGCAAGGCATAGTTAGAAGATTACCTTGAAACGAATGAGAGAATGAAGAATGAGAGAGAGGAATGAAGAAACATGCTGGGGATTATTATTATTATTAATAATAATAATAATAATAATGGCATTTATTAAGCACTTACTATGTGCAAAGCACTGTTCTAAGCGCTGGGGAGGTTACAAGGTGATCAGGTTGTCCCACGGGGGGCTCACAGTCTTAATCCCCAATTTACAGATGAGGTAACTGAGGCCCAGAGAAGTTAAGTGACTTGCCTAAAGTCACACAGCTGACAACTGGCAGAGCGGGATTTGAACCCATGACCTCTGACTCCAAAGCCCATGCTTTTTCCACTGAGCCACGCGGAGTGAAGAGAGGAGAGACATATGATTAGGGGAGTCAGTGGAGCAGGAGGAGTTTTTGCTTGATGCGGAAGGACGTGGGAAATCAGTGGCCCATTTTGAGGAGTGGAGAGATTATGTGCCAAGTGAGGTTCCAGGAAGACCATCAGTGCAAGAGCAGACAGTAGAGAATGGAGTGGGAGAGGCTAGGGTCAAAGAGAATAGCAGGGAAGGTGATGCAATAATCTAGCCATGTTATGACTAGAGCAGGGTGATAGCTGTTTGGCTGGACAGGAAAGGGCAGATCTGGGAGATGTTATTAAGGAAGAACAGGCAGGATTTGGCAGGAGATCAAATGGAAGAATTGAAAGACAATGAGGAGTCCAGACAATGAAAGGTACAGACTTCTGGGATAAGGAGGACGGTGGTGTCATCCCTAGAGATGGAAAAATTTCAAGGAGGAGTGGGTTAGAGGAGTAGGTTCATGGGGAGATGAGTCGTTGGAGTTTAGGCATGTTAAGTTTAAGGTGTTGGTGGGATATCCTGGAAGAAATGTCCTGGAGGTGAGAAAATATGAAGAACTCGTTCTTATCCTGGGTCCTCCGCTTGTTGGTTATGTGACTTTGGACAAGTCACTTTGTTTCTCTGTGCCTCAGTTATAACGGGGATTAAGACTGCGAGCCCCAGGTGAGACAGGGACTGTGTTCAACCTGATCAGTTTGTATCTACCCCAGTGCTTAGTGCACTGTCTGGCACATAGTAAGTGCTTAAAAAATACTGTTTACAAAAAAGCTGTTGGTTTGATGAGACATCAAGAATAGAGAGATAGGTTTGGGAGTTGTTTGTATAGATATGGGAGCTGAAACCATATGGGAGGGATGAGATTTCCAGAAAGTGAAGTTCAAAAAGGGTAGGGGACCCAGAATTGAGCTTCAAGGCAGGCCCTCAGTGTAAGAGGATGAGAGGCAGAAGAGGAGCCAAAGGACAAAACTGAGAAGGAGTGGTCAGAGAGGTAGGAAAATGACCACTTTAGTACCATGTCAGAAAAACTAGGGTCTGATAGTTGAGGAGGAGGAGCAGTCCATAATGTCAAAAG
The DNA here is from genome assembly GCF_015852505.1 of Tachyglossus aculeatus. Classification (NCBI taxonomy): domain Eukaryota; kingdom Metazoa; phylum Chordata; class Mammalia; order Monotremata; family Tachyglossidae; genus Tachyglossus; species Tachyglossus aculeatus. Next base: position 51,391,295 of record NC_052072.1, read on the forward strand.
AAATGGAGAGGACAAGGAGGATAGGTTGAAGCCTAGCCCTAATAACTTGCCTACAGAGAGCTCGTTTGAGCACTTTGTCGGTGCTCTGCATACATTAAGTGCTCAATAAATACAATTGATTGATTACTGACCTTTCTGAGCTCAGTTTTGGTGGAGTTCTGGTCAAATGTCCATCTAAAAATGGTCAAGAGGAGGGTTGGTGAAGAGAAAATGAAAGTGGTGGATGTGTAGGTGACTGGTTCCAGAAGATAGGGAAAATTTCTTAACGTTCTTAGAGAATCACAGGCCTTGGAAGACACATTTTCTGTCACTAGATGGTAGGGAGAAGCTTTATTGTCAGGTCAAAGCACTGTGCCAAATCTGTAAAGGGATTCAGGATAATTTTCTGATCTCCTAGTATCTTCTAGTACAAGGGCCTCCTGAGAATAGTCATCAGTATGCAGCAGTTCCTGGATGACTCTCTATGGACCGCTTCCCTCTGCTTCACAAGGATGTTGTGAGGATTAAAGAGATATCCGATGCAAAAGTGCTTTGGAAAAAGAAAAGCACCATACAAAAAACAATTTACTGCTGTTATTATCATTAGCATGTTATTTTTATTTTCATAATGTTCATAACTAGTTGAGTTTAAAGAGTTTCCCAGCACATCGGAGGTGTACTTCAACTCCAGATTCAGGTCCCTTATTGCATCTTTGAGCACTGTGGTAGATTATAGGTTGAACAGGACTGGGCCTGCCATACAACTCTGCTTCAATCCAATGGTGAAGGGGAAAGGTTCAGACAGAAAACCTTCAACTCCAATTCAACCCTCCACACTCAATGGGAATATCTCAGAGGACTTGGCAAATTTCTCAGGAAAGACACATTTGCTTAGAAACTGCTAATAAGTCTGAAGAAAGTCTGAAGTCTGAAGTTATACACCAGCCTACATGTGGAAAACTCTACAGACAACCAAACATCTTCACAGACAGCACAAGATTGATAGTGCCACTGGATTCCTCTACCTGGCAGGTCACTCTACAGCAATTAGAAATGGCATTGAATAAGGCCAGCATGATTTTCGGCAGATTGTCAGACAAAATGTGGCAATAGTGAGACATCAAGCTCCACATAACACTATAAAAGTTTATATTTCTATAAAGCTGTCTAAATAGTTTTGAGACCTCAACCTACTACAGGTGACCTACCCAGTTTTTTAAGCAGTTTCACCATTGTTTACTAGCGAATGAGATTCAATGTCAAATTCCAGAACAAAATTGCCAACAACAAGGTCTTGGAAGGCAGTCAGTTTACCAGCACTGAAGTAGTCCTCAGAGTAATACAATTTCACTGGGTGGCACATCTGAGGAAAATGGATGACAGCATGGCAAACTGAAAGGTGACACACATAAGCAGAGAGCCCAGAATAAATGACTTAAAGACACAGTAAGGCACTGCCTCAAGCAATGTGAAATTACAATGGACGGTTAAGAGACCAATGCAGTCGGCCAGCCTGCTAAACAGCATTTGGAGGAATGATGATAAATCAATCAATCAATCGTATTTATGGAGCTCTTACTGTGTGCAGATGATGATGATGATAATAATAATGGCAATAATTGTCGGGTTCTTACTATGTGCTACACACCATACTAAGTACAGGAGTAGATACAAGATCATCAGGTCATAGTTCAATCAATCCATCAGTCAATTGTATTTATTAAATGCTTACTTGTGCAGAGCACTTACCAAGCACTTGGGAGAGTACAATGCAACAGAATTAGCAGATACATTCCTTGCCTATATTGAGCTTACAATATACAGGGGGAGAAAGACATTAATATGAACAAATAATTTATAATATATAATTTAAAGATATGTACACAAGTGCCGTGGGGTTGGGGATGAGAGAATATCTAAAGGTCACAGATCCGAATGCATAGACAACACAGAAGGGAGAGCAAGCTGATGAAAAGAGGTCTTAATCAGAGAAGGCGTCTTGGAGGAGGTGTGACCTTAATAATGCTTTGAAGGTGGAGAGTGTGGTGGTCTGGTGTCTATGGAGGGGGAGGGAGCTCCTACGCCACGTGGAAAGAAGGGCTGCCCTCTTAGAGCAAAAGTTTCATGGTGGTTGGAATACCAAAAGACAAGCACAAAAATAGAAATAGGCAATCCATTAGTGCGGCAAATCTCTATTTTTAGATGCTTATGATAAGGAAGTGAATCTTGATCTTGCATTGGTCTTTTCAGCCACTTTTGCAGGCATAGAGAGGATAGTCAGAAGTACTACTTCCCAAGATGAAGGATAACTACACATATTTAGAGAGAAAGCGAGACCTTCCTTGGGGAAAAACGACTAACCAGTGCTCACCTCATTTCAAATCTTTTAGTCCTCTCTGAGGAATGGGCAGCTCCGAGAAGAGGCAGCTCTTGCCGCTGAATGGTAAGCACCAATGGAGCAATTGATGGTGAACTCTTGGAGTCTTGGTTGGCTGGGGGAGCTCACCAAATTCCTTCCACAGTTGTTAGAGATTCAAATATTCATCTTGTGTTTCTTCCTCTCGGTGGGTCAAAGCTTAGAAAATTCCCTCCAGATCCTTCCATATCCCTAGAAACTGGAAAATGCAAGTCTCCCACAAGATCTTCTTCTTGCTGCAACTTTTCCTAACATTGCCAATGGCTCTGAGAACAAGGAAGGCCAGTATGTTGGTGTGACTCTAGGAAGGGCTGTGTGACTTACTGAACGGTCTTGCAATATATCAGACTCTTTTGAAAAAGGAGGCAAAGTCAAGAAGGCAACAGCACCCAATTGCCACCTAGAAATCTGTGGGACCCAGCTAGTAGAAGGAAAAGCTTCAGAATAATTAAAGCTGGTGCTTTGGGTACCAAAACCATCCAGGAAGAGAACTGAGGATCCAGAAGTCAACCTGCTCAAGGCCCGATCAGAACATCTAAGGAACTGCATTTTTATTACATCGCTGGGATGATGATCTCAATTAGCTTGCAGTTTAGGAGCCATTGAAAATCAAGTCCTGAAGGGGAAGTGTGTGGTGACAGATAACTGCGGAAGTTAAAAACATTCCTCTAATTTCCCACAGTATCTATATTTGGCGCTCGTGTTGTACAATAATTAAGGCTGATCACGTTTTGTACCTAACTTAGAGTGACATCTTTTTGAATCGCTGCATATTGCTGTTTTCACTGAGCCACATGTAATGCTTCATCATGCCAAATGCTTTTAAAAACTCGATCTGGCCCCCAAACTGTGATATAGAATAACACTGGGGGAATGTGGCTTTTATGAAAACACAGAATGTTGCATTAAAAAAAAAAAAACAAGAACTGAAAGAATTCTTTGGAAGTATCTTGTAAGGAGGAAGTCAAAAACCAAAAAAGAAAACAGAATAAATTTAGCAAGACACTTTATTCTGGACAGAATGAAGCAATAATGTTGTGTAATGGATAGAGAACCAGAAGAGGAGTCAAGGCATGTGAATTCTAGTCTTTGCTTTGCCATTGTCTTCTCGCTTTGTGACTTTTGGCAAATTCCTTAGCAACACTGTCTCAGAAAGGCTTTAAATTGGTAGGGAATATGCTATGCCTCAGGGGTTTTGAAAAAGAAATATGATACCTGCCTTTCCTGTCTCAGTGAGCCACTGGGTGAATAAATGAGCTATGCAACAGTGCTTTGAACTCTGCTGAAGAAAAGATATGTGACTGACTAGTCTCGATTATCATAAAGCACACTTGTCTGAAGATCTAAAAATGGATGCCTCACTTCTCCATACCACTTGATTCCTAAAAAACAGTATGTATTTTTGAGTAAGGCTTGTCTCGCCAAGATGATACATGGATATGATATCCTATATATAACACCAGAATCTGATCACGGAGGCATTTTTTTCATTTCTTATCTTCAGCCTTAAATGTGGGCTCTTCATTTTAACATCCTCCGGGTTTGTCTATATAAATTTTTGTATAAGTAAAATATTTTCAGTCTTCCATTCTGAATTTCCCTGATGCAGTTTCAACCAACCTGCCACTGGTTTTACTGATGGAATGTAAAATGGAAATGCAAGCCCCATGGTGACATTGCTGGGATCTCTGTGAAGTTGGGCTGCGGACTGAGATGGGACAGAAAGGAGTGTGACCTTGTTTTAAACAGACGTCTGCCAGTGAGCTGCTAAAACTTCATGGGAAGGGAAACATTTCCTTCAATAATAGCAATAATAATAATAATGGTATTTGTTAAGTACTTACTATGTGCCAAGCACTGTTCTAAGCACTGCAGCAGATACAAGGCACTCAGGTTGGACACAGAATTGTATTTATTGAGTGCTTACTGTTGCAGAGCACTGTACTAAGCGCTTGGGAAGTACAAGTTGGCAACATATAGAGACGGTCCCTACCCAACAACAGGCTCACAGTCTAGAAGGGGGAGACAGACAACAAAACAAAACATGTGGACAGGTGTCCAGTCATCAGAATAAATAGAAGTAAAGCTAGATGCACATCATTAACAGAATAAATAGAATAGTAAATATGTATAAGTAAAATAAATAGAGTAATAAAACTATACAAACATCTATACAGGTGCTGTGGGGAGGGGAAGGAGGTAGGGCGGGGGGGATGAGGAGGGGGAGAGGAAGGAGGGGGCTCAGTCTGGGAAGGCCTCCTGGAGGAGGTGAGCATTCCCATGCCAAAATGAACTCGTCTAGCCAATCAATAGCATTTGAAGAAGCATCGTGGCCTAGAGAGAAGTCGTGTGGCCTAGTGGACAGAGAACAAGTCTGGGAGTCAGGAGACCTGGGTTCTAATCTTGGCTCTGCCACTTGCCTGCATTGAGACCTTGGGCAACGCATGTCACTTCTCCATTCCTTAGTTTGCTCACCTCTAAAATGGGTGTGAATTATCTGTTTTCCCTTCTACTTAGACTGTGAGCCCATTGAGGGGGTGGGGACAGTGTCAGACCTGATTTTCTTTTATCTACCCCAGTGCTTAGTATAGTGGTTGGCAAATATAAAGCACTTAACAAATACCATCATTATTATTATTGAACACCTTCCATGCGCAGGAATGTACTAAGTGCTGGGGAGGCTTCAATAGAATTACTAGACAGGATCCCTGCCCTTGAAGAGTTTACAATTTAGTCAGGGCTGGGGGCGGAACAGAGCTAAAATAATTTACCAATGGAAAAAAATGCTTATGTGATACTGCAATATTAGGGTCTTGAGTGAAGGCTTAATGTGGACAGGAAACGTGCTTACCAACTCTGTTATATAGTACTCTCCAAAGCACTTACTACGGTGCTCTGTGCTCAGTAAGTGCTCAGTAAATATGTTTGATTGATTGACTGACATACAAATGTGTTGGATGCAGTAATGAGTAACCAAGTGCATGGTTGAAACTAAAAACTAAGATGGTAGTTGGGGGATAAAACTGGGGAATGGAAAGAAAATAATAATTGTGTTTGTAAGTGCTTACTATGTGTCAAGCACTGTCCTAAGTGCTGGAGAAGATGCAAGATAATCTGGCTGGACATATTTCCTGTCCCACGCAATGCCCACAGTCTAAGTGGGAGAGAGAGAGAGATATTCAATCCCCATTTTGCAGATGAGGGAACTGAGAGACAAAGAAGTTAAATGACTTTTTCAAAGTCACATAGCAGGCACATGGCTGAGCTGGATTTAGAACCCAAATCCTGTGACTCTCTGGCCTGTGCTTTTTCCGCGAGGCCATGCTGCTCCTAATGAATTGGAGATGACTCCTGGCAGAGATGTGATTTCAGAAGGGTTTTCCAGTGGGGAGAACTGTGGTCCGGCAGACGGCTTCAGTTGTACTTCTGGTTTTCGCACCCTCACTGTGGCTTTGATTCAGCAATTTAACCTATCCTAGCATCAGTCTCCTTACCTGCGAAGTGATAAGGAGTACTGTCTCCTGTGGTGGAGAAATCTGGGGTGAAGTTTCTAATCACTTTAATATCCTCTGCAGGAGTTGCAGTAAGGATATTGGCTGTGAATCGGGATTCGGGACCAATAAATATGGGCCTTGCCATTCCCACCAGGGAGAGAGCTAGCTGTGGAGAGCCAGGGGAGGCCAGCAGGGCCTGTGTGGCTATCCATTCCTCTCCAGCTAACTGCTCTCCCTCCCAAACTATTGGCCTTAAGACCCTTCCCCAGCTCTGTCTTACCTATCCACTCTCTTCTGCTATGCTCCTCCCCACATAATTTGCTCCTGCCGAGTTACTGTACTAATCAGACTCTTTCAAGACTCTCCCACGCTGATGTTATATGTCTTTACCCCTGTAGGGAACTCCCCAATCCAGGAAGCTCCTTTTCCTCTGTCTTTAGACCTAATCCCTCTTGCCCCCCACCACACACACACTCTGTTGTGTTGTTTCCTGTCCTTTCTCCTGCTCTCCGTGTCCGGCTACACTGAATGAGAACAAGTTGGGACTGAACCTGGAAAGTTGATTCATGAACAGAGAAAGAAACTGTGCAAAAAAGGACTCTGGCATAGCACACTGTTTTTTTGTGGGGGGTTAAAATGATTTTTTTTTAGTGCTTACTATGTGCCAGGGACTGCACTAAGAACTGGGATAGATACAAATTAGGTTGGACACAGTCCACATCCCACACGGGGCTCATGGTCTTATTCCCTATTTTACAGATAAGGAAACTGAGACACACAGAAGTGAAATGGCTCACCCAAGGTCACACAGCAGACAAGTGGCAGAGCCAGGATTAGAACCCAGGTCCTCTAACTCCCAGGCCCATATCTTTCCCCTAGGCCACACTGCTTCTCAGGAGAGGCTGGACAAGGTGCCCTGCCAGTCTGTTCTCTAGACTGAAAATGACCTAGCCAAAAAAATGAAGCAGGCCATTATGGTGGCAATGAGAGAAGAAGCAGGATCTTCATTTTCTGAGGCTTCACTTACTCTTACTGTTTATTACCTGCCTCAAAGCATGATCCTTCTTTTCACATCAAAATTAGTTGCTGTGGAGATGAAAATGATATGACAAACAGAAGATATTGATTGCAAATGGAGAGTAGATGAACACTTAAAGAAGTCCAGGTCCTGTTTCTATATAAATCTCTCGGGGTCATGGGACTGGAATTGCAGAAGAGAATTATTTAATCATATTGTAACTTGACATCACAGCCAAACAACTCTAAATAACTTAAGACCTTAGCAAATCTTAACATACACCAGACAGACATTCCTCTTCTAGACAAACCCACACTTGTGAGCTCACGCATATATATACACACACACACACACACCACACACCCCTTCTTTGATTATACAAGACCAATGATGTTTGGATTCTCCCTAGGGCTAGGCCCTACACTAGGTAGTGGTAGCGGTAATAGGAGGAGGAGGAGTGGAATTTACTGAGTCCCCCATGGTATTAGGTCCTTAGGAAAGCACAACAGATGCATAAGACGTGTCCCCTGCCCACAAGATGCTTATAGATGACATAAAAATATTTACAAATAGAGGATGGATTAGAAAGGGCCGATAGTGGGCTCAAGGGGGCTGTGGGCAGAGTAATGCAAGAGGGTGTGGGAGAAGAATACTTGACACCTGTTCACATGTTTTGTTTTGTTTTCTGTCTCCCCCTTCTAGACTGTGAGCCTGCTGTTGGGTAGGGACCGTCTCTATATGTTGCCAACTTGTACTTCCCAAGCGCTTAGTACAGTGCTCTGCACACAGTAAGCACTCAATAAATACGATTGAATGAATGAACGAAAGAATAAAAGGAAAAGGGAGAGAAGAGGCAGGGAAAAGGGCAAGAGGAAGAAACATAGCCTATTGGAAAGAGCATGGGCGTGAGAGACAGGGTTCTAATCCCGGCTCCACCACTGGTCTGCTGTGTGACTGTGGGCAAGTCACTTTACTTCTCTGGGCCTCCGTTACCTCATCCGTAAAATGGGGGATGAAGACTGTGAGCCTCACATAGAAAAAGCCCAGGGCTGAGATTCAGAGGATTTATGGTGGAATCCTGCTTCCACCACTTGCCTGCTGTATGACCTTGAGCAAATCACTTCTCTCTGCCTCACTTTCTCAGCTGTAAAATGGGGATTCAAAACTTATCCTCCCTACACCCTAGACTGTAAGCCCTGTGTGGGACAGGGACTGTTTTTTATCTGATTATCTTCTACTTACCCCAGCACTTAGTACGGTGCGTAGTGCGCAGTAAATGCTTAACAAATATCATGATTATTATTGTTGTTGTTAGCCAAGCACTAGATACATAAGCACTGTCCTAAGCACTAGAGTAGATCCAAGATAATCATAACAGACACAAGCCCTGTCTTACATGGGTCTCATAGTCTAAGTAGGAGGGAGAACAGGTATTGAACCCCCATTTTACAGATGAGAAAACTGAGGCCCAGGGATTTCAAGTGACTTGCCCAAAGTCACTTGAATTTGAATTTAGGTCCTCTGACTCCCAGCTCTGTGTTCTTTCCACAAGGTTTATCACCTACCAGAGGTCTCCATTGTCATCGGGGATCAGCATGGTGTAGTGGACAGAGCACAGGCCTGAGAGTCAGAAGGTCATGGGTTCTAATCCTGACTCTGCCACTTGTCTGCTGTGTGGGCTTGGGCAAGTCACTTCACTTCCCTGTGCCTCAGTTACCTCATCTGTAAAATGGGGATTAAGACTGTGAGCCCCACGTGGGACATGGACTGTGTCCAACCTGATTTGCTTGTATCCATCCCAGCACTTAGGATAGTGCCTGGCCCATAGTAAGGGCTTAACAAATACCATTATTATTATTATTACCTGGAATCATTAAAATGAGCTCAGTATTCCTCATGGCTACCTTACAAACACTACCTTTGGCAACTGACAAGGGCTTGGGAAGCTTCATTCTATTTTCACACTGAAATGTCTCTTTATTGCTAGGTCATTCACTTTCTCAGGCTCCCCAGGCTCCACGTTTTAGGAAATACTGGCCATATCTGAGAGGTCAGTGAGGTTTCAAAAAGGATTTTCCTTTCAAAAGTAGTCAGTCATTAAGTCGATCAATCCTGTTTATTGAGTGTTTACTGTATGCAGAGCACTTAACTAAGAGCTTGGGAGAGTGCAATATAACAATGAACAGACACATTCCCTGCCCATAACAAGCTGTCTAGAGGGGGGAGGACAGACATTAATACAAATAAGGACTCTTCTTATGGGGTACCTCAAGTTTAGTGCCCATCTAATCCTAGTGGGGACCATGTCGTGAAGACAAATTCTTTTTGAACCCCAAACTGTTAGCCTCAGTTGTTGGGGATCTCACCCTGCAAATGCTGCCACAAGAAAGTCTGTCTGTTTGAAGGACAGAATTTCCTCCCCAACTCACCTTGCTCTGCCAGAGCTCCTTCAGGGCAGTCCTGAGAATCTGAACAAATCAGTGGTAGAATGAGGAGGAACAAGGGAACCTGCCAGAGGCAACTGTCAATCAATTGGATTTGTGACCTCATAAGAAAGTTGTGTGAAAAAAGAAAAAAAATCACATATCTGGGAGTCAGAGGATCTGGATTCTAATCCCATCTCTGATCCTGGTTTACTGTGTGACTCCAGAGAAGTCACTTAACCTCTCTGGGACTCAAAACTCCTTTTTTGGGAAATGAGGATAATCACCCTCCCCTACTTCACTGGGATTTTGTGAGGGTAATTAACAGGAAAGCACTTTGGAAAAATAAAAATATTCTATGAGTCCAAGGTAACAGGGGACACGATCTAGGATGCAGGCTTATGAAAACTGTACTGTGCGCTTGAACTTCACCTTCCCTTATCAGCCCTCCCTGACTGAATTGCAGAAAAAAGTGCGACTATCCAATCCTTTTAATGCTACCTGGCTAACGAGCTTGATATCGTTAGCCTCATTAAGATGCAGGCAGAATCCTTGTAATTTTCTCAAGCTGTGCTTGGCTTGCCCCATGAAAACACAGCCACTAGATAACTATCCACACGCTAAAATGCAATCCTATGCCCTATTGTCTAGCTACTTTCTCAGAATCCTTCTACTCTTTGGGACAGATGATCATTATCTTGAATTTATGCTTTCATCTTTCTTATTCTGATTGTCTATATTGTTTTTTCATTCCCTGGAGACCTCTCAAAGATTTCCTTTCCCTCCCCAGCAAATCCATATAATCTGCTTTCTGCCGATGGCTTTGTTTCGATGTTGTAGCTTGTAGAGGAAAAAGGAAATTGTTTTCCCTGTGGCCTTCAATACCGTCACTTTGCTTTTTTTCTCTTTTTTTTTAGCCTGACACATTGTTGAATGTTCAGTTTGCTTGAAATGCACCAATAGCTCCTGTAAAGGGGCAAATCTTATAGCAGGTTGGATTCATTTTATTGATTCCAATGGAGGCATAGAAATCCTGATGCTTTCTGATTTATTAACCTCTTTACAATAGGGAAATTTTTTTTATTCTCCCTCCTACTTGGACTATGAACCCCATGTGAGACAGGGATTGTGTCCAAACTTATCTTGTATTTACCGCAGTAATTAGTACAGTGATTGGCACACAGAAAGTACAGTGCTCTGAACACAGTAAGCAGTCAATAAATATGATTGACTGCTTCATGGATAACTTTATTATTACCATTATTATTATCATTACTACTGAAAGGGCAAAATTAAACTATGTAGTACTCCTGGGAAGGCTGTGTCCTCATGTGGGTCTCCTGATTGGACCAAAAGTCCACCAAATAATAATAACTGTGGTATTTGTTATATGCCAGGCAGTATACTAAGTGCTGGGGTGAATACAAAGAAATCTAGTTGGCCATAGTCCCTGTCCCACATGTGGCTCATGGTCTCAATCCTCATTTTACAGATGAGGGAACTGAGGCCCAGAGAAGTGAAATGACTTGCTTAAGGTCTCACGGTAGACTAGTGGTAGAGCCAGAGTTTGAAGCCGTGACCCTCTGACACTCAGGCCCATGCTCTATCCACTATGCCAGGCTACTTGATTGGCAGGTGCTTCCCCAGAAGTGTTGATGTCCTTGTGTGTCCTCCACACAACCCTTCCTTCATGTGTTGAACTCTATCTATCAGTTAGTGGTATTCATTGAGTGACTCCTGTGTACAAAACACTGTATCTAAGTGCTTGGGAGAGTACAATATAACAGAGTTGATAGACATAGTTCCTGCCCAAAAGGAGCTTACTATTTAGAGGGTGTGACAGACAGTAAAATAAATTACAGATATGCACATAGGTGCAGTCAGACAGAGGGTGGGGTGGGGTAAGTGCTTAAAGAGTAAAAATCCAAGTGCAAGGATGATGCAGAAGAAAAAGGGAGTAGGGGATATGAGGACTTAGGGAAGACCTCTTGGGGGAGATGTGATCTTAATAAGGCTTCAAAGGTGGGGAAAGTGGTGGTCTATTGCAAATGAACAGGGAGGGAGCTCCAGCCCAAAGGAGGAAGTTGGTAAGGGGTCTTTAGTGAGGTAGACAAGATCTAAGTACGAAGAGTAGATTGACATTAAAACAGTGAAGTGAGCGAGCTGGGCTGTAGTAGGAAAACAGTGAGGTAAGATAGGAGGGGAGAAGGTGATTGAGTACTTTTAATGGTGATGATAAGGAGTTTCAGTTTGATGCCAAGATCTGTCTAGGCACTGTCCTTAAACCAACCAAGGCTTCAGGGGATGCAAGAGCACAGGGACAAGCCTGATGTTAGATAAGTTAGATAAGCCTGAAATTCAATGAGTCTTAAAGTGCTGATGTCACAGCTCCTGGGGCAGCCTCAGAGGTAGAGCCAGTACACTTGGCAGTAGAGGCATAAGTCATATCTGCACAGCCCCATCCCTCTGCCTCCATCTCCAAGGCTGCCCCAAACCCTTGACTTTAGCATATATTAATTTGGCTTTCGAAGAATAAATATATTTGGCCCGGACAGGTTTAATCCCTGTGAGTAGCCTTCTTCACATTCTCTATAAAAAGTGTCATGGTCACATCAGCCATCAGTTGAGCGACATTAGTGAAATTGTTTGCCAGAGGGCAAGGCAGATTGAAAAGTCCCAGAGGGGTGCATGGATCCCACTACAACTAGCAAGCAGCCACAAATAGAATAGGACAGTGTTTCAATCAATCGACCGGTGGCATTTATTGTGTCCTGACTGTGTGCTGAGAACTGTACTAGGCATTTGGGAGAGTGTTTCTTTTCATATGACTAAATAATCATCATCATCAATTGTATTTATTGAGCACTTACTATGTGCAGAGCACTGTACTAAGCGCTTGGGAAGTACAAATTGGCAACATATAGAGACAGTCCCTACCCAACAGTGGGCTCACAGTCTAAAAGGGGGAGACAGAGAACAAAACCAAACATACTAACAAAATAAAATAAATATACATAAATAATGTATGAAGACCTTGATTCCCCTTATTAGAATGTGCCTGATTTTCCTATAACACCTTTAAATCAGACACTGTTGTTTACACAATTACCCTTTAGCTTTAAGTGTAGACCAGCCTCTGGCCATGGATTTTGGAGTTGCTATTATTCTTCTTGTCTTGTCTTATGCCGTCGAGTTGTTTCCGACCCATAGTGACTTCCCAGACACATCTCTCCGAAAGCATCCGGCTCCCCAACTGCAACTGTTCTTCTAGTGTATCCATAGAGTTTTCTCGGTAAAAATACGGAGGTCATTTACCATTCATTCAATCGTATTTATTGAGGGCTTACTGTGTGCAGAGCACTGTACTAAGAATAAACCTAAATCTCCCCCCTCGACTCTCTCCCGTGCTGCTGCTGCCCAGCACAGGTGAGTTTTGACTTGTAGCAGATTGCCTTCCACTCATTAGCCACTGCCCAAGCTAGGAAAGGAAGGGATAGACCTCTGCTTGACTCTCCCTCCAGTAACCGAGACTGGTAGAGAACTGGAAACTTTCCAGGTGTGACCCTGATGGGGGGCTATTATTCTTACTCCTTTTTAAATGGGAGAGAGCAAATGCACTGGCAGTTCAAGAAGAAATGTGAACATGTTTGTTTATAGGACATCTGCAAAGCTCCATAATCATCAGTGAGGAGAAGGAACAAGGGAAAAAAATTTTCTCAATGATTTCTGTATCCTGAATTGACTATTTTTGTGATCGATGATTTGGGAATTTTTAAAAAAATAATTATTTCAATTTTGTTTTGAAAACTGAGTGGAAAACATTGGCCATGTTTCCAGGTTTAATTGAAAATTAATTAAGCTCTGTAATGACTGTTGTTCAGATTCCATCACAAGCAAAAGCATTTGTTCTTAAAAAGCTGTTCAACAATGCTGCATGAGTTGGAGACCTACAACATTGAAAATAAATGTTGCGTGGTCTAGTGAAAACTGTATGGGGCTGGGAGTCAGAGGACCTGGATTCTAATCCTGACTCCACCACGTTCCTGCTGTGTGACCATGGGCAAGTCACTTAACTTCTCTATGCCTTAGTTTCCTCATCTGCAAAATGGGGATCCAATACCTGTTCTCCTGCCTACTAAGAATGTGAGACCCAAGTGGGACGTGATTATCTTGTATCTATCCCAGCAATTCATTCATTCATTCAATCGTATTTATTGAGCACTTACTGTGTGCAGAGCACTGTACTAAGCGCTTGGGAAGTACAAGTTTGCAACATATAGAGACGGTCCCTACCCAACAGCGGGCTCACAGTCTAGAAGGGGGTGACAGACAACAAAACAAAACATATAAACCAAATAGAATAAATAGAATAAATATGTACAAGTAAAATAGAGTAATAAATATGTACAAACATGTATACATATATACAGGTGCTGTGGGGAAGGAGGTAAGGTGGGAGGATGGGGAGGGGGAGTAGGGGGAGAGGAAGGAGGGGGCTCAGTCTGGGAAGGCCTCCTGGAGGAGGTGAGCTCTCAGTAGGGCTTTGAAGGGAGGAAGAGAACTAGCTTGGCGGATGGGCAGAGGGAAGGCATTCCAGGCCAGGGGGAGGAGGTGTGCCGGGGGTCGATGGCGGGACAGGCGAGAACGAGGCACAGTGAGGAGATTAGCGGTAGAGGAGCGGAGCAATTAGTACAGCACTTAGCATATAAGTGCTTAACAAATGCCATTGTTATCATTATTATTATTTTAATTATTATTATTGTTATAAGAATCCAGGGTACTGGCAGCCCAAAAGATTTAAAATTCTGACAACCAATACAAACCTAAATTTGCCTTGCTTTCACCTTCCAGGTAACAGAGTTCAAAGAGCTCTGCCTCAGAGAAATGGGGAGTGGTAATTAAAATATGTTGACAAAATAGTGCTTTTTTTTTGGCAGGGGAATGATATTCTAAATATGAAAACTTTTTTTATTGGAGGGATGTTTACTTTGCGTTGAAGTCATTTCTGTGCAAAGGTATGTAAAAATCTCTGCCTCCTCTACCTACCGTAGGAAAGCATGAAATAATTAGATTTCTTTCCTAATGCCTTTTTACTTCTTTTGCACCTATTTCCAAGGAGTGTTACAGATTTGATTTCATTCCCAGCATTTCTTTGAAGTAGGTAGGGAGCTGAAGGTAGGTTTCCCATTTCCCTTACGGCAAATGAATGCCCAGAGAAGATAAGTGACTTGCCCAAGATCCTAGATATAGCTAAGTTTAGATCTGAGGGTAGAATCTGTGTCCCTTGATGTTCAGTCTAATGTTCTGCCACCTCTCAAAGATGAAGATTCATGGAGAGCAGCTGGCTGTATGCCCTGAAGGATAGAGACAGTTAAAGTCTGATTAAAACCCACCGGACAGATACATCTCCATTAATAAAGCATCACGTTTTCCTCAAAACTCTTACATAAATCGCACTACTGTAATGGAGTCCAACAAAAAAGCCATGTTGGTAAACCAGAAATGTGTTTGGCTGCCCTTTGAATTCTGAGGTGATAGTACTGACCGTGAGATCCTATCTAATTGTGAGGTTGTGGCTCAAAAACGTTTTGCCCAGATGATAATCCATTCTACATTAAGCACCTGCAAAGTCTGTTCTTTGCAGAGCTGCCGCAGTTGCCACTTGCAGAGTCTTTCTCATTTCAAAACTGTTACTTTATCTCCCAGTGTCCCCAGAATCTCTGCTTAAGAAGAGCAACCTCTCTCTTTGATTACTGCTACCAGGCTGGGCTGTCTCCTGCTGTGGTTTCCCAGCAGTCTTCTGCTAGACCACACTGTTTGAGACTGTGCTTCTCTGTGTCTTCATACCATCTGACCTGCCTTTTCTGTTTATGACCAATTTCAGCTCAAGCTACAGCAACAGTATTTTGCTAATGTGAATTCTCCTCACATAATTCACCCAAGAAAGCTGTATGGTGATGAGTTTTGCCTCAGTACTGGTGAACTGGCTTCGTTCCATTAGTATACCCAGTTCTGGGTTTTCAATACATATCTTGGCTAGAGTGTGTATCTGATAACTGGTCTGTTTGGAAACAGCATGCTGCAGTGCCAGAAGAAACGTTTTGTGAGCCAAGCGTGCAGCACACATGCTTGGTGCATTACAACAGGTGAGCATTAAAGCACGGTTGATTGTTAAAGCAGGATTTTTCAAGAGTTTAACCCCTGTGTTTTCAGAGAACTGGTTGTATCTCGTTGTTACTAATCCTGCCTTGCCATTTTAGTCAGTTGGTCAGTTAGTCATATTTATTGAGCACTTACTGTGTGCAGAGCACTGTAGTACAAAATAAGAATAAATAGGCGTATTCCCTTTCCGCAATGAGCCTACAGTCTAGAGGAGAGAGACACTAATACAAAATAAATAAACTACAGATATGTACATAAATGCTGTGGGGCTGGAAGGGGGAATGAATAAAGGGAGCAAGTCAGGGTGACACAGAAAGAAGTGGGAGAAGAGGAAAGGAGGGCTTAATCAGGGAAGGCCTCTTGGAGGAGTTGTGCCTTCAATAAGGCTTTGAAGTGGGGGAACGTAATTGTCTGTCAGATATGAAGAGGGAGGGGGTTCCAGGACAGAGGCAGGACACGAGCGAGAAGTTGGCAGCGAGATAGTTGAGATTGAAGTCCAATGAAAAGGTTAGTATTAGAGGAATGAAATGTATGGGCTGGGCTTGTGAGATGAGTAGTGAGGTGAGGTGGGGGGACAAGGCAATGGAGTGCTTTAAAGCCAATGGTGAGGTTGAGTGTGGCTAGTCATGATGCTAGTGATGATGAAAAGACTATTGGAGGTGCTGGATCCACCTTCTAAGGTGAGCTGTGGTCTCACAGTCATATAAGAAGATGGACACCAGCACAGTTTTTCATACATCTAATTTGGTCTGATAGAGTCATTCATGGATTTCATGCAACAAGCTGAAAATTACCCCATGGTACCATCCTAACCCACTCTCTCAGGTTCTGCAAATCTGGCAGGAGAGAAGAGTTTCCAGCAGGCAAAGATCACTGCATAAAATAAATTATTTATTTATTCTACTTGTACATATCTATTCTATTTATTTTATTTTGTTAGTAAGTTTGGTTTTGTTCTCTGTCTCCCCCTTTTAGACTGTGAGCCCACTGTTGGGTAGGGACTGTCTCTATATGTTGCCAATTTGTACTTCCCAAGCGCTTAGTACAGTGCTCTGCACATAGTAAGCGCTCAATAAATACGATTGATGATGATGATGATGATGACTGACGAATAAACCATTCAGACTTGGGAAAGTATTTGTAAAGTCAAATCCTCCTCATCATGAATCAAGCCAACCAACAAGGCTTCTAATAAGAATAAGAATAAATTGTGGTATTTGTTAAGTTCCAAGCACTGTACTGAGTGCTGGGGTAAATAGAAGATAATCAGATTGGACACAGTCCCTGTCCCACATGGAGCTCAAAATCAAAGTAGGAGGGGGAACAGGTATTGATTTTCATTTTACAGGTGGGAAAACTGAGGTACAGAAAAGTTAAGTGACTTGTCCAAGGTCCCATAGGAGACAAGTGACAGAGCTGGGATTAGAACCCACAGCCTCTGATTCCCTGTCTCCCTAGACTATAAGCTCATTGTGAGCAGGGAAAGTATCTGTTTAACGTTATATTGTACTCTCCTCCAAGCACCTAATAAAGTGCTTTCAATACAGTAAGCTCTCAATAAATATGATTGAATGAATGAATAAATACTCTATCCACTAGGCCATGCTACTTTTGTTTCCAGGGAGTCAGTGATTCCGAAGAACTTAAACTTAGACGTTATGAGGATAAAGAATGAGTCCCTGTCCAAGTAGAGAGTTAAAATCCTTATGCAGTGTAATAATCAATCAATCGTATTTATTGAGCGCTTACTGTGTGCAGAGCACTGTACTAAGCGCTTGGGAAGTACAAGTTGGCAACACATAGAGACAGTCCCTACCCAACATTTGCTGTTCACCAGATCCCTCAGCACCAGGATAAGGGAGCATCCACTGATACTTGAAGATGGAAAACTCAAAAGGACGTTAAAACACTTTTGTCCAGCATGGCGTAGTGGATAGTGTATGGGTCTGGGTTTCAGAAGGTCATGGGTTCTAATCCTGTCTCCACCACTTTTATTTTGGATGACTTTGAGCAAGTCACTTTACTTCTTTGGGCCTCAGTTACCTTCATCTGCAAAATGGGGGTTGAAACTGTGAGCCTCACATGGGACAGGGACTGTGTCCAACATGATTTGCTTGTAGCTACCCCAGCACTTAGTACAGTGTCTGGCAAATAGTAAGCACTTAGCAAATACCATAACTATGATTATTATTATCATCATCCATGGGCTAGAAGTCCATAATATGGTTCTAGAGGGATAGTTAGAGATGTACCACCAATAACCATTAGAATGAATGCCAAAGAGTTCCAAGAAGCATTTTGTTACTATTACGAGATGCAGTAATGGGACTGCATGGACCATCGGAATAACCCATCATTGGTCTTGCCTACAGCTTTATAGTTCCTAAATCCAAAACTGGCCGTTATTCCACTGACCTCTGCCATTCTGGAAACATCTAGACCACTTGAATACTTTTCAACTTCTCTGAATTCTAGAGTCACAGAGAAAAGCTTACATTTTTATTTATCTGAAAATTGCATTTTGCCTTTGTAAATCCCATTACTTTTTTCTATAAGAATTACTTCCTCCATAAATCTTTTTGAAATGCAGCAATTCCTGGATTTTTCAAAAATAACCTCTGTCAAGACCACCCATAAAGGAAATGCATTATTCCAAAGTGAATTAATTTCTAGTATTTACTCTTTATAACTCTCTCACTTTGTTCTCCTTTCAATACGAATTGAAACAGTTGGAGCATTTATATTTTCAATTATTCATTTTCTATGATTTCTTGGGTGAGGAGATTTTGGAGAATTTTTAGAAAGTAATCACTTGGGCCCACGTAATCAATACCTGCAACAAAAATAATTTATAGGGGCAACACACGCTTGGTTACCTTCATTCATTGACTCTCACAACATTCTTGTCAGAGAACCACAAAAAATTCTGCCTTTGAGAAGCTAAAATCTGGAGAAACCTAGTTAGAGTCACATCTAATCACTAGTATAGATACACATAGAAACCAAATCTCCAGAAATATAAAAGAATCAAGATCCAGATTGCCGGAATCAAGGCTGTAGACTCTTCTGGATTATTAAGTTTGAGAACTGATTTGTGCTTTACCCAATGCCATTCTGAGCCTCACATATAAGCCAAACTGCCCCTGTACTTGAAACTGTTAAATCGGAGACATTTAAGAATTTTGGATGATTCTTCAATATCATTTGTCTTTGAAGTCCTACTAAAATCATGTCTCCTTCAAGAGGCCTTCCTTGACATAGCCCTCACTTCTTCTACTTGTTTTGCCCTCTGTGTCATCTATGAGCTTGGGTTAACTCCCAATACTATGTCATTGTATATGGAGGTCAATTAGTTTGATGATAGCATATCTTCTGTATATAGCTTGTAAAAATGCAGTCTTTCCAGAGAGATAACAGGCCTAATAAGCAGTCCATTTATTTTTTAAAATACAGTGTAAGCAGTTTATAGAAGCAGCGTGGCTTAATAGAAAGAGCGTGGGCTTGGGGGTCAGAGGTTGTGTGTTCTAATCCTGGCTCTGCCACTTAGCTGTGTGACTTTGGGCAAGTCACTTAATTTCTCGTTGCCTCATCTGTAAAATGGGGATTAAGACTGCGAGCCCCACTAGGGACAACTTGATAGCCTTGTATCTCCTCCAGCACTTAGAAAAGTGCTTGGCACATAGTAAGAGCTTAACAAATGCTGCCATTATTACATTAAGTCTTTCAGAGAACCTATGCATGCAAATCTGCAATAGTACAAATACATTGCTATAAATCTATAGCTGGCAAATTGTGAGCGCAGATGTTTCGGACTATTTATTTTTAGTGCAAAGATCAAATAGGTGTTTCTACTAACTGTGGTCATGAAAGATGTGCTTCTCACTCAGACAAATCCACTGAGGAAACTAGATCAATCAAGCTGATTGTCGGAATCAGCTTCATCAAAGCACAGTAGTCCAATTTGTCCAAAAGTATGTCAATCAATAATTATTTATTAAAGCAAACTCATTGCTCACTGGCTTCAGGTTATGTGTTCAGAAATAAATGCCACAATTAAATTAAATAGCTAAAGAATACAATCCCTCATTTAAAAAGGGACATAAAGCATTCTCTATAGAATCCCTCTCTCACAATGGAAGTGCTTAACTGGGATAATCACTATTACAATCATGTGGGTTGGTGATGATGATAGCATCCTTTTTGCCCTGTAAGTCAATACCATTTACTTTGGCCAGCAAGAAGAAGAAAATAACTTTCTGCAGAGGAGTCATTTCTGAAATTTTCACCCTCTTGTTCCAGTAACCTGAGGATTATTAGTAATAGTCTGAATGTATAGGGAGCTTTGAATGCCTAAAAGTAGACCTATGAAGTAGTGATCTTTTGGTCACTGACCCATTAGATAACATTTTCAAAGCTTATCTTTTGCCATCCTCAATCGACTTATTCACAGACATCTAACCTCCAAATAAAACATTTCAAGGATGGCTGCTTCTGATGAAGGAATATGGGATTACTTCTGCTGTATCAAAAAAATCAAACAACAATTTTCATCTGTCACTTTCATAAAAAAGAATACTTTAAGCCAACAGCAATCACCAAAAGCTCAAGTACAAACATGGTGTTTTTTAGGTCTACAGATGTAATAATTTGCAAATACATTTTCCTTGATCTCAAGAATCCTTATTCAGAATTTTCTACAATGGGTGGATCATGGGACAAACATGAACACCATGAATTTCCTTGGGAATTGTGCTCATATATAAATAACCAAAAGAAGATTAAGAAAATGTTTATACTGTCCATAAAGCACATTATCTGTAAAGATGTTGTTATGTCAAAGCATAAACTACATTGTAGGAAAAAGTGTTCTTAGTTTAGATAGGGGAAAAATCAGTATTCTTGGAGAGCCTATGTTAAGTGAGAGACAGTTGAAATTGGCCATCTTACCAGAAGGTAGTGCTAATCATTCATTCATTCATTCATTCAATCGTATTTATTGAGCACTTACTGTGTGCAGAGCACTGTACTAAGTGCTTGGAAAGTACAAGTTGGCAACATGTAGAGACAGTCCCTACCCAACAGCAGGCTCACAGTCTAGAAGGGGGAGACAAACAAAACAAAACATATTAACAAAATAAAATAAATAGAATAAATGTGTACAA
Source organism: Tachyglossus aculeatus (assembly GCF_015852505.1). Lineage (NCBI taxonomy): Eukaryota > Metazoa > Chordata > Mammalia > Monotremata > Tachyglossidae > Tachyglossus > Tachyglossus aculeatus. The sequence goes on from NC_052072.1 coordinate 51,411,949, forward strand.
GTAAAATAGAGTAATAAATACGTACAAACATATATACATATATACAGGTGCTGTGGGGAGGGGAAGGAGGTAAGGTGGGGAGATGGGGAGGGGGAGGAGGGGGAGAGGAAGGAGGGGGCTCAGTCTGGGAAGGCCTCCTGGAGGAGGTGAGGTCTCAGTAGGGCTTTGAAGGGAGGAAGAGAGCTAGCTTGAAGGATGTGTGGAGGGAGGGCATTCCAGGCCAAGGGGAGGACGTGGGCCGGAGGACAGGCGAGAACGAGGCACAGTGAGGAGATTAGCGGCAGAGGAGCGGAGGGTGCGGGCTGGGCTGGAGAAGGAGAGAAGGGAGGTGAGGTAGGAGGGGACAAGGTGATGGACAGCCTTGAAGCCGAGGGTGAGGAGTTTTTGCCTGATGCGTAGGTTGATTGGTAGCCACTGGAGACACTAAGTAACCTAACATAACACAAGCCTCTGATCCTTAAGTGCTACTGAATGACTTACATTATCTTTACTAGCCTCTCCTGTATCCTGATTTAACTAAATGTAATTACTATTAATACAATTAAGTGCTTCACTCATCTCACCTTAAGAAGAGTGAAAAGCGTTTTTCATCTTGACATAGGTCAGTCCAACCATTTTCTTAAGAGATGCATTTTCCTGTAGTTTTTATTTCAATCAACTGTCAGGGAACTTCTTTAGGGGATGGAAAAAAATCAATCATTGGTATTCACTGTGACCTTACTGTCTGCAAAGCACTGTTCTGGGCACTTGGAAGAGTACAATAAAAGTAAAAAACATCTTCCTGTCTTCAAGAAGCTCACAATCCAATGGGGAAGTCACACTCCAGGGGACAAGGCCCTGCACTTTTGACCACAGGAGCATGGAGTTCTTTGATTGGAATTGTTCCTTGGGGACACGCACCATTCACTGATGTCAATTACTCACAGCTCTATGTGCCATGAAAATATGGTATACAAAGGTAGTCTAAGACATTAAATAATCATGTTAAGCCCCTTCTGCTAAAATAACAACCCAGCCCCTTCATTTTAACTCCTCTGATAGCTATGGTTTGAGTACCTGAGGGCTGGTGGGGTTGGGGAGGAGAGGGAATACTGAGAGAGTCTGGTGGAAGAAAAGGACTGGAGAATATTAGCAGGAATTCCCACAAAGGGAAAACCCAAAGTGAAAGGGTGAATAATGTGATCCTGCTACCCATATCACAGCTATAGGGCTAATGATGTTGTGGGTGGGGAGGGAGAAATCAGAGATCTGCTACCATAGTAGTAGTAACAGTATTTATTAAGTACTTACTGTGTGCAGAGCACTGTACTAAGCACTTGGGAGAGAATACACAAGTAGGAATTAGACATGTTTCTTCTCCTATCTTGGGTTAGCCTAGTCCACTGGAAGCTTGAGAAATCAACTATGCTCCAAGAGGACCTAAGGGAACCTGAGCTAAATCATACCTTCATCACTCCCCTCCTGGGAAAGACCTAACACTTCTGGCCCATCTCTCAAATTGCCTGGCAAGATGGTTGTGTCCTCCTGAGGTGGACAGATTAGGGCCTGCACCCTTGAAACTCTCAATGATTTGCAAGCAAGATTCTGGCCTTAAAGATCTTAATAAGGTGGCCAGAATCCCCCTGGAGGTGGGACAATTGAGGCCTCTGAGGTGTGGGACTGGCAAACAAGAGGGGAGAGAGACAGAGAAGCAGAGGTGAGAATCAGGTTGCTAATCAGAGAGATGAGAAGGAGGGAGAGACCGAAAGAAAACACAGAAGAAGTAGTTCTATAGGAATGGCTTTTATTGGTGATATTGATGATTGTATTTGTTAAGTGTTTACTGTGTGTCAAGCGCTTGGGCTCACAGTCTTAATCCTCATTTTACAGATGAGGTAACCAAGGCACAGAGAAGTTAAGTGACTTGCCCAAGGTCATATAGCAGAAAACTGGTAGAGCTGGGATTAAAACCCAGGTTCTTCCAACTCCCAGGCCACTGTTCTATGCATTAACCCAGCTGCTTCTATTGGGTACAATGCTCTGTACTAAGTCCTTTGGAAAGAACAGCCAAAGTGACCTCTTCCCTACCTCCCAGAACCTTACATTCAACCAGGAAGAAAAACATTAAAAATATGTACCAGTAGGGAATTCATTAATAAGCAACTGAGTGGGAGAGCAGGGAGGAAGGACAAGGAGTAGGTGAAAGAACAGGTAACAGGTAGAAGGAGGGAAGAGGGGAGAGAGAAGGATTGGGGAATGAGCAGCAGAAGAGAGATTCATAGAGCTGCCTTTTGCTATTGTCCTCCTTCTGCTGTCACCACCCGAACTCCTAGCCTCAACAAAACTGGCCCTTCCTTGGCCAAACACATAATAGGCAGGAGCCGGGGGGATCTGGGGGCCAGGCAGTCAGCTCCATTGGCTCTGCCATCCAGTCCTAGCAGCAGTAATGCTTCACAACCACCACAGCTGAGAGACTCTGTCCCACCACTAAGCCAAAAGTGGGACCCTGATGGGTTCGCCTTTGGCCATTTTGGGGAATGGGGGGAACACTTGAAACCATGTCCATCCCATTTTGGTCAGGATATCAGACCACCGTAAAGTTGAGCCAAAGCAGAGATTGAAAGAAACTTCTGCCTTGCCTTCCCATTTGCAATTATTTAAGTAAGGGCAGTTTTCAACTTATAGAATTTGAATCCTCTTAGAAATCAATAGCCCGTAAAAGGTACAAGTACATTCAAAAGTTGGGCCAACCATGCAATTTAGCTCATGTGTCCACATCTCTAGAAAACCTAAAAAAATCAGAAAACCGATCAGGACAAATTTACATAAATTCTATCCAAGCATCTTTCCTTCTCATTCTCTTTTCCCTCTGCTTTCTTCTTCCTTTCCTTTGCAGGCTTCTGCCTTGAAAATACCACTTTGAAACTCCTTTTCAACTTCTTTCTCCCATAGCTCCTCTCTATTTCTTCTTTGTTCTATTTTTACAGGGGATTTGATTTTCTGTGAACCCTGAGTATGTTTAACTGCATCAAAACCCCTGGGTTCTTAGTCTGGTAATACATGTTCTATACAGAGCCTGTGGTGAACTGAGAAAAATGCCTGGGGATGGATACTAAGTCTGTTGGTGAAAGAGACTTAGCCCTGGAGAACAAGTTTATAAAACAGGACTTTAAATTACAATCAAAATTTTTTACAAGGATACTATATTTTTGTAAATAAATAGGTTTTAAAGAAAATAACTTTTCAAAGTTTTTTTTTAATCTAAATTTTATATTCAGAAATTTTCTTCCCAATTTCAAAAGGCTCAGATATATATAGCTGCAGAGGTCTAAAGGATTCTTTGTCACACAATCCACTGAAACTGCCTTTCAACTTCAACTTTAGCTTGGGTTATGGTGTCTGCTCCTTTTGAAGTAGATGCGGTTCAAGTAGAAATCTACACCTCAGCGCAAATAATACAAGTTTCTTTTTCCTCAGCATTTCACAGTGCTTTGCGGCACTAGAAAGCAACAAACTGAAAACATAAACCAATTGCCTATAAGACAGACATTAAAGTTTTAAATGGAACTGAAGAAATTTCTAGGATTGAAAGCCCTTCGAACATCCAAATTGAGGATAGAGAAAGAAGGCCGCTCTGGCAAAACTTTACATTGAGAGTAGTTTTTATTGCATGAATAAATTGCAACGGTATGGCATAAGTCCCATGACCGACAAGTTTCATATCTCATGAGAACCATCCCATATATAGTGCTTTAAGACTCAAGAATAAAAAACTGAGGGGAAATGCCACACAGTTCTATTTCAAAGCAGCTTAAACTGAGCAACAGACTGAGCTTGGAAATTAGTCTAAGGTCCACCATCAATTAGCTATGTTTCCTGGGGAAAGTTATTTAACCGCTCCAAGCATTCATTTTTCCACCTTTCAAACAAGGATAATGCCCGTGTGTTTCTTGCTTACCTCACGGTAACGGGCTGAAATGATTGATTTCTGTGAAATGCCGTAAACTCCTTATGGAAAGATTCTATATACGAACACAAGTTATGATGCTGGTACTCACACTCCTCTTCATCTTGCACTGCTGATATTTTTGGCCTATCCAAGAGCTGCTGGAGAAAGGTCAGGACAATGTGCCTAGAACCTTCCATAATTCTACTCTTTTTTTCGCAAACATTCCCAGTTAAAATGTAAAAATTGGAAACAGAGTGGCCCAGTGGATAGAAAATGGGCCTGGGAATCAGAAGGACATAGGTTCTAATCTCAGCTCTGCCACTTGTCTCCTGTGTGACCTTGGGCAAGTCACTTCACTTCTCTGTGCCTCACAGTTACCTCATCTGTAAAACGGGTATTAGGACTGTGAGCCCCATGTGGGACATGGACCGTGACCAACCAGATTAGCTTGCATCTACCGCAGCATTTTTTGGCACATAGCTTAAAAATACCATTAAAAACATTGCTGTTCCCGCAATTAGGGCCAGGGCCCTGGCCCTACTTTAGAGCCTTCAACTATGGAATACTATAGATCTAATAGAGACTAATATCAAATTACTTATAACAAAATGGTTTGTGGGGCTGGGTTGTGAGAAACAATGTGACAGTGGAAAGATCAAGGGCTTGGGAAATAGGGGTCATGGGTTCTAATCCCGGCTCCACCACTTGTCAGCTGTGTGACTTTGGCCAAGTCACTTAACTTTTCTGTGCCTCAGTTACCTCATCTGGAAAATGGGGATTAAGACTATGAGCCCCACGTGGAACAACCTGATTACCTTGTACTTACCCCAGTGCTTAGAACAGTGTTTGGCACATAGTAAGTGCTTAACAAATACCATCGTCATTATCATTATTCATCTGCATGGACTGTGAGCCTCATGTGGGACATGGATTGTATCTCACCTAATTATCACTCCAGTAGTAAGTACAGCGCTTATTACACAGTTAACATTTAAAACCCTCCCTAAATCTCACCTCTCCTTCCAGCTATCACTCAATCTCCCTCCTATTATTCCTGTTGTTTCCTCTCCTCCAGATCCTTTTTCAACCCATTTCAATCTGGCCTTCCAACCCCACCACCAGACTGAAACTACTCTCTCCAAAGTTATCAGTGTCAACCTCCCTACCCATTCCAACAGACTCTACTCCATTTTAATTCTCCTTGACCTCTCAGTTGCCCTTACGCCATGGCCTGCCCTCTTCTCTTGGAAACACTATTGAGCCTTGGGTCCACTAATGGAGTCCTCTCCTGGTTCTCCTTCTACTAGTCTAGCTGGTCCTTTTCAGGTTTTTTTTTCCAGTTGCTCCCTCATTAGGTGGTGGGTCCTTCAGAGCTTGGTTCTGATTTCCCTTCTATTTTCCATTTACACCCATTCCCATAGCCTCAATTACCATTTTTACACTGATGACTACAAAATTTTCATCTCCAGCCCTGACCTCTCTCCCTCTCTGCAATCTCACATTTCCTCTTGCCTTCAGGACATCTTTACCTGGATATTCTGTATTGTCTCAAGCTCAGGTCCAAAATGGAACTTCTCATCTTCCCTCCCAAGCTCGCTCCTCCCCGTGACTTTCCAATCCCTCTTGACAAAACCATTATCCTTCCTGTCTCAAGTTCACAACCGGGGTATTATCCTTGACTCATCTTTCTTCTTCAAACCATTTATTCAGTAAGTCACTAAATCTTGCCACTTCTATCTTTATATCTCCAGAATTCACCTCTCATTCTCCGTTCAGACTGCTACCACATCAATTCAACTATTTTGTCATATCCTGCCTCCAACCTCAGCACCTCCTTGCTGACCTTCCTGCCTCCAACCTCTCCCCTCCCCAGTCCCTACTTTTCTGTATTACCCATGCTGTGCACATCTCCCCGCTTCTAGCATTCCACTGTGTGCTCAGCACAGAGTAAGTGCTCAATTCATTCATTCAATTGTATTTATTGAGCGCTTACTGTATACTGTAAGCACTGTACTAAACACTTGAATAAATATCATTGATAGATGCACTGACTGATTCAAGTTCCTCCAATGATTGCCCACCTTCACATTAAGGAGAAGCACCTCACCATGGGATTCAAAGCACCCAATCAGCTCTCTCCTCCTTATTTACCCTTGCTCCTCTCCCACTAAAAAGCAACCCACACACTTAACCAATACCAACCAATACACTGTCCCATATTCTTGCATCACCCACCATCGACTTTTTGCCTTTCCTTCCTCTATGTCAAACAGAACAGCACTCTCTCCATCTTCAAAGCCTTTCTAAAATCACTTTTCCTCCATGAAGCATTCCATGACTAGGTTTTCAATCCTCCATCCTATTTTTCATCCCTACTACCTCTCCCATTCACTTATTTCCATCTATGTGTACTTACGTACTCTCCCTGACCAAAACAGCACTTATGCCCATAACCATATACTCAGTTTTTTCCTTTACCTGTAATTTATTCCAATCTCTGTCTCGCCCACTACACTGTTAAGCTGTTGGCATGTAGAGATCATGTCTACCAACCCTTCTGTATGTTTGCAAGCCTGTAGTTCAGTGCTCTGCACACAGTAAGCACTCAAATTATTTTTATCAATTAATAACACATACCACAATTATTACTTATTATTGTTAACCTTAGTAGGGGGGAAAACTCCTAATTGCATCTCCTTCTTGACTGTCCCATCTCTACCCATTGCACCCCCTCTTCCTTCTGCATGGAGCTCTCTCCATTCTTTCTAAGGCCTCATAAAAGTCTCTTCCTCCAGGAGGCATTCCCTCCATGACCCTTAGTCACACATGCATATGCTGGTTTATTTCCTTAAATTTATTCCTTTTTTATTATTTTTATCCTTACCACTTGTATCTGGATTTTCCCTCATTTCTAATGCATGCATACTATGCATCTGCCTGTCCCCCCCATTAGATTGAAACTCTTCAGATCAAGGGAGCACATACATTTTTTATTTTAATGTTTAATTGTGAAATCTTAGTACTGTACTCAGCATATTAAGGGCTCCCAAAAAATACTAATGATGATGACAATGATGATGATGTGGGGCTCCCATCTATTCTTGCATTGATAGGAAACTTTATTAGTCAATCGTACCCTCTATCCTTCTTATTTTATAAATGCCAATTTATAGTGTTTACTTACGTGGTAAATAACATATTACTTCTTGATAATTACAGGCTGTTGAAGATCACTATGCAATTGCACTTAGAAGGTCCAAAAGCAATTGTCATGTACTCTGCATTGTGCTTAAAATGACAGAAGTAATCATGAATAATGATATGGTACTTACCATGTAATTACTCTGCCACTACATTGTAATTACTATGTAATTAAATGGTCGATGGATATCACGTAAACAGAGTTCTTAGATGATATTTGTGCCTTCCAGCTTAAATATCACTAAAAACTAATTTAAATTAGGGAGTTCTGAATGGGAAATAGGTGGCTGACTTTAACACAGAAGTTTCTTTGGGGGTAGAGGGGAGGAAATAAGCTAGATGCCACCTGAAGAAAACTTCCAAAACCATATTCCGACTCACAAGTGAGAAAGATGAGAAAATAGTTGTATCACAAAATCAAAGAGAGCATCAGGAACCATTAAGAGAATAGATGAATTCAAATTTGGAGCATCTACCTGTCCTGCTATTTGGGGAGGTTTGAAGACCTTAATTAAGTTTTGGTGCCTAAATCCAAAGTATAATCCCACTCCTTGTTCAGGATTATCCTTGACTGGTGACAGAGCCCTTGAAACTTGAATCTTTAGTATTTTACTTCCTCAGGCCATCTACCCTTCTGAAGGGAAATTCAGAATATAGATCAAAACTCACCTCCAAAAAACAGCTCAAAAACCAGTTCCACGATACCTTCCACGTATGTTTTTGTAAACTGAGATGCATTTACTTTTGTGTGTGCAAGTGTAAATATGCATACACTTGCATTTGCAGTTATGTTATATGTCTACCGTGTCTCCCCCTTCATTGGGCAAATACTCTGATACAGGGACCATTTCTTCCTCTCACATAGTGCCAAGAACCACAACGAGCTCTCTAATATCTGACTAATGGTGATTAAATACTTTACAAACAAGTAGCGGTCTTAATAAGAGCCCTGGGATTGAAGCGTTCAGTGAATGAGATTATTCACAATCTACGATGGTAAAATAATAAGGCAGAGAGAAAAAGAGCAGGGGATTGATCAGATTCAGATCTGAGAATTGAAACTAGATCACCTAAATACAATCTCTTAATACTGGGTTTCCCCTAGACCATCCTGCCTTCAGGGACAGTAAAATTGTCAAATTTTGCCATGCTGTTTATTTCCTCTTTTGTTTGCTCACTGATTGGTGCAGAGCAGATTCCTGCTACAAATAATTAGCACTCTGACATTTGCAAAATGAGAGAAATGATCACTGCTATTGTAATGGCATAAAAGGAAACTTCTGTATGTATGAACCAGATTTAAGTAAACAGCATTTATGGAAAATTCAGGGATCAGTTGTCCAAAAAAACAACAACTTATGTTTGCAAAAAGAATGCAATCCTTCTAGAATTTCCAGCTCAACCCACCCTCCTTCTTCCAAACAAAAGCCTTCACTTTAATTAGCCTCGCTCCTTGATTACAAATTGCTGGCAATGGCAGGGGTTAAATCAGCCACTACAGGTAGTGGATAGAGATCCTCAAGTATAATAGAATTAAATTGAAATTGACCATGAAAGATTAATTTAAAAGGGACTACAGAGCTCAAACAAATAGCCTTATGTGGGCTTTTACTAACCTTCCAGGAAAGCACAAAAATTCATAAAATTCATTTTAATTTACTCCTTTCTGACGGTTTAATGAGGATAAAAAGCCACAGTTGTCCCTCCTGCATCCTGGCTGTGTTTTCCTTCATACCTAGCACTGTTACTGAAATGCCCTTTATGTGAGTGATTAGGTCTGCACAGCAACAGAAGTAAAATAAGGTTCAAACAATTTGAATCGTCATGGCAATATACCCTGGATTTCTCCGCCTCTCCTGCCGGCTCCCATTAAGTTCAAGCCTATTAGCCCGTAGCAGGTTCTTGACTGGACTGGGTACACAAACTGAGACTCTCCATTTAGAAGACTTTGGAGGCCGCTTGAAAGTGTTTATCCTGTTTTGCTTGGAAAGAAAAGGGAAAGAAACAAATAAAGCCACCTGCAACTCATTCTGCAAGTTCAGCTGACTTGATCCACCTTCCATCAGCAAAAAGCAATGCATCACAAATGGATCATTTATAGCACCTATAATACTGAGGGAATCGCTCCATGTAAAGAATAAATAAAACACAAGAAAGAAAGCAATAGAACTTGACAACTGAACCCCATAATATTTCTGACTCCCCATAGATAACAGCTATGCTGCCTGGCCTACCTCAGAGTGCTCTAAAATGCCAATTTTCCTCCTTTTGCTGCTGCTGCTGTTTAGACTCTGACAACTTACTTCAACTTCTCATCTCTGGACTGGGGCTTTAATTGAAGGGGGAGGCCTGCAGTTAAGTTATCCTCATCAGGGTAAAATTTTGAGAAGTGCCATTCATTAGCAGGTAACATACCATTCAAAAGCAAAATGGAAATTCTTAGAATCCCAGGAAATTCTAATTTGTTTTTTGCCTCTCCTCTGGATTTACATGATGTGCCTCATTGGGAGGATGCAACATTTAAGTGATGTGAACAGAAGCTATGCCAAGGGCACTGTATAAAGCACACCTGGAAAATGGCAAGCGAAATACTCATTTTAGAGTTCTTGCTATTCCAAAACTCTATCCACCCCTACTCTCTGCTACGGCTTCCAACTTTCTCCCTCCTCACAAACCCACCCTTTTCCTCAATCAATCAATCAATTGTATTTATTGAGCATTTACAGTGATACTTTATGCAGAGCACTATACTAAGCACCTGGGAGAGTGCAATATTACAGATGGTAGACGTGTTCGCTCCCCACAACTGATTCTCCTTTTCTTTTCTTTTTTTGTGATATTTGTTTACCTCTTATTTTGTGTCAAGCACTGTTCTATGCACTGGGGTAGATACAAATCAATCAGATCAGACTCTGTCCCTATCCAACTTGGAGCTCACAGTCTAAGCAGGAGGGAGAACTGAGGCACAGAGAAGTTAAGTAAACTCCCCCAAGGTCATACAGCCGGTAAGTGGAGGAACTGGGATTAGAACCCAGGTCCTCTGACTCCTAGGTCTGTCCTGTTTCTATTAGGCCTCCCTTCTTTCCATTCTTATTGTTTCTTCTGATTCTTCACCTTTTAACCCCTTTTCTCTCAGCTATTCAATTCACAGATCCTGTTGACATTTTCTCTCCTCTTATATCCATCTCTGAAACTTGCTGCTCATTAAAAGTAGAATAAAACCATCCATTTTCAAAATAATCATTACTCATACCTCTATATATAGAATGGGATTTGTGTATATATGTATATACCCAATTGCACAGTCCATGATTTCTGCTTACATTTCATGCTGGCATCCAGTTTGGCTCACTAAATATCATTCATTCACACATCTACCTATTTTCATAATTATAACTAGTATATTAACTGAGCACTTATACAAAATTATGGGATCAGACACAGTCTCAATCCCACTCAGGTCTCACGATCAACCTCATCTCTAATTTACAGATGAGGAAAATGAGGCACAGAGAGGTGAAGTGACTTCCCAAGGTCACATATTAGGCTGGTGGTGGAGATAGGATCTAAATCTGGACCTCCTGATTCCCAATTCCAAGCTCTTTCCACTAGGCCACTTGCTCTTCCTCCTATTCCCCCTATTTGTAGCTAATACTGGTTTGTCTGACTCCCCCTTTTGATTGGAAGTTTGTTGTGGGCAGGAAACATGTGTTTTGCTCCTGTTGTAATTTCTCAAGACTGTAAGCTTGTTGTGGACAAGGAAAGTGTCTGTTTATTGTGATATTGTACTCCTGCAAGTGCTCAGTACAGTGTTATTCATTCATACAATCATATTTATTGAGCCCTCACTGTGTGCAGAGTACTGTACTAAGCACTTGGGAAGTACAAGTTGGCAACATATAGAGACAGTCCCTACCAGACAATGGGCTCACAGTCTAGAAGGGGGAGACAGAGAACAAAACAAAACATATTAACAAAATAAAATAAATAGAATAAATATGCACAAATAAAATAGAGTAAAAAATTCATACAAACATATACATATATACAGGTGCTGTGGGCAGGGGAAGGAGGTAAGATTGGGGTGATGGGGGGGGAGGAGGAAAGGAAGGAGGGGGCTCAGTGTGGGAAGGCCTCCTGGAGGAGGTGAGCTCTCAGTAGGGCCTTGAAGGGAGGAAGAGAGCTAGCTTGGCAGATGTGCGGAGGGAGGGCATTCCAGGCCCGGGGGAGGACGTGGGCCAGGGGTCGACGGTGGGACAGGCAAGAACGAGGCACGGTGAGGAGATTAGCGGCAGAGGAGCGGAGGGTGCGGGCTGGGCTGGAGAAGGAGAGAAGGGAGGTGAGGTAGGAGGGGGTGAGGTGATGGACAGCCTTCAAGCCCAGGGTGAGGAGTTTCTGCCTGATATGTAGGTTGATTGGTAGCCACTGGAGATTTTTGAGGAGGGGAGTAACATGCCCAGAGTGTTTCAGGACAAAGACAATCCGGGCAGCGGCATGAAGTATGGATTGAAGAGGGGAGAGACAGGAGGATGGGAGATCAGAGAGGAGGCTGATACAGTAATCCAGACAGGATAGGATGAGAGCTTGAATGAGCAGGGTAGCGGCTTGGACGGAGAGGAAAGGGCAGATCTTGGCAATGTTGCGGAGGTGAGACCGGCAGGTTTTGGTGACGGCTTGGATGTGAGGGGTGAACGAGAGGGCGAAGTCGAGGATGACACCAAGGTTGCAGGCTTGTGAGACGGGAAGGATGGTAGTGCCATCAACAGTGATGGGAAAGTCAGGGAGAGGGCAGGGTTTGGGAGGGAAGACAAGGAGTTCAGTCTTGGACATGTTGAGTTTTAGATGGCGGGCAGACATCCAGATGGAGATGTCCTGAAGGCAGGAGGAGATGCGAGCCTGGAGGGAGGGGGAGAGAGCAGGGGCAGAGATGAAGATTTGGGTGTCATCAGCATAGAGATGATAGTTGAAGCCGTGGGAGAGAATGAGGTCACCAAGGGAGTGAGTGTAGATGTGTAGATCGAGAACAGAAGGGGACCAAAAACTGAACCTTGAGGAACACCCACAGTAAGGGGATGGGAGGGGGAGGAGGGGCCTGCAAAAGAGACTGAGAATGAACAGCTTGAGAGATAAGAGGGGAACCAGGAGAGGACGGAGTCCGTGAAGCCAAGGTTGGATAGCGTGTTGAGGAGAAGGGGGTGGTCCACAGTGTCGAAGGCAGCTGAGAGGTCGAGGAGGATTAGGATAGAGTATGAGCCGTTGGATTTGGCAAGCAGGAGGTCATTGGTGACCTTTGAGAGGGCAGTTTCCGTGGAATGTAGGGGACAGAAGCCAGATTGGAGGGGGTCGAGGAGAGAGTTGGCATTGAAGAAATCAAGGCAGCACGTGTAGATGACTCGTTCAAGTGTTATTACGGTACAACATATACAGTAAGCACTCAATAAATATGATTAAAGGATTGAATGAAGTGTTTATTACAGCATTTCACATTCAGTGGATCAATCATATTTATTAAGCAGTTATTGTGTGCTGAGTACTGTGCTAAGTGCTTGGGAGAGCACAATATTTGGGAACCCCTCTCTCCTCTCATGCAAGATTTATTTTCCTCAAAAGATGAGGGAACTGGAATGTTCTACATGTTATCCTACAAGAGTTAATTCTTCATGTGGGCTCATTGGAGTTGATGCCTTCCAGATTATTTTGTACATGCTGGTGAATTTAAAGGATAATGATCCCGCCCTATCAGCCTCATAGCAGATCACTTTATCGAATTTCCCAAATCTCTTTACTGGTTTAGAGGCATCTTCTACTTTTCCCTTTTTTTGAACTGTGGTGCTTTGCCACTGCATGGCATTGCTTTGTCAAAAATAATGCAACGTTGCAGAAACGTCTGAAGCTCTGTGGCTTAATTCAGAGAACACCCGGGTCACTCAATACTGAGTAGGATTCACTGAGCACTTGGTGGGTCTGTGGGAATTTTTTGTTAATGGCATTTGTTAAGCACTTACTACGGGCCAGGCACCGTAATAAGTGCTGGGTAAGTACAAGCTAATCAGGTTGGACACAGTCCATGTCCTATGTAGGGCTCCCAGTCTTAGGCCTCATTTTACAGATCTGAGCCCCAAAGAAGTGAAGTGACTTGCCCATGGTCACTCAGCAGATAGGTTGTGGTACTGGGATTAGAACTCAGGTCCTTCTTACTCCCAGGCCCGTGCTCTATCCACTAGGCTATGCTGCTTCTCTGTGTCCTTCTCCCAGACTCTGCATCATGGGCAGCAGCACAACTTGAACTTCCAAAACAAGTATCTAAGTCACAAAACGCATGTTTAAACTGTGGGGAGGAAGGGTTTCAAAGAGTTGAGGTTTGGCAAAGCATCCAGAAGTGCAAGGGTTTGTCCAAAACCTGTCTGAAGTAGCGGAGGTCCTTGACAAATTCATTTCCTCCAAGTCCTTCTCTTTCTTCAAATTCCAGGAGAGTCAGTCTAACTCCTCACGCCACTTCCTTCTCTGTCCAGGGGATATTGACACGGGCTTGTCCCCTCCTCTCCCTGTGGTCCAGAGGAAAAGTTGAGCACCATTCCTCTACCACGGGTCCTTTTGTTCCCTTCCCACCTAGCCCACCAGGAGATAAAGAGAACCTATTGGAATTGGCTTTTCTTAGCAGACCAGCCCTCCCCAAACCAGCGTCAGTAAAAAGCTTAAAGAATGATTTAAATCAACCCTTGCTGGCACCGAGGGCAGCCGCATGTAAAGCTTTTGAAGAGTATACTCTGGTCGCCCTGCCAATTGCACTTCTTTCTCTCAGCTGATACCACATCCTCAAGCGCTCTGATTTTCCACTGGAAAGCACCCTGATATGATCTGATTTAAGTTCCAGAATATTAGATGAGGATTCATAATTTACAATGTGTCTTGAGATCTGACTTTTTCAGAGAAAGGAAACAAGTCGGTTCCTCATTGGGCGGGGGGCAGTTCCATGTTTTGTTTGTTTCACTGTATTTTGTTATTTTGGGCCTCCCATCTCAGTTGCCCATTCTGCTAGCCAACGGCCTCAACTTCCATCCTTCCCAGGACCGGAGGGCGAAGGTGGCAGCTGGAAGTAGAGAAGCAGCGTGGCTCAGTGGAAAGAGCCCGGGCTTTGGAGTCAGAGGTCAGGGGTTCAAATCCCGGCTCCGCCAATTGTCAGCTGTGTGATTTTGGGCAAGTCGCTTAACTTTTCTGTGCCTCAGTTACCTCATCTGTAAAATGAGCCCCCCGTGGGACAACCTGATCAACATGTAACCTCCCTAGCGCTTAGAACAGTGCTTTGCACATAGTAAGCGCTTAATAAATTCTATTTTTTAAAAGTGGCAGATATTAGCAGCAGGGGCAGAGGAATTTGGGGAATCAAGAAGGGTAATGAAGATGACATATTGCAGTAACTCAGCTTGGCAACCCAGAGGGTGTCAGGACCAGAGGCAACGCTTAAGAACAGCTAAAAGTCTGCTCAGAATAGGAACCCACCTAAGCACTTGCCTAGCGTTGCACTGGAGGCTTTCAGAGTGGTGTGTATTCACCCAACACAATCATTCTTTGTCAGCTAGTCTTCATCAGTAGTGGAATAGTCTTTGTCGGAAGACAAGTAAATAGATGCATGATGAGATTAAGGGAAATCCCCTGGGTTACCAAGCATGTCTGTGGCAAAGCTGCAACTGGAACCCGGAATTAGATCTCCTGCTCCCCATCTCTGTTAAGTCCATTCGAGGTGGTGGTTCTATTATGTGTTGAATTAAGTCAGATCCTTCATCCGGACATGCGTGACTAAATTTCATTTACGGTGGTTGCAAATTACTTGTAAAATGTCTTGGTGTTTTTGTCACTGGAATCTCAACTCTAAGGATACACTGCTGAGCTTTCTGATTCATGTGTCACTTACTGGGTCGGTATGCATTAAGCAGGCCAAACACACCGAAAAGATATGTGAGTTTTCTTTTATAGAGGCACTAACGTTAATTTCAACTGATAATGGCGGCCCTGTTTGCATTTTAATAACTCTCAGCCCAAGCCTGATGTTAAACAGCCTGCTTAGAAAGATGACCTATTTTTAGCTGACTCTTCTGCTAGTTGCTAAATATCTGTTTAAATACATGAATTAACTTGTCTGTCAACAGTTGTTAGAATGGGAATAAAACATGATCTAACGGTGGAAGGTAATTTAAAGCAAAAACATACAGTGTAATAAGTAGCTTAGTTTTGAAGGTTCTGGCACCGCTATTTTACTTCCCTCTCATCTCCAGTTCCTAGTAGCAGTGCCCATAGCAACTCTGAGTGGTTCGAGTCAGACTACAGAGGAGATTGGCATCCTCGGCCAGAGTAAGTTATCTCAAAAGAAGGTTCTGGGTTAGCAATATGCCGTCCCTTCCCTCCAGAGCAGGTTAAAACAGTCCCATTGCCAAGCACCCAATCAGAATGAGGTGAGTGATGCATTCTCCACCAGGATAGTTGAATGAGAACTCCACTTTGCCTTGCTGAATGCCAATCTTACAAATCTTCCATTTTATTAGCATTTCCCCGTGCTATCCAAGTCCCGTGGGTTGGGGCTGAATGAAGAGAATCTCACGTTTTAATTTTGACTGTCAAGAGTAATGGTGAGTGTAGGAGTAGGAATATTAATTACACCCAGCAGGTGTTCTTCAGACTTTAGAAATAGTATGACGAAGGAGTCCAAGTGATTTCAGTGTTGTTGTGGAGACCATTTGCATTGACTTCTCCACAGAGTGTAGAGACTGGGGGCGGGGGGATGTGGTGGAATGTTTTCCATTTTCTGGGCAGTTTGCTCTCCTTCCCATCCTGCTAATTGGTAATGCCACTTTTTCTTTATGCACCTAAAGCTTACTCTGAAATCAAAGCCTCTCCCCAAGCAACCTTCCAAATCGCTTTGTTCCAAATGCCTGACTTTGTTGCAAAATAAACAATGCTCAATGCATGGGATTTGAGGTTCAGAACTGGTCACACACAGTAAATCGGTGTCTAAGCAAAGTCCGGGACATGCAAAGTGTAGCCTAGTGGATGGGCTAGAAGTCATAAGGACAAGGGTTCTAGTTCTACCTCCTCCACTTGTCTGCTATGTGACCTTTGGTGAGTCACTTAACTTCCCTGTACCTCAGTTACCTCAATCCGTAAAAATGGGGATTAAGACTGTGAGTCCCATATGGGACAGGGACTATGTCCAATCTGTTTAACTCGTATCTACTGCAGTGCTTAGGACAGTGCTTGGCACATAGTAAGCGCTTAATAAATACCATTAAAACACATGTAATACATACAACGCAATGGTATTTGTTAAGCACTTACTACACGCCAAGCACCATTCTAAGTGCTGGATTAGATCCAAGATAATAGGATTGGACACAGTCTTTGTCCCACATAGGGCTCATAGTCTTAACCCCCATTTTGCAGATGAGAAAACCGAGGCACAGAGAAATTAAGTGACATGCCCAAGGCCACAGAGCAATCAAATGACAAAGCCAGAATAAGAACCCATGACCTTCTGATTCCCAAGCCCGTGATCTAACCACTATGCCATGCTGCTTCTCAATAGGGAGAGTGGAAACCTGTAACAATGTGGAAGGGGATTGAGAGGAACTGCTGGAAGAGGGGAGGCAGAGTGGTTCCTCTGCTCACAGTCTCAGAAGCCTTCAGAAAGGGGGGCTAACATAATGGTATCTTCCCCCCTTTATAGATTAAGCAGAAATTGCCTCTGTCTGAGTCCCGGCCAAACACTCTGATGAACTCGGAGATGGGCCCAGTGGGAAGTGGGAGGGGCAGGAGCAGAAATGGGAACAGGAGAAAGAACCGGGAAAGAGGAAAAAATGAGAAGTATTTTTGCTTGACACCGAAGGAGATGTGCAGTCACTGGAAAAGTTTAAATAGAAGGGAGACATATGCTGACTTTTGCTTCCGGAAGATGATCCAGGCAGTAGTTCGGAGAACAGCCTGGAGTGGAGAGTGTCTGGAGGCCAGGAAAGAAGCAAGAAGCCCATTTCAATACTCTAATCTTGCTATGATGAACATGTGAATAAGGGTAGAGGCTGTATCAGTAGAGAGGAGAAAGCAGATCCGCCAAATATTTTTAAGGAAAAATCAGCAGATTTTAGCAGTAGTTTGGATTTAGCAGTAAGAGCAAAATGACCTTAAGGAATCAAGGGTGATTCTTTGATTGTATGCTTCAGTCATAGGGAAGGTGGTGATGTCATCATCATCATCATCATCATCATCAGTCGTATTTATTGAGCGCTTACTGTGTGCAGAGCACTGTACTAAGCGCTTGGGAAGTACAAGTTGGCAACATATAGAGACAGTCCCTACCCAACAGTGGGCTCACAGTCTAAAAGGGGGAGACAGACAACAAAACCAAACATACTAACAAAATAAAATAAATAGAATAGATATGTACAAGTAATATAAAGAAATAAATACAGTAACAAATATGTACTCAAATATTCTCAATATACACTCACTCCCTTGGTGACCTCATTCGCTCCCACGGCTTCAACTATCATCTCTACGCTGATGACACCCAGATCTACATCTCTGCCCCTGCTCTCTCCCCCTCCCTCCAGGCTCGCATCTCCTCCTGCCTTCAGGACATCTCCATCTGGATGTCCGCCCGCCACCTAAAGCTCAGCATGTCGAAGACTGAGCTCCTTATCTTCCCTCCCAAACCTTGTCCTCTCCCTGACTTTCCCATCTCTGTTGACGGCACTACCATCCTTCCCGTCTCACAAGCCCGCAACCTTGGTGTCATCCTCGACTCCGCTCTCTCATTCACCCCTCACATCCAAGCCGTCACCAAAACCTGCCGGTCTCAGCTCCGCAACGTTGCCAAGATCCGCCCTTTCCTCTCCATCCAAACCGCTACCCTGCTAATTCAAGCTCTCATCCTATCCCGTCTGGACTACTGCACTAGCCTTCTCTCTGATCTCCCATCCTCGTGTCTCTCTCCACTTCAATCCATACTTCATGCTGCTGCCCGGATTATCTTTGTCCAGAAACGCTCTGGACATATTACTCCCCTCCTCAAAAACCTCCAATGGCTACCGATCAATCTGCGCATCAGGCAGAAACTCCTCACCCTGGGCTTCAAGGCTGTCCATCACCTCACCCCCTCCTACCTCACCTCCCTTCTCTCCTTCTACTGCCCAGCCCGCACCCTCCGCTCCTCCACCACTAATCTCCTCACTGTACCTCGCTCTCGCCTGTCCCGCCATCGACCCCCGGCCTACGTCATCCCCCGGGCCTGGAATGCCCTCCCTCTGCCCCTCCGCCAAGCTAGCTCTCTTCCTCCCTTCAAGGCTCTGCTGAGAGCTCACCTCCTCCAGGAGACCTTCCCAGACTGAGCCCCTTCTTTCCTCTCCCCCTCGTCCCCCTCTCCACCCCCCCCGTCTTACCTCCTTCCCTTCCCCACAGCACCTGTATATATGTATATATGGTTGTACATATTTATTACTCTATTTATTTATTTTACTTGTACATTTCTATCCTATTTATTTTATTTTGTTGGTATGTTTGGTTCTGTTCTCTGTCTCCCCCTTTTAGACTGTGAGCCCACTGTTGGGTAGGGACTGTCTCTATGTGATGCCAATTTGTACTTCCCAAGCGCTTAGTACAGTGCTCTGCACATAGTAAGCGCTCAATAAATACGATTGATTGATTGATTGATTGATTGATGTACAAACATATATACATATATACAGGTGCAGTGGGGAAGGGAAGGAGTTAAGATGGGGGGATGGAGAGGGGGACAAGGGGGAGAGGAAGGAAGGGGATGTCATCAAAGGAAATGGGAAAGTTATGAAAACAAGGAGATAAAAGATAAAAATTCAAGAAATCTGTGAAAATGAGGAAAAAGAAAATAATTTATCTGGGAATAGTCAACCTTTCTTCAAGTATCTGCTGATTTACCACTAAACGTATTCTGACTTTCCCTAATAAAAACACAACACTGATCAGCTGATGGATGTAGTCAGGGTGAACAGACAGCCACCCACTGTATTTACTTGGTAGAAACATTTCAGCACATTTCTGAAATAAAATTCTGTAAAACACTAAAATTAATTAGTATTCACTAATGATGAAATATTCATTATGCCTCCATTCATTCAATTCATTCAATCGTATTTATAGAGCACTTACTGTGTGCAGAGCACTGTACTAAGCGCTTGGGAAGTACAAGTTGGCAACATATAGAGACGGTTCCTACCCAACAACGGGCTTACAGTCTAGAAGGGGGAGATGCACAATAAAACAAAACATGTGGTCAGGTGTCAAGTCATCAGAATAAATAGAAGTAAAGCTAGATGCACCTCATTGACAAAATAAATAGAATAGTAAATATGTACAAGTAGAATAAATATAGTAAAAAATCAGCTGTGTGACCTTGGGCAAGTCACTTAACTTCTCTGAGCCTCGGTTTTTTCAGCTGTGAAATGGGGATGAAATTCCACTCTCCTTCCCTCTTGAGCCGTAGGTCGTATGTGGGACAGAGACTGTGTCTGATCTGATTGTAATGTATCTATCCCAGTGTTTGGCACATAGTAAGCACTTTTAAAAAACGGCAGTTGTTAAGCGCTTACTGCATGTCAAGGACTGTACTAAGCCCTGGGGTAGATATAATTGGGTTGGACCCGGTCCTCGTCCCGCATGGGTCTCACAGCCCATTTTACAAATGAGGTCATTGAGGCCCAGAGAAGTTGTGACTTGCCCAAGGTCACACAGCAGACAAGTGGCAGAGCCGGGATTAGAACCCAAGTCCTCTAAGTCCCAGGCTGGTGCTCTATCCCCTTCTAGGCTGTAAGACTGTGTGCAGGATTTGTGTCTGTTATATTGTATGGCCCCGGGTGCTTAGTAAAGAGCTCCGCACACAGTAAGCGCTCAATAATGCAATTGACCGATTGACCAACTATCTGCTAGACCACACTGCTTCTCCAAGCATTTAGCAAATACCACAAATATTATTTTATTATTACTATTAGTTCTCAAGCTCAAGCACAGTTCAGGGCTTAAGCTAAGGTTGACACTTGTCTGGCATCTGCCCGGGCAGTCCAGAACCCATAGCATAGGACTTTGAACCCCCTGTGGGACAACCTGATCACCTTGTAACCTCCCCAGCACTTAGAACAGTGCTTTGCACATAGTAAGTGCTTAATAAATGCCATTATTAATAAATGCCACTGAATGACTAATAGCAGAGGCTGTTTAGAGCAACAATCCAGTGATAGTATAAACCCCAAGTTCTGTATTTGTGTTTGTGTATGTGTGTGTAGAGACAGACAATGAGAGACAAAAGTAGAGAGTCTGAGACCTTGAAGAAGAAACTTTCCACATCATGTGTATGGAAACATCACCCCTCTCTGCTCTGCTGCCTAGCCCTGTTTTCATTTCTCCTTCCTGATATGTTGTTCTCAAAACCTTTGCTCTAAGAAGTCACCCCATCTCTGACTGCTGGGCTGCATCGTGTTCTTCCTACCAAATACTCACTACTATGCCACTTTATTTCAGGTTTGGTTTCCACGTACCTTTAAAGCAATTCAAATAATGACCCACCTGTTTGGATATGTAAATATTAAATCTAGTCACCCAGTTTTATTAAAATGTTCTTCTGCCATTATAGAGCTCTCTCTCAGCGATACACCCTCATTTCAGTAGTTTAATTCGGGAGCCAATTAGGATGAATAGAGTTCTCATAGCTGGAATTGCAGTTCCAAGTGTGCTATCCTTTTTATACACTAAATGTTACAGCATAAGGTGCCACACATCCCACCAAAGAACTTCCTTTGGTGTTTGTATCATAGCAGTTATGCATCGGCCTACCCATTAAACAATCTGGAATCCTTTTTAGGAACACTCTCTGAGTCAGTTTGGAGAAAGCTTCTCGCGTCTTAATCATTTGAAGCAATTTGCTGTGCATTCACATGCCAAAATGGACCATTTCAGTCTTGACAGAATCTCATGTGTCCTATCAAGCTATAATGTGAGATAATGGAGATACCTGGAGAAGCCATCTAATGTATCCCCTGTCTCTGGACGGGACTAAACACCAACCATCCAACACCTAGAAACAGCTCTCCCATTTTACGGACCTCAAGGAAGGAAAGAGTAACCACCAGATGATAGAAATAAATAACCATCTCTAACAGTTCTTTCTCATATCTCTCTTAAATCGTTACACTCAAAGATTAACCACTGTCAACGTGCTAGCCCTATAGAATAAAACTTCACATAAACATAATCAAAGACTGCTGGGCTATGTCTCATCCTTCTCTGATTCCTGAATGGTATTTTATTATTATTATTATTGTTATTACTAATATTTTTCTTATATTTACCAAGTGCTTATGATGTGTCAAGCACTGTTCTAAGATATGGGGTAGATTCAAGTTAATTAGTTCGGATGAAATCCCTGCCCCATATGGGCCTCACAGTCTAAGTAGAAGGAAGACCATTCATTCATTCAACCGTGTTTATTGAGCACTTACTTTGTGCAAAGCACTGTACTAAGACCAGGTATTGAATCCTCATATACAGCAGAGTGCAAAGACCTTTGCTCCAGGTACAGTGAATTACAGTCGCTTAAAAATACTGAATTCAATTCCTCAAGCATGGTTCAGGCTCAAATTACACTTGTGATAATAGTTAATAGTAATGATTATTGTATTTGTTAAATGTTTATTACGTGCCAAGCACTATTCTAAGCACTGGGATAGATACAAGTTAATGAGTTTGGACACAGTTCCTGTCTCACATGGGGCTCACAGTCTAAGTAGGAGGGAGTAGGATTTAATCCCCATTTTTCAGATGCGATAACTGAGGCACAGAGAAGTTAAGTGATTTGCCCAAAGTCATGCAGCAGACCTATGGCAGAGACAGCATTAGAACCTGGTCATCTGACTCGCAAGCCCATGCTCTTTCTACTAGGCCAAGCCACTTCTCTGTGCCTAGGAGGTTCTTAAAACAATAGTGGACTATTTAAGGTTTAGTCTAAATTAGGATCCAGTTTTCTTTGGAGGGAAACAAATTCAATATTAAGTTCCCTAGCCTGTTCTCCCACCCAAACATCTCTGGCCTTCTCACTGAGGCAGACGTGGACTGTCATCAACCTAAGGATGCCAGGGTTGGGGCGGCGGGGTCAGGGGGTGATTTCTTTGGGACTTATTACTGGCTAGGAGAGGGAAGGTGGTAGATAAGTCAAATGAACTGGAAAAGAGGAACCTTTGAGCAATGGAGGGAAGAGACCATTATTTTCCTCAGTGGCCAATCCCATATAAAAGAAGGGAGATGTGGGAGCAGAAAGCCCATCTGTTGCCACCTCTAGAGGTAGCTTTGTGGGCAGGTGGGAATAGAGTGAATCAGAAAGGAAGGTAGAATTTCCAGCTGGGTATTTGGAAGCTATTCCCAGCCTCCTGATGGGGCTGCTCAGAACATCCCCAGGAAGCAGTTCCCTATTATTATTATTATTATTATTATTATTACTATTATTATTATTATTGTATTTGTTAAGTGCTTACTATGTGCCAAGACTGTTCTCAGCACTGGAGTAGATAAAAGAGGTAATCGGGTTGTCCCACATGGGGCTCACATTCTTCATCCCCATTTTACAGATGAGGTAACTGAGGCCCAGAGAAGTGAAGTGACTTGCCCAAGGTCACACAGCAGGTGAGTGGTGGAGCCAGGATTAGAACCCATATCCTCTGATTTCCAAGCCCGGGCTCTTTCCACTAAGCACGCTGCTTCTCGAGCTCCTTGTGAGCAAGGATCATGGCTACCAGCTCTGTTGTATTGTACTCACAAATCCCTAGTACAGTGCTCTACACACAGAAAACGCTCAATAAATGAATGGCACTGAAATGAGGCACCTTACTGTCTGGGGCAAGAAAGAAAACTTGTATGGGCTCCCAAAGATGGTTTTAGTGGCCAGGGGAAGCAGTTCGGTGGCCCTAAGAAAGTGGCACTATCCAGTCAGAGTGAGTTGAGGGAAAGAAGGTTCAAATAGAAGAAATTCCTGCTCCCAAAGTGGCTCCATTCTTTAACCACCCAGTCTCAGTCGGTCAGTCATATTTATTGAGCACTTTCTGCGGGCAGAGCACTGGACAAAGAGCTTGAGGGAGTACAATATAACAATAAATAGACATATTCCCTGCCCACAGGGTGCTTACAGTCTAGATGGGGAGACGGACATTAATATGAATAAATAAATTACAGCTATGTACATAAGTGCCATGAGGCTGGGAGGGGGGATGAATAAAGTTGGCAAGTCAAATGAATGAATGGCACTAAGGAGGCTTTAGATGTGGGACCCAAGTCTCCCACTGGGCTCAGTCTGGTGTAAGAAGTAGAGCTTTCTCCACACAAACCAAGACAACTGAATGCCAGCTTGCCCAGGGCCACCAGTGTCACCACTACCTCCCTTTTACACCTTCCCATAATGTCAGGGCTGGAGGCACCCACTGAAGTTTAGCACTGGAAAGCTCAAGACAAGCAGAAAGAAACACTTCTTTACCAAGCAGAGAGTTAGCCAATTCAATTACCTGAGGAAGCGACTAGAAATAAAATATTAGAAAGCCTAGGAAGAAGTTTTCTAATATTTAATGCCCGTTCACTTCCTGAGGTAACTGATGAATCACAGATGATATACCTGTAATGAGTTTCTTGCAGGGAAAGGGTAAGGATTTTAGAAGGTTCATCTGTAACCATGTGAATGGAAAGTAACCATTCCATTATTTTCCTCCCTTGAGCTTTATTGGAGTTGGAACCGCAGACTGGGTGGACAAATGGCTAGAGCCAGCATGGCATTTCTTTGGGTCCGGTGTTTTTGAAAACAAAATGGAAAATGATTGCACCACTAAGGAACATGCATTTGGGGAATTTGTTTTATTTAATAACATTTTTGCCCCGTGCAGACACAAACAAACAATCATAAAGATACAAATCTATAATCAGGGGCGTGACTCATAGATATGGTGTTTTATTGTTTTTACTACCGCATTCCTTAATTCTACTTGCAACTCTGATGTGCCATAAATAGGAAAGACAAGGACACCAACAAGGAGATCTTAGAAATAAATCAGTCTACTAGTCATAAAACATGGCAAGTCTCATCCCAGATTGGTTTTTACTGTGCAAGACACTCAAGGAAACTGATAAATAGCAATAAAAAAAATGCACTCTACAGGGCAGAATAACTATTTAACAGATATAACGAAGCACAAATAAAATGATACAGCAGAGCTGTGGGCCCCAAAGACAGAGTAGCAGGAGTGAGACCAATCTGGTAATTAGCAAAAAGGAGCAGGCTTGCTCTTCTGAAGAAGAGAATGGCAAATTCATGTAGTATTGCATACTTTTCAGAATATTTCTTGAATGTGCCACCCTTGTAGAAACTATCATTAACTCTTGATTAAACTACTGTATCAGTCTTCCCTGGGTTCCCCTGCCTCCATCCTCTTGGCTTAGTGGAAAGAGCACAGGCTTGGGAGTCAGAGATCATGGGTTCTAATCCTGGCTCCGCCACTTGTCAGCTGTGCGACTTTGGACAAGTCACTTAACTTCTCTGTGCCTCAGTTACCTCATCTGTAAAATGGGGATTAAGACTGTAAGCTCCACGTGGGGCAACCTGATTACCTTATATCTACCCCAGCATTTAGAACAGTGCTTAGCACATAGTAAGCACTTAACAAATGCCATCATTATTTTTATTTAGCCTATACTACACTGCATATCCCAGATCATCTTTAAAAACCTGATTCTGCTCATGTCTCTCTCCTCTCTACTCAAAAGCATCCAAACACTGCCTATTTCCCACTACATCAAGCACAAAACTCATCATCATCATCATCAATCGTATTTATTGAGCGCTTACTATGTGCAGAGCACTGTACTAAGCGCTTGGGAAGTACAAACTGGCAACATATAGAGACAGTCATGGCAATTAACCACCCGTAGAACTTTTGTACATATAGATTTACAGAATCTACTATTTAAGCACTTATTTATTCACTTATTCATCTTTCCAGTCTCCTGTTATAAACAGTTTTATATCTTTTTCATCCTATGATAAACAATTTTGTATCTGCCTGTCTCCCTAGATTAGATGGTAAGCACCTTACCTCTGTTGTACAATCCCAAGTACGGTACTTGGTTCAGTGCTCTTCAATCAATCAATGGTATTTATTAAGTGCTTTCTATGTTCAGAGCATTGTACTAAGTGCTTGAGAAAGTACAATATGGCACAGTTGGTAGAAGTGATCCCTGCACCCAAGCAGTTTACAATTCACAGAAGGGCTCAATCAATCAATCAATCAATCAGTGGTATTTATTGAGCACTTACTCTGTGCACAGCACTATAGTAAATGCTTGGGAGAGCACAATACCACAGAATTAGCAGACACATTCCCTGCCCATAATGGGCTTACAATCTAGAGATGTAGATACAGACTAGATATAGTCTACACAATCTAGAAATGTGATTGATTTTTAAAAGATCATGAAAATGAGAAGCAGAATGGAAATGAGTGCTTGGAACTGCAGGTGGCAAATACACTAGGAAAGGAAAGAATGATTTTTCCACGTGTATGTGAAAAAAGCTCATCGGTCACACCCACAATCGTGGGAACAGATGTCATTTCCTTAATTTCTTCTTCAAACTTGAAAAAGAGCTACATACATATTCATGTTATCTGGGCATAGAGACATGTAATATGGCTGCCCTTTATTTTGAAGATGACATTACTGATAGAGATACTGATAGTGTGATTTTTTTTTCCATGGATACAGGTCTGACTCAATAATAATAATAGGAATATTTGTTAAGTACTTACTATGCACCAGGCACTGTTTTTAGCACCAGGGTAGATACAAGATAATCGGGGTGGACCCAATCTCTGTCCTACATAGGCCTCATGCTAGGTCTAGCATTGGCTGACAGTCCATTCCACATAAGCGCTTAGTACAGTGTTCTGCACACAGTTAGTGCTCAAGAAATGTTCTTGATTGACTGATTGGTTGAGCAAGTAAAGATCATCCTTTGCTGTGTCAATGCATTTGCCTCTTAGCTTGCTTTGCCTCTTGATCTCCCTGGCTTCCTGCAGTCTCTTCTGTGTGTATATTAATAATAAAAGTGAACCCTTCTCAATTCATCAGCCATCAGAGTATTAATTCTAAGTGTATCAGTTTCCCCAGAGAGACTCATAGTCTGCCTAAGAACATCAGGGATAGCCAAGGAGAGAAACTTCATTTGAAAGTGGAAACGTCCATGGCACAGATGATGACAAAAGAGCAGAGTGACCAACGGTTCAGAATAAGAAGTCCTCATTCAGCCCCCAGTAAGATTGCCAATTTATAGAAGGCCCCCACATCTGACATTTCCAACAGTGAACCCCAGGACAGAAACACACTAGCAATTAGGGCAGTCCATACTACCCATTCACTCATTATTTCATGCATTCATTCATCCAATTATATTTATTGAACGCTTACTGTGTACAAAAGAACTGCACCAAGTGCTTGGGAGAATACAATATAACAATAAATAGACACATTCCCTGCCCACAATGAGCTCACAGTGTAGAGTGGGAGACAGACACTAATATAAATAAATTACAGATACGTATTACCCACCACTAGTAGCAGCAATACAAAGTTAATTTGAAAACTAAACTTACTAGTATTGACTCCACATCCAAAATGATCCAAAGTCAATCAATCAATCAATCCATTGTATTTACTGAGCACTTACTGTGTGCCACGCACTGAACTAAGCATCTGGGAGAGTGCACAGAGTGTACTACAACAGAGTACAACATAATGATATAACAGCAGGTAGACACGTTCTGCTCACAATGAGAGGGAAAAAGACATTAATATAAACAAATAAACTACATGTATGTACAAAAGTGCTATGAGGCTGAGGGCAGGGTGAATAAAGGAAGTGAATCAGGGTGATGCTGAAAGGAGTGGAAGAAGAGGAAATGAGGGCTTAGTCAGGGAAGGCTTCTTGGAGAAGATGATGATTATGGTATTTGTTAAGTGCTTATTATATGCCAAGCACTGTTTAAGCTCTGGAGTAGATATGAGATAATTGGGTTGGACACAGTCCCTGTCCCAAACAGGGCTCAGAGTCTTCATCCCCATTTTACCGATGAGGGAACTGAGGAGCAGAGAAGTGAAGTGACTTGCCCAAGGTCATACAGCAGACACGTAGCGGACACAGGATTAGAACCCATGACCTTCTGATCCCAGGCCTGTGCCCTATCCATATGAGGGAGGGCAAAGAGTTGAAGGGTGGCACTTAGAATAGAAGTAGCTTTCTTGTTACAAGTAATAATACCAATGATGGTATGCGTTAAGTGCTTATTATGTGCCAAACACTGCAGTAACTACTGGAATAGATTCATTCATTCATTCATTCATTCATTCATTCAATCGTATTTATTGAGCTCTTGCTGTGTGCACTGCACTGTACTAAGCGATTGGGAAGTACAATTTGGCAATAGATAAGAGACAATCCCTACCCAACAACGGGCTCACAGTCTAGAAGGGGGAGACAGACGACAAAACAATAACATCAATAACATTAAAATAAATAGAAATATATATATTTACACAACATTAATAAAATAAATAGAATAATAAATATGTACAAATATACACAAGTGCTGTAGGGTGGAGAGGAGATAGAGCAGAGCGAGGGAGCGGGGGCGATGGGGAGGGGAGGAGGAGCAGAGGAAAAGGGAGGCGAAACGCTAGCTATGAATGGGTAAAGATAAATAGGAAATTACCTAGTGGCTTCAACGCCTACCAATCGATCATATTTACTGAGCACTTTGTGTGCAGAAGAGCACTGTACTAACCTCTAATGCTCGAGAGGTAAAAAGTACTTTAAAATAGGTCACCTTCCTAATAGCAACACTCAACAGATGTTTTGCTTAGGGCAATCGAAAATACCGCTTATCCAGTGTCTCTGCCTTTGCCCCTGGCTTTGATTTAACTCCTTTGCTTTGGTTGGATGTCATCTCCATTTCTTTCTGCCTTCTGCTGTTGTGTGTGCTAGTTTCAGTCAGTCAATGGTAATTATTGAGCGCTTACTGTGTGCAGAGCATTGTACTAAGCGCTTGGGAGAGTACAGTGCAACAGTATACAGACACATTCACTGCCCACATTGAGAATAGATGATGATGATGATGATGGCATTTGTTAAGCGCTTACTATGTGCAAAGCACTGTTCTAAGCGCTGGGGAGGTTACAAGGTGATCAGGTTGTCCCACGTGGGGCTCACAGTCTCAATCCCCATTTTACAGATGAGGGAACTGAGGCCCAGAGAAGTCAAGTCACTTGCACAGAGAAGTTAAGTGACTTGCCCATGGTCACACAGCAGACAAGTCTGGAAGCTGGGATTAGAACCCATGATCTCTGACTCCCAAGCCCGGGCTCTTTCCACTTGCCTAAAGTCACACAGCTGATTAGTGGCAGAGTCAGGATTAGAACCGATGACCTCTGACTTCCAAGCCTGTGCTCTTTCCACTAGGCCACACTGCCTCTGCTTCACTCTCCCTCCCGTAGTCGAGACTGGTAGAGTTCTGGAAACTCTCCAGGTGCGACCCTGAGAGGAGACCCGGGGCTTACAATCTATCTTGTCCCCATTTTATAGAGGAGGAAGCTGAGGCCTAGAGATGTAAAGTGACATATACAAGATCACTTAGCAGAGCCAGGGCTAGAACACAGTTTTCCTGCTACTTCCTCCATGTTCTTTTCACTAGGCCACGTGAGAAGCAGAATGGCTTAGTGGATAGAGAATAGGCCTGGGAATCAGAAAGACCTGGGTTCTAATCTCAGCTCTGCCACTTGCCTACTGTGTGTGACCTGGGGCAAGTCACTTCCCTTCCCTGGGACTCAATTACCCCATCTATAAAATGGGGATTAAGACTTTGAGACCCATGTGGGACAGGGACCGTGTCCAACCTGAATAACTTGTATCTACCCCCGTGCTTAGAACAGTGCTTGGCTCATAGTAAGCACTTAATAAATACCATTTTTATTATTGTGTGGGGAATCCTGAATTCTGAGACTATTGCTCTGCACATAGTAAGCACTCAATAAATATTATCGATTGATTGATTGATTGATTGATTGACCATTGGGGTTATTTTTAAAACGACAAAAGTCATAACCTTTAAAAGATCGTAGGACCCATGAAAATGCAATGTTTTCACTCCCCCTACTGATCTGACAGAAGCATTTAACTAAAGAACACTATTCATAGCACTCTGTTGACATCTGTGTCTTGCCCAGATGTTTTGGCATGACAAGAACTCTCTAAACTCAAGTTTTTGTTCTTTGTATTAAACAAAAGCAGCCTGTTAATTTGGGTTCCATTCAGAACAGTGCGGGGGAAAAATCAATATTTGCTAAGTGGAAAAGAACAAAATCAGTAGAGGGAAAACCATTATTTTGCAGCTTTTCAGCGACCATTACAAATAATGAAGGCTAAGAAACCTAGAACTGTTGAAAGGATTACTCGACATTGTCCTTTTAAGCTATGGGTCTCATTTACTTTCTTGTCCGCCCTTTGTAGGAAGAATTTGAATCAAAATTTTATAGAAATAAAAATTCATTGGTAGGTGAATGGCAGCTTTCACCCTCTATGCTGAATGCATTCAGGCTGCATGGTGAAAACCCAAGGTGGATGAAAGCTCCCGAAGTATTGGAGCTGTGTTAAGAACTCACTACTACATGCTTAGATTGGCAAGAGAGCTGCAGGATTCAGCCATTTATGATGGTCAAAATTAAGCTGGCTCTGCTCAGAAAGACAGAGGATGCTTCATAATTCTAAGGACGTTAGTGAAATGCATTACGGATTTCAAATTTCAACCTCCCAAGGTCAGCCAAATCAAATTTACCCTTCTTCCCCTCCACTGCCAGGTGTATTTCTGCCTTGAAATTTTATTAAGAGATGTTAATTGGTGGAAAGGAAAGCCACAGCTCCTAAAATGGAATGGTTTTATAAATAGATTATCACTGAACAGAAACTCCTTCATCAATTAAACCGGGGTCTTTTAGGGTCAAATATTTTTAGGACCAAATATTCATTATCCTAATAGTACTGAGATTTGGTTACATTCTGCCAAGATAGCAGACTTGAAATTTTAGGATTCTAGCCTGCTTCATGGATTTGGGAGCCAAGGAGCCACATTTCTAGAGAGGGGTTGGACCCTAATTAAAGGACTGGGGATAAGAACCAGATCCATTCAGTTTACCCTATTAGGTAGCCTTGTTTGTGACTGCATTGGCCACTCTCTGAGCCACTGAGAGAGAAACAGAAAGGTTCTTCAATCAATCAATCAGTGGTATCTATTGATACCATCATTCCATTATTGATACACAGTAAGAGCTCAATAAGCACTCAATAAGCTCAACAAGAGCTCAATAAGCTCAGTAATAGCTTTGCTGTCTGTCTCCCCACTTCTAGACTGTGAGCCCATTGTTGGGTAGGGGTTGTCTCTATTGCTGAATTGTACTTTCCAAGCATTTAGTACAGTGCTCTCCACACAATAAGCACTCAATAAATACGATTGAATGAATGAATGAATGAATAAAGGTGATTGATTAAAATATGACTGATTGATTTATTGAGTTCTTACTATGTGCAGATGCAGAGCATTGTACTAAGCGCTTGGGAGAGTACAATCCAATAGAATTGGCAGAAACGTTCCCTGCCCATCAGAGTTTACAGTCTAGCAAGTGCAGAGCTGGTGGGATTTATCCTAAATCCTGGTGGGCAGTCAGGGGGTGAAGAGAGCCCCTTAACAGGGCTGTCATCATTCTTAAATGCAGGGGGTACGAAAGAGGAGGGCTGACACAAAGCCAGGAAGCCCAGGATCCAAGAGGAACTTTTCTTAAAGAAAAGCAAATTAGTAAATAAAACATTTCCCCTGGCATAAAAGCGGCGACTTCTTTATGCTCCTACATTTTTATTTATGGATTTCTATTTGCTTTGGTCTTAAATTTGGTTTCCTACTAAAGCACTCAATAAACACGATCGATTGCTTGCTTGCTTGAGCAATTGATCGATTCAGAAAGCAGAAAAGATCCCCCCCTTATCCCTTCCCCCCATTTTCCCAACTCTGCTTAAAGCCCCCCTTGGTGCCCTTGTGTTCAATAGTTTATGAGAGGGCTGACGGCAGAGCAGTGTTTGTTGATGATGACTGTTCTGTGACCACAGACCACATCCATTACCCCTGCCAGCCATCGCGCCTTGCATGCCACCAAGTTTTTTGGAGGTTCCCGGCAAGAGAATGTCGATAGCTTAGTGCAAACCATCACCATTGAAGTAGTCTGTATCTTTCTCGTCTCCTCCAACCCTGAATTAAAGTTCCATGAAAACTTTTGGCTCTATTCTGCTGACTCTTCATCAGTGAGAGACCAGAACAATGTGAATGTTGCCCATGGAATGGACGTAGTGGGACTGTCCCTATATGTTGCCAACTTGTACTTCCCAAGCGCTTAGTACAGTGCTCTGCACACAGTAAGCGCTCAATAAATACGATTGATTGATTGATTGACAGAGGTCACAGAAGAGGTCTACCATGCTTTCAGATAGGCAATCAGTCTTCATTATTTACTGAATGCTCACTAAGTGCAGAGTGCTGTACTAAGCACTTGGGAGAGTGAAATATAATTGGGAGACATAATCTCTGCCCAGAAGAAGCTTACAGTCTAATGGGGGAGATGTAATAAAATCAATTAGAGACAGGGGATATGGATATGTACTTTAGTGCTCTGGGGGAGTGGATGGGGTGAATATCAAAGTGTTAGGAAGTATGAATAAAAGTTCATAGGTGACACAGAAGGAAAATAGGATGAGAATATGAGAGGTTAGTCAGGGAGGGCTTCCTGGAAGAAACAGGATTTTATTAGGGCTTTGAAGATTGGGAAAGTGGGTGTCTGTTGAATATAGAGGGTGAGGGAGTTTCAGGAAGGAGAGAGGGTGGGTGAAGGGAGAGCAAGGGACAATGAGTCGATTGGTATTAGAGGAATGAAGTGTGCAGGTTGGGTTGTAGTGGGAGAGAAGCAAGAATAAGTAAGGGAGACTGTAAGCTCGTTATGGGTAGGGAACGTGCCTGTTTTATTGTCATCTTGTACTCTCCTAAGTGCTTAGTACAGTGCTCTGCACACATCAAGAACTCAATAAATACACCTGATTGATTAAGGGGGGGAGAACCGATTGTCTTGAATCTGATGGTGAGGAGTTTCTGCTTGATGAGGAGATAGATGGGCAACCACTGGAAGTCTTTGAGCACTGGAGAAAGAAGCGCAGAATGATTTTTTCGAACAACGATCAAGGCAGCATAGTGAAGCATGGACTGAACAGGAGAAAGGAGACCGAAGAGATGTTGTGAAGGTAGATCTGAATGTGCAAGAGTTTGTCTCGAGAACTTTAACACATCAGTGGAATTTCAGATCACATGCATTACATTCAGATGCAAATGATATATGCATGTATGTATGTGGAGATATAAGATAATCAGACCAAACACAGTCCTTGAAGTTCACAACTGAAGAGGGAGAGTTACTACTTTACCCCCATTTTACAAAGAAGGGTTTAATAAATAAATGGAAAGGGTTTAATGACTGTCATCACTATTATTATTATTACTATCCCTATATTACAGATGGGAAAATTGAGGCACAGGAAGCTTAATATGGAAAGGATCACACTGAAAAAAACTAGCAGAGCTTACCAAAATCTAAATCCCACCTGTTGTATTCTCTCCTAGCACTCAGTACAGTACTCTGCTCACAGTAAACGATCAGTCACATTTATTGAGAGCTGACTGTGTCCAGAGTACTGTACTAAGTGCTTGGGAGAGTACCTCAGAGCAATATGACAGATATATTCCTTGTCCACAATGGGCTTACACCGTCTAGAGAGGGAGACGGACATTAATATAAATAAATCAATTATGGACATGTACAGAAGTGCCGCGGAGCTGCAGGGCAATGTGGTTGAATAAAAGGAGCAAGTCACGGTGATGCAGAGGGAGTGGGAAAAGAGGAAATGAGGGCCTAGTCACAAAGGTCTCTCGGAGGAGATGTGGCTTCCATAAGGCTTTGAAGGTGGAGAGAGTAATTTTCTGGTGGATATGAATAGGGAAGACATTCCAGGTCAGAGGCAGGTCATGGGCGAGAGGTTGGTAGTGAGATACATGAGATTGAGGTAACAGTGAATAGGCTAGTATTAGAGGAGTTAAGTGTGTGGGCTGTATTATAGTAGGAGTCTAATGAGGTGAGGTAGGATGGGGAAAGGTGATTGAGTGCTTTAAAGCCAATGGTAAGGCGTTTCTGTTTGATGCGGAGTTGGATGGGCAACCACTGGAGGTTCTTGTGGAGTGGAGAAACATGGACTCAACGTTTTTGTAGAAAAACTCATTCAATCATTCATTCAGTCATATTTATTGAGCACTTACTGTGTGCAGAGCACTGTACTAAGCACTTGGAAAGTACAATCTGGCAACAGAGACAATCCCTACCCAACAAGGGGCTCTGAACAACAGAAAGAAGTATGGACCAGAGTGGGGAAAGGCAGGAGGCAGGGATGTCAGCAAGGAGGTTGATATAATAGTCAAGGCAGGATAGGATAAATACTTGGATTAACATGGTAGCCATTGGGATGGAGAGGAAAAGTCGGATTTTAGCAACGTCCCACATGGAGCTTTAAGTCTAAATAGGAAGGAGTAGGATTTAATCCCCATTGTACAGATGAGGTAGCTGAAGCACAGAGAAAAGAAGTGACTTGCCCAAGATCACTCAGCAGATATGTGGTGGAGCGGAATTAGAACTCAGGTCCTCTGATTCCCAAGCCCATGCTCTTTCCACTAGGCCACACTGCTTCTCTGTTTTCATTATCTGTTCTTGATCTCTGCCTTATAGTGAACTTCAGACACAGACAGACCAGTTTTGTAGCCAACAACTGGGAACAGGGTTACTTCACCCTGGGCAAAGGTTCTGTGAAGATCGCCACTCCAAAAGGCAATTCATATCCAACATCGGACACCGCAAGGAGCAAACACTTCATTCAACTCAGCAAGGATCTATTGGTTCTTGCACATAATGTGGAGTGGATTACACATCTTTTCAGTCACACCCACACACATGGATAGGATTTCAGCATCCTCCAACCGGCAACCCTCCAGCCCCGCCGCACTTATGTATATATCTGTAATTTTATTTATTTGTATTGATGTCTCTCTCTCCTCCCCATCCCAGACTGTGAGCTCACTGTGGGCAGGGAATGTCATAAGCGCTTAGTACAGTGCTCTGCACACAGTAAATGCTTAATAAATACAATTGAATGAATGAATAGTGGCATCTTTGAAAAAAATGGACAGTTAGAAATCCATATCAGTAAATATCCCTGTTCATAACTTTAAAGAGCCTACAGGGATTATCATACCCCAGGTTGACCTCTTCTGGAGGGTTGTAATCCCTGATCAGCGAAGGAAAATATGATCATCTTTTGAATTCTAAGACTATTTGAGGGGTAGGGAAGGGTTTGCGCTGTTGGGAGGGGGAAAGAGATTTTGTAGGCAGAGCATAACTGCTCAGTTGTGGTCACGTCTTCCTGCAGATGCAGCCCCAAGGCCTGAGGCCCTGGCTGCCCTGCCCTATTTGGACCAGTGCAGTCCCACCGCATCTCGGTTCATCCCTGGAGCCTGGAAAAATTCAGAGTCAAGCTCAGAAATTTCTGGAAGCTTTGGAAGGTCTGGAAGCTCGATCTTACCTCCTGAAATCTCACTTCTCCGTTGATGATGCTTTCTGGTCGACAAGTCAGTCTTGCCTTTACTCAGGTGCTACCCCTTGGGCACCAGGTTAAAACTTCGTGCCACCGGATTTATGTCGTTAAAGATTTTTTCTGAGTGCTCTGACCTCAATGCGGATGAGTGTGTGGGGTCCACAAGGGTGTGTGCATGTGTATGTGTTTGTGTGTGTGTGCGCATATGTGTTTGTGTGTGTGTGTGCACATGCTACATGCATGCTGTGGAAGAACGGCCTCAGTGGATTAACTGCGGAGAAAACGTACATATATAAGATTATATTTTAATAGAGAAGCAAGACCTTTCAAAACGTCAAACTTTCCACACTGGATATATCCCAGGAAAATTGGGTAACTGACTGTATCCATTTGATTTCAGGTTTCTATGTACAAGCGTTCAGAGACCAAAATGATGTTTTTGAAGGTTTACGAATCAATGTCCTGGTTTTGCAAGGTCCGTGAAGAATGGTAAATTAATAAAATGAAACAGTTATCACACCCTTGAAATGAGATTCTTCTCTATAAATGTTTTAACTGCTGCCTGGTGGTATCATTGCATGAATGTTTAGGAAAATGGAAAGGTGAAAGAAGCGTATTGATATTAGCTGCCTATTTTAATAATCCATGGGGAAATGTAAAACATTGTCGGAGCTTTAGGACTCATTGCGTGTCCTGCTGCTTTTACTGTAAGCAGGGAAACCTAAAACTGCCACTCAAGCTGGTCTCCTGTCTCTGTATTTCAGAATAACAGTATGTTCTCTTCTCAAAGTGCGACAAAATTTCCACGAATGTTAATGGGAATTTCACGCATAGGCGGAGAGGAGAATCGAGCCCTTTGAGTATTTTCACAGCTGCAAGGAGATTTTTCCACCTTAGCCTTTAAAGGTTTTCATTTCCTCTGGGAGGAATAATCTAAACAAAACCCCACTTTTAATTCCAACCGAGGGAAGTTTATAGACTTTTTTTTTTTTCAGTTCGGGCCTTGTCAGCTACCCAAACTGACAGCCTTACCAGCCTTATGTCTAATGTAGATCCCAGACTGACCCTTTTGGGTCCAGAGAGGAAAAGGGTTCCCAGATAAATTCTGGTCTAATCCCATGGACATCTGCTGGAGAAGGAGTACCATTGTCCCAGAAGAAGAAAGAAAAAACAGCTATGGGTCAGGCAACTTATTCTGCAAAAGGGGAAGCAGCATGGCTCAGTGGAAAGAGCCCGGGCTTTGGAGTCAGAGTTCGTGGGTTCAAATCCCGACTCTGCCGATTGTCAGCTGTGTGACTTTGGGCAAGTCACTTAACTTCTTTGGGCCTCAGTTACCTCATCTGGAAAATGGGGATTAAGATTGTGAGCCCCCGTGGGACAACCTGATCACCTTGTAACCTCCCCAGCGCTTAGAACAGTGCTTTGCACATAGTAAGTGCTTAATAAATGCCATTATTATTATTAAAAGGGAAAATTTGTATGCCACGCAGTGGCCTGTCTCGCTAGGGAGTGAAGCGAATCATGGTTGGGAAAGAATCTGTGAGAAATTGATATGTTTCTGAAGAAATCTAATGTTCATTCATCAAATCCTCTATGCTGTCGATCGATCAATTGATTAATCAATGTTAACATATCAACCTGCTCACTGTACCTCAATCTCATCTATCTCACAGCTGACATCCCACATCTTTCCTCTAGCTTGGAACCCCCTCAGTGTGGCCTCAAGGATAGAGCACGGTCCTGGGCATCAGAAGGACCTGGGTCCTAATCCCAGCTCCACTACTTGTCTGCAATTTGACTTTGGGCAAATCACTTCACTTCTCTTTTCCTCAGTCTCCTCGTTTGTGAAATGGAGATTAAGACTGTGAGCCCCATGTGGGACAGGGAATTTGTCCAGCCCGATTAGCTTGCATCCACCCCATTGCTTACAACAGTGCTTGGCACATAGTAAGCACTTAAAAAATACCACTATTGTCATTATTACTATTCTACCCAACATATAATCACTCCCCTCACCTTCGAATCCTTATTAAAATCACATCTCCTCCATGAGGCCTTCACCAACTAAGCTCACATTTCCTCTTCTCCCGCTCCCTTGTGCATCACCCAGCACTTGAATTTGCATCTTTTATTCACCCCGCCCTCAGCCCCAAAGCACTTATGTACAAATCCATAATTTATTTATTTATATTAATGGCTCTCTCTCTCTCTCTAGACTGTAAGATCTCAGTGGCCAGGAAACTTGTCTACCAACTCTGTTATATCTTGCCTACCAAGTCTGTTATATTGTACTCTCCCAAGTGCTTAGTACGGTGCACACAACACTCAATCAATGCACTTGATTGATTATTATGTGCTGAGCACCTACTGTGTGCAGAGCATCACCCTAAGCACTTGGGAGAGCACAGTAGAATCAGTAGACGTGATCCCTGGCCTCAAGGGATCTAGGAGGGGAGACAAACAGTAAAATAAATTACAGAGAGGAGTACAACAGAAACTATAAAGACATGTATATAATGGGGAGAGGTAGGCTATACCTGTAGATTGCAAATGCCTTGTGGAGAGGAATTGCATCTACTAACTCTGTTGCATTGCATTTTCCCAAGGACTTAGTACAGTGCTCTGCAAAGAACAGTTGTTCAATAAATACCACTGGTCGACAGGGGCTAGCGGGTAAACATATGCAAGTGCTTGTAAGAAGGGCCAGTGATTTGATCAGGGAAGGCCTCTTGAAGGAGATGTGATTTCAGAAGGGCTTTGAAGATGGGGTAGAGCTGTGGTCTGTTGGATGTGAATGAGGATGATGTGCTGGCAGAAGAGAGGGTGTGCGCAAGAGGTCAGGAGTGGGAAAGAGATAATAATAATAATAATAATGTTGGTATTTGTTAAGTGCTTCCGATATGCCAAGCACTATTCTGAGCACTGGGGTAGATACAAGGTAATCAGATTGTCCCACGTGGGGCTCACAGTCTTCATTCCCATTTTACAGATGAGGGAACGGAGGCACAGAGAGTTAAATGACTTGCCCAAAGTCGCACAGCTAAGTGGAGGAGCAGGATTAGAACCCACGACCTCTGACTCCCCAGCCCGGGCTCTTTCCACTGAGCCACGCTGTTTCTCGAGATGAGAATGAGGCACAGTGAGTGGGTTGATACGTTGATATTGACTGATCGATTGAGGGAAATGAAGTAAAAGAGGTGGAGCATAGTAGGAAAAGTGAGGGAGAGAGCTGACTGAAGGCCTTAAAGCCAATTTTCGGGGGTTTCTCCTTGAATGAGCAGTCTTTGGAGACTTCTGAGTAGTAGAGAGATGTGTGCAGAATGATGTTTTAGAAAAGTGTTGTATCTCACAATGTACCCGGTGCATAAATCAATCAGTCAGTTGTATTTGTTGAGAGCTTACTGTGTGCAGAGCACTGTACTAAGCACTTGGGAAAGAACAACATAACAGAGTTGGTAGATATGTCCACTGCCCACAAATCTAACTGTTGTTGGTCAACATATGTTTGACAATTTGTATCTACAGAGTTCTGTACAGTATTGCAAAACTCAACCTCGTAGTTATATGAATTTAAAAAGTTGAAGTCGTAAAGAACTGTTCAGTGGTCAAACAGCAAATCAGGCCAGTACCGATATTAGAACTCATTACCCCTATCTCCAATTTGTTGTTCTGTCCACCTGCGTCCTGCATATATTTCCTTCTGCTATCCCTAAATTTTCCAACAGGAGAGGAACAATGGATCAAGTTTGTCTTGGGCTGTGACCATTATGTATATAATAATAATAATAATAATGATGGTATTTGTTAAGAGCTTAGTATGTGCAAAGCACTGTTCTAAGCGCTGGGAAGGTTACAAGGTGATCAGGTTGTCCTACGGGGAGGCTCACAGTTTTAATCCCCATTTTCCAGATGAGGTAACTGAGGCACAGAGAAGTTAAGTGACTTGCCCAAAGTCACAGAGCTGACAGTTGGCAGAGCCAGGATTTGAACACATGACCTCTGACTCCACAGCCTGTGCTCTTTCCACTGAGCCACACTACATTTATGTCGTCACTGCTCCACCAACTTTCATATTCAGCCTGTTACCAACTAGATTCAGCACAGCTGCCTTTACTACCACCGCTACTAATAATAATACTAATAATAATAATGGCATTTGTTAATCAATCAATCAATTGTATTTATTGAGCACTTACTGTGTGCAGAGCACTGTACTAAGAGCTCGGGAAGTACAAGTTGGCAACATATAGAGACAGTTCCTACCCAACAGTGGGCTCACAGTCTAAAAGGGGGAGACAGAGAACAAAACCAAACATACAACAAAATAAAATAAATAGAATAGATATGTACAGGTAAAATAAATAAATAAATAAATAAATAGAGTAATAAATATGTACAAACATATATACATATATGTATACATATATACATATATACAGGTGCTGTGGTACAGTTAAGCACTTACTATGTGTTGCTGTTGGACACAGTCCCTGTCCCACGCGGGACTCACAATCTTAATCCTCATTTTACAGATGAGGTGACTGAGGTCCAGAGAAGTGAAGTGACTTACCTAAGGTCACACAGCAAACACGTGTCAGAGTCAGGATTGGAACCCAGGTCCTTCTGACGTCCAGGCCCGTGCTCTATCCACTAGGCCGTGCTGCTTCCCTTTAGCTCTCTCCCCTTCCCAGTCAATCAATCAATCGTATTTATTGAGCGCTTACTGTGTGCAGAGCACTGTACTAAGCGCTTGGGAAGTACAAGTTGGAAACATAACAGTGGTTGCGGGATTTTCTCTGTAGTCTCTTTCCTGTGGATGAATAAACAGTTTGGGTCACCATGGAACCCCATTTTAGTATTCACTGTTAACATCAACACTATTGATCAAACACTTCCTGTATACATAGTATTGGCCCTTGGGGAAGAAATAGATCATTCTTGTCCTCAGGGAGTATATAATCTAATGGGGATGGGGAAGCATCTGGGGTGTTGCCTAGCATCCAACACCTGCAGACAAATTACCTAGCAATCACTGCACCAGAGGCCATTTTGGGGGCAGTCATCATCATCATCATCATCAATCGTATTTATTGACCGCTTACTGTGTGCAGAGCACTGTACTAAGCGCTTGGGAAGTACAAGTTGGCAACATATAGAGACAGTCCCTACCCAACAGTGGGCTCACAGTCTAACACAGTCACAGTCACAGTCTCACCCCAGGGGTACAGATCAGACACATCAGTGAGTCATTCTGAGTGATCAGACAAGTTCTGAAATCGATTTTATCACTAAGTCTGATCTGGATTTTGTGAGAGACACTATGAGCTCATCTTAGAGTTCATCAAACCACTCCCAAGTTTTCCAACATTTCCCATCTCGAATGGATGAAGGTAGTTTTTTTTCTTTTAGCAGAATATACTGCTATGCGCTCGTCCCTGGTGGGCACTATCATCTTTTGAACAGATCATATCTTTCTTTTGATGAGATCACTCTCTGGAAGCCCGCCCAACTTGCTATTATCAACAAATGTCATGAACAGCCTCTCAATTCAAGCACTCAGTACAGTGTCCAAGCACCCGGAATAGTGCGAAGCACCTGGACTCGGTACTCAGGAGTGTTCAGTAAATTCTGGCAAAGTGAAATTCCATCATTCCAACACATTTCTGATAGGAATGTCAAGTAATGTGGACCCCAAGTTCTAGGAATTCAACTCACTCAACTCAATTCCTCCAGGTTTGGCCTAGTGGAAAGAGCAGGGCCCTGGGAGTCAGAAGGACTTGGATTCCCACCTTCGCCACTTACCCGCCGTGCAACCTTGGGCAAATCACTTTGTTTCTCTCTGCCTCAGTTACCTCATCTGAATAATGAAGATTAAGACTGTGAGCCCCATGTGGGACAGGGACTGCATCCAACCTAATTGGCTTGTACCTACCCTAGTGCTTAGAACAGTGTTTGACACATAGTAAGTGCTTAACAAATATCATTCTTATTATTATTGATCCTTAGTCACTGAATACAACTCTATGGATGTAGTCCTACAGCCTATGTGCCCTCCTCTCCCTACTGTAGTAAGCTCCTGATTCCATATTCCAAGCTTGTTAATGTTAATGACATTAAGCTATTACATTGTTATTATAAATGAAGTTGATACTAAGCATAGGACAGCTTATGGGAAGCAGTGTGGCTCAGTGGAAAGAGCCCGGGCTTTGGAGTCAGAGGTCATCGGTTCAAATCCAGGCTCTGCCACTTGTCAGCTGTGTTACTTCGGGCAAGTCACTTAACTTCTCTGTGCCTCAGTTCCCTCATCTGTAAAATGGGGATGAAGACTGTGAGCCCCATGTGGGACAACCTGATCACCTTGTAAAGTCCCCAGCACTTAGAACAGTGCTTTGCACATAGTAAGCGCTTAATAAATGCCATCATTATTATTATTAGAACAGCTTCCTTTTGAGAAACAATGAGCATTCAGAGAACTGAGAAACTTTACACCCAAGGTTAAATTTATTATTGTACTAGTGACATTGCATTTATACCGTAGCTTTCTTCCAAGAAACTCTCGGTGTTTAAATTCATTTTCATTTACTTTCACCACACCATTGTAAGTTAGGGCGGGATGGATAGATATCCCCTTTACTATAGTCAGTAGAGGTAAATTGGGTAGTCCAGTATCCTATCGTCAGTGACTGGACTAGCAGAAGCTAGGCCACAGTGTGAGCCAGGGGAAGGGAATTAATGGGTAGAAAAGTCTACACTGGGTCTGAAGCAGAGCGGAGCTAATGTTAACGGCGATCTGATATTAGCAGGGATTGTGTGATGTGGACAAGGTTTGAAGGCATGGGTGGTATTAGTCTTGCCTCTGAATGCTCCCTAGAAACTCTGCCCTAGGATTAACACAAAGCACTTCAGATCGTCCCATCTTCTTAACCCCAAAGGCACTGCAGTCCTGAATAGCTTCGTGGGAGTCTCAGGGTGCAATTCAAGGGCTACCGGTAATCCTAAGTAATGGTGAAAAGCAGTGTGACCTAGTGGAAAGAACATGGGCCTGGGAATCAGAGAATCCGGCTCTGCACCTTGTCTGCTGTGTGACCTTGAGCAAGTCACTTAACTTCTCTATGCCTCAGTTACCTCATCTGAAATTGGGGATTAAGACTGTGAGCCCCATGTGGGACAGGAAGCTTGTATCTACCCCAGCACAAAAGCATCTAACAAATACTGTTAAAAAAAAAAAGCTGGATTCCTGAAATCATTACGTGGCTCATATTTGGATGCTCTCTCACAGCAAAAATACAATCTCCACCAACTCAACTCAACCATGCTGAATAATGATTAGAGGGACTG
This sequence comes from Tachyglossus aculeatus, assembly GCF_015852505.1. NCBI lineage: Eukaryota > Metazoa > Chordata > Mammalia > Monotremata > Tachyglossidae > Tachyglossus > Tachyglossus aculeatus. Next base: position 51,454,236 of record NC_052072.1, read on the forward strand.
GTAACCAGTTCTCCTATTCTGCATTAACTAATGAGTCAGATGCTGTTACAACTTTTGAAATGCAAGAGGAATCCTTAAGATGTTTCCAGGCTGCCACTGGATTTGCCTCAAGCAGACATAGCTTGTAACTTAGTTATTTTGAGTCTTAGATCAGAGCTTTGTTCAGGACCACACTGCCTCCTCATTTAAAGTTGAGTTTAGTGATCAATCTGATAGTACTGATAAGCCTGAAAAATGTTGAGAAGCCTGTTCTGCTGATCTGCAAGATAAAAGCATAATCAGAGACAGGAACTAAAAGCAGATACACTTTGGACCAAAGAATCTTGCTGTGACCAATGTGGTAAAGATTTACCACAGGATATTACTTGATCTGCTTGAACCAAGAGAGAAACTTCTATTAACTCCTCTTGCTTGGCTGTTTTCATCCAATAAACCTAAAAATGCTCTTGAATCTCAGATTTAAGAAGATGGGTTAGCCTCAAAATTATTCATCATAACTAAAGGAGAAGGTTTAAACCAACAGTGGCTGAAATGAAACTATCTTCTTGAATTATTGAATTCCCTAGGACTCTCTTATCATATGCTGTATGTGGAATCTGGGATTTCACATGGTATATGTACATTGCTTCCCTGGAACTCTAAAGAAACCCACAGTTCCACACATAGAGTAATAATGATAATAATTATGGTACTTGTTAAGTATTTACTATATGCCAAGCATTGTTCAAAGCACTGGGATAGATACAAGTTAATCAGGTTGGACACAGTCCCTGTCCCACATAGGGTTCACAGTCTTAATCCCCACTTTACAGATGAGGAAAATGAGGCCCAGAGAAGTTGTGACTTGTCCGAGGTCACACAGCAGACATGTGATGGAGCCGGAATTAGAACCCAGGTCCTTCTGACTCACTGGCCCGAGCTCTATCCACTAAGCCACACTGCTTCTCAGTATCAACCCTGGATTTCTTAACAAGATAAGACTTCTTTAATGGCCCACGTTATATGGTCTAAGCAATCTTCTGTTTGAAGAGATTGACCAAATATCTGAAATGCTTGCATCATCTCCCAGAAAATGGTCTCAGGGATAATATTCCCGAGTGACACCTTTAGAGATGATAGAGGAAGAAGATGGAAGATGAAAGATTGACAGTATTTTTTAGTACCAAGACTAAAATCCTGAAAAAGAGGTTATTTGAAAACAAAAATGGAATACATAATGATTTAATTACTAAGGTGATTTATCAGACATTTTGTATGTCTTGGCTTAATATTTACTTGCATGTTCACAACATACTCAGAATTTAGGGTTCTCTGTGGAGGCAAAATGTAAAAGATAAACTCAATTACAGGAATTCCTAGGACACGTGTTCTAGCTTGTTTGCTTTTAGAAGATTAAAAGATTATCCACACAACCATGAAAGGATGACTATACTGGCTGACTAGTAAGAAGTGATGTCTTCTCTGCTCTTTATCTTCAAAATCAGTCACTCATTTTTTGTGGCATTTATTAAGCACTTACAATGTGCTAAGCATCGTACTAAGCAGCGGGATAGATACAAACTAATCGGGTTGGACAGAGTCCATGTCCCACAGAGGGCTCACAGTATTAATCCCCATTTTACAGAGGTGGTAACTGAGGAACAGAGAAGTTAAGTGATTTCCCCAAGGTCACGCAGCAGAAAGTGGTGGAACTTTCTCTGGATCTGTACCTACCTCATTTGGGATAGGATTTAAATTTCTCATTTTTTCTTATCTCTCACTTGATTCTTTGGGTGGGAATCTTGTGGTGGGAAGGATTATTTTAGAGAGAATCTTACTCTGAGTTTCCATTTGAGTCTTTCTCTACTAGAATCAATGGCAAATTGATTACTCTGCCCAAGCTACCTGTGGGCAGTGAGGGAAGACCAGAAAAGTAGCAGTGTGGTCTAGTGAAAAGTAACCTGGCCTAGTGGAAAGGACATCGGCCTGAGAGTCAGAGGACCTGGGTTCTAATCCCAGCTCTGCCACGTGTCTGTTGTATGGCCTAGGGTAAGCCACTTAACTTCTCTGTGCCTCAATTTCCCCTTCTGTAAAATAGGGATAAAATCCTACTCCTTCCTGCTTAGACTATGAGTTCATGTGGGACAGGGACTATGTCCTACCCAACCTGATTAAATTGTATCTACTCCATTTCTTAGAACAGTGCTTGGCACAGAGTAAGCACTTAACAAATGCCTTTATAAAAGCCCAAATCCAGGATGCAGCAAAGAAAGAGGACAACAAGCAGACAAAATGTCAGAGGGTAAGGGAGAGGCCAGTGAAAGCGGCTCGCCTGCAGAAAAGACAACACCAAACTTGGTCTCTTTTAAATCAACAGTATTTCAGTGCTTACTTTGTGCATAGCACTGTACTAAGAAAGTGCACTAGAGCTCGTAGACATGAAACTTCTTGCAGTAGGGGCACTTTCCACAGTCTTTTGAGAGTGGTTATTTTGGGGGCAATTTATTGTTAGACCTCACTAATATAATTGGATCTTCAAGGCAAAATTGTCCCTGGATGAATGAGAACAGCATTCAGTGGAATTTTTATTTTACTTTCCGAGGTTCTTTAAGCCTTATTTCTCAAAGGAAGCCTCAAATCATTTTTTTGCTTTCTTCAATCAGTCAGTAGGATTTTTTTTCTTTTTTTTTCTTTTTGAGAGACTACTGCACACATAGCACTGTACTAAGCACTTGAGAGCATACAATAAAGTTAGCCGACATGATCCCTCCTCAAAGAGCTTGCAATCTAGTGGGACTATTTTGTTCAAAGGCATCTCAATGCCAGAGTCAGGAATCATATGTCACAGATTTCTACTGCCATTCCGATCTGTCCCGGATGAAACAGCATTGCCTTGAGGCTTGTCAAAGTGAACACAATGACCGTTAGAAGAAAAGTCCCCCAGTTTTCCTTAATGTTAGGAATCTTTATCCCCGACACAGTAGAGTGACAGAAGATTCTTTAACCACCGGGAAAACTGAGATTTCCTTAGGCCCCGCACCATCCCATGCTCTTAAGACCACCCTCTGCATCCTTATTACTCTCAAGACCATGAAGGGAAACTGGCACCTGTGAGAAAGGGTCACCAGTTCACTCTTCCTCCAGGCCACAGGCCTGTCTGTTTGTCTGTCTGTTTGGTAACAGTCAATCAATCAATCAATCAATCGTATTTATTGAGCGCTTGCTATGTGCAGAGCACTGTACTAAGCACTTGGGAAGTACAAGTCGGCAACACATAGAGACAGTCCCTACCCAACAGCGGGCTCACAGTCTAGAAGGGGGAGAGAGAGAACAAAACCAAACATACTAACAAAATAAAATAAATAGAATAGATATGTACAAGTAAGATAAATAAACAAATAGAGTAATAAGTATGTACAAACATATATACATATATACAGGTCAATCAATCAATCAATCAATCAATCGTATTTATTGAGCGCTTACTGTGTGCAGAGCACTGTACTAAGCGGCTTGGGAAGTACAAGTCGGCAACACATAGAGACAGTCCCTACCCAACAGCGGGCTCACAGTCTAGAAGGGGGAGAGAGAGAACAAAACCAAACATACTAACAAAATAAAATAAATAGAATAGATATGTACAAGTAAGATAAATAAATAAATAGAGTAATAAATATGTACAAACATATATACATATATACAGGTCCTGAAAGTGCCAGCTGGAGAAAGGGCAGAGTGTAGCAAGGGGTGAAAACACTCCAGGGAAGGAAAGGGGCAGACTTCACCAGTACCCATCTGAGGCTTACCCTTGGGATGGGGCATAAGGTGCAGTAGAGTTGTGTCCTCTTTTTAGATATGCTGAATTGATTTGTTTTCAGCCCCACGGGGGTAGGAGAGACTGTGTTTAAAATGGGGGAGAGCCCTCGCTTGGGAGCCAGAGGTCATGGGTTCTAATCCTGGCTCTGCCACTTGTCGGCTGTGTGACTTTGGGCAAGTCACTTAACTTCTCTAGGCCTCAGTTACCTCATCTGGAAAATGGGGAATGAGATTGTGAGCCCCACGTGGGACAACCTGATCGCCTTGTATCCCCCCAGGGCTTAGAACAGTGCTTTTCATGTAGTAAGTGCTTAACAAATATCATTATTATTATTATCAAGTGCTTAGTACAGTGCTCTGCACACAGTAAGCACCCAATAAATACGATTGACTGAATGAATGAATGATTGGCCAAGAAGACTCCTGATTTACTTTGGTTGTATGAGTTGGGATGAAACCCAGGAAAGAGTGAGGATAGTCTTAACAGGTATTTTGGAATACTAATGGACCAAAGAGTGAATTCTTCTTCTTTGTTCAGAAGTGCTAATCCAGGCAACAGCCCAACTGGAAAATGAAGTCATTTTCACACCAAATTGAGCCCATAAAGAACCTGGTGACCCTTCTGATTTTCTATTTGCTGCAATTTGCTAAATGGTCACTTAGTGACCTTAAAGAATGGGTGCCCTAAGCACCTCCCTTATTACCAAGCAGGGAAAGTGTCTGTTTATTGTTGTATTGTAGTCTCCAAGTGCTTAGTACAGTGCTGTGCACACAGTAAGTGCTCAATGAATATGATTGGAATGAATGAATGAATAGAACTCAAAAGAATTCATTTCTGAAGCCAGCCTCTCCTCTTTCCCTCCCAATATACTCCTCATCATGGTGGCAGGAGCAAAAAAGTCAGTAGTTGGGTGTTTATTGGGACTTTGTTCTTGGTGGTGAAGTTTTTTGACTGAGGAACCACCAGAGGTGGTTTTTTATGGTACTCAGGCTTTTCCCTTTGGCCCAGCAAAATCCAAATTCTTGACCCTCAGTTCAAAATGATATTTTTTAAGCTAGTTTTTCCAAATGGTCATTTGTCTGGCATTTGCTGGTTTTGAAATGATTTTAAAAATTAATGTTATACTTTTAATTGTGTGTTTTAAACCATGTTACTCTGCCCAGAGTTCTGACTGCATAGGGAGCAATTGAAGTAAAGTGAATAAATAAATAATATCGTCTTTGAATAAGAAGTTGCTTCCATTGTGCACAGCATAGGAAGCATCTTAGAACTTTAAAGAGCCTAGCAGTTCTGCATTACTCTAAAACCCATGGTTTATAGGTATTACATTTTGTTATTATTGTGGTTTTTTGCCAATTTGCTTGGAATATCAAAATTAGATAATTACTTCCAGGGATGTTTCATAAATGGTTCTTAAAAGCCTGCTTTTTTTCTTCTGTTAATCCATAAAGCTCTGGCAAAGCCTGAGACTGGTCAGAGCAGTAAAAAAAATCTGACAGAGTGGAAGGCTGGCAAGTGATAAGTTCTTCTTTGTGCTAATTTTTCTGTACTTTTTATCTCTATAAGACCATTTCACATTTGCACATTTTAATCCGCCCTCCACCCAACCCCACCATAAATATCTCTAATAATAATAATAGTATGGAATTATTCAATACTCGCTATGTGCTTAGCACTGGGATAAATACACTATGCAAACATAGTTCTGGTCCCACATGAGGCTAAAGATCTATTTTATCCCTATTTCACCGATGAGGAAACTGAAGTCCAGAGTAGTTTAAGTGACTTGTCTGAGTTCACACAGTTGGCAAATGAGGGGCAGAAATTAGACTTGAACATGAGTTTCCTAGACTCTCAGTCCCATGTGGTTTCTACTAAACCATACTATCACTAATTATACTTGATCTCAAGTTGCAGCTATACCACCTTTGGATGTTAAGCAGCATAACAATAGGTGGGAAAGGGATAGTGTGAATTGTTTGTCTCACTTTCTAGATAATTTAATAGCAATAATAATAATGGCATTTGTTAAGTGTTTACTATGTGCCCAGCACTACACTAGCGCTGGCGCAGAATACAAGCAAATCAGGTTGGACACAGTCCCTGTCCCATATTGGACCCACAGTCTTAATCCCCATTTTACAGATGAGGGAACTGAGGCGCAGAGAAGTGAAATGACTGGCCCAAGGTTACACAGCAAAGTGGCAGAGCCTAGATTAGAACCCAAGTCCTTCTTACTCCCGGGCCCATTCTCTATCCACTAAGCTATGCTGCTTCCCAGTTGATTTGAGGGATTTGAGTTCAAACAGACTTCCAAGAACTTTTGTTTATGGTATTTGTTTAGTGCTTACTTTGTGTCAAGCAGGGTTCTAAGTGCTGGGATAGATACAAGTCAATCAGGTTGGATACAGGCCCTGTCTTTCAAGAGGCTCACAGTCAAATAGGAAGGATTAGAACAGTGCTTTGCACATAGTAAGCATTTAATATATGCCATTATTATTATTATTTTTATAAGGAGAGTAGGTATTGAATCCTCATTTTGCATTTGTGGAAACTGAGGCACAGAGAAGTTATGTGACTTGCCCTAAGTCACACAGCAGGCAAGTTGCAAAGCCAGGAGTAGAACCCAATCCTCTGACTCCCAGTGGTTTATCCACTAGGCCATGTTGCTTCCAGTGAGGGGACATTCGAAGCCAACGTCTCTACATTGTAAGCTCCCTCTAGACTGTAAGCTCGTTGTGGGCAGAGATGTGTCTGCCGACTCTTTTGTACTCTCCCAACTGCTTGGTACAGTGCTCTGCACATAGTAAACTTTCAATAAATACCATTGATTTATTGATTGCTTGATCGATATTATTACCACTCCAAATACTACCTAAGCAGACTCCAACCTCCATGATGTCATGCCCAAGTATTTTCTACCTCTGGAAAGTGAGAGATCCATGAATGAACTCACAGTCATAAGCTGTCACTAAGGCAGCAAATTCATTCCTCCAAGTGATGCTGTCAGGGGAGAAAGTGTTTCCCAAACTCTTCAATCTTTTTTTCTAATGGATGAGGCAATCTCAGTCAAGAATATGAAGTTAAAATTGAGCAGCAGAGTCATTTCCGACGTCTGAGCCTGAATTCTCCATCCCCCCGGGGTTGGAAGGGAGGCTTTCATTATCTCATTGATGCCGTGTGTTGTAGGGGTTTTCTGGATATTTTGCTTTTCTCTTGATTTATCAATGATCAATTCATGAAGTATGGCTAGGGCTTCAGGAGAGGAACCTAGAATTTCCGCTGCCCTTCCACTACACTTAGTTCTGGATTCAACTGAGGAGAGGCTTTGAAGCCAAGCCCATCAGTCTGCATATGTGCTTATTTAAGTGTCACTGGCCCACACAGGCTGAAGACCTGTTCACTAAATCTTTCTCCCAGTTCCAAGAAAAAAATCAAGTACGATCAACTGTCCACTCTGATCTTCTCAACCAACTCGGCACTCTTAAGCATTTTCTACCTATTTATCTTTTATTCATTTACATATCCTCTTATGTTTGGTCTTCATATCTATTCTCACGCTCTTGTCTTCCTCATTAGATTGTAAACACCTCAAGACCAGGGATCACATCTCACACTTCTCTTGGATGCACCCTAAGCAATTAGTTCTGTGCTGTGTACCCAGTAGGCACTCAGTAAGTACTCCTGGTGATGATAATGATGATGAATTATGACGGTGCTCTTTCAGATTGAAAATTCATATCAAATTTAAAATGCGGGTTTTGATTAATATTGCAAGCTCAATATTATCTTCATTTTCATTATTTGGGATTAACTAACACAGGGAAGTTAGATTGATTTAAATGAATGCTTTGCATTTTCTATTCCTCATCAGCCTGGGATTGGGGGCAAAATGTATAATTACAAAAAGGAATGGGTTGAAGTCTGGAGGATCTGCTGAAATACTCTGGAATGCATTTGCAGCATCGGCGAATGTGCTGTAAGCATAAACTGAAGCTTCCTAAATTCTGCTTAAGTATACCGTCTCTCATACCCCTCTCAGAGTCGCACCTGGAGAGTTTCCAGGACTCTACCAGTCTCGACTACGGGAGGGAGAATCAAGCAGAGGCATATCCTTTCCTAGCTTGGCCAGTGGCTAGCGAGTGGAAGGCAATCTGCTACAAATCAAAACTTACCCATGCTGGGCAGCAGCGGCATGGGAGAGAGTCGAGGGTGGAAACTTGAGGTTACTGCATGGAAAACGGCAATGGAAAACCACTTCTGTATTTTTACCAAGAAAACTCTATGGATGTATGACCAGAACGATTGCAGAGGGAGAGTGGGGTGTTCTGGGAGAGACGTGTCCATGGCATCGCTATGGGTCAGAGACGACTCGACAGCATGAGTCAAGACAAATACCATCTCGCGAATGCCCACACTGACCAATTGACCATTTCTCCACCTACCTAGATGACTCATTACGACATCTACACAAATTGCAGCTGCACCCTAGAAACAGGGGGGATGGATACATGCATGGCATAAATGAACACCCTCTGGAATAGTATTCTCCCATCGATCTTCTCTTTGGTGTCCTTAATTGTTCAAGTATTTTCATACTTTACCTATGCCTATTTTCCATTCATTCAATCATATTTACTGAGCACTTATTATATGCAGAGCACTTTGCTAAGCACTTGGGAGAATGCAATATATCAGATTTGATAGGCACGTTTCCCTGCCCACACTGAGTTTACAGCCTAGAGGAGGAGACAGATGACAGAACTTAATAAAAATAAATAAATAAATTACAGATATGTGCATAATTATTATGTACGTACCCATATATGGTTTACTTTAACTCTTCTAAACTCTACTTTAACTCTACGAAAGAGAGAAGAAGCAAGGCTTAGTGGTAAGAGCATGGGCTCTGGAGTCAGAGGTCAAGGGTTTGAATCCCGGCTCCTCCACTTGTCAGCTGTGTGACTTTGGGTAAGTCACTTAACTTCTCTATGGCTCAGTTACCTCATCTGTAAAATGGGGACTAAGACTGTGAGCCCCTGTGGGACAACCTGATAACCTTGTATCTACCCCAGAGCTTAGAACAATGATCAATTCATGAAGTACGGCTAGCGGCTGCAGGAGAGGAGTTCTTTGCACATAGTAAGCCCTTAACAAATACCATCATTATTATTATTACTAAAAGGAAAGAGTGTTTGAGGCCTTTGTTTTTTCCAGCATCTTGCTGAACAATCATCTTCCAGATTTAAAAGCTAATGGAGCTTCAAATCTAAAATTCGGGATCCTGCCTGAAAATTTGCTGCATTATACAAGTTGGATACTAATACCCTGAAGCATTGGATCCCAGCCTGTAATTTGTGACTAATGTGTTGCTCACTAAATTGTTTCAAGTAGCTCAGGATTTCTTACCGCAGTTTCCCACCCAGCCATCTCCTTGCTCTATCCTACAGAGATCTGAAAATGCACTGCCGATGTCTCTTCCTTCTTGGCCCAATCTCTTGTGCAAGTCTCTCCCTGCTGCCTTTCCTTCCTCCTGTAGTTCCCAGCTCCCTCTGCCTTATCTCTCTTCTCCTAGTGACTGGACTCACACTGTTCCTTCAAAAGCTGTCTTGAAAAGTTTAACACGTGTCCCTGCAGATATCAAACGTTTCAAGTGGTCCATGGGACCACATAGTTCTAGAGAGAGGCTAGTAAAAGTAGGAAGTAGCAAAAGTTAGATGAATTAAAACGTTCACTACAATGAACACAACCAAAATTTTCACTATCTGGAAGACTCCCTTGCTTTTTAGTGATTTAAAATTTAGCTACGAACGTGAGCTTTTATGCCACAATTTAATGTTTATCATTTTAGTGGGAACAAAGAACATGACTTTTTTATTATTTACAAATGGAGGATTATAATTTCAGAGTTGTAGGCAAAACAAAAATTGAGGCTTTCATTTTACTTAGCCATCTGAAACTTCTTGTTTTTGTAATCCCAGGAGAATAATCCACAATGGACCGCAGCAAGTGTGGTGATGAGGAGTCTGTGGAGGTGGGAGGAAACAGGGCCTTAGTGCAGGGGTGGACAGTCTGAGGCTTCCAAGCCTCCTGCGGTTCATGGTGAAGAGCTAACTACCATGTGCTTTATTGCTTATGATTTTGACATGGCACTGGGCTGCAGTGTGTTGCTTTTCTTGCTCTTTCACTGTTGCAGGTCCCTGCCCACGGTGGCCTGAACAAGGACAAGGTGCAGTGACTGACCCTCACTCCAGCCTCTGCCACTGCTGTCTCTTACTTGCTACCCCCTCGTCCCTACCACCAGTCTCTGCCACTCACCACCCCCACACCAGGGAACACCTGTTCATCATTCCGGTTAACAGATTTTTTAAAAATCAATAGTCCTCACCTATATTACATTCTCAGTTTGCAGCTCTTCAATTCTTCCATCCTGACCGTTCCTGATCTAGTGGAAAGAGCAAGAGGCTGGGGACCAGGAGACCTGGGTCTCAGTCCGGTCACACTGGCCAGTCACCTCCTGGGTGACATTGGGCAAGCCACTTAATCTCTCTGGGCATCAGTTTCCTCATCTGTAAAATGGGCATAATCATATCATCCTTTCATTATCAAATAGGGATGTTGCAAGGATAAAACCAGCTGACTGACATGGAAGTGTTTTGGAAAAAATGAAAACATTTCTTAAATACAAGGTGTTGTTATTATCAATACCAGGTGTGATTGCTTTCCCTTGTGGGATCCTAATCCAGTAAATCTTAATGTGCACAGATCCTGTAGACTTTAATGCTGAACTGGTGAGATATTTGTATATGTTTATATGTATATATACATATATACATGAATAAATACAATAGTATTTGTTAAGCACTTACTATCTGCCAAGCACTGTACTAAGCACAGAGATAGATACAAGCTAATCAGGTTGGGCACAGTCCATGCCCCATGTGGGGCTCACAGCACTAATCCCCATTTTGCAGATTAGGTAACTGAGGCCCAGAGAAATGAAGTGACTTTCATCTAAAGTAAATTTCCCACAATTACTGGACCCAACTGAGGGAACCCCAGCACTTCAGGGAGACCTCCAGGTGAGAAATCAGTAGCCCCCCTAGGCCCTTCTCCATTCGAGGGGAAGGAGCTGTAGCGAATTTCCCATCCAGCCCACTACTGCGCGCGGCTGTGGGACTGGAACCGAGGTTTCCCACAGCAACCACAACTACGGGGGAAAGAGCCAGAGCTGGGAATTCGGAGACAGCACTGCAATCTGCTGGCCACTAAAGTAGGGCTCTTAACCACCAAGGGGACCCCAATCTGACTGCTGTTGATTTAAGGACTGGAAAAATTCCTGTTCTTCCAAAATGAGAAACGGAGGACCTGACACTGGGAGATGTAATCAGCACCCTGAAGGATTAGGATTTAACATAAACTTGCTGATTGAGAAAAGTAATCAGAAGCAGCAAAATGCGGTTCCTAAAGAGGAGAATGGGATATTATGTTTAGGGAAGAAAGAAATGACCTTATGGTAGTGTGGTAAACCTCTGTTGGCCCTAATTACCATCAGCACTAGAAGACAACTCTGAATATTGAACAAGACTGGTCTTAAAAGGAATAAAGAATTAATTTTTGGAGGTTGATGGTTGAGAGAAGCAGCATGGCCTAGTGGAATGAGCATGGACCTGAGAGTTGGGACCTGGGTTCTAGTCCCAGCTCTGCCACTTGTCAAGTGTGTGACCTGGGGTAAGTCACTTCACTTCTCTGGGCCTCAGTTACCTCAACTGTAAAATAGCTATTAATGCTGTGAGCCCCATGTTCATTCATTTATTCATTCATCCAATCGTATTTATTGAGTGCTTATTGTATGCAAAGCACTGTACTAAGCATTTGGGAGAGTACAATATAACAATAAATAGACACATTTCCTGCCCACAATGAGCTTACAGTCTTGAGGATGAGCTTAAAGTCTAGAGGTGGGACATGGACTGTGTCTAACCTGACTAGCTAGCATCTATCCCACTGCTTATAGTGCCTGGCACATAGTAAGCACTTAACAAATACCATAAAAACAAAAAAAAAAATGTTTTCCATTTCATGGAGCCCAGAACGAGAGTAAATAGACCATTGGCATTATGATGGATTTAGGTTAAGTGTAAGGAAATAAATTACTTGCCAGTAAGGACTGTTAAACCATAGATTGAGTTCCTTAGGAAGCATCTGAAATCTTCTTCTTGGAAGTTTAAAATTATTGGACAGATTCCCCCTTTGTTTACATATTTATTACTCTATTTATTTATTTATTTTACTTGTACATATCTATTCTATTTATTTTATTTTGTTAGTATGTTTGGTTTTGTTCTCTGTCTCCCTCTTTTAGACTGTGAGCCCACTGTTGGGTAGGGACTGTCTCTATATGTTGCCAACTTGTACTTCCCAAGTGCTTAGTACAGTGCTCTGCACACAGTAAGCACTCAGTAAATACAATTGATTGATTGATTGATTGATTGATTAGATGATCCAGTGTGATTCCCACTGCTCTAAAAGCACACTCACTCCATGATTTTATGATACTTCAGTATGGCCCAGGGAAAAGAGCACAGACATGGGAGTCAGAGGACCTGGGTTCTAATCCTGGCTCGAACACTTGGTGGCTCTATGACTCTGGACAAGTCACTTAACATCTCTGTTCACCTGTTTCCTCATCTATAAAATGGGGATTCAACTCCTGCTCTCCTTGCTTCCTATACTGTGAGCCCCATCTGAGACAGGGACTACGTCCAACCTGATTATCTTGAATCTATCCCAGCCCTTAGTAGAGTGCTTAGTAAGAGCTTAGCAATTTCCACTATTATGATATTGTTATTATTACTTCAGGGAATAATAAAAGCAGCTGAGTTTTCTTCCAATCAACCCTGAACCAATACACCAAGATTCGATAAGGATAATGGTGTGTTTCGGGGCAGTAGGAGGCAGCAAATTTAGTAACAAGTTAAAACCCACGCAAGATGTTGGCCAGTTAACATGTTAAGTATCTGATGGGACTTGCAAGTTTCAGCCTAGGTATTAGAGAGAAATTCTTATTAAAAATCATCACATCACAGATGCTCTTTGAAACTTGGTTCAGACGTTATAGCAAGGACACCATCCATTGAATGGGTTTCATTGGCCACTTCATAAGTGATGTCTTCTAGCTAGGGCCAAAGCAGGTCAAGGAGTGTTACATGCTTTTTTTATGTTTTTTTTTTATGGTATGTGTCAAGCACTGTTTAAAGCGCTTGCGTAGATGCAAATTGGTTAGTGGGATACAGTCCCTGTCCCACATGGGACTCAGAGTCTATATGGGAGGAAGAACAGATACTCAATCCTCATTTCGCAGATGAGGCAAATGAGGTCCTGAGAAGTTCAATGACTTGCCCAAGGTCACACAGCAGGCAACTGATGGAGCTGGAATTAGAACCCAGGTCCTCTCATGCCCAGTCCTACGCTCTTTTTACTGGGCCCCGCTGCTTCCATTTGCCTAGGTGATTTTGTTGCCTGTGACCATAATACGCAGTGGGTCTTAAGGCCCCATTTCAAACCAAAACATAGAAAGGGGAAGTTTCCCCATGCTTTGTTAATTCTGTGGATAGAAGACTTCCTTCTCAACAGCATCATCTTTCATAGGCTGAATTATGCTAAAATACCTTTTAAAGCTCATAGATGAGTTATCCAGCATAGCAAATTCCACACACATGCAGTACTTAGTCTTCTGAAGGGTTTTGGATTGCAGAGCCTCAGCAAATACGCCCCATGCAGCTGCAAATTAAAAGCTTCAGAAGTAGGCATTGAGTGAAACGTCTCAAGGATTGCATGTGATTTCAGTGACAGGATTTTCCTTTTCTCCCATGTCCTTGTTTTTCTTTGCTTTCTCTATTTTTTTTTACTGTCATTAAAGAAAATCTCCAAGGAAATCAGGCACAAAACACTATGCTAAGATAACATGGATGCTCAGCCTTTCAATACCCAATTCTCTAAAAAGTTTTGAATTAGGCCATTTAGTCCCACATTTCCTGACACTTAAAAAGTTTTCTGAGGGAAATTACCCAGAATAAAATGGACTTCCTTCCTTTTTAAACTCCCTTCTCCTCCCCTAAAGAAAGCAAAATGATTTTCAGTATTTATTGCTTGAAAGATGAAATCAATACTTGGACACGTCCCTTCTTTGGATAGATTGTGAAGCACAGTTAAGTATCTAGATGTGAAGTTTATGGGCTGTTTAGTCTAATCTCCAGATTCCTTTCTCTTTGTCTCTCAGATTTACAACTAAATAGCATCTTTTGTCTTTTTTTTCCAAAGAGTTCAAGACACTTCTTAAATTTTTCAACGTTGTTTACTTGTATCTCAGCAGAATGTATAGTAATAACAATAACAACAATTATAATAATAATAATCGTGATACTTGGTAAGCCCTTACTATGTGCCAAGTGCTGTACTAAACACAGGAGTAGTTACACTCCAATCCGATCAGATCGGATTCAGTTCCTGTCATACATGGGGCTCACAGTCTGAGGGAGAATGATGACTTAATCCCCATTTTACAGATGAGGAAATGGAGGCACAAGGTTGCACAGCAGACAAGTGATGGAGCGGGGATTAGAACACAGATCTTCTAGCTCCCATTAGCTAAACAAGTGTTAGCCAAGTCTCGTAAGCAGAAGAGCTCTAAGCAAAAGATATAATATCACTGGGAGGCACAGATGAATAAAAATTCCTTTACCCAGAATGGCAAGGAGGCATTTTAGAGATAGAAGGAGCTAACAAGGAATGGCAGAGAGAGCAGGTGTTTCCAGGGAAAGGTTTGGGGAAAATGGCAGGGAGTGGAGGAAAGCAGGCATTCCTAAGGGAGAATGGGGGCAGGGAGTGGTGGAAAGGAGATGTTTCTAGGGACGGGGAGGGCAAGCAGGTCATGGTGGACAGGGGTGGGAGTTGGAGAGAGGAGAGGGGTAGGGAGTGGCAAAGAGCAGGCGTTTCCATGGGGTGGAAGTGTCAGGGAGTGGTGGACAACAGGCGTTCCACCACACCACCACAGCGGAGAAATAGTAATAAAGCAGGGAGAAGCAGCCCAACCTAGGAAAAGCAGCATGGCCTAGTGGATCGAACACCAGCCTGGCAGTCACAAGGATCTGGGTTCTAATCCTGGCTCTGCCACTTTCATTCATTCATTCAATTGTATTTACTGAGCACTTACTGTGTGCAAAGCACTATACTAAGCACTTGGAAGAGTACACTGTAACAATAAACAGACACATTACCTGCCCACAACGGGCTTACAATCTAGAGAGGGAGACGGACAGCCGCTTAACTGTGGTGTACCTAGGGCAAATTCACTTCCCTTCTCTGGGCCTCAGTTACCTCATCTGTAAAATCGACCCCCGGCCCACGTCATCCCCCGGGCCTGGAATGCCCTCCCTCTGCCCATCCGCCAAGCTAGCTCTCTTCCTCCCTTCAAGGCCCTACTGAGAGCTCACCTCCTCCAGGAGGCCTTCCCAGACTGAGCCCCTTCCTTCCTCTCCCCCTCGTCCCCCACTCCATCCCCCCATCTTACCTCCTTCCCTTCCCCACAGCACCTGTATATATGTATATATGTTTGTACATATTTATTACTCTACTTATTTATTTATTTTACTTGTACATATCTATTCTATTTATTTTATTCTGTTTGTTTGGTTTTGTTCTCTGTCTCCCCCTTTTAGACTGTGAGCCCACTGTTGGGTAGGGACTGTCTCTGTATGTTGCCAACTTGTACTTCCCAAGCGCTTAGTACAGTGCTCTGCACACAGTAAGCACTCAATAAATACGATTGATTGATTGATTGATTGATTGATTGATGAAGATTTAGACTTGGAGCCCCATGTGGAACAGGAACTGTGTCCAACCTGATTAGCTTGTATCTATCCCAGCGCTTAGTTCAGTGTCTGGAATATTATAAGTACTTAACAAATACCATAAAAAAGCATATGTCCCCTAACCTTTCACTGCAAGCAGCCCCACATGTGAAGCAATGATGTTTCCTGAGCTGCGTTTTGGCCACGCCTGGGCTAAGCTCACACAATGACCCCTGCAACTGCTCCAATCTCAAAATGTTCTCAAAGTCCTATTGGAGCTGTGAATTCCACTCTCACAGCCTTGACATAAAACTATCTGTAATTAATTAGGCCTGTGTGCACTTCAGCTTAGAAGCACCGTAAAATGTTTTCAATTTTGTGAATTATAATAGTGCCTTCTGCATCTTTTTTCTTACTAAAGATCATTCTTTGGGCATTGGAAGAGGGGTCACTTCAATGACTCTTCTTGATTGACATCTCCTGCCATGTGCAATTTGCTCAGGCAGGGTGGTTTAGTTTTGTTAACCTGAGACTGGCAAGCAGAAGGCCTGGATTTTGTTTCCTGATTCCAACTCTGCTAATGATTTGTCATGTACCTTAGGGCAAATCGTGTCAGCTGTCTGTGTCTCAATCTTGCCATCTGCTAAAGGGAATAAGAATTGTATACTTATTTATGTATTTATTCACTGGTGCTTACTCTTTATATCTAGTCTCTCGTTTTGAGCCATGCTTTATTCATCGATTTGTGTTTATTGCCTCCCCTGTTAAACTCGAAGCTCCTCCAGGACAGAGATCATTACTGTGACATTATTGGAGGTTCTCAGCCCTAAATCCGGGCTGAACAAGCCCCCAGAGTCACTTTAGAAGCTCCTGCATCCCTGTCAGCCTCTGCTGGGCCCTAAAGCCCTGCAGTCTTCCTGTTCTTCTAAGGCAGGTTTTGGGGGCCTTTTCTCCTCAAGGCTCCCCAAGTCCCTCCACCACTCTCTCTACTACCACCCTTTAACTGGAGCCCAGACATCTCCCCAGAGGTGAAAGGGTGGTCAGGGACAAGCCTACCGCCTCCATCACAGAGCTGGCTGCAGGAAGCGTGGTGTAGTGGACAGAGCATGGGCCTGGGGGACAGAAGGTCATGGGTTCTAATTCTGCCTCCACCACTTGTCCGCTGTGTGGCCTTAGGCAAGTCACTTCATTTCTCTTTGCCACAGCTACCTCAACTATAAAATGGGGATTGAGACTGTGAGCCCCACGTGGGACAGGGACTCTGTCCCCAGGGCTTAGTATAGTGCCTGATACATAGTAAGCACGTAACAAACATCATTACAATTGTTATTTTACAGAGAAAGCGCTCCCTGCCTCTCCTGCAGTTGCCCAGCTCCATGTGTCTCCCTGACACCCAGAGATACTTATCCACACCCTACTGCAGGCAGACACCAAGTACTGAGATTTTAACATTGCTTAATGATTTGGTAACAGTGAAGAGAATTCCGATTCAAACCACCTTCCCCTAGATCTAATACTTTCCCCACCAAGACCCTCTGTACTTCCCTGAAGGTGTCCCTGGGCTCACTTTCCCCTGGTCCTTCCCCCTTTTCTCTGGGGGCATCCCAGGTTTCAGTCTCACTCTCTCTGAGTTGTTCAGAAGCAGAATCTCTCAGTGTCCTTTCTTCCCTTCAGGGGAAGGAGCCTAGCCCCTCCCGAGTCCTAACTCTGAACTCCTACCTTCCAAGGGTCTCCCTCCTAACATTAATCTGGGATCCCCTCGGCTTCCTCCCTGTCCACTGTGGCTATTCAGGGTCACAGCATAGGCTTTCCCCCTGTCCTGTTCTTAAAGCCACACAGTTAGCAATCTCCTGCCTTCAAGGTGGCCAGAGATCTTTTTCCTCAACTGTATGGACTCCTCTTGCCTTCAAGGTGGCCAGAGATTTTTTTTCTCCAACTGTATGGACTCCCTACTTCCTCCCCAGTTCTTCTCTCCAATTGTCCCAGCTAACTATTTAGACTTCCCTCAGAGGTGGGTGCCATGGAGTGATTCTCCAGCTTCCTCCCCCTCCAGATTGTAAGCCCCCTCTAGAATGTAATCAATCAATCAATCAATCGTATTTATTGAGCACTTACTGTGTGCAGAGCACTGTACTAAGCGCTTGGGAAGTACAAGTTGGCAACATATAGAGATAGTCCCTACCCAACAGTGGGCTCACAGTCTAAAATGTAAGCTCCCAGCTCTCTGTGGGCAGGAACCATGTCAACCAACTCTATCATATCGTACTCTCCCAAGTGCAGTGAAAGTGTTTGACACACAGTAAGTGCTTAGTTAAATATGATTGATGGATTGATTCTCCTAAGAGTGGGGGCCATCCAGACTGGCTGACATAGTTATGGCTACTTCTTCTGAATGACTCCTGGGGCCTAGCACCAGGTTTTACACATTATCAAAATCAATGATCAAGTACTAAATTAAATAATTAGTGTTATTTAGAAGAAATATGATAATAAATGAGTGTCTTGGGGAGGAAAGTTTCAGGAACTTAAGCCAAGTCACTGGGGTTCAAAGGACCAGGTTTCTGGAGGGGAAGTTTTCTAGACAGGGACTCAGAACAAGGATAACCTACTTCTAGACTGTAAACTTGTTGTGGGCAGGGTGTGTGCCTGGTTTATATTGTACTCTCCCAAGTGCTTAGTTCAGTGGTCTGCACACAGTAAGTGCTCAGTAAATATGATTGACTAACTGACTGTAAACAATTGTAGGCACCTCTCAAGAGTATCCCTGCCTCCCTAAATTTGTGCTGGCAGCCTAACACCACACACATCATCATCATCATCAATCGTATTTATTGAGCGCTTACTATGTGCAGAGCACTGTACTAAGCGCTTGGAAAGAACAAATTGGCAACATATAGAGACAGTCCCTACCCAACAGTGGGCTCACAGTCTAAAAACACAGCTTGAAAAGGAGTGTTGCGAGCAAATCCGCCTTTCATACAGCCTCAATAAAGAGTTCAAGAGGACCCCTTCTCATTTCCACTAGAACCTGAAATAGACCCCAGACTTTCTCTCATTGCCCTGCAGCCTCAGTCTCTGTTTCTCTGGTTCCCTGCCACAGGATTGCAAGCTCCTGGAAGGCAAGGATCATACCTACTAACTCAATGGTACTTTCCTAAGCACTTAGTACGGCCCTCTCACAGAGTAGATGCTCGATGAATACCATGAATTGATTGACTAGGTGACTGACTGATTTGAAAAGACCAACCCCAGGGCCTACCTCCCACCAAAGTTGGAAAGTATATCCTCATAGTCAGTAAGTCGATTGTATTTATTTGGTGCTTATTGTGTGCAGAGCACTGTACTAAGCATTGGGAAAGTACAGTATAACAGAGACATTCCCTGCCCATGATGAGCTTACAGTCTAGAGGGGGAGACAAACATTAATATAAACAAATAAATTGCAGATAGATACGTTAGTGCTGTGGGGCTGGGAGGGGGGATGAATAAGGGGAGCTAGTCAGGGTGATGCTCCTCCACTACTTTGCAGCCTCTGCTTTGAACCATTTTTTATGGCGAAAGACAAATGTCATTTTGTTTTTTTCTTCTACAGTAATTAGAATAGGAGCCAGGGCAGGAGAATGTGAGAGCCTGCTTTGCTGGCAAATCCCTGACCCCGAGGTTACCTTGCCCCGCAAGATGCCCCTCTCCTCCAGGTGCCGGCCCACAAATCTCCCTCAATTTCTAAACTCTCTCCTTCAGGATCCTTCCTCTATCCAACCCTATCCTCCTTTGTCTAAACTCTCAGGGACCTGTGGGTGGTGAATTTGCTTCTTTCTGTGTATTACGAGGATCAAACATACAGAGAGGGAAAGACTATACTTTTTTAATGGAAAAATACCTTGGAATCATGGAGAGAAGGAGAAGAACAATTTCCAAAAGGACCAAAATAATAAATAAAAAAGGTATGGGTGGAGGATGACTCTCCCTACTTTTCCCCAAGGGGAAAAAAAGTCCTTGTGCAAACTGTGACCACCATTTTGTTACTTAAGCATGCACCAAGGGAACTACAGTCTTTACCATCTGCCTGTTTGGAAGCCTAAGTGAAATGAACCTCCAGACAGATCTTAAAGGCAAGTTAATTGATTAAATAGACTAACCTCACTTTTTAACTTTCAGGAGCATTGAGTGGCACTTTCTTGGTAGTCTCACTTACCTAGAGTTTAAGGGGACCAGGGTAAAGTGTTGTAGCAAAATCGATGTGCCTTGAAGCTGAGGAAAGTAAGGAAAGGAAGGTGGGTGGGAGTGGGTGGTGGGAGTAGGTGGAGAGGAAGAGATGATGTAGGCCCTGGGCGTTATAGAGTGGGAAACAGATGGATTGGAATGGAGCCAGATCCATTGGGTGGATGGCAGATGAATGACACAGTTTATTTTCTAATCAGAGACTGGTTCAATTGCAGCCCAGTCCTAGGGGTTTGGGTCCAAACTGAGTGAGGTTGAAGACTTCCTCCCTGGTAATTCTGGCCTGGCCCAGTCAAACCAGTTTCAGAACTGTGCCAAGGCCCATTAATTCCCATTATTCCCATCTCCCACTGGGGTTACCTCAGACAAGAGTAGGGCACGGTACTAACTGACTTAGTCAAGGGCTAGGTGGGAAACCAACCTTTGATTGTTCACTCAGCATCCTGTCAGACAACATGATAGAGCTTCCCTAGAGTTCTTCACTTCAGCCATCAGGCTATTTACCGCAATAGGACTACCTTGCCAGTTTTGCCCAGGGGAAAACTAGCTCAGAGCATCTCCCTCTAGAACAAGAGCCAACAACCTTTAGTAGTAATAGTATTTATTAAGTGCTTACCATGTGCAGAGCACTATATTAAAGATGGCATTATTTATGAATATACTTCATTTTCAAAGATGATGCTACAAACAGTGAGGCACTGTCATGTCAATTTCTCAAGCTACGTACTGCTGGTTTCTGCTATTGGGAGCACTATGAAAATAGCTTCTTAAACGTTTTTTCCTCTGTGATCAAAGGAAAGATCACTCTCAAATTCTTCACATTGCTCTTTTCAATGTTAAAAGCTGTTTGAATTTGTGCAGTTGAGCTGACACAGTGGCTTTTTAGGTATTAAAATCTGCCACTTCTGTCTTCTGCTTTCTCAAAAGGTAACTCATTGGTCCATAGCAGAGGAAAGCACCTTTATGTTTACTTTTTGAGTGTACACAATTAAAAACCACCTTTGGGAAAAAAATCTACTGTTTTAGATTAGATATGTACACACACATGCACGTGCACACACACACACACACACACACACACACACACAGTTTTCCTCCCCCGCCCTACCTCCTTCCCCTCCCCACAGCACTTGTATATATTTGTACAGATTTATTACTCTATTTATTTTACTTGTACATATTTACTATTCTATTTATTTTGTTATTCATCATCATCAATCGTATTTATTGAGCGCTTACTGTGTGCAGAGCACTGTACTAAGCGCTTGGGAAGTACAAGTTGGCAACATGTAGAGACAGTCCCTACCCAACAGTGGGCTCACAGTCTAAAAGGGGGAGACAGAGAACAAAACCAAACCAAACATACTAACAAAATAAAATAATTATTGATGTGCATATAGCTATAATTCTATTTGTTCTGACAATTTTGACACCTGTCTACATGTTTTGTTTTGTTGTCTGTCTCCCCCTTCTAGACTGTAAGCCCGTTGTTGGGTAGGGACCCTCTCTATATGTTGCCGATTTGTACTTCCCAAGCGCTTAGTACAGCGCTCTGCACACAGTAAACACTCAATAAATACGATTGAATGAATGAATGAATGAATGAATGAATGAATGAAAATATATTAAGTATGGGGAGAGAATACAGAAGTGGGAATTAATCACAGTCCCTGTAGTGGGCAGGAGAGTTGAACAAATTGAAACCTCTGAGCAATTGGTGTGCCAAGAGGCGATTCTATGATTTAAACAGAAGAGGAGGAGAGGGAAATGTGAGAAGGAAAGAAAAAAGTGGAGAGAAGAAAGACAAAGAAAAATTGAGAAAAAGAAAGAGAATGTGAGCGAGAGAAAGGGAAAGAAAAGAGAAAGGGGATAGAGAAAGAAGGAAAGAGGGAGGAAGAAGGCCCTTGAAGAATGCAAAATATTCCCATGGCATGTTCTATGGAGATGGCCTTGTCCCCAGCTCTGGTACAGCCCTGCCTAATGTGCAACACACCACTGCCATCAGCAGCAGATGTAGTGGAAAGAACACGGGCCTGGGAATCAGAAGATCATGGGTTCTAATCCCGGCTCCACCACTCGTCTGCTGTGTGACTTTAGGGAAGTCACTTCACGTCTCTGGGTCTCAGTTACCTCATCTATAAAATGGGGTTTGATACTGCGAGCCTCACATGGGTCAGGCACTGTTTCCAACCCGATTTGCTTGCATCCACCCAAGCCCTTAGTGCAGTGCCTGGCACATAGTAAGCGCTTAACAAATAACACAATTATTATCATAAGTCTTTTGCCCTTGGCACCCTTACTGCTCTTGCCCCCAGTACCTAGTGGAGCGAGAAGTCCTACTCCTTGTCCATCTTGCAGCCGACCCACCCCATCCTTTTGAGCCAGAAAGGGAGAGTCAAGATGGTGGCTCCACTTGTTGCCTCTCTGGGGGTCCGTTGGAGTGCCCACCTGACCCAGTAATGATGGTGTTTCCACCATCCTCACCCAATGGAAAGGGGAGCTGGAGCTCCTGTGCAAACGGCAGCATGCCGAGAAGCAGCGTGGCTCAGTGGAAAGAGCATGGATTTGGGAGTCATAGGTCATGGGTTCTAATCCCAGCTCAGCCATTTGTCAGCTGTGTGACTCTGGGCAAGTCATTTCACTTCTCTGGGCCTCAGTTACCTCATCTGTAAAATGGGGATTAAGACTGTGAGCCCCATGGGGTACAACCTGATCGCCTTATATCCCCCCGGTGCTTAGAACAGTATTTGGCACATAGTAAGCGCTTAGCAAATGCCATCATTATTATTATTATCTTGCCTGGATCACCTCGGCATGCTGCTGTTTGCCCAGGAGCTCCCGCTCCTCTTGTCATTGGGTGAGGATGGTGGAAACACCATCCTCCAGGAGGCCTTCCCAGACTGAGCCCCTTCCTTCCTCTCCCCCTCATCCCCCTCTCCATCCCCTCCATTTTACCTCCTTCCCTTCCCCACAGCACCTGTATATATGTATATATGTTTGTACATATTTATTACTCTATTTATTTTACTTGTACATATCTATTCTATTTATTTTATTTTGTTAGTATGTTTGGTTTTGTTCTCTGTCTCCCCCTTTTAGACTGTGAGCCCACTGTTGGGTAGGGACTGCCTCTATATGTTGCCAACTTGTACTTCCCAAGCGTTTGGTACAGTGCTCTGCACACAGTAAGCGCTCAATAAATATGATTGATTGATTAATTGATTGATTGATTGATCATTACTGGGTCAGGTGGGCACTCAAACAGGCCCCCAGAGAGGTAACAAGTGGAGCCACCATCTTGACTCTCCCTTTCAGTCTCAAAAGGATGGAGTGGGCCAGCTGCTTTCTGACTAGCTGGGAGAGTGAAGCTAATGACATGGTCTTCAGGGTCCTGAGTCTGTAGGGGCAGTACTCCTGTGCAGCGGGCATCTGCTCAAGAGTGACATTCGGAGGGGCAAGAAGAGCCATTTATAGCTTGGGAGACATGCGTTGCTAAGCCCTGCTCTATAGAATTAGGTATCAGATATGAGAACAGAGAAATGTGGGGTTAAGGTCCCAACTAGTCTGGGGGCCGAGGATGAGTTTGGAGGCCACCTGTTTCCAATGTACATTTCCCAAGTCCTGAATCCAGAAAATTGGATTTTGGAGCTATTCCCCAGTGGGAGCATTTCCCAAACATCTCAGGCTTCTCAGTGCCAGACTACTGGGGAGTAAACAGAGCCTCTGAATGCCAGAGGCCATTAAATGAGTTAGTAAAGCTGAGAGGCCCTGGAGCCTTGAAGTTGTTGCTCTACTTACCCTATGAAGAGTCCAATCTTGACCATTCTTCAACCTTAACATTCAACTCAGGAAGTGGCATGGCTTAGAGGATAAGAGCATGGCCCTGGGAGTCAGAAGTATCTGGGTTTTAATCCCAGTTCCCCTACTTGTCTGCTTTATGGCCTGGGGCAAGTCACTTCACTTCTCTATGCCTCAATTACCTCACCTGTAAAATGGGGATTAAGACCGTGAGCCCCATGTGGAACAGGGACTGTGTCCAACCTGATGGTCTTGTATCTACATCAGCAAAACCAGGGCTTGGCACATAGTAAGCACTTAACAAATATCATCATTATTATTGTTAAAGGCCAAAAAATGGGGAAGTAATAGGACTTTGACAGGCTCTTTTCTTCCTTCTACCTGTCCTGAGCTCCAAATTCACCCATAATCAGAAAAACAACGGAGGTATCTTTGTACTATTTTGTTTTTAATTTCTCCAAGTTGGCTCACAAATTTCCATTTTGAAATTTAAGCCCACTAGATATACCTCTTAGATTCCCGGGTCAATGTTTGTGAGGTCAATTTGGAAACAGCAACTCTAGTAAATGAGATAGATACAGGTTAGATGAATAAACTTAACTTACCTTAAATCATTATGAATTATAATTCAGACATATTTGGGTCCATTCAAAATAACAACCCAGAGTTGAAAAGCATCATTGCTGTATCGATCTTCTGAGCCATTCAGTGTTGCAGTCTTCCGAAGTCAGGTATTGCAATCACTCCTGAAAACCACAGATGCTGTCAAGCCATAGGAGAAACATGTAGGATGAGGGAGAAGTTAAATCTTCATTTTTTATGGTATTTGTTAAGCACTCACTATGTGCCAGGCACTGTACTAAGCACAGGGGTAGATACAAGCTAATCAGGTTGGTCACAGTCCAGGTCCCTCATAGGGTTCACAAGTCTTATCCCCATTTTACAGATGAGCTAACTGAGGCACAGAGAAGTTAAGTGACTTCTTAACTTAAGAAGTTGAGTGAATCACACAGCAGACACGTGGCAGACTGGGGTTAGAACACAGGTCTTTCTGACTGCCGCGCCCATGCTCTATCCACTAGACCATGTTGTTTCTGTCCCTATGAATCTGTTAGTAAAATAACACTATCTAAAATAGAAGAAATAATGAACGAAAATTTCCTTCTGCTATCCCATGCAGGGCTGTGAAAAGATTCTTTGAGGTGTCCAGAGACTGTGGAGAATGCGCGAGAGAAAACCTCAAGGCAGGTTTTAGAATATTTCATGGATTCTGCTGGGTGTTACCCAGCTGATTTGTCAAACAGTTAATGATGGAAGAATTTGTTACAGCAATTTTTTGTCACAATTAGTTAATCATGGTATTTATTAATGGAGACAAAAGGCCGTAGATTGAGCATCTGTAAATAGGGTAGGTTTCCTGTGAGAGTGAATCCCCTTTCATGTCTCCTAATTACCCTTGGAATTTATTCAATTCACAACCCTCTTTTTTCAATGGTATTTGCTAAACGTTTACTAGGTCCCAAACACTGGTATAGATACAAGCCAATCAGGTTAGATGCAGTCCATGTCCTATATAGGATTCACAGAATTAATCCCCACTTTACAGATGAGGCAACTGAGGCACAGAGAAGTTGAATGACGTGCCCAAGTTCTCACAGCAGACATGGGGCAGAGCTCTAGGTCCTTCTGACCCCCAGGCCTGTGCTCTATTCACTAGACCTCGCTGCTTCTCTAGGTTTTGCCTAGGGGTGCTTGCTGGTCTGCGCTCCTGCCTTCCTTTTCCCCCACCTCCACCTACTTTGGCAACCAGGACTCTGGAAGCTGTCCTAAAACCATCCATTGAAACAGCTCAAAAAGGGTCAGGATTGGCAGATTGGAAAACCCTAACATTCGTTTCATCTGACGTTTGGATGTGCTTCTCCCAGTTTCTGGGTTGAGTTCATCAGTGGGACCAGCGACTACAAAATTTTGCCTGCAGGATACAGTCTCCGCTAATGCTAAGTTGGTGCTTACTGCTAAATTTGTTCCATATGGTATAAAGCCCCAAACATCTTCCAAAAATGCATTTCACCCATGCCACTATCTCTTCTCTCTACCTCCAAATTTTAATTTATTCTCTCTTGGACTGTTCTCAAAAAATACCTGCTCATAATTCCTCTCTCTTAAGTATCTCCGTGCATTTGCAGATCATTGTTGAGCCACTCACCTCTTCTCTTAATACTAATAATAACAGTAATGGTGTTTGTTAAGCACTTTCTATGTACCAGGCACTGTACTAAGTGCTGGGGAGGTACAAGCAAATTGGGTTGGACACAGTCCCTGTCCCACGTAGGGCTCACAGTCTCAATCCCCATTTTGCAGACAAGGTAAATGAGGCCCAGAGAAGTGAAGTGATTTTCTCAAGGTCACACAGCAGACAAGTGGCAGAGCTTGGATTAGAACCCATGATACGCTAAATAATCCCAGTGGTCTCAGCCACATTTTCCAGGCTGTCAATCCCTTCTCCACCTTGTGCTTAAATTGGAAAGCCCCAAACTGGACCCTGAACTCTGCTACATTCCCACTCGGTTGTTTATTGTAACCATATCTGAGACTTTTCGAGCTGTAAATTTGAGCTAAGACTCTCATAAGAAATGGATTTTTGCCTCTTTGGCAACTCTGCTTCTTAGCTAGTCAGAACCGGCAGGGGGTTGAAAAATGAAACATGATTTCAAAAAATAAGCTGAAGTCTTACAAACCTCAAATTCCAGTTTGGATTGAGTTTAGGTGACGGTTTATATTAGTTCTGGCCTAATACCAACCATCCCTAATCCCCAACAGATTCTTGTTTTTTTCGACGTTGAATTACTCATTTTGTTTGTATTGTCTTTGTTTCTGAATCTTTTTATTCCTTTTTTTCTGGGGGATGGAGAAGAGTGAAGAGAGAAGGGACAGGTAAACTTAAAATGGGCCACACTCTGTTTCATTTTTTCGTGCTTCCAATTTAGCTTCTGGTTCTATGTGGATTGTTGATCAGTTTAAATGAAAAATGCATTCCAGGTTGTTGCTCAGAAACTCCAAGAAGAGAAAGTTTAGGGAATGGAACTGAAAGCCAGTTATCTAAATTAGCGGGGCCTGCTAGCAATGCTGTTGTTGGAAGGGAGGGTTGCTGCGTGGCATTTCAGACAGGCGCAGATCGAGTGGTCCAGATAATGGGTTTCTACCGTATTCTTGCCTTGTATTATTAGGCTGTCGAGTCATCTCCGCCCCATAGCTACTCCATGGACAGATCTCTCCCAGAGCGCCCCTCCTCCATCTACAATAATCGTGGTAATGTACCTATAGAGATTTTTTGGTGAAAATACAGAAGTTGTTTACCACTGCCTTCTTCCACGCAATAAACCTGAGTCTCTGCCCTCTACTCTCTCCCATGCTGCTGCTGCCCAGCACAGAAGAGTTTTGACTTGTAGCAGATTGCCTTCCACTCTCTAGCCACTTCCCAAGCTGGGAATGGAATGGGTATGCCTCCTCTTCACTCTCCTTCCCTTAGCTGAGACTGGTAGAGTACTGGAAAATCTCCAGGTGCTATCCTGAGAGAGGACTGTATTTTAATTAGTCATTATTTAGAGACCCAGGCTGAAGTGAGATGGTGCCCTTGATGTCTGTCAGTGGAATCCCAAGTCAATGGAATAGTAGGTACCTCTGTCCATTTGGCTCACTGCTAAACTCATTAGCAGATGACTAATCCATTGAAATTCAAACAAAATAAAGACTCCAAAGCCAGATCCTTTTCCTACGTCCTGAAAGAAATCAGTCTTAGGAGAAACTGAATTAGTTATTCTTCTCCTGATTGCATTCTTGTTTGCTTTTCATTGATGTTCTTACCTCACCTCCCTTTTCTCTACCAACACCCTAGCCCACACACTCTGCTTCTCTGGTGCTAACCTTCTCACTGTACCTCGATCTTGCCTGTCCTGCCATTGACTCCTGGCCCACGTACTACCTCTGGCCTGGAATGCCCTACCTCCTCAAATCCACCAAACAATCACTCTCCCCCATTCAAAGCCCTACTGAAGGCCCACCTCCTCCAAGAGGCCTTCCCAGACTAAGTCCCCCTTTTCCTTAGCTCCCCCTCCATTCGGCGTCACCTCAACTCGCTTCCTTTTGTTCTTCCTCCCTTCTCCCCTTCCCAAAACCACTAATGTATATACATACATATCTATAATTCTTTTATTTATATTGATGCCTGCTTACTTTCTTTGATGTATATATATATATATATATATCTATAATTCTATTTATTTATATTGATGCCTTGTTTTACTTGCTTTGATGTCTGTCTTCCCCCTTCTAGACTGTAAGCTTGGTGTGGGCAGGGATTGTCTCTCTTTATTGCTGAACTGTACTTTCCAAGAGCTTAGTACAGTGCTCTGCACACAGTAAGCTCTCAATAAATATAATTGAATGAATAAATGAATCTGGCCTCAGGGGCAAGCTGTATGAAGATGCTTGTTTCCTCATCACTGCTCAGGGTCAAACCAACAGAGAAGGCCCCAAAGCATTCTCTTGGTGGCTTTCAGGGAAGGTGCTCTTTTCTGGGTGAGGGCAGGACAGGTGTGGTGGTAGCCCCTTTATTCCCATCTTTTATCTCACTCCCTATTACACCCCATTGAATATCATCATCATCATCAATCATATTTATTGAGCGCTTACTGTGTGCAGAGCACTGTACTAAGCACTTGGGAAGTACAAGTTGGCAACATATAGAGACAGTCCCTACCCAACAGTGGGCTCAAATCACCAGTCCTTAAATGGTGTGGGCATCCAGAAGTCCTAACCCTCTCAAATCCCGCCCTTTAACATCCCATTGAGAGGCTTATAGTTATGGAAGTTTGCCCAGCCTGATGGAGAGAAATGATCTATATAATAATAATAATAATGATATCATTTATTAAGCGCTTACTGTGTGCGAAGCACTATTCTAAGCACTGGGGAGGTTACAAGGTGATCAGGTTGTCCCACGAGGAGCTCACAGTCTTAATCCCCTTTTACAGATGAGGTAACTGAGGCACAGAGAAGTAAGTGACTTGCCCAAAGTCACATAGCTGGCAATTGGCAGAGCCGGAATTTGAACCCGTGACCTCTGACTCCAAAGCCTGTGCTCTTTCCACTGAGTGATGCTGCTTCTCTATATGTTGAATGTTTATGAGAAGTAGCATTGCCTAGTGGATAAAGCATGAGCCTGGGAATCAGAAAGACCTTGGTTCTAATCCTGGCTCTGCCACCTGTCTGCTGTGTGACCTTGGGCAAGTCACTTCACTTATCTGTGCCTCAGTTACCTCATCTGAAAAATGGAAATTAAGACTGTGAGCCCTGTTTAGGACAGGACTGTGTCCTAACTGATTAACTTGCATCTGCTCCAGTGCTTTAGTACAGTGCCTGGCACATAATCAGTGCTTAGCAAATACCATCAGAGTAATAATAATAAAAAAAGAGTGGGAACTAATAGTAAGCAGTGAGGATAGTGGGAGAGAACGGGAGTTGCCACTTGCCAATGAATTTATAATTTTGGTGTCAAATATGTCTTCAAAATGATTTGCAAAGCTACCTAATATATGCCTGGAAACATCTCAGTGCCATTATGAGAAAGTATGGCAACAGTAGGCGAGTGGAATACTGGATTCTCACAATTTTCCGAGAATATCCTCAGACTCTTTTCAGTAGCAGCAGTGTAAGATCAGTGTTACCTAATGATGTTATATCTTTATTTGGTGGTTCATAAACGTGGCTCTAACCCCATTATTTTTCAATATCTGGGTTTTGTTTAACTCATTAGCCCAGTTAATATGTTTCTGAAATACCAGTTTGAATATATAAACTCTATTAGTACGTAGTCAAACCTTTCTCTGACATTTTCTAAAGGACCAGGAAAGAAAACCGAAACAAATGGTAACACATTTTTAAGTGGAAACACTGCATTTGTGAATACAGTACTAGAATAGGTTTTCCACATGGAAATGTTAAATGGAGGATAAGTTGAGAGAACATTTTAGCTGGTTTCCATGAATTTGCCAGTTACAAGTAGCATTCTCTTGATTTGACTTTGAACTTTTCAAATAGAGAGAATTACAGAAAAGAAAAGCATTAAGATCGCAATGAACTGGGTGGCCTTATAGTTACACTGGACCTCAATCTCCAATCCTTGGTGTTTCTCAGAATTATGAAATTCTCACTAAAGCTAATGGAAGACGTAGGAGGAGGCTATTTATGGTGGGCCTCATAAGAGGTGGAAATCACAGTGGTTCTCAAATATGGCCACCGTGAATGCATTTATCATTATCATCATCATCAATCGTATTTATTGAGCGCTTACTATGTGCAGAGCACTGTACTAAGAGCTTGGGAAGTACAAATTGGCAACATTTATCCAGGGAAGACTTCCACCTGTAATTACAGTCGCTGCTGGCTCCACTTTTTCTGCTGCCACCAGCACTTGGGTCAGCTGATGTAAGGAGACCGATGTGCTCTAAGGCTAATGGTTGTGATTGCAAGCACAAGATCTTTGGTCATAAAACAGAGTAAGCTCCTTTTTTAAGTAATGACTATTCTGAGATAGCTGTACTGCCGAAGGAGGAGGAAGGAGATGAAATGAACCGAATAGGGTGAAGGAAGAGGAAAGGAAAATAGAGAAGCAGCACGGCCTAGTGGATAGGCCATGGGCCTGGAATTCAAAAGGACCCGGGTTCTAATCCTGGTTCTGCCGCATGTTGGTTGTGTGACCTTGGGTAAGTCACTTCACTTCTCTATGTCTCAGTTACCTCATCTGTAAAATGATGATTAAGACTGTGAGCCCCAGGTAGGTCATGGACTGTGTCCAACCTAATTAGTTTATATCTACCTTAGGACTTAGTGCAGTGTCTGGTACATAATAAGCACTTAACAAATACCATTAAAAAAAAGAAAAAGAAAAAGAGAGAAACTTGAGGCTCAAGCCCAGGTGTGAGAAGGGCATGGTGAGGGGGAAATGAAGACAAAAGAGGAGGAGAAGGAGAAATAGGAAGAGGAAGAGAAGGTGGCAAAACATTGCCATAAGGTGGGAAAGCTAGAATGAGTTGGGGGAACAATCCTGACTACATCAAAACTGTCCCTGAGTATCATTGTTCCAATCTCTATTATTCAGATTAGATGAACCACATTTCTCTGAAGTGTGGTTTTCTACTTGTATTTTTTCTGTAATTTCTTCTTTCCTATTTTAATTTTATAGCTCCTGCCCCACTTCACTTCTTGTCTTCTAGACTGTGAGCCCACTTTTGGGTAGGGACTGTCTCTATATGTTGCCAACTTGTACTTCCCAAGCGCTTAGTACAGTGCTCTGCACGCAGTAAGTGCTCAATAAATACGATTGATTGATTGTCTTCACCTCAAAACTGAGGTGAGTATGCAAATAGGACTCTGAGATTAAGCAAACATCAGTTTGATCCCTATGATGAAGGTCTAACTTCCTTTAACTTTGTTAATGGGGTATGAGAGTGAGGACAGAGCCTCTCCGTATTCTCCTCAGGGAATCTTATCCAACCGCAGTTTTGCAGTGCTAAGCATCGCTTATTTGCCATATGACAGAACTTAACCTTACAGGTGCATGTGCAATTTTGAGTAATTTTAAAGAAGGTTGGATGGTCCAAGTGAGAAGATAATTTGCCTTCAGCCACAAAGTCTCTGTAGGAACAAAGAAAATGATCTCAGTTCTATTTTACCCACGATAGATTTTTTTAAAAAAACTCAATTTGTTTCTTCAGTAAGTGTGTCTTGAAATGTACCACAAAGCCTGTGTCTCTGGGGAGTTTGGAGGTCTTTTTTTAATTCCCATAACAGTTGAAGTTGTGTTTATAACGAGTCTCTTTCTGGGTTACTTTTTTATGGTATTTGTTAAGCACTTACTATGTGCCAGTTCTAAGCACTGCGATAGATATAAAGATACAAAGCAGCATGGCTCAGTGGAATAGAAAGAGCACGGGCTTTGGAGTCAGAGGTCATGGGTTCAAATCCTGACCCTGCCAGTTGTCAGCTGTGTGACTTTGGGCAAGTCACTTAACGTCTCTGGGCCTCAGTTACCTCATCTGTAAAATGGGGATGAAGACTATGAGCCCCCCGTGGGACACCCTGATCATCTTGTAACCTCCCAGTGCTTAGAACAGTGCTTTGCACATAGTAAGTGCTTAATAAATGCCATTATTATTATTATTATTATTATTATTATTAATCAGATGGGACATAGTCCATGTCCCTCATGGGGCTCACAATCTTAATCCCTATTTTACAGATGAGGGAATTGAGGCACGGAGAAGTGAAGTAACTTGCCCAAGGTCTCAGAGCAGATGAGTGGTGAAGCCGGGATTAGAACCCAGGTCCTTCTGACTCTTGAGCTCCTGCTCAATCCACTAGGCCGAACTGCTTCTGCTGCTTTTTCAGAAGAAGGTATGATATTTGGAGATTAGGAGACATTCCTTTCACCTTTGAGGCCTGGAATTTCACTATATTTGAAATTGCATAGGAAAAATAACAAATCCCCATTGGCTAGCTATCTAACCAAACCAAACTGTTTCCTTGGGTGGTAATAGAGGGTGATTTGAAGTGATAGTGAATGAACTCTTAGTTGGTGGGACAAGACTGAAAATGGGTATCGAAGGTCATGTACAGACGCAAATCATACTTCACTTACCCTATCCCTACTGTCACTCAACCCAGTCTCGGACATATGGTGGGTAAATAATAAATACCATCAAGTGGCTGAAGTTAAGTGGGTTCTATATAGCTCATCCTCAAGAGTGTGGCCTCACAGCAAGACCTCCTGAAATTGGAGGAAATTCTGAGGTCACTCTGTAAATTGGATTTTGGATCCAGAACCCAATTTGTCCTGGGACTTCTGGTTGAGCCCAGGTGTAGGCCAGAATTCCTATGACAATCCAGGGCCCTCTAGACTGTAAGCTTGTTGTGGGCAGGGAACATTTCTGTTTATTATTATTGTATTCTCTAAAGCGATAAGTACAGTGCTCTCCTCTAGACTGTGAGCCCATTGTTGGGTAGGGACCATCTCTATACATTGCCAACTTGTACTTCCCGAGCGCTTAGTACAGTGCTCTGCACACAGTAAGAGCTCAATAAATACGATTGAATGAATGAATGCACACAGTAAGCACTCAATAAATACAACTGACCAACTCACATATCTGCTCCCTGAAGGGCCTTGGGCTAGACTATACACCTCTTAGTCTCAATCCAGTGGAAAATGGACTTCATCCTTCTTGCCCCAGTTTGAACCTCTCCCTGAGGGGCTTTAATTTTTTGAAGAAACTCATTTCCCCCCCTGCCCCACCGCTGACTCCAACCTCCCACTACATATACTAAGTTTTCCAGATCGATTTCAGAAACTCTAATTATTGCCTCAGTCATAAAGCTTAAACATCCTACCCTTTTCATGACAATGGAAAAGGAAGGTCTGTTTAATATGGCATATACATCAATATAGATTTATACACATCAATTAGACTTATCTGAAATCAAAACCAGGTTCTACATTGAAAAATACACTTGTAGAGGAAATACATTTAAGGTAATGCCCATGAAGGTAAGATGCTAGGCATTGGAAGAGCTATTATCAAAGCTCTACCTAGCTCAAGCCAGTCTTACGCTTACATTATCTTTAAAGTTAACTCTTTAAAAAATAAGAGGGAAATACTTCACAAATTCTATCTATGCCTGTCACATAGAAGCAAACAATTTCACATTCGCTGCCCATCCAACTGATCATACCGATTGTGAATCAAGAGTTTCTTTTACAGGAAAGCGCAAAATTAAATCTGCAACAACAAGATCTCTACAAGAGGGTGATGATTATGCCTATGAGTTTTATCAGCTGCAGCTGTTCCATTATGTTTGTTTACTTTAGGGTAGAAATGGTTCTTCGAAAAATATGACGAAAATAAACACACAACAAGCAGCTGTAGATAGCATGGATAAGTAAAGTGAGCAGCACTAAGCCAGGGAAACCTTTGCTTCAGATTCACAGGCCATGTCAGGGAAAAAGGAAATCTGAAATTTAATGCAGATGAATGATACTATCCAAAGCCAAGGAAATCCAAACAAAAATCATTCTGATTAGACGTTTTTTTCTCCTTATCTTAAAAGCTATTTTGTATTTCTTCACTGAAAACTCAGCAAGCTGCAAATGGAGGGAAAAATTTTGCCATTTAAGAAATTAATCTGGAGTAAGATGCTTTAAAGACCATGGCATCATGAAATTACATTGTTAATTAGGTGGTAGGGTTTAATTTTAGTTATGGCAAATAAACCTCATTTATTTTGATAAGGACTAAACAGTCCATGACTGATATGAGCAGTTCAAGAAAGACACCAGTGGAAGTGCTATAAACTGATTTTTTCCTACGTTCATATTTGAAACTGCCACTTTGTTGGTACCACTTCTTCTGATTAGGGAGACGATTTCTAACCTAAAAAATAATCTCTTCCAGAATGAATGGCTGGAGGATGAAATGTGGAGCTTTCACATCAGTTGGCATGAATTGAAAACATTTCAGTAAACAGCACGTGTATCTGGAGATAATGAAATCTTCATTTGTGAGAGATCTTTGCTATTCACTTGTAACTGAAACCACTACCTGAAAAAAGAAGCTGCTTATTACAACACGTTACCATTACGTATCTCCTTCCAATCTATGCCTGGTTCTCTGGGGTTGGATAATTTTGTGAAGTAATGATCCAGAAAAAATGAGATGCTGTTTGCTTACCATTCATAGATATATGTAGTACATCAAAGGAGAGAAAAAGACACTGTGTGATAGCCATTTACAGAATGAATGTTCGTGAAATTAGCAGGAATTACAGGCTAATTACAGCCACAGTTGATTTTGTTAGGAGAGATTGGAATCAGGATGAAAACTGATGAGATGGAGAGATAAAGAGTCTGTGCCAACTGAATGTGGAAAGATCTACTCAGATATGAACTGGGAATCCTGAGCTATTTGGCCCTGGTATTAAAGAATTTCTTTTCCTGGGAAAAATGCTGGAAAAACTTATTTTTCAGAGCCTCTTTCAAAAATTTACTGGGAGAACAATAATAAAGAGCATGGGCCTGGAAATCCGAAGACAGGGGTTCTAAACCCGGCTATTCTACTTGCCTGCTGTGTGACCTTGATGAAGTCACTTAACTTCTCTGGGCCTCATTTACTTCATCTTTAGAGGAAATGCAAGTCCTCCCTCCTATTTAGACTATGAGCCCAGTGAGGGGCCATGTTCCATTTGATTAACTTCTATCTATTGCATTGCTTAGAACAGTACTTGACATGCAGTACAAGCGCTTAGTACAGTGCTCTGCACATAGTAAGCGCTCAGTAAATACGATTGATGATGCAGTAAGCGCTTAACAAATAACATTAAAAAAATAATGAACGGAAAAACTTTGTCAGCTGAAGGCACTGGTTTTAGTTTCCCACTTGGATTCATACTGTACTTGCTGCTCTCTAAGATAAATGATTATTCATTGGTTTCTAGTTATAAGGGGCTAAATACTTCTTCTTTCACCAAGAATGCCTCTGAATTAATTAGGCTTTTGTCTATATTAAGGACCAAAGAGTAAAGACCATCACTTCATAGGCCAGAAAATAATTTAAGCTACAATGCCATTTTTTTTTTAGTTCTCTAGCCATGACTTCAATCACCTGAATTGTTAAATGGAACTAGGGTGATTGAGTTTGACCCAAGACCGTAAATCTTGTAGGTGGGGGGGGGTTAGAAAATTAAACAAGATTCATGAGTCTTGGGCCAAATTTAGCTAGAGCAGGCCAGGATTCAGGATGCAGCTGCCCACTCCCTTTGGGCTGGGGGGCCAGTAACCTCACGGACCTGCCACTGTGGGGAAGCTGCCACTAATTTCACCCATATTTTGTGGGCCAGGAAGGAGCATAACAAGCCCACTTCACCAAGCCTTGCCCCCTAACAGCTGGGCCTGAGACTCCGATGAATACTAAATGGACTGGGGATTGCAGCACAAACTGAGAAAGGAGACTTCACAGTAGAGAAGCACTATGATCTAGCAGATAGAGCCCAGGCCCGGGACTCGGAAGGATCTGGGTTTTAATCCCAACTCCACTGTTCATCTGCTATGTGACTTTGGGTAGTAATAATAATAATAATGGCATTTATTAAGTGCTTACTATGTGCAAAGCACTGTTATAAGCACTGGGGAGGTTACAAAGTGATCAGGTTGTCCCACGTAGTGCTCAGAGTCTTCATCCCCAGTTTACAGATGAGGTAACTGAGGTCCAGAGAAGTTAAGCGACTTGCCCAAAGTCACCCAGCTGACAATTGGTGGAGCTGGGATTTGAACCCATGACCTCTGACTCCCAAGCCCGGGCTCTTTCCACTGAGCCATGCTGCTTCTCTCTGTTCCTTTGTTTCTTCATCTGTAAATGGAGATTAAGGACTATGATCCTCACAGGGGACAAGGACTGTGTCCACCCAGATGAACTTGCACCTACCCCAGAGCTTAGTACAGTGCCTGTCACATAGTAAGCATTTAACAAATACCACAATTATTATTATTATTACTACGAATGGGGGCGGGGGGGTGGATGTTGGTTGGGGTAGCAGATATTATGAATGGGAGTAGTGTAAGTTGAGCCTGGGTGTCAAAAGGTCATGGGCTCTCATCCCAGCTCCACCACCTGTTTGCTGTGTGACCTTGGGCAAGTCCCTTCACTTCCCTGGGCCACAGTTACCACATCTGTAAAATTCATTCATTCATTCATTCAATCATATTTATTGAGCGCTTACTGTGTGCAGAGCACTGTACACTTGGGAAGCACAAATCGGCAACATCATCATCAATCGTATTTATTGAGCGCTTACTGTGTGCAGAGCACTGTACTAAGCGCTTTGGAAGTACAAGTTGGCAACATATAGGGAAAGTCCCTACCCAACAGTGGGCTCACAGTCTAAAAGGGGGACAGTCTCTCCCTAACGACGGGCTCACAGTCTAGAAGGGGGAGACAGACAAAAAAAACCCCAAGTAGACCGGTGTCAATACCAATTGAATAAATAGAATTATAGTTATTACGTATCATTAATAAAATAGAGTAATGAATATGTACAAATATATGCAAGTGCTGTGGGGAAGGGGGAAGGGCAGAGGGAGGGAGGTGGGCGTTGGGGAGGGGAGAAGGAGGAGGAGAGGAAAAGGGGGGGCTTAGTTTGGGAAGGCCTCCTGGAGGAGGTGAGCTCTCAGTAGGGCCTTGAAGGGAGGAAGAGAGCTAGCTTGGTGGATGTGTGGAGGGAGGGCATTCCAGGCCAGGGGGAGGACGTGGGCCGGGGGTCGACGGTGGGACAGGCGAGAATGAAGCACAATGAGGAGGCTAGTGGCAGAGGATTCGGGTCTTCAAGGAGCCATCTGGGTCTGTGATGGCCGCAGACAGAATGGAAGGTAGCCATGGGCAAGCAGGGGTTGGGGGCTCTGCAGCGTGAGTGGGGGTGGAGCATACGCTGGAGTCTTTGCAGCTCGAGGGCGGGCTGGGGGTCCTCAGGACACAAGTAGGGACTTTGTAAGAGCCAGGGTCAGGACCTTGGAGCTGCAGCTGTGCTGAATCAGATAACGATAATAATCATCATCCTTATCATGGTATTTGTTAAGCACTTACTACGAGCCAACCACTGTACCAAGTGCAGGGGTGGCTACAAGGCAATCAGGTTGGACAAAGTCCCTGTCCTATATGGGGCTCACACTCTAGGATTTAATGTCCATTTTACAGATGAGGTAACGGAGGCACAGAGAAGTGAAGAAATTCTCCTAAGGTCATACAGTAAGCAGGGAGTGGAGCCAGGATTAGAATCTGTGCCCTTCTAACTCCCCCATGTTCTATCCACCAGGCCAAGATGGGAGATTAATAAGAGCAGGCTTTCCTGGAGGAGAAGCGATTTCAGAAGGGCCTCGAGGATGGGGAGAACAGTGGGCTGTTGAATGTGGAAGGGGAAGGAGTTTTAAGCAGCTGTGGGTGTGAGCAGAGGTCGACGGTACAGTAAAGAGGAGTGAGGAATGCAAACAGGAATGTAGTAGGAAGAGAGCAAGGTTAGAGAGGAGCTGATTCACTTTTCTCCAATTAACTGAAACTCAAATGTTAGCGTGGCTCAGTGGAAAGAGCACGGGCTTTGGAGTCAGAGGTCAGGGGTTCAAATCCCGGCTCCACCAATTGTCAGCTGTGTGAGTTTGGGCAAGTCACTTAACTTCTCTATGCCTCCGTTACCTCATCTGTAAAATAGGAATTAAGACTGTGAGCCCCCCATGGGACAACCTGATCACCTTGTAACCTCCCCAGCGCTAAGAACAGTGCTTTGCACATAGTAAGTGCTTAATAAATGCTATTACTATTATTATTATTAGAAATGGGTGCGTGGGGCACGCCAATCAATCAGTGGTATTTACCGAGCACTTACTATGTGCAAAGCACTGTACTGAGCACTTAGGAGAGAACAAAACAACAGAGTTTGTAGGCAAGTTCCCTACCCACAATAAACTTACAGTTTAGAGGAGCTCCAGCTGATCTAGCCCCACTCTCTTAGTACTGTGATTTCTAACATCACTAAGGCCTAGATTCTGAATGCCTTTCCAGTTTTTTTCTGGTATTTGTTAAGCGCTTATTATATGCCAGGCACCGTCCTAAGCACTGACATAGATACAAGCTAATCAGGTTGGATGCAGTCCCTGCCCCACTTGGGGCTCACATTCTTAATCCCCATTTTACAGGTGAAGTAACTCAGGCACTGAGACTTTTTAGTGATTTGCCCAAGGTCACACAGCCAAAAAGAGGAGAAGCCAGTATTAGAATCCAGATTCTTCTGACTCCAAGCTCTATTCACTAGGCTATGCTGCTTCCTATGCAGGTCCCTGAAATAAAACAGTATTAGCCATAGAAAACAATTCTTGGTTGGTATTGCTGTACCAGTCTCCAGTGGATAGACAAAGGCATCTGACATTATTATCAGAATCTAATGAGAGAAAGTCAACACAACATCTGCTTGGTGAGGTTAGCCCTGTTGCACCAGCTGTTGTTCCGAACATGTTCTGAGCACATGATAAGCAGAGCTTTAGAAAGTAGGCCTCTTTCATCGGTGTTTCGGCAAATTGTTGTTCTGCAGCAACTAGTTAGAATTTCTCTCGCCTTGACAGAAATGGCTGAAATGTTCACAAATTTGCTATTCCATAAGGTACCTTTCAAACCTCCAATTATCACTCAGGAAGTCCCTAAGCAAATGCCCAGAGCACACCGCCTTTCAGCTGCCACATTTTGTGGCATTATGTTGGCACAATGGTTGGCTACTTACAAGATAAGCAGTATGGTATTAAGAGACTTGAGCCCGAACAACATTCTTTCTCCTGCTTTCTTGGCTGCCAGTCAATTCTTTTCTAATTCCGCAATACAGCCCTTCACATCTTACTTGGTAAGCCTGAGGGACATGGTTTTCTCTGTGTGTGAGAGAGAGTTTATTAGGGATTGCAACAACAATATTTCAGCTTAATCTACAAGATTCTTGGTTTGAGAGCTCCACTGTTAACACTCTTTCCACCTTCTCTCCGGTTTATCCTGATATACCACCTCGGTATCCTCTCCTTTAATTTATCAACTGACTTCTTCCATGTATTTCTGAACCAGTAAACCTCCTTTGATGCTTCCCAAATGACCCTTTCGTCTTCCTTCAGAGCCCTATTAAAAACACAACTCCTCCAAGAGGCCTTCCCTGATTAAGCCCTCATTTCTCCTATTCCCTCTCCCTTCTGTAACCCCACCGGGACTGGGATTTGTACCCTTTATTCAACCCACCCTCTGGCCCACAGCACTTATGTATATATCCTTATTTATTTCAATGTCTGTCTCCCCGCCTATACTGTATGCTCCTTGTAGGCGGGGAACATATCTTCCAACTCTGTTATATTGTACCCTCCCTACTGCTTAGTACAGTGCTCTGCACAGAGCAAGTGCTCAATAAATTTGATTAACTGATGAATTTTCTGTGAACACATACATTCTCCTGTGTTGCTTTCTGATTTCCTCTCCCATCCATTCTCTTGAATGCCCTTGGCAATTCACTGGAATATGTATTGATTCTATCTTGACACCCAACTTTCTGCCCAGTAATTTTACAGTAGGCTGGACCTGGCTTTCGCCCTTTGGACAAAGATTCAGCTTCTCTTTTATATATAGCCAGTGACCATCTTTTCTTGTTTAACACTGGTTTCTTCTCTTCTCTTTATTGACTTCAGAGCTGTATTTGATACTCTTAACCAGAACATTCCTCTCAAATACCTGACACTCTTTCCATCTTGGTCTGACTTTTATTACTAGTGTTGCTTCATTCTTGAGATACTGGCAGTATGTAGCATTGTATGAGAGAGAGAACTACATTATAAAGTACATGGTTCTTTCCCCTTACATATCTATAAATTACACATTATAAATTATTTATTTATATTAATGTCAGTTCATTCATTCATTCATTCAATTGTATTTATTGAGCGCTTACAGTGTGCAGAGCACTGTACTAAGTGCTTGGGAAGTACAAGTCGGCAACATATAGAGACAGTCCCTACCCGACAACGGGCTCACAGTCTAGAAGGGGGAGACAGACAACAAAACAAAACATGTAGACAGGTGTCAAAATCGTCAGAACAAATAGAATTAAAGCTAGATGCACATCATTAACAAAATAAATAGTAAATATGTACAAGTAAAATAGAGTAATAAATCTGTATAAATATATATACAAGTGCCGTGGGGAGGGGAAGGAGGTAGGGAGGGGAATGGGAAGGAGGAGAAGAAAAAGGGGGCTCAGTCTGGGAAGGCCTCCTGGAGGAGGTGAGCTCTCACTAGGGCTTTGAAGGGAGGAAGAGAGCTAGCTTGGCAGATGTGTGGAGGGAGGGCAT
Source organism: Tachyglossus aculeatus (assembly GCF_015852505.1). Classification (NCBI taxonomy): domain Eukaryota; kingdom Metazoa; phylum Chordata; class Mammalia; order Monotremata; family Tachyglossidae; genus Tachyglossus; species Tachyglossus aculeatus. Next base: position 51,494,869 of record NC_052072.1, read on the forward strand.
TCCAGGCCAGGGGGAGGATGTGGGCCGGGGGTCGACGGCGGGACAGGCGAGAACAAGGTACGGTGAGGAGGTTAGCGGCAGAGGAGCGGAGGGTGTGGGCTGGGCTGGAGAAGGAGAGAAGGGAGGTGAGGTAGGAGGGGGCGAGGTGATGGAGATGATCTGTTGCCCCCTCTAGATTGTAAGCTCATTGTGGGCAGGGAGCATATCTACCAGCTCTGTTTTACTGTGTTCTGCACACAGTAAGCACTCAATAAATACCGCTGATCGATTGATTAATTTCATGGGCTTAGTGACTCATTTCAAGCTGAGTTTTGATACAGGAAGATACGTACAGTATATAGCGCTTAGTACAATATCTCCAATGCTTAGTACAGTGCCTGGCACATAGTAAGCACTGAACAAATATCGTAATTATCATCATTATAAATCCTTTTTAGCTCATTTATGCTTGCCTCAACTTAACTTGCCTCACATCCGCAGCTACACAACTTCATGTGCTTTCTGAACGCAAGGCACAATATTGAATGTACTAAGCATCCTACGTCCTAGAAAAGACTTATCCCCTGCCCTCAAGAAATTAACCACTGGACTAGTCTTGAAAAGATGTTAAAACATCAAATCCCCAGCCCACCCATTTTTTTACAATTCCACTCGGCACTGCCTTATTACTAGACTGAGAAAGTAGCATCGGCCAGTAGCCACATGCCCCGCCAGTGTGCTACTACAAGCAGGCATTTCTGTGCAAATCCAACAGTAAAAAGGAAAGTCGGACTTTATTAGGCCCATTGCCTAACGATTTTTAGGCCAAGGAAACATGAGTTGGGTGTTAATTGCAGCCCAACTTAAAGCGTCCATTTTACCCCAACCTCTTTCCAAATAACCTAAACTCAGTCATAGATCCAACCACTGTTTTTCTTCCCTCTCTTGTTTCACTCCTATTTACAGATGCTACCTGTGTGATGTGTTGCAACAGTTTGCTGTAAGCTGTAATTGGCTAGCAAGCCTGTTGTGAGCCGGTTGAAAAGCAGAGGTAATTCGGAAATAAATGGCTCATTCTGAGAGCTGTGAGCTTTTATTTTCTCTGTAGCAGCTCACACACACACACGCACACACAAACACAAACACATACCTTTTTTTGAGAGATCGCCAACGTACTTTGTTTGGTAGAAATGAATTGTTATCAAGCAAGCAGACGCAAAGGGATGGCAACAACAAGGGCAGCAGACAAAAATCACACCTCGTCTTTCTCGGTAAGAAAGAATAAGGATTTATAGGCAAAATACAACTATTCTGAGACTCTCCAATGAAGATATACAACGTGAACAAAAGGTATTTCACTCAGTCTATGAGTGCCTGGGAAATTTATTTTTTGCAAGCTTTTACAGTCCATGGCCTTCCCATTCAATCCTGAATAATAACACTGAATTGAACTGTAAAAGCTTCCGAAGTTTGAAGCCTTTTGACAAGTTAATTTAGCTGTATGGTAAAAAGTTTTTCCCCAAGACAGAATAAAGCCATCATATCATGAATGTAGCAATCATTCCAAGGAAAGAAAACACCATTAGGATTAGAAATGATGTACTTTATGGAGATAGTTTGTGGTTTAGTGTAATCTACTATCAATATTTCAGTAGAAAGATGTTCTCTCTTCATTCAGCTGAAAGTCAATATCTTCACTTAAAACCAACACCCAGGGGCCAGATCATATATATTTTTATTGGAAATATAACCCATCCTCTTATGCAGTTTTCTTTTTCTACACTCCTTTCCACTCTAATTTGTTATTTTCTGCATTATAAATTCCTCCCTACCCCTCCCCAGGCAAAAGCCCACACCAAAAAAAAAAAAAGCATTTTTTTCTTTGTCTCCCCATAAAAATACACACTGAACACTCACACATTTTCCCCAGCTGCTGAGCACAGTCTTGCTTTTCCTTGCAGTTTGAAAAGGAGAATAATGAGCTTCAGAGACTCGGCCTCCCTGCTTTCAAAACAGTACGGTTAAGGAGATTTTCTATTAAGCTTAGTATATTAAAAATGAATGAATCGTGTTATAAGAGCCATTAATTTCCCTTCCAGAATGATCCTTTAGCAATGATATAGAAGATTTTGGTAGTAATTAGCTTCTATCTTATGACCAATGTCTAAACTCCAAATAGGAGGAAACACATTTGAAATGTCAGAAGAATATTAGGCATAATGATCTACATCTAGGATGAAAAATTGAAGTGTCTTTTTCATGGTAAAAAGAAAATATTCAAGGATATATTAATTATATTTAACAAAAATGTTCTCTGAATGTCATGTGGTCCTGGGCCCCAAATATAAATTTCCAAATGTCTCTTTCTAGGATACTTTTGTGGAAAAAAATAAAACTGAAAAATGTAAAAGCAAATGTCATATTATTTTGTTTATGCAATAATTATAGGGTTAATCCGAATCACTTTGGAATAGTCAGGCAATTGCTACAAGGATTTTAAAGACCTAACCCTTTGCTTTTCTGAAACACTCTTGTTTATGAAACACCGACAGTACTTTTAAAGGGTCTCTTCTTTACGTGTGAATTATTCCCCAAGAATGCCATGAGGCCTCTGCCTACATAAGAGGGAAAGAGACTTTACATGATTCGAATTGGTGGTAATATTCAGGAGCTGAAAGTGTTTTCAATTTTAATAAAAAGAAAGATCATTTGATTATTCTTGTTACTGCCATTGCTTTGAAGGGATAAAATGCCTGTTGTTAAATTGTAAGGTTTGGGGTGAGGAGTGTTGGAGGGAGAGGGGAAGAATAAAGTAAATGAATCTTCTAATGGGTTCAATTTATAAACTATAGCAACATAAAATGTTTTGTTCCACAGTATAAAAAGGCAAAAAGGATACTGTGAAATAATATAATTCAGAAGCACAAAAGAACCTCGTGATTAAGTGAACCATTTTATGACATCAAAACCGTTTTTCTTTGCTTTAACATAGACAGCAAAACAGCTTGTTTTTCCCTATAGAGGGCTCCTGTGAATACAGAAAAGTTGCATTTTTTACCACACTTGTTTTAACTCTAATTTAAATACCTTGGGACTAAAGGAGAAGCAGCGTGGCTCAGTGGAAAGAGCACGGACTTTGGAGTCAGAGGTCATGGGTTCGAATCGCAGCTCTGCCAATTGTCAGCTGTGTGACTTTGGGGAGTCACTTAACTTCTCTGGGCCTCAGTTCTCTCATCTGTAAAATGGGGATGAAGACTGTGAGCCCCCCGTGGGACAACCTGATCACCTTGTAACCTCCCCAGCGCTTAGAACAGTGCTTTGCACATAGTAAGCACTTAATAAATGCCATTTAAAAAATGATTAGCCAAGAATAGAAATGTATCAATACAACAGTGGGTTTTTTTTCCCATGGAAATAGAGTAATCATATTGAGAAGTATTGAAATAATTCATTCCTTTATATCATATCATTTATAATATCACCACTCATAGGACAGTGGCGACATTTTAAATATTGTGATTGTGTGGGCCGATTAGTATTTCTAACCATGATTGAAAAATTCCTCACAACTCATCTTTCCTGGCTATTGAGGATTAATTTATTCTTCATTTTTTAAGTGGTTATTCATCCATCATTTAACCAGAAAAGATTTCCCAGAAAAACCCTGGAGGTCTAATTCATCTGGTTTTATGATACTAATCCCAAACTAGGAAGGTTCTTTTCTTTAAAATGCCTATCTAACACCACTGAGGGAATCTTTTCTTTCAATCAAGTATTCTTGCCAACATTCTCCACTGAAATGCATTGCATGAAGGTTTTTGGAAAGAATAAGAATCCTAGTAACCAAATTATGTTGGTTTCAAGTGGTTTGGATCTCTAAGGCTTGTCACTAATAATCCTGACAAAGTATAAATAATAATAAGAATAATATGTTGGCTAATAATAATGCATCACAGTAGACAAAATGATTTTTAAAAAATTCTTTGGATCTCCTTTATTAAAGAACCAAGCCAATTTCTTAGAATCAAAACCAGAGTTTCTAAATGCCTTTGAAATTCTGTCGAGTTTCCTAACCAACTAGGGAGAAACATTGGTTTCATTCAATGACTCCTCATAATGTTTGAATAATGAAGTTAGAAGCTGCTCTAATGTTTTCTCATAAGAAAAGGAAACTCTTGTTGAGGGTTATTGTAGTACTATGTCTTTAACTTACGGTGTTATAGTTGAGGAAGATTCTTATCATTTTCTAATAGAAGTACATTCATTAAGAAATTGTTTCTTGGGGACAAAACGTAACAGTCCAATTAGAACAAGATCTAAGTGGGTGGAGAACAATTCGTAAACAATTAGTTTTTCCACTTAGTACCTGAATGAAAAGGCTAGATTCTTGTTGGAATTCTGAAGCCTTTAAGCAAATACTGAGCAAATATTTCTGCTGTGATTTGAGTGAACCCAAATTCACAATCTTCGCATTTAAATCTATTTATTTAATTAGCACCCACTTTTCATTCATTCATTCAATCATATTTATTGAGCGCTTAATGTGTGCAGAGCACTGTATTAAGCGCTTGGGAAGTACAAGTCAGCAACATATAGAGACGGTCCCTACCCAACAATGGGCTCACAGTCTAGAAGGGGGAGACAGACAACAAAACAAAACATGTAGACAGGTGTCAAAATCTTCAGAACAAATAGAATCAAAGCTACGTGCACATCATTAACAAAATAAATAGAATAGTAAATATGTACTAGTAAAATTAATAGAGAAATAAATCTGTACAAATGTATACAAGTGCTGTGGGGAGGGGTAGGAGGTAGGAGGTAGAGCAGGGGAGATGGAGAGGAGGAGGAGAGACAACAAAACAAAACATGTAGACAGGTGTTAAAATCTTCAGAACAAATAGAATCATAGCTACATGCACATCATTAACAAAATAAATAGAATAGTAAATAAGCACAAGTAAAATTAATAGAGAAATAAATCTGTACAAATATATACAGGTGCCGTGGGTAGGGGAAGGAGGTAGGAGGTAGAGCAGGGGAGATGGAGAGGAGGAGGAGGAGAGGAAAAAGGGGCTCACCAAGGTTGCAGGCTTGTGAAACGGGAAGGATGGTAGTGCCGTCTACAGTGACGGGAAAGTCAGGGAGAGGACAGAGTTTGGGAGAGAAGATAAGGAGTTCAGTCTTGGACATATTTAATTAGTAAATTAAATACTTTCAATTAGTAAACAAGAATCGTACCTTAATCATCCTCCCTGTAAGAGTTAGTGGAGCGAATTTAAGATCAAAATGAAGTTATAAATTAAACAAACCAAGATACCGATTTCTACTATGAATAAAGAAACAACTCTTGAAGGCGAAACCATACTTCTCCCTGTTTCGGACAAGACTGAGAAGCAGCGGGGCCTAGTGGATAGAGCACAGGCTTGGGAGTCAGAAGGACCTCGGTTCTGAATCCAGTTCCGCCACTTGTCTGTCATGTGACCTTAGGCAACTCCCTTTTCTTCAGTTACCTCGTCTATAAAATAGGGAATGTGATTCCGAGTCCCCTAGGGGACAATTACTGTGTCCCACCTGATTAGTTTGTGTCTACCTCATCACTTAGTAAAGTGCCTGGCACATAGGAACAACTTAACAAATACCAAAAAAATAGGTTCTTTAGTTACAACTGCTACAGTCCCCTAGTATTCAAAGGCGTGGGGTGGTCCGCATCATCATCAATCGCATTTATTGAGCGCTTACTATGTGCAGAGCACTGTACTAAGCGCTTGGGAAGTACAAATCATCAGCAGCAGCAGCAGCAGGGTGACTGGTCTAAACGAATGGCAGTTCTGTTGGACCTAGACTTTTTGATCTTCTTTTTAGGGGCTCTGGTCCCCACACTTTCTGCCTATCCCCCCCTTCTGCAGGAGCTGGGGCTTCCACTGGGATGGTCTGTGGCAGGAGCCGAGTGGGCAATTATTACCTCCTATTACCGCCCATGACCACTATTTTATTTTTATAGAATTTCTCTGTAATTTAAGAATTTTGTACTGACATAAAAAAAATATCCCGGAGCACTTGAAGATAGCATCGATAGGGTAATATTTGTACTTTACAAGTTTGACCATCTGGTGTATTAACTTTCATTGCTAATCAAGTGAAATTTTATAAGCAGGATATAAAACTAACAAGGGATCTCTAAACACATAAAGATTGATCAGAAACGCAATAAATACCTCAACAAGGAATATTAGATTTTGAGTATTAAAAGTATTTATTCTGTAGGACTGTGAGACAGGAATTCTAGCTTCTACTTCCAGTTTCCCTACTAGTTCTGTGTAGTGGGTAAATCCTTTTCTGTCATGCTTTTAATCAGTGGTATTTATTGAACACTTACTGGGTACAGAGTATTGTACTAAGTGGTTGGGAGAGCACAATCCCCTTTCTTAAAGAAAAAAACTCCCTAGTGACCCCACAGCTCCCTCCAGGTGTCACCCCCATCTCTATCAATCAATCAATCAATCGATCGTATTTATTGAGCGCTTACTGTGTGCAGAGCACTGTACTAAGCGCTCGGGAAGTTCAAATTGACAACATTTAGAGACGGTCCCTACCCAACAGTGGGCTCACAGTCTAGAAGGGGGAGACAGAGGACAAAACCAAACATACTAACAAAACAAAATAAATAGAATAGATATGTACAAGTAAAATAAATAAATAGAGTAATAAATATGTACAAACATATATACGTATATACAGGTGCTGTGGGGAAGGGAAGGAGGTAAGATGTGGGGGATGGAGAGGGGGATGAGGGGGAGAGGAAGGAAGGGGCTCAGTCTGGGAAGGCCTCCTGGAGGAGGTGAGCTCTCAGTAGGGCCTTGAAGGGAGGAAGAGAGCTAGCTTGGCGGATGGGCAGAGGGAGGGCATTCCAGGCCTGGGGGATGACGGCCGGGGGTTGATGGCGGGACAGGCGAGAATCTCCTTCCTACTCTTCTCCAAACTCCTGGAGAGAATTGTTCACACCAGCGGTTTCCACTTCCTCTCTTTCAGTTCTTTCCTTGATCTCTTCCATTCTGGTTTCCACCTCCTTCATTCCACAGAAAATGCCCTCTCTCTGACCTTCTTCTCGCCAAATCCAATGGCCTCTACAGCATCCTAATCTACCTAGATCTCTCAGCTGCCTTTGACCTTGTCAGCCATCCCCTTCTCCTTGAAACAATATCCAACCTTGGCTTCACTAACGCAGTCCTACCCTGGTTCTCCTCCTGTCTCTCTGCCTGCTCCTTCTCAATCTCTTTTGCAGTCTCCTCCTCCGCCTCCCACTCTGACAGCAAGGGTCTCTCAAGGCTCAGTTCTGGGTCCCCTTCTACTCTCCCACTACACCCACTCCATTTGATCCTATGGCTACCATCTTTACGTAGTTGATTTCCAAATTTACCTCCTCAGCCCTGTCCTCCCTCCTTCTCTGCAGTCTTACATTTCCTCCAGCCTTCGGGACATCTCTTTCTGGATGTCCGAGTGATGCCTCCAACTAAACATGTCCAAAACAGAACTCCTTAGCTTCCCACACAAACACTGTCCTCCCCCTGCCTGTGCCATAGATAATACCACTATCCTTCCTATCTCACAAGCTCATAACCTTGACATTTTCCTTAACTCATCTCTTTCATGCAACGGACATATTCAATCTGTTGCCAAATCCTGTCAGTTCTACCTTAATAACAGCACTAAAATCTACCATTTCCTCTCCATCCATTCTACTACACTGATCCAAGTACTTATTCTACCCTGCCTTGACCACTGCATCAGCCTTCTTGTTGATTTCTCTGTCTCCTGTCTCTCCCCACTGCAGTCCGTACTTCACTCATCACCCTTCTTCTGTGCCACCCCTGTACTTGGAATTGCACTCATTTTTCACCTCATCCGCAAATACAATGGGTTGATTGATTCCTCTGCTGCCCAGATCATTTTTCTAAAAAACGTTCAGTCCACGTCTCCTCACTCCTCTAGAACCTCCAGTGTTTGCCCATCCACATCCACATAAAAACAGAAACTCCTTACCATCGACTTTGAAACACTGAATAAGCTCTCCCCCTCTTACCTCCCCTCACTGTTCTACTAAAGCCCGACATACACACTTCGCTCCTCCAACACTAGCTTGCTCACTGTGCCTCCATCACACCTGTCATGAATCGTATTTATTGAGCGCTTACTGTGTGCAGAGCATTGTACTAAGCGCTTGGGAAGTACAAGTTGGAAACACCAACTATCTCACCACTGACTCCTTTCCCACATCCTCCCTCTGGCTTGGAACTTCTTCTCCCTCCGACTATGCCAGACCACCACTCTCCTCACCTTCAAAGCCTTATTAAAGTCACATCTCCTCCTTGAGTAAGCCTTATTTCCCCGACTCCTTCTCTCTTCTGTATCATCTATGACCTTGAATCTGTATCCTCTGGGCATTTGGTATTCACCCCACCCTCAGACCCACAGCACGTATGCGCACACTCGTAATTTATTAATTTATACTAATGTCTGTCTCCCGGTCAAGACTGCAAATTCACTGTGGACAGTTCCCGCTCGGCCAGTTGTCAGCTGTGTGACTTTGGGCAAGTCACTTAACTTCTCTGGGCCTCAGTTACCTCATCTGTAAAATGGGGATGAAGTTTGTGAGCCCCATGTGGGACAATCTGACCACCTTGTATCCTCCCCAGCGCTTAGAACCGTGCTTTGCACATAGTAAGCATTTAACAAATGTCATTATTATTCTTATGTGTCTACCAACTCTGTTTTATTGTACTCTCTCAAGTGCTTAGTATGGTGCTCTGCATACAGTAAGAATTCAATAAATGTGATTGATTGATGGATTGATTGATACAACAGAGTTAGTTGACACAATCCCTGCCAAGGTGCTTGCAGTCTAGAGGGAAACCTGTTTCAGTGTTTCCATTCCAACAACATTTCAACTAGGAAGTAACCAGCATCCTGTAAAGATTGACAAGTTGATGTTTGTAAAATGTTAAAAAAATATTAGTCCTACAAATTGCAGTGTGGTTTAGGGGGAAGGGAACCTGGGTTCTAATCCCAGCTTCACCACTTGTAGGCCATCTTACCTCGGGCAAGTCATCTCATCTGGAAAATGGGGATTAAAACTTTGAGTCCCATGAGGGATATTGCCTGTGTCCAACTTGTTTACCCTGTATGTACTGCAGCATTTAGTAAAGTGCCTGGCATACAGTAAGCTCTTCATAAATATAATTTTTTTTAAAGAAACACTCCATCAAAACATCATTTATGAAGAAGCAGTATGGCCCAGGGGAAAAAGCACAGGCCAGGGAGTTCCAATCTCAGCATTGCAACTTGTGTGGTGTGTGACCTTGGGCAAATCACTACACTTCTCTGGGCTTCAGTTTCCTCCTGTGTAAAATGAGGATGTAATATCTATTTTCCCTCCCCTGTAGATTTGGAGCCCCATGTGGGACAGGGACTATGTCAGATCTAATTATCTTGTCCTTATTCCGACACTTAGTACAATGCTAGGCACATAGCAAGTGCTGAACAAATGCCACAATCATCATTATTATTATTACTATTAGTAGTAGTAGTAGTAGTTGCATTGTGCAAAACATTGTACTGTGTGCTGGGGAAGGAACATAGATGTGAGGGAACATGAGAAGCAGCATGGCTTAGTGGAAAGAGCACGGGTTTGGGAGTCAGAGGTCATGGGTTCTAATCCTTGCTCTGCCATTTGCCAGCTGTGTGACTTTGGACAAGTCACTTAACTTCTCTGTGCCTCAGTTACCTCATCTGTATAATGTGGATTAAGACTGTGTGCCCCACATGGGACAACCTGATTACCTTGTACCTACCCCAGATACCAGGAAAGAGCACGGGCTTTGGAGTCAGAGGTCATGGGTTCGAATCCCGTCTCCGCCACATGTCTGCTGTGTGACCTTGGGCAAGTCACTTAACTTCTCTGGGCCTCAGTGACCTCATCTGTAAAATGGGGATGAAAACTGTGAGCCCCCTGTGGGACAACCTGATCACCTTGTAACAGCCCCAGTGCTTAGAACAGTGCTTTGCACATAGTAAGTGCTTAATAAATGCTATTATTATTATTATTATTATTATTATTATTATTATTATTATTATTATACCTTGTATCTCCCTCCAGTGCTTAGAACAGTGCTTGGTACATAGTAAGTGCTTAACAAATACCATTATTATTATTATTAGATATTATTTCAGTCTCAGTCTATGGCTCAAAGTGAGTTTATAAATCTGAAAGTGGGGATGACTACACTGTGTTGCTATTTTTTTTTTCTGGGAATTTTTTTTTTTTTGGTCTGTATTGGATGAGAAGGGTAACTAAGCCAATCTCTGTTCAATTCTACATGAGAAGGCCTCTGGGGTAGATAAACAAATGCATATCACTGCCAACCACACCATCTGATAAAAATAATACCCGTTTGGAAAACTGTTTTGATTCCTACATTTACATTTCACATACCTCTCTTCAAGACCCAGTTTTAATTACCACCAGAAAGCATGATTCTGGGAACGATAAAGGAACGGAACTGATTTCTCTTTTTCTTCCTGGAAGCTCTGGAGATTTAAAGAAGAAAAGAAAATAATTCCCTCAAAGCAAACACAAATGCCACAATATTATGACCTCATCAAAGTAGCAGTGTTTATATTTATCTCTCCTGAGAAAGCGTCCGGAGACATCATTAACTAGGCAAAACTGAAATTTAAGAAAAAAGCAGCCTTAATAACTAGTGGGCAAATATAGAACAAATACCTTTATATTTGAAAATTACCCAGGTAATAGAGGCCTAAATAAACATGTATTTTTGCCGGTAATATTGAGAGGAACTTAAATTCTTTGAATTTAAAGAATGTTTTGGAATCCTCAATAATTCCAATAATTTAAATGTTTAGGCCCAGCACAAGTGATTACTTTGGTGAAGCCAAAGATTTCTGAATTTTAATAAACAGATAATTTGAAAATATGCAGCCTAAAATGACGATGATGGAAATCTCAGATTTTCCACTCAAAACTTCTTGAGTGTACTTGTTTCTGTTTACATTAATTTATGTTTAATCATGTAAATATATGTACAAGTGTTTGATATATATATATATATATGTACATATATATATATATTTAATGTGTTTATCTCTCGTCTTCCACATGCATACCAAGTCATTTGAGGATAGATAATTAATTTTCCTTATACTATGTGAATTCCAGGATGTGAAACTAGTGTCCAATGGGGAAATATGGAGAAAATGGAACACAGATCTGGAAGATTGTGGGGGGAGAATTTTTGCTTCAAAACTCTTCCAGTCTGGATATAGTCAGTTCTCCCTTCATATTCCTTATTCCCCTTTGAATTCTGTTTCCCAAAAGAAAATCGTTAGTCCCTAGAGTCACTTAATCCACTGAAGATTGGTCTTTTGGGAATTGAAGTTCAACTTTCTTCAAAATTGCTGAGAATGTATATAAAAATGTTACAAGGCAAAGTCCCCTAGTTTTGGGCTTCATTTGACATAAAAGGCTGATATCATTGAAATGGGAATGTCTTGAGTGGCCCTCATTTTCACGGATCTGCTTAGAAGAGCCTGCTAAGACTCCAACTCCAGTAAATGAAACAATTAGGAAATGCTTCATTTTTATTGCACATCAGTAAATATTAGGATATTAAATTACTCTAACCTCACTCCTCCAGCAATTGAGGAAGGAGAAGCAAGAAGCAGTGTGACCTAGTGGAAAGGGCATGGACTTGAGAGTCAAGGGACCTGGGTTCTAGTCCTGGTTCTGCCAACTGCTTGCTGCGTGACCTTGGGCAAATTGCTTAGTTTCTCTGTGACTCAGTTTCCTTAACTGTAAAGTGGGGATTAAATCCTACTTCCTCCCACTTAGACTGTGAACCCCATGTGTGAGCCCATTGTTGGGTAGGGACCATCTTTATATGTTGCCAACTTGTACTTCCCAAGCACTTAGTACAGTGCTCTGCACACAGTAAGTGCTCAATAAATATGATTGAATGAATGAATGAATGTGGGATAGGGACTGTGTCCAATCTGATAAATGTGTATCTACCCCAGTGCTTAGAACAGTTCTGGACCCGCAGTAAGCATTCAAAAATGTCATAAAAACAACAAAACAAGCCAAATAGAGAAGGAAGCAGGAAAAATCAACCCAGGAATGACAGCTTCAGGAAGAAAATGTAACTTCACATGAATCAATGATCAATCCTTCCCCCAGTGAATTACCTTATAATCAAGTTTTTCCTTAGTTATAGCAAGCAGTTTACAGTCAATCCTCGACATACTAGTAATGAACAGAAATTTTACTTCAGCTCATCTATTTCAGATCAGCATTCATAAGGCTTACATTTGACTGTGGTTTAGCTTCTATTTACCCTCAATAATGACTAATGAGAGAAAATCAAGTCCTGGAGATGTTTCTGGTACAGAAAGGCATTCCCAATTCCTAACATAATTCCTATAGGAAAATATGCTTTGATTCAGTTTGACTTACAATGTGATATTTAGGAATCAGTAGTCCCATAAGTTCTAGGACTGCTGGGATTTCCAGACAGTTAAAATTTACATTCAATGAATTGAAACTTCTTTAAAACTAAAGAACTCCCCTTTAACAAAAGTGTCAATGGCCTGCCTTCATTGTTCATAAAGTCCCATAATGCCAGACTAAGAAGCCTCCTTTGAGATTTGAAAGTGGTGCATTCTAGCAAAAGGAAAAAGTTTTCATCCCGTGGGGTGACCACATGGAATTTATTCCCAGAAGAAGTTGTGTAGGTCCAAAATTAATTAGGTTCTACAAACCCTGGGATAAATGAACAGATGAGAAGTCCATAAAGAGTTGCCAGAGGGAAAAAGTGGGAAAGCTAGAGGGACAGGATAGACATGCCAGTTGGCTCAACAAAGTAGTCCTGAGTGATAATATGCTCATGGATTATTAAAAGGGAAACTTGGCGCTTATTAGAAGGTGCAACCCCAACCTTGAGAATGGATGTAGATAATAATAATAATTGCATGTGTTAAGCACTTACTATGTGTCAAGCACTGTTCTAAGTGCTGGGGTGGATACAAGGTAATCAGGTTGTCCCGCGTGGGGCTCACAGGCTTAATCCTCATTTTACAGATGAGGTAACTGAGGCACAGAGTGGAAGAGCCAGGATTGGAACTCACATCCTCTGACTTCCAAGCCCACTTTCTTTCCACTAAGTCACGCTGCTTCTCTACCTTAATACTCCGCAAACTTAACACTCAGAAGTCTGTCCTTCAGTGCTACTGTTGGAGGAAGTAGATTGGGCTAGAGGAACCATTTTTCTCTCCAAGTGTGGCATGTATGAATGCCATGAAGTCGAAGAACTGCAATTCCACCATTTCTACATGAAAGAAATCAATCAATCAATCAATTGTATTTATTGAGCGCTTACTGTGTGCAGAGCACTGTACTAAGTGCTTGGGAAGTACAAGTTGGCAACATATAGAGACGGTCCTTACCCAACAGTGGGCTCACAGTCTAGAAGCACAGAACAAAACATGTGGACAGGTGTCAAGTCGTCAGAATAAATAGAAGTAAAGCTAGATGCACATCATTAACAAAATAAATAGAATAGAGTAGAGATAGAGATAGAGTAGAAGGGGCTGCAAGATGCACTGTCAATTGGCTTGGGCCAGGGGCTGGGAAAGTAGTCATTTTAACCCTAACTGGAATAATTTTTAAAGCAACCCAAACAAAACAGCTTCCATACAATAAAGTCTCCAACCGTCTCTGAATATAGATTTTTAATGTAAGCAAAAGGATTGGCTCTTCTCAAAAGTTATTATTTCACATTCATTCATTCATTCATTCAATCAATCGTATTTACTGAGCACTTACTGTGTGCAGAGCACTGTACTAAGCGCTTGGGAAGTACAAGTCGGCAACATATAGAGACCCAACAACGGGTCCCTTCCATCAGTAGGTTTTTCACTGAGCCTCAGTTCGCGTTAACAGTACTCGGAGCTCGAGTGGGCTGGGGGGTGCTGAGCGGTCCAGCGCTACCTTTTCTGGGGCTTCGGTCCGCCTTGATAAGCAGCAGAGCCCCTTCTCTGTCCCCTCTCACTCTCCGACCTTGGAGGCCCCGGTCAAGCCAATCATCATCATCATCATCATCAATCGTATTTATTGAGTGCTTACTATGTGCTGTACTAAGCGCTTGGGAAGTACAAATTGGCAACATATAGAGACGGTCCCTACCCAACAGTGGGCTCACAGTCTAAAAGGGGGAGACAGAGAACAAAACCAAACATACTAACAAAATAAAATAAATAGAATAGATATGTACAAATAAAATAAATAAATAAATAAATAGAGTAATAAATATGTACAAACATATATACATATATACAGATATATACGTGTATATATATATATATATATATATATAAGCCAATATTTCAGGACCCCAGGCAGAGGGAGGCAGGGTGGCTTCCAGAGTGGAAGTACTTGCTGTTCCAGTATGTTCACTCCCTAATCACTCTCTCTCCAGACCGAACTGAGAACAATGTTAGGAACGTAACTCCTGCAGTGATAGAGAATTCCACACTCTAGCCACCCCACTTCCAGATTGGCCCGGAGGGATTCCGGGCCTCTTGGCCTGTCAAAACTCTGGGACCTGCCCTGAGACTTTATTCTGAATTATTTAACACTACTCCCCTTTCATCAAAATCTCCATCCACCTCTTACAAAAGAGAAAATGTCCTTCTTCCACGTAGTCTACTTTTTTTTCCACATTACTAATTCCACATTTCTTGTACCAATAGCTCATCAAGGCTATCGTATCTCCGAAAATGGCCAATGGATTTTCAGATGATAATAATAATAATTATGGTATTTGTTAAGTGCTTACTATGTGCCAGGCACTGTACTAAGCACTGGGGTGGATACAAGCAAATCGGGTTGGACACAGTCCCTGTCATTCATTCATTCATTCATTCAATCATATTTATTGAGCGCTTACTGTGTGCAGAGCACTGTACTAAGGGCTTGGGAAGTACAAGTTGGCAACATATAGAGACGGTCCCTACCCAACAGCGGGTTCACAGTCTAGAAGGGGGGCTCACAATCTTATTCCCCATTTTAGAGATGAGGTAACTGAGGCACAGAGAAGTGAAGTGTCTTGCCTAAGATCACACAGCAGGCAAGTGGCAGAGCCGGAATTAGAACCCATGACCTTCTGATTCCCAGGCCCGTTCTCTATCCACTATGTCATGCTGCTCTTTGTGATGCTTCATCATTCAAGGGGAATGATTCAGGGGAAGCAGCGTGGCTCGGGGAAGCAGCGTGGCTCAGTGGAAAGAGCCCGGGCTTTGGAGTCAGAGTTCACGGGTTCGAATCCCGGCTCCACCAATTGTCAGCTGTGTGACTTTGGGCAAGTCACTTCACTTCTCTGGGCCTCAGTTACCTCAACTGTAAAATGGGGATTAAGATTGTGAGCCCCCCGTGGGACAACCTAATCACCTTGTAACCTTCCCAGAGCTTAGAACAGTGCTTTGCACATAGTAAGCGCTTAATAAATGCCATCATTATTATTATTATTATTCAATCAATCATATTTATTGAGTGCTTATTTGTGCAGAACACCGTACTAAGGACTGAGAGTACAATACACAGAGTTCATTCACCTCCATGTCAATCAAAAAGCTCTTCACCATCAGCTTTAAAGCATTCCATCACCTTGCCCGCTCCTACCTCACCTCGCTACTCTCCTACTACAAACCAGCCCGCACACTTCACTCCTCTAGTGCTAACCTTCTCATTGTACCTCAATCTCGCTTATCTTGCCACTGACCTCTCTCCCATGTCCTCTCTCTGGCTCAGAACACCACCCCCCCCCATCCTCAAATGCAATGGATAATTACTCTCCCCCTCTTCAAAGCCTTATTGAAGGCACATCTCTTTCAAGAGGCCTTCCCTGGCTAAGCCCTCCTTTCCTCTTCTCCCACTCCCTTCTGCATCACCCTGGCTTGCTCCCTTTATTCATCCCCTCTCTCAGCCCCACAACACTTATGTACATATGTGTAATTTATTTATCTATATTAATGTATTTCCCCCTCTAGACTGTAAGCTTGTTTTGGGCAGGGAATTGGCCCATTTACTGTTGTATTGTACTCTCCCAAGCACTTAGTACAGTGTTCTAACACAATAAGCTCTCAATAGATGCGGTTGAATGAATGAATGAATAATTCCTGCTCTGTCAAATGCTTACTGTGTGACGTTGGGTAAGGCACTTTTAACTTTTCTGTGCCTCAGTTCCCCTCTTCTCCCTCTTATTTAGACTGTGATCCCCATAAGGGACAGTGACCGTGTCCAGCCTAATGAACTTCTGTCGATCCCAGCTCATACCTTCTCTGTGCTTCAATTACCTCATCTGTAAAATGAGGATTAAGATGGCGAGTCCTACGTGGGACATAGACTGTGTCTAAATTGATTAGGTTGTATCTGTGCCAGTGTTTAGTACAGTGCCCGTCACATAGTAAGCGCTTAATAAATGTATATGCATACAGATGAGGAAACTGAGGCACAGATAAGTTAAGTGACTTGCCCAAGGTACAAGTAGTGGAGCTGGAATTAGAACCCAGGTCTTTCCAACTCCCAGGCCCATGCTTTAATCACTAGGACATATATATATTATTTATTGTGCATATATATATATATATATATTTTGCATCAAAGATGTTCCCTGCACGATGAGCTTAAAATTTAGAGGATATACTGGTTCTTCCTACTCCTACTATTTAGTCAGTCAGTCAGTCAGTCGATTGTACTTATTGAGCACTTAATGTGTGCAGAGCCCTATACTAAGGGCTTGGGAGAATACACCATTACAATATAACAGAGGCATTCCCTGCCCACAATGAGCTTACAGTCTATAATAATAATAATAATGGGATTTATTAAGCACTTACTATATGCAAAGCACAGTTCTAAGCACTGGGGAGGTTACAAGGTGATCAGGTTGTCCCGCGGGGGGCTCACAGTCTTAATCCCCATTTTACAGAAGTGGTAACTGAGGCACAGAAAAGTTGTGACTTGCCCAAAGTCACACAGCTGGCAATTGGCAGAGCCGGGATTTGAACCCATGACCTGACTCCAAAGCCCGTGCTCTTTCCTCTGAGCCACGCTGCTTCTATAAATTTTGTTGATCTCCCTCATTAGATGATAAACTCCTTGAAGGCAGGAATATGTGCCTCGCTTCTGTTGCACTCTCTCAAGCATTTAGTAATTTGCTTTGCACTCAATAGAGTTGTCCTTTGGTTTAAAGATGCCGATGCCATCAGTAAGCCTCTGCCCATTAACGTAAGTGCCTTTGAGGACTCTCTTGCAAATCTGATGGATGAAAAAACAAAAATGAGCATTTTTTGGTCCCTAGCCATTTTGCTGAGCATTTCTCAGGCACCAAGGATTAAGAGGGCGAAGATATATCCTCCTGCTTACAGAATACATGCTTGAGTTGTTTTTACAGTAGTGACGATGGTTTACTTTATATCACTCAAAACGCTCTTGACCACTTTGTCGGAGGGCTGGTAGGGAGAACTGATGCAGGCTGCGGTCACAGAACAATCTGAGAGAGGATGCGTGGCCTAGTGGAAAGAACATGTGCCTGGGGTCTTATTAAACCCAGATTTGCCATTTGCCTGCTGTGTGTGACCGTGGACAAATCACTTAACTTCTTTGGGCATCAGTTTTCTCATCTGTAAAATGGGGATTCCATACCTTTTCTCCCTCCTGTTTAGACTGTGCGAGCCAATGTGGGGCAAGGAGCTGTATCCGACCTGATTATTTTGTATCTACCCCAGTGCTTCCTACAATGCTTCACACACAGTAAATGATTAACAAATACCATCCTTGTTATTATCAACAGCAGCAGAGAGCACTGCGTCCTCGTCCTTTTCCTGGGCACAGCCAGTGGAGGGTCATTGAGACCCAAAGAATTAAAGACAAGTTGGGGCATGCCCTCCTTGCTGCCCTCCTGCTGCTTAGTTCAGGATCTGTCCGAAGAAATCAGATCTACTTCTCATTCTCCCATTGCCCTTCCCTCCCCTCCATTAGGTTTGCATTCAGAAGCTGCCTAGTAATAATAACACTAATAATAATGATAATAATAATAATGGTATTTGTTAAGCGCTTACTATGTGCCAAGCATTGTTTGAAGTGCTGGGGGAGATACAAGGTTATGAAGTTGTCCCGTGTGGGGCTCCCAGTCTTAATCCCCAATTTACAGATGAGGTAACTGAGGCATAGAGAAGTGAAGTGACGTGCCCAAAGTCACACAGCTGACAAGTGGCGGAGCCGGGATTAGAACCCACGACCTCTGACTCCCAAAGACTGACTGCCTCATCAGATGTGACACTAAGAGTCTTTTCGTGAGCACTGTTTCACAGCCAGAGAGGATGCTCTCAATACTTCCATATTTTGCCACTTCATCACACATGACTCAGATGGAAAGAATCCAAGAATTTTCAAATAAACTGGTGGCACCATCCTGGGTGTTTTAGACTTAGTCTCTTGAAAGGCCGAGGAAACTTTCAAGTTCCGCTAACCTGTCTGGCCCCAGTGGGGTAAACAGCTGCAATTGGAAAGGAAGTTCCCTCTCTACAATATTTAGCTCTCTGAGTTAACAGGGTTTTACAACTTACAAAATATACAGGTACTCTTGTTGAGTGCTAAGACATCACCAGTATTTACTTGGTGCATCCATCTAAGCCCTTAAACAATAATTCATATTTGGTGTGGAGATTTCCGACATCCGCAGTCACTTGTTCAGGTGGAATCTTAAAACCATATCTGAGACTGTAAGCTCCTTGTAGTCAGGGATTGTGTCTACCAACTGTATTGCACCGAACTCTTCCCAAGCACTTGGTACAATGCTCTTTACCCAGTAAGCAATCAATAGACACCACTGATTGATCGAAAAAATACACACTTCCTATCGTCTTGCATTATTTCTTACCTTTAACGTGGAAATGCCAAGCTCCCCAAAATGCTTCTACACTTCCCTTAGTGGACTGTCCTGTGGGCAAATCATCCACAGATTCCTTCCCTGCCCTCAATTAGGCTAAAGTCCGGAGTCTTTTTTAGTCTTTCTGGTCCGGAGGCAGGTCAGAGACCCCCCAACTGCCGGGCCATCTATCCTTTTTCCTCCCTCCTGGGACCTTTCCTTTTTGCTCGATTCCTTCTTTGAATTGGCTGGGCTCTAGCTGTTATCATCAGGTGAGTGATTGGCATGTTAGGTCAATGCCCTTCCTTCTGGGAAAGGCCTGGAAGAGCTGGCAGCCCGCTTGTTTTCGAGACTTCAATTTAGGGATCTAGACGTTTCTGCAGCATCCTGGACTAGCCAGTCCATTACACTTGCTACCAGGTATTGATTTGGGGAATTAGTTGAATTCGAATCACTGTGCATTTTTCCACACAGTTATTAGAGGAAAAAGTACTGCATAATTTGTCAAATGCTAAGTGCATTAAGCTTGAAAACCTCGGGACTATGTTTCAGCCTAATTCAACTGACTGAATAAATGAATTTGGAGTGGGTTGATGGGCAAATACACTTTACTATTCGGGTCTTTTTTTATAAGGAGAGATATTAGTTGGGATGATGTAGACTTGGGAAGATGTCATGGTCAGGACGAAAAAGGCAAGGTAAAGGTTTTGAGACTTCAGAACGTGACCGTGGAACTGTAGGTTTTCAATAAAGTGTGTTCAGAGGAAAAATGACCAACCCGTACATTTGGCTTCTCTAAGTCACATTGACTAGACAGAGTTTTAATCTACTTACACTTAGTGACAGTGGCCCCAATTTGGGGTATGGGTAGGGGAGCATGAGAGGAAACACTGCCCCGGGTGATTGGTGGCGAGGAAACAAAACCAATAACTTCCACCTTGCCCCTTGGAGGCAGAAAGGTGGAGCCAAGATTTTTCTTTCTGGCTTCTGGTAGCAGGCTATGGCCCCTAAGTCAATCAATCAATCAATCATGGGTATTTATTGTTTATAATGTGCACCTCCAATCAATCAATCAGTGGTATTTATTGAGTACTTACTGCATGCCCAACACTGTACTAAGCTCTTGGGAGAGTAATAACAATAATAATAATAATAATGACATTTGTTAAACACTTACTATATGCCAAGCACTGTTCTAAGCCCTAGGGGGATGCAAGTTAGTCAGGTTGTCCCACATGGGGCTCACAGTCTTAATCCCCATTTTCCAGATGAGGGAATTGAGGCCCAGAGAAGTGAAGTGACTTGCCCACAGTCACAGAAAGGTGGAGCCAAGATTTTTCTTTCTAGCTTCTGGTAGCAGGCTGTGGTCCCTGAGCCAATCAATCAATCAATCATGTTTATTTATTGTTTATAATGTGCACCTCCAATCAATCAATCAGTGGTATTTATTGAGTACTTCCTGCATGCCCAGCACTGTACTAAGCTCTTGGGAGAGTAATAATAATAATAATAATAATGGCATTTGTTAAACACTTACTATGTGCCAAGCACTGTTCTAAGCCCTGGGGGGATACAAGTTAGTCAGGTTGTCCCACATGGGGCTCACAGTCTTAATCCCCATTTTCCAGATGAGGGAATTGAGGCCCAGAGAAGTGAAGTGACTTGCCCACAGTCAAAGGAAGGTGGAGCCAGGATTTTTCTTTCTGGCTTCTGGTAGCAGGCTGTGGCCCCTAAATCAATCAATCAATCAATCATGGGTATTTATCGTTTATAATGTGCACCTCCAATCAATTAATCAGTGGTATTTTTTGAGTACTTACTGCATGCCCAACACTGTACTAAGCTCTTGGGAGAGTAATAATAATAACAATAATAATAATAATGGCATTTGTTAAACGCTTACTATGTGCCAAGCTCTGTTCTAAGCCCTGGGGGGATACAAGTTAGTCAGGTTGTCCCACATGGGGCTCACAGTCTTAATCCCCATTTTCCAGATGAGGGAATTGAGGCCCAGAGAAGTGAAATGACTTGCCCACGGTCACACAGCTGACAAGTGGCGGAGCCGGGAGTAGAACTCCCAAGCCCATGCTCGTTCCACTGAGCCACGCTGCTTCTCTAGTACAATACTAGTACTTCTAGTACTTCTCTAGACTACAATATAACAGAGTTAGGAGCTTGCAGTCTAGAAGAGGAGACAGACATTAAAGTAAATTAGGGTTGTATGCATAAGTGCTGTGGGGCTGAGAGTGGGGTGAATATCGAGTGCTTAAAAGATATAGGTCTGAATGCACAGGTGGCACAGGAAGGGGAGGGAGTAGGGGAAACGAGGGTTTACTGGGGAGAGGCCTTTTGGAGGAGATGTGATTTTAGTAAGGTTTTGAAGGTGGGAAGAGTGGTGGTCTGTCCTAAATGAAGGGAGAGGGAGTTTCAGACCCGAGGGAGGGCATGGGTTAGGGGTCGGTGGTGAGATAGATGAGATCAAGGTATAATGAGTAGATTGGTTTTCCCAGACTGAGCCCCCTCTTTCCTCTCCCCCTCCCCATCCCCCCACCCTAATCAATCAATCAATCAATCAATCAATCAATCAATCGTATTTATTGAGCACTTACTGTGTGCAGAGCACCGTACTAAGCGCTTGGGAAGTACAAGTTGGCAACATATAGAGACAGTCCCTACCCAACAGTGGGCTCACAGTCTAAAAGGGGGAGACAGAGAACAAAACCAAACATGCTAACAAAACAAAATAAATAGAATAGATATGTACAAGTAAAATAAATAAATAAATAAATAAATAGAGTAATAAATACGTACAAACGTATATACATATATACAGGTGCTGTGGGGAAGGGAAGGAGGTAAGATGGGGGGGATGGAGAGCGGGATGAGGGGGAGAGGAAGGAAGGGGCTCAGTCTGGGAAGGCCTCCTGGAGGAGGTGAGCTTTCAGTAGGGCCTTGAAGGGAGGAAGAGAGCTAGCTTGGCGGATGGGCAGAGGGAGGCCATTCCAGGCCCGGGGGATGATGTGGTCCGGGGGTCGATGGCGGGACAGGCGAGAATGAGGCATGGTGGGGAGATTAGCGGCAGAGGTGTGGAGGGTGTGGGCTGGGCTGTAGAAGGAGAGAAGGGAGGTGAGGTAGGAGGGGGCGAGGGGATGGACAGCCTTGAAGCCCAGGGTGAGGAGTTTGTACAGATTTATTACTCTATTTATTTTACTTGTACACATTTACTATTCTATTTATTTTGTTAATGATGTGCATCTAGCTTTACTTCTATTTATTCTGATGGCTTGACACCTGTCCACATGTTTTGCTTTGTTGTCTGCCTCCCCCCCTAGACTGTGAGCCCCTTGTTGGGTAGGAACCATCTCGATATGTTGCCAGCTTGTACTTCCCAAACACTTAGTACAGTGCTCTGCACACAGTAAGCGCTCAATAAATACAATCGAATGAATGAAGAATGAAGCGTGTGGTCTGGATTGTAGAAGGAAGTCAGTGAGGTAAGATAGCAGGAGGAGGGGTGATTGAGTGCTTTAAAGCCACCGGTAAGGAGTTCCTGTATGCTGTGGAAGTGGTTGGGCAACCACTGAAGGTTTCTGAGGAATGGAGAGATGTGAATTGAACCCCCAAGTCCTACATGGTTTCTCTCATTATCCCTGTGGGGCTATTTCCCCTTCTTCCTCCAGCATCACCGCCACTGCTCCGAGGGCTCCTCTCCCCAACAGCAGGCTCTTGGGGTGAGGCCAGAAACTCCACAGCCAATTCCAAGATACATGTTGATGATCCAAAACAGCTCCCCAGCTTCCCACCCAAACCCTGTCTCCCCCGTCTGTCTTTCCCAGCACTGTAAATAATAAATAATAATAATAATAATGGTATTTGTTAAGGATTTACTCTGTGCCAAGCACTGTTCTAAGCACTGGGGTAGATATAAGGTAATCAGATTGCCCCACGTGGGTCTCACCATTTTACAGATGAGGTAACTGAGGCACTGAGAAGTGATTATTATTTTACTTGTACATATCTACGCTGATGACACCCAGATCTACATCTCTGCCCCTGCTCTCTCCCCCTCCCTCCAGGCTCGCATCTCCTCCTGCCTTCAGGACATCTCCATCTGGATGTCCGCCCGCCACCTAAAGCTCAACATGTCGAAGACTGAGCTCCTTGTCTTCCCTCCCAAACCTTGCCCTCTCCCTGACTTTCCCATCTCTGTTGACGGCACTACCATCCTTCCCGTCTCACAAGCCCGCAACCTTGGTGTCATCCTCGACTCCGCTCTCTCATTCACCCCTCACATCCAAGCCGTCACCAAAACCTGCCGGTCTCAGCTCCGCAACATTGCCAAGATCCGCCCTTTCCTCTCCATCCAAACCGCTACCCTGCTAATTCAAGCTCTCATCCTATCCCGTCTGGACTACTGCACCAGCCTTCTCTCTGATCTCCCATCCTCGTGTCTCTCTCCACTTCAATCCATACTTCATGCTGCTGCCCGGATTATCTTTGTCCAGAAACGCTCTGGGCATATTACTCCCCTCCTCAAAAACCTCCAATGGTTACCGATCAATCTGCGCATCAGGCAGAAACTCCTCACCCTGGGCTTCAAGGCTCTCCATCACCTCGCCCCCTCCTACCTCACCTCCCTTCTCTCCTTCTACTGCCCAGCCCGCACCCTCCGCTCCTCCACCGCTAATCTCCTCACCGTACCTCGCTCTCGCCTGTCCCGCCGTCGACCCCCGGCTCACGTCATCCCCCGGGCCTGGAATGCCCTCCCTCTGCCCCTCCGCCAAGCTAGCTCTCTTCCTCCCTTCAAGGCCCTGCTGAGAGCTCACCTCCTCCAGGAGGCCTTCCCAGACTGAGCCCCTTCTTTCCTCTCCCCCTCATCCCCCTCTCCATCCCCCCGTCTTACCTCCTTCCCTTCCCCACAGCACCTGTATATATGTATATATGGTTGTACATATTTATTACTCTATTTATTTATTTATTTATTTTACCTGTACATTTCTATCCTACTTATTTTATTTTGTTGGTATGTTTGGTTCTGTTCTCTGTCTCCCCCTTTTAGACTGTGAGCCCACTGTTGGGTAGGGACTGTCTCTATGTGATGCCAATTTGTACTTCCCAAGCGCTTAGTACAGTGCTCTGCACATAGTAAGCGCTCAATAAATATGATTGATTGATTGATTGATTGATTGAAGTGGCTTGTCCAAGGTCGCACAGCAGAAAGACGGCGGAGCTGGGATTAGAAACCATGTCCTTGGACTCCGAAGCTCGTGCTCTTTCCACTAAGCCATGCTGCTGAAGTCAACACCACTGTCCTCCCTATTTCACAAGTCCATAATCTTGGCATTATCCGTGAATCATCATCATCATCAATCGTATTTATTGAGCGCTTACTGTTTGCAGAGCACTGTCTCTCTCACTCAACCACAGTCTATATGTAATCAAATCCTATTGGTTCTACCTTCGCATCTCTAAAATCTGCTCTTTCCTATCCATCCAAACTGCCGCTATGCTGATCCAAGCACTTATATCCCACCTTGACTACTGCATCAGCCTCCTCACTGACCTCCCTGCCTTCTGCCTCTCTCCACTCCAGTCCATACTTTAATCTTCAGAGAAGCAGTGTGGCTCATTGGAAAAGAGCACGGGCTTTGGAGTCAGAGGTCATGGGTTCAAATCCCAGCTCTGCCAATTATCAGCTGTGTGACTTTGGGCAAGTCAGTTGACTTTTCTGGGCCTCAGTTCCCTCATCTGTAAAATGGGGATGAAGGCTGTGAGCCCCTTGTGGGACAACCTGATCACCTTGTAACCTCCTCCGCTCTTAGAACAGTGCTTTGCACATAGTAAGCGCTTAATAAATGCCATCAAAAAAAATCTGTTACCCAGATCATTTTTCTAAAAAGAAAAATTCGTCCACTCCTCAAGAACCTTCAGTGGTTGCCCATCCACTTCTGCATCAAACAGAAATTCCTTACCATCAATTTTAAAGCACTCAATCAGCTCGGTCCTTCCTTCCTTACCTCTCTGATCTCCTACTACAACCTAGCCCACATGTTCCTAGACCCTATCCATCTCTCTCAGCGCATCACACCCCACCTAGCCTCCCTACCCATTCTTCCCACTCTTGATGACCAAATAGATGCTCTCAACACCACCCTCTCTACTCAACTCATTTGCTCCCCTAACCCTTCGCCGCTCTCACACCACTAACTCACAGCCCTGGATCACCTGCACTGTCCTCTTCCTTCGCTCTTATGCTCGGGCCACTGAATGCTGCTGGTGGGAATCTATACAACAGGCCGAACTTGTCCACTTCAAGTTTGTCCTTTCTTGCCTTAACTCTGGCCAGCAAACCTATTTCTCTTCCCTTATTGACATGCATGCCCATCACCCTTGTCAGTTGTTCTGGACATTTAACCCCCTCCTCAGGCCCTCCCTCTCTACTCTCCCACCACCCATCCCTCGCCCTCAACAATTGGGGCATCTACTTCATTAAGAAAATTAACACCATCAGGTCTGAGCTCCCCCAAATCCCCCCTCCCCCTCCTCCAGCCCCCCTCCTCTCAGCCCCCTTTTCACCTTTCCCATCCTTCCCAGCAGTATCTTCAGAGGAGCTCTCCTGCCTCCTCTCAAGTGCCACCCCCTCCACATGTGCACCGGACCCCATTCCTTTGCACCTTATAAAAACTCTCGCTCCTTCCCTCTTTAATTACCATCTTCAACTGCTCACTCTCCAATGGCTTCTTCCCCACTGCCTTCAAACATGCACACACCTCCCCCATCCTAAAAAAAAAACCCTCTCTTGACCCCACAATCCCCTCCAGTTATCACCCCATCTCCCTCTTACCCTTCCTTTCCAAACTCCTTGAGCGAGTTGTCTACACTTGCTGCCTCAAATTCCTCTCCTACAACTCTCTCCTGGACCCCCTCCTATCTGGCTTCTGCCCCCTTCACTCCACTGAAACCACCCTCTCAAAGGTCACCAATGACCTCCTTCTTGCCAAATCCAACGGCTCCTACTTCATCCTAAACCTCCTCGACCTCTCAGCTGCCTTTGACACTGTGGACCATCCCCATCTCCTCAATACATTACCCAATCTTGGCTTCACTGACTCCATCCTCTCCTGGTTCTCCTCTTATCTCTCTGGCCACTTACTCTCAGTCTCCTTTGGAGGCTCCTCCTCCCCATCCCATCCCCTAACTGTAGGGGGTCCCTCAAGGTTCAGTTCATGGTCCCCTTTTATTTTCCAACTACACTCACTCCCTTGGAGAACTCATTCGCTCCCATGGCTTCAACTAACATCTCTATGTGGATGACACCCGAATCTGTATCTCCTCCCCTGGTCTCTCTCCCTCCCTCCAGGTTTGTATCTCCTCCTGACTTCAAGACATCTCCACCTGGATGTCCTCCTGCCACCTAAAACTCAACACGTGCAAGTCAGAGCTCCTTATGTTCCCTCCCAAACCCTGTCCTCTCCCGAACTTTCCATCACTGTGGCCGGCACAACCATCCTTTCCGTCTCACAAGCCCATAACCTTGGTGTCATCCTTGACTCCGCTCTCTCATTCACCCCACACATCCAATCCGTCATCAAATCCTGCCGGTCTCACCTCCACAACATCGCCAAGATCTGCCCTTTTCTCTCCATCCAAAGTGCTACCATGTTGGTACAATCACTCGTCCTATCCCGACTGCATCAGCCTCCTTTCAGACCTCCCAACCTCCTGCCTCTCTCCACTTCAGTCCAAACTTCACTCTACTGCCTGGATCATCTTTCTACAGAAAAGCTCAGGGCGTGTGAGCCCGTTGTTGGGTAGGGACCGTCTCTCTATGTTGTGGGCTTGTACTTCCCAAGTGCTTAGTACAGTGCTTTGCGAACAGTAAGCGCTCAATAAATACGATTGAATGAATGAATGTCATGCCCCTCCTCAAAAATCTCCAGTGATTGCCTATCAACCTCTGTATCAAACAAAAACTGCTCACTACTGGCTTCAGAGCTCTCTGTCACCTTGCCCATTCTTATCTCACCTCACTTCTCTCCTTCTGTACCCCAGCCAGCACAGTCTGCTCCTCTGGTGCTAACTTTCTCCTTGTGACTCGTTCTCGCCTGCCCATCATTGACCCCTGGCCCACGTTCTACCTATGGCATGGAACACCCTCCCTCCTCAAATCCACCAGAAAATCAATTTTCCCCCCTTCAAAGCCCTACTGAAGGTGCACCTCCTCCAAGAGGCCTTCCCAGACTAAGCCCCCCTTTTCTCAGCTCCCCCTCCCTTCTGCATCACCTCGACTCAATCTCTTTGCTCTTCTCCCACTCCCCCTGCCCCACGGCACTTATGTATATATGTATATATCTAAAATTCTATGTATTTATATTGATAACTGTTTATTTGTTTTGATTCTCTCTCCCCCCCTTCTAGACTGTAAGCCCGGTGTGGACAGGGATTGTCTCTCTTTATTGCTGAATTGTACTTTCCATGTGCTTCGTATGGTGCTCTGCACACAGTAAGTACTCAATAAATATGATTGCATGAATGAATGAATGTTTCACTCCTCTAATGCCAACCTATTCACTCTATCTTGATCTCGTCTATCTCACTACCATCCCCTTGCCCACATCTTCTATCTGGCCTGGAACTCCTTTCCTCTCCACATACGACATACAATCAATCTCACTACCGTCAAAGATGTATTAAAATTACATCTCCTCCAAGAAGCCTTCCTTGACAAAGCCCTTATTTCCCTTACTCTCTCTCTCTTCTTTGTTGCCTATGCACCCCTTGAAACACTTGATATTGACCCCATACTCAGCCCCGCAACATTTATGTATATATGTCTAATTTATTTTAATGTCTGTCTCCCCCTCTAGACTGTAAATTCCTTGTGGGCAAGGAACGTATCTTTCAACCCTGTTGTACAAGTGCTCAGTGTAGTGGTTGGCACATAGTAAGTGCTCAATAAATACCATTGATTGATTGATTGTGTGACCTTGGGCAAGTCTTTATTCATTCAATCGTATTGAGCGCTTACTGTGTGCAGAGCACTGTACTAAGCACTTACTTCTTTGTGCCTCAGTTTCCTTATCTATAAAGTGGGGATTAAATTCTACTCTCTCCTATTTAGACTGAGTACCACGTGGGACAGGGGCTTGTAACTACCCGTGCTTTGTGTAGTGTTCAGCAAATAATAAGTGCTTAACAAGTATCATCATCATTATTATTAGAACTACAAATCAATCAAAGTGCAAATGGGAGGTAGGAGGATTTAATCCCTATTTTACTGATGAGATCAGCTCTCAGCAGGAACCTGGCTGGAGTTTTGAATCTTGCATTTCTCCTAGTTTCCTTCGAATATTTCAGTCCTAGCTTAGTGTTTACACCTAAAAAGGCCTTCTTTCAATCTCCTGCCTTAGGCTTCTGACAGTAACATTACACTTTACACCATTGCTACTCATTGTTATTTTACTGATATTAAAGACTGTGATGTTATGAAGCACAAAGTATGGTACGGGTACA
Organism: Tachyglossus aculeatus; assembly: GCF_015852505.1. Lineage (NCBI taxonomy): Eukaryota > Metazoa > Chordata > Mammalia > Monotremata > Tachyglossidae > Tachyglossus > Tachyglossus aculeatus. The sequence continues at coordinate 51,523,362 of NC_052072.1, forward strand.
GTACAGTAGGCTGAGGCAGAGGAGGGAAATGTAGCAGTATTTTATTTGCACCAACAGTCTCACCCATGACCACTATTGTTTGAATTTACTTGCATCAGTTTGTACATTGTGCTATTCCAGAGCAGACATAGGTGGTGGGAAGAACATTCCTTAACCTTTCCACTTTGCTAGGTCCAAATGGCATGATTAAAGCATGTGGTACTGCGGAACTGGGAATACTGAGTTTAAAGTGCCAATTGGGCATCCACGTGATAATGTCCCAGAGACAGAAGACACTAAATTGTTAAAGTAAATGAGAGATCGGAGCCGGAAATGTAGATTTTGAAGTTTCAGCATCATTCATTCATTCATTCGTATTTATTGAGTGCTTACTGTGTGCAAAGCACTGTACAAAGCACTTGGGAGAGTACAATATAACAGACACATTCTTGCCTACAAAGAGCTCACTATCTAGAGGCAGACATTAATATAAATAGATAAATAAATAAATGAATTACAGATATATACATAGCATCGAGGTGTGGGCACTTCACATGAATGGATTAGCTACCTTAATGAATTTGTCATAGAAGATCAGAACAGAGCTGTGAGGGAAAGTCCCGGTTTGCATTAAGGGAAAAAAAGCCTGCAGAGTAAACTGAAAAGCGGTCAGATTAGGAAGAGAATCAGAAGCATATTGTATAGGTAAAACTAAGAATAGAAAAAGTTTCCAGGAAGAGCGGTCAATAGCGTCAAAAGAGAAACTATTCGATTTAGCCAGGTAATCACTGGAGACTTCGATGCACGTAATCTCAGACTAAAGGGGTCAAAATTCAGATTTCAGGAGTTTTGAATACTTAGTGGAGAGGGCGAGGAAGCAGCAGGTTAGAGCGACCATTGAAGGAGTTTGGACAGGAAGGGAAACAGAGAGATGGTTCAATAACTGGAGGGGGTGGTGAAGTTAAAAAAAAAAATCCAAGTGCCTGCTATGCACCAAGTACTGTACAAAGCACTGGACTGGATACGGGATAATCAGGTCAGACTGTCCCTGTACCTCAAAGTCTAAGGGAAGGGGAGTCACGAGGCTATTTCAATAGTCGAGAAATTTGTGCTTGTTGATAATTATGGTATCGCTTACTATGTGCCAGGCACTGTACTAAGCGCTGGGCCACTATACTAAGGGAAGACAGGAGAGAGGCTGTTAGCAAGGGTTTTAAAGACGTGAGGGAGTTCCAAGGGACAGGTAGGGACAGTTGGGTTTGACGAGTAGGCGGGAGACAGCTGGGAAAGAGAACTTGTAAGGCAGTATTCATCCTCTTCTAAATCGAGAAAGAGAACACCGCAGAAAACATGGCTTTTGGCCCAGCTTTTCTCCTCCAAGGTGGGGAGGAGACATAAAATGCGGCATTGCCTGGTGGGAAGAGCAAAGGGCTGGGAGGGAACCCAGATTCTAATCCCCACTTGGCCGCTCGCCGGCTGTGCCTTGGGCAAGACGGTTAATAATAATTAATAATTATGTTATTTGTTAACTGCTTCCTATCTGCCAAGCACTGTTCTAAGCGCTGGGGTAGATGCAAGGTGATCAAGTTGGACGCAGTCCACATGGGGATCACAGTCTTAATACCCATTTTCCAGATGAGGTAACTGAGGCCGAGGGAAGTGAAGTGACTTCAAGGCCACAAAGCAGACATGTGGTGGAACTGGGATCAGAACTAATGACCTTCTGACTCCTGAGCCCGTGCTCTATTCACTGCGCCATGCTGCTTAACTCCTCTGAGCTGTATGGGACTGGAACCAACCTGATTCTCTCCTCTTTACCCGAGCGCTTAGCACAGTGCTTGCTACCCGGCATTTAAACGCCGCCAAGGATAATAAAGAGGCCCACAGCTTTCATCCCACTCCATGGGGGCGTGGAGCGGGAGTGGCGACGGCTGAGGAGGGGAATTGGTGGTGAGGGCCACTGAGGCTGGCAGCTTGGCCAGGGGTCCCTGAAATCAATCAATCAATCAATCAATCGTATTTATTGAGCGCTTACTGTGTGCAGAGCACTGTACTAAGCGCTTGGGAAGTACAAGTTGGCAACATATAGAGACGGTCCCTACCCAACAGTGGGCTCACAGTAAGGGGCAACTTCCCCAACCTGAGGCATGGGGAGAAGAGGGGAGAAGCAGTGTGGTCTAGTGGAAAGAGCATGGGCTTGGGAGTTAATCCCGGATCTGCCACTTGTCCGCTGTGTGCCCTTGGGCAGGTCACTTCGCTTCTCTGTGCCTCAATTCCCACATCTGTAAAACGGGGATTAAGACCGTGAGCCCCAAGTGGGACAACCTGACTACCTTGTATCTACTCCAGTGTTTAGAACAGTGCTTGGCACATAGTAAGCGCTTAAGTACCACTGTTATTATGATTAGAAGAGGCGACCATCTTCCTCAGGCCCGTCTCATGGGGGCGGCTGGTGGCCAGGAGGGGATGAAGGGACGACAGTTGTGAGGGGGTGGGATGGCCATGGGGGGGACGAAGGAAAGGCTGTGAGGAGACGATGGATTGATGGCTTTTGGGGGGGAGAGGGGGATGGACATGAGGGGACGAGAGAAAGGCTGGGAGGGGGTGATGGCTGTGAGGGGACGAGTGGATGGCCATGACAAGACGAGGGAAAGGCTGAGGGGACGAAGGCCGTGAGGGGGTGAGGGGACGACGGCTGTGGGGGCGGGGGGAGGCCATGAGAGGGTGAGAGAAAGGCTTTGAGGGGACGATGGCTGCGAGGGGATGAGTGGATGGCCGTGACAAGATAAGGGAAAGGCCATGAGGGTCGATGGCTGTGAGGGAATGAAGGCTGGGAGAGATGAGGGGATAATGGCTGGGCGGGTGGGGGGTGAGGAGAGAAGATGGCTATGAGGGGATGACAGCCGTGAGGGGATGAGGCAAAGGCCATGAGGGGACGAGGAAAAAGCCATAATAATAATTACGATGGTATTGGTTAAGCACTTACTATGTGCCAAGCACTGTTCTAAGCACTGGGCGGATCAAGGTAATCAGATTGTCCCGTGTGGGGTTCACAGTCTTAATCCCCATTTTACAGATGAAGTAACTGAGGCCCAGAGAAGTGAAGTGACTTGCCCAAAGTCACACAGCTGACAAGTGGCGGAGCAGGGATTAAAACCCACGACCTCTGACTTCCAAGCCCGGGATCCTTCCACTAAGCCATGCTGCTTCTCTCGTCACGAGGGGATGACGGCTGTGGGCGGGGGGGGGGGGGGGATGGCCATGAGGGGACAGCTGTGGAGGGGACGAGGGAAAGGCCTTAAGGGGACGATGAACATGAGAGGGTGAGGGGATGATGGCTGTGAGGGGGGATGGCTATGAGGAGACAAGGGTACAGCTGTGAGGGGATGAGGGGACAATGGCCGAGAGGGGACGAGGGAAAGGCCTTGAGGTGACGATGGTTGTGAGGGGATGAGTGGATGGCAATGACAGGACTAGGGAAAGGCTGTGAGGGGACGGCGGCTGTAAGGGGGAGATGGCTGTGAGGGGACGATGGCTGTGAGGGGACGAGGTAAGGACTGTGAGAGGATGAGGGGATGACGGCCGTGAGTGGACGAGGGAAAGACCTCGAGGGCGAGGGGACGGCCATCGGGGATGAGGGGACGACAGCCGTGAGGGGATGAGGGAAAGGTCTTGAGGTGACAACGGCTGTGAGGGGATGAGTGGATGGCGATGACAGGTTGAGGGAAAGGCCGTGAGTGGACGACGGCTGTGACGGAACGAAGCCCGTGAGGGGACGACAGCTGTGAGGGGGAAATGAGGAGATGAAGGCTGTGAGGGGGAGATGACCGTGAGGGGACGAGGGAAAGGTCGTGAGACGGCAAGGGGACAATGGCCGTGAGGGGGAGATGGCTGTGAGGGGATGAGGGAAAGGCCGTGAGGGGATGAGGAGACGACGGCTGTGAGGGGGAGATGGCCGTGAGGGGACGAAGGCCATGAGGGGATGAGGGAAAGGCCGTGAGAGGACGAGGGGACGATGGCTGTGAGGGGGAGATGGCCGTGAGGGGACGAGGGAAAGGCCGTGAGAGGATGAGGAGACGATGGCTGTGAGAGGATGAGGGAAAGGCCCTGAGAGGATGAGGAGATGACGGCTGTGAGGGGGAGGTGGCCGTGAGAGGACGACGGCCGTGAGGGGATGAGGGAAAGGCCATGAGAGGACAAGGGGACGATGGCCGTGAGGGGGAGATGGCCATGAGGGGAGGAGGGAAAGGCCGTGAGAGGATGAGGAGACGATGGCTATGAGAGGGAGATGGCTGTGAGGGGACAACGGCCATGAGGGGACAAGGGAAAGGCCGTGAGAGGATGAGGGGACGACAGCCATGAGGGGACGAGGGGACAGCCGTGAGGGGATGAGGGAAAGGCCTTGAGGTGATGATGGCTGTGAGGGGATGAGTGGATGGCAAAGACAGAACGAGGAAAAGGCTGTGAGGGGATGAAGCCTGTAAGGGGATGAGGAGACGACGGCTCTGAGGGCGAGATGGCCATGAGGGGGCGAGGGAAAGGCCTTGAGGGGACAATGGCCGTGAAGGGATGAGGGAACAACGGCCGTGAGGGGGAGATGGCCATGAGGGGACGAGGGAAAGGCTGTGAGAGGATGAGGAGACGATGGCTGTGAGAGGGAGATGGCTGTGAGGGGACGACGGCCATGAGGGGAAAAGGGAAAGGCCGTGAGAGGATGAGGGGACGACAGCCACGAGGGGACGAGGGGACAGCCGTGAGGGGATGATGGCTGTGAGGGGATGAGTGGATGGCAATGACAGGACGAGGGAAAGGCTGTGAGGGGATGAAGCCCGTAAGGGGATGAGGAGATGATGGCTCTGAGGGCGAGGAGAGAATGACTGTGAGGGGGTGCAGGAAAGTCCATAAGGGGACAAGGCGACCAACCCCAGGCTGCGCGCTGCGGGCCGGGAGCAGAGGCCGCCGTCCGACCCTCCTCTCCATCCTCCCTGGCCTTACCTCCTTCCCCTCCCCACAGCACTTGTATAATAATAATAAGTTATGTTGCCAACTTGTACTTCCCAAGAGCTTAGTACAGTGCTCTGCACACAGTAAGCGCTCAATGAATACGATTGAATGAATCAATGAATGAATAATAATAATGGCATTTATTAAGCGCTTACGATGTGCAGAGCACTGTTCTAAGCGCTGGGGAGGTTACAAGGTGATCAGGTTGGCCCACGTGGGGCTCACAGTCTTAATCCCCATTTTACAGATGAGGTAATTGAGGCCCAGAGAAGTTAAGTGACTTGCCCAAACTCACACAGCTGACAAATGGTGTAGTCAGGATTTGAACCTATGACCTCTGATTCCAAAGCCTGTGCTCTTTCCACTGCCAGGCCGTACAGATTTATTACTCTATTTATTTTACTTGTACATATTAACCATTTATTTTGTCAATAATGTGCATTTAGCTCCAGGAGGCCTTCCCAGACTGAGCCCCCTCCTTCCTCTCCCCCTTCCCTCCCCTCCCCACAGCACCTGTATATACGTATATATGTTTGTACGTATTTATTACTCTATTTATTTTACTTGTACATATTTTTTCTATTTATTTTATTTTGTTAATATGTTTAGTTTTGTTGTCCGTCTCCCCCTTCTAGACTGTGAGCCCGCTGTTGGGTAGGGACCGTCTCTAGATGTTGCCAACATGTCCTTCCCAAGCGCTTAGTCCAGTGCTCTGCACACAGTCAGCGCTCAATAAACACGATTGAATTTAGCTTTAATTCTATTTGTTCTGATGACTTTGACACCTGTCTACGTGTTTTGTTTTGTCGTCCATCTCCCCCTTCTAGACTGTGAGCCTGTTATGGGGTAGGGACCGTCTCCGTGTGTGGCCAACTTGGACATCCCAAGCGCTTAGTCCAGTGCTCTGCACACGGGAAGAGCTCAATAAATACGATTGAATTTAGCTTTAATTCTATTTATTCTGACGACTTTGACACCTGTCCACGTGTTTTGTTTTGTCGTCCATCTCCCCCTTCTAGACTGTGAGCCTGTTATGGGGTAGGGACCGTCTCCGTGTGTGGCCAACTTGGACATCCCAAGCGCTTAGTCCAGTGCTCTGCACACAGGAAGCGCTCAGCGCGGCTCAGTGGAAAGAGCCCGGGCTTGGGAGTCAGAGGTCATGGGTTCAAATCCCTGCTCTGCCACTTGTCAGCTGTGTGCCTTTGGGCAAATCACTTCTCTGTGCCTCAGTTCCCTCATCTGTAAAATGGGGACTAAGACTGTGAGCCCTCTGTGGGACAACCTGATCACCTTGTAACCTCCCGAGCGCTTAGAACAGTGCTTTGCACATAGTAAGCACTTAACGAATACTATTATTATTAATAAATATGATTGTACTTCCCAAGCGCTTATGTACTTCCCAAGCGCTTAGTCCAGTGCTCTGCACACAGTAAGTGCTCAATAAATATGATTGATTGAATTTAGCTTTAATTCTATTTGTTCTGACGACTTTGACACCTGTCCGCGTGTTTTGTTTTGTTGTCCGTCTCCCCCTTCTAGACTGTGGGCCCGTTACGGGGTAGGGACCGTCTCCGTATGTGGCCGACTTGGACTTCCCAAGCGCTTAGTCCAGTGCTCTGCACACAGTCAGCGCTCAATAAACACGATTGAATTTAGCTTTAATTCTATTTGTTCTGACGACTTTGACACCTGTCTACGTGTTTTGTTTTGTTGTCCGTCTCCCCCTTCTAGACTGTGGGCCCGTTAGGGGGTAGGGACCGTCTCCATGTGTGGCCGACTTGTCCTTCCCAAGCGCTTAGTTCAGTGCTCTGCACACAGGAAGCGCTCAACGTGGCTCAGTGGAAAGAGCCCGGGCTTGGGAGTCAGAGGTCATGGGTTCAAATCCCTGCTCTGCCACTTGTCAGCTGTGTGCCTTTGGGCAAATCACTTCTCTGTGCCTCAGTTCCCTCATCTGTAAAATGGGGACTAAGACTGTGAGCCCCCCGTGGGACAACCTGATCACCTTGTAACCTCCCGAGCGCTTAGAACAGTGCTTTGCACATAGTAAGCGCTTAACGAATACTATTATTATTAATAAATACGATTGTACTTCCCAAGCGCTTATGTACTTCCCAAGCGCTTAGTCCAGTGCTCTGCACACAGTAAGCGCTCAATAAATACGATTGATTGATTGATTGAATTTAGCTTTAATTCTATTTGTTCTGACGACTTTGACACCTGTCTACGTGTTTCGTTTTGTTGTCCGTCTACCCCTTGTAGACTGTGGGCCCGTTATGGGGTAGGGACCGTCTCCGTATGTGGCCGACTTGGACGTCCCAAGCGCTTAGTCCAGTGCTTTGCACCCAGTCAGCGCTCAATAAATACGATTGAATTTAGCTTTAATTCTATTTGTTCTGACGACTTTGACACCTGTCTACGTGTTTTGTTTCATTGTCCGTCTCCCCCTTCTAGACTGTGAGCCCGTTATGGGGTAGGGACCGTCTCCGTGTGTGGCCGACTTGGACGTCCCAAGCGCTTAGTCCAGTGCTCTGTACACAGTCAGCGCTCAATAAATACGATTGAATTTAGCTTTAATTCTTTTTATTCTGACGACTTTGACACCTGTCCACGTGTTTTGTTTCATTGTCCGTCTCCCCCTTCTAGACTGTGGGCCCGTTACGGGGTAGGGACCGTCTCCGTATGTGGCCGACTTGGACGTCCCAAGCGCTTAGTCCAGTGCTCTGCACCCAGTCAGCGCTCAATAAATACGATTGATTGATTGATTGAATTTAGCTTTAATTCTATTTGTTCTGACGACTTTGACACCTGTCCGCGTGTTTTGTTTTGTTGTCCGTCTCCCCCTTCTAGACTGTGGGCCCGTTATGGGGTAGGGACCGTCTCCGTGTGTGTGGCCGACTTGGACGTCCCAAGCGCTTAGTCCGGTGCTCCGCACACAGGAGGCGCTCCATAAGTGTGAGTGAATGAATGAATGCATTCGTGAAAGAATGAATGCACGAGTGAATGAATGAATGAATGCCCCCGGCGGCCGCGCTATAAATAGCTTCCGCCCCCGCGCCAGGGGGGACGGAGGGAGGGCGGGGAAAATGGCCCCACCACGTGACGTCCCCTGGCGCCCACCCCCAAAATGGCGGCAGCCGCGCGGGGCTGACGGGACGGCGGCCCCCCGACTCCTCCGGCGGCAGGTCAGTGGCCGGCCCGCTTCGGGACCGCTTCGGGTCCTCTTCGGGTCCTCTTCGGGTCCTCTTCGGGCCCGGCGGGGAGGGGAGGGGAGTGCGGCGCGCGGGGGGTGTGGCGCGCTGGGCGGCGGCTCTCCCGCCCCCCTCCCCAGACGGGCAGCCCCCCCTAGCCAATCGGAGCCCGCGCCTCCGTTCGTCTCCCGGCCGCCCCCTCCGATTGGTCGGCGCTGGGAGGGCGGGGCCTCGGGTGGGCGGTGCCCCCTCCCCTCGCAGCCAATGGGCGGGCGCGGGGGGCGGGCCCGAGCCGCACTGGCCGAGCGCCCCCCGGGGGAGGGGCGGGGGCCAATGGGAGCGGAGTGCCCGGCGCCGGGGGGGGGCGGGGGGCGGGGCCTGGTCCGGTGACGGACGGGCGCGGGGGCCTATGGGCGGGCGGCCTGGGGGAGCAGCATCATGGTTCAACGTGGGTCAATTTTTTGTGAATGAGGAGGGTGGGCGGCGGGGTCGGCGCCGCTCGGCTCGCCCGTTCCGCTCGCCCGCTCGCCCGTTCTGCTCGCCCGGTGCCCCCGGGGCCCGGAGCGCACCATGCTGCCGCCGCCGCCGCCGCCGCCGCCGCTGGGGGCTGAGCGGTGGCCGCGGCTCCGCCCGCAGGCGCCCTGAGCCGGGCCCGGGACAGCCCCGACCGCCGCCCCCGGGGTAAGCCCGGTCCCCCCCCTCGGGGCCCTTGCCGCCCTTCCCTCCTCGCTTTTCCCTCTCCCCTCCTCGACTCGCTCCCCTGCGTTTCCTTTCTCTTTCTTCACTCGTTCCTTCCCGTTCTCCGGTTAACCAGGGGATTTAAAGCGCCCTCCTTCTCCCTTTGCTTTCCCCCCCGCCTCGGTGCTGCGCGTACGTACATGCACGCGTGTATCCGTGCGTACATGCATGCGTGTATCCCGTACGTGCATGCATGTATCCGTACGTACATGCGTGCGTGGATCCGTACGTACACGCATGCATGTATCCCGTACGTGCATGCATGTATCCGTACGTACGTGCATGCGTGTAGCCGTACGTACGTGCATGCATGTATCCGTACGCACACGCATGCATGTATCCCGTGCGTGCATGCATGTATCCGTACGTACACGCATGCATGTATCCGTACGTACATGCATGCGTGTATCCGTACGTACATGCATGCGTGTATCCGTACGTATATGCATGCGTGTATCCCGTACGTGCATGCATGTATCCGTACGTACATGCGTGCATGTATCCCGTACGTGCGTGCATGTATCCGTACGTACACGCATGCATGTATCCGTACGTACATGCATGCGTGTATCCCGTACGTGCACGCATGTATCCGTACGTACATGCGTGCGTGTATCCGTACATGCACGCGTGTATCCGTCCGTTCACGCGTGCATGTATCCGTCCATACACGCATGCATGCACACGCATGCATGCATACACCCATCCATGCGTGCCTTCATCCATCCATCCATACACAAAACACACGCCCCCAAAACATGTGTCTATCCATACATGAAGCGTCCATGCACCCGTCCACGCATACATGAAACATGCATGCACCCATCCATCCACACATTCATTCATTCAATCATATTTATTGAGTGCTTACTGTGTGCAGAGCACCGTACTAAGCGCTTGGGAAGTACAAGTTGGCAACATATAGAGACGGTCCCTACCCAACAGCGGGCTCACATGTTTCCATCCATCCATCCACACATGCTTCTATCCATCCATCCATACTTAGGTGCATCCCTCCACCCATACATACATACTTCCATCCATCCACACATGCTTCTATCCATCTGTCCATACTTACGTGCATCCTTCCATCCTTACATGTATCCTTTTATCCTTACATACATACTTCCATCCATCCATCCATCCACACATGCTTCTATCCATCCGTCCATACTTACATGCATCCCTCCATTCTTACATACATACTTCCATCCATCCACACATGCTTCTATCCATCCGTCCATGCATGCTTCTATCCATCCATCCATACTTACATGCATCCCTCCATCCTTACATACATGCTTCCATCCATCCATCCATCCACACATGCTTCTATCCATCCGTCCATACTTACATGCATCCCTCCATCCTTACATACATACTTCCATCCATCCCCACATGCTTCTATCCATCCGTACATGCATGCTTCTATCCATCCATCCATACTGACATGCATGCTTCCATCCATCCATCCATGCATGCGTCCAACCCTCCACCTCCCCTTCCCCGGGGGCCAGGCGCTCCGAGGACCGCGCCAGCAGGTGAAATGCAATACAGTTAAAAACATCATAAAATAGATAATATAATCCCTCTCCTCAGGGAGTTTATAACTGAGCAATTTAAAAATTAAATCAGCAGCCCTCTGTTGGAGTCTCGACAATATGCGATCTTGACCCCCAGCTGTGATTTTATTACTCTTATTACTAATTTTGTAATAAGACTATTTCCGTGTTTTTCCTGTTAAACAGTTGCTAATGGAATCGGTTTGGCCGTAAATCCCAGACATGTAGATGCGGACACATGATGATGATGACGGTGATAATAGTTGACTGGGTTTTGCACCAGAAACAGTCCTGTAGGAGGAGGCTGGGGGTCGGAATGATGTTTTTAGTCCTTTCCTCTGCAAAAAGGAGGTAAATGTTGTGACAGTCCAGACTGCAGAGGAGTAGCTCGTAGAAAGAAGATTTCTCTTTTTTTTTTTTATTTCCTTTCATTTTTCCGAGACCGGCACACCTCTCAAACTAGCTGCCGTGGACCGTGAAGTATAGAAAAATGTGGGTAAAAGAGTGAATATGCAGATTTTAAAATTCTAGGTGTAAGTGGAGTCGTGGGTTTTTTTTTTTCCCTTCTTTTTTTTGAGGGGGAGTGGGAGGGAGTTAAGCACAGTTATAAAATGCGGTTTTGATTCCCAATTCTGCTTGAACAGAAAAGCTAAATAAAGCTCCCCGCAGAAGGAGCGGGCGAGGTCCCGCTGAAATCCTCCAAAAGCTGGCGAACGGAGCCTGAGGACCGGTGGGATTCAGGAATCTTATCCCGGGATCCGTTTGGTCGACGCTGGGAGCTCTGGAAGTTTCATCCGCCAAGCGCCCAGTTGTCGAGCGGTACCCCAGTTTGTGATGTTGTGTATCCCATTTCATCTCCATCGTATCCGTCCCTACCGGGGAGGAGGGAAGCGTTGCCAAGCGGTTACGTGTGGGTTTCTTTTGCAGGATTTTCTCAGCCCAGGGATGCTGCTCGGGGCTCCTGCTCGGATATTATGATCCGAATTTCCCCGACTTGGCCAAAAGGCAACATGAAATTATAAGCAAATTATCTCTTCTATCCGACACTCGATTGTACGACTTGTTGGAACTGTGGGGGCCTTATGGATCGGTTGGAAAGGACCGAGGTTTTGAGGGGGGGCGGAGGAGAACCTCTTGTACTTTCTTAAGGCACAGCAACAATTCGTAATAACTTGCAGTGGCTGATCAAGAGCGTTTTTTCCCTCTATTGCGTGCTGTAAATTGACCTGCTGTGACACAGTTTTCAAATAAAGCCTTACAGGAACGAGATGGAAGGTATTTTTAAACTAATGACTTTCTTAACAAAATCATAATTGCGGTACCGTAGAGGCTCACCCAGTTGCTTAGAGAAGGAAACTACTGCCATGCTGTAGAAGTGCTTATTGTTGCTCTTTTCCTTTATCTCCTGCCCCCAACTTCTTTTGTGTTGTGACCCGAAGCCATCTCCAGCATCCAACTGCATAAAGAAAACAGAGCCATCATTTAAAGTAAACAGCAAGACCCGGGGACGGTCATCTCTGCAGTGGCATTTTTATTCTTTCTGGCAGTTGTCTTTTCTTTTCACCCCCCTTTTTTAAAAATTTTTTTTGCTCGGTGTCTTAACTTTTTTTTTTTTCCCCCGATAATTTCATGCATTGTTTTAGGGTTTTCAAATTCAGAGTTTCTGTTGTGGTTTCAAAGTCTCAGATTGAAGGGGACATTGAATTAAAAAGATCAGCTGCTTGTATACAAATATACACAGCGCTGCAATTACAAGGCAACAAAATTATTGCAGAATTTTGCAGTAGCTATGGCAACACATTCACTCAATTATAATTGGAAATGTAAAATGCCACCCAGTTCGAAGTTTCAGCAGTTGTGATTTTTTTTTTTAAGAGCTAAAGATAACTGTATGATTTAAGATCTAAACTTTTTCTTTTTTCTTGGGGTGGGGTGAGGGGGTGGGGAAAGAGGGATGCTTTTCAGGAGTATGTTACCCTAAAGTGAATATTGCCAATTTTTGGGTTTTTTTTTTTTTTTTAAGACCGACTGCTGCCTTGAGTTTTTATGATCCCTCCCCCACCCCCGAATAGCTGAGATGTATGTGGGAGGGGAGGAAGTATTTTCATGTCTCTTACAATTTAAGACTTTAATATCTCATTCTCTTCTAGGCTGTGATTTTTTCAGCTCCTAATCCTTCCTTAAAGTGAACATGCGGGAGCCAGAAAGTAGGTGTAACTCTTACCTAGGGGGCAAACATCACACCGGCCTCTTTAGAGTTAATGATCTTCCTCCAGCTAAGTGAGAACTCAGCATGACTGCCCTGCATGGTGTTAGGTGGGGGAATCGACTGGCAAGAAATCAATCAATCAATCAATCAATCGTATTTATTGAGCGCTTACTGTGTGCAGAGCACTGTACTAAGCGCTTGGGAAGTACAAGTTGGCAACATATAGAGACGGGCCCTACCCAACTACGCCTCAGTGGAAAGAGCCCTGGCTTTGGAGTCAGAGGTCATGGGTTCAAGTCCCGGCTCTGCCACTGGTCAGCTGTGTGACTTCGGGCAAGTCACTTCACTTCTCTGTGCCTCAGTTACCTCATCTGTAAAATGGGGGTGAAGACTGTGAGCCCCCCCGTGGGACAACCTGATCCCCTTGTAACCTCCCCAGCGCTTAGAACAGTGCTTGGCACATAGTAAGCGCTTAACAAATATCAGTATTATTATTATTCTTCACAGTCTAGAAGGCGGGAGACAGACCAAATCAAAACAAAGCAAGTGGACAGGCATTCCAGTGTGCTTTCCCAAACCGTTAATACAGCGCCCTGCACATAGTAAGTGCCCAAGAAATACCGCCGATTGATGAACAAGGTGACAGACACAGAGCAGATGTGGTCACACAGACCTGAGGAGGAGATGATTTTGAAAGTCGGCAGCATGAAAGGTTCGCATAATGAAATTTCAAGATGTCGTGGTTCTTAAAGGGGGTCAATAGCTAAACACTGGGAAATCGACAAAAACCCAAGGAATTCAGGCCATGTGATTGGTAACATATGGAGCAGAATGTTTGTCCTCCTGTTTCACTGGCCGGGAACCTTTTCCTTGACAAGAGTGTCCCCTTGATTGCCAGTGGAACTCTGATCTCAGGGGTTTCTACGTTTAATTTTATTATAACTTTTTTTTTTTCCCTCCTTAACTGCCGCATATTTATGGCCGGCAATTGGCTTGCATTTTTCAACTTCTTTGTGAGGTTTCAAAGCATGAATGGCTTTGAATTTCCATCCCTTTGATGTTGGGGGGGGGGGGGGGGTGGCACTGAAGGAAATAAGACTTTGTGCCTCAATTTCCAAAGCAGGAGAATTTCCCCACTCTTCTAGAATTCATCCATACTATTCTATTGAAAACGGCTGTGGCGGTGGCCCCTGGCAAAAGCCAAGAGCGGTGTATTGATTCTTGATGCAGTTTATGTGGGGAAGTCCACTGCCTGTGAAAAAGAGGGGCAGATGACACTATTTTGCAGCCGCTGTCATGAGGGAGAGAGGTCTTATAAACACTTTGTCTTGAGTTTTGTTAGTCCCTTTATGCGAGTGGAAATTCTGGTGCTTCTCCCGGTGAGTAGGAACTTTGTCACCTCTCTTTCCGCCATCTCCTTATAACTGCTTCATCGCACTCGTCTTTCATCCACATAGGTCTCAATTCTTCTCTGCACATAGTAAGCACATATGTGCTCTGCACATAGTAAGCGCTCAATAAATACGATTGATTGATTCTTCTGCAGGTCTCTTCAGCCCCCCCGTTCCTGTCTCCGGCCCTTTTGACCTCCTTTCGTCCACCGTCTGGCTCCTTTTCCTATTCCTGGAATTCCGTATCCACCTCCTCGTCTGCCCTTTCCGTTGCCTTCCAGTTTCACCCCCGTCTTGCGGCCCTTTCCCTCCCTCCACGGCCGGCCCCTCTGTCCTCTTAAGCCTCTGTCTTTTTTTCCCCACTGCCCTGCCCTCTTAGAGAAGCAGCGTGGCTCAGTGGAAAGAGCCCGGGCTTTGGAGTCCGAGGTCATGGGTTCGAATCTCAGCTCCGCCCCATGTCTGCTGTGTGAGCTTGGGCAGGTCACTTAACTCCTCTGTGCCTGTTACCTCATCTGTAAAATGGGGATTAAGACTGTGAGCCCCACATGGGACAGCTTGATCACCTTGTATCCCCCCCCAGTGCTTAGAACAGTGCTCTGCATATAGTAAGCGCTTAACAAATGCCATTATTATTATTATCTCTTTTCCACCGTCTCTCCGTCTCCTCTTTTTTTTTCCTATTCAGGTCCATGCTGTATTGTACTTTCCAAACGCTTAGTACAGTGTTCTGCACATAGTAAGTGCTCAATAAATACGGCTGAATGAATGAACTCTGCTCCCTGGCATTCCCCAGCTTAGTTCCTCTACTGTTCTTCTTCCTTACTGGGGACCTGAGGAAGTGCCCACTCTTTCTCTCTAGCAGAGGAACACCATCATCATCATCATCATCAATCGTATTTATTGAGCGCTTACTATGTGCAGAGCACTGTACTAAGAGCACTTTACACCAGAATCAGCTGGTGAAAGATCCCAGCCCTGCTTTTCCCTGGAGGGAAGCGAATGGTGACTGGTGGCCCCGGAGGAGGCAGGGGTGGATGTGCTCACCTCTTTTTTTTTTCTTTTTTTTTTCCCCCTGTCGCCTTGCCTTCCTCCAGCCACTGTGCCTTTTCGTTGGAGAGACGAAGGGAAATCCCTTCCAGCATTTCCCTTTCGGTGTCTGGAAGAAAGTGGAGTGGCCCAAGTGAGCTCTTTGTTGGGTCACTGGGCCTCGCTGTTGGCACCGTGCTAGGCTGCTGCTAGGGTTAATGGCAACCCAGATGGTTGCCAGATGGGACAAGTAGCATGGAACCTGAGTCCTAATTCTGTTTTCACCATTTGTCCACTGCGTGGCCTTGGGGAAGTCACTTTACTTCTCTGGGCCTCAGCTCACCTGTAAACTTGGGGCTTGGAGACCTCTGAACCCCGTATGGGACGTGGACTCTGGCCAAACTGATTGCAGCGTGGCTCAGTGGAAAGAGCCCGGGCTTTGGAGTCAGAGGTCGTGGGTTCGAATCCCGGCCCTGCCACTTGTCGGCTGTGTGACTTTGGGCAAGTCACTTCACTTCTCTGGGCCTCAGTTCCCTCCTCTGTAAAATGGGGATGAAGACTCTGAGCCCCACGTGGGGCAACCTGATCACTTTGTATCTACCCCAGCGCTTAGAACAGTGCTTGGCACATAGTAAGCGCTTAACAAATACCAACATTATTATTATTATTGGCAGGTATCAACTCCAGTGCTTAGTATAGTGCGTGACACTCCCCCTCCTCCCTCTCTCCATCCCCCCCACCTTACCTCCTTCCCTTCCCCACAGCACCTGTATATATGTTTGTACATATTTATTACTCTTTTTATTTTACTTGTACATATTCTGTTTATTTTGTTAATATGTTTTGTTTTGTTCTCCGTCTCCCCCTTCTAGACTGTGAGCCCACTGTTGGGTAGGGACCGTCTCTATATGTTGCCAACTTGTACTTCCCAAGCGCTTAGTATACTCTGCACACAGTAAGCGCTCAATAAATACGATTGAATGAATGACACACAGTAAGTGCTTACCAAATACAGAAGCAGCATGGCTTAGTGGATAGAACACAGGCCTGGGTTCTAATTATGGCCCTGGGACTTGTCCGCTGTGTGGCCTTGGGCAAATCACTTTTACTTCTCTATACCTCAGTTACCTCATCCGTAAAATGGAGATCAAGACTGTGAGCTCCATGTGGGGCAGGGATTGTGTCCAACCCGATTATCTTGTGTCTTCCCCAGCACTAAGAACAGTGCTGGACACAGGATAAGCGCTCAACAAATATCATCATTAGTAAATACCATTTTTTTTAAAAAAGGGGAGGGGAGTTGAGAGGTGAAAACATTTTGAGCTGGCACCCCAGTGCGCATCTTCATCCCAGCAGGCCCTTTCCTAAGGCCATAAAGCTTTGGCTTGCATTCCAGGAAGGTGCTTTTCATTGTCAACCAGAACACACCCTCCCGGAGAGTAGAGACTGTGAGCCCACTGTTGGGTAGGGACTGTCTCTATATGTTGCCAACTTGTACTTCCCAAGCGCTTAGTACAGTGCTCTGCACACAGTAAGCGCTCAATAAATAAATAAATATGATTGATAGAGGCCTGGCTCAGCGACAAATGCCCCGCCGGACGGTGGGCCGTTGCAAGACCCCGGCAGCAGCTCGGCCGGCCTGGCGGGCTGAAATCGGGACCATCCTCGCTCTCCTGGAGCAGAGGCTTCGGGAGCCTGGAACCAAAGGAGGCAGAGGGAAGAACAGGGACCGGCCCCGAAGAGTAACCGTCCCACTACAGCATCAAAGCTCCGTACTTCTAAACAGTGTGGGAACGAAGGTCGGTCCCATGTCGGTCTTTTTTCAGTCAATCAATCAATCAATTGTATTTATTGAGCGCTTATTGAGCGCTTGGGAAGTACAAGTTGGCAACATATAGAGACAGTCCCTACCCAACAGTGGGCTCACAGTCTAAAAGGGGGAGACAGAGAACAAAACCAAACATACTAACAAAATAAAATAAATAGAATAGATATGTCTCTTTACACTTTCGATCTCACTTCTGTAGTTACATACTATAGAAATGATCCCTGACACATTTACATGCACGACTAGGATCTCACCGTCAGTCGGGACATCTTCGACTAGGAAAGACAGCTTTAGCTATGGGAGCGGGAAGACCTAGTGGGAAGAGCACGGGCTTTGGAGTCAGTGGGCAGGGATTCAAATCCCGGCTCCGCCAATTGTCAGCTGTGTGACATTGGGCAAGTCACTTAACTTCTCTGTGCCTCAGTTACCTCATCGGTAAAATGGGGATTAAGAGTGTGAGCTCCCCAAGGGACAACCTGATCACCTTGTAACCTCCCCAGCGCTTAGAACAGTGCTTTGCACATAGTAAGCGCTTAATAAATGCCATCATTGTTATTATTAATCCCAGCTCTGCCATTTGTCTGCTTTGTGACCTTGGGCAAGTCGCTTAACTTCTCTGTGCCTGTTTCCTCAACTGTAAAATGGAGATTACCTGTTCTCCCTCCTATGTAGACTGTGAGCCCCTTGTGGGACAGGGACTGTGTCCGACTTAATTAACTTGTACCTACCCTGGCTTTTAGAACAGTGTTTGGATACATAGTAAGCACTTAACAAATACCCAAAACAAACATGTCTAAACATCTCTATATACACACACACACGCTGGTGACAGTTTTGTGTCTGTAGAGCATATTTTTTTTGTTCGGTGCATTTGTAACCTGGGGAAAGTAGGCAAGGAGCTTCTGAGCTGAGGGGAGGGAACGACGGGATCAGCTGAAGACTTGAAGTGACTACTGGGAGTCTGTCTCGTCTTCCAGCGAGTGTAAGGACGTCAGCAGCTTTGTCTCCTTAAAAACAGCACAGCCCCAGGAGAGCAGCAAGCGGATCCTTGAGTTGTTAGAAAAAAGTTGGACGTAATGGCGTGGAATGACTCCAGCTCCTCCTCTGACTGCACATCAGAAAGGGAGAATGGTAAGGGGGCTGGAAAGAAGATAAGCTTTAGACCAAGTTCAGTAGAGTGCCCGACTGGTTTTTTTGTTGTTGTTGTTTTGTTTTTTTTCCCCTCCTATCAAGCTGTTAGGAAGGTGAAGCTGGTTTGAATTCTCACCAGTTCCACTTTCTAGGCTGAAGCTTCCATGTTCTGTGCTGGTCTTGGCTTGGCTGGATTTAGAGTCCCTTTTCTCCTCCTTTTTGACCCTGGTAGAAACAGTTGCTCTCGCTTTGCTTCTTCTCTTGGAAAAGGTCAACCTTCTTTCACCCTTATCCAGCTCTTCCAGATGTTTGCCATCACTCTTTTGATCAGGCTTGAGAAGTTCCGCTTCTTGGTGCTCCTTTTTTTTGTTTGTTTTTAATGGTATTTGTTAAGCACCTGTGGCAGGCACTCTATTGAAAGCTGGGGTAGGTACTAACTAATCAAGTTGGATACAGTCCATGTCCATATTTTTCATCATGTTGCATCCAGTTGCTTCTATTGACTCGATTCTTGAGGTAAGATGAAGTGTTTGATGACTACACTTCATAAAATCTATTCATGAGTGTCGATTTGCCTATGGTGCTCGCATCTAAGCCTCTAGACCTTCTTTAGTCATGTATTCAGTTTTTTAAAATTGCTAAAGATGCTAGATTCAGCACCTTCTGTTAATAATGTGTCTCCATAATCCAACCAGACAAGAAATTCTAATCTCGAATCCAAAGTCCTTTATGCCACAGTGTCTCTTGGGTGAAGTCTTTTAGACTGTGAGCCCACTGTTGGGTAGGGACTGTCTCTATATGTTGCCAACTTGTACTTCCCAAGCGCTTAGTATAGTGCTCTGCACACAGTAAGCGCTCAATAAATACAATTGATTGATTGATCATTATTATTATATAATAATAATAATTATTATTATTATTATTATTGATGTCCCAGGTGGGGCTCATTGCTTTAATTCTCATTTTACAGATGAGGTAACTGAGGCACCAAGAAGTTAAGAGATTTGCCCAAAGACACAAGGCAGACGTGTTGAGGAGTGGGGATTAGAACCCAGGTCCTCTGACTCTCCGGCCTGTGTTCATGCCACTAGTCCGTGTTGTTTCTCCTCTTGAGGCATAACCTGCAGCCTCTCCTAGACCTGGGCAGTGAAACTTGTGTGATTCTGTGAAGTTGGAGGATTTTGGGGATTTATGCTCTCACTAGCTTAAATGTGTGGCAGAGGAATTGGCCTTCCTGTAGGTCCTTTTAGTCTAAATTGTGTTTCAAGTGGCCTGAATGCGTTAAAAAATTGTTAATATCTGTCACTTGAACGCTTTTTGAAAATTAATTAAAGTTTACCGGCATTACTGGAAGGTCTGCTTGGCCGTTTCTACCGATTCTGCTGGTCAGAGACCCCTGCTAGGGTTTGAAAAGGGAAGTGTGTTTTGACTCTTGGAAAAGAGCTCTTTTTGGTTCGTAAATTGGTTTCTTTTTTCAAGGTTCCTCGGGGCAGAGAGTTCAGCGAGGAACTTCTTTTCTTCTCCCTTTCCCTTCTTGCTTCGGTGGGTTGTAGAATCTGCTGACCCAACACAGGGCCTCAGGTGTATTCTAGCTGTCATGTTTTTCTTTGTCTTCATGTGGTTTTCTTGTGTTTGGAGCTGGTTACTCTGTCAAGTTTGATATCTTGTAAGGCTTTCTCTCTATTTGACAGAACACTGGATTGGAGTTTATAGGATACGTGTATGAATTGGTGAAGAAGTCTAACTTTCATGGAACCTGTCAATCATCAATCAGTCGTATTTATTGAGCACTTACTCGGTGCAGAACATTGTATTAAGCGCTTGGGAGAGTACAGTATAACAGTCGGTAGGCACGTTCCCTTCCCATAATGAACTCGCAGTCCGTAGTTAAGAAATCATCATTCCCAGTTAAGACATCCTGATTCCAAATTGGATGTACTGACACGACCATTCCAACAGATTCCAAATGTGGGTCCTGTGCCTGCTCGTTCAGTCAAAGGGATGGTGAGGCTTCCAACCTTTTTTGAGGTTAGTAAATCAACGGTATTTGTTGAGCCCTTACTATCTGCAGAGCACTGTACTAAGCACTTGGGAAAGTACAAGCGTGGCTCAGTAGGAAAGAGCCCGGGCTTTGGAGTCAGAGGTCATGGGTTTGACTTTGGTCAAGTCACTTCACTTCTCTGTGCCTCAGTTACCTCATCTATAAAATGGGGACTGAGACTGTGAGCCCCATGAGGGACAACCTGATAATCTTGTAGCCTCCCCAGCGCTTAGAACAGTGCTTTGTACATAGTAAGCGCTTAATAAATGCCATTATTATTATTATTATTATTATTATTACAATACGGCAGAATTAACAGACCTGTTCTCTGCCCATAACACGCTTACAGACTAGAGGCAGTCTGAGGTGTATAGTGAATTTTGGTTACCATGTCACCGGTTCCTAAACCAACTCCTGGCCTTGAAAATCTCCAGTACCCAATTTTGCCGCAACGCACATGCTTGCACCACGTGTTTTGGTTAGGTCACGGTGGCACACTTGGAACGTTTCTCCGACAGTTGTGCATCTGGGCTTGAAAACTTCCCAAAATTCAATCTTGCCACAACACATGCCTTCACTACACATTTTGGCTACAGCACGATGATAAAATTAGGGGACGTTTTTCCCCACAGTGTGTGTCTGGATACAGCACGATGTGGTGTCGGTACAGATGGTTGTGCCACGTGGTTTGTGTGATGTAGGCTGTGCGGTGCAATCTGCACTGCGTTCTCCCTAACATGGGGTTGGGTGAGAACACAGTCACAGTGCTGTAGGAGAGCTTAGTGTATTTTCTTTCCCTGCAGTGAGCCCCAGGTGAGCAGGATCTTCTGTGAATGTCGCAAGCACAGACTGAGTGTGTAGTAATGTATGGATGGCAAATTAAGGATGTGAGGGCCAAATTCTTTGAAACGCAGCTCTCTTGGTGAACAGTATTGTTATTTTTATTATTTATTTTTAATAGTATTTAAGCACTTACTATTTGCCAGGCACATATTGAGATCTGGGGTAGATACCAGACCATCGGGTCCGACACATTCCCTGTTCCATATGGGTCTCACAGTCTTAATCCCCATTTTGCAGATGAGGAGGCACAGAGAAGTGAAGTGATTTGCTCAGGATCACACAGCGGATAAGTGGCAAGGCTGGGATTAGAACTCAGGTCCTTCTGACCCCCGTGCCCGCGCTCTGTCTACTAGGCCATGCTGCGTGTGTGTATGTGTGTGTGTGCGTGCACACGCGTGCACATGCTCAAGTGTGTTGCATGTAGGTTGACTTGCGGGAGTGCTGTCAGGGTTGTGAACTCTTCATTTTGAGCTTGAGGGTGAACTTGGGGTTGAGCATTGAGGGAATGGAAGGAAGATGGTGGGGAAGAGGTCGGAAAAAGTAATCGCCGGTGTTTCTCCTCCTCTCTTGCCACTTTTGCGTCCTGGCCCGGGCTGTGTGTGTTAGTAAATGCTTGGGAGAGTACACTACAGTTGAACTGGTAGATAAGACCCCTGCCCTCAAGGAGCTTCCATTCTAGAGGGGGAGACAGACAATGAGATGAATTACAAAGAGGGGGAGGAGCAGAGTATAAGGATTTGTGCATCAATGTTATCAGGCTGGGGGTTGGGCAGAGTATCAGAGTATTTAGAAGGGCATGGACCTAAGTGCCTGGGTTCATTCATTCATTCAATCGTATTTATTGAGTGCTTACTGTGTGCAGAGCACTGTACTAAGCGCTTGGGAAGTACAAGTTGGCAACATATAGGGACGGTCCCTACCCAACAACGGGCTCACAGTCTAGAAGGGGGAGACAGACAACAAAACAAAACATGTGGACAGATAGAATTAAAGCTAAATGTACATCATTAACAAAATAAATAGAATAGTAAATGTGTACTAATAAAATAGAGTAGTAAATCTGTGCAAATATATATATTACATCACCCACGCGGCAACACTTTTTTTTTTTTATTATGTGCTTCCTACAGGCCAGGTCCTGTACTAAGTGCTGGGGTAGATACGAAGTAATCGGGTGGGACACAGTCTCTGGCCCACATGGGGCTCACAGTCTTAATTCCCATTTTACAGATGAGGTAACTGAGGCACGGAGAAGTTGAGTGACTTGCCCGGAGTCACACAGCAGCCAAGTGGCAGAGCCGGGATTAGAACCCCGGTCTTCTGACTTCCAAGCCTGTGCTCTGTCCACTAGGCCACATTGCTTCTCGTTCAAAGTCCTCTTTGTACAGCCTAGACTGATTCGGGGGAATAGGGTGGCAAAATGAAAGATTAGTCACGGAAGACATCCTGGAGGAGGTACGGTTTTAATAGGGCTTGGAAGAGGGGGAGAGTGGTGGTCTGTTGGAGATGAACATCGGAGGGTGGATGTGGGCGAGGGTTTGGTGGCGAGAGAGAGGATATGGAGGCTCACTAAGTAGGCTGGTGTTAGAGGATTGAAGGGTGTAGAATTGAAATGTGCGGGCTAGGTTGCATTTGGAAGAGGAATGAGGTTAAGTAATAATAATAATAATAATAATGGCATTTATTAAGCGCTTACTATGTGCAAAGCACTGTTCTAAGCGCTGGGGAGTTTCCAAGGTGATCAGGTTGTCCCACGGGGGGCTCACAGTCTTAATCCCCATTTTACAGATGAGGGAACTGGGGCCCAGAGATGTGAAGTGACTTGCCCAGGGTCACACAGCTGACAATTGGCAGAGCCGGGATTTGAACCCATGACCTCTGACTCCAAAGCCCGGGCTCTTTCCAGTGAGCCACGCTGCTTCTCCATAGAAGGGGAAGAGCTGATTGAGTGCCTTGAAGCTAGGGGAAGGAGTTTCTGTTGGATGTGAAGGTGGAGGGACAACCATTGGCACTGGCAAGTTGTGTGCAAAACTTTTTTTTTGAAAAATTGATCTGGGCTGCAGAATGAGGTATGGATGGGAGAGTGTGTGTGTGTGTGTGTGTGTGTGTATATATGTGTATATATATATATATACACTCCCTGTATATATGTATATATGTTTGTACATATTTATTACTCTATCTTGTACATATCTAATTCTGTTTATTTTATTTTGTTAGTATGTTTGGTTTTGTTCTCTGTCTCCCCCTTCTAGACTGTGAGCCCGCTGTTGGGTAGGGACCGTCTCTATGTGTTGCCGACTTGTACTTCCCAAGCGCTTAGTACAGTGCTCTGCACACAGTAAGCGCTCAGTAAATACGATTGATTTGATTGAGTGGGGAGAAGCAGGAGGCAGATGGAGTCGTCGGGGAAGTGTGTGATAAGAGTTTGGGTCAGCATGGTAGCAGTTTCGATGGAGAAGAAGGGGTGGAAGTTAGAGATAATGCGAAGGTAAAATCGCCAGCTGTGGGTGACCAACGGAATATCCGGGTTGTCGAGCGTCTTGTGGGCAGGGATTATGTATACCGAACTCTGTTCTGTATTTTCCCGAATGCTTAGTACGGTGCTCGGCACACAGTAAGTGCTCAAGAAATACCAGAGATAATGTGAAGGTAAAATCATTCATTCATTCATTCATTCAATCGTATTTATTGAGCGCTTACTATGTGCAAAGCACTGTTCTAAGCGCTGGGGGGATACAAGGTGATCAGGTTGTCCCACGTGGGGCTCCCAGTCTTCATCCCCATTTTACAGATGAGGTCACTGAGGCTCAGAGAAGTGAAGTGACTTGCCCAGGGTCACACAGCAGACGTGTGGCGGAGCCGGGATTCGAACCCATGACCTCTGACTCCAAAGCCCGGGCTCTTCCCACTGAGCCATCGCCAGCTGTGGGTGACCAACTGAATATCCGGGTTGTCGAGCGTCTTTGGGCGGGGATTATGTATACCGAACTCTGTTCTGTATTTTCCCGAATGCTTAGTACGGTGCTCGGCACACAGTAAGTGCTCAGGAAATACCATTGATTGATTCACTGTGCCAAGGATAATGCCATGGTTAAGTGCTCGTGAGGAAGGGAGGATTGTGGTGCTGTCTACAGTGATGGGAGAGTCTTGGGAAGGACAGGGTTTTGGTGGGAAGATGAGTTCTGTTTTGGATACACGAACTTTGAGGTGCCAGCGGGATATCCCAAATAAAGATGCCCCGAAGGCAGGAGGAAAAGCCAGACTGCGGAGGAGAGAGGTTGATTTGGAAGGCATCTGTATAATAATAATAGTAATAATGATAATAATAATAATAATAATAATGACGGCATTTGTTAAGCGCTTACTATGTGCAAAGCACTGTTCTAAGCGCTGGGGGGATACAAGGTGATCAGGTTGTCCCATGTGGGGCTCACAATCTTAATCCCCATTTTACAGATGAAGGAACTAAGGCTCAGAGAAGTTAAGTGACTTGCCCAAGTATAGAGATGGTAGTTTCTTATTCATTGTTTAAATGGTATTTGTTAAGTGCTTACTATGTGCCAGCTGCTGTTCTAAGCGCTGGGATAGATACAAGGTAATCAGGTTGGACACAGTCCGTATCCCACATAGGGCTCAGAGTCTTAATTTCCTATTTTACAGAAGAGGTGAACTGAGACACAGAGAAGTGAAGTGACTTGTCCAAGGTCACACAGCAGGCAAGTGGCAGAGCCGGGACTAGAACCCCGGTCCTTCTGACTCTCAGGCCCTTGCTCCATCCACGAGGCCACACTGTGTTGCCAACTTGTACTTCCTAAGCGCTTAGTACAGTGCTCTGCACACAGTAAGCGCTCAATAAATACGACTGAATGAAAGAATGAATGAAGCAGCGTGGCTCAGTGGAAAGAGCACGGGCTTTGGAGTCAGAGGTCAGGGGTTCGAGTCCCGGCTCCGCCACGTGTCTGCTGTGTGAGCTTGGGCAAGTCACTTAACTTCTCTGAGCCTCAGTTACCTCACCTGTAAAATGGGGATTGACTGTGAGCCCCACGTGGGACAACTTAATCACCTTGTATCACAACTTAATCACCTTGTATCCTCCCCAGTGCTTAGAACAGTGCTTTGCACATAGTAAGTGCTTAACAAATGCCATTATTATTATTATTATTATCATTATTATTATTATTAATGAAGCCGTGGGAGCGAATGCGTTGTTGGGAGCTGCCGTGTTGGTACCTCAGGCCCTTTGTTTTGGCTGCTGTTGTGTGCTGTGTTCCCACACCATGGTGTGTTCAGAATGCTGCACCCCCCTTTGGGAGTCAGAAAGACCTGGGTTCTAATCAATCCCCGCTCTGCCACTTGCCTGCTGTGTGACCTTGGGCAAGTCACTTCACTTCTCTATACCTGTTACCTCATCTGTAAAATGGGGATTAAAACTGCAAGCCCCACATGGGGCAAGGACTGTGTCCAGCCTGATTACCTTGTCCACCCCAATGCTCAGAACTGTACCTGGCACATAGTAAGCGCTTAACACATGCCATAAAAAAGGTCTTTGTTCTCTTTAAAAGGGAGTTTTCCATTCACACCTTAAGGTAATATCATTTTTACGCAAATTAATGTTTCTTAGTTAACATTGTCCTTCGAGTGTGGGACACCGATATGGTTCACAGAAGAAACATCCCCGTTTGAAAATGTTACTGTTGTGCTCTACTGGTTCGGTATTGTTTATAAAGCATTTGATTTTATGCAATTCAGATGCTTTTGTTGGATTGATGTTTAAGCCTGAAACAATCAATTAGTTCTATCGTAGGAAAGCCTGAACCGGCGTTCAAAGTGGGAGTGTTGTTCAAACTGTTACGGAATTACATTTTCTCCTGGGAACTGCGCAGTCATCTGGTTTGTGTGTTGATATTTGTTAGAGCATTTCTGTTTTCAACTTCTGAAGACAAGCTCTTCTTGTGATGCTCAGAAAGCTGACTTTAAAAAATTGTTTTGGCATGGCTTCCTGTAAAATATAGAATTGCCAGTTCGGGTATTACCAAATACTGCAGTGTAGCCAAGTAATAAGTGAGTCGTTGAATATGTGGGATTGGTTTACTTGGCATAAAAGTATAGGATAAGTGCACTGTGCGTGTGTGTGTGTGTGTGTGTGTGGTGTATATGTCTGTGTTTATACATAGACACTATATACACTCTATCTATAAATGCTGTGTATCTATATACACACACTACATATACACTCACTATATGCAGTGTATATAGTATGTGTGTGTATATATATGTATATATAGAAAATATAGCAAACTAAGTTATAGGGTTGTGTCAACTTTGGAAAGTTAGGAATTTAAAGGAGGAAAAAGAAAGGATTCCCAGGTGTTAGGAAAGGTAGATTTAAGGCTCCCACCGTACTTAAAAGCTTTTGTCAAATTGAAGATGGGAGAAGGCTGCTGGAGAGTTTAAATGGTGGTCTGGCCTGGTTTCTGTGTTTCCTGTCTTTTTTTTTTTTATAAAAAAAACTTTTTTTTTCTTCTAGTCTTGCCATCAAAGTTTCCTTCTGTATGTTGTGTGGAGTGATTTACCCAAGAGACCAGAGCAGATCTGTCTGATTTACCTAATCCTTCGGAGGCAGGACCATCAGGGAAATGTACATCAAGGCAGTCTTATGCAATGTGTGCTTCGTGCCTGATGAGGCCCCTAGGGCCAGGGACATCTCACGTGAGTAAGACGGGCCGCTCTGGAGTGTGTGCTTTTGGTAATAATAATAATGATA
Source organism: Tachyglossus aculeatus (assembly GCF_015852505.1). Classification (NCBI taxonomy): domain Eukaryota; kingdom Metazoa; phylum Chordata; class Mammalia; order Monotremata; family Tachyglossidae; genus Tachyglossus; species Tachyglossus aculeatus. The sequence goes on from NC_052072.1 coordinate 51,550,069, forward strand.
ATAATAATAATGATAATAATGGTATTTGTTAAGAGTTTATGAGGTGCCAAGCACCGTTCTAAGCCCTGGGGTAGATCCAAGGTAATAAGGTTGTCCCATGTGGGGCTCACAGCCTTAATTCCCATTTTACAGATGAGGTAACTGAAGCACAGAGAAGTTAAGTGATATGCCCAAGGTCACACAGCAGACGAATGGCGGAGCCGGAATTAGAACCCACGCCCGTTGACTCCCAAGCCAGTGCTCTTGCCACTCGACAATGCTGCTTCTCTTACAGAGGGGCCCCGAGCAACAGCCTGAATGGATTGACTTCTAAGTGAGGAATGAGTGAAGGTCGGCTCTTTTAAGATTTTCCTGAGCTGATAGCACCCCATCGTCATGGGGCTCAGCACGGCAAGATTCAAGCGAGTCCACCTTTGTACCTAGAGGAAGGATGAATCCGTCCTGGGCAGACTTGAAATCAAAGCCAAGCATAGAACAGTGCTTTGCACATAGTAAGCGCTTAACAAATGACATTATTATTTTATTATTATTATTATTATAGTGATATTTTTCTGATATATTTCAGATATATCAGATATATCTGATATATTCCAGATATATTTTCTGGGCCTCAGTTCCCTCATCTGTCAAAGAGGGAGGAAGACTGTGAGCCCCACGGGGGACAATCTGATTACCCTCTATCCCCCCTCAGCGCTTAGACCAGTGCTTGGTATGTAGTAAGCGCTTGACAAATACCATTATTATTAGTAATAACCAATAACACAACTCCAGTAGAGAAAGCAGAGACGATTCAGAGTAGTAATATTTATTGACGCCTCCTTCCTTAGGGTCCAGACACTTAATTGAACTGTGGGCAAAGTATCATGATTATTATTACTATTATTATTAGAGAAGCAGCGTGGCTCAGTGGCAAGAGCCCGGGCTTGGGAGTCAGAAGTTGTGGGTTCAAATCCCACCTCCGCCGCTTGTCAGCTGGGTGACTTTGGGCTGGTCACTTCACCTTCCTGGGCCTCAGTTCCCTCATCTGTCAAATGGGGAGGAAGACTGTGAGCCCCACAGGGGACATCTTGATCACCTGGTATATCCCCTCAGCGCTTAGAACAGTGCTTGGTACATAGTAAGCACTTAACAATTGCCATTATTATCATTAATAACCAACAACACAACACCAGTAGAGTAAGCAGAGACGATTCAGTCGTAATATTTATTGACGCCTCCTTCCTTGGGGTCTAGACACTTAACCATGGGCAAAGTAGACTGTGAGCCCACTGTTGGGTAGGGACCGTCTCTATATGTTGCCAACTTGTACTTCCCAAGCGCTTAGTACAGTGCTCTGCACACAGTAAGCGCTCAATAAATACGATTGAATGAATGAATGAATGAATATAGTGCTTGTTATCATCTGTTCCACAGTCCCCCCCCGACCTTGGGAGAGGTGGAAGCTCTGTGGGAAACCTCAGGACTGGACATGCACTGAATTTCTAGAAGCTTCCAGGTTGTGCCGGAGAGCGGGTGGGAAGATGGAGCTATCCAAGGAGTCCCTCCCTCGATCATCTTCAGAAGGGAAACTGTTCCACTGTTCCTGCTGACAAATTAAGGGGTATCTTCTTTTCTGAGGAAAATTAGCTAATGATTTTCAACCCCCTTTTGAAAATGCTTCTTTGCCACCCTGGAAGTTCCCCCCCAAAAAAACTGTAGAATTTTCATTTTGGGCAGATTAGCTGGATCTTGAATACTTCCGCTTTATTGGTTTGAAGGTCTCTAAAAGGCTTGAGAATATTCATTTTATTTGCCTATTCAAATTATGAGATGTGAGATGAAATTTATTAAATCCTCTACAGTGCCTAAATTCTTGGTTCTCTTTCTTGTCCCTCGCAACTCCATCAGAATGCCCTCGTGCAAATAATTTCTTTTAGTTGCCCCAGCCTGGAGAATTCCTAGCAGTAGAGGGAATCACCAGGAGGGCAGCGAACACCCTGAGGATCACAAATTGTAGTTTATAATAAAGTTCCTGGCAAAATCCAGGACCTTCCAGGTTTCCAGTTCTCAACTTTGGGTGGAACGAGAAACTTCCAATCTCTCCTGTCAGCAGGAGGCCCGTTCAGAGTTGATTTGCTATTCCAAAGGCAAGAGCCCTCCTGTGTGAAAGTGCAAAATGTGAGCTCAGATCCAGAGTAGGTTGAAGCAGCAGTGTTTCGGAGATCATCGGAAGGGAATAGGGAGTTGAAAAGGCCATATTGTCTACCTCAGAACTGTTTCTTCCTACGGTTTTGGACAGGTTCCTCCTCAGGGTGGCTTGAAGCCCTGGGCTTGGCATCCCAGACCTGTTGCGTGGCATCTTGGCAGGAAATCTCATCTGTGGGGGAAAATTCTGCCGATGTATTTGTTGCAAGAGGTCTTCTTGTGTGTGTTTTTTCCAATTCTTTGAGCAGTTGGTATTTGTGGTTTTTCCTGAATTGCCCCTATGTAGTGCAGGGAAAGGGAGGAAATTTCTCAAGTTTTTTTTCTTTCTTTCTTCCTCTCTTGGAAGGTGGGAGGAGGGAAATAAAAGGAAAAGGGCACATTGTTAATTTGTTGTCCTGCAGCGGGGAGGGGTGAGATGGTGGATATCGGATGCTTGTTGCTGAGCTGGAAACACGCTGTACCAAAAAACTGCTGCATTCCTGCAGTTGTGGAATCGGTACATTCAGAAGGTCAGGGCTATGTTTTAGAGAGTTTCTTCAAAGTAGCCTTGACATTTAGGCACGGGGTAGGGATGATGAGCCAAAGTTAGAGCATGTGAGTTAGCGGTGACTGGGAGATTTGTAATTTTGATGCACGCGCATCACTGAATTTGAGTTGACTGACCTGATTGTATCTTCCCCAGCATATAGCAGAATGCTTGGCACATAGTAATCACTTAACAGGTATTATTACTGTTGCTGAGTTGACTGGCTGATGTGCTAATGGACCTACTGTGTCCATAGAGCCTGCCGTGAGCAATTGGAAATATAATCCTGTTTTATTCATCTTCCCCACTCCTATAGTACTTAAGTACATGCCTTTAAACTCTGGTGCTTTTTTTGCATTTATTAAGCACTTACTATGTGCAAGCACTGGGGAGGTTACAAGGTGATCAGGTTGTCCCACAGGGGGCTCATAGTCTTAATCCCCATTTTACAGAAGAGGTAACTGAGGCACAGAAAAGTTAAGTGACTTGACCAAAGCCACACAGCTGACAATTGGCAGAGCCTGTATTTGAACCCACGACCTCTGACTTCAAAGCCCGTGCTCTTTCCACTGAGCCATGCCCTGTTGCTTCCCCCTTCTCATTTATTTTAATGTCTGTCTCCCTCCCCGCCCCCCACTAGCATGTAAGCTTATTGCAGGCAAGGATCATATCCGGTAACTCTATCATGCTTAGTACAGTTCTCAGCACAGAGAAAGTGTTCAGTAAATACCGGTTCTTGAGAGAGCTCACCTCCTCCAGGAGGCCTTCCCAGACTGAGCCCCCTTTTCCCTCTCCTCCTCCCCATCCCCCCTGCCCTACCTCCTTCCCCTTCCCGCAGCGCTTCTATAGATTTGTACAGATTTACCACTCTATGTATGTTACTTGTGCATATTTACTGTTCTATTTTGTTAATGATGTGTATATAGCTTTAATTCTATTTGTTCTGACGATTTTGACACCCATCTACATGTTTTGTTTTGCCTGTCTCCCCCTTCTAGACTGTGAGCCCATTGTTGGGTAGGGGCCGTCTCTATATGTTGCCGACTTGTACTTCCCGAGCACTTAGTACAGTGCTCTGCCTGCAGTAAGTGCTCAATAAATACGATTGATTGAATGAATGAATGAATTGAGACTGTGATAAACCACTTAGCTTGAGTGTTCCTTTTCTCCATGGTTCTGGAAGTGCTGGGCAGTTGAATGGCAGAGATGGTGGACTTGGAGGCTCCTCCCTACTTCGGTCCTGCATAATCAGTTTAATTTACAAAGACCGGCATCGGTGATCACCATCAACGATATCTTTTGGATGCCCGCTTGTGTGCCGAGCACTGTAGTAAGCATTTGGAAGTATGCAGTAGAAGGAAAAGACACAGTTCCTGCCTTTGAGGCTCTGAAATACTTTATCTACAGTGAACTGCGTAACTCCAATGAAATAGGCCTGGTCTTTGCATAGCTCCTTTCCCACCTTAGGGATTTTGGGTAACTTTTGTTTCTGTGTTTTGGAGTTTGGGGATCTGGCTTTTTAGACTGTGAGCCCACTGTTGGGTAGGGACTGTCTCTATATGTTGCCAACTTGTACTTCCCGAGCGCTTAGTACAGTGCTCTGCACACCGTAAGCGCTCAATAAATGCGATTGGTGGTGATGATGGCTTGGGTGAGCCAGGCTGAAAAGGCAGAGTTATAATGGTCTAGCAGGTTAAAGGGGGGACTGCTCCGATTTTGTATACATTGGTGAGCAGGTTTAAATTGAATTGATTCTATTTGAAGGTATAAGACAGTGTGTGTGTGTGTGTGTGTGTGTGTGCGTGTGAGAGAGAGATAGAGAGAGAGAGGTCCCAAACCTCAGTACATTTATTTACACTGAACAAAATCATTGCACCTAATTGCAACCACCTATCACTTGTGAGGGAATAAGTTTGTTTCTTCGAGTGCTCGTAATGAAATATCATATCCTCCTCCCAGTGTCATTTTTAATTGATTATATAATCCTTACATCTAGTTTTTTCTTTTTGTTTGACTTAGGAAGAGTTTTGTTTTTTTTTTTCAATAAGTATATCTTTAACATTTTTCTCACTCTCTTTCCAAATACAGGAACCTTTTGAGCATTGGCTCTTTAAAGGAGCCTGGGGTTTTATAGAGTGCCAGGTATCAATGAGGCTTGCATTCCCAGTATTGCCATATGAGGTGTTACTTCTCTCTTCTAGACTGTAAATATTTTTCTTATGAAAGCAAAGTAGTTACGACTGAGAAGCTGATCTGGCATGCTTAAAGGTTTTCCTCCAGGAATTTGTTTCCTTATACTTACAATGTTATCATTTGTTTAAATTCCAGGGCCCTGGTGATTCGTTTTGAATACTTGCACGGAAAGGCCAGATTATCTGCCAGTCTGAAATGGAGAGGATCCACCCCGGGGGTCGAGGGGGGAGGAAGGGTGGTTTAGTGAGACACCAGTCTAAAGACACTGAAAGAGGAGGGGACTGGTGGACGCTTGGAGATGTGTAGGAAACACAACTCAGTTTTCCCGTTGTCAAGTGCAGTTGACAGCGTCATTATTGTCCCTTCTCTGATAGCTTGCCTCCTTCCCCGGTATGGAGCCAGCTGGGGAGTCACATTCCTAAATATCTCTCCGAGAGCCCCGTGCACAGTCTTATTCTGGGCCTCCTGAGGTGCTGGGTCGAAGTGTCTGCTCAGTGGACTGCAGTGACTTCCGAATTGTATTTTCAGTGTCATCTTGCCTTCAAAAATCTGGCCTCTCCCATTTAGAGTGTGAATCCCTTGCAGGTCAAGAACTATTTTCTGTGCTTCTCAATCAGTTAGGGCAGCAGCGGGGTCTAGTGGCTAGAGCACGGGCTTGGGAGTCAGAAGGACCTGGGTTCTAATCTGTCCTCTGCCTTTTGTCTGCTTTGTTCCCTGGACAAGTCACCTCACATCCCTGTACTTCCGTTCCCTCATCTTTCGGAGAAGCGGCGTGGCTCAGTGGAAAAGAGCACGGGCTTTGGAGTCAGAGGTCGTGGGTTCAAATCCCGGCTCTGCCAACTGTCAGCTGTGTGACTTCGGGCAAGTCACTTCACTTCTCTGTGCCTCAGTTACCTCATCTGTGAAATGGGGATTAAAACTGTGAACCCCCTGTGGGACAACTTGATCACCTTGTAACCTCCCCCAGTGCTTAGAACAGTGCTTTGCACGTAGTAAGCGCTTAACAAATGCCATCATCATCGTCATCATTGTGAGCCCTATGTGGGACCGGGCCTGTGCCCAACCCAATTTGCCTGTATCCACCCCAGCACTTATCATCATCAATTGTATTTATTGAGCGCTTACTATGTGCAGAGCACTGTACTAAGCGCTTGGGAAGTACAAATTGGCAACATACAGAGACGGTCCCTACCCAACAGTGGGCTCACAGTCTAAAAGGGGAAGACAGAGAACAAAACCAAACATACTAACAAAATAAAATAAATAGAATAGATATGTACAAGTAAAATAAATAAATAAATAGAGTAATATGTACAAACATATATACATATATACAGGTGCTGTGGGGAAGGGAAGGAGGTAAGAAGGGGGGGATGGAGAGGGGGACAAGGGGGAGAGGAAGGAAGGGGCTCAGTCTGGGAAGGCCTCCTGGAGGAGGTGAGCTCTCAGTAGGGCCTTGAAGGGAGGCAGTGCCTGGTAGACAATAAGTGCTTAACAGGCACCACAATTATTACTATTGTTCATAGTAATCAACCAGTTTCATATATTGAGCACATCCTGTGTAAGTGCACTATACTGAATGCTTGAAGGAAAACAACAGAAGAAGATTGGATCCCTGTCCACAACAAGTCTTCTATCTGGTTGGGGAGAGAGATGTAAAATACTTGGCAGATAGTAGGAAGAAATGCTCAACTAGTATTGTGCCCTTTCCAAGGTCACCAGCAATCATCTTCTTTCCAACTGTAATGAACTCTACTACTTCCTAATAGTCTTAGGCACTGTAGACCATCCTTTCCTCTTGCAAACACAGCCAAACTTCTAGCCTATAAACTCCCTGTGGGCGGGGAACTTATCTACCAGCTGTAGGCTGTGAGCTCCTTGTGGGCAGAAAGATGTCTGCTAATTTAGTTGTGTCGTACTCTCCCAAGTGCTTAGTACAGTGCCTTGCACATAACGCAAAATAAACACCATTGCTTGATTGATTGAACGCTATTGTAACTCTGTTGTTCTCCCAATCACCTCCTGGACAATGCTACTTATTTTGCCACCTCCTCGGACTCAGCAGCTCCAAAACTTGAGCTCCTCATTTTCCCTTCTAAATTTTCTTCTCCACCTAACTTAGATGATGACACGGTCATGCTTCCCATCCCTCCAAAGTTGTGCAGAAGTGCTGAGGTGACAGGAGGGAGGACGGGACATGGAGAGAAGAAAAGTTCATCTGGGGAGAGCCACGTGGAGACTCTGGGGGTTGAGAAGGGTTTTGAAAATATGGGGAAACTTGGTCTGGCAGATTTAAAGGGGAAGGGACTTTCTAGGCAGGAGCCTGGGTGGGAGAAATTAGTATGAAATACAGTGAAAAGGTATCTTTGGGAGGAAAGGAGAGTGCAAACTGGAGATGGGCAAGAGGGAAAGAGCCGATGAAGTGCCTTAGGAGCAGGATGCTTGGTGCAAAGATGAATAGGTAATCATCAGAGGTTTCTGAGGAATGGACAGACATTAATAACAGTAGAATTTGTCAAGCACTTACTGTGCGTAAAGCACTGTTCTAAGTGTTGGGGTAGGTACAAGTTAATCAGGTTGGGCACAGTTCCTGTTTCATAGGGGGCTCGCAGTGTAAGTTGGAGGGAGAGCCGTTGTTGGATCCCCATTTTACAAATGAGGAAACTGAGTCACAGGGAAGTGAAGTGACTTACCCAAGGTCATACAGCAGACAAGGAGGAGAGTCAGGATTAGAACCCAGGTCCTCTGATGCCCAGGCTCTTTCCACTAGGCCTTGCTGCTTCTCTGTATGTAGAACCACATTCTGGATGCTTGATCAAAGTGAAGCGTAGGTGGGATAAGGGGGAGAAGACGGAGGTAGGGAGACCAGTGAGAAGGTTGATGAGTACTATGCTATGTATTATAAATTAGGTATTCATAGTAATGTCTGTCTTCTCCAGACTGTAAGCTTTTGGCGGGCAGGGAATCTTTCTGCTAATTCTGTTGTATTGTGCTCTCCCAAGTGCTTAGTACAGTGTTCTGCACTTAGTAAGCACACAGTAAATGCAACTGACTGATATGGCAAGTTCCTGTACCGGGGTGGTGATCATTTGGATGGAGAGGAAAGGCTATATAATAATAATAATAATAATGATGGCATTTGTTAAGCGCTTACTATGTGCAGAGCACTCTTCTAAGCGCTGGGGGGGATACAAGGTGATCAAGTTGTCCCACGTGGGGCTCACAGTCTTAATCCCCATTTTACAGATGAGGGAACTGAGGCTCAGAGAAGTTAAGTGACTTGCCCAAGGTCACACAGCAGACATGTGGCGGAGCCGGGATTCGAACCCATGACCTCTGACTCCAAAGCCCGTGCTCTTTCCAGTGAGCCACGCTGCTTCTCCTCCAGGAAATGTTGTTCAATCCCGTCAGTTTTTCCTGCACAACAACACACTGGAGATGAGCCTTGAAAGAGAATGAGGAATCAATGATAAAGCCAGGATCGTAGGCTTTGGTAATGGGACAAAAGGTGGTATGGTCAGCACTGGTGGGAGATTTAGCTGGAGGTGAGCATTTAGGAGAAAAGATGAGAAGTTTAGTTTTTGACATGTGGAGCTTGAGGTGCCGGCAGGACATCCGTATGGAAGCATCTTTCATTCAGGAGAAAATGTGAGATTACAGATGGAGAGGTCAGGGCTACCAAGATCAATTTGGGAATAGTAATAATAATCATAGTACTTGTTAAGTGCTTACTATGTGCCAACCACTGTTCTAAGCACTGAGACAGATACAAATCAATCAGGTTGGACACAGTCTCTGTCCGACATGGGGCTCACAGTTTTAATCCCCACTTTACAGATGAGGTCACTGAGGCTCAGAGAAGTGAATTGGCTTGCCCAGCATCCCACAGCAGACTTGTGGCGGAGCCAGGATTAGAACCCTGGTCCTTGTGAATCCCAGGCCGGTGCTCTCTCCACTAAGCCATGCTGCTTCTCTAAGTCATCTTTATTGAGTCAGCCATGTAGAGGTGATAGCTAAAGGTAATGATGTGCATCTTGCTTTATTTCTATTTATCCTGACGACTTGACACCAGTCCACATGTTTTGTTTTGTTGTCTGTCTCCCCCTTCTAGACTGTGAGCCCGTTGTTGGGTAGGGACCATCTCTATATGTTGCCAACTGTACTTCCCAAGGGCTTAGTACAGTGCTCTGCACACAATAAGCGCTCAATAAATACGATTGAATGAATGAGCGAATAAAGCCTTGGGAGCTGCTGAGCTCCCTTAGGGAGTGAGGGTAAAGTGAAACAACTAGGGGGACTCACAACAGGGTGGAAGGACACCCACCTTTGGGAGTGAGAGGCAAAAGAGAGAATGGCCAGAGAGGTGGGAAGTAAACCAGGAAAGAACTGGTTCAGGGAAGCCACTATTAGATAGTGTGGGAGGGTGAATGGTTCACGGTTTCAAAGAAGGCTGAAAGGTCAAGGAGGATTAGGATGGATTAAAGGCATTGTATTTAATGCCTTTAATTTGAAGCAAGATCTTTGACCTAGGAAAGTACAGTCTAGTGAGCCGGGTAGACACCAGATTGCAGAAGGCTAAGAAGAGAGTTGGAAGAGTGCTAATGGAGTGCTATCAGAAAACGTATGCAGCCCATCCCAGAAGTTTGGACAGGAAAGGGGGGCAGGGAGGTGGGTCAATTATCTCAGAGTGCAGAGGGATTGAAAGAGGCTTTTTTTTTTTTTTAAGGGAGACAGTAACCGTATCTGAAACCGTATCAGAACAGAACCGTATCCCAACCATCAAGGATAGGTTGAAGATGGCAGAGTGTGTGCAGATATTTTTAGGTGAGATGGGATGAAGTCAGAGGCAAGGTAGAGAGAGTAGGTTTTGGAAAGCAGGTGGGAGATCTTCTGTGACTTCAGGGGAGGTGATGAGAGAGCAGATGTAGGGGCAGGGGAGAGTTAAGGAGGTGAGAAGGGAGCTTTGGGTAGCTATTGCCTAATGGTTTCCATTTTTTCCACAGACTAGTTTGTGAGGTCAGAGGAGAGGGCCCCGAGGGCTTCAAGAGGGAGTAAAAGGTTAGGAATACACAATGGAAATGCTTAACGAGTAATTGTGATGTAAAATTCTTGCAAATTTTGGAAGTCAGTGCCTTTAGATGCAAGAGGTCACAGAAGTTAACTTTAAGCTATGGCACACAGGCTAACAGTAACCTCTGGATCTTCCAAGGAAGTTGGCTCTGCATGTTGAGAATGCATATACTCTTGTTCTGATTTTTCAGACTGTTATAATCACAGGATTTGCCTCTATTTCTGAGATTTTTGGAACTTCTGGTTCCATTATTTATATATATCAATCAATCGTATTTATTGAGCACTTACTGTGTGCAGAGCACTGTACTAAGCGCTTGGGAAGTACAAGTTGGCAACATATAGAGACAGTCCCTACCCAACAGTGGGCTCACAGTCTCCATATATATATATGGAGAGAGAGACAGAGAGAGAGATAGGCAATATGCATATGCCACTGGTTGATTAAAATCAAGACCTTAGATGCCCAGGACCAGTGAATATGAAGGAGGGAAGTATCTGAGGTCTAGATTTATCAATCAGTGGCATTTACTGATCAATATACCAAGTGCCTGGGAGAATAAATGAGTTGACCATTTAGTCGGGGAGACAGGCATTTAAAATAAATTACAGGTAGGGGAAGCAACAGAGAATAAGGATATGTTCAGGAGTGCTGTAGCAGGTGGGGTGAGCATCAAAGTGCTTAGCTGGGTGTGGATTTAAGTATGTAGGTGATGCAGGAGGGAGAATAGGGTGGGGTGATGAGAGATTAGTCAGAAGATACTATTTTAATAGGGCTTTGAAGGTGGGGAGAGTGGTGGTCTGTTGGATATGAAAGGGGAGGGAGGCAGGAGAGAGCACGAGCAAAAAGGTCATCGGTGAAAGAGATGATTGAGGCACAGTTAGCAGGCTGTAATAATATATAATGAAAAATAATAAAATATTTTATTTTGTTAATTTTGTTTTGTTCTCTGTCTCCCCCTTCTAGACTGTGAGCCCACTGTTGGGTAGGAACCGTCTCTATATGTTGCCAACTTGTACTTCCCAAGTGCTTAGTACAGTGGTGTGCACACAATAAGCGATCAATAAATACGAATGAATGAATGGAAAGGTTGGTGGGTAGGGGGACAAAGTGTGTGTTCTGGGTTGTAATGGCATAGGAGCAAGGCTGAGTAGAAGGGAGAGAGCTGATTGCTTTAAAGCCAGCGATGAGTTTCTGTTGAAGGTCATATGGTCATCCATTGAAGGTTTTTGAGGAGTAGGGAGGTATGTACAGAAGGATTTTTCTAGAAAAATAATCTGGAAAGCAGATTGAACTATGAACTGGAGAGGGGAGAGGCTGGAGCCAGGGAGGTCAGCAAGCAGGGTGATGCAGTAGTTGAGGTGGGATATGACAAGTGCCTGGACCAGCGTGGGTAGCAGTTGGGATGGAGAGAAAGGGGCTTGTGATACGAGGACATTGATGGGTTTGCCAACAGTGATGGGAGAGTTGAGAGGAGGAGAAGACTTGGGAGGGAAAATGAGGATTTCTGTTGTGGACAAGGTGCGTTTGAGGTGTCCAGGACATCTCTACCCCTACCTGAAGGCAAGAGGAAATGAGAGACTGCAGAGAAGGAGAAAGGTCAGGCCTGGAGATGTAGATTTGGGAATCATTCACATAGAGATGTTAGTTGAAGCTGGGGGAATGATTGAGTTTTCCAAGGGAGTGGGTGTAGATGAGGAATAGAAGGGAACCCAGACTGAATTTGGAGAGACCCCCCCACAACACCCACACCCACCTCCCCGAGGGTGAGGCACGGCAGGAAGTGGTAAAAGAGTAGCCAGAGAGATAGGAGTAGAACCAGGAGAGGACAGTATTAATGAAACCAAAGATAGGTGTTTCCAGGAGCAGGGGGTGGTCCACAGTGTCAAAGGATGGTGACGGGTCTAGGAGGATTAGGGTGGAATAGAGTACATCCTTCTTTAATAATAATAATAATAATAATAATGATAACAATGGTATTTAAGTGCTTACCATGTGCCAAGCACTGTTCTAAGCCCTGGGGGAGATACAAGGTAATTAGGTTTTCCTGTGGAGGGCTCACAGTCTTATTCCCTGTTTTACAGTTGAGGTAACTGAGGTACAGAGAAGTTAAGTGACTTGCCCAAGGTCACACAGCTGACGAGTGGCGGAGCCGGGATTAGAACCCATGACCTCCGACTCCCAAACCCGGGCTCTTTCCACTGAGCCACGGTGCTTCTCTTTCATTCATTCATTTATATTTATTGAGCGCTTACCGTGTGCAGAGCACTGTACTAAGCACTTGGGAAGTACAAGTTGGCAACATATAGAGACGGTCCCTACCCAACAAGGGGCTCACAGTCTAGAAGGGGGAGACAGACAACAAAACATGTGGACAGGTGTCAAGTCATCAGAATAAATAGAAGTAAAGCTAGATGCACATCATTAACAAAATAAATAGAATAGTAAAATATGTACAAGTAAACTAGAGTAATAAATCTGTACAAATGTATATACAAGTGCTGTGGGGAGGGGAAGAGGTTGGGCGGGGAGGAGAGGGAAGAAGGGGCTCAGTCTGGGAAGGCCTCCTGGAGGAGGTGAGCTCTCAGTAGGGCTTTGAAGGGAGGAAGAGAGCTAGCTTGGCAGATGTGCGGAGGGAGGGCATTCCAGGCCAGGGGGAGGAAGTGGGCCGGGGGTCGACGGCGGGACCGGCGAGAACGAGGCACAGTGAGGAGGTTAGTGGCAGAGGAGTGGAGGGTGCGGGCTGGGCTGGAGAAGGAGAGAAGGGAGGTGAGGTAGGAGGGGGCGAGGTGATGGACAGCCCTGAAGCCCAGGGTGAGGAGTTTTTGCCTGATGCGTAGGCTGACTGGTAGCCACTGGAGATTTTTGAGGAGGGGAGTAACATGCCCAGAGTGTTTCTGCACAAAGATGATCCGGGCAGCAGCGTGAAGTACAGATTGAAGTGGGGAGAGACAGGAGGATGGGAGATCGGAGAGGAGGCTGATGCAGTAATCCAGTTGGGATCGGATGAGAGATTGAACCAGCAGGGTAGTGGTTTGGATGGAGAGCAAAGGGCGGATCTTGGCGATGTTGTGGAGGAGCGACTGGCAGGTTTTGGTGACGGATTGGATGTGAGGGGTGAACGAGAGAGCGAAGTCGAGGATGACACCAAGGTTGCGGGCTTGTGAGACGGGAAGGATGGTAGTGCCGTCTACAGTGATGGAAAAGTTAGGGAGAGGGCAGGGTTTGGGAGGGAAGATAAGGAGTTCAGTCTTGGACATATAGTTCAGTCTTGGACATCAGTCAGTTCAGTCTTCACTCTTTGGCAGTGACCTTGGAGAGAGCAGTTTTAGGGGAGTAAAGGTGCTAAGCTAATTCTAGGCAAAGACTGTGTCTACCAGCTCTGTTGTACTCTCCCATGTGCTTAGTTCAGTGCTCGCTCACAGTAAGTGCTCAATAAATGCGATCGATTACCCTCCTCCCTTGTTTCACTAATCTACTACAACCCAGTCTGCACCCTTCACTCCTTTAACACCAGCCTACTCACTGTACCTCAGTCTCATCTGTTAATCCAAGACATTTACTGTGTGCAGGGCAATGTACAAATGTGTGGGAGAGTACAATAAAACAGAGTTGGTAGATACTTTCCCTGCCCCCAAGGATCTTACAGATTAGAGGGGGAGACAGAGAGGAAAATGCATTTAATTAAAATGTCTTGCCACCAGCCCTTTGCCCATGTCATCCCTCTGGCTTGGAACTCCTTCCCACTGTATAATCTGACAGACTACTACTCTTCCCGTCTTTAAAGCCCTACTAAAATCACGTTTCCTCCGAGGGGTCTTCCCTCACTAACCCCTCATTTCCCCCATCCTATTCACACTTCCCACTACATTTCCTATGCTCTTGGGGACATACTCATTCCAGCCCTGTATATATATATATATAGGTTTGTATGTATTTATCACTCTATTTTACTTGTACATATTTATTCTATTTATTTTATTTTGTTAATGTGTTTTTTGTCTGTCTCCCCCTTCTAGACTGTGAGCCCGCTGTTGGGTAGGGACCATCTCTATATCAATCAATCGTATTGAGCGCTTTCTGTGTGCAGAGCACTGTACTAAGCGCTTGGGAAGTAAAAGTCGGCAACACATAGAGACAGTCCCTACCCAACTTGCCAACGTGTACTTCCCAAGCGCTTAGTACAGTGCTCTGCATACAGTAAGCGCTCAATAAATACGATTGAATGAATGAGCCCTCCAGCACTGATGCACATATCTTATATTCTGCCATTTCTATCTGTAATTTATTTTATTGCCTGTCTCCCTCTCTAGACTCTAAGCTCGTTGATGGGATTTTGTCTACCGACTTTATTGCATCATACTCTCCAAGAGTTTAGTACAATGCTGTGCACATAGTAGGCACACAATAAATAGCATTGATTGTACTAAAATGCCTAGATTTGCACGGTAATAGGGACAAAGTTTAGTGACATTCAGACCACCTAGGATCATTCAGGCCAGTGATGAAGGAAACAGATTGGTTGTCTGTACTCTCTTGTAGCACTTCAGTCAGTTGCATTTATTGTATTACAGTTCAGTGCTCTGCACACAGTAAGTGCACATAAATATGATTTTTCTTGAGCACTTACTGTGAGCAGAGCACTGTACTAGGTACTTGGGAAAGTAAAATATTATAATCCTGTTTATAATGGGGAATTTCATCCCTCTCCCTGCTCTCTTCTGGAGTGGGTATTCTGGTGTCTGGTTTTCTTCACTCTCGCCACATTTGGGGTTAGATGTTTGGGACAGAACAAGAAGCGATCATTGTCCTAAGAGAGATAACTCCTCCCAGAGGAAAGTTCCCCCTTGTTCTGATTCAAGTTTTGCAGCTGCCTTAAAAGATCTGGAGGTTATTTTAATTGGAATGTGGCTTATCCAGGACTCAGGATCAGTCGGTCAATCCGTGGAATTTGAATGCTTGTGCAGAGCAGTGGACTGAGCACTTGGGAAGGTACAGTACAACAGAGTTGGTAGACATGCTCCCTGCCCATAATGTGCTTAAAGTTTAAAGTGTCTACAAGAGCATCAGTGAACACTTCTCTCTTTCTGATTATTTTCTCTGGAAGAGGCTGTTTGTCTAAAGGTGAGTTTATCGAGGAACTGTGGAAGAAGTTCATCAGCACATAAGGGCAGTCATGGTTCCTCCAAAGGCAGAGTAGTCCAGCAGATTGGGAAGGCAGCAGAGGTCTGTACTTTGCTCACCGAGAAAGATTTTAGGAAGTTACCCATTACTGAATGATCAAGTTATATGCCGCTTTCTTTTTTTTTTTTTATTTAAGTAGACAGGTCAGAGGAATTGGATTAAATAGTGTTAACCACACAGGATGTTGTAAACAAATGGATAAACTGCGTAAGTTGTAGGACTCCTGATGAGATTATATAACCTATCATTACTGGCAGCCGCTCTACTGAGTGATCGGGCTCACTGCCAGCTTAATGTCTGTCTCTGAGGAAGGTTCCAGAGATGACATGGGGAATTAGAGACTTGTGAGCCTCACTTCTCTGCTTGGCAAACTGGGCGAGTCTTCAAGTGTAATATCAGTGAGCATCTAGACAAACACATCCCGTTGGGGGGGAAGGCAACGTGGCTTCTCTGAAGGGAAATTGTGCCTCACTCATCTCCTGGGAGTCCTTTGAAGGGTTCAGCCAGCCTGTGGCTAGAGGGAAATCAGTGGACAGAATACATTTATATTTTCAAAAGGCCTTTGACGAGGTTCCAAGGTTCGAAGGCTTTTAAAAACCCTTGAGTAATCATGGATCGGAGGGAATGTTCTGTCAGAGACAGAAAATTGGCTAGCAGCTAGGCCGGAGTAGAGATAACAGGCCTCTTCTCTGGATGGAAAAGGGAAAATGGTGGGGTCTCCCAGGATTTGGCACTAGGGCCGGTTTTATTTCATCTCTTCAGAAATGTTATGGAAGAGGGAGTGTGCTGTGCAGTCCTTGTAGGGGACGCTGCGTTCTTCTGGGTGATGAATTGCCGTGCCGGTGGTGGCAAACTGCAGGAAAACCTCCTGAAGTTGAGGGAGTGGACAGAAAAGTGGTCCGGGTGCTTCAGTGCCAGAGATGGGGCAGAGGAGGGGTACAGGGACAGAGAATCCAAACTCCGGCTATGGGAGAACGGGCTCTGAGCTGTCTGTTAGAAACCGGACCCAGACATCTCGCGGTCATTATTGACCGTGCTCTCGAATCTTCAGTCCAGTGGGTAATAATAGCCAAAAGGGCCCACAAAATGCCGGAGAGTCATCAGGAAGAGCTCAGAAAAGAAAGCACCAAAGTCGAGCTTCGCTGTTACATAAAACCACGCTACATCTGCTCCTGGAACATTGCATCCAGTTTTGGTTGCTGGGTTGTAGGACCGAAGAGAGTGGGAAAACGTACAACGACGGGCACCAGTTTCCGTGTGAAGACAGACCGAAAAGGTGAGGACTCTTCACACTGGAAGAATGAATGGTGGCCCGCGATGGGAGCTCACAAATTCATGGAAAGTACAGGCAGGGGGAACACAGAATTGTCATTAACCAAATCCCACAACATGACAAGAGGCACCCACTGATGCCTGAAGGTTCAAAACAAACAAATGGAAACACTAATTCATACAGCAGGTGGGAAACATATGTAAGCAATTATGCAGGCTGAAAATATCAACACACTCGCCAAAATGCGTGCTTTCAGCACGCGCTTTGACTAGAATGTGACGGCAGAATCGGGGAATGCTCTTCTGACGACGCAAAGCCTGTCTGGATTAGGTGTCCCGGGGTGTCAGAGGATGCAGTTGTGCTCAACATTGGATGTGCTGACCGCTACAGGGCGAGTCTTCCTTCATGCTGAGTTCTCAGTCAGTCAATCATATTTATTAAGCGCTTACTGTGTGCAGAGCACTGTAATACATGCTTGGGAGAGTACACTGTTACAGACACATTCTCTGCCCACAATGAACTTACAGTCTAGAGGGTTCTGCGAGAATGCCCTCCCCTGCCATATGAAGCAGCGTGGCCTAGTGGGTAGAGCACGGGCTTGGGTGTCAGAAGGACCTGGGTTCAAATCCCGGCTCTGCCACCTGTCTGCTGCGTGACCTTGGGCAAGTCACTTCACTTCTCTGTGCTTCAG
Organism: Tachyglossus aculeatus; assembly: GCF_015852505.1. Taxonomy (NCBI): domain Eukaryota; kingdom Metazoa; phylum Chordata; class Mammalia; order Monotremata; family Tachyglossidae; genus Tachyglossus; species Tachyglossus aculeatus. The sequence goes on from NC_052072.1 coordinate 51,567,191, forward strand.
TTCCCTCATCTGTAAAACGGGGATTCAAGCTCTGAGCCCCATGCGGGGCCGGGACTGTGTCCAACCTGAGTACCTTATGTCTACCCCAGTGCTTAGAACAGTGCCTGGCACATGGTAAGCACTTAACAAATACTATAAAAAAAAAAGTCACTGGACTTCTCAGTGCCTCATTTTCTTCAACCGTAAAATAGAGATTAAATCCTACTCCATCCTACTCATCATCATCAGTCGTATTTATTGAGCGCTTACTGTGTGCAGAGCACTGGACTAAGCACTTGGGAAGTACAAGTTGGTAACATATAGAGACAGTCCCTACCCAGCAGTGGGCTCACAGTCTAAAAGGTATGAGCCCCAAGCAAGACATGAACTATGTCCAACCTGATTAACTTGTATCTACCCCAGTGTCTAGAACAGTGTTTGACACATAGTAAGCTCTTGGGAAGGCACAGCACCGTTATAAGCCCCTGGGAAAGTACCATACAACAGAATTGTGTGTGTCCACCCCAGTGCTTAGTAGTAGTACAGTGCCTGGCACATAGTAAGTGCTTCACAAATACCATCATTATTAATTACCAGACATGTTCCCTGCCCATAATGAGCTTATAATCAGTGGTAGTTATTGAGCATGTAGAGTGTGCATCATCATCATCATCAATCGTATTTATCAAGTGCTTACTATGTGCAGAGCACTGTACTAAGCGCTTGGGAAGTACAAAGTGTGCAGAGCTTGACTAAGCACTTGGAAGTGTGCAATTCAATTGAGAAAATAGACACCATCCCTACCCACAAAGAACTTACAAACTAAAGGGGGAGACAGATATTAAAATAAATTACAGATTGGGTATGTACGTAAGTTCTGGGGGTACTGGGGAAGGTAGGGGTGAATGAATGACAAGGTACTTAATATCAAAGCTCTCAATTCAAAGTGTTGAACTTAGCCTAAATTCAGAAAAGCCTCGGGTAAATTCACAGTTGGCAGATGATGTCAAGTTCATGCTATCAGGTCTGCTCTGTATTTAAAAAAATAATATCATTCAGGAGGAAGCTAGGATTCTGCACATTGCAGAAAAGCATATCCGTACTTCAAGAAAATTCCCAGGTTTGCTCTTATTAGGAGGAATGTAGCAATGATATCTTTATGTATATATGTTCTGCGTTTGAAGGGGGGTACAAATGATTTCTCGTTTCCGCCTGGGATGCAAGCATGCGCTCGTGCATGACTAACCCTGAGTGTTGTAGAGCAACTGAATTGGATTCAGTAAATGAAGGAAATTCAGGCATCCTCCAATTCTCCGGTTTATTTTGACCGGGTAGTCCGTTTCTGCACTGACAGTTTAGTAATTAGAGTGCCTAATTTTAATCTGTTACGTGGGAGCACGCTGCCGCATAGCTTGTGCTATCAGCTCCTGTTTGTGCACCTTTGCACTGTGGTTGATTTGGATGAGGAGTATTGAGATATCTGACTTCATGAGTGCAGAACTGGCCTACTTCACCTTAGTGATTCTGTTCTGGCAGGTGCATTTTTGTCCCACTGAATTGGGCTTTAAGAGAGTTTGAATACCCACTGATAGCAGCATGTTGTGCTGTAGGCATTAGTTTTAAACAGAAGTGAGTAGGTGTTTTGCATAGTATTGGTAAATGTGAATTAGAGCAATAAAGATTACATGTCTTTTCAAAGTGAGTCTCATAAATTCTCGAGCATACGCTTCAATGGAAGCAATCTTATCCTTAAGGTCGACTGCTAGTTCTCTTAGTATTTCTTTTCGTGGAAAGAACTAACACTTCACTTTGACTAAGATTGATTCAGTTCCACGGCTATGCTCTTATAACTTAAACACCAGAATCATTTTGAAAACACTCAGCGCCACCAGTCACATACATTATTTACCTGTTTGGGGCTGGGAGAGGACCTTAAATTTGATTTACCATTACCATGTGAACAAAGTAAACCTTCGTGGTCTTCACCTTTCTCCTTCCCTTTCTGCAGCTCGTTCCTTTTACGTTGGAAAATTGGTTTCAATTCCTCAGAAACTACATTTTCCTAGCTGGAACATGCTCTGCATATAAACGCAGCCAGAGATAACAAAGACACATATTTGTGTTGTGGGGACTACATAATAAGAAAGGATATTCCTGTGATGTAAATTTCAATTTTGGAGGATGCTAGAAGAAAGTCCTAAGGAGTCATTTGTTTTCGGTAATGTAGCATAACTAGCTATATATTTTCATTGTTGTCATACGGAGGCAACTAAGTGTTACAGCAGTTGTTAATCTCAATTGTTAGGTTATATTTTCTTCATCATAACATTCCATATTAATCACATGTTCCTGGTGACAGTAAAATTATCATAAAATATACCATCTGCAGCCTGTATTTTATTACCACCCATCTTTCAGAGTCTTAACAAACGTGGAAAAAATATAATTTTTCAGTGTGGTGCATGACTTTCTGAAAGCTACGTGTAGCGTTAGCCTTCACCTAGTGGAAAGCTATCCCCTTGAATGTGGAAATTTAACCGTTTGTGGTTATTTTTTCCAAATGTCTTGATGGCCTTTGTTAAGTAGCTTATATTCTAAAAATATAAATTTGCCACTGTTTATTGAACACAGAGTTTTTCTGAGCAGGAGCGATTTGTAAAGTGCTCTTGAGAGCATGTTTCTGTTCTCTGTATCTGTTGTTATAGTATACTCTCCCAAGTGTTTAGTACAGTGCTTTGCACACAGTAAGCACTCAGTAAATACGATTGAATGAATGAAAGTTCCTGTCCAGTAAATACACGGTATAAACTTGAGTGGTGGAACTCTGGCATGAGTAACATTTAAGAATACTCTCGGGGAATGATGGGCTATCAATTTAGTGTGAAGGTTCAGGTCCGTGTGGTTGAATTTGTCCTGCCTGCCTTTAGGAAGTTAAAGGTATCGCCAGAGACTTTCCTGAAATGTGTCGTCTACGGTGCGCTGCCTCGAATTCTGCAACGACAACTCTCTCCTCGACCCCCTCCAATCTGGCTTCTGTCCCTTACATTCCACGGAAACTGCCCTCTCAAAGGTCACCGATGACCTCCTGCTTGCCAAATCCAACGGCTCCTACTCTGTCCTAATCCTCCTCGACCTCTCAGCTGCCTTTGACACTGTGGACCACCCCCTTCTCCTCAACACGCTATCCAACCTTGGCTTCACAGACTCTGTCCTCTCTTAGTTCTCCTCTTATCTGTCCAGCCATTCACTCTCAGTCTCTTTTGCGGGCTCCTCCTCCCCCTTCCATCCCCTTACTGTAGGGGTTCCTCAAGGGTCAGTTCTCGGTCCCTTTCTGTTCTCTATGTGCACTCACTCCCTTGGTGACCTCATTCGCTCCCACGGCTTCAACTATCATCTCTACGCTGATGACACCCAAATCTACATCTCTGCCCCTGCTCTGTCTCCCTCCCTGCAGGCTCGTATCTCCTCCTGCCTTCAGGACATCTCCCTCTGGATGTCTGCCCGCCATCTAAAACTCAACATGTCCAAGGCTGAGCTCCTTATGTTCCCTCCCAAACCCTGCCCTCTCCCTGACTTTCCCATCACTGTTGACGGCACTACCATCCTTCCCGTCTCACAGGCCTGCAACCTTGGTGTCATCCTTGACTCCGCTCTCTAGTTCACCCCTCACATCCAATCTGTCACCAAATCCTGCCAGTCTCACCTCCGCAAAATCACCAAGATCCGCCCTTTCCACTCCATCCAAACCGCTGCCCTACTCGTTCAAGCTCTCATCCTATCCCGACTGGATTACTGCATCAGCCTCCTCTCCGATCTCCCATCCTCCTGTCTCTCCCCACTTCAATCCATACTTTCCGCCGCTGCCCGGATTGTCTTTGTGCAGAAACGCTCTGGGCATGTTACTCCCCTCCTCAAAAATCTCCAGTGGCTACCAATCAACCTATGCATCAGGCAGAAACTCCTCACCCTGGGCTTCAAAGCTGTCCATCCCCTCGCCCCCTCTTACCTCACCTCCCTTCTCTCCTTCTACAGCCCAGCCCGCACCCTCTGCTCCTTGGCCGCTAATCTCCTCACCGCTAGGCCTCATTCTCGCCTGTCCCGCCATCGACCCCCGGCCCACGTCCTCCCCCTGGCCTGGAATGCCCTCCCTCCGCACATCCCCCAAGCTAGCTCTCTTCCTCCCTTCAAAGCCCTACTGAGAGCTCACCTCCTCCAGGAGGCCTTCCCAGACTAAGCCCCCTCCTTCCTCTCCCCCCTTCCCCTCCCCCTCCTCCCCATCCCTCCCACCTTACCTCCTTCCCCTCCCCACAGCACCTGTATATATGTATATATGTTTGTACATATTTATTACTCTATTTTACTTGTACATATTTATTCTATTGATTTTATTTGGTTTATATGTTTTGTTGTCTGTCTCCTCCTTCTAGACTGTGAGCCTGCTGTTGGGTAGTGACCGTCTCTATATGTTGCAAACTTGTACTTCCCAAGCGCTTAGTGCAGTGCTCTGCACACAATAAGCACTCACTAAATACGATTGAATGAATGAAATAATTGTGAATTACAATGAGAGAAATTGGCAAGAAGCTTTTTCAGGATTCTTTCTTCAATCGAGTAGAGTCTAGGTCTGAGATGAGCCAGTTGATCTTCCAAGTTCATAATGATTACTTTAATCTGTGAGCTGGTTCTAGGAATAGGGAAGAATGGAAAAAAAAATATATTGTGCTTTTCTTTCACCCTCCTGCTTTGCTTGGCAGTTTATTCCCAGGACACTTCAAGGCCCCCAAAGTATGTGTTGTATGTATTTCTATCAGAGTCTTTAAGTATTAAGTACACTGTATGCTGTTTTGAAGCTATGAGTCTTCAGCATGCTGGTCAGAATTAAACTTGGGGAGGAAGAATGTGGATGGCAGCTTTTTTATTGGTTTCTAATCTTTCAATCAATCAATAGTTTTTGAGCTTTTGTTCAGTGCAGGGCACTGAACTGGGTAGGTGGGAGAGTGCAGTAGAACTAGTAGACACATTTCTTGCCCTCAGGAATCTTATGGTCTGACTGGGGAGCAGATATCAAAATAAATCACAGATAGGTGGAGGCAGTTGAATTTAAAAGATTAGTACATAGAGCCTATGGGGGTTGCAGGAACTTGGAGGAGTTAAATGCCCAAGGGCTTACTGAGCGATGTTGTAAATACCATCCACTGATAATAATGATGGTATTTGTTAGGTGCTTACTATGTGTCAAGCACTCTTCTGAGCGCTGGAGTACAGACGAGGTCCCACATGGTTCTCACAGTCTTAATCCCCATTTTACAGAGGAGGGAACTGAGGCACAGAGGAGTGAGGTGACTTTCCCAAGATCACCCAGGAAACAAGCGGCAGAGCTGGGATTAGAACCAGGTCCTTCTGACTCCCAAGCCTGTGCTGTATCCACTAGGCCATGCTGCTTCTCTCATGTCATCCGATGATGACATATGTACTCTATGACATATTACTCTATTTGTACATGTTTATTCTGTTTATTTTATTTTGTTAATGTGTTTTGTTTTGTTCTTTGTCTCCCCCTTCTAGACTGTGAGCCCACTGTTGGGTAGGGACTGTCTCTATATGTTGCCAACTTGTACTTTCCAAGCGCTCAGTACAGTGCTCTGCACACAGTAAGCGCTCAATAAATACGATTGAATGAATGAATGAATATGTAAAGTTATCAGTGTTTCTGGCAGGATTTCCTTCGATCAATGGCATGTATTGAGCATTTACTATGAGCAGAGCGCTGTACTAAAATAATCCAGCAGAATTAGCAGGCACAGTCCCTGCCCATAACGAGTTTACAGTCTGATGGCTCTTAGTGGCTTGGAGATGGTGCCCATCCTGCACTGTAGGTTGGATGGACTGGGTCATGGGAGAGGAAGGGTCAGATGTTGGGAGGGAGGAAGGGTAAAGGAAGAGGAAACGAGGAAGGCTGTATTCATTCATTTAATTGTATTTATTAAGTGCTTACTGTATGCTGAGGAGAGAACAATACAACAGTAAACACATTCCCTACCTACAATGAGCTTACAGTCAAGAAGTGGGGAGACAGACATCAGTACAAATAAATAAATTACAGATGTGTACATAAATGCTACAGGGCTGGTAGAGGGGAATAACAAAGGGAGTAAGTCCAGGTGATGCAGAAGGGAGTGGGAGAAGAAAAAAGGAGGGGCTCTCAAGCACTTGGTTCAGTGCTGTGCACGTAGTGAGTGCTCAATAAATACTATTGATTGTTGAAAGCTGATGACCAAGAGCCTGGACAACGAGGGGGGAGGAGAGTGACAGAGTTGCCTCCCGAGGAGAGTCAAACTTACTGAGGCTGTAAGCTCGTTACGGACAGGGAACATATCATCATCATCATCAATCATATTTATTGAGCGCTTACTGTGTGCAGAGCACTGTACTAAGCGCTTGGGAAGTACAAGTTGGCAACATATAGAGACAGTCCCTACCCAACAGTGGGCTTTCATATCTGCCAATTCTGTTGGGTTGTACTCTCCCAAATGCTTAGGAAGCATTAGCACTTTGCACTTAGTAAGCATTCAGTAAATGCCATTGATAGAGGGACTACTTTGCTAGACTTTAAGCTTCCTTGTGGGGACAGGGAACATGTCTAGCAACTCTGGTATACTCTCTCAGGTGCTTAGTACGGTGCTCTGCCCACATTAAGTGCTCAATCAGTACCGTTGGTTGGGGGAAAGTTGAGAGAAGAGCAGGGGGTAGAGATGGGCATGGGTACCTGTATACAACCCAGGAATTTCCGCCAAGCCTAGGTAATTAGATCGCTTGTAAATACAAATCTTTGGACACATGGGGGATTGTGTCTTGCATTAAACAAACACTTTCCCATCCCTTGAGTTGTTCTGTGGCCCACTGAAACTTGTCTGGGAGAGATCACTAGTTAAAAATCTCACCTCTTCTTGGCTGCGTTCCTTGATTAAATCATACTTCATTCATCAGTTGTTTTGAACGCTTACTGTGTGCAGAGCACTGAACTTAGCGTTTGGGAGGGTACAATATAACAATAAACAGATGCATTCACTGCCCACAAGGAGCTTTCAGTCTAGAGCAGGAGACAGATATTAATATAAATTAATTACAAATATGTATCACTTTCCCATCCCTTGAGTTGTTCTGTGGCCCACTGAAATTTGTCTGGGAGAGATCACTAGTTAAAAATCTCACCTCTTCTTGGCTGCGTTCCTTGATTAAATCATACTTCATTCGTCAGTTGTATTTATTGAACGCTTACTGTGTGCAGAGCACTGTTCTTAGCGTTTGGGAGAGTACAGTATAACAATAAACAGACACATTCACTGCCCACAAGAAGCTTTCAGTCTAGAGCAGGAGACAGATATTAATATAAATTAATTACACATATGTATCACACCCAGCCTCAGCAGGTTATCCTCACTCTTAGTTTTTATGTATTCCCATATAGTCTCAACCCTTACATACTTATATATATTTTGTATAGTGTATTCAGCTTTTTTATCCTGATACAATCGCACTACTTCCTCTTATGTCTTGTCCTTTCTCCTGCTCCCATTATTTGTAAATAGTTATTTTTCTATCTATCCATCCCATTAGATTGGGAGCTCTTAGTGGGCAGTGATCATAGGTCTTGAATTTGTTGTAATTCTTCTAAGTGCTTAGTACTGTGCTTCACACATAATAATATTGATGAAGATGATGAAAAAGATGATTCTCATGTGGAACATGTGTTTTAATTGACATGTTGTTGACTTTACCCTTGAGGGTGAAACTTCAAAGAAAAGCAGTTTCCCCTCGAAATCAATATTTCATGAAGCAGCATGACCTAGTGGAAAGCGCATGGGCCTGGGGTTCAGAGGACCAGGGTTCTAATCCCGGCTCTGCCACGTCTGCTGTGTGAACTTGGGTAAGTCACTTAACTTCTCTGTGCCTCAGTTACTTCATCTGTAAGATGTGGATTAAATCCTACCCCCTCCTACTTAGACTGTGAGCCCTGTGTGGGACAAGCTCTGTGTCCTTCCTGATTAATTTGTATCTGTCCCAGTGCTTAGTACAGTGCATAGACACCCCTTTGTTATTATTATTATTATTAGTTCTTGCTGCAATTAGGTAAAAACCCATTTGACTATGTCTGCTAATTGAATGTTTATACTTAAATGGACAAGGTTTTCATTTGCTCTTGCCCCCTCCTGGCCCCACAGTACTTATATACATCTCTAATTAATGTATATTAATGTCTGTCTCTCCTCCTCTAAACTGTAAGCTTATTTTGGGCAGGAAATGTGTCTATTGTGGTATTGTACTACTCTCCCAAGTGAGTAGTACAGTGATGTACACACAGTACGCTCAGTAAATGCAGTTGAATGAATGATTGAATATATGGCTGTCGGGTGTCAGGGGATATAATGGCTTGACTTGCCAAAACAGTTCCTCGGTGCTCTGCTCTCACTTTTACAAATGTCACCTACTGAAAATAAAAATTGTGCAATGTATGATCAGAGTATGTAGCACTGATCACTCCTTGAGGAACAAACTTTTTGTTTAAATGATGGGTGCAGTATATGGTCAGAGTGTGCAGCCTTCCCAGACTGAGCCCCTTCCTTCCTCTCCCCCTCGTCCCACTCTCCATCCTCCTCATCTTACCTCCTTTCCTTCCCCACAGCACCTATATATATATATATATATATATATGTTTGTACATATTTATTACTCTATTCATTTATTTTATTTGTACATATCTATTCTATTTATTTTATTTTGTTAGTATGTTTGGTTTTATTCTCTGTCTCCCCCTTTTAGACTGTGAGCCCACTGTTGGGTAGGGACTGTCTCTATGTGTTGCCAATTTATACTTCCCAAGCGCTTAGTACAGTGCTCTGCACACAGTAAGCGCTCAATAAATACGATTGATGATGATGAGGAACAACCTTTTTGTTTAAATGATGGGTGCAGTATATGGTCAGAGTGTGCAGCATTGAACCCTCTTTGAGGAACAAACTTTGTGTCTAAATGATGGGATATGTTTTATTTTTTTTAAAAGTGGCATTTGTTAAGCACTTACTATGTGCCAGGCACTGTTCTAAGCACTGGTAAGGTACAAGCTAGTCAGTTTGGACACAGTGTCCATGTCCCACATGGGGCTCATGGTATTATTTTTCCATTTTACAGATAAGGTCACTGAAGCATAAAGAAGTTGTGACATACCAAACATCTCATGTAGCAAGCATGTGGCGGAGCCGGAATTAGAACCCAGGTCTTCTGACTCCCAGGATGTACTCTTTTCATGAGGTCACGTTGCTTTTCAGAGATATTTGATTGTTTTTCAGCATATAAGAGGTGCGGGAAAGTGGGCCAGGAACTCTGTCCGACCTGATTGTCTTGTATCTACCCCAGTCCTTGGGATGTAGCCTTAACAAAGATCACAGTTATTATAGTTAACTGGAATGGGAGAGCAGCAACATCAAATACTTTTTCTTTAGCTTTCTCATGCACATGGTTCTAGTTTAGGTCCTTTACAAAGTCTATTCAGAAAAGATCATTCCTTTCTTCAAACAATAGTAGGAAGACCTCTCTCCTTCCTCTCCAGACCTGACCAAAGAGAGTGACACAATCCTAGATCAGTACTTGGTCCTTGCCGTACACCCAGTTCTCCTGTAATGTCAGAATTCTCACTCGAGGGCAGTAATCCCACAATGGGTACATTTACAGATTATTTCTTCCAACTAGCTCTCAGTAAATAATGATTGATTGATTCCAACATGATAGTGCACTCTATCCAGGCAGGCTCGTGTTGTTGGATGAACAATTTCCAATTTTCTCATGACATTTAGTCAAAATGTGTATCGAGAATGTTCATTATGACAGATCTGACTGTGTGCTGTTGTTGTAATTCTTCTAAGTGCTTAGTACAGTGCTTCACACATGGACACAGTCCATGTGTCCAGTTCATCAGTTATATTGATGAAGATGATGAAAACGATCATTCTCATGTGGAACATGTGTTTTAATTGACATGTTGACTTTACCCTTGAGGGTGAAACTTCAAAGAAAAGCAGTTTCCCCTCAAAATCAGGGAAGTTTACCAGTGTTAGTACTTCTGATTCACTCTTATATTCATAATAGAATGCTTCATTAGGAACAGTGAGCCCATGATATTTCCCAGGACTTACTGGCCAGGTGAATAAAGGTCCAAGGCTATTGTATTTAGTCTGTTTTATATATCAATGAGGAATCTGGTTATTGGATACGTCTCAGTTTTGTGGGCAAAAAATTCACTTCAGAAGTTTGAGCTGTCCCAGAGTTTTTGAGGCTGTTATTAGTGAACCGTGGACTTGTCGCACGTTATAGGCGTCCCGTTGATTCAGCAGAACGTTTTTCAGTTTCTTGTGAGTTGAAATAGCCTGGTCACTCTTCAGAAAATTGATGACACCTCCCTGAAAACTGCCATGGGACTCAATCAACAAATCAGCATTATTGTCAAGTGACAGACATGTAGGAAGGAAATTAGAAAATGGTATCAATCAAGCCCGTGCTTACTAGGCAGTTTCCAAGGACGTGAGGTGGGGAATAGGAAGACGTCAGAGTCAACTAAAGATGAGATTTCAGTACTACATTTGGCCCATCACTGGTGAAGTTGGTTAATGGTAATAATAATTTGTGATGTGTGTTAAGCATGTTCTGTGTGTCAAGCACTGTAGTAAAGGACGAGTTAGGTACAAGGTAATCAAGCCAGACACAGTCCCTGTTCCACATGGGGCTCATAGACTAAGTAGGAGGGAAGACTCGTGTTGAATCTTCATGTTGGGTAGGGACTGTCTCTATATGTTGCCAACTTGTACTTCCCAAGCGCTTAGTACAGTGCTCTGCACACAGTAAGCACTCAATAAATACGATTGATGATGATGATTTTGCAGATGAGGCAACTGAGGCTTAGAGAAGTCCAAGGTCACACATCAGGCAAGTGGCAGAGTCAGAACTAGAACCCGGGACCTCTGATTTCCAGCCTCTTTCCCTTTCCACTAGGCCATGCCACTTTTCAGTTGAATCTGTTTCAGTTCCACTGTCACACTAAATGTTGGTCAGATCACTGGAGTATAACTTGGAGGAATCTAAAAATGGCACTGTCTGAGACAGTTGCCAATATAAATAGGTTTTCCAAGTGAAGTCTAGTGGCTACTACCTTTATAAGACCCTTCCTTGGGTGTGTGGAAGCCAGAGCAATTTGAAATTTGATGGGACCTTCCCCCACTCCCCCCAACCCATCAGGGACCCAGGAAGAAATATACTTTTAGCTGAATGTTTGAACTGCTGGGTTTATCATAATTCTAGTGGGTAGAGCGTTGTTTTAGGTGTTTGGGAGTCTTCATTAAGTGGAAGGGATTTGCTTCCGGCTTTCAAGGAGTTTACAGTCTAATGGGGGAAAATGGCAAACCCAGATTGTTTTCTTACAGTAGGAACAGGGGAGACGCAGCATGGTCTAGTAGAAAGAGCTGCTTAGTTACAGTGCCTTGCACATACTAAGTGCTTAAGAAATATAGTTTTTATTAAAAAAGAAGGAAAAAGAAGGAAATCTATAGATGCAGTTTACCTGGACATACACTGCCTGCTTTTGTCTGGCTGTTGCTTCTGAGAAGCTTCGTGGCTCAGTGGAAAGCACACAGGCTTGGGAGTCAGAGGTCAAGGGTTCTAGTCCCGGCTCTGATATTCGTCAGCTGTGTGGGTTTGGACAAGTCGCTTAACTTCTCTGTGCCCCAGTTACCTCCTCTGTAAAATAAGGATTAAGACTGTGAGCCCCACGTGGGACAACCTGATTACCTTGCATCTGTGCCAGTGCTTAGAACAGTGCTTGGCAAATAGTAAGCACTTAACAAATACTAATCGTCACCATTATTATTATTATTCTGTTGCCCGGGGCAGCAGCTAAAATCTAGATTCTGCTAAACTAGAAGTTTCCAGAGCTGCCGGATGCTGAGGCAAAGGTGTAAGAGAAACCGCTCTATCTGACATCTGGGTTTAAACAAGCCTGTACTACTTCTCCGGCCCCAATCTGTCTCTCATACTTCCTCCTGCCTGTCCCCACCTTCAGAACCGTCCTAAAATCACATCTCCAAGAGACCATCCCTTACTAAACCTTCTGTCTTCCCTATCCACCTTCCTCTCTGGGTTAACTCTGCATTTGGCTATGTACCCTTTAAGCACTTAGGTACTCACCCCAGCCTCATAGAATTTATGTAAGTATTCTTTTATTCTACTATTTTCTTTATCCCTAATCTGTTTTGCTGTCTGTCTTCAGAATGTAAGTTCTTTTTTTGCTTCTACCATCTGTTGATTTTTTTCCCAGTAACATATCACAGTGCTCTACACACAGTAAGCATTTAGTAAACACCATTTATCAATTCACTGCCACCAAGACGTCTCTAAAGGGATATCTTGCCAGCAAATCAGGTGTATTATGTCCCGAATTGAACTCCCCATCTTCCCACCCTGTCCTTTCCTCTTCCCTTTAACCTTTGCTTATCTGATTTTCATCCTCCTTGTGGGCCAGGTACATCCTAGTTCCTTCCCACCACTGTCCTAATCATGGAGTCTCTCTGCTACAGTAATAATAATAATAATAATAATAATAATAATAATAATAATGATAATGGTAACAATAATAGTAGTAGCATTTGTTAAGCACTTTCTATGTGCCACTACTGAGCACAGGGGAATACTCATGTTGGAACCTGTCCCTGTCCCTTATGGGGCTCACAGTCTAAGAGGAAGGGAGAACAAGAATTGAATCCCCATTTTACAGATGAGGAAACGAGAGTTTAAATGAGTCATCGAGCTTCTCCCAGCGGACAGGTGGAGGAGCTGGAATTGGAACCCAGATCCCCTGACTCTTTCCACTAATAATAATAATGATGGCATTTGTTAAGCGCTTACTATGTGCAAAGCACTGTTCTAAGCGCTGGGGGGGGATACAAGGTAATCAGGTTGTCCCATGTAGGGCTCCACAGTCTTCATCCCCATTTTGCAGATGAGGGAACTGAGGCACAGAGAAGTTAAGTGACCTGCCCAAAGTCACACAGCTGACAAGTGGAGGAGCTGGGATTAGAACCCAGGTCCTTATCTCTCAAGGCCTGGGCTTTATTCACTAGGTCACGCTGCTTTGCTACATCTAACTACTCTTAGTTTCGTTGGTATTTAATGAATTTTGGCTGGCTTGGAGTGTGCCTTCTAATCATAAGTGCTGTCTCTAGGTTCCGCATTTCAATGATGGAAGCATTATAGGGGTGAAAGGATGGAGAAAGGGAATGGTGATTTAGTGGTTGTAGCTGGGAGGGAGGGTGGGGTCAGGGCAGAAGCTAGGTGGCTGAATTAAAATGAGCATTTATAGGTTTGTTCTTTGCTGGGATCCAGGCTCTGGACAAGATTCCCCTTCTGAAATGATTATAAAGTAAGAGCAAAGTCTCATAAGGACTTTAAGGGCTAAACTGCCCTCTGCCTTTTCATTTCACTTAGCTAATCTGAACGGCCTAGCGATGCTGGTCAGTATTGAGACCCAGCTGGGGCTGTGTGAAGCTTCCATCAATGTGGAGAGCTCTTGGCTTTCACAGGTTGTTTTGGGGTTCATTTGTTCTCCAGTTTCTTATCACTGTGTGTTTGCATAAGCCTTTTATGATCTTGCAAATTTTTTCCCCTTTCAGCCCTTTGAGAGGGTTTCCAAACTTAGTAATCATAGCCCCGGGACAGTATCAGACACCCTACTTTGATTGATTGATGGACTCTTTCTTATTAGCAGATGGGGCTGTAGGAGGCCAGAAAGGAAAGTGCTCAGCAAACCAATTCCATGTTCAGTATAAGCTCCTTGTGGGCAAGGAGTGTGTCTGCCAACTTTGCCATATTATACTCTCCTAAGTGCATAGTACAGTGATCAGCACAGAGTAAGCACTCAATAAATACCATTGAGTCACCAAAAAAATCAAGAAAAAGACACACACACACACACACACACACACACACACACTAATCAGCTCAGATATATAGTGACTCTGTTAACCATTTGACTTCACTATAGTGATGTATTTTCATTGAGGAAAATGTATACTTATTTCCCCCTTCTAGACTGTGAGCCCACTGTTGGGTAGGGACTGTCTGTATATGTTGCCAACTTGTACTTCCCAAGCGCTTAGTATAGTGCTCTGCACACTGTAAGCACACTGTAAGCGCTCAATAAATACAATTGATTGATTGATGTTCAAATTGATTTAGTCTCTCTCCACTTGTCCTCCACTTGTCCTCGTGTCTCTCTCCACTTCAATCCATACTTCATGCTGCTGCCCGGATTATCTTTGTCCAGAAACGCTCTGGACATATCACTCCCCTCCTCAAAAACCTCCAATGGCTACCGATCAATCTGCGCATCAGGCAGAAACTCCTCACCCTGGGCTTCAAGGCTGTCCATCACCTCGCCCCCTCCTACCTCACCTCCCTTCTCTCCTTCTCCAGCCCAGCCCGCACCCTCCGCTCCTCCGCCGCTAATCTCCTCACCGTACCTCGTTCTCGCCTGTCCCGCCATCGACCCCCGGCCCACGTCATCCCCCGGGCCTGGAATGCCCTCCCTCTGCCCATCCGCCAAGCTAGCTCTCTTCCTCCCTTCAAGGCCCTGCTGAGAGCTCACCTCCTCCAGGAGGCCTTCCCAGACTGAGCCCCTTCTTTCCTCTCCCCCTCGTCCCCCTCTCCATCCCCCCACCTTACCGCCTTCCCCTCCCCACAGCACCTGTATATATGTATATATGGTTGTACATATTTATTACTCTGTTTATTTATTTATTTATTTATTTTACTTGTACATTTCTATCCTACTTATTTTATTTTGTTGGTATGTTTGGTTCTGTTCTCTGTCTCCCCCTTTTAGACTGTGAGCCCACTATCGGGTAGGGACTGTCTCTATGTGATGCCAATTTGTACTTCCCAAGCGCTTAGTACAGTGCTCTGCACATAGTAAGCGCTCAATAAATACGATTGATTGATTGATTGATTGATTTAGTCCGATTACACTATTTATCCATCATTGTATGTCTGTCTCCCCCTTTAGAGTGGGAACTCCTTGTAGGGAAGGGATAGGTCTTTTGTTTCTGACCTTCTCTCCCAAGCATTTAGTTTAATGTACTGTCCTCAGGAGGTGCTAGTACTGCACTAATAATAATAATTATTATGGTATTCATTAAGCACCACTTACTATGTAGCAAGCACTGTACTAAATGCAGGCTAGATATGAGATAATTAGATCAGACACAGTCCCCTGTTCCACATAGGGCTCACGGTCTTAGTACAAAGGAGAATAGATTTTATATCCACATTTTACAGATGAGGAAACTGAGGCACAGAAAAGTGAAGTGACTTGACCAAGATCACACAGCTGACAAGTAGCAGAGCTGGAATTCCATCCCAGCTCCTCTGGCTTCCAGGCTGCAGGTGAACTGGCTCTGGATGATCACATTACATAACATTCAGGGATATGTAAAATTCAATGACTGAACACTGAATTGGTTTGCTGAGCACCTTTAGAAGACCACTGCTCCTTAAATGAAGATATAGCCTAGGATCTGAAAACCCCATCTGTCATTACGTCTAGTCAGTGGAGCGAATTGAGTTCCCTTCCACTCATACTGTTCTGTTTGACTTTGCCCTGTTACTGAGCAGTTTTCCTCCCCATCCAAACCCTTAACTTGGTCTTTCCCTCCCATCCCAAGAGTTTAGTACAGTGCTCTGTACACAGGAATATCAATAAATAAGATTGACTGACTGACTCCAGAATCCCCAGTCCCCCTCACGGACTCACCTCTCTTCCAGCCCTGATGATCTGTAACAGCAGCCAGCAGGCCCCGAAGCAGGGCATGTGAATGACAACTGCAAGCTATGAGAAGGAGAAGACGGGTGTAGGGTGGGAATGTTGGTGGCTTAACTAGAGGATTGGAAGGGATTGGGATTGGCGGGCCCGGGGACCAGTGGGGGCCGGACAGGGACCTGGAGAACTGGCGGCAGAGTTCGTGCAGCCTGGATGCCCGGGGGTGGAAATCGGACATGGACAGAGAGCATCAAGGCACCTGGACCCACCAAATTTAGGGTCGGGATCTAGGTGTCCAACCACCAGGAGGGGAGGTGGGTGGAGAGGGATGGAATCAGGGTGTATGAGGGTGTCAGAAAAGTCTGTAGGAACAGCAGAGGGAAGGGAAAAGGGTAGAGGAGTGGCAGCGAAAGATCTACGATGTATTCTGTAGTTACCTGTAGTAATTAGTGCTTAGTACAATCAATCAATCGTATTTATTAAGCACTTACTGTGTGCAGAGCACTGTACTTAGCGCTTGGGAAGTACAAGTTGGCAACATATGGAGACAGTCCCTACCCAACAGTGGGCTCACAGTCTAAAAGTACAGCGTTCCACGCTCAATAAATGCAGTCAGTTGATTACTTGTAGGGTTTCAGCTGCCATGTCCGGAACAGAAAACTAGCAAAGCACCTTTAAATAGATGAAAATCCCTATTCCACGCTGTGGTGGTTCACAGTGCACCCACATTTTCAAGGAAAGCCTGTAGGCGGCTAACGGTGTTTTGGGTGAATTCTCATCACTAGATTATAATCCAGCTAGATTGTAAATCCCTTTGGATTTACAGGAATTGGGTCTGCAGATTGTAAGTCCCTTGAGGGCAGGAATTGGGTCTGCCAGCTCTGCCATATTGTACTCTCCCAAGTGCTTAGTCCAGTGCTCTCCATATGATAAGCGCTCAATAAATACCATTGGTTTGTAAGGCAGCGGTGTGAAGAACAGGACTTGAACCTTCCAAGTTTTGCATGTGCGAGTTCTGACAGAGCACACAGAAACAGGATGTTCTGGTCCCTCTGTTACTTGGAGAGGAGATGGACACTCTCTGGATGCTCAGTAAAATTGTCAACAACAAAGGCAAGGCGGGAGAGCAAATGCTGGAGCTGGGAAGAGATAAGTGGAAGGAGGAGGCTCCACCTTCTGGCCCTGCTCCCTCTAAATAGCTGTGTGGAGCCCTCCACATCTGGTGTTTGTGATGCCGGACAGTATTGGGTAGCTAAAACAATTCAGAATTTAGTGCGAAGAATCATTTGAACCCGGTACTGCAGATAACAATCAAATGGACTTCTGCCTTTAAAGTTGAAAGAATGTATTAGCTCAAAGCAAGCACTTTGTTCTTAAAAAAAATCAATACCTTCCCGTTCTCAGTTAATGAAGTAATTAGCAGTGATTGATAACACAAATGCAGTGTACCGAGCTATTTTATTTTTGCCAGTAGACCAGATGGGTCAGGCACAGCTCGGGGCCAATAATTTTTGATCATTTCGTCTAAAAGCCTAGTCTCCCAGCAAAATCTCAAGTATGTGGGCAGGAAAAGTGCCAGCGTTATTTGTATCCTCCTTAGTTGCTACATTATTCTGGTAGGTGTAGGGTTTTTTTTTGTTTCTTTTTAATCCCATGAAGTTTCCTTTCAAGAGAAGATGTTTTCTGTTTTGAAATGCCTAGCTGGATCCTGAAGAGCCTCAATGTGATAATAGTTCCATACAAAATACTGATGTTGTTGTTTCTCTTTCCTTCTCCTCGCCCCCCAATAATGCTTAAAACAGGAGACCCCTCCCTCCGCTATTCATATAGCCAAACTTCTTGTCCATTCTCCAGTTACATCCTGCCAAGACTGTAGTCTCCAGTTTTATGGCTTCCCCTTTTCATCTTTCCAACATTCCAGGCCATCCTGAAGGCTGCCACCCTGCTTGTTTTTTGTGCCTCTTCTACCGACCCCATCAGCTTCCCCAGTCTCCTTGTGCAGGCTTCCCTTCTTTTTCCCTTGCAAAGTTTTGGGTTGCCATTTCCCCACCCTCCTCTGTTTCTTTCTCATCTGCCCAAGCTTTCTTTCTTATTAGACCCAAGGTGGGGGTGAGTGTATGTGTGTGTGTGTGTGTGTGTGTGTGTGTGTGTGTGTGTGTGTGTGCATAAAATGATGAGGGGAAATGGCAGGTGGAGGAGGGTGAGTTAACTCAGTGTTTACTGTGGGCTCTACAACTTCGAAATCACTGAAGAACCAGCTGAGGTTGTACATAGCCAAATTGACATCAGTTTGCAGGGGCCAGGGAAACAAGAGGAAGGAAAAAAAATCAGTAAAGGGGAAGGGGAAAGTCATACAGGCCCTAGCAATATATGCCTCACCAACCAGCTAATGACAAGTGATAGGATGTTCAATCAGTCAATCATTCAGTGTATTGAGCACTTACTACATGCAGAGCACTGTACTAAGCACTTGGGAGAGAATCGTATTTTTTGAGCACCTACTGTGTGCAGAGCACTGTACGAAGTACTTGGGAGAGTACAAAATAATGTAACAGACACATTCCCTGCGCACAATGAGCTTACAGTTTAGGGCAGCAAAAAGATGTTAATATAAACAAATCACAAATATGTACATACTGCTGTGGGGCTCGGGGTGCGGAGTTGGTGAGTAAAGGGAGCAAGTCAGGGGGACTGAAAGGAGTGGAGAAGAGGTAATGAGGGCTTAGGGAAGGCTTCTTGGAGGAGATGTGCCTTCAAAAAGGTTTTGAAGATGGGGAGAGTAAGTCCCTGCCAGGTATGAAAAGGGAGTGAGTTCCAGGCCAAAGGCAGGATGTGGGCGAGAGGTCAGTGGCGAGATAGAGGAGATTGAGGTACAGTGAGTATATTTGCATTAAAAGAGCAAAGAGTGTAGGCTGGATTGTAATAGGAGACTAGCAAGGTGAGGTAGGAGGGGTAAGGTGAGTGAATGCTTTAAAATCGGTGGTAAGGAGTTTCTGTTTGATGCCCATCCGCTGGGCATCAAACAGTGGATTAGCAACCACTGGAGATTCTTAAGGAGTGGAGAAACATGGCCTGAGTGTTTTTGTAGAAAAATGATCCAGGCAGCAGAGTGAAGTATGGGCTGGGGTGGGAAGAATCAAGGGGCTGGGAGGTCAGCAAGGAGGCTGCTACAGTAGTCAAGGCTGGATAAAAGAAGTGCATGGATTAATGTGGCAGCAGTTTGCATGGAGAGGAAAGGGTGAATTTTAGCAATGTTGTGAAGGTTGAACTGAAAGGATTTAGTGATAGATTGAATATGTGGGTTGAGAGGGAGAGAAGAGTCAAGGTTAATGCCAAGGATATGGGCTTGTGAGACAGGAAGGATGGTGGTGCTGTCTACGTGATTGAAAAGTCAGGGGAAGGACAGGGTTTGGGTGGAAAGATGAGTTCTGTTGTGGACATGTTAAGTTTGAGGTGCCGGTGGGGCAGTGGGACATCTAAGTAGTGAAGTCTTGAAGGAAAAGCGAAACTGCAGAGAGGAAGAGAGATCAGAGCTGGAGATGTAGATTTGGGAATCATCCGCATAGAGGTGGTAGTTGAAGCCATGTGAGTGAATGAGTCCTCCAAGGGAGTGGATGTAGATGGAGAACAGAAAGGGACCCAGACCTAAACCGTGAGGGACATCCACAGTTAGGGAAGGGAAGCAGAGGAGGAGCCCGAGAAAGAGATTTCGGACGAACGGCCAGAAAGGAGGAGAACCAGGAGAGGACGGTGTCAGTATAGCCAAGGTTGGACAATGTTTCCAGGAGAAGGGGGCGGTCGACAGTGTCAAATATAACAAAATTAGCGGACCCATTCTCTGCCCATAACGAGCGTATAGTCCAGCGGATGTTCATACCGGAGTTCTGAAAAACGCTCCGTTTGGGTTGTGTCTTATTTTCCCTGTCACGTGGACTCTTTCCGATTTGTTCTGGAGTTTGCTCGATTCTGTAGTGTCTGCACTGCACCGCTCACCACATTGCTACCAATCCATCTGGACAGTGGGGACCGGCTTCTGAGTGGGTGGCCTGAGATGGGATCCTTAGTGGAATAAACTGGAGTGGGCCCGTAAGTGGAGCTAGGGGTTCTGGGCTTCCAAAGCAGAGCCTTGTCTGTCCAAGCCATCCCCATGTTCTGATGCCTGAAGCGTTGCCCTAGCTCCGGTCTGCCGCCGCCTCCTTCACCTATTCAGATGGCACGAGCATTTTGTTGCATTTGCGTTGCTGCCCGACGGTATCCTCTGAGCAGTGGCTTATTTCTTCAGCTCAGTGTAGTGATTTTACTGCAGAGCGTACTCCTGTGACGGTATAAATATTTTAAATTTCCACCAGCCAGGTGAGTGATGCTTTTCAGCATTCTGAGAACAGCACCAGACAAATTCCTCACAAGCGTCTCCATTTTCAGGACTCCTCAAGGTGGGTTGGCTGACACATGCAGGCACTGTTAACGTAGATTTGAAATACAGATGGAAGAAGGAATTGGGCCCTATGGAAGGTCCAGATCTTATGGGCAGGGAAACCTTCAAATGAAGGTGAAATGACGTGATATTGAAAACCCAAAGAACGGTGTGTTTAAGAGGATCCCTGCCCTCTCCCAGACTTTCCCGTCACTGTAGACGGCACTACCATCCTTCCCATCTCGCAAGCCCGCAACCTTGGCGTCATCCTCAACTCCTCTCTCTCGTTCACCCCACACATCCAATCTGTCACCAAAACCTGCCGGTCTCACCTCCACAACATTGCCAAGATCCACCCTTTCCTCTCCATCCAAACTGCTACCTTGCTGGTTCAATCTCTCATCCTATCCCGACTGGATTACTTCATCAGCCTCCTCTCTGATCTTCCATCCTCCTGTCTCTCTCCACTTCAGTCTATACTTCATTCTGCTGCCCAGATTATCTCTGTACAGAAACGCTCTGGGCACGTTACTCCCCTCCTCAAAAATCTCCAGTGGCTGCCTGTCAACCTACGAATCAAGCAAAAACTCCTCACTTTTGGCTTCAAGGCTGTCCATCCCCTCGCCCCCTCCTACCTCACCTCCCTTCTCTCCTTCTCCAGCCCAGCCCGCACCCTCCGCTCCTCTGCCGCTCACCTCCTCACTGTGCCTCATTCTCTCCTGTCCCACCATCGACCCCCGGCCCATGTCCTCCCCCTGGCCTGGAATGCCCTCCCTCCACACATCCGCCAAGCTAGCTCTCTTCCTCCCTTCAAAGCCCTACTGAAAGCTCACCTCCTCCAGGAGGCCTTCCCAGATTGAGCCCCCTTTTTCCTCTCCTCCTCCCCGTCCCCCCTGCCTTACCGCCTTCCCCTCCCCACAGCACTTGTATATATTTGTAAAGTTTTATTACTCTATTTTACTTGTACATATTTACTATTCTATTTATTCTGTTAATGATGTACACACAGCTTTAATTCTATTCTGATGATTTTGACACCTGTCTACATGTTTTGTTTTTGTTGTCTGTCTCCCCCTTCTAGACTGTGAGCCCGTTGTTGGGTAGGGACCGTCTCTATATGTTGCTGACTTATATTTTCCAAGCGCTTAGTACAGTGCTCTGCACACAGTAAGCACTCAATAAATACGATTGAAAGAATGAATGTGGCAATGAGGACTATATTGTTTATTCCCACAAAGTCAAGTTACACCTGCACTGGCTGAGCAGGTTTTCATGGGGAAAGTTAAAATTCATCCCATGGCCCAATGGATAGTGCGTGGACATGGGAGTCAGAAGGACCTGGGTTCTAATTCTGGCTCCGCCATTTGTCAGCTGTGTGACCTTGGGTAAATCACTTTTCAGTGCCTCATTTACTTCATCTGTAAAATGGGGATTAAGACTGTGGAGCCCCAGGTGGGACAGGGACTGGGTCCAACCTGATTAGCTTGTATCTACCCCGGTACTTAAGAAAAAGTGCTTGGCACAAAGTAAGCGCTAAACAAATATCACCATTATTGTTATCCCAATAAGTGGATGAAAGTGAGAGGAACTGGGGGAATGCCAAGTTAGAAGTGGGTAAAGAAATCGGGCAGAAGAAGAAAGCACCCTTATGCCTGCAGCTAGTGCTTTGGTCTAGGCCTCAGCCGGCAGGTAGGTATTTTACTTTAATTGTCAGCTGATGTCAGTCTCAAATTCTTCCAAGAAATGATTATGCGTCTGTAACAAGACTTTCCTTCTCAGTACAGTCAAAAACTTAAAATAAGAGTGTCCGGGTCCAAATTTTTCACCACTTGGGCAAGTATTTGGTGCTTTAAATGGTACTTAGTTTCTGACTCCTTGTCCATAACTCTGTCTGGCATTCCAGTACCAGCCTTGCCACAACTCGTCAGGTTCAAGTCTTCTCAAAACTCTGCCTTGGCTTTCTCATCTGCAAAATGGGAAAAATTAATCCTGCATCACACCTAAGGGATGGGTGGGTGGCGGGGTTGGGGTGTGTGTGTGTGCGCACTACTGGTGATCTTATCCGTTCAATCTTATTCAGTCGTATTTGAGTGCTTACTATGTGCAAAGCACTGTACTAAACCCTTGGGAGAGTACAGTCCAACAACAAGCAGGCACATTTGCTGCCCACAAGAAGCTCACAATCTATAGAGGGAGACAGGCATTAATATACATAAGTAAATAAATAAATTACAGGTATTTACATATGTACTGTGGGCTTGGGAGGGAGGATGAATAATAATAATAATAATAATTATTATTATGGTATTTGTTAAGCGCTGGAGTAGATATAGGGTAATAAACTTGTCCAGTTTGGGGCTCACACTTTTAATCCCCATTTTACAGATGAGGTAACTGAGGCAAAGAGAAGTTGTCACACAACAGACAAGTGGCAGAGCTGTGATTATGTGATTAGAACCCACGTCCTCTGACTACAAAGCCCTTGTTCTTTCCACTAAGCCACGCTGCTTCACATATGGAGGGAGCGAGTCAGGGTGACGGAGAAGGGAGTGGGAGAAGAGAGGAGGGCTTAGTCAGGGAAGGTTTCTTGGAGGAGATATGCCTTCAATAAGGCTTTGAAGTAGAGAGAACAATTATCTGTCAGATATGAGCAGGGAGGGTGTTACAGAGCAGAGGTGGGATGTGGTGAGAGGTCGGTGGCAAGATAGAGGAAATTGAGGTACAGTGAGAATTAGAGGAATGAAATGTGTGGTCTGATTTGTAGTAGGAGAGTAGCAAGGTGAGGTAGGAGGGGGCAAGGTGATCGAGTGCTTTGAAGTGAGTTTTTGTTTGTTGGTCCATCAATGAAGGAAGGCCTAGACCAGTAGTGGGCTGTTGTTTTGGCTGAAGAACCACTTTTGAAAGTTTCAGGGACATTCTTCTGCAAAATCCTCCTGGTGGGTAGGGTGAGACAGGAAAAAAGAGAGGTTTAGTGTGTGAAAGTGCAAGTTTGCTCTAAACCAGTGGTGAGGGTGCATGCAGTTAGCAACCCCAGCATCCTGCCGTCCCAAGAGCAGTAGCATGGGGGCTACTGACCCAAGCTGCGACCTAATAATAATAACTGTAGTGTGTCTTAAACACGTAGTGTGTGCCAGACACTATACGAAGCGCCAAGAAGCAGCGTGGCTCAGTGCAAAGAGCACGGGCTTGGGAGCCAGAACTCATGGGTTTTAATCCTGGCTCCACCACTTGTCAGCTTTGTGACTTCGGGCAAGTCACTTACCTTCTCTGGGCCTCAGTTACCTCTTCTGTAAAATGGGGATTAAGACTGCGAGCCCCACGTGGGACAACCTGATCACCTTGTATCCTCCCCAGCACTTAGAACAGTGCCTTGCACATAGTAAGCGCTTAACAAATGCCATCATTATTATTACAAGCAGGTCGCATTGAACGTAGTCCCTGTCCCACATGGGGCTCACGGTCTTAATCCTGATTTTACAGATGAGGGAACTGAGGCCCAGAGAAGTGAAGTGACTTACCCAAGACCACACAGGAGGCAAGTGGCGGAGCCAAGATTAGAACCCATGACCTTCTGACTCGCAGGCCTTTGCTCTAACCATTAGGCCATGCTGCTTCCTGCTTGGAGGCAAGTAGAACTCCCAGGGGAACATGACAGCTGTGCTTCTCTGATTATCCTAGCTGCCCAGATCTGGTCAGTGGACGCATTTCACCCCCTCCTTCCCCCAGTATAGGCAGACCAATGTACAACTGACAATTCACTCTCCCCTGGATGCAAATAAAACCTAGCCAGTGACTGCACTACTGGATTTGAAATCTGCAGCACCTGGTGCTGTTTTCAGTTCTGCTTCTTTGCTCTATGTCTTTCTGCACCCCACGTAAGGAGAGTATCTCCTCCCAGTTGTCAGGCGTCCTGCTTCACCTGTGTGCAGCCATCTGCCAACAATTCACTGCCTCATCAATCGATCAGTCAGTGGTATTTATTGAACATTTACTGTGTGCAGAGCACTGGACTAAGCGCTTGGGAGTGTATAGGCATGATCTCTACCCTTAAGGAGCATACAGTCTAGTCTTAAAAATGCTTCTTGTCCTCTCCTGGTCTGCATGTGCCGTATTTCAATTATCATCATCATCATCAATCGTATTTATTGAGCGCTTACTATGTGCAGAGCACTGTACTAAGCGCTTGGGAAGTACAAATTGGCAACAAATAGAGACAGTCCCTACCCGACAGTGGGTTCACAGTCTAAAAGGGGGAGACAGAGAACAAAACCAAATATACTAACAAAATAAAATAAATAGAATAGATATGAACAAATAAAATAAATAAATAAATAGAGTAAAAAATATGTACAAACATATATATATATATATATACAGGTGCTGTGGGGAAGGGAAGGAGGTAAGATGGGGGGGGATGGAGAGGGGGACGAGGGGGCGAGGAAGGAAGGGGCTCAGTCTGGGAAGGCCTCCTGGAGGAGGTGAGCTCTCAGCAGGGCCTTGAAGGGAGGAAGGGAGGAATTCTGTGTTCAGCAGGTGTTTGGTTATCCTGCTCATCTGTTTTTCTTACATATGCTGACTTGCCAAGCTGGGTTGTGATGAGAAGTAAGCTGCTTGTTGCAGGGAGCATGTGTGTAAACTCTGTTGTAATGTACTGTCCCAAGTGCTTAATACAATGTCCTGCACAGAGTAAATGTTCAGCAAATACCAGTGATTGATTGGGTGCATGTGTCTGACTTAATTCACTTGTTCCTACCCCAGCGCTTAGAGTAGCTTGTGATACATAGTAAGCGCTTAACAAATACCATAAATCAAACATTGCTGGGAGTGGGCACTAAATGGAAGCAATTGACGGGCCAGGTGGAAACATTGGATGAAAACTCTTCCAATCAATCAATCAATTGTATTTATTGAGCGCTTACTATGTGCAGAGCACTGTACTAAGCGCTTGGGAAGTATGGACATGACATGACATGATGTATGGACATGATGTAGTTCTCCTTGTCCTCAACTGGTAAGGATTCAGGATTTCAAATATTGTAGCTATATATCTGTGCCCTTGTTTATGACTGCAGTATTATAAGAGTGCTTTCCCAGTCACTTCATGGTTTAATTAGTGTGTGATGAGGACAGGCTTTTGTTCTTTGTGAGAGGAAGTCACTTCTTAAGAGTGGTTTTATATTCCATTGTGTTTTCCTTGCAGCGGCCACATACCCAGATAAGCCACATCCCTAGTCTTTTGCTGTCACTTCCTAGTCGTGCTTTGGGCTTTGAAATTCACCCACTAGTGGCCCAGCATTTTGCAATTAAAGTCAGATCAACTGGACCGACAACCTGGACCTCCTCTTGAAAAGTTATTTTCTTTAGCTGATGAAAGGAACAATTATTTTGCTGTAGCTCAGTCCTTCATCTAATCTGAGCCCTTAATCTAAAGTTATTGATTTGCCCGTAACCAAAAGCTCTGGACATTCAAAGAGAAGCTATTAAACTGTAGGACGGAATGTTCAAAGTTTTTCAATCCCTTATGCCTATTTAAAGCTCGTAGGGAATGGGGAAAACCATTTAATCTGTAGAAAGGCCTCGGGGGCCCAGATTTCTCCGGGAGGTGGAAGCAATCTCGCTGCTTCTCGGAAATCCTACAGTTCCTCTTTTCTTCCTTACTCTTCCCCTGTGTGTAGACTTCCTTTAGTTGTAGTTTCCAAGTCGAGCACGATGGCCATTTGTCTATGCTGGGCTCTAATACTGCTTTCCGTTTACTTACCCTCAGCATTTGGTAGTGAGCTTTGAAGTACTCAGATGGACACAGAGTGAAACTATCCCCCTCTTTCCAGTTGTGAACTGAGGACTTCTCTTTAATGACTGAAACTTTATTGCCATTGAGAAGTTCTGTTTTCCAAAAGCTGGTAATGTTACTTTTTGTGAGTTAGTGGTGCATCCAGCTTTAGTTTAAGGGTAAGGTAATGTAGCTGAGGGACAGGTTTTGTGGTTTGGGCAGCAAGTTAGTGGGAAGGTCGAGTTTCAATTAGTGTTCTCTCTAGGATTTTCTTTCTTACTTAAATTGTGAGCCCCTTGTGGGACGAGGACTGTGTCCAACCTAATTCACTTGTATCTACCCCATCGCTTAGAACAGTGCTTGACCCGTAGTAAGTGCTTAACTAATACCATAAAAAAATTACTGCTGTTCCCAGTAATGCTAAAAGACACATGGGCACCAAACCTTTCCTAACCATCTTAATTGGTTTTAAACTCTTTGGTGTCATTTCAAATGCCAGCAGCTTAGAAATGTTAAAGTCACTCTCTAGAATGAAAGCTTCTTGAGACCAGAGATCATGTCTACTAATTCTGTTCTACTCTCTAAAATGCTTAATATAATGCTGTGCCCACATAGGCATTCCCTAAATACTGACGGTAACGACAACTCAGTTCAACGAAGTACATTGGAAAGCTAATTATCCGAAGGTCGGTTATCTGAAACAGGCTGATTTGCATAATTGGGGAAAGAAAAGTAGGATAATATTCAAACTTGGGTGGTCTCTTCCTGAGAAAGCAGCCTTGACAGTTTGATTAGCTGTTAGTCTGGTTTCTAGTGAATTTGGGTAACTTGGCATGTTAGTAGTAGACCTCTCTTATTGTCAGCGATTTCCAGTCTTTCAAGAGGTATTGCTCTCCCGTTACAAGGTAAGTGAATTGACAAGGAATGCAGATATCTGTTGTCATTCATTCAATCGTATTTATTGAGCGCTTACTGCGTGCAGAGCACTGTACTAAGCGCTTGGGAAGTACAAATTGGCATCATATAGAGACAGTCCCTACCCATCCAGTTGTATTTATTGAGCGCTTACTGTGTGCAGAGCACTGTACTAAGCACTTGGGAAGTACAAATTGGCAACATATAGAGACGGTCCCTACCCAATAGTGGGCTCATAGTCTAGAAGGAGGAGACAGACAACAAAACAAAACATATTAACAAAATAAATAGAAGCACATCATTAACGAAATAAATAGAATAGTAAATATGTACAAGTGGAATAAATAGAGTAATAAATCTGTACCTATATACAGGTGCTGTGGGGAGGGGAAGGAAGTAGGGTGGAGGGGATGGGGAGAATCAATCAATCTTATTGAGCGCTTACTGTGTGCAGAGCACTGTACTAAGCGCTTGGGAAGTACAAGTCGGCAACACATAGAGACAGTCCCTACCCAACAGCGGGCTCACAGTCTAGGAGAAAGGGGGGATCAGTCTGGCGTGGCGTGGAGATGGCATGGCAAACCCGTTGTGGCTGGCCCAGTAGCCCCCACATCTTAGGGTGCGGGCTAGCCTGCGGGCGTTCACACTGCCATCTCTAGAACCTGTGATGCCCCTCTGGAGCCCGGGCACACCCCCCTCCCTCCCGCCCCAGAACCATTCTCCTTTATTTGCCAGACCGACACCCGCTCCTGGTACTGGGTTCCCGTGGCGGTCCCCCAGAAGCGGAGCTCCAACCCGACAGGGAAGGTGACTGCAGGAAGCGACAGCGGTCTCACGTGGACTCCAGTCCCTGTCCTGGGCCACTTATCCCAAACTGGCCCAGCAACCAAGGCTGCCCCTGCTCCCCGAGGATTGACACGTGACCTTTCCTGACCACTCTCAGCCCCGATAGGGATTTCTGAGCCAAAACAGTAGCGCTCTTCCTGGTCCTGGCTACTTGAAGCAGATGGTAGAAGGCTAATTACGACAACTTCTAAGTAATAAGAACAAGGTTGTACGATTGATATAGGATTGTAACCTTATGATTCAGGCAAAAAACCCGTGAATAATAATAATAATGATGGCATTTATCAAGCGATTACTATGTGCAAAGCACTGTTCTAAGCGCATCTTGCTCATAACATTTTTTTAATGTGTCAATTAAAGAAAAAGGTAAGGTTAAGACTTTAAAAATTAAAGAATTGTATCATATACCTGTATATATGCTTGTACATATTTATTACTCTATTTATTTTACTTGTACTTATCTATTCTATTTTATTTTGTTAATATGTTTGGTTTTGTTCTCTGTCTCCCCCTTCTAGACTGTGAACCCACTGTTGGGTAAGGACTGTCTCTATATTTTGCCAACTTGTACATCCCAAGCGCTTAGTACAGTGCTCTGCATACAGTAAGCACTCAATAAATACGATTGATTGATTGATAACTCTATGTCCAAAAGCAGTCAACACTTACTGGCCCCCTCTTTCTACAAGTGTCTGTCAGAAGATGAACGTAGGTGTTGGCAGACATTGTGTCTCATAATGTTTGCTGATTGCTCCTAGCGTGACAGGTAGGCAGGCACTGTTAAGAATGTTAAAGAGGACCTATACATTGGCTCATTTGCCTTTTTCATTTCATTAAAACTAGAAAATCTGCTAGATTAGTTAGTTCTCTGTTTGTGTCCTAATCTTGCTAACTCATATAGCCAGACAAGCAGCGTGGCCTAGTGGAAAAAAAAAACACGGGCTTTGGGGGCTCAGAGGACCTGGGTTCTAATCCCAGCTGTGCCACGTGTCTGCTGTATGGCCTTGGGCAAGTCACTTTACTTCTCCGTGACTGTTACCTCATCTTCCTTCCCATCCCCCTCATCCCTCTCTCCATCCCCCCATCTTACCTCCTTGCCTTCCCCACAGCACCTGTATATATGTATATATGTTTGTACATATTTATTACTCTATTTATTTTATTTGTACATATCTATTCTATTTATTTTATTTTGTTAATATGTTTGGTTTTGTTCTCTGTCTCCCCCTTTTAGACTGTGAGCCCACTGTTGGGTAGGGACTGTCTCTATATGTTGCCAATTTGTACTTCCCAAGCGCTTAGTACAGTGCTCTGCACATAGTAAGCGCTCAATAAATACGATTGATGATGATGATGATCTGTAAAATGGAGTAAAGAGGTGAGTCCCATGGGGGACATGGACTGTGTCCAACCTGATTGTTTTGTATCTACCCTAGTGCTTAGTACAGTGCCTGGCATGTAGTAAGCACTAAACAAATACCATTGGAAAAAAAAAAAGGTCACCTGTCCCCACTTGATTCCTAGCCATCCAATATAGTCGGGGAAAACCATAAGGTTTGATGATTTCAGAGAAGCAAGACCTCCGCCCCCCCCGCCATCCGCCCACCTTTTTGAAAAGATTTGTATGTAGGAGTTTAATGGTAAAGTGGAATGAAGGCCCGTTGGGATCTGTAACTTTGTCTAGTTTGAATGCTAGACTAAGTTCATCCCTCTACCTTTAAGCTCTTTGTGGGCAGGGAATGTGTCTGTTTTATTGCTGCGTTGTACTGTCCCAAGCGTTTAGTACAGTGCCCTGCTCACAGTAAGTGCTCAATAAATATGATCGATTGGAAAGTTTGGGAACTTCCTCCTTCCTTCCTCCCATTCCTCAAACCCCGCAGATAGCTGGTCTCCCCATCTTTAAAGTCATCATCATCAATCGTATTTATTGAGCGCTTACTATGTGCAGAGCACTGTACTAAGCGCTTGGGAAGTACAAATTGGCAACATATAGAGACAGTCCCTACCCAACAGTGGGCTCACAGTCTAAAAGTCCTGTTAAACTCCCTCTTCCTCCAGGAAGACTTCCCAACACTCCAGACTCCACCATAGCACTTAAGTACTTGAATCCTATCCCCAAACTGGGTGTATATTTCTGGTTAATTATAGTTTGTGTTGATGCGTTCAAGGATTTGTTCAGCTCTTTCATGCTAGTAAGCCTCTTCTGCTTTCTGCTCAATATTTATTCCTCTACTGACTTTCATGATTTGTAAATCATTCATACAACCGTAGTATCTATTGAGGGCTTACTGTTTGCAGAGCACTACACTAAGCACTTGGGAGAGTAGTGTACTACAGTGGAATTGGTAGACACATCATCCCTGCCTCTAAGGAGCTTACAATTTTTGTCTGTCTCTCTGTTAGAATGTAAACTCCCTGAGGGCAGGAAACCTGCACCTTAATAATAATAATAATAATAATTATGATACAATGGTATTTGTTAAGCACTTACTATGTGCCAGACGCTGTACTAAGCTCTAGGATGGATTATAGCCAGCTGAGGTTGGACACAGCGCCTGTCCCATGTGGACAGTCTTGATCCCCATTTTACAGATGAGGAAACTGAGGCATGGAGGAGTGAAGTGTCTTGTCCAAGGTCACACAGCAGACAAGTAGCAGAGCTGGGATTAGAACCCATGACATTCTCACTCCCGGGCCCGTGCTTTATCCACTATGCCGTGCTGCTTCTTGGTACCTACTGTTCTTGCACTCTGTCAGGCGGTTAGTTCAGTGGATAGTGCTCAATAAAATGTCACGGATTTATTTATTTATTTATTTTACTTGTACATATCTATTCGATTTATTTTATTTTGTTAGTATGTTTGGTTTTGTTCTCTGTCTCCCCCTTTTAGACTGTGAGCCCACTGTTGGGTAGGGACTGTCTCTGTATGTTGCAAACTTGTACTTCCCAAGCGCTTAGTACAGTGCTCTGCACACAGTAAGCGCTCAATAAATACGATTGATGATGATGATGATTTGCTTTCTACAATGAGGTGGGGAAGGATGGCATTGACATTTCAAGGACCAGCTGCAGTGGGGAAGCAGGTCTGGTGGTATCTTAAAGGGAGTTGATGGGGGAAACAGGGTTTTTATTTCCAGAGAAGCAAATTCATTATTCATTATATCGTATTTATTGAGCGCTTACTGGGTGCACCGCACTCAAAAAGTTAGCTCCTAAATATATGAGAAGGTGAAAGAAATTAGTTCTCAAATAGTCTGAAGAATGTGACTACCATGTGTCATAGATAGTGGTGAGGGTAATGAAGACAGGTTGAGCCTCTTAGTCGGAAGTCATTTCGTGTGATTTTTATGAGTAATAACACTAATAATTATGGTATTTGTTAAGCACCTACTATGTGCCAAGCACTGTTCTAAGTATTGGGGTAGATACAAGATAATCAGGTTGGACACTGTCCCTGCCCCACATGGGGCTCACAGTCTTAATCACCATTTTACAAATGAGGGAACAGAGGCACAGAGAAGTTAAGTGACTTGCCCAAGCTCACACAGCAGACATGAATGACATTTCACTCTTGACTGTATGTATTTCTCACTAGTTGAATTCATGAAACTAATTTATGTAAAAGCTTTGACTCCATTTAGTAATATGCGATTTTCCTTTTTGGAGCCACAACCCATTTTATTAGTGTGTAAAGTATTGTTGAAAATCCATTAGAAATTGAAAAATTTTTAGATTTTCCTTAAATAAACTTATTCAAAGTAAGCCTCTGTATCTTCTTGGAAAACTGCTGCCTCCTTGCAACCCCATCAAAACATGGCTAATGACCAAACAAACAAACAAAAAAAGATTGAAACAAGCCAGACAAGTTTAATAAGATCTAGTCTGTGGCTGCATAGACTAGGTTTTATTGCTGTAAATGACTGGAGATAGGCTTTCAAGCACCTGGAGGTTTAGGGGGATTTATCTAACTTTGGCTTGCGGGTGAATGGTTCTTGTTTTGGGGATTAGAAAATTGGTCTAAACTTTTTTGGATGACCATAATCAATCAGTGGTATTTATTGAGCGCTTACTGTGTGGAGAACACTGTACTAAGTGCATGGGAGAGTACAATACAGCAGGGTTGTAAGACATATTTCTTGCTCACAACGAGCATGTGTGGTTTATTAACTTTCAAATCGTTTTTTTCCCCCCAAAAGGGCTTTTACATATACCTTCAGGGAGATACTAATGTATCGTATTTTGAGACTAGAATATGCAAGAGGGATTTCAGAGGCAGTGAAGATGTCAGGGAGGAATGTGCTCACTCGCTCCTTATTCTTGCTCTCTCTCATGTGCTTGCGCTCTCTCTCTCCTCTCTCTCCCTCTTTCTCTTTTTCTCTTTCTTTATTCTTCTCTCTCTTTCTCTTTCTGTCTCTCTCACTCTCTTTCTCTTTCTCCCTATCTAGATAAATACAACTGGAGAAATCCCAGGGCTTGAAAGGCACCTCCCCTCCCCGAAAAGACCCTGCCAAAATCTGTCTCCCTTCTGGGCTCGCCAAGGATTCATAATTTATACCAGAAGGAAATGATTGTCAGATTAAAAGTCTGAGTGGTGTGAAAGAAGGCTGCTGTCCAAGACTCTTGCCCGTATTGTCATCTGGATCGTAGATGTGGGGTCCATTGGGGAGATTGCTCGGGGGGCTGTTTATTCCATTTTCAGTTGGCCAGTGTCTTGGCACCATCTTGGTACTGGGTGGTTTTATAACTGATATACTTTCTTTCTACACACAGGCTCCTGCCACTGAGTTCTAAAACTTTGATTAAGCATACGTGTTCACGTGGACCTAGAGGGAAACACCTGTCTCTGGAGGTTGAGGGGGTGGGGATTGGTCCTTTTGGGGAAACGTTCTAGGTTCAAGCTGATTGGTAGTATAGATGTACCCTGGTTTCAAATGGCCACAATATATAAAGTCTGGTGATCTGTGGCTTTCTCCATTGTACTCTCCCAAACACTTAGTACAATGTTCTGCACATGGTAATTGGTCAGAAAATTCCATTGATTGATTCATCCTGATATCGCCCCGGATCCAGAAGCCCTATTCCACCTTACGTTCAGTAGCTGCCAGAAAATCAGTTTCCTTTCCACCCATTCCTGTTCTGCCCTGTTGTGAGCAGTCCTCCTTATGTCGGCCCCTTTCTTATTTCCCTTCATTTAAAAGAAAATAAATAAGAAAAACCAAATGAGGCCTGGTGCCTCTATGAAGCCATGTTGATAAACTTCCTTTGCTTCATGCTCCTGTTGGTCTGCCACGGGAGCTTGCATGGAGACAGGGTTGTGGCTAATCCCTGCGGTCCAGGGAGGGAAGGGAGGAGAGAGGAGGTTGGAGCATGGGATTATCGGCAGCTGTGCTAGAGGATTGGAGTTCTTAGGGACCCCGGGATTTAGTGGGACTGGAGTAGGTACCCAGGGGTGGCCACTGCAAAGTCAGTGGAACCCATCCACCAAGGGATCGGGATTGGAGCTGGACAGACAGCAGTGAGGCAACTGGGCCAAATGGATTTCAGGGCTGGGACCCAGGTGTCTGACCACCTGGAGGGGGATCCCAATAGGAGCTGGGGAGACGGGGTGGAAGGGGATGAATTTGGGATTGACCGGCTCAGCAAAAATCTAGGAATAAATGGGGGAAGGGACCGGGAGAGAAGGGTGGTGGAGAGGCCTCTCCAGTGTGTGTCTCTAATTACCTGTAGGAGTCGGTTGTCATGTCCGGAGCAGAAAACTAACAAATTACATTTAATTCTAGTAGGGAAAATTTCTTATAATAAGATGGTCCACAAAACATGCCCATTTTTGAAGAATGTATTACAGAAGGCTCCTAGAGTATGCCTATAGTAGTATTCATTCATTCAGTCATTTATTGAGTGCTTATTGTATGCAGTGCATTAATTACTTCACACAGTGTACCGTGGAAAACGTGTGATGTCAGGCGCATCTCAGGGGCTGGTTTTTGTTTTGGTTTGGTTTTTGTTTTTGAGTGTCATCTCTGGCCCCGTAGTGATTATTTCCACTCTTTATTGAGTATCCATTTGGTGCAAAGCACTATACTAACTCCTTGGGAAGTACAAATCTAAGAAGTGATTGTTGCTTGCACTCTAATGGGAGAGACAGACCTGAAATATTTACATGTGAAGTAGTTAAGATAAAAAATTGAATATGCAATTGGATAAAAATAAATACTTGAGTGTTGAAGCTGGGAATAAATAATTTCAGATTCTGGCTGAATAGAATTGAATTCTGCAAAATGGTGGCCACATTGGCTTAATTACTTCACACAGCGTACCGTGGAAAACGCGCGATGTCATGTGCAACTCAGGGGCTGGGTTTTTTAGTTGTTGTTTTGCTTTGTTTTGGGTTTTGAGTAATCTCTGGCCCCCTGGTGATTACCTCCCCAAGCTTCTTGAAAGTTGAACTCGCAACCTTGCTTATCTCAGGTCACTGACAAGCCCTGAAAGTTTTCAGTCATGGTTGGAATGACTCAAATGTTGGTTTTCTGACATATTAGGTCTTTGAACCTGGCTCCTCTCCCCCCTGCCCCCAGTCTCATCACCTCCCATCCCCCCCCTTCAAAATCTACCCAAACTCAAAATGAAAAATTGGCATCTAGAGTATGTGTCCTTTTAAACAGTAAGTGTTGTATGGAAAATCTCTAATATATTTTTCTGAACTCCTGTCCCCAAATATGTGTGTATTTTTCCATTGTGCTTAGGAATATTACAGAACTTTTAAATTTCTCTTTAATGTAAAACATTGATTATTGCAACATTTCGATAGTCTGATACAATTATCTCCAACTAATTTTTTTTTTTCTTATCACAGGTTTGTATTTCTGAAGCCCAGCTGAAGATACACTGCTATCCTTTTCGGATTACTTTGTTTACAAGACAATGTCCATGTGACTTGGAGTCTACCAGGCGGTTTTGACCTAAGCCCCCTCCCCACTTTTCTGTACTTTTATGTATTGGTGGGGCATTGGAGCTTTTTGGAGCTGTGGTTTGTGTGGAAATTTTGATCCGTTTTGAATCAAAGGAGTAGACAGTTCTAGCAATGAGCTCCCAAAGCCATCCAGGTAAGCACAAAGCATTTCTTCATTCTTCTGGCAAAAGTCTGACTAGAAGGCTTTGCAAGTGAAAAGTGAACATGAGGGTGGCTTGCTTGCTGCCTGCTTGAGGCTTTTTCACGTTTAAAGAAACCAAGCATCACATCTGTACATATTGTGTTTAAGTGAATGAATGCTAGTGGAAAAAATGGATTTGTAATCATAGTAAAAGGTGGGGAAAAAAGCCATTGATTGATCGTGACTTTTTTTTTTGTAGGCTTGGGGATGTACATTAATTCAGGTTGTGAGTCGCTGACTGGGCTAACCATGCTGGAAAACAGTTTTTTTAAATCATGTCTGGTATAGATTAAATCTAAAGACCAGTTTGTAATTATGGAAAGTAGCCTTTCCAATCAGGTTACCCAATGATAGAATTGCAATGAAACATTCTGTTGCTTTTCCAAGGAGATTTAAAAGGTACATGTTGTTCTCTAATTTGCAGAGTGTCTTCTGTCTTTCTCCTTCACACATTTCCAAGAGTACAGATCCACTTGTTTCTGTTATTTTAAAAATAATTGGGATGAACTACCTCTAATTTTTTCCAGTTGGTTATTAGAAACTTCATTTGATCAACATTTTTGTCATGATGGAATAGTGTCTGCTTCAGTCTGCTTGGATGAGATGTAATGAATAGTGAATTTTGAAAAAACAATTGTTTTGAGAAATACTTTGAAATTTACAGTTCTCATAGGAGTGAGATTTCCCCTCAGTCAAGATTTTCAATGTTGTGTAGTGAATCTTGGGTTGTCTAAAAATTTATGCAGATATAAGTAAGAAATTAATTATTCTAGTGGGTTGATGCATGGAGTTTCTACCCATTGATTTTTTGCTAATGATAGCTTTCAAATGTTTCAGGCACACTCACCCTATTACTGTGAAATGGACAAGTTAAAATTAACTTTCAAACAATCCAAAGCCACTTGTAGAATTGCACGTTCCCCACACATTCACTTCGTATCATTTCACCATATTCTAGTGAGTAACTCAGTGACTGCTTCTGTTCTTCTAAGCACAGCCCATAAATAGTATAAAAATTAATGTTGCACTAACTCTACCGATAGCCGTTTCACTTTAAATGCAAAAGTGAAAATGATTTTCTAATTCACGTTTATCTTCATTGTATCATGAGGGGTTACTTAACTATGCAGATGACGTTGATTTTCTTTTGCTCTTTGACCATATCAGTACATCTAAGAATTGTTTTAAACCAGCTCCCAGAAGGGGATCTGGCTCGTTAGCAGATTGGCATACTCCGTAAGCAAAACTTTTATTGGGTCAGAGCAGTGGTTCTTCCAGCCCGGTACTTTTTCCTTCAACAGTAGAACCAGGTCTGAATAGTTAAACGGTTGTTCTCTTGGCATTCATCGTGGTTCTCCAAAAAATGGGTAGCCACACCAGTGGATGAATTCTGTCTTGGACCTTGTGTCAGTGAATTAAATCTAAACCCTTCTTCTGGTGCCGCTCATTTTCCCAGCATCGTAAATACTATTTCTTAATCACCCTGTCCAGAGCAGTGCACTAGGTGCATGGGGAACTCACCATTAAAGTATGCACTTGAGGAACATATAACATATCTACCATTATGAACGCCGAATTTATCCAGACATTTCCTGAGCCTGATATACTTATTTTCTGTCCGCATAACTTTTTGTGGTGATGAATTCCATATTCTCTCGGGCCATCGCTTTCAGGCTTTGATTAGTATCTCCTAGTCCTCTTGTTTTGGGATTTGGTGAATGACACTTATTTTTGTCCTCTCTTCTGCGTCAGGGTTTTGAAAACCTCACTGATGCTCTCTGTCAGCTCTGTCATTTCTGATTGGAGTGCCCATTTTTTCAGTCTCCATGCAGACAGAAGCCGGTCTCTCCCCATGATCATTTCAGATGCTCTTCTCTGAAAGGATGCCGGCTTTTTGACTGCTGAATTGAACCTGGGAGGGAGTTGGAGGGTGGAGCTTTGTGAGGTGTGGCAGATGCTCAGAGTGTGTGACTCAAAGGACTTTTTCACCTTTGGCCTCTAATGGGAGAACAGAAAAACCTCAAAAAACCCTTGGCTGGCTTTGGAGCTCAAAGGGATTACCCAGCACCTGGAAGAATCAGTCAGTGCCAATCAATCAATTGTATTTATTGAGCGCTTACTGTGTGCAGAGCAGTGTACTAAGCGCCTGAGAAGTACAAGTCGGCAACACATGGAGACAGTCCCTACCCAACAGCGGGCTCACAGTCTAGAAGGGGGAGACAGACAACAAAACCAAACATACTAACAAAATAAATAGAATAGATATGTGCAAGATAAATAAATAAATAAATAGAATAATAAATATGTACAAACATATATACAGGTGCCAAGAGGATCCACATCGGGGGCAGTGGGAATTCTGAGTTTGTTCCTGGGGTTCCTTGCTCATTTCCCAGAGTCCTTTAGGCTTTCTAGGCAGGTAAGTGTCTGGAATACCAGCCAAGGGATCTACCTATGTCTGGGAACTGCAAGGTGTAAGGAAAATTTTGGCCATCTCGGTTCCATTTTTGGACCTCATCCCGCTCTCATAGCTCCCGTTACCCATTTCCTCTCTCCTTTTCCCTCACATCCCTCCTCAAAACTGTAGGGGTGAAGTGAATATCTTTTCCCTTTCAGTGCCCACTCCCATGGAAATGGTGGTTCCTTTGGAATTGGGACCCTTTGTACCTGCTTCTCTTTTAGAACTTGTGGTGAACAGAGCTACATCAGTTGCAGCTGAATCCTCATTTCTTATAGAGGCAAAACTTGATTTTTTGACTTTGTTTTCCAAGTCCTTCCTCTTGATGCCTGCAGTTCTGTTGGCCTTTATGGTTGAGTCATGACTGATCACTCAGAGTCCATCATCTTGGACTTGGGACCTGGGTTCTAATCCAAACTCCACCGCTTGTCTGCTCTGTGACCTTGGGCAAGTCACTTCACTTTTCTGTGCCTCATCTCCTTCATCTGCAAAATGGGGATTCAGTACCTGTTCTCCCTTCTACTTAGACTGTGAGCCCAATGTGGGATCCGGTGATCTTGTATCTACCCCAGTGCTTAGTACAGCGCTTGGCACTTAGTAAGCGCTTAAAAAATACCAGAATTATTATATTTTGTAGGTTTATGTCTCCCATAGGTGCCATTATTTAACCCATGCTCATGTTGACTCTCACCTGTCACTTTTTTGCCCATTTGCTCAGCTTTTTGATGTCTTCCCGCCATTTATTAACCATCATCTCAACAGCAGATAGAGTTTGGTGCAGTGTGCAAAAAACTGGAGATTTTACTGCATATTCCCAGTGTTAGAAGTGGATCTGGAACCATTCTGTGTAGAACTCCACAATTTATGCTTCTCCTTTCAGAAGGGTGGGTGTATAGAAATGTGCCTACCATCCCAATGTTGGACAGCACTGCTGTTTTGTAACTAATTTTAATTTTTGATAATGCTGGCTGCGGATATTTTATATAATCTCCCCCTCCAAATTCTAAGGAGATGATTGAAAAATTTGAATATTTCTAAAAGAATGTAATCCCCTAGGAGCCAATCGAGCTACTTCTAATGGTGATCTTAGTTGGGGGTGGAAGTGGAGGGGGGTTCATAGTAGCCGTCAGTATCGAGGGCTGTGAAATTGATTGGGTGCTTGGTCTAATAGGGCTTTTTTTTCCTCAGCTTCCAAAATTCGCTGAAATATTTTCTTAAAGTGAACCGATTTTCCTATTTTCTTTCCCTTCCTCTCTGTTCCTCCTACCCTCAGATGATGATGGGATTTTTTCAGGTAGGGGATGGGCAGACCAAAACTGCCATTTAACATTTAGGCATGTGTGTTGATTCAGTATGCATGTCTGGCATATGTTTGAAATAAAATGCAGATTGTTTCTGATCCTGTGATGAGGCCATCACATTTTCAGATATGTTAAATGAAACTGAATGCTGGGCAGATTTGTCTCTTCATGTGGTCTGGAAACTGCCAATCTCTTCTTTGAGAAGCTGTATGTAATTTGATAGACCTTTCCAGGTGTATTCTGCTTGGTTCACAGAGCCCTGACCTCGTAGTAATCATGAAGATCAGAACAGCTTTTAGAGCACCACAGAATTTCCTCCAAATGCAATCTGCAAATGCAGGAAGCCCCCACCTCTCCCCCACATTAGAAATGTAAATGCAACTGCAAAGCATCAAATGACTATGGTGAGAGAAGCCCAAGGATACTTCTAAAGATGCTGGATTGAAAGACCAAGAATCCTTAGCTGGGTTCTTTGTAAACTCCCAGAAATATTTCAGTATTTCAGGTAGAAAAGTCTTCCTTTAATCTGCCAGATAAATTCATCTGATAAGGGAAGCCTTTAATTTCACTGGCCAGATGATCTCCTGACTTCCTGAAAGTCTTGGGATGCACTGTTTATCTTCAGTTCTGTCTTCAAGCCCAAACCCCCCCCCAAAAAACACCCACACTTTTGTCTCAGTTTCCCCTTCATTTCTGTTAACGCAGTAGTATCTTATGTTTCAGAAAGAACATAAAGGTAAATTAGCCCTGAACACTTTACCCATAGGACTAACTTGAATGATAAGATTGTGCTTTGACACAATTTTTTTGGTCCTGGTTAGAAATTGACCAAGAAGCAAGCCATGGGAAAGACGGCATTTGGTTTAGTCATGAACAGAAGATATTAGAATCTCCATTGGGGATTTCTAACTGCATCATCTGGGTAAACATAAATTCCTGGTAATTTATTAGAGTTCATTATCAATAGTATTCATTGAGTGCTTACTGTATGCAGAGCACTGTGCTAAGCATGAGAGAGTACAATATAAAAGAGTTAGTAGCCATGTTCCCTGCCCACAAAAAGCTTATAGTCTGGAGGAAAAATTACTACAAAAGTAAGTATGCCAGTGCAATAAAAAGCATAATTTCTGATTAGATACAAGATTTCATTTTAATGTAGGAGGTCAGTTTGTGGGTACTAAGTGCAAATGAACTGGTAATAGAGAAGATATTTGGGTCCTCCTTCTTCCCCAGGGTAGAGTCTTTGGATAATAATAATAATAATGATGGCATTTATTAAGTGCTTACTATGTGCAAAGCACTGTTCTAACCGCTGGGGAGGTTGTCCCACGTGGGGCTCACAGTCTTAATCCCCATTTTACAGATGAGGTAACTGAGGCACAGAGAAGTTAAGTGACTTGCCCAAAGTCACACAGCTGACAATTGGTGGAGCTGGGATCCTCTTTTCAGTCAGAAACTCAAGCTGTGCCTCGTATCTGAAGTTATATATCTTCAGATACCTGCTAGTCTGTTGCAGAGCTCATTAAATGTGTCCAATTTTCTCAACAAACTTCTAAAAAGGATAGGCCCAGAATTTTGGTGCAAATAAAAAAAAGGAGACGTTGTGTTGAGTCTGGGAATTTTGGGTAAAATTGGATTAAGCTGGAAATGAAGTGCCCTCGTTATTGGTAATTTGGCCTTGAGGATTTTACTATACAAGTAAGTGCCCCCCCCCTTTTTTTTTCTGGAGCCAGAATGGCTCTTCTTAATAAAATCTGCTTCACCATTGGAAAAATTGCTCATTTTATTCATTGGTTTATGCCTGTGTTTATTGTCTGGGTGGTTCTACAGTAGGACCCTAATGATCGGCCCCTGGCAGTTTGGATCTTGGGATTCTGCGAACTGTTGTTGCTGGGAATTAGAAGTAAATGAACTAAGCACCGTTGGGGGACTTTGCCGGCCTTGCAGCTTCTGGGGCTGGAGTGGGCTGGAGGGGACTTGAGTAGCATCATGGGTTCCCCGGGGCTTGTGTGGCACAATAGACTTCAAACTGAAATGAAAGCATCACTGAAGGAGCTCTGCATATCAATCAATCAATCAATCAATCGTATTTATTGAGCGCTTACTATGTGCAGAACACTGTACTAAGCGCTTGGGAAGTACAAATTGGCAACACATAGAGACAGTCCCTACCCAACAGTGGGCTCACAGTCTAAAAGGGGGAGACAGAGAACAGAACCAAACATACCAACAAAATAAAATAAATAGGATAGAAATGTACAAGTAAGATAAATAAATAAATAAATAAATAAATAGCGTAATAAATATGTACAACCATATATACATATATACAGGTATATATACAGGCATATCTGTGAACCCCTGACCGAGAGAGCCCCTCTCCACCCCCAGCATCCATTCTCTTTCGGTGTCAAACTTGGGAGAAGCTGGGCATCACCCGTGCACCATTTTCTATTCCCCTCGAGAAGCAGCATCTTTCAGCGGACAGAGCATGGGAATCGGAGTCGAGTTTTGAGTTCCAGTCACGACTCTGCCACTTACCAGCTGTGTGACCTTGGGCAAGTCACTTCGCTTCTCTGGGCCTCAGTCTCCTCGTCTGTAAAATGGGGATTGAGACTCTGAGCCCCACGTGGGACAGGGACTGAGTCTGATCTGATCGTATTGTATCTCCCCCATGGCCTCACACGGCACAGCTAGGATCACAGCTACTTTTATTTTCAGACTAGGAATTGTTGAATGTATTTTCTTTTTTTGTCAAGCACTTACTACGTGCCAAACACTCCACCAGCACTTAGTACTGTGCCTTTTATGTAGTGAGAAGCAGCGTGGCTCAGTGGAAAGAGCCCGGGCTTTGGAGTCAGAGGTCGTGGGTTTGAATGCCGGCTCCACCACAAGTCTGCTGTGTGACCTTGGGCAAGTCGCTTAACTTCTCTGAGCCTCAGTTCCCTCAACTGTAAAAATGGGGATTAAGACTGTGAGCCCCCCGTGGGACAACCTGATCACCTTGTAACCTCTCCAGCACTTACAACAGCGCTTTGCACATAGTAAGCGCTTAACAAATGCCATTATATATATATATATATATATATATATATATATATATATATATATATATATATATATATATACTTGGCCTGGAGTAAACGCTTGGCAAATAGCACAATTATTGTTATCGCTTTCTAGTTCTCCATCCCGGGGGGAGGCCCAGAGTGCCTCCCCGTTGGTGAAGGCTCCCCTCATATTACCTCTCTGAGAGGCTGGGATCCCATGGGGGCCTGGCAGCCAAGCCCTGTGCTCCTGCTGCCCATGGAGGTGTCTCAGGTGGGGAAAGAAATGGGCACCTGGTTTGGCAGCAGGGTATTTTCAGAGACAGAGGGAGTGGCGTTTTCCCAAATGCTTAGTAAAAGTAATAATTCATGCATTCAATTATATTTATTCCGCACTTAGCGTGTGCAGAGCTGGCCTTGGGGAAAGTACAATACCGCAATAAACAGTGGCATCCCCTGCCCACTATGAGCTTACAGCTTAGAGGGATGAGCTTACAGTCTGGAGGGATAATAATTATAATAACAATTGTGGTATATTTGTTAGTGCTTACTATGTGCCAGGCACCGTACTAAGTGCTGGAGTGGGTACAAGCCAATTGGGCTGGACACAGCCCCTGTCCCACGTGGGGCTCACAGTCTCAACCCTCATTTTACAGATGAGGTAACTGAGGCACAGAGAAGTGACTTGCCGAAGGTCACAC
Source organism: Tachyglossus aculeatus (assembly GCF_015852505.1). NCBI lineage: Eukaryota > Metazoa > Chordata > Mammalia > Monotremata > Tachyglossidae > Tachyglossus > Tachyglossus aculeatus. Next base: position 51,609,630 of record NC_052072.1, read on the forward strand.
AACAGACAAGTGGTGGAGCCGTAATAGAACCCATGACCTTCTGACTCTTAGGCCCATGCTCTATCCACCGTGCCATGCTGCTTCTCGATTTCTGCACAGTACTCTGCACACAGTAGGTAGTCAAGAAATACTGTTGATTGTTTGGTGCCTGCCCCTCTTCTAGGTTGTTCAGCCCCAAACACCACTGCTAAGATGGAGCTTTCTTCTGAAAAATTCATTTGAGGCAAATGCCAGTTCTTGGTTTAGAGCTGAATGGCAAAATCTCTGTCTCAGGTCACATTTCTGGGCTTCTGAATTGATTGGGCAAGTCACTTAACTTCTCTTTGCCTCAGTTACCTCATCTATAAAATGGGGATTAAGACCATGAGCCCCACGTGGGACAACCTGATCACCTTGTATCCCCCCCCAGTGCTTAGAACAGTGCTTTACACATAGTAAGTGCTTAATAAATGCCTTTATTATTATTATTATTCCAAAAGGAAGTACCTTCTCTAGTTCATAGTCACTTCATCTACTCAAGCCTTAAGTTCTTCCATCCTTTCACCTCTCACTCATGTCACTCCCTGCTCATCTCCCTTGTCCATTCACACATGCCCAGATCACCTCATGCTTTCTTTCCAGGCTGGAGCTCTCCTCGCCCCCATCTTCTTTCCTACTTGCCTTACCTCCTGCCCAACTCTTCGAACCCCCTTCCCCTCCTGCACCATGGCTAAAATGTCATGAGTCTCAGCTAGTCCTTTTCCTTTTCCTTTCCTTCCCTTTCCTCTTCCCCTTCCCCTTCCCCTTTTCCTTTCATCTTCTTCCTTTCATCTTTTCTTTCTTTCTTTCTTTCTTTCTTTCTTTCTTTCTTTCTTTCTTTCTTTCTTTCTTTCTTTCTTTCTTTCTTTCTCTCTCTCTCTCTCTCTCTCTCTCTCTCTCTCTCTCTCTCTCTCTCTTACTTTTTCTCTCTCCCCTCCCTCCCTTCCTTCCTCCCATTTGAAGTTAGGGCTTGACTTCAGTTTTGCCCTGTTCCTTTTAACTGTACTTTGTAATCTAGTCATCCCCCGTGATGATATTTGATTACACAGTCTTCTCCTTCCCCGTTTGGCCCCCTTTCATTTTGCCTGTTTTTCTTTAAACACTTCTCCCTGGTGTTGGGCGAGGTATGCATTATGATTTTATTGCTGTTCTTTCCTGAACTTTGCCAAAGCCAGGCCCTGGGTCTCTGACGTAAAGGCCGCCTAACTGTTTTGGTTTTATTGCTCCAAATGACTGTTCCTAATGATGTGTGCAGCCTAGGGGAAGACTCAGGGCGAGTTCTGCAAGGAAAGAAAGCTTCCTTTGATAGTAGTAGGAATGAACGGCATGATAAAATCCTCTCTCTGTCTCTCTCTCTCTCTGTCTCTCTCTCTCTCTCTCTCTCTCTCACTCATCTTCTCCCCAGAACACCCCGAAAGCATTCCACTATGGGGATGTGCAGAAACGTGTTAGAATGGATTTATATGGGCGTGGTTTTCACTCTTTGAAGAGGAATCAAAGAAGCTTGAAAATTAGTCGTGAATGGGCCTAAACCCAGGTCTGGGTGACCATAAGCCCCTCTATCATTCCTTCTTCCTCCCCAGCCCTTCCTGTTTTGGCTAAACCGTAGGCTAGGGTCACCTGAACCTGAAGAGTTTTCGGTTGCAATGGACAGTAATCTATAGCAGCCCAGCAGGTGAACCTCAAGTTCCTCCTCTACCCTTCTTTCCTCTCTTCCTACCCTCTTCTCCTTCCTCTGCACCTTCTCTTCCCCACAACTGGAAGAGAGTTTGGACTTGGGCCAGATACAAGCTCTTTGCTCTCTGAATACAGTGCTCAGCTCTTGTCCCAAAGCTTTGGGATCTGTATGACTTTTCTTGAAATTGAGGCTCTGGGAAGGCTGCCCTGGCCGGGAGGGTGGGTTCCATTGACTTGTATCTGTGAGGTACGGAATAGACGGCTAGGTGTAGCAGGGGAGTGCAGTGCAACTGCATATTGCCTTTTCCAGGCTCTCTTCCTGGACCATGTTGTCAGCAGCAAAATCAGATTGATGAGCATTTTATTCCTATGAAGTCAGTTCTTGCTTGTCTGTCGCCAGCCTGCTCAGGCAACAAAATCCCTAGGAATTTCAAAATACCTAAACCTTGCCACCTTGACAGTCCTAAAGCTCGCCCTAGCAAATTCGAGGTGGTTATTCTGGAACTAGCTTTAAGACAAAAAAAAAAAATAATTAACCCTGACTGTTCTAATGAGCTCTTGGGCAGGCGCATTTCCCATAAATGCCAGGAGAAGTGGGCTTTTTCCAGTGCCTTCTAGAAGCTTCATACCCCAGAATGCGCTGTAGCACACCTTGTTATGTTAAGGCACTTTCTATATTGGTTTTAAGAGTAGCTTCTTAACTTGGAGGGACTCTACAGTCCTCTCAGGGTTTAGGTAAATTTAATTCCTTTTCTTCTCCTCACCCTCAACGTCCCCAGAGTTGGAGATGGAGTCTGAACCTGACTGGAACTTAGTGTAGTCTTCCCTTTTTGTGTGTCTGGCTTGGCTTGCCCAATCTGGGGTCTGCAGGCCAACCCAAGCCTGTGCTGAGCTAAATTAATGGTGGCCTCTTTTTAAAGGATATATGGTACATGGCTTGTTAAATTTATTGGTGGCATTATTTAGGAAGGAAGGTTCTGCCAAGGAGTCTGCAAGGGAATAGCCCCGTTTCCAGACCACTCAGGGAGAGCTAGGGATACCTTTTGTTCTTTGGGACATTCATAAGTTGATGTAGAAGGGTACTCCCCCCCCCCCCCCCCCCCATAATATTTTTATTTGCAGGAAAGCCAGAATAAAAAAACCCCATAAACCTCAGCTGTGTATCAGTGCTAAGTTTTAAACTTTTATTTTTGTAGTCACGATGATCTCGGAAAGCACATGATGGGCAACTCCTCCAAGAGGGTGACCAGTTGAAGTGTTGGGCGGTTGTGCAATTCCCTGTAGGACTGCTGTAGGCCTGTCTTCATTTTTCAGGCTTGAAGTGAATTTCTGCCACTTGTATCTTTTTAGTGGGAAGCACGTCTATTAAAATCCGTGGTTAATTTTCTTCCCCCTGTGTTTTTTTTTGTTTGTTTGTTTAAACAAACAACCCACAAATAAGTTTTCTTAGCTAGTAGTGCAAACAAGTAAGTTGAACTGCTTCCTAGATTGGGTTTCTGGGTCTGGGTCATCCAGGGGATTAGGTGTCCTCGGGCAAGTTTAGATAACGGTTTGCTTAAACATAAGTTTCCTTGCTGGAAATGGCAAAAAAAAAAAGAGAGAGGGCCTGTTCTGAGCATCAGAAATTTTAGTAATTTCTATTTTGATCTCTTTGTCTTGGCAGTAAATAGGTCATCTTGATCTCTCAAATTCAGAGAGTTGACTGCAGTCTTGCTTTCTAAATATAAAATAATCTTGGGTGTAAATCAGCCTTCCCATCCCCTCCCAGTTTTACTAGAAGACCCTGGAACTGTTAGGGAGTTCTGGGATAGGAGGATATGATTTCTCAGTAACTCTAGTCCTGGACACTCAGACTGAATTTTTCTAAATAGCTGAGTGGGAGTGGCAGAGCCAGGTGACCCTTTATTAAAAAGCAAAACCGAATTCTCTTCCTTTCACTCCCCTTTTCCTGGCTTAGGATCTTGCTGTTCTGCTGGCAGTATTTTTAGGCTGACACGTAGGTGTGACTTTTATTTTCTCCATGTATAAGAGCAGAGGTGAGGGACTTCTCTTCACTGAGTTCCTGCAGGAACTCAAACCCTAGTCTTGGGACTTTATCCAGTAGTCCCCACTAGTCCCCGTGTTTACCCAGGAAGCCCTTTAGATTTCTTCAACCTGTTTGGTTGCCATGGTGAACTTATTTTAAAACAGAATTTATCTTGCAGGAGGAAAATGCCAGTGGACTTTGAGACCCGTGATGTAGCAAAAGAAAACTGAAATGCTGAAAGATATTTTTTGTCTAAAGAAAACTAAAAGTTTTCCGCAAACACCGAATGGGAGGCCGAAATCCAAGAGACCTGGAGATAGACCATCTATTTTGCAACTGATTTGGCGGGTCGACTTTCTGCATTGGCTTAATGGATAGAGCAAGGGCCCAGGAGTCAGAAGGTCATGGGTTCTAATCCTGTCTCTGTCACTTGTCTGCTGTGTGACCTTGGGCGAGTCACTTCACTTCTCTGGGCCTCACTTATCTGTAAAATAAGGATTGAGACTGTGAGCCCCACTTGGGACAGGGACTGTGTCCAACCTGATTTCCCTGTGTCCACCCCAGAGCTTAGAACAATGTCTGGCACATAGCAAGTGCTAAACCAATACCATAATTATTATTATTATTATTATTATTATCCTCACAAGTTTCTGGGGTCCCACTAACAGTACTGGCACAATGTTCAATCAATCAATCAATTGTATTTATTGAGCACTTATTGTGTGCAGAACACTGTACTAAGCACTTGGGAAGTACAGGTTGGCAACATACAGAGACAGTCTCTGCCCAACAGTGGGCTCACAATCTAGAAGGGGGAGACAGAGAACAAAACCGAACATATTAACAACATAAAATAAATAGAATAGGTATGTACAAGTAAAATAAATAAGTAGAGTAATAAATATGTACAAACATATATACATATATATACAATGTTCTTACTGTTGCTCAGCATTAAGTCAAGACTTCAGTGAGTTGTTGGCTTCTGAGTCAGGGAAACAATGCAAGGAGTTTATCTTTTGAATTGCATTAAATCAACAACTCATAATTTGAAATCCTAATTTTTCTGTACCAAAGAAAAATGACTCTAATTCTAACTTTCTGAAGGGAAGTCTAGTTTCAAAGATAACATTGCACATTTTACTAATGCTACATCCGATCTGGCTTAAGTATCTATCCTTTCAAATCTTTTAAATACTCTTCCTCCATCACTTAAAAATTATTGGCTTTTGAAGTTTACTATTCCAGCTTCTTGATGCTGTCATTATCTTTGCATCTTAATCAGCAAAGGTTTGTTCTGCAAATCATATAGACAAAATGACTTATTTTACAACTTAAAAAAGGAACACTCATTTGAGTTGTTTTTTGTCTCTTAAATCATGAAGACATTATAAAGAGCTAGGAATATTCACTGTCAATGAAGCATTGATGTTTTGTGTCGGCAATTTTCCTTGACAACTTGTATGGTTTGAGGAACATATGCATTCTTGTCCTTTTACAGAGATAATGTAGAGATGCAAATTTTCAAGTTCTGAAATGCTGAATGTTGGATGATTAACGATATTGAGATTTAAGAATGAACCGTGTATTTGATTTAGAAAATTACGTATGAGGATCATTAAAAACCTTTCAGTGCAGACCTGGCATGTGGAACAGTCGCCGGGGGAGGAGCGAGAGGAGGGTGGGGGTCATAATTGCGGAGCAGTAGCAGTATGAGTTGGCAACTTGTGTGTTGTGCTGATTAATAAAGTACTTTCTTATGACATATTATCTAACCAAGGAGAGGAAGCCACTGAACCTTCCCATTGTACGGTTCAATGAGACGTAAAAATATGTTTCTTAACACTAGATAGAAGACTGTTCCGTTGCATCTGTTTCTTTTGAATATATTTCTGCATGCTGGAAATGACTTTTTCTGGTAAAAATTGAGGCCTCTCTAAGTAGGTTTTAATTGGAGGTAACTATTTCTCTTTTTCAATGCATTCATCTTTTTCCAGGAAAGCTCTTTTGTTCTGCTATCTTTACTCATTGCTCTTCTCATTTATGAATATTAATGGTAGGCGATCTTAAAAATCTGATATTTTGGAGCTTATCCTCAATCCCGCAACCAATGGAATTGATTAAGTTATGTGAGTGGCCCTTTTCCTGAAGAGGCATCAGTTCACTTTAGTGAAATGTTTGTTAAGCCATTGTACATTTGTGGAGTGTTTGCTTGCCAGAATTGGTTGCTTTAAGGACCTACCTTATTAGGGAGATGTACATTTGGAGATATCAAGAGGTAGCTTTTAGAAGAGCTGAGTCTATTAGCTGTAATTTCTAAAACTATTCCATTTGGAGAGATGCGTCATTCACCTTGCCCCCTCCTTTCGTACCTCACTGATTTCCCACTACAATCCAGACCATAGGTTTCTCCAACCTTCTCACTTTACCTCAATCTCATCTACTTTGCCACTGACCCTTCGTCCACATCCTATCCCCAGCTTGGAGCTCCCTCCTCCTTCATATCTGACAGGCGATCACTCTCCCCACCTTCAAAATCTTGTTAAAATCACATCTCCTCCAAGAGGCCTTCCCTGACTAAGCCCACATTTCCAATAATAATAACAATAATAATAATATTTGTGGTATTTGAGAACTTACTATGTGTCAAGCACTGTACTAAGCGCCGGGGTAGATACAGATAATTAGGTCCCACACGGGGGTCACCGTGTAAATAGGAGAGAGAACAGGTATTGAATCCCCATTTTGTAGATGAGAAAATTGAGGCACAGAAAAGCTAGGTGACATGCCCGAGGCAACACAGCAGACAAGTGGTGGAGCAGGGATTAGAAACCAGGTCCTCGGACCCCCAAGCCCCTGCTCTTTCCCCTAGGCAATGCTGCTTCTCCCTCTCCTACTCTCTACTTTCTTGTGCACACAGTAAGTGCTCAATAAATACGATTAATTGATCACTCCCTCTCCCTTCTGCACTTGAATTTGTACCTCTTGTTCATCCCACCCTCAGCCCCACAACATACATATCTGTAATCTATTTTAACATCTCTTTCACCTGCTAAACTCTGAGCTCCTTGTGGGCAGGGAACATGTCTACCAGCTGTCTTATACTGTACTCTTCCAAGTGCTTAGTACAGTGCTCTGTATACACAAAGTGTGCAAAAAATTGATATGGGTTATTATTTTGTTTTTGTGTGTATTTTTTACCTAGTCCATTAAAACATTAGAAACATCTGCAGCGTGGTGCAGTGGAAGGGCTTTGGAGTCAGAGGTCATGGGTTCAAATCCCAGCTCCGCCAACTGTCAGCTGTGTGATTTTGGGCAAGCCACTTAACTTCTCTGTGCCTGTTACCTCATCTGTAAAATGGGGATTAAAACTGTAAGCCTCCTGTGAGACAACCTGATCACCTTGTAACCTCCCCAGCACTTAGAACAGTGCTTTGCACATAGTAAGCGCTTAGCAAATACCATCGCCATCATCTTCATCATCATCTGCCTTTGGCAGCTCCTTGAGAACAGGTATCCTACCTACAAACTCTGTTGTTCTCTCCTAAACATTTCATAAAGAACTCTGCCAAGTGTAAGCACTCGGTATGCTGTGTTCAACTGTATGTAATGTTATTAATGAAGAAGTAAAAAAGACTCTGAGAAGATTATTTTTAGGCAAGCCCTCTCCAAAATGTGACTTTCCCACAATTCAAAATGATAGCTGTTGGTCAGTTGACATAAAATGTCATGATATGTAAAGACAAGCCTGTTTCTCTGACCCCTGTCCAACTCACCCATCTTTCCCCATTACACCCTGAACGTCCTTTAGTAACTCATGGACTGCAGTTATTGTTCAAAATCTGACACCTTTTAAATGGTTCTCCTGTCTGCCTCTCTCTCCATTTCATTCCAACTATTTTTGTTTCAACAGAAGTTAGCTTGATTGAGGTTGGCGGGGAGGGAAACAATCAAATGTAATCCTTTCTTACTGTCCAAGGCCTGGGTGAATATAAACTTAAACAAGAACTTTGTTCTTGGAAGATTCAACTAGATTGTATTGTACATTTTTGGGGGGACATCTAGCATTGACTCTGTAAGCACAGTCATGAAATAGCAGTGGACAAACTTTTGTGATTGGAATTGAAGGGACTTCTTTTTCTTCTTATATAGTTGTTGCTGATATATGAGTAGTAAAACCAAGAGAGCTAACAAATGTATTATAACTAATGATCCCATTTTGACTCGGGTAGGGTGGCAAAGAGATTGATTTCTCTCATGATTGGGCATCAATTTAATCTGTAATCCATTGTAGAAAATTGATTTTTACTCTGCTGAAGTGAAAGTAATTCCTCAAGAACTGATGGATGAAACTGCTGTTGCAAATTGTAGGAAGAGAGATTCTTACCACAGTTGAACTTCCTAGCATTTATAATGACTGCTTCAAGCCATTTTGAGTCTCTCGTATAAAAAGGGGAGGATTTTTTTTTCTTCTGGAAACGTATTGGCCATTTACTTGCCTGTTTGTAGGATCCTCTGGTTCAAAGAGATTTATTCTAAAACCAAAAAGCAGGTTTTGCATATTCCCAAAACCTCATTTCTTACCTTTCAGCACACGGATGTATCGAGTGAAAACACAGTTGCTGTTATTTTATGTGTCGCACCCCTAAGTTTTCCTTTGACTGTGCACCTGCAGATTCTATTCAACCCTGCTTACAGAACACATCTGCTCTGGAATCGCTTCAGTCACAGCTTTTCTTCCGTATTACCCTGTTGCATGATACTAGTAGTGTTGGTGAATTTCAGGCTCACTTTGTTAAATGGCGAGGGTGGGTTTGGTTTACGCTCTTTTTTGGCGTTACAGATACTGATGGATAAAAGGATGCTTTGAGTAGTGTAGGGAAGGAGGGGAAGGAAGAAGTATTAGTTTCATTAGAAATGATGATCCCGGATGATGAGGCAACTGACTGTGGCTTTGTGTATTTTGTACAGTCCCTAGAATATGCCGTAGGTATTAAATATTGATTGATTATGCTGACTGGAGTTTTGAAGTTTCTTAATCAAGTTAACGGTGGTTTCAGTCCCCTCATTCTGTTTATCCTGAACCTGTTTGAGTCTGGTAGCCATCAAAGGGTGTTGTTGTCCTCTGGGCAGATGGCCTTAAATCCTGTTCAAGGATTTCTCGGGTCCAGCCCGTTCTACCGAGCAAGCAGCAGCTGTCAACTTAGCCCAAGCTGCCATTTTGATTTCTCCATGCTGAGCTAGTTGAGTCCTTCTGTCGAGGAAGGAAGAAAATCATGTCCTGAAGGCCTCAGTAGATAGGTTCACACATTTTGCCTAGTAATTCCTCCTAGCTCCCACCATGGCATCTCTGCTCCCGCCTTGGAGAGGGGCCGTGCCTAATTCCCAACTGCATAGTCTGTCCCAGTGCCTGCTACATTTCTGGGCACACAGCAAGCGCTTTATAAATACAGTAGAAATTATAAGTGCTAGTATTGCTTGAGAGTCTGTGAGTCATTTGTGTTTTGAGATTAGTAGGGTGGCCCTCTTGCATTCTCTCCTTCCTCTCTCTGCCTGAAACTCGTGCCATTTCCAACTCAACAGACCATAGCTCTCCCCATTTTCAAAGCCCTTCTAAAATCACATCCTCAGAAGGCCTTTTCTGAATAATTTCTCATCTGCCCTGCATATATCCCCCTCCCACTGTTTGTTCAGCACTTGTGTGCCACCTACACATTTAAGTACAGCCTTCTGTGGCATTTTTGTAGGTTTCTTTCATAGCCAATTACTTAAGCACTAACTTGTGTACATATCTCATTTTTCCATCTTCCTTCTAGCGGTGCTTTATTTTAGTGTCTGTCTCCCCCCCCTAGATTGTAAAACCCCTGAGGGCAGGGATCCCGTGTACTATTTCTGTTGCACGCCCACAAGTGCTTGCTTAGTACAGTGCTCCCCGTATAAAAGGTGCTCAATAAATACTTCTCATCGATTGGTAGATGTTTGTTAATTTTTCAGTGCCCTTCAGTTCTTATGGAGTCAGATTGATTCTCTTCCTGAAGAGGATTTTAATGGGTCATAGCCACTCAAGTGCTGAATTTTTTTGAGGGGGTAGGAGGGGATATTTTAAATTAGGATTTCGGGCGTTTGTTTTTTGACAAGGGGAGGGAATGTGACTTTAAAACCATAATGTTAATATGACACAATTTGATTACTCGGAGAGGGTCAGTGTTCTTCAACCTATCTTCATTGCACAGTAATAGTTTTTGTCAGTCCCTAGTCCGGCAATTTCATTTTTTGAATCTGTGGATCTTTAAATGATCCAGCTTTGACTGTCAAACAAGGAGCAAAGAGGTAAATAACTATATGATCTCCAAAATGCTTTTGAGTTATTTTCAGAAGGTAGTGTACCTTAGCCCTGCCCGGAAAGGTGTTGTTATTGGTGAGGCTGAGACCTCTAAAAAATCCACTCTTAACCTGACAAGGATAAAACATGGTTTAGCTGAACTATAAACCCTGCCGTCGATTCAGTGGAATTAGCATTGCTCTGGGAATCAGAAAACCTGAATTCTGGTCCTATTTCTGCCTGTATCTGGCTAACGTGACACATTGCGAAGTGCCCATGAAACCCCTCTCTTCACCTCACTTGTTGCACTCTGAGTCCCAGAAGGAAAACGACTGGAAGGATCAAGAGAGAGAGAGTTCCATCAGCTCAGTGATCGATCCTTCTGGCCAGTTTTTCGGGCCTTTAGTGTCGGGCCTATCATTCCTGAGGGAGACTTCATCCCCTCAACTAGTTTTAGAAATCATTTTGAAATTCAGTTTCTCCTTGCTCTGGACCCGAATTTTGAAATTCTGGTGAGATTTTTTTTTTCATTATGGGACCTTTCTTACCAGACTCTGATTCTAATCTCTGACCTTCAGCTGTAAGAACTTGTGAAAAATGCTTCATCTTCGGCAATTTAACCATCTCTCCCAATCCTTCCAATGGAATAAACATTGTGTCCCCATTCCCTGCTCTCCACCCTTTCCCCCCTTCTTTTTTTTTAATCCTTTAATGTTTGATCTGCAAAAATGTCTAGCCCCAGAATTGGAAATCTCCAAGGGCCTCAACTTGCTACCTCAGAGATAGGAGGGTACAAAAATAAGCAGGAATCCCTTGTTCTTCTAATTTTCCAAAACATGTCCAGAGTCTGGAAGCCATCCAGCTCTGTAAATTTATTCAGTTCAAGGCTGGTTCGCAGTCCTCTCCCAACTGCCAGTTTGTCTCTCTTGAGCTCCCTCTGTTCCTGGAAAGCTAAGTCACTCAAGATCAGGGACCTTTAGAGGTGAGTGTCCTTTTTTGTGTCACCATATGCTGAAGTGCGAAAATCTGTCTTTTGTACATATGTAGATGCTGTGTTACTTACACACTCTTTGAACCAAGCAAGGAGCACAAAGAAAATGGAGAACCACAGACTAGGAGAGGAAAACAAAACAAAAAAACCCAGCAACAAGCCCATCTGATTGCTTCACCATGCTGCCACCAGAAACCGAAAGGCTCAAGAGCTGGCCTGTTTTTCTCCTCCTGCCAAATTTTGTCTTTGTTCGGTTCCTCTAACGAGCCATTCCTGCGTGTCCTGCCTAATGCTGAAAAAAGGGAATCTCAGAATTAGAGTGAATTTGTAATGCAGCGGTCATCCCTGTGACGTGGTTCATTTGAATATTGTAAGTTGGGTTGACCTCACTGGTGTCTGAGGGCAAAGAATGAATTTATAAATGAGAATTGTTTTTTTTTGCTTTTGGCCGAAGTAAATATTAATTGAACCAGAGGCGTGTAGCTAACTTGCCATGTGAACCCTATGAAAGTGTCTGGGGAGAATTCCTGTTTACTTTAATCCCTCTTGCTGTTTGTATGACAACCAGCTGTTCGGTAAGAGCAGCAGGCTAGTGCCTGTTAGTTCTAGTGAATGAATCCAAGAAGGGAATTAACTGACCTGTCGTAAGTATTTCATTTTCTCGATCTTTCAAAAGAGTTTTAGCCTAGATCAATTTTAATAAATTTTGAATAGATTTGTGTATAGAATTTTGGCGCAGAGCGGGCTGGGGTAGAAGGAGGAGGGAAGCGTAGAGTTTTGTTGAGGATGATAATAAATAAATCCCCAAACCGAATTTCTGCTCAGTGCCTGGAGGTTGTTGTTAAAGACCTACCATTTTTTTTTTATGAGTCCCCTTTCTGGAGGAGCAGATTTCATATAGCACTTACGGTGAAAGCAAAAAAAAAAAAAACCTGTTAATAAGTGAGTGTTCTAGAAGCATAGCCTGACCACCCAGTTAGAGCCCTGGATTATTGCCACCTGTCACTCCAGGAGGCTGGCCTCAATAAAGTACCCCCAAATCCTATTCAGGGTATTTAAAATAGACTGAGAGAGAGAGAGAGACCTAATTCTAAAAGAATGTAGTTCTCTGACACCCTGACTTCCCAACTCTCTCTCTCTCTGTCTCTCTCTCTCTCTCTCTCTGTGTGTTTGTGTGTGTGTGTGTGTGTGTGTGTGTGCATAGAGGGTAGGGAGGGTGTCTTGCATTTGTGGCACTAAGTATCCCCTGAAAAACTGCACCGTGATAGAGAGAAAGCCTCTTAGGGAATGTAAAATAACAGTTTTCTTATGCCTTTAGGAGGGTGGAATAGTATTTCTTTTTGAGACCATCAACAGTGTACAGTTTCATGATAGTTTTGTCAGAACAGAACTCATGCTGGCCTCAGAGATCTTTATTGAAGTACCCTCTTGATTATTGATTAAGGATAGAATTGGCATAGGGATTTGGGTTCAGAAATAGAGGATTTCATTTATTTGGAAAGAAGCAAGTTGGGAAGGGTCAGTCAGTCATATTTATTGAGCAGTTACTGTGCCTGGTGCTTGGGAGAGTACAGCGCAACAATAAACAGACACATTCCCTGCCCGCAACAAGCTTACAGTCTAGAGGGACTGCCTCTATATTGAGATGAAAATGGATTTAGAGAAGTGGAGGGGATGACGGGGGATGTCTGTCAGCGGGACACGAAGTTCTGTAGGAATGCATGTTTCCATGATGCCAGAATGGGGACGACATGCCTGAGTTCGGTGCAGCGCGGTGTCAGGATAAAGGATCATCTGCATGTTTGCCAAGTCACTCATTCATTCATTCATTCATTCATTCATTCATTCAGTTATATTTATTCAGTGCTGACTGTTTGCAGAGCACTGTATTAAGCGCTCGGGCGAGTTCTATCCCTCCATATTGTGAGCTCATTGTGGGCAGGGATTGTTGCTCTTTATTGTATTATACTTTCCTAAGTGCTTAGTACAGTGCTCTGCGCACAATAAGTGCTTACTAAATACAGTTGAATGAGTAAATTGATACACTCAATAATAGACACATTCTCAACTTGCCAACTTGTACTTCCCAAGCGCTTAGTACGGTGCTTTGCACACAGTAAGTGCTCAATAAATGCGATTGATTGATTCCCTGCCCACAACGGGCTTACTGTCTAGAGGAGACAGACATTAATGTAAATAAATACAGACAAAACTATTTCTCCTCCCTTATTGACACCCATGCCCATCACCCCCGCCAGCTCTTCCATACATTCAACTCCCTTCTCAGGCCCCCGGTTCCTCCCCCTCCTCCTTCCCTCACCCCCAACGATCTGGCCTCCTACTTCATTAACAAAATTAAATCCATCAGGTCCGACCTCCCTAAAGTCTCTTCCCCCCTTTCTCCAACCCCCCGGCTCTCAACACTCTCTGCTACTCTCCCATCCTTCCCAGCGGTATCTTCAGAGGAACTCTCCTCCCTCCTCTCAAGTGCTACTCCGGCCACCTGTGCTTCTGACCCCATTCCCTCTCATCTTATGAAATCTCTCGCTCCATCCCTTCTCCCCTCCTTAACTTCCATCTTCAACCGCTCACTCTCCACTGGTTCCTTCCCCTCTGCCTTCAAACATGCCCATGTCTCTCCCATCCTAAAAAAACCCTCTCTTGACCCCACCTCACCTTCTAGTTATCGTCCCATATCCCTCCTACCATTCCTTTCCAAACTCCTTGAACGAGTTGTCTACACGCGCTGCCTAGAATTCCTCAACAACAACTCTCTCCTCGACCCCCTCCAGTCTGGCTTCCGTCCCCTTCATTCCACGGAAACTGCGCTCTCAAAGGTCACCAATGACCTCCTGCTTGCCAAATCCAGCGGCTCATACTCTGTCCTAATCCTCCTCGACCTCTCAGCTGCCTTTGACACTGTGGACCACCCCCTTCTCCTCAACACGTTATCTGACCTTGGCTTCACAGACTCCGTCCTCTCCTGGTTCTCCTCTTATCTCTCCGGTCGTTCTTTCTCAGTCTCTTTTGCAGGCTCCTCCTCCCCCTCCCATCCCCTTACTGTGGGGGTTCCCCAAGGTTCCATGCTTGGTCCCCTTCTGTTCTCAATCTGCACTCACTCCCTTGGTGACCTAATTTGCTCCCTATCATCTCTACGCTGATGACACCCAGATCTACATCTCTGCCCCTGCTCTCTCCCCCTCCCTCCAGGCTCGCATCTCCTCCTGCCTTCAGGAAATCTCCATCTGGATGTCCGCCCGCCACCTAAAGCTCAACATGTCGAAGACTGAGCTCCTTGTCTTCCCTCCCAAACCTTGTCCTCTCCCTGACTTTCCCATCTCTGTTGACGGCACTACCATCCTTCCCGTCTCACAAGCCCGCAACCTTGGTGTCATCCTCGACTCCGCTCTCTCATTCACCCCTCACATCCAAGCCGTCACCAAAACCTGCCGGTCTCAGCTCCGCAACGTTGCCAAGGTCCGCCCTTTCCTCTCCATCCCAACCGCTACCCTGCTCGTTCAAGCTCTCATCCTATCCCGTCTGGACTACTACACCAGCCTTCTCTCTGATCTCCCATCCTCGTGTCTCTCTCCACTTCAATCCATACTTCATGCTGCTGCCCGGATTATCTTTGTCCAGAAACGCTCTGGACATATTACTCCCCTCCTCAAAAACCTCCAGTGGCTACCGATCAATCTGCACATCAGGCAGAAACTCCTCACCCTGGACTTCAAGGCTGTCCATGCCCTCGCCCCCTCCTACCTCACCTCCCTTCTCTCCTTCTACAGCCCAGTCCGCACCCTCCGCTCCTCCGCCGCTAATCTTCTCACCGTACCTCGTTCTCACCTGTCCCGCCATCGACCCCTGGCCCACGTCATCCCCCGGGCCTGGAATGCCCTCCCTCTGCCCCTCCGCCAAGCTAGCTCTCTTCCTCCCTTCAAGGCCCTGCTGAGAGCTCACCTCCTCCAGGAGGCCTTCCCAGACTGAGCCCCTTCTTTCCTCTCCCCCTCGTCCCCCCTCCATCCCCCCGTCTTACCTCCTTCCCTTCCCCACAGCACCTGTATATATGTATATATGGTTGTACATATTTATCACTCTATTTATTTATTTATTTATTTTACTTGTACATTTCTATCCTACTTATTTTATTTTGTTGGTATGTTTGGTTCTGTTCTCTGTCTCCCCCTTTTAGACTGTGAGCCCACTGTTGGGTAGGGACTGTCTCTATGTGATGCCAATTTGTACTTCCCAAGCGCTTAGTACAGTGCTCTGCACATAGTAAGCGCTCAATAAATATGATTGATTGATTGATTGATTACATAAATTACATAACTAGGATTACCCACTCATCCTTGGCTGAACTCAAAGTAGAGACAAGATCACTTTTCCAAGAGCGTTACCCCTCATATACCCCGGGCAGTGCTGGGAGTTCTCTCTCAGAAGTCAGACAAAGGGTGAGTGCTACAATGCCAGTTTTCCTAAATTCAGGGTTCTGGAAGATCACAACCCGCGTGTTATAAGGAGACTGTGTGGATACGATAATGCGGTTAAAATATTAACAGTTGTTGAAAATCCTTTGTCGAAAGCGAAGACGCCTCATCAAAAACTAAATTACAGGCAAAATCTTATTAGTGATAATTTCCTGAAAAAGATCAGGTTGTATTATTTTTATTTAATAGTTGGCCTGGAGTCCTGCTCAGGCCAAGCTAAGCCTCTGGGTTCCACAGTCCCTCTCCATCATTCATTCAGTTCATTCAGTTGTATTTATTGAGCTCTTACTGTGTGCAGAGCACTGTACTAAGTGCTTGGGAGAGTACTGTATAACAATAACTATCTGTATTTGATCTTCGACTGTTTGAGGAGCACTGTACTAGGATCTTGGGAGCATTTTTGCGAATGTATTTAGATGTAATATCAATCAATCAATCGTATTTATTGAGCGCTTACTGTGTGCAGAGCACTGTACTAAGCGCTTGGGAAGTACAAGTTGGCAACATATAGAGCCAGTCCCTACCCAACAGTGGGCTCACAGAGCTAGGAACTTTCTAGACTTGTGCTAAGAAAGCGTCCTGCATAAGTCAGTTTGCTAACTTCATCTAGTAGAGTTAAATGGGTTAAGAAGAGAAAATGATGTGTGCCTCATTTCTGACGTGAATCTAAAAAAAACAATATTCAGGATCTGAGTAAAGCTGGGCGCCTCACATCCCACTTGTCCAAGAGAGCCAACACTTAATGGTATTTCATTATTATCAATGGTATTTATTGAGCACCTACTATCATCATCATCAATCATATTTATTGAGCGCTTACTGTGTGCAGAGCACTGTACTAAGCACTTGGGAAGTACAAGTTGGAAACATATAGAGACAGTCTCTACCCAATAGTGGGCTCACAGTCTAAAATGGGGAGACAGAGAGCAAAACCAAACAAAGAAAATAAAATAAATAGAATAGATATGTACAAGTAAAATAAATAGAGAAATAAATATGTACAAACATATATACATATATACAGGTGCTGTGCTATTCATTCATTCAGTCGTATTTATTGAGCACTTACTGTGTGCAGAGCACTGTACTAAGCGCTATGTGCAGAGCACTGTACTAAGTGCTTGGGAGAGTTAGGCGTGTTCCCTTCCCAGAGCAAGCTTACAATCTAGAAGGGGAGATACACATTAATATAAATCTATTTTTGGAGCACATAGTCTCCAAATATATAAAGTGCTTGGGGGACGTGATCCTTGTCCACAGGAGCTTAGCGTACAGAGGGTGAGACAGACATTAAAATGAATTTACAGGTAAGGGAAATGGTAGAGTGTAAAGATGTGTGACGGGGTTGGATGACAATCCTAGGAAATAGCCTGCATCTGGGAAATTACATTAGGCCTTAGGCCCAGAATAACCTGTAGATTTAAACTTCCCTGCTGCCGCTTCCACAGTTAGAACAAGAGTGGGCCTTATAAGGAGCACCTCAATGCCAGGAAGGTAAAAGGGAAGCTAGATAAAAGTGGATTTGGAAGCAGAGGAGAAATTATTTCCCAACCTCTTCCATCATAAAAATGGTTAGAGCCAAATTGGAATACCCTCTGGCTCCGTACGAGGGGCTCCTCAGAGTCGCTTGTGCTTCAAAGCAACATGACATCCTTCTAGACTGTAAGCCCGGTGTGGGCAGGGATTGTCTCTGTTGCTGAATTGTACTGTCCAAGCTCTTAGAACAGTGCATGGCACATAGTAAGCGCTTAACAAATACCATCATTATTATTATTATTAGTAGAGTGCTCTGCACGCAGTAAGCGCTCAATAAATATGATTGAATGAATTCAATCAAAGTAGAAGATACGGTCACTAGTGGGGGATTACACAGCCTGTACAGAAGTAGCAGGGCCCAGTTGGACCGGCACGAAGCTGAATCCCACGAGCTTATTGTGGGCTGGGAACATGTCTGCCAATTCTGTTGGACTGTACTTTCCTTAGCGCTTAGTACAGTGCCCTGAACATAGTAAGTGCTCTGTAAATACCATCAATCAGGCCCAGGCGGATTGAGTTTCTCCTTCACCTCGTCCAGCGCCCTTATTTTTTGAAGGAGGGCTGCTGCCCGGTAGCTAAAACACCACGGGACTTGCGGGAGTCTTCATTTGGACCTTGGACTTCTGAGGGAGAACTCCCATCACCCCCGGGACACACGAGTGGTAACGCTCTTGGAAAAGTGATCTTGTCCCTACTTTGAGTTCAGCCAAGGATGCATCGGTAAACTTAATTTTGTAATTTATTGATATTGATGTCTGTCTCCCCCACTAGACTATATGCTCAATGTGGGCAGTGAATGTGTCTGTATATCGTTGTATTGTACTCTCCCAAGCGCTTAGTACAATGCTCTGCACACAGTAAGCGCTCAATAATTACCACTGACTGACTTATTTGAAACTAGCACACACAACAGCAGAAGGCAGAAAGAAATGGAGATGACACCCAACCAAAGCAAAGGAGTTCAATCAAAGACAGGGGCAAAGGCAGAGACACTGGATGAGCGGTATTTTCGATTGCCCTAAGCAAAACATCTGTTGAGTGTTGCTATTAGGAAGGTGGCCTATTTTAAAGTACTTTTTACCACTGTAGCATTAGAGGTTAGTACAGTGCTCTTCTGCACACAAAGTGCTCAGTAAATATGATCGATTGGTAGGGGTTGAAGCCACTAGGTAATTTCCTATTTATCTTTACCCATTCATAGCTGGCGTTTCACCTCCCTTTTCCTCTACTCCTCCTCCCCTCCCCGTCCCTCCCACTCCCTCGCTCTGCTCTATCTCCTCTCCACCCTACAGCATTTGTGTATATTTGTACATATTTATTATTCTATTTATTTTATTAATGCTTTGTATATATCTAATTCTATTTTTTTGATGTTATTGATGTTATGGTTTTGTTGTCTGTCTCCCCCTTCTAGACTGTGAGCCCGTTGTTGTGTAGGGATTGTCTCTTATCTATTGCCAAATTGTACTTTCCAAGCGCTTAGTACAGTGCGGTGCACACAGTAAGCGCTCAATAAATACGATTGAATGAATATGAAATAACTCTGTTTCCTGTTCTCCTGCTTTCCCCAGTCTGTGTGGCTTATATTTAACATTAGCTTTACAGGTCTTTATTGATCGGCATGTTCCAGTGGAATGACTACTGGCCATGTTTTAGATGTAGTCTAAAATATCTCTCCAGAGTTAAGCTGCTGTCATAGCAATTATATTTAGACTTTTATAAGGTGATTATGCAGCACTAAGTAACTGAACAGAATCACTTCTCTTTGCACTGCAGGGGTGCAGAAATTTTTTTTTATACATGTGACATTTCACCCCGTCTTTCTGAGTGTGAAGTACCTGAATTTTGAGTCTTAGTTTTTCTCAGGGGTTTGATTTAAAAATGCAGAATAGAGTGATGTGAATGACACCACCAGGAAGTATAGAGGTAAGCTTCTCAGTCTGATTATAGTTACAACTGTATTTCACAATTGACATTTTTTTTTCTTAAATACAGATGTAGTCAAACGGTTCGGTGCGGCCTCTTTTATTTATCACGCTTCCTGTCTGCAGGGGCCAGGTGAAAAGAAAACAACTTGAGGATGAAGGCACATCCTAAAGGGGTTCTCACCACCCTTCTCTCTAAAACACTCCTTCCCTTGATGTCTGGCAGCCCTTATTCCTCTCTCATCAGAATATTCCTTACAGCATTGTGTGAGAAACACCATGGCCTAGTGGAAAGAGCAGGGGCCCCCTGAATCAGGGGACCTGGGTTCTAATGCCAGCTCTGCCATGTGTCTGCTGTGTGACCTTGGACAAGTCACTTGGCTTATCTGTGTCTCATGATTGAATAAATGAAGTAATTGATTCAATCATATTTATTGAGCGCTTACTGTGTGCAGAGCACTGTACTTAGCGCTTGAGAAGTACAAGTCAGCCACATATAGAGACGGTCCCTACCCAGCAACGGGCTCACAGCGTAGGAGGGGGAGACAGACGACAAGACATGTAGACAGGTGTCAAAATCATCAGAACAAATAGAATTATATCTATCTGCACATCATTAACAAAATAAATAGAATAGTAAATATGTACAAGTAAAATAGAGTAATAAATCTGTACAAATATATACAAGTGCAGTGGGGAGGGGAAGGAGTTCAGCTGTTAAATGAGGACTAAGACTGGGCCCCATGTGGGACAGGGACTGTGTCCAACCTGATCGTCTTGTATGTACCTCAGTGCTTAGTGCATTGCCTAGCACATAGTAGGCCCTTTAATAAATACCATAAAAGAAGTCCTGTAGACTGTGAGCTCCTTGTGGGCAGGTATCGCTTCGACCAATGATATTGTGCTGTTCCAAATGCTTAGTATAGTGCTCTTCATGCAGTAAGTGCTCAATAAAAACCATTGATTGATTTGATTGAATCCTCCCTTCTTGCCACGTGGGTAGCCATCTTCTAGTCAATCAATCAATCAATCAATCAATCGTATTTATTGAGTGCTTACTGTGTGCAGAGCACTGTACTAAGCGCTTGGGAAGTACAAGTTGGCAACATATAGAGGCAGTCCCTACCCAGCAGTGGGCTCACAGTCTGAGTGGGCTCACAGTCTAAAAGTCTAGTCAGTTGATGTCTGTGGGAGTTGGAGAAGATCCCCTAAATATCCCCAGATCAGGCTGGGAAGCAATGTTCTGGCATATTTGAGGCATTTATTTCAGAGAAGTGGCGTGGCTCAGTGGAAAGAGCCCGGGCTTTGGAGTCAGAGGTCATGGGTTCAAATCCCGGCTTCGCCAACTGTCAGCTGTGTGGCTTTGGGCAAGTCACTTCACTTCTCTGGGCCTCAGTTCCCTCATCTGTAAAATGGGGATTAAAACTGTGAGCCCCCTGGGGGACAACCTGATCACCTTGTCACCTCCCCAGCGCTTAGAACAGTGCTTTGCACATGGAAAGCGCTTAATAAATGCCATTATTATTTATTTCTCCCCTGTTAGCTGGCAGCAGGGACATTTCCACAAGCAAGAAGAACTGTAGACTAGGCATTACTTATGTTCTCTGTGGCAGTTTCCTCATCTGTAAAATGGGGATTCAATCCCCATTCTCTCTCCTATTTAGGCTTGTGACTCCGTTGTGGGCAGGGGCTGTGTCTACTCTAGTTCTTAGTACAGTACTTGACACATAGAAAGGGCTTAACAAATGCCATAATTATTATTTTCACTAGCTAGACTTTTTTTCAGTGGTATTCGCTAAATGCTTGCTATGTGGTAGGCACTGTCCTAAGCGCTGGGGTGGTTACAAGATAATGAGGTTGCACACAGTCCATTTTCCACCTGGGGTTCAGTCTTAGTTCCCATTTTACTTCGGGAAGTGAGGCAGAGGAGTGACTTACCGAAGGTCAGACAACAAAGTGGCAGAGCCAGCATTAGAACCCGGGTCCCAGCCCCAATCTTTTTTCACTTGGCCACACCACTTTCACGTCTTTTGCCCTATCTGAATGAATAAAGACAGATGCCAAAGACAGGTAGCAGGTGAAATATCAGTGAAACCAACACCATCAGGAGTTGCGTGTGAGAACCAAACACAATTAAACTCCGGTCGGTACACGAGAAGCAGTGTGGCTCAGTGGAAAGAGCCCGGGCTTTGGAGTCAGGGGTCATGGGTTCAAATCCCGGCTCTGCCAGTTGTCAGCTGTGTGACTTTGGGCAGGTCACTTAACTTCTCTGGGCTTCAGTTACCTCATCTGGAAAATGGGGACTGTGAGCCTCTGTGGGACAACCTGATCACCTTGTAACCTCCCCAGTGCTTTGCACATAGTAAGTGCTTAATAAATGCCATCATCATTATTATTATTACACCGAGGAGGGGATCAACTGGGTTATCAATTTAGAATTTATCTCATCCATCTGGGTTTTGTAAATTGTACTGTGAAATGCTCTTTTTCTTCCTTGACTGTACTATTTGTCTCTGCACATTTGTGCCTAATTTTTATTGTTTCTGAGCTCTAAGTTTGCTGCTGCCTCATGGCTCTCATCCCGTAGTAGCTCAGCTTACACATTTAGCCTTTAATACAGGTCAGCAACCGCCCAGTGGTTGCTTGAAAAGAATTCCTCCTCCTCCTCTGATTAATTTCTGGCGTGCAGTGTGGGGTAGCTCTTGCGTCAATAAATCGTCATGAACCGCTGGTCGTCTGGATCAAACATAAACACAAAGCCAGACTCCACCGTTCCTGGAAGTAGGCCAGAGGTTGCTTGCTCCAAAGCTCCAGAAGAGGATAACTGTTGATAAAGTATTTTTGGCATGTACAGGGAGGTGGAAAGTAGTAGTTCTATAAACTCAGTTTAGCATATATGGATATATATGCTAAATATATATCATATATATATGCTAGCATAATTGAGAACTGTTTTGTGTGTGTATGTCTATACACAAACATTTTAGGACTAGACTGGAATTTCTTTCCCAATATAGCTATTTGAATACTGTATCTAGATGGCCAGGAATATTTGTGCCTGTCCATAGGTGTTCTGTAACCATTCAGGCAAGTGGAAGCATTTTCTTTTATGTACTTGTTAAGACTTTCTTTTAGGGTCCTGTAAAGCGGTAGTTGTTCAGCGTGTTCTCTAGTTCAAGGTTGGCATCTCATTTCCGTACCTCTTAATCAGAATCTGAGATTCTCCAAGAATGATCCTGATGTGGAAGTAATATTTATTGTATTTTA
This sequence comes from Tachyglossus aculeatus, assembly GCF_015852505.1. Lineage (NCBI taxonomy): Eukaryota > Metazoa > Chordata > Mammalia > Monotremata > Tachyglossidae > Tachyglossus > Tachyglossus aculeatus. Next base: position 51,631,882 of record NC_052072.1, read on the forward strand.
CTGATGGTCTCCTAATCCCTGAAGAACCCTAGTTAGATAAATGGCAGATTATTATTATTGTCCATTTTACAAATGGGAATCCGGAGACTCAAGGTGGATAAATTTGCAAGGTCAGAGAGTTGGGGGCGCGGTGGTTGTGGTGGTTGTAGGGGGAAGTGTGTGTGTGTGTGTGTGTGTGTGTGTGTGTGTGTTTGTCTGGGGGCAGGGAGGGTGGTAGAGGGGTCTCCAGTCCACAACTTACACCACTACCCCAGGCTGACTAGCTATGAGGACAAAGTAATACGCTGTTAATCATTATGAGTAAAATCTTGTTATTCCAGAACAAGTGTAAATAGTTACAAACCATTCCTAATTGATGTGGTTGGTCTTGTTCCACAACATAGTTTCATTTGTGCCTTTCGCCTCAGGACTTTGGAAGTGAAATCCCAGTGTTTCCCTAGTTCTTCCCTTTTCTATACCTTTCCTAAAAAAAATTGACTTAAAAGACTGTGGCTTCTCCTGTACCAGTCTCTGAAATCCATTCAATTGTATTTGCTGGGTGTGCGACCATTTCCCCTGACATATTTTGCATCCCGAATGCTACGTGATGTGGGGAGAAGGAAATCTGGTAGATAGCTTGAATGAATTACCAGTCTTCAAAGACATCATTGGATTTTAACCCTTTGGTGGATCAAATACAGCAATTTTTTTTTGTATTTTAATTCATTCATTCATTCAATCGTATTTATTGAGCGCTTACTGTGTGCAGAGCACTGTACTAAGCGCTTGGGAAGTACAAGTTGGCAACACATAGAGACGGTCCCTACCCAAAAGTGGGCTCACAGTCTAGAAGGGGGAGACAGAGAACAAAACATATTGACAAAATAAAATAGAATATGTACAAGTAAAATAGAGTAATAAATACATGCAAAAGATCGCTATGGCTTAATTATGAAGTAGGATTTGTGCCCTGCCAAGCACAAAATGAGAGTCAAAGGTCATAGTGGAGAAGCAGTGAGGCCTAGTGAATCTAGGAATTGTAATGAGAAACCATTTTTACTTTTTAGATTTATTAGGTAATCAGCCCATTAAAAAGCAAAGGGAGCACTTCATGGAAATCTTCTTTGATTTGTAACTGCTTAAGAAGACCTTCCTTAGACATTGTATTATTGTTATGATTATTGTGTTAAGCACTTGCTTTGTGTCACGCAGTGTTCTGAGTGGTGGGGTAAATGCAAATTAATCAGTTTGCTCACAGTCCCCGTCCCATATGGGCCCATAGTCTAAATTAGGGGGAGAACAGGCAGTGAATTGCCTTATTACAGAGGAAATGAGGCACAGAGAGGTTAGGTGATTTTCCCATGGTCACACAGCAGACTAGTGGTGGAGGTGGGATTAGAACCCAAGTCCTCTGACTCCCGGGTCTATGCTCTTTCCACTAGGCTACGCTACTCCTCTATAGATGATTTGTCGGCAGAATTAAGGATTTGAGTTGTTTGCCTAAGTGGAGAAGTGGTACAAATACCCATTTGAGTTATGTAAAGTTCATTAGTCTACCACCCCTACCTCTGTGTTGCTCATTCCCAATCTATGAACATCTTATTATTTTCAAATGGCAGAGAAGTGGATGAGACCAAAAGACTATCTCAGATTTCAGTGTTGTACTGCGAAGTGATTGGAAATGTCTTATTTAGTCACATAAATGCTCCACTTGTGGCATAAGTTTTCTAACACTTAAGCAGGAGTGAGGCCATGATGTGAGTCATATAAGAAATAAATCTAGTAATCAGGGAAAGAGGAGCAAAAAGAAGAAAAAAGGAGGAGGAGAGAAGGAAGAGAAAGGTAAGAGGACACTTGGAGACCACCCAGCTTACTTCATTTCTACTCCTCCAAGGAGATCACAGCAAAAGGCCATCAACTTTTAGACTGTGAGCCCACTGTTGGGTAGGGACTGTCTCTATATGTTGCCAGCTTGTACTTCCCAAGCGCTTAGTACAGTGCTCTGCACACAGTAAGCGCTCAATAAATGCAATTGATTGAAAAGGCCATCAACTCCATCCCCACAGCTTTATGGGGAGAACGGGAAGCCGTTCTTACCTACCCTCACCCTTGGGGCTGGAGAAGGACTGGAGGAAGAGCGGAGATGGCGGCTGCACTGCGGCTTGTAATGGATCTCTCTGGGTTGTGAGGTGGGGCTAGAGGCTACTCTCAGCCCAATGGCATAGAGCCAGTCTACTGCCACCAAGATCCACCCTCTTTCTGCCATCATCGGTAAGCAGCAGCGGGATTGAGGACACAATCCAGCCAAGCCGGAGCTGTAACCATTTACTCCTTTCATGGGCCGGGCATAGGGCACGGGACCCCACTTCAATCCATACTTCACGCCGCTACCCGGATCCTCTTTGTCCAGAAACACTCTGGGCATGTTACTCCCCTCCTCAGAAGTCTCCAGTGGCTACCAATCAACCTACGCATCAGGCAGAAACTCCTCATCCTCGGCTTCAAGGCTGTCCATCCCCTCGCCCCCTCCTACCTCACCTCCCTTCTCTCCTTCTCCAGCCCAGCCCGCACCCTCTGCTCCTTTGCCGCTAATCTCCTCACCGTGCCTCGTTCTCACCTGTCCCGCCGTCGACCCCCAGCCCACATCCTCCCCCTGTCCTGGAATACCCTCCCTCCGCACATCCGCCAAGCTAGCTCTCTTCCTCCCTTTAAAGCCCTACTGAGAGCTCACCTCCTCCAGGAGGCCTTCCCAGACTGAGCCCCCTCCTTCCTCTCCCCCTCCTCCCCCTCCCCATCCCCCCTGCCTTACCTCCTTCCCCTCCCCACAGCACCTGTATATATGTATATATGTTTGTACGTATTTATTACTCTTATTTGTACATATTCTATTTATTTTATTTTGTTAATATGTTTTGTTGTCTGTCTCCCGCTTCTAGACTGTGAGCCCGCTGTTGGGTAGGGACCGTCTCTATATGTTGCCAACTTGTACTTCCCAAGCGCTTGGTACAGTGCTCTTCACACAGTAAGTACTCAATAAATATGATTGAATGAGTGAATGACTGACTGCCTTTGGCCCAGCCCCATAGCCTAGGGAGGACAAGCTATGAGATGGTAGTTCAAAAGTAGAAGGTGACTGCAGAAAGGAGGCTAAGCTAATTATTTGAGCATCTACTGCGTAAAGAGCACTGTGTTAAGTACTAGGGTCGGTGCAGTACAGAATAAGATAGGCATGGACTCAAATGCCCTCTCATGTTCAATCAGTCACATTTATTGAGCATTTCCTGTGTGCAGAGCACTGTACTAGGTGATTGGGAGAGTACAGTGTAACAGGTGGTGAACCATTCCCTATCCACAAGGAATTTACATTCCTGTCCCTTTCTCTCTTTTCCTTACCTCCTCTTCTGTTCCTTCTCTGTTTTCTCCTTCTCGTCTGTCTCCCCTTTCTCAACTCTTTTACTTCCTCCTCTACCATCTCCATCGTCTTTGACTCTCTAGTCTCCTGCCTCTTTCCCTCTCACTCCCCCATTAAAAAAAAAAAAGTCCTTCCTGCTCCAATCCTTTCTTTTCCAGGAAAAAAATATCGATACTGACAAATCAGCTTGATAAAACTCATCCTCTAAAAGTGTTTGCATCTGTGGGTTTATTTAGACTGTATTGGTAGAGGGAAGAGGTTTAGAGGCCGTCGTTTTGAGAATGGATTAAAATGCTGTTGAAGGATCCATTCTTTCAAGGCAGCGGTTTGAATTCGAGGATCTCTTGGGGATAATGAAGAAATAAGGGTGTGTGGCTGCTTTCACGTCTTACACTCTACAAAATTTCCCCTTTCTGTTTCAGTTTGAATAAATTGTAAGCCCATCTTCTCCCAATAAAACCCCTCATGAAGTGTTACCGGCACACAGTAGTCATTGTTCTAGCCTCAGCGGTTTCCCCGCCTATGTCTGGTAAAGAACTTGTGGGTCGTCTCTAGAGAGAGAATGTGATATGCAGTAAATAGAAATGCCTTGGTAAATGTTGGTACAGTGGGTACAGTGTACTGTTTGGAGTTTAGTTCCTAACATTCCCGTGCAGTTGCTTAGCTGCTTCCACCCTTTGCGCAGCAGTTTAAAACTTCTTCTTGGCTCAGGGAATTGGAAAACCTGGAGCTGCATTGGGTTATGGCATGTGGAAAGATGTATTTAAATAGTTTCCTTTTCTCCTTTGAGTTGAGGGCTCTATCAAAAATATGTAAGATATAAAAAACAAATTTCCTTGCGTATTTATCTGGCCTTTGGCTGTGGCAGAGATCTGCTTTAGGTTTAGAGAAATGTCATTTTTTGTGTTTTTTTCACTTGAAATTGAAATGAAAGGAAACTTTATCTCTGCCATAGCAGGCTAAGTTTTGGAATTTTTCAGAGTGCTGCCTCAGTCTCTCCTTTGGAATTGTATTCCTTGTCGTAGTATCCTTTTGATGACTGTGAGCCCACTGTTGGGTAGGGACTGTCTCTATATGTTGCCAACTTGTACTTCCCAAGCGCTTAGTACAGTGCTCTGCACACAGTAAGCGCTCAATAACTACGATTGATTGATGAAATCTACCATTTTTTCCTGTGTGCTTTTTTTCCAATTTATAAAAGGATGAATCTGATGACAGTTCATTTAGCTTTCTACAAAGAGGAGCTCAAGACATTAAGTTTCAGTTAACTGTCTATACCAGGCGTTTGCCGTTGTACCACATCAACAGACATGAAGGTCTCTTTTCTCTCTCTCTCTCTCTGATAACCCACGTTGCCTTGATCCTTATCTTTACACCCTCTGGTGTGAAATTTAATAGCTGTTGAAGTCTTTCTGTAGCAGTTGGGCTGCTAATTTGGAGGGGACCCACACAGGTGTATGTTTATGTAGCTTGACTTATTGCCAGCTTTGAACTCTCACATCCTTCAGAGTAGGGGAGTCAGGGGAGTTGTGGACAAGCAAGGGTCCCTCAGACCAAATGGTAATACAGTTTGTGTCTTTTTGCCTCTCCTTCAGGCCAGGGACCATAACTTCTTCCATTAAATGCTCTGCTCCCAATAAGTACTCCTTAAGTACTGAAGATGTTGACAACCTGCTAGGAGCAGCGTAACCTAGTGAAAATCAGAGGATCTGTGTTCTAATCATTCATTCAATCGTATTTATTGAACATTTACTGTGTGCAGAGCACTGTACTAAGCTCTTCCTCTACCCCTTGCCTGCTGGTGACCTTGGGCAAGTCACTTCTTCACATCACAGCACTTATGTATCCGTAGTTTATACTTCTGTCGGTCTCTCCCTCTAAATTATAAGCTCATTGCGGGCAGGTAATGTCTACCAACTCTGTTATATTGTTATATTGTACTCTCCCAAGTGCGTAGTACAGTACTCTGCACCCAGTAGGTGCTCAATAAATCCAATTGATTATGCTTCAGTTTCCTCATCTGTAAAATGGTCTCCTTTTACTAGTAATAATAAGAATTTTGGTGTTTAAGTGCTTACTATGTGCAGAGCACTGTTCTAAGCACTGGACTACCTGATCTCCTTTGACTTATTATGTGAGGCCTATCTGGGACAAAGGTCTACCAACCTGATTAACTCGTATTTACCCCAGTACAGAACTAAGTGCTTAACAATGATTATTTTCGTTATTACCCTTTTCTGGGGGTGTTTCTTTCTGCCTGAGTGTGGCCTAGTGGACAGAGCACAGTCCTGGGAAACAGAAGGACCTGGGTTCTAATCCCAGCTCTGTCTCTTGTCTCCTGTGTGACCTTGGGCAAGTCACTTCAATTCTCTCTTCCTCTTACCTACCTCATCTTATGATAAGACTTATGAGCCCCACAAGGGACAGGGACTGTGCCCAAGCTGCTTATCTTGTATGTACCCCAGCTCTTAGTACAGTGTCTGGCACAGTGTAAGCATTTAACAAATACCATAAAAAAAATCCAAAAAGCTTCTCACCTGCCGTTCTTGACTGCCCAAGCCTGAATCCAGCCTTAGCCCCGAGAAGAAGTTTATCTCTGCCCAAGAGATGTGTCTGAATCTTTCAATTAGGGCAACTGTCTACTTGACCCTTCTTCCGCAACACCTCCTAATTGCCAAAGTGAACAAATGCATTTTATAGACCGATAGGATATAATCTGGAGTCTGTTGGCATCCAAAGAAACAGCTATAGCATTATCATTGGGTTCCATCGACATTAAAAGCCTAATTTTTGAGAGTTGTCCCTCTTGATGATTTCTGTTTTGGAGCCTCCCTTTTCTGTTTCAGAAAACAGTTGCACAAATGTTTCTGTCAACATCATTTGGCAGAGGTATGTTGTACCACAGCCAGCCTTCACGTGGGACACATCTGTAAATACCAGACTGGGTTCTTTTGGCATTTCAACACGGCCCACGTGTATGTCACGAATTCCTTTTCCTTCCTCTCAGGAGGGCTAATCCAGGTAATTGTGGCTATTATTCCAACCCCAGGGGTCAAATAGGATTTGAAATGTAGTTCTGTGTCTTTGAGTAGAGTGCATGAAATTATCCCTGTACAGTTCGTTGGAAGTTGTCCGTTTTAGATTGCAAAGCTGTGCATTGACTAGAGTTTCCTGGCTTGATCTAGCTTCAGTTTCGGCTGAGGGGAAGTCAGTCAGGTGTATTTATTGAACGTTTACTGGGTGCAAAGCACTGTACTAAGCTCTTGGGAGAGTACACTGGAACAGTAAACAGACACATTCCCTGCCCACAACGAGCTTACAGTCTAGAAGGGAAGGCAAGGGACCGCTGAGGTTGTCCCGGGGCTTGAGATGCATGGGCTAGCATATAAGACTGTGTAACGTTTTACTGTCTAACTAGTGCAAATTTTTAACTCTGCCACCTTAACCAACATTCCTATTATTTCCAATTGCTCGAAACAACTCTTGCACCACAAATTGAGCAGTATATCACGTATATAGAAATGCATTTGCTCTGTTTTCCACCATCCAGAAAGACTAGTTTGGTGACCTGGATTTTCGGAGAAGCTAGGAATTTGTTTTGTGTATCCAATGCCTTTAAAGTTCCTGAAGCTTTTACAATGCCCTAAATTATTGCCGTTAACCTGCTAATCTAAGCCGGCTTCCAAATGGAGGACACTTCAAACAGAGCTATCTGTTCCTTCATTTTTAAAGCTGTGGAAATCCGCTTTATCTTGGGCAAACCTTTAATAAAGCCCTATTCCTTTGGCTTCTTTCTGCCACTGTGGGGTATGCTGCTGTCACTAGTCTTTTTTTTAATAATATTTGTTAAGTGTTTACTATGTGATAGACACTGTACCAGGGCTGGGGTAGATATAAGCTAATGAAGTTGGACACAGCCCATGTCCCACATGGAGCTCACTGTCTTAATCCCCACTGTACAGTTGAGGGAACTGAAACACAGAGAAGTGAAATTACATGCCCAAGGTCACACAGCAAGCAAGTAGTGGAGCCGGGATTAAGAAGCCGGGCCTTCTGACTCGGAGGCCCATGCTCTATCTACTGGAGCACACTGTTTCCCACAATCTTTCTTCCCAGAGAGTCAGCATCCCTTTATGCCTTGCAATACTTTAATGGGAGAGGCAACTGCTTGATGATCACTTGACGACCAACACTTTAGCCTGTTATCTAGACTGTGAGCCCCTTATTGGGTAGGGATTGTCTCTATCTGTAGCTGAATTGTACTTTATAGTGCTCTGCACACAGTAAGCGCTCAATAAATACGACTGAATGAGTGAGTGAATCAGAAATGCCCAAGGTAGAGACTTTCGTGACTTCGAACCCTTCACCTGAATCAGGCTGCTCCTTTCCTGGTCTGCCTGGGGTGAAATCATGTGCCTTGCGTTTCATTGAGGGCAACTTGTTTTTTGGTTTTTTTTTTTTGAAGTAGTAATCATAGAGGCTGACTTCATTTTCTGAGTGGGAGTGAGAAGGGGGCATGGGTATCGGGGAACGTGACAGGCTTTGCAGAGCTAATAGAGAAGGAGCATGGCCTAGTAGATAGGGCTCTTGCCTGGAAGTCAGAAGGACCTGGGTCCTAATCTTGGCTCCGTCATTTGTCTGCTGTGTGACTTCGGACAAGTCACTTAGCTTTTCAGTACCTTGGTTCCCTCATCTGTAAAATGGGAATTAAGACTGTGAGCCTCACCTGGGTCAGGGACTGTGTCCAACCTGATTAACTTAAATCTACCCCAGCACTTAGTACAGTGCCTGGCACCTAGTAAGCATGTAACAAATACCATTTAAAAAATAATAATGATGATGATGGTATTTGTTAAGGGTTTCTATGTGCAAAGCACTGTTCTAAGCTCCTGGGAAGGTTACAAGGTGATCAGTTTGTCCCACGGGGGGCTCACAGTTTTAGCCACCATTTTACAGATGAGGGAACTGAGGCCCAGAGAAGTTAAGTGACTTGCCCAAAGTCACACAGCTGACAGTTGGCGGAGCTGGGATTTGAACCCATGACCTCTGACTCCAAAGCCCGTGCTCGTTCCACTGAGCCACGCTGCTTCAAATGAAAAACAATAGGCAAGAAAACCACCAGAACTTTTTAGAACTGATTGGAAACCTCTCAGATCTTCTCAGAGGCCTGGGATGAGCAAGGCTGGGGTTTCCAGGTCAAATCAATCAATCAATCAATCGTATTTATTGAGCGCTTACTGTGTGCAGAGCACTGTACTAAGCGCTTGGGAAGTACAAGTTGGCAACATATAGAGACAGTCCCTACCCAACAACGGGCTCACAGTCTAAAAGGGGGAGACAGAGAACAAAACCAAACATACTAACAAAATAAAATAAATAGAATAGATATGTACAAGTAAAATAAATAAATAAATAAATAGAGTAATAAATATGTACAAACATATATACATAAACGTCAAAACACCGTGGGAGTGACTGCCCCCAGTCATCCACAGGGAATGGGCACCTGTGGTAGTGAGAGTGTGTAAGCACCTACTGTGTGCTGAGCACTGGGAAAAATACACAGATTTTTGGCACGGGATGGAGGTTGTGGCCTGACTTTGGGGAGGCTGGACCTCACATTGCTGCCTTGTCCTCATCCTGCTGTGATGGAAAGCACAGGAATCGGGCCCTGTGTGAATACGACAGGCAATAGGATTGTGTTTCCCACAGTCCTACACACCTCCCTTCTCTCAAGACTGTCCTCACCCTCTTCTCTAGATGGTTTCTGAGTTTTGGAATGGAACTTGAGAGACCCTGACACATGTAAATCCTTTTCCTTTGTAGAAAAGACATTAAACTGCAGCTCCTCTGAGGAAGCCCAGGGGCATTTGAAAATAAACTGCATAAAAAGCCTTCTCTTCTCCTCTGTAACATCTTTCTCTCCAGCCAGAGCAGTCCGTGGAACTGATGATGTGACTTACCACCCATTTTTTTACTGTCCTGGTGTGGTTTTAACACCTTGTAATATCGTCAATGCAAACACTTAGCTCTAGATCCATCCTGTGTGTTTTTTGGACCGTGGCTTTTTTTTTTTTTTTTCAATTTCAAGTCTGCCCTAATTATTCACAAGATAAATAGGAGGAGGAGAAAGTAGTGGGGTGGCCTGAAAGGGGGTGTAGTGGGACTGGGCAGACTTGAATCAGATTTTTCCTTCCTAGGTGCTCGATTAGGCATCAGAAACTGTAGGCATTCTTCCTGATTCCATCAAACTTTCACATGTGATCATAGGTTTTGGTTTTTCTGTTTCTGTTATAGTAATTAAGTGCTTACTTTGAGTCAAGCACTGTTCTAAGTAGCTGGGGGTAGATACAAGGTTATCTGATTGAACACAGTTCCTGTCCCACATAGGGCTCACTGTTTAGGTCAGAGGGAGTAGGATTTAATCCCCATTTTATAGATGGGGAAACTGAGACACAGAGAAGTTGACTTGCCCAAGGTCACAGAAGAGAATAACAATAATAATTATAATGATGGTATTTGTTAAGCACATACTAAGTGCAAGGCACTGTTGTAAGCGCTGGGGAGGATACAAGGTGATCAGGTTGGCCCACGTGGGGCTCACAGTCTTAGTCCCCATTTTTACAGATGAGGGAACTGAGGCACAGAGAAGTTAAGTGACTTGCCTAAAGTTACACAGCTGACAAGTGGCGGAGCCAGGATTAGAACCCATGACCTCTGACTCCCAAGCCTGTGCTCTTTCCACTGAACCACACTGCTTCTGGCTGAGAGATCTGCCTGTGGTTCTTTGTGATCAGTCATCATTGTCATCACTATTGACAGTGTTGTGTTAAGCGCCTACTATGCGTAGAGCACTGTACAGAGAGCATTCGGAGGACATTCATAAGAAGTATAAAAGGTGATTACTACCCTGGTAGCTGCTTACAGTCCAGTGGGGGAAAGCAAGCAGATCTGAAGAGATGAAAAGACCATAAACAGCCCTGGGCAATGGACAGGTAAGTTCAGTGATAAACAAACAGGGTAGCATAGCTAGAATGGAGCATAGAACAATATTCACTCATTCATTCAATTGTATTTATTGGGCGCTTACTGTGTGCAGAGCACTGTACTAAGCGCTTGGGAAGTACAAGTTGGCAACCTATAGAGACGGTCCCTACCCAACAACGGGCTCACAGTCTAGGAGGAGGAGACAGACAACAAAACAAAACAGGTGGACAGGTGTCAAGTCTTCAGAATAAATAGAAGTAAAGCTAGAAGCACATCATTAACAAATAGTAAATATGTACAAGTAAAATAAATAGAGTAATAAATCTGCACAAACATATATACAGGTGTTGTGGAGAGGGGAAGGAGTTAGGGCAGGGAGATGGGGAAGAGGGGAGGAAAAAGGGGGCTACTACTACTAATAATGATAATCAACAAAAATGATCATTATTAACAGCATTTCCCAAGCACCTATTATGTGCTGAGCGCTGTACTAGGTGCTTAGGGAACATCCAAAAGAAACATAAGGAATGATTCTTGTCATTGAGGAGTTTACAATTGAGTGGATGAATCAGACATAGATTGATAGCTAAGAACAATAAAGAGAAAAATATGTATATATATGTAAAGCTAGAAGCACATCATTAACAAAATAAATAGAATAGTAAATATGTACAAATAAAATAGAGTAATAAATCTGTACAAGCATATATACAGGTGCTGTGGGGAGGGGAAGGAGGTAGGGCAGGAGGGATGGGGAGGAGGAGAGGAAAAAGGGGGCTCAGTCTGGGAAGGCCTCCTGGAGGAGGTGAGCTCTCAGTAGGGCTTTGAAGGGAGGAAGAGAGCGAGCTTGGCGGATGGGCAGAGGGAGGGCATGCCAGGCCAGGGGGAGGACGTGGGCCGGGGGTTGACGGCGGGACAGGCGAGAACGAGGCACAGTGAGGAGGTTAGGGGCAGAGGAGCGGAGATCTAGCAATAGCAGAGGTTGGAGATCTAGGTTAAAGGATTTATCCTTAACGCTGTCTTGAAGTGACTGAAGGATATAGCTTTGTCTTGCACTACTAATCTTTCCTCTTCAGGAAACTAAACTTCATTCACTACGCCAGTGTATCCCTCATCATCATCATCATCATCAATCGTATTTATTGAGTGCTTACTGTGTGCAGAGCACTGTACTAAGCGCTTGGGAAGTACAAATTGGCAACATATCAAAACAGACCTGATTTTTAAGTACTCGGGTACTCATGTGCCAGTTTTTAAGCCAGCCAAGAGTCAGATATTTCAATCAATCAATCAATCATCTGTATTTATTGCATGCCACCTGTGGGCAGAGCACTAAGTGCTTGGGAGAGTTTAATATAGCAGAGTTGGTATATTTGAGGGCCACTTTCCCTTGTATCCTCTTGCTTCCACTGTATGTAAATGATTTTCTCGGTCTCCTGCAAGAGATTATGAGCTTCTTGTGGGCAGGGAATATGCCTTGTTGTGTTTTGCTGTTGAAGCCCAGCTGAAGAGGTCAGAATCTCCCCTGCACAAGTGGGAGTCTGAGATCAACTTCAAAGAGGCACACTGGAAAAAAGTACAAGCCAGTTTGCTGCCTTTTCCCCTTTTCTTCCTCCTCTTTCTTCTTCCCCTACCCCAAAGTAAAATGGAACCGGTTGTTGGAAGTAGCATTCATTCCTTGCCCCGCCATCAGATAGCATTTAATTCCCCCTCACTTGTTCATGATACTGTTTGGGGTATTGTGTAGACTGTAGGTTCCCTCAAGACTGTTTGCTCATCGTGGGCAAGGAACAGGTCTTCCAACTCTGTTGTATTGTACTCTCCCAAGTGCTTAGGACAGTGCTCTGTGCACAGTAAGCACTCAGTAAATACCATTGATTGCTTGTGTAAAGCAAGTTAAAACAGACCTGATTTCTGGAGCTTTCAGTCTAAAAAAAATAAAGATCAACAACGTAGAAAAAAATTTAGAACATATACAATGCCCCAGTAAGAGCCAAAGTGATGAGTGAGTGGATCTATAGTTCTAAAATAAAAAATGCCAAGTTGTGTCCAAGATGGATTTTGGCTAGAATGGTATTGGAGAGTTAGGGACAACCAGACTGAACACAGGACACGGGTGTTGTAAGAAGTGCATGTGCTTGTATGCATGACTACTACAGTGTTAACTTAACATCATAATAATAATGATGGTATTTGTCAAGCACTTACTATGTGCCATGCACTGTTCTAAGCGCTGGGAATTAACATGGGAATTTGCAACAACACAAATCTAGGAGAAATGGGTGGGCAGATTTTTACAATTTGGAAATGGTTCTGCCAGTGAGAGAGAGAGGGGTTTTTACGTGCCGAAAATGACCCACCACCATGAGTTTGGCACCCTGTTTTAGAGGAGAGGGCTCTTGTTTGTTCTACCTGCCGTATTCTCCACCAAGCCAGTGCCATAACAGTATATATGTATATATGTTTGTACATATTTATTACTCTATTTTACTTGTACATATCTGTTCTATTTATTTTATTTTGTTAGTATGTTTGGTTTTGTTCTCTGTCTCCCCCTTTTAGACTGTGAACCCACTATTGGGTAGGGACTGTCTCTATATGTTGCCAACTTGTACTTCCCAAGCGCTTAGTACAGTGCTCTGCACACAGTAAGCGCTCAATAAATACGATTGATTGATTGATTGATTAAATGCCTAATAAATGCATTGGATAGTAATGAGTTCAGGTGAATATTAGGCTGAATTTCCTCTGGCTTTATAGGCTAATACCTGTTTTTCAGGTTTTGAATACTTTGACTATATATATTTTTGTCAGGGTAATTATGAAAAAGTTTCTCAGACAAATAGACATTTTTCAGATTTGTTTAGTGCTTCGGTAAAGGAAATGCTACAGAGTAATTTTGCCCACTTATCTTTTTTAATTGAAAAATTCACCCAGCAAAACTTTTACCTTTTTTTTTTTTTTTCCATTTACCTAATTCGGACATACCCCTGCAGTTATAACATTTCCCCACAGGCTTGAAAAAAACAAACACCTCAGAATATGGGAATGACATGCAAAAATGTAATTTCTCAAACTATTTTGGGTTTTAAACATTACAATGACATTATCAGAGACTGCAGAATTAAACTTTTGAATCTAATTCCATTAGACTGAGCTAAGACTTTATTTACTAGTCAGGCTGTTTCCTTTCATCGTATACAATGATAACATATTGCCCATTATTAATGAAATGGTTACAAAACTTTATGAAAGCTTCAGTAATTAAAGAGCTTGATTAAAAGCATAATCATCTATTTTTGTCTTTCATAGGTTTCTAAGGAGATTTTCCTTTTTATACCTGCTTGTCAGTGAGAGGGGAAAAAAGCAACTACACTTGACCAATAATCCAACCTAGGGGCCTAAATTCCTTGCAAACATTTTGCCACATTGCTGTCTGAAAATAAAATTGCAAGAGATATGTGTCCACACTTTTATCATTTAAAAATAGTAGCCAATGTTGAAAACTTGGCTCAGGTTAAGTAATTTGATTCTGTATTGTTTAACTGTACTGTACATGGATACCAAGGTACACATTTGTATTCATGTAGAATAATCCGGAGCACAGTACATTGTAAAATGCTGGCGTGGTGAGGACATACTTTTATAGAAAGACAATGCCCTCAGGTTTAGGCCAAGGAACGTATCATCCAAACCATTAGGAAAAAAAAAATGACTTTATCGGTGTATTTCTTGTTTGAGGGGGAGATTGAGAGCAGTCAGTGAGCATGTGGGTGTGAGACCCAATTCCACAGATGTGTATTTCCCAAGTCTTTCTTAAAGATCGCTTGTGTTCCCATATTTTAATAAGCTATAAAATGGAGAGAGTCACCCTGTACTTAGTATTAATAGATGTTCACATTGATAGTTTGCTCTATCAGTTCCCCAATACCGTCCCTTTCTGCTGTATCAAAGTTAATTTATTCATGTAAGAATAGCTACATTCCTGTTAAGCCACAACTAAAGATTGGCATCAGCAGTGATGGTGAAAAGATTAACTCCAGTATCTCAAATCTGCAAAACACTTTGGATGGAAGGTGCTAGAAAAATGTTAGCTGATAAAATCTTTAGTTGTATTTGTCCCTATGGGTGTGCCTGGCCTCTGCTGAATGGAATTAGAACTCTTCCAATCAATGCACAAGCATAATTAGTGCCCCAGTGTGTTCCTTTCCTATTCTAGCAACATTTAGGCCATACAAGTCAATTAAGCCACCTACTTCTCCCTAATATTTGCACTGCTGAAGAATCCTGATTTAGTTTGAGGGGCCGTCATTAATATCTCAAGAATTCCTTCTCCCTCCAGGTACATCTTTCCTCCTCCAGAATACCTTCCCTAGAATTCTTGTCCAGACCCTTCAAACCTCGAAGCCTTTTGGACCCAATTTGGATATTTTACCTTGGAATGCAGCCTGCTGAATGCCTCTCACACACCCACCAGTTTCCTTTCTTGTTTTATTTCAGTGGACTGTGATTATGAGGTTTGAAAATGGCAAAATCAGCACCTTGCCATCAGGCAGTACATGTTGAGGCAAGTAAGATCTTTAAAGGCACATAAAAATCCAAATCTCTCGGTCCCGGAAAAAAGACATTGGTTTTAGGTCTTCATGGGTTGCTGTCAAACTTCTGGAATATCATTCTTCAGACGATCACTGAGCACTTACTGTATGCAGAGCACTGTACTAAAGCGCTTGTGAGAGTTTAATACAATAAAGTTAATAGGCTTGATCCCTGTCTTCAGGGAGCTTACAGGCTAGTCGGGGAGACAGATTTTAAAATAAACTGTAGATTGGGCAAGAACAAAGTATAAGGGAGAAAGTGCTGTGGGTCTGGGGGTTGTGTGACTATTAAAGTGCTCAAGGGTTACACACCCAAGTGAATACTTGGTGCAGAAAGGAGGGCAAAAATAGGAGAATTGAATAAAGGATTCGATGATTTCAGTAGGGCTTTGAAGATGGAGACAGTGATGGTCGGTCATACATGGAGTGGGAAGGAGTTCTAGGCCAGAGGGAGGATGTGAGCAAGGAGTTGGCAGTGACATGGATGAGACTGGCAATAGAGGAGCAAACTCTCCAGGCTAGGTTGTGGTAGGAGAGCAGCGGGGTAAGGAAGGAAGGGACAAGCTGATTGAGTCCCTTAAAACCATTGATAAGGAGTTTCTGCTTGATGTGGAGATGGATGAATGACCATTGGAGGTTTTTTGAGGATGGGGGAGATGTGGACTGAACTTCTTTTGGAAAAATAATTCCAGCAGCCCACTGAAGTACGGACTGAAGTGGGGAGAGACTGGAAGGCAGAGAGGTAAGTGAGGAAGCTGATGCAGTAGTCGAGGTGGTACAGGAGAAGCGCAGTTTGGGTGGAAAGGGGTGGATTCTAGAGATCCTAGAGACATTGCGAAGGTAGAACTGATGGGATTTGGTGACAGATTGGAATATGCGGGTTGAAGGAGAGAGATGAGTCTAGGATAATGCTAAGGTTATTCTTTTGCATGACCCGCTGCACATCTTCTATAGGAAATAGAATTCTGCTGAGGAAGGAGCCTTAAATTCCATCAAGTTTTGCTTCTGGTACTCCGGCTGAAGCAAGGAGTGGCCAACTCTCAGTGTTAACATTCCTGAGGCCTCCGTATCAATCGGCCACTTCAGGAAGTCTTGGAAAGAGACTGTAAGATCCTCTCAGGACTATAATCTCCTTGTAGGCAGGGAACATGTCTAGCAACTCTCTTTTATTGTACTCTCCCAAGTGCTTGGTACGGTGTACACAGTAGTGCTCAATAAATATGATCGATAGATTGAGAGTCTTCTAGACTGTGAGCCCACTGTTGGGTAGGGACCGTCTCTATATGTTGCCAACTTGTACTTCCCAAGTGCTTAGTACAGTGCTCTGCACACAGTAAAGCGCTCAATAAATATGATTGATTGATTGAGAGGAGGATATTGTGCTGTCCCCACTCATCTCCTCTCACCTAGCTAATAAATCTGCCCTGGTCTCCACTTATGGTGGAGATGCAAAAAGAAGCCTCCGACCTAGCCAGTCCCTATTCAGCCCCTTGGGGCAATTCCAAAGCCAGCAGTTAGTTTGAGAGCAGTTGCTCTTAATTGGGTGACTGAGGGCAATTCATTTACTATTTTTTCCTCAATATTCCCATCTGTAGCTGGAGGGACTTTTGCCCTTTCCTGTTTGTGAGAAGCGTTCTGAAAGCCCTGGCAGCGAATTGTGGCTTCCTCTAGCGCCGGTGAGGTGCGGTGCTGTGTTGCCGGGTCTGTATACTGATGGAGTAAAAGTCTCCTTTGGTTTCTTTTCCTTTTTGCCATTTTAGAGGCATCTCATTTTAGGCCATTGGGTTGTCAGCCTACTGCTCTATTAGTGTAGGATTGTTCATGTTGGAGTGATGTCATGGCTGGATGTTGGCGTGATTGCATGGTATGATAATATTCTGATGGGTAGCAATGCTCCCGTGCACATTCATCTGGGTTGGAGAGTTGACAGTCTGGTTTTCCTGGACTTTCGAGGTTGCCCTTGAAATGCAAAGACTGGAAACAGAATCATAAAACTGGAAAAGAAGGGTCAAATCCCTCTTCCCTTCCTGATTAGGGTGGTTTTTCTCTGTTCTTGGTGAGGGATGGGGGTGGGGAATGGGCTCGGGGCAGGGCGGGGGAATGGTTTCTCAGTCTGGTTGTCCTTGTCCGTGGAGCTCTGGGTATGGGGGTGTCAAAGATGAGCCCTGTGACATCTTCTTTTGTTTTGTTTTGTTTTTTGGGGGATTTTTTTTGTATTTAAATGCTTACTCTGTGCCAGGTACTGTTCTAAGTGCTGGGGTAGATACAAGCTCATCAAGTTGGACACAGTCCATGTACCATATGGGGCTTACAGTCTTAATCCCCAATTTACAGATGAGGAAACTGAGGCACAGAGAAATTAAGTGACTTGCCCAAGGTCACACAGCAGACAAGTCACAGAGCCGGGATTAGAACTCAGGTCCTTCTGAATCCCAGGCCCGTGCTCTATCCACTAGGCCATGCTGCTCCTCAGGAGCAGCTGCTTTGGAGGTTTTACTGGAGTTGCTCAAAAAGTTTCAGCATCACCAGTTTGTTTTGGAAGGTTTCAGGCTCTTTGGTCTTCCTTGTGCTGTTTTTCTCGGGACGTCTTATTTACTGGTTGCATCTGTGCTGTTCTGTTGAATGGTTTTTCCACCTTGAGGTGTGGGTCTGTTCATTTCCTTCAACGGAGAACCTTCAATTATCCAGGCTGATGGGGGCGAGTATAGTGTGGATAACTGAACTATAAGATTATTCAAAAGCCTAGCTTTAGCTTCACCTCCAAACAGACCTTTATGCCAGAGATAATAAATAAGTTGAATGAAAGGAGTGTGTTTTACCTTCTTTCTGCCTCCTTCCCACATGGGTGTCTATTTATCGTGAAGCTTGGAGGTGTCTCTCCCATTTCGCTCTTTCCCTCCGGCCCCACCACACATGCTTAGTCTGGCTTCATTCCTACAGGCCTAAATCTAATTTGTTAACTGTTTGCTGCTGTGTGGTAATAAATAATAATTGTGATATTTGCTTAAGCACTGACTCTGTGCCAAGAACTTTACTAAGTGCCGGGGTAGATACAAGATAATCATGTTGGACTCAGTCCCTGTCCCACATGGAGTTCATAGCCTGCAGATGGAGGGAAAACAGCTATTTAATCGCCATTTTATAGATGAGGAAAGCGAACACAGAGAAGTTGTGTGACTTGTTCAAAGTGGAGGCAAGTAGTGGAGGTAGGATTAGAATGCAGATCCTCTAACTCCATCTGTGTTCATATTTATTGAGCACTTAATGTGTGCAAAGCACTATAGTAAGCACTTGGGAGAGTACAATATAACAATAAACGGACACATTGCTGCCCACAACGAGCTCACAGTTTTGAGGGGAACTAGTTGCCCTTTGTACTTGCCTCACCCTCTTATGCTTCCACTCCAGTTAGACCCACCCTGTGTGGAAGATCCTGCCATTGCTGTTCCCCGTGGTAAGGAAATCTTTCCAGACTTTATCTTTTTGTTTTCTTGATGGCGGAAGCCTGATTTAAGCTATGGAGTGTCACAAACTTTCAGAATGTTGTGTAGTGAAAATGTTTGAGACCCATTGGCCTAAAACAGCGGTTGAGAAAATAGAAACTCTGATAACCGTGATGCTTGTCATCCCAAATTCCTCAAAGCAGTGGAACAGGGTTAGACATTTTTAATAGGATTTCTGTAACTTAATGAAGCTACATAAATTAATTTGAGAATGGGCCTGAGTTTGTCTTATGATGTCTTATGATGTCGAGTCTTGTCTGACCCATAGTGATGCCATGGACACATCTCTCCCAGGATGTCCCACCTCCATGTGCAGTCGTTTTGGTTGTGTATGCATAGAGTTTTATTTGTAAAAATACGGAAGTGGTTTAGAATTGCCTCCTTCCCACAGTCTCTGCCCTCGACTGTCTCCCATGCCGCTGCTGCCCAGCACAGGCGAGTTTTGCCTTGGAACAGATTGCCTTCCACTCGCTAGCCACTGGCCAAACTAGGAATGGAATGGATATGCCTCTGCTTGACTCTCCCTCCCTTAATCAAGACTGGTAGAGTACTAGATCTCTCCACATGTGACCCTGAGAGGTTTGGTAACCTCTTTTAGACTCTGAGCCCACTATTGGATAGGGACTGTCTCTATATGTTGCCAACTTGTACTTCCCAAGCGCTTAGTACAGTGCTCTGCACACAGTAAGCGCTCAATAAATACGATTGATGATGGTAATGGGTGATTATTGTGGCTTACCCAATTTATTTCTTTTCCTTATATGTGTGGTTGACTGTAAGCTCCTTGTGGGCAGGGAATGTGTCAGTTTATCATTTTATTGTATTCTCCCAAGTGTTTAGTAATAATAATAATAATGATGGCATTTGTTAAGCGCTTACTATGTGCAAAGCACTGTTCTAAGCACTGGGGGGGATGCAAGGTGATCAGGTTGTCCCACGTGGGGCTCACAGTCTTAATCCCCATTTTACAGATGAGGTAACTGAGGCGCAGAGAAGTTAAGTGACTTGCCCAAGGTCACACAGCAGACACATGGAGGAGCTGGGATTCGAACCCATGATCTCTAACTCCAAAGCCCAGGCTCTTTCCACTGAGCCACGCTGCTTCTTAGTACAGTGCTCTGTAGTAAGTACTTATTTACTGGTAAGTAAATACTCTGTACTTAGTACAGTGCTCTGCAAACAGTAACTGCTCAATAATAATAATAATAATAATAATAATAATGATGGCATTTATTAAGCACTTACTATGTGCAAAGCACTGTTCCAAGCGCTGGGTAGGTTACAAGGTGATCAGGTTGTCCCACAGGGGGCTCACAGTCTTAATCCCCATTTTACAGATGAGGTAGCTGAGGCCCAGAGAAGTTAAGTGACTTGCCCAAAGTCACACAGCTAACAATTGGCAGAGCCGGGATTTGAACCCGTGACCTCTGACTCCCAAGCCCGGGCTCTTTCCGTTGAGCCACGCTGCTTCTCAAGTTGTGCTATGGAAGTAACACTCATTTAGGGTATGAAATTATGCAGGCATTCTTAACTGACAGCGTTTCATCTACGTAAATATTTGTTTCAGGCATATTGTGCTTGAAATCCAATAAATACCCATTTTCAAAAGAGCCACTTCTTTGAATGTGGTGAAAAAGAGTGCACCTCACATAGCTTGTAATTGATTTTGACACGATTATTTCTCCACTCTCAATTGTTGGTTCGAGTTTGATGCTGGGAAAGTGCCTGCTAATTCTGTTGTGCTTAGTACAGTGCATTGCAAATAGTAAGGGGTCAATAGATACCATTGATTTATTGATTCTAGTTAACCAGAATGTCAGGGAGGGGAGGAGGAGGGTTTTGTTTTTTGTTTATTCATCGAAGTAGTCCATTTATAAAGTGTTTCAGAACCATTAAAAGGATGGGATCCAAGAGGCTAAGTGGGTACCATCAGAAACAAACTCCACAGCTTGGCGCTCATGTGCTTATTACATCATACTGAAGTTTCACATCCTCCTCAGAAGTGCGATATGAATATGTGGAAGATGGCTAAATCTGTTATTCAGGGACTAAATATCCAATTAGGGGATTAACCAGACCCTTAACTTCTCTTCCTTTTTTGCTTCTACTTTCTTGACCTTTACCTGGTCATTTTCATCTCCAGCAGGATAGGCAGAGATAGGAGGAGTTGGTCAAATTGATTTAGCTACTCGTTTAAACTCTGATAAAGGATTGCGGTAGCCAAAATAATGTTTCTGCATTATGCATGAATTTCCTTATCACTGTGGAATGGACAATTGTGCATCTAGATCTTGAATAATAAGTGGGCGGCTAGGACAGTTGTCACTGAGCAGGAGGGAAGATAGGCAAAAGGCATTCCCATTAAGTTGAATCCTTACCCTTACCCTCTCAACCCTGCAGTGAAAGTCCAGGAATTTTCAAAGCACTGCCCCAAAGGGAAATTTGTGGACTTATTGCTAGAAGGTTAAATGAGCCATGGTACAGTATGGTCCTGGGATCCTTATGCCTCCCTCCCCAAGCTCACTTCCTCTCCCGTCTGGCAACTTGGTAGCGTAATATCATGATGCCAGGGAGAGAGGAATTGAAAGCTTAATTCTAACTCTAAAGTCCATGGCTGGTTTTCCCCTTCTGGTTCTGCTCAAGCTTTTAGCAGTCATCCCTGTTCTTCGGTGGACATTCCCCTGGGGAAAAGCCATGATAGTAGGAATCTGACAGTGTACGAAATCATGACATTTCTGAAATGGACCTTTTTGGTAGTGTGGAATTGGACAGAGTTGAGGGGGGATCATTGCTGTATAAACGGGTTGGTACCAACCAATCAGTGGTATTTATTAAGCATTTATCATGTGCAGAGCATTGTTCTAAGCGCCTTGGGAGAACGCCATGCAACGAAATTAGCAGACCTGTTCCATGCCCATAACAAGCTTACAATCTAGAGGGTGAGTCTAATATTGATCAGAATTGGTTTGTTCACTCTACACCATAGTATGTTCTCCCTCCCACTTAGATTGGGAGCCCCATATGGGTGAGGGACTTTGTCAAACTTGATTACCTTGTGTCTACCCAAGTGCTTAGTACAGTGCTGGACGCATAGTAAGCATTTAAATACCACAGTTGCCGTTCTATTCATATTGCAATACTCCACGGAAAACGTCAGTTAAACCAAAGCCCAGGACAATCCGTTGATTGATATAGGATGGGAAAGAGGTCAACAGAGGAAGGAAGTGCATCACCCTGTACGATCCTTCATGGATTTAAAGAAGGTCCACTACTTTTCTGCTGTGTGACCTTGGGCATTCATTCATTAATTCATTCAATCATATTTATTGAGCACTTACTGTGTGCAGAGCAACTGCACTACACGTTTGGGAAGTACAAATCGGCAACATATAGAAACGGTCCCTACCCAACAACGGGCTCACAGCTAGAAGGGGAACACAGACAACAAAACAAGTAGACAGGTGTCAATACCATCAGAATAAATAGAATTATAGTTATATACACATCATTAATAAAATAGAGTAATAAGTGTGTACAAATATACACAAGTGCTGTGGGGAGGGGCAAGGGGCAGGGTAGAGGGAGAGAGGGGGGCGATGGGGAAGAGGAGGAAGGGAGGAAAAATGGGGGGGCTCAGTCCGGGAAGGCCTCCTGGTGGAGGTGAGCTCTCAATAGGGCTTCGAAGGGAGGAAGAGAGCTAGTTTGGTGGATGTGTGGAGGGTGGGCATTCCAGGCCAGGGAAGGAATGGGCTGGGGGTCGACGGTGGGACAGGCGAGAACGAGGCACGGTGAGGAGGTTAGTGGCAGAGGAACGGAGTGTGCAGGCTGGGCTGGAGAAGGTGAGAAGGGAGGTAAGATAGGAAGGGGTGAGGTGATGAAGAGCTTTGAAGCCGAGAGTGAGGAGTTTTTGCTTGATTTAAAGGTTGATAGGCAACCACTGGAGATTTTAGAGGAGAGGAGTGACATTCCCTGAGCAGAGATAATCTGGGCAGCAGAGTGAAGTACAGACTGAAGTGGGGAGAGACAGGAGGATGGGAGATAAGAGAGAAGGCTGATGCAGTAATCCAGTCGGGATAGGATGAGAGACTGAACCAGCAAGGTAGTGGTTTGATGGAGAGGAAAAGGGCGGATCTTGGCGATGTCTTGGAGGTGAGACCGACAGGTTTTGGTGACGGATTGGATGTGTGGGGTGAATGAGAGAGCGGAGTTGAGGATAACACCAAGGTTGCGGGCTTGTGAGACGGGAAGGATGGCAGTGCCGTCTACAGTGACGGGAAAGTCAGGGAGAGGGCAGGGTTTGGGAGGGAAGATAAGGAGTTCAGTCTTGGACATACTGAATTTTAGATGGTGGGCAGACATCCAGAGGGAGATGTCCTGAAGGCAGGAGGAGATACAAGCCTGCAGGGAGGGAGAGAGAACAGGGGTGGAGATGTAGATTTGGGTGTCATCAGTGTAGATATGATCGTTAAGTATGTCACTTAACTTCTGTGCCTCAGTTACCTCATCTGTAAATTGGAGATTAAGACTGTGAGCTCTATGTTGGGACATGAACTGTGTCGAACTTGATTATCTTTTATCTATCCAAGTGCTTAAAACAGTGTTTGACACATAGTAAGTGCTTAACGAATACCATTCCAAAAAATAAAATCTTGTCTTGTAGAATCCAGGTGTGGCACAAAGCCAAACCCATTGTTTAGGGTCTGGGCCCGGGTAATTCCTCTTGTTTTTTTCTTCCTCCACTTTTCTCCCATCTGCCCTTCACCCCCAGGAACCACAATTCATATATAAGTTGAATTTGTTGGTCTTGAAAAGGGGGATTTTTGTAGTAGTAGAGAACATTATGGGGTTTGTAGCTTCTCCTGGGGTCCTTTCTGCCTGTTCACTCCTCAGACATCCAGGCAACCATTCAAAGGGGCTGCAGCCTTGCTCCTCTGGAAGGCTTTTGAAAAATTCAGGATTTGGTAGCTTTATCAAGACTGTCTTATTGGGACAGGAAGGACTCTCACCCCCCTCACTGCCTCTCTCCCCACCCCCCACCCGCAATTCTTAAATTTGACCCCACCGTACCTTCTTTTTCTGTAGTACTGCCAGTGTCCAGGGTTAGGGTATATCATAGTTGGAGGATTAAAAAAAAAATTCTCATCTCTCGAGTGAACGATAGGCAGTTTTGAAGCCAAGCCTGAAAAATAAATTTGCAACAAGAAATCAAGCTCCCTTGACCCTGTATGATTGATTCATTTTGGCAAAGTGCCGGAAGCCACAGCTGAATTAATTAGAGGAAGCCCTTAGCTGGGCCTTCACACCCGTACAGGGCCCTGTGCTCCAGTGGATTTATTTTTCCTGACTATTAGAAGCAATTAGGCTTTTGGGTAAAATCCACTCTGTGATTTCTGAAACGTTATCCTGTGCATTTCTTGATTGGTTGCTTTTCCCTTATGCCTGGTTTGGCGAACAATCTGTTCCATGTTTCCCATCCACTGAGGGGGAAGGCTGTGTTTGTGCGTGTGAGTGTGTGTGTTTACTCAGAAAATAGAAGGCTGAGTTTTCCTGTTTGAGGCAAAAATAAGGTGACCCTTCAATTTTAGGTTGGTAAAGTCCCTGTCACCTCATCAAAAATGGTATCCCCTAGGATTTGCTTGGAGAAAGCATTTTTTGTTGTGTCAGTGTGGCTCTTTATCTTCAAACAACCAAGATTCTTCAGAGGAGAATACAGGATGTGCCAGTTGAACTGTCTGATGTCTACTCCCTGATGCTCTCAGGTCACCTTCCTTCAGAAGCTCAAAAGGAAAAGGGCTGCCTGGTTTAGCTAGACAAGTAAATCCAGGGGAACCGGTGAAAGATGTCAACGTTTTCACCGGCACTTCCAAATTTTCTTTGTTTTTTTTTTTTAGTGACGATACATCTGGTGTCAGGGGTCAGAAGTCGTTTGAAAAGATACAGTACCTGCACTCTGTCGCATTGTACGTCCTCGTTAAATTTCTTCTTGTCTGAAGTATCATTTATTTTCCCCGTAAGAATGAATTCTTTTGTGGTGTTATCCTTTTTTTTTTTTCCAAACTAGTATTTTTAGTTCCCTTTTACCTTGACTAGCAAGTCGGCAATAAAAGCAGATCTAAGGATGAAAATATGAGATACATTTGATATACCAGAAGCCCAACTTAATGACTAAACTGCAGCAAGATAGTAGGCATTAGAGAAAGCAATAGTGGAGAAGGAGCTGTAACGAAAACTGTCATATTTAAGTGCTTACTATGTTCCAGGCACTGCAGTAAGCTCTGGGGTAGATAGGATTTTATCCCTGCTGTACAGCTGAGGAAACTGAGGCCTAGAGAGGCTTTGTGATTTGCCTCAAGTCGCAAAGCAGTCAGGTGGTGGAGCCAAGTCTAGGATTTGGGACTCCCGAATCCCAACTCCATGCTCTTCCCACCAGGCTACGTACTTCTTTCTTCCATGAGAGAAGCAGCGTGGCTCAGCGGAAAGAGCACGGCCATTTGTCAGCTGTGTGACTTTGGGCAAGTCACTTAACTTCTCTGGGCCTCGGTTACCTCATCTGTAAAATGGGGATTAAGACTGTGAGCCCCCTTGGGACAACCTGATCACCTTGTAACTTCCCCAGCGCCAGTGCTTTCCACACAGTAAGCGCTTAATAAATGCCATTATTATTATTATCATTTTATCGGGCGTGCAGGTGTCCCGGCATCAGGGGAAAGAGTGAGGGAAGTGTCCCACTCACCTGAATTTCAAAGGGAACGGAGAGAGAAAGGCAAGTTCAGTCCTGCTCGAGCTTTGGAAGTCAGTGAAGGTAAGCTGGTTCAGGGCCAGTGTGGGGGCCTCTTTTGGGAGTGGGGCTGTCTATCTGGACAGGAAACTCTCCCATCTCCACGGCTTTTGGGCCAGTTCGGAGGCTAGGAAAGATCCAGCAGCGAGCTGATACTGAAAATGACCCCATGTTTCATGATCTGGGGTGCTAGTCCTCTTTGAAGAATGGCCTTCCCAGCTCAGGTTTCAGTACAGCTGCTAGTGACCGAATTTTGGTATTCAGTGGAAAGCGTAAGCAGAGCTTTGGATTTAAAGCGCTCTGTTTTGTTAAAAGTGGAAATACTTAACAGATGAAAAGTAACTATGCAGCACCGTTTATTCCTCTTTCAGACTCTTCAGAACAAATCTAATTTATTGCAAAGTTTTGTGGCTTTCCTATATCTTCTTAGCTGAAGTCACCTAAGTGGAAGCTACAAAGGCTGTTTGATTAAATGGACTGTTACCTTTTCAGTCCACCAAAGTTTTCTGCCTCCTGACCCAAAATGGAGGTTTTATTTAAGAAGGGTCAAGCAAGGTTTCATTTGCCCGATTAATTAATATGCACATAAGGGTGATTTGAAGAGCTGTCTTGTTAATTCAGTCTGGGTGCTTCTGGAGCACACTCAGTAAAGCAGATGGCGACATCTTTAGTTATAATTATAGAAGTGCTCCAGCTAAAATAAGATTTCCCTTTTGATTTTAACCACTACACAATATTCAGTGTTCAGAGTATTGTTTATAGATTTCATAGGGTTGTATTTTAAAGCCAAATGAAGGGGAAATTTGGAAATTAGAAATGCAAAAAGGTTTGTATTCATAGAGTGCTGTATTTTTTAATCCACCCTGCAAATTGCGCTTGGAACCCTTTCATAAATCTCCAACACATGGAATGCCACCCGAACCTTTGTCGAAGTGGTGAGTGGGACAACCTATTTCTTTATGTCAAATTGTGCTTCCCTTTTGGTTAATGTGGAATTTTATGTCAGGCAGGAACGAGGCACAGTGAGGAGGTTAGCGGCAGAGGAGCGGAGGGTGCGGGCTGGGCTGTAGAAGGAAAGAAGGGAGGTGAGGTAGGAGGGGGCGAGGGGATGGACAGCCTTGAAGCCAAGAGTGAGGAGTTTTTGCTTGTTGCGTAGGTTGACGGGCAGCTACTGGAGATATTTGAGGAGGGGAGTAACATGCCCAGAGCGTTTCTGCACAGAGATGATCCGGGCAGCAGAATGAAGTATAGACTGAAGTGGGGAGAGACAGGAGGATGGGAGATAAGAGAGGAGGCCGATTCAGTAATACAGTCGGGATAGGATGAGAGATTGAACCAGCAAGGTAGCGGTTTGGATGGAGAGGAAAGGGCGGATCTTGGTGATGTTGTGGAGGTGAGACTGGCAGGTTTTGGTGATGGATTGGATGTGGGGGATGAACGAGAGAGCAGAGTCAAGGATGACACCAAGGTTGCGGGCTCGTGAGACGGGAAGGATGGTAGTGCCGTCTACAGTGACGGGAAAGTCAGGGAGGGGGCAGGGTTTGGGAGGGAAGGTAAGGAGTTCAGTCTTGGACATACTGAGTTTTAGATGGCGGGCGGACATCCAGATGGAGATGTCCTGAAGGCAGGAGGAGATGCGAGCCTGAAGAGAGAGAGAGAGAGAGAGCAGGGGCAGAGATGTTTGCCGTATGGCCTTGGGTACGTCACTTAACTTCACTGTGCCTCAGTTAAATCATCTATAAAATGGGGATTAGGACTGTGAGCCCCACATGGGACCTGGATTATGTTTTATGTGTACCAACTTTGTTATATCATATTCACCATGGCCTTAGTAGAGTGCACATAGTACTTTGCACATAGTAAGCACTCAGTACAGTTGATTAATTGGTTTTGTCCAATCTGATTATTAACTTGTATCTACCCTGGCGCTTAGTACAGTGCCAGGCACATAATAAGAGCTTAGTAAATACCATTAAAAAAATGACGCAGCTTCTGTGCTTATGTTTTTGGTGAAGGATTCGGTGGGTAAGAATGTAAACAACACTATTGAGTGATCTTTGTAAGTATTGAGTTGGAACTCCTGTGTGGATCCTGCACATCATCTACTTGTTATGTAATCAGACCAAATGGAAATGAAATCGAAACCAGATGTCAGGGTGGAGCATTAGAATTCTTCATCCATGAGCACGGCGGAGTAAATGCTCTCTGCCTTCTCCGATATAGAAAGCCCCGTTTGTTTGGATTGGAAGGGCACTTTGAGGTTTTTCGGATCTACGCAGACGACTTAGCAGAAGGTAAAGGCCACAGAAATTAATTTTGTAGATTTGAATTTTCTTCATGGGAATCGTGTTTCTCTCTGAACTCTTCATTCAATCCTTCAGGTAATTCTGTCCGGCATTGTGATGTGTCTCTAGTTTCATGTTGCCTAAAATCAGCTTGGAATATGTTTCAAATTCGGATGGTAAAGTGAGCAAATGATTTAAAAAAAAAAAGTGCAACGTGAGATTGTTCTGGACTCCCGAAGAAGATATAGTCTTCTACCTGTAAAGCATGGTTGAAGATAGGAATCACAATCTGGAGATGAACTTGACCTTGCATTTGGTTGGAGGGAAAAATCTGTGATTCAGGAATATTTGGGTGCTTGATATATCATGGATATTCTTTTTGATAAGTGAGCTTCAATGCTGAATCTTCCCAAACCCTCTTAAAAGTGTGCTAGAGCTGTCTGTAGGAGCTGATTTCTTGTGTATTTGCCCTTGTCTTATCAAAAGATTAATTTGTTGTATTCTTTAATGACCATTTGAAGCTTGTAACAGTGACTGCACACATTTATTGCACCGTTAAACTGTATTCTGAAATACGGAGGCATTTATCCTAGCAATAGACGGGCACTAAAGATCATGTCTCATTGCACTCTCGCTGACAGCTATGGACCGGCGACCTGGACAATGGTTTCATAGTCTAGTCTTGTTAAAAATGTTTGTTTCGCTCCTCCCCACAGCCAGCTCCCTGTGGCTTATTTTTAGTGGGACTTTGCTATTTTTCACATTCCCAAAAAGTTGACTAGATAAAACTATTTTGATCTTCCCTGTGCGGAACCAAGAAGATGTTGGTGAACGTGCTAATTTGATTATGGATTGCTAACCACACAGCCTAAGGATGTAGGTGGGCTGATTTGAAGTCACACATAGCATTGCCAGCACTTGAATGAACTTTAGGGAAAATTTCCTCTTGGAAAATGTTGCCAAGAGCTGTAGCTTATCCTCCCAGCTTTAGGACTGGGAGCTGATCATCACTTGTGAAAAGAGGGCTTCGTTATTATCCAAGCATTCTTAGACGGACCAAAGTCCTGAGAGAGTGAAGTTTACCAAAAATCCAAGTTGAGCCCTGACACACAATGGAGACCAGAG
Organism: Tachyglossus aculeatus; assembly: GCF_015852505.1. Lineage (NCBI taxonomy): Eukaryota > Metazoa > Chordata > Mammalia > Monotremata > Tachyglossidae > Tachyglossus > Tachyglossus aculeatus. The sequence continues at coordinate 51,660,546 of NC_052072.1, forward strand.
ATTTTTGCTATTGGTCAGTTTGACTACCGTAATTACTATTTTTAATGGTACTTAAGGGCTTACTACGTCCCCGGCACCGTACTAAGCACTGGGGTAGGAACAAGGTAATTCGGGTTGGATACAGTCCCTGTCCCACAAAGAACTCACAGTTTGAATCCCCATTTTGCAGATAAAGTAACTGAACTTCAGAGAAATTAAGTGACTTGCACACACAGCAGACAGGTAAGCGCTTAGTACAGTGCTCTGCACACAGTAAGCGCTCAATAAATGCGATTGATGATGAAGTGGCAGAACTAGGATTAGAACCCACATCCTCCGACTCCAAGGCCTGTGCTGTTTCCCCTAGGCCATGCTAGTTCTCTGAATACTTATATATTTCTATGTAGTACATGTATATTTTTTCATAGAAGTTCTGTTTAATTCAAACAGAGTTGGAGCCATTGTTGAAGAGTAACCATTTCAGTCAAGCAGTGGTATTTATTGAGTGTTTACTGTGCAGAGCACTGTACTAAGCACCTGGAAGAATACAACAGAGTGCTGCTGTTGTTGTTTATTGTATTTAAGTTATATGCCAGGCTCTGTACTAAGTGTTGGGGTAGATACAAACTAATCAGGTTGGACATAGTCCATGTCCCACATGAGACTCAGTCTTAACCCTCATTTTTCAGTTGTTAATCAATCAATCAATTGTATTTATTGAGCAATAACTGTGTGCAGAGCACTGTACTAAGCGCTTGGGAAGTACAAGTTGGCAACATATAGAGACAGTCATCATCATCATCAATTGTATTTATTGAGCGCTTACTGTGTGCAGAGCACTGTACTAAGCGCTTGGGAAGTACAAGTTGGCAACATATAGAGACAGTCCCTACCCAACAGTGGGCTCACAGTCTAAAAGGGGGAGACAGAGAACAAAACCAAACGTACTAACAAAATAAAATAAATAGAATAGATATAAAATAAATAGAATAGATGGGCTCACAGTTAACTGAGGCACAAAGAAGTGAAGTGACTTGACTAAGGTCACACAGCAGACAAGTGGTGGACTGGGATTAGAAGAACCGGGTCCTTCTGACTCTTGGCCCGTGCTCTATCCATTAGGCCACACTGCTTCTCAGTTGGTAGGTGGGTTTCCTGCTCACAAGCAACTCACAGTGTGGCAGTGGGAGACAGACATTAATTTAAATAATGTAATAATAATAAGTAGATATGGGGCTGAGGGTGGAGTCCATAGCAGATGTTCAGAGAATACAGATCCAGGTGCATAGGCGATGCGAAAGGGAGGAGGAGCCGGAGAAAGAGGTCTGAAGGTGGGGAGAGTGGGGGTCTGGTGTATATGGAGGGGGAGGAAGTTCCAGACTAGGGGAGGGTGTGGGAAAGGGGTTGGCAGTGAGGTAGATCATCATCAATCGTATTTATTGAGCGCTTACTGTGTGCAGAGCACTGTACTAAGCGCTTAATAATGATGGCATTTGTTAAGTGCTTACTATGTACAAAGCACTGTTCTAAGCACTGGGGGGATACAAGGTGATCAAGTTGTCCCACGTGGGGCTCACAGTCTGAATCCCCATTTTGACAGATGAGGCAACTGAGGCTCAGAGAAGTTAAGTGACTTGCCCAAGGCCACACAGCAGACTTGCGGTGGAGTCGGGATTCGAACCCACGACGCCTGACTCCAAAGCCCGTGCTCTTTCCACTGAGCCACGCTGCTTCTCTAAAGTGAAGTGACTTGCCCAAAGTCCCACAGCTGACAACTGGCGGAGCTGGGATTTGAACCCATGACCTCCGACTCCAAAGCCCGCGCTCTTTCCTCTGAGCCACGCCGAAGTGAAGCAAAAATCACTTGGTGGAGGCAGGATTTGAACCCCTGACCTATGACTTAACAAGCCGGCGCTCTTTCTACTGAGCCACGCTACTTCTCTTATAGAGATTGGGGCACTCTGAGCCACATGGTGCCAGAGAAGCTCAGTGTGCAGGCTGGGCTGTAGTAGGAGCCCAGTGAAGTGAGATAGGAGGGATTGAGCTGATTGACTGCTTTAAATCCGAAGGTAAGGAATTTCTGTTTGGTGCGGAGGTGGATGGGCAACCACCGGAGGCCCTGGAGGAGTGGAGAATGTGGACTGAACTTTTTTATAGAAAAATGATCCGAAGAATTCAGCCTAAAAATTAAGCCTGACAATAAGGGGAATTGGAGAGGGGGGAGAAAAGAGGAAGGAGGTGAGAAGGAAAGAATAGAAAGCTAAGAGGGTAGGTGAGATTGTGCCTCTTGTAGATTGCGCCTCTTGTATTGCATCCTGCAAGTGCTGCATTCATTCATTCATTCATTCATTCATTCATTCATTCGTATTTATTGAGTGCTTACTGTGTGCAGAGCACTGGACTAAGCGCTTGGGAAGTCCAAGGTGGCCACATCTAGAGACGGTCCCTACCCGACAGCGGGCTCACAGTCTAGAAGGGGGAGACGGACAACAAAGCAAAACATGTTAAAAAAATAAATAGAGTAGTAAATATGTACAAGTGAAATAGAGTAATAAATTCATTCATTCGTATTTATTGAGCGCTTACTGTGTGCAGAGCACTGGACTAAGCGCTTGGGAAGTCCAAGGTGGCCACATCTAGAGACGGGCCCTACCCGACAGCGGGCTCACAGTCTAGAAGGGGGAGGCGGACAACGAAACAAAACGTATTAAAAAAATAAATAGAATAGCAAATATGTACAAATAAAATAGAGTAATAAATTCATTCATTCATTCATATTTATTGAGCGCTTACTGTGTGCAGAGCACTGGACTAAGTGCTTGGGAAGTCCAAGTTGGCCACATCTAGAGACGGTCCCTACCCGACAGCGGGCTCACAGTCTAGAAGGGGGAGACGGACAACAAAACAAAACATATTAAAAAAATAAATAGAGCAGTAAATATGTACAAGTAAAATAGAGTAATAAATTCATTCACTCATTCAGTCGTATTTATTGAGGGCTTACTGTGTGCAGAGCACTGGACTAAGCGCTTGGGAAGTCCAAGGTGGCCACATCTAGAGACGGTCCCTACCCGACAGCGGGCTCACAGTCTAGAAGGGGGAGGCGGACAACGAAACAAAACGTATTAAAAAAATAAATAGAATAGTAAATATGTACAAGTAAAATAGAGTAATAAATTCATTCATTCATTCAGTCGTATTTATTGAGCGCTTACTGTGTGCAGAGCACTGGACTAAGCGCTTGGGAAGTCCAAGTTGGCAACATATAGGGACGGTCCCTACCCGACAGCGGGCTCACAGTCTAGAAGGGGGAGGCGGACAACGAAACAAAATGTATTAAAAAAATAAATAGAATAGTAAATATGTACAAGTAAAATAGAGTAATAAATTCATTCATTCATTCAATCGTATTTATTGAGCACTTACTGTGTGCAGAGCACTGGCCTAAGCGCTTGGGAAGTCCAGGGTGGCCACATCTAGAGACGGTCCCTACCCGACAGCGGGCTCACAGTCTAGAAGGGGGAGACGGACAACAAAACAAAACGTATTAAAAAAATAAATAGAGTAGTAAATATGTACAAGTAAAATAGAGTAATAAATTCATTCACTCATTCAATCGTATTTATTGAGTGCTTACTGTGTGCAGAGCACTGGCCTAAGCGCTTGGGAAGTCCAAGGTGGCCACATCTAGAGACGGTCCCTACCCGACAGCGGGCTCACAGTCTAGAAGAGGGAGGCGGACAACGAAACAAAACATATTAAAAAAATAAATAGAATAGTAAATATGTACAAGTAAAATAGAGTAATAAATTCATTCATTCATTCAATCGTATTTATTGAGCGCTTACTGTGTGCAGAGCACTGGACTAAGCGCTTGGGAAGTCCAAGTTGGCAACATCTAGAGTCGGTCCCTACCCGACAGCGGGCTCACAGTCTAGAATAATAAATCTGATCTAATAAAGACTTGATGAATTAACCCCTCCCTCCCCCTCCCCACCACTACACACACATAATAATAATAATAATAATAATAATAATAATAATAATGGCATTTATTAAGCGCTTACTATGTGCAAAGCACTATTCTAAGCGCTGGGGAGGTTACAGGGTGATCACACATCTTCTTCCTCCTCAGAGTGTGTCTGTTTCAGAGAAAAAACCTTCTCCCCTGGCAGAAGCATGGCTATACTGCATTATCACATTCTGACTCTTCACCTCCTCTTCTCCCAGGACACACCACCATCACTACGCTATCAAGTAACCAGTATAGTGTTTCATACCAAACGGTCACTCAATAAATACTGCTGCTCCAACTACTTATAATTTTATGGTACAAAAATTAATCTTTACTACTTCCTCAAAATTCAGAGGGGGGAAATTCTGCAGTGGAGGCAGTTAAGCAAGTAAATATAGTATCTAGTATCGTGGAACTGTATGTGTTGCCGACTTGTACTTCCCAAGCGCTTAGTACAGTGCTCTGCACACAGTAAGCACTCAATAAATACGATTGAATGAAAAATGAATGAATGGACCACGCTTTCATTTTCATTTGAGTACTTAAAAGCTCATTCATTTTCAAGCACTTTTGAACACAGAGCTTCTGGTTTTTGGAACAAAAATGTATGCACCAAAAGCAGACTATATTCTGCTTTTATAGAACCAATGCTTGGAAGTTTACAATTCAGTGTTCTTTAATGGTGCATCCTGGTTAAATTCTGGAAAATAGGGTGGAGAAATAGACTATGTGGCTAGACAGGAGATTGTCACTTATATTGCAGAAAGTTCACCTCCTCCGTAGCCTTTTGATAGATTCCTTGTGGTGTTCTTTGAGATTGTCACTTATATTGCAGAAAGTTCACCTCCTCCATAGCCTTTTGATAGATTCCTTGTGGTGTTCTTTGTTAAGTCCCTGGGAGGTTGAATATGAACCAGGTGCTCTTTTTTTACAGATGAGAAACTGAAGGATAATCGATCATTAGCGCTTACTATGTGCAGAGCACTGTATTAAGGGCTTGGGAGAGTATAGTACAACAAGATTAGCAGACACGTTCCTTGCCCACAAGGACCTTACAGTTTAGAGGATGAGCGTACATAATTTGCAGCATAACACCAAGCCTTTTTAACTAAGATTAAAGGTTTGGGTTCCTTATGTTTGGTCCACTACTTTTCCCTTCCTCTCGTCTCTGCAAAGCAAAATCTAGTGATGAGGCGGGAGGATGTTTTCCCCGTTCTTCTACCTACTTTAGATTGTACCTACTACCTTGTACCTACTAAAGATTTAACTTTAAGTTACTATTGCAAGAAAAGTTTCCTTCTGTAGGTGCTTTTTAAACGCTAAGAAGTTAATAGGTATTCCAGGGTGGTTAGGGTTAGTTTCCTTCTGTAGATGCTTTTTAAACGCTAAGAAGTTAATAGGTATTCCAGGGTGGCCTAGCAGGAGGAGTATGGGCATGGAAGTCAGAGGACCTGTGTTCCAATTCCTTCTCTGCCACTTGTATGCTTCGTCATCTTGGGCAAATCACTCAACTTCTCTATGCCTCAGTTACCTCATCTGTAAAATGGGGTCTCAGACTGTGAGCCCCATGAGAGACATGAACTGTTTCCAGCCTAATTAGCTTATATTTACCCCAGCACTTAGTCCAGTGCCTGGCAAATAGTAAGCATTTACCAAGCGCATTAAAAAAAAATACACACATTTGTACATAGTTCAGATTCCTTGTATTTTGGCTGCTAAATGCATTCTGGTTGGCTAAGAATTACGAGATCTGAAATAGTGTTGCACAATCATTCTATTGATTTGTAATTTGGGCATCATTGGCTAAACTGGAGTCAGATGATCTTGTGACCCAAGAGAAGCTTCGGCACCTGGTGGTCCTTTGAGATGACATTTGTGCCAAAATTTCACTTCATTGTTTATAATGAGCACTGAAAACACAGTTGCTTTCTTCAAAAGTCGGATGCTGGGGTCTAGAAGGATGTTAGGAATGAGACTGAGGGAATTTGGGGTCAAATCCTGGAGTGTCTGTTGCTTGGAAACTTCAGCCGTCACATTTGTGGGGAGAAAAAGGTGGGGAAATGAAAGTAGAAACCAGGACAAATAAAGGAAAAAGTTCAACTGCCTGTGTGTGTGTGTGTTTATAGAGCACCTGCCTTGTAGGAGAGATTGCTCAATTAATCCTCAAAACATTCCCGTGAGGTAGGTACAGGACACGTTCTATCCCAGCTCTGCCAATTGTCAGCTGTGTGGCTTTGGGCAAGTCACTTAACTTCTCTGGGCCTCAGTTACCTCATCTAGAAAATGGGGATGAAGACTGTGAGCCCCCTGTGGGACAACCTGATCACCTTGTAACCGCCCCAGCACTTAGAATAGTGCTTTGCACATAGTAAGCGCTCAATAAATACGATTGATGATGATAGTAAGTGCTTAATGTCATTATTATTATTATTATTATTATTATTATTATCTCTGTTTTACACATTAGGAAGCCTAAGGCCTAGAGGTTATGAGTTGCTCAAGGTCTCCCACGGGGTCAGTGGGGGATAGCCAGAACTGTCACCCTGATTTCATGGATCTTAGTCCAAGACTTAACCTATAATATTTTAAAAGCCTAGTCCTTATAAACAAGCAAACTCGTTATCCCACATCCTACATTTTGGATACCTTTATAATAAAGTTTATGTGTGGGATTTTATCAGTCCTTATGATGCGGTTTTAGTATGTGTTGTTTTCATCTTTAATAATAATGATGATGGCATTTATTAAGCGCTTACTATGTGCCAAGCACTGTTCTAAGGTCTGGGGAGGTTACAAGGTGATCAGGTTGTCCCACGGGGGGCTCACAGTCTTAATCCCCATTTTACAGACGAGGTAACTGAGGCCCAGAGAAGTGAAGTGGCTTGCCCAAAGTCACACAGCTGACAGTCGGCGGAGCTGGGATTTGAACCCGTGACCTCCGACTCCCAAGCCCGTGCTCTTTCCACTGAGCCACGCTGGTTTAAATTCCTTCCTTCCTAAAGCAGTGATTGATCAGGTCTCGTTCTTACTCCAGAGCCCTCTCAGTACCAACGCGGCCTCGTCGATGGAGCACGGGCGTGGGACTCAGAGGACCTGTGTTCTAATCCCAGCTCTGCCACTTTCCTGCTATGTGACCGTGGGCAAAACACTTCACTTCTCCATGTCTGTTAATAAGAATAATAATAATGGCATTTATTAAGCGCTTACTATGTGCAGAGCACTGTTCTAAGCGCTGGGGAGGTTACAAGGTGATCAGGTTGCCCCTGGGGGGCTCACAGTCTTAATCCCCATTTTATAATAATAATAATAATAATAATTGGCATTTATTAAGCGTTTACTATCATCATCAATCGTATTTATTGAGCGCTTACTATGTGCAGAGCACTGTACTAAGCGCTTGGGAAGTACAAATTGGCAACATACAGAGACAGTCCCTACCCAACAGTGGGCTCACAGTCTAAAAGGGGGAGACAGAGAACAAAACCAAACATACTAACAAAATAAAATAAATAGAATAGGCATGTACAAATAAAATAAATAAATAAATAAATAGAGTAAAATACAAACATATATACATATATACAGGTATATACATATATACTGTGTGCAAAACACTGTTCTAAGCGCTGGGGAGGATACAGGGTGATCAGGTTGTCCCACGTGGGGCTAACAGTCTTAATCCCCATTTTACCTATGAGGTAACTGAGGCCCAGAGAAGTTAAGCGACTTGCCCAAGATCACACAGCAGACATGTGGCGGAGTCGGAATTCGAACCCATGACCTCTGGCTCCAAAGCCCGTGCTCTTTCCACGGAGCCAAGCTGCTTTTACAGATAAGGTAACTGAGGCCCAGAGAAGTGAAGTGACTTGCCCGAGGTCACACAGCTGACAGTTGGTGGAGCCGGGATTTGAACCCGTGACCTCTGGCTCTAAAGCCCAGGCTCTTTCCACTGAGCCACGCATCTGCAGGCGAGGGATTCAAATCCCTGTTCTTCCTCCTACTTATACCGGAGCCCCATGTGGGACCTGCTTATCTTGTATCTACCCCAGTGCTTAGTACAGCGCTTCCCACATAATTTCTACAGCACTCTTGAGGCACTTGGTGGTCACCCAGCAGACCCCTTGGACTAACTCGTATTGTCAAAGGGACAAATAGTAAAACAACTGTAAGAGATGGAAGCAGGTTTTTTTTTTTAAAAAAAAAAACCAGTTCATTCAGTTGTATTTATTGAGTGCCCACTGTGTGCAAAGCAATGTACTAAGTGCTTGGGAGAGTAAAATATAACAATAAGCAGGAACATTCCCTGCCCGCGGTGAACTTTGAGAAGAAATTAACTTCAGTCCAGACTGGTGGACTGAAGCAGCGTGGCTCAGTGGAAAGAGCCCGGGCTTTGGAGTTTGAGGTCATGGGTTCAAATCCCGGCTTTGGGCAAGTCACTTAACTTCTCTGTGCCTCAGTTACCTCATCTGGAAAATGGGGATTGGCTGTGAGCCCCACGTGGGACAACCTGATCACCTTGTAACCTCCCCAGCGCTTAGAACAGTGCTTTGCACATAGTAAGCACTTAATAAGTGCCATTATTATTATTATTATTATTATTATTATTACTATTATTATTATTACTGGTGGCTGCTTGATGTTAGTGTTTTATTGCTTGTGAGGTGAAAGATATCCAAGACGGTGGTCATTAAAGCTTCAGTTTATTTAAAGCCAAGTGACATGTCTACAGAGAATAGCTTATAAATAGATTAAAGCTGTTTCATGTAGAAAACAGAACGGTTGCACTTTTAAATTGGGCATGTTGGGTGTGGAGTTTGATGCGGGGCCTAGAACCGTTTTTACTCCGCATAGAAGCGATGTGCTTCTTATTTTAAATTGGAAAATTATGGTAGGTATGCCGTGTATAGTTATAGGGGTCAATAGCTACATCAGTTACCCATTTTTCTGGATGCAAATGTCTTTAAATGAGCACGTACCTCAAGAAAGAATCTCTTTTTCAGGATTTACAGCATCACAGTGCCCATTTGTGTTTTTATTTTGTTCTAAACTACTCTAGAGATGTAATGCATTCCTTTTGAGGTACCGTGTGTGTGTGCGCGCGCGCAGACGCGAGCATTGGTGAGAGTCCCAGCGTTTCCTCAAGAGCTAACGTAATACTGAATTTTATCTAGATTTAAAAATAGTTGAGGGTTGCGATTCAGAGGCGCCTGTACTTTGATTAGTTCGCTGGGACATTGACGTCAGCCTGTGATAGGGTCTGTGTACCCATTTGTCATAGTGTTGACCGGACTGACGTTTGCGCAAAAGACGGGGCAACTTATTTTCACCGAGAGACATCAGGGACGTGTTGATGTCCTTGTGTACTTTGGAATTGCCTCTGTAAAATGCAGTTCGCAGAGCCTGTCTCTGGTTCTTTCTAATATGAAGAACATCGGGCGTTTGTTTTCAATTAGTTCATGGTCCCGATGCCAAAATATACTCTGAAATGCCCCGGCAATCAGGTACAATCTGATGGTATTATGTAGTCAAATGGCAACTAAAGGTGTTTAGCTTGGCCTAGTGGCGAGAACACAGGCCTAGGAGTCAAAGGACCTGGGTTCTAATCCCTCCTCTGCCACTTGACTGCTGTGTGACCGTGGGTAAGTCACTTAGCTGCTCTGTGCCTCAGCTTCCTCATCTGTAAAATGAGGATTAAGATTGTGAGCCTGGTGTGGGACAGGGACTGTGTCCAACCTGATTATCCTGTAAGCACCCCAGCCCTTAATACATCATCATCATCATCATCATCAATCGTATTTATTGAGCGCTTACTATGTGCAGAGCACTGTACTAAGCGCTTGGGAAGTACAAATTGGCAACGTATAGAGAATACAGTGTCTGGCACTTAGTAAACACTTCAAAAAATCCACAATTGTCATTATTATTACGCACTTACTGTGTGCAAAGCACTATACTAAGCACTTGGAGTTCGGAGACCTGTTCCCTGCCCACCAGGAGCTTAGAGTCTAGAGGGGGAGACAGACATTAAAATAAATTGTGGGTATTTAGGTAAGTGTTGTAGGGCTGAGGGTGCGGGGGAGTATTGAGCATTTAACGGGTACAAATCCAAGTGCAAGAGTTAAGTCCAAGTTTTCTTGCATACTATGAGATTCACTTAATATGGGTCAGTGGATTTAATATGGATTCACCTTCCATCCGCACCATCCATATTCTCTGCTTTTTCCTCTACTCTTTGCTAATGAAAGTTAGCAAAGGCGGGAATATCCACATTTAGACATTACCTGGCCTGCCTGAAAAACCTGATGTCTGTTGGTGTTGAGTTGACAAAATTGAACTTGATCCTGTTTTTTTTCTTTGACTCTGTAATACAGACTTGCAAATTAGTACATGCCCGCTGGCCTAGAGCCTGAGAACAACTTGGCTAGGCCTAAAAGAAACTAGGCTGGACATGTAAAATTCTAATAAATATTGAAGTATGACCCAAAACACTGCTTTTCTAGTTCTTGAGATTTCTGGTTTGCTGCCAATTCACAGAACTCTCTCATTTTTTCCCCTACTAATTTGGACAGTTACAGGGTCTAGAAAATAAAAATGTTGAAGTACCTTTAACTTTCCTTATAATATCTTAAGATTTCTGGTTTGCTGCCAATTCACAGAACTCTCTCATTTTTTCCCCTACTAATTTGGACAGTTAAAGGGTCTAGAAAATAAAAATGTTGAAGTACCTTTAACTTTCCTTATAACATCTTTACATAGGATAAATAATGTATTAAAAACACCGTTAATATTTTCGTAGGAAAATGTATGAGCAATCATGAAACTCAACTTCCTTGACATATGTGCCATATATTATGACCAGTTTGTGGTAAGTATTTTTAGCTCTTTAATCTCTAATGTTATCATTATTGCTGGGGTTTGCTTAGTTTGTTTTCTTCTGGTTTTGACCTTGAGAGGCCAGAGTCGCATATTCTCTTCGTAATCCCTTTGTTATATTTTCTTCTTGGCATGGACAGAGTTGGATTATTTGAGGAAGCCATTCTCCTGATCTCTTTTAATATGCATATCTTATTCCGAGTTTTAACTGAGTATAAAGACATCTCTGTTTTTCTAAATGTAGCTAGTCATCCATTCATTCATTCGTATTTACTGAGCGCTGACTGTGTGCAGAACACTGTACTAAGTGCTTGGAAAGTATAATTCCACAACAGAGACAGTACCTACCCAATCCCGGCTCCACCACAAGTCTGCTGTGTGACCTTGGGCAAGTCACTTAACTTCTCTGAGCCTCAGTTACCTCATCTGTAAAAATGGGGATTAAAACTGTGAGCCCCACGTGGGACAACTTGATCACATTGTATCCCCCCCAGCGCTTAGAACAGTGCTTTGCACATAGTAAGCGCTTAACAAATGCTAAAAAAAACCCCCCAAAAAACAAAAAAAAATGGACTCACAGTATAGGAGGCACAGTGCTTACTATGTGCCAGACACTCTACTAAGCCCTGTGACTACTAGAAGCAGTGTGGCTCAGTGGAAAGAGCACAGGCTTTGGAGTCAGAGGTCATAGGTTCAAATCCAGGCTCTGCCACTTATAATAATAATAATGATGGCTTTGGTTAAGTGCTTACTGTGTGCATGCAAAGCACTGTTCTAAGCGCTGGGGAGGATACAAGGTGATCAGGGTGTCCCAGGTGGGGCTCACAGTTTTAATCCCTATTTTCCAGATGAGGTAACTGAGGCACAGAGAAGTTAAGTGACTTGCCCAAGGTCACACAGCTGGCAATGGGCAGAGCCTGGATTGGAACACATGACCTCTGAATCCCAAGCCCATGCTCTTTCCACTGAGCCATGCTTGTCAGCTGCGTGACTTCGGGCAAGTCACGTAACTTCTCTGTGCCTCAGTGACCTCATCTGTTAAATGGGGACTCTGAGCCCCCAGTGGGACAACCTGATCACCTTGTAACCTCCCCACTGTTCCCGCTTAGAACAGTGCTTTACACATAGTGTATATATGTATATATGTTTGTACATATTTATTACTCTATTTATTTTACTTGTACATATGTATTCTATTTATTTTATTTTGTTAGTATGTTTGGTTTTGTTCTCTGTCTCCCCCTTTTAGACTGTGAGCCCACTGTTGGGTAGGGACTGTCTCTATATGTTGCCAAATTGTACTTCCCAAGCGCTTAGTACAGTGCTCTGCACACAGTAAGCGCTCAATAAATGCGATTGATGATGATGATGATGATAGTAAGTGCTTAATAAATGCTATTATTATTATTATTATTATTATTATTATTATTATTATTATTACTAAGGCAGTGTGGACAGAGGTGCAGCCCTCTGTGAGGTGCGTGCAAAAAGTGCAAGTAGGGAACACACTTTTGGCCAAAGTGAAAGCAGCAGAATAGTGATGCTGCACCACAACGCCACGGACCAGCGGGCAGTTGCCACCTTGGTAACCGGTCCGATCTTGGCCAACTATTTTCAGTGTTTGGGCTGTGTGCCTCTACCACGCAAAATGCCCTAAATCATCATCATCATCATCATCATCATCAATCGTATTTATTGAGCGCTTACTATGTGCAGAGCACTGTACTAAGCACTTGGGAAGTACAAATTGGCAGCATATAGAGACAGTCCCTACCCAACAGTGGGCTCACAGTCTAAAAGGGGGAGAAAGAGAACAAAACCAAACATACTAACAAAATAAAATAAATAGAATAGATATGTACAATTAAAATAGAGTAATAAATATGTACAAACATATATACAGGTGCTGTGGGGAAGGGAAGGAGGTAAGATGGGGGGATGCAGAGGGGGACGAGGGGGAGAGGAAGGAAGGGGCTCAGTCTGGGAAGGCATCCAGTGAGACAAGTAAGCCGTCAGTGGTATTTGTGTGTTCACCATGGGCCAAGCAAGGTCTTAGTAGCCTGGGAGAGTTGGTAGACAGGATCCCTGCCAATGAGGAGCTTAGAGTTCTAGTTATTACGGCACCTAAGTGCTTACTATTTGATTTGCCAAGCACTGCATTAAAGCAAGGGAGCAGATACGAGATTCCACAGCCTAAGTAGGAGAGTGTAGGGAACTGAGGCACCCTCCGCTCCTCCACCGCTGATCTCCTCGCCTGTCCCGCCATCGACCCCCGGCCCCCGTCATCCCCCGGGCCTGGAATGCCCTCCCTCTGCCCATCCGCCAAGCTAGCTCTCTTCCTCCCTTCAAGGCCCTGCTGAGAGCTCACCTCCTCCAGGAGGCCTTCCCAGACTGAGCTCCTTCCTTCCTCTCCCCCTCCTCCCCCTCTCCATCCCCCCATCTTACCTCCCTCCCTTCCCCACAGCACCTGCATATATGTATGTATGTTTGTACATATTTTTTTTTTACTCTATGTATTTATTTAATTTATTTGTACATATCTATTCTATTTATTTTATTTTGTTAGTATGTTTGGTTTTGTTCTCTGTCTCCCCCTTTTAGACTGTGAGCCCACTGTTGGGTAGGGACTGTCTCTATATGTTGCCAATTTGTACTTCCCAAGCGCTTCGTACAGTGCTCTGCACATAGTAAGCGCTCAATAAATACGATTGATGATGATGATGATTTGTCCAAGGTCACACAGCAATTCTGTGGTCAGACACATTTACCCCTCACGGCATAGCCCCAGCAGATGTTTACCTCCTTTGGCTGTTTTACTCCCACACCACGGTAAAAGCATAGCATGAACCGTGGCAGGTGGTAGGGACATATCATATTAAGGATTTGTCAAAAGGGTTCCAAGAAGAGAATATTAAGAATTATGACAATCAATGCACATTTGGAAGGAGGGATGCTGAAGCCCCAGAAGAAAGATTAGTCAAAGTATTTTGTTGTTGGTCAAGCTTCTTTTATCCCATTTGGCATGTTAAATGTATTAATTAGCTATTTAGGAATGTGAATGATAATCAGAGATGATTTGAAATCTCCATCTGATTAGCAGAAAGAGCAGCAGCATCCTAAATCGTGTTCCCTACATAAGGATGCCCAAACCCTTATAAGAGGTTTGAGAAGCAGCATGGCTCAGTGGAAAGAGCACGGGCTTGGGAGCCAGAGGTCATGGGTTCCAATCCCGACTCCACCACATGTCTGCTGTGTGACCTTGGGCAAGTCACTTAACTTCTCTGAGCCTCAGTTACCTCAACTATAAAATGGGGATTAAGACTGTGAGCCCCATGTGGGACAACCTGATCACCTTGTATCCCCCCCAGCACTTAGAACGGTGCTTTGCACGTTGTAAGCGCTTAACAAATGGCATTATTATTATTATTATTATTATTATTATATGGAGACTTACAAAAAAACAAGGGAGCTGGTTTGAAAGTTTTTTTTTAAAATACACTAAATCTTTACACTGTATACGATTCTGAGAGAATAAAGACTGCCAGACTCGGTACTTGGATACCCAATCTTTTTAATATATATTGCTATTTCTGTATTTACAAATCTCGGAATAATGCATTTTTACCACAATGCCATAAACAAGGGGAATTTTGTGTTATGTTTCATTCTAGTAAGACATGGTTTGAGCAGGAGGCCAGCAAAATTGAACTGAATGAGTTAGATGCTGCTTTCTTCTCAGAACTGGTTTAAAGGGCAGTGCCTCCCCATGCCATATGCCATGCTCATCTGTACTGAGCACCTACTGTGTGCAGAACACTGTACTAAGGGTTGAGAGAGCACAATGGAGGGGAAAAGAAATGATCCTACCACAAATATTTTATGTTGCCAACTTGTACTTCCCAAGCGCTTAGTACAGTGCTCTGCACACAGTAAGCACTCAATAAATACAATTGATTGATTGATTGATTAAGTGACTTGCCCAAAGTCACACAGCTGACAATTGGCGTAGCCGGGATTTGAACCCCTGACCTCTGACTCCAAAGCCCGTGCTTTTTCCACTGAGCCACGCTGCTTAGATTCAAGCTAATCAGGTTGGACACAAGTCCCTCTCCTACATGAGGCTCACAGTCGTCGTCCCCATTTTACAGATGAGGTAACTGAGGTATAGAGAAATGAAGTGATTTGTCCACGGTCACACAGCAGACAAGTGATGGAGATGGGATTAGAGAGCAGGTCCTTCTGACACCAAAGCCTGTGCTCTATTCACTAGGCCATGCTGCCTCTGTGCGCTGAGCTCTGCCCTTCTGTCTCCATTGCTACCAGGGCGTATAGTCCTCGGAAAACCACTCTGAACCGGGTGAATCCCTGAGAAAATGGTACTGGGGCTTCAGCACAAATTTTGGTAGTGCATTTTTTTTTTTTTTTAAACAGGCTATTAAAAACCTAGCAGAAACTCTTGAAGTATTCATGGCATTTAAAAATACATTTGGTATCCATCTCTTGCTCTCTGTGCCTCTTTGCTTGCACAGAACGCTCAGCTCCAGTTTCCAAATCAGTTTTCAATTGAAGGCTCAAATCACGTTGCAGTATTTTGTCTGCCTCTGAGTTAGGAACACCTCCTGCGTTTTCTCGCCGTCCAAATACCTTTTCTTGGGCCGAAATGGGGAGGACGATGGCGGGAACGACACCAGGGAGAGGTCTGACCCTTCTCCGTCCCCTCGTCTTCGGCTCTCTCCCCTTACCTCCTCCCCCCGCAACCCCCCACCCCGCAAACAGTCTTAAGGGCAGGGCAGAGGTTTCTTGGCAGGCTTCTCTACAAAATTGCTTCACAGAAAGCTCTTGACTAGGAGGCAGCATATAAAAAATACCCACCCTGAACTAATATTTTGAAAGTTTGGTTTCCTTTGACATGTGATCTCAGCCATACTGCTTCCCTTTCCATTTAGCTGGTGCAGAAGTAGCCATTAAACTCATGGTATACCCAGGTATAATAATTATGGGCATTGGTTAAGCGCTTCCTATGAGTGAAGTGCTGTTCTGATTGTTGGGGTAGGTACAAGTTAATCAGGTTGGACACAGTCCCCGGCCCACCCAGGGCTCACAGTCTAAGTAGGAGGGAGAACAGATATTGTATCCCCATTTTGCAAGTGAGGAAACTGAGGCAAAGAAATGAAATGACAGCAGGCAAGTGACAGAGCCAAGATTAGCATCCAGGTCCTATGACTCTCAGGTCTGTTTTCTTTCCACTTGGCCACGGCTGCTCCTTGAAAACTTCAGAAACTCATTTCTGAAAGTGCCATTTTACTGTCTGGGATCTGATTCAATCCCAAATGTGAAGCGGGGAAGTATTCAATACTTTAAAATTACCTTGTCTCTTGCCTCTTTCCTGTCTTAGTAAAGTTTGGTGGGCTAGAGAAATTTATGGAGTTTATTCTTCAGAAGCGATGAATGTCCCCGGCCCCATGGTATTTGTTAATAACGATAATAATAATGATGGTGTTTGTGAAGTGCTTACCATGTGCAAAGCACTGTTCTAAGCGCTGAAAATGGAAGTAACAGAGGATGGTTTTGATCCATCGACCTCTGGGTTATAGGCCCAGCATGCCTCTGCTGCGCTATGTTCATTTTGTTCATTCATTCAATCGTATTTGGCGACATATACAGACGGTCCCAAGATGGCACCAGAACCTGATTAATACATTGATAAATTGATAAATTATCCAGTTTCCTTCCAAAGCAGTGAGTTACTATCACCTTCCGCACAGCAGCCGCTTATATCCCCCGTGGCTCAGAGCTCACAAAGCGAGGAGGGGGGCAAGGGCTCGCAGGGCGGGAGGGAAGGTGGCAATTACTCCGCTTGTTTGTCTTGCTTGCGGCAGACAGGTCTGAAAGCATGCGATAATGCATTTTGTTTCCATTCATTCATTCATTCATTGTTGTATTTATTGAGTGCTTACTGTGTGCAGCGCACTGTACTAAGCGCTTGGGAAGTACAAGTTGGCAACATATAGAAACGGCCCCTACCCAACAACGAGCTCACAGTCTAGAAGGGGGAGACAGACAACAAAACAAAACATGTGGACAGGTGTCAAGTCATCAGAATAAATAGAAATAAAGCTAGATGCACATCATTAACAAAATAAATAGAATAGTAAATATGTACAAGTAAAATAGAGTAATAAAGCTGTACAAACATATATACAGGTGCTGTGGGGAGGGGAAGGACGTAGGGCGAGGGGGATGGGGAGGAGGAGAGGAAAAAGGGGGCTCAGTCGGGGTGTGCATGGAGCCTAGACTGTAAGCTCTTTGTGGGCAGGGAATGTGTCTGCTTATTGTTATATTGTACTCTCCCAAGTGCTTAGTACAGAGCTCTGCACACAGTAAGCGCTCAATAAATACGATTTCCTGACTGACTGGATAGAGCATGGGCCTGGGAATCAGAAGGTCGTGGGTTCTAATCCTGGCTCGGCCACTTGTCTGCTTTGTGGCCTTGGGCAAGTGACTTCACTTCTCTGTGCCTCGGTTACCTCATCTGTAAAATGGGAATTAAGATTGGTCGCCCCTTGCGGGATAGGGACCGTGTCTCATCCAATTGGGTTGTATTCACCCCAGAGCTTAGCACAGGGTCTGACACGTAGTAGGTGCTAAACAAATACCGTTATTATTATTATTTTGGGGAACAGGGACCCTCAGTGATGGGAGGGAAGGTGATAGTAACTGACTGCTTTGGAAGGAAACTGGATAATTTATCAATGTACTAATCAGGTTCTGGTGCCATCTTGGTTTTCCAACTGATCTCTGGTTAACTCTTTTGATGCCAGAAGGAAAGGGGTTACTCATCATTGCTTATTACAGATTAGGTATCTGTTGCACTGTAAGTATAGGTTGATCACTTGAGTTTCCTCTTAATCATCTTAGGAATGCCACCGTGAACATTGACATTTTATACCTCCTAGAAACAAATTCCTAAGGACTTCATTCACTTCTAAACCAAGAAAAATATTCTAAAATGACACATTAGTCAAAAACAATTGCAATCTTTATGGGCAAGTTAAAAAAAAAAGGGGAGGAAGTGGTCTGTACTCAATCGATTATAGTGTATAGAACGTGTCGCCAACACCTCTGAGTTCTTATTAGATTTCCTTTTAAAATCTTTTCCCTGACCATGCTTTTCAAAAATGGTCTTGCTGAAGCTAAAGGAATCCTGAGCTGGTTTGGAAGTGACGAGCTACATCGGTCTATACTCATGTGGGCCATTGCTCTGGAAGCCTAATTACAGCAGTGCAGAAGAAAATCAGTACCCTACATGGACCATTAAGGTCATGAATATCTTAAACAGGATGAGGACCGCAGCATTTGGTTAAGAGGGTAAAAGGGAATAAACGATGGGTGATTTACAAGCTCACAAAATCCAATTGGCTGGTATGGGTAGTTGGAACAATTAGTATTTGCTTAAGAATCAGTGTGGCTAAATGGATAGCGCACAGGGCTGGAAGTCAGAAGGGCCTGGGTTCTAATTCTGACTCTGCCACTTGTCTGCTGTGTGACCTGGGGCAAGTCACTTCACTTCTGTGTGCCTCAGTTACCTCATCTGTAAAATGGGGATTAAGACTATCAGCCCCATGTAGGACAGGGACTGTGTCCAACCTGATTAGCTTGTATCTACCCCAGTGCTTAGTACAGTGCCTGGCAAATAGTAAGTGCTTAAGAGATACTATTATTATTATCATCATTATTAATCAATCAATCAATCGTATTTATTGAGCGCTTACTGTGTGCAGAGCACTGTACTAAGCGCTTGGGAAGTACAAGTTGGCAGCATATAGAGACAGTCCCTACCCAACAGTGGGCTCACAGTCTAAAAGGGGGAGACGGAGAACAAAACCAAACATGCTAACAAAATAAATAGAAACTAGAATAAAGGGTAATCTCTACTGCAAGTAAGTGTTTCATAATAGTGGTAAAGGAACAAAGCATCAGGTAGTCGAAAACTAAAAGACGGATGTTCTTGGTTCCCCTCAGCCTTGGCTTCTTTTGTAGAAAATGGAATTAAATGAATATATTAAGCCGTGGTACTAAGGGGTCTTTCAGTGTAAATGATAACTGATGTATGGACTTGAACCCAGGTTCACAGTTAGATGTTTTGTCAAGTACTGAAAAGTAAAACATCTTTCAGTTTTGTGATTTCTTCCCCTCCTTCTTTCCTCCCCACCAAAGTTATTATTCTGGGTCACTCTAAAGCATGAGGAGCAAAAATAAGCAATAATTGGCAGTAGGGGAAAATAGAGTAGAAAATTTGGAATAGAAAAACTGGTGACTGTGAGGTGATATTTTTGGGGGGAGAGGCTTTGTTTTTGGGGAGGAATACTCTCCCACTAGATTGTAAATTCCTTGAGGTCAGTAATCATGTCTACCAACTCTATTGTATTGTTTGGTCCCAAGCGCTTAGTACAGTGTTCTGCACCCAGCAAGGGCTTAGTAAAGGGCTTAGTAAATGCCATTGATTGATTTCACTCCTATTTGTCCTCAAGCTTATCCTCATGGCTCTGCAGCGTAGTTATTGTTTGTTATTCTAGACTGTGAGCCCACTGTTCGGTAGGGACTGTCTCTATATGTTGCCAACTTGTACTTCCCAAGGGCTTAGTACAGTGCTCTGCATACAGTAAGCGCTCAATAAATACGATTGATTGATTGATTCTCCACCTTTGGATGAAGGAGGCAAGCTACTTTTTTTTTTTTAAAGGGATGTGTTTGGGAACCCAGAACAAAACACTTTTAAACAATATGGAGATATGGGATGAAAGGAATAGTCCACCTAAAATGGAATATGTGGTGAATGTATTAAATGTATTAAAACCATTAAGTGCTTGGAGAAGTGCTAAAAATAAAGTGAATTAAGTTGATGCCTTCCAGCTTACAATGTTAAAGGCTAACACAGTAAATGTGCAAGAAATGCATTCATAGTGTAGTACAATTAGTGGGGAACTGATTGATAGAGTTCCTGAAAGGTCAGGGTTGGGAGGAATGCCATTTCCGCATGGAGCACTTTGGCCTGACTGAATTTTTGGGTTTACCATTCAGTGCCCTGCCTACTCGCCTGACTGCCTCAATGGTGCATTTCCTAGAGTTCAGGGATGCTGAGCAAGGGGAAAGTGCCCTGAGCTGCTAGAACCATTTTATTTTTCAGTTTTTTAACAGTATTTGCTAAGTGCTTACTATGGACCAGGCACTCTACTAAGCTCTGGGGTAGATACAAGATAATGAGGTTGGACTCAGTGCTTGTCCCGTGTGGGGCTCACAGTCATAATTCCCATTTTGCAGATGAGATGACTGAAGCTCAGGGAAGCGAACAACGTGGCCCACACGCTTCGGTTCTCTAGCGCCAGGTTCCTCGATCTCATCTGTCGACCCCATTGACCCCCGGCCCACGTCATCCCCCGGGCCTGGAATGCCCTCCCTCTGCCCATCCGCCAAGCTAGCTCTCTTCCTCCCTTCAAGACCCTACTGAGAGCTCACCTCCTCCAGGAGGCCTTCCCAGACTGAGCCCCTTCCTTCCTCTCCCCCTCGTCCCCCTCTCCATCCCCCCATCTTACCTCCCTCCCTTCCCCACAGCACCTGTATATATATATATATATATGCTTGTACATATTTTTTTACTCTATTTATTTATTTATTTAATTTATTTGTACATATCTATTCTATTTATTTTATTTTGTTAGTATGTTTGGTTTTGTTCTCTGTCTCCCCCTTTTAGACTGTGAGCCCACTGTTGGGTAGGGACTGTCTCTATATGTTGCCAATTTGTACTTCCCAAGTGCTTAGTACAGTGCTCTGCACATAGTAAGTGCTCAATAAATACGATTGATGATGATGATGATCTGTCTTGAAGCTGGCCTCTTTTCTACGTCCTTCCCCTAGCCTGGCACTTCCACCCCGTATATTCATGCCAGACCACTGCTCTCCCCACCTTCAAATCACTAATAAAAGTCACGTCTCCTCAAGAGGCCTTTCTCAATTAAGCCCTCTTTTTCCCATCTCTCTCTCTCCCTTCTGCAGCGTTTGTGCACTTGGATCACTGACATTTGGTTATGTGATATTTGCTCCACTCTCAACCCCACAACACTTATGTACATATCTGTGAACTGTATATTATAAATTATTTATATTAATTTCTGTTCCCCCTCTAGACTGTGCTACCAGCTCTGCCACTTGTCTGCTGGCGGACCTTGGGCAAGGGGGACCTTGGAGAAGCGGCAGGGCTTAGTGGAAAAAGCCCGGGTTTGAGAGTCAGAGGTCAAGGGTTCTAATCCTGGTTCCGCCACTTGTCGGCTTGGTGACTTTGGGCAAGTCACGTAACTTCCGTGCTTCAGTTACCTCGTCTGTAAAATGGGGATTAAGACTGTGAGCCCCCCGTGGGACAACCTGATTACCTTGTCTCGACCCCAGCGCGTAGAACACTGCTTGGCACGTAATAAGCCCTTAACTAATACCATCATTAGTATTATTATTACTAAGTTACATGACTTCTCTGTGCCTCAGTTACCTCGTCTATAAAACAGGGATTAGGACTGTGAGCCCCATGTGGGACAAGGACCGTGTGCAACCTGATTACGTTGTATCTACCCCAGTGGTTAGAACAGTGCTTAGCACATAGTAAGCGCTTAAAAATACCATTAAAAAAAAGCTCACTGGGGGCAGGAAACATGCCTACTAATTCTGTCGTACTGTGCTCTCCCATGTACTTAGTATAGTGCTCTGCACATAGGAAGTGATCAGTAAATACCACTGATTGTCGCAAGCTTGGTGGGTTAAAACAGCCATTTAGAAAGAGAAATACCTGATAGCCAAAGAACAGACAACAGAGAACAAGAATCAAGAGCGATAAAAATAGAAAAGTAAAGGAATAATACCAGTTCCTGAAGAGGTGATTCTCCACTTCAGGCCTAGTGTTTGGTTCCAGACTATGGCAGCATCCCCAAATCCCCAACCTACAGATATTTCTAGCAGCCAGCTCCATGGTCTTCTGGCCCTTAAGTTTCTTGACCTTGCCTACTGGGGGATGGTTTTCTGAGCTGCCCCAATAAATCTTGTCTTTTCTCTGAAAGTTGAAGCAGAGATGAAAACATGAAAACTGGGCTTTCTTAAAAAGGCTCTAATTTGTCTAATGGACCCAACCAGAATTTTGACACGGTGCAAAATTCATCAAGATGGAGGACGGCAGAGGTAAAGATTTTTGTCTTTTTCATGCAGAGAAACTGAAATGGAAACGTGCTTCCCGGTAACTTGGAATAAGTTTGGTTAGATTGAAGCTCTTACTTGCAGATATTAACTTCTCTACAAACAGTAAAGCCTCGTAAAACCTGCGTGTCTGTGTAGGGAAAAATGCGTGGAGAAAACCTGACTGCTTTCTTTCTTAAACGTGATCCTTTCATAGATGCTCTGAGGTACATAAAGCCCTTCTAAGGTTGCTGGGAGAAACTGGACTCTTTTAGTATTTTCCTTTAATTGTTCAGATCAATTATAGGACCTGTTGTCCTGACCATTGTAACGACATGTACCTGCTTCTGTACCGAGATTTCTATGGCTGGCAGTGAGTTGCCTCCTGCCAAAGGAGTAAATGACCAAAAACATCTTATTGTCTGATGTTCTTTCCAGTTGTAAACTGAGAAGGAACAGGCCTGGTCTATGACAATTGAGATTTTTTAGGTGAGAAGTGGAGAAGGGTAGTCTTTAAATAGAAAATCCCAAAAGCCGGCAGTAGTAATTTTATCAAGACAAATTGAGCATTTTCATGGAATATTATAAAGCCCTTTTATTAACGTGAGCTGTATTTAACATGAAGCCATAAACTGATTTTATTCCCACAACCTGTTTGAAGAGAGGTGGCTGCTTTAATTCAGAAAACCCTTAGTCGGATATGGTGAGCAAGTTAGGAGGAGAGAGAGAGAGAGAGATGGAGAGGGCGACTATGCTGAAAAGTCATGTGTCGTAGCCGCCTGCAAGATCTTGTGATTTTGGTCCTTCAGGAGATCTCGTGTTTCTAGAAGCAAAACCAGGAACCGTCTGTAGGATTGATGGGGTGCGAGTCTTCGTGTACTCTAAATTCCACTGTTCGAGAAATAATCGTTTTAGTAACCAAAAGCCAAGTTGATACTTTCTCTGTCATCAATTTAGTCAACAACATTTATTGAGTACTCTGCTTATGTACCAAGTGCTCTAGCAAGCCCTGTGGGGATTTAAAGGAGGGAGAACAGAGTCCCTTCCCTCCCCTTTTGGAATTAATTGGGATTTCACAGAAAAATAAGACTGTTTCTCCATCCCTTTTTCTCTTGGGATGTCAACAGATCACATCAAATGCAGGTGTGCAAGGACCTTGTGGCGTGATGTGGGAGCTAATTACAGCTCCTCTTTAGTCAAAGCATTCAACTGTATTTATTGAGCTCCTTCTCTTTTAGACTGTGAACCCACTGTTGGGTAGGGACTGTCTCTATATGTTGCCAACTTGTACTTCCCAAGCGCTTAGTACAGTGCTCTGCACACAGTAAGCGCTCAATAAATATGATTGATTGATTGATTGATTCTCTGTGCTTGAGCGAGTGCAATAAGAGAAGACATGAGCCCCGTTCACAAGGAGCTTAAGATCTACTGGAAGAGGAGATCTCAATTCATAAGCAGGGAGAAGAGATCAAATGAAATATCCACTTATTGATTTATATACTCTTAACCCATTCACACTCAAAACCACCCTTGGCCCTTTATTCATTCATTCCATCATATTTATTGAGCGCTTACTGTGTGCAGAGCACTGTACTAAATGTTTGGGAAGTACAAGTTGGCAACATATAGAGATGGTCCCTACCCAACTACGGACTCACAGTCTAGAAAGGGGAGACAGACAACAAAACAAAACATGTACACAGGTGTCAAAACTGTCAGAGTAAACAGAATTATAGCCATAATAAATAGAATTATTTTATGTACAAGAGTTCTATGGGTGGTTGTGAGTATGAATGTGTTGAGATGGAATAGGAGAGGATGTGACTCGGGGAGAATAGTAATAATAATAATAATTATGGTATTTGTTAAGCGCTTTTAATGTGCAAAGCACTGTTCTAAGCACTGGGGAGGATACAAGGTGATCAAGTTGTCCCACATTGGTCTCACAGTCTTAATCCCCATTTTTCAGATGAGGGAACTGGGGCACAGAGAAGTTAAGTGACTTGCCCAAAGTCACACAGCTGACAATTGGCGGAGCTGGGATTTGAACCCATGACCTCCAATTCCCAAGCCCGGGCTCTTTCCACTGAGCCATGCTGCTTCACTGGGGTCGATACAAGCAAATCAGGTTGGACACAGACCTTTGTCATCTGTGGGGCTCACAGTCTCAATCCCCATTTTAAGATGAAGAAACTGAGGCACAGAGAAGTGAAGTGACCTTCCCAAGGCCACATAGCAGACAAGTGACGGAGCTGGTATTAGCGTGGCTCAGTGGAAAGAGCCCGGGATTTGGAGTCAGAGGTCAGGGGTTCAAATCCCGGCTCTGCCAATTTTCAGCTGTGTGACTTTGGGCAAGTCACGTAACTTCTCTGTGCCTCAGTTACCTCATCTGTAAAACGGGGATTAAAACTGTGAGCCCCCCGTGGGACAACCTGATCACCTTGTAACCTCCCCAGTGCTTAGAACGGTGCTTTGCACATAATTACCGCTTAATAAATGTATATATGTTTGTACGTGTTTATTACTCTATTTTATTTGTACATATTTATTCTATTGATTTTATTTTGTTAATATGTTTTGTTTTGTTGTCTGTCTCCCCCTTCTAGACTGTGAGCCCGCTGTGGGTAGGGACCGTCTCTACATGTTGCCAACTTGTAATTCCCAAGCGCTTAGTACAGTGCTCTGCACACAGTAAGCGCTCAATAAATACGATTGAATGAATGAATAAATGCCATCATCATCATTATTATTATTATTCTGACTCCCAAGCCCGTGTTTTTTTTTCACCACGCTATGCTGCCGCCATGCTGCTCGAAGGAAAGTTGAGTGAGGAAAGCCTCCTAAAGGAAGTGGGATTTAAAGGGCGAGGGAATTCCTGCCAGGAGTAAGGATGAGAGTGAGTGGTCGGACACGAGAGAGTCGGGAACGAAGCACAAGGAGAGTGTGAGCTTGGGAGAGAAGAAGAGTGCGAGCTGGGGTGGAGGAGAAGAGATGGATAAGTCAGAAGCAGCGTGGCTCAGTGGAAAGAGCCCGGGCTTGGGAGTCAGAGGTCGTGGGTTCAAATCCCGGCTCTGCCACTTGTCAGCGGTGTGACTTTGGGCAAGTCACTTCACTTCTCCGGGCCTCAGTTCCCTCCTCTGTAAAATGGGGATTAAGACTGTGCGCCCCCCAAGGGACAACCTCATCACCTTGTAACCTCCCCAGCGCTTAGAACAGTGCTTGGCACAAAGTAAGCGCTTAATAAATGCCATCATTATTAGAAGTCAGAGGGAGATTGCTGATGAAAACTTAAAGCCGGCATTCAGGGATTTCTGTTTGATGCAGAAACTTCCTTTCTGAACTCAATTTCTTAGTCCCGTTGATCTTGATTCTCACATCAGAGGATCTCATGAGCACCGCATTGCACATTGGTGACACAGTGGTGGAAAACATAAAATCCCTTTCTAGGCTGCGACTTCTTGAACGGTCAGTGCTTTGCACATAGTAAGCGTTTAATAAATGCCATTATTATTATCTATATC
This sequence comes from Tachyglossus aculeatus, assembly GCF_015852505.1. Classification (NCBI taxonomy): domain Eukaryota; kingdom Metazoa; phylum Chordata; class Mammalia; order Monotremata; family Tachyglossidae; genus Tachyglossus; species Tachyglossus aculeatus. The sequence continues at coordinate 51,686,151 of NC_052072.1, forward strand.
GTTCCCTCCCCTTTGTAGCTTATTGAGTAGCTGTTGCATTGGCAGCCGTGCCAGTGGCCAAACCTGCAGGAACGTTCATTTAGTTCATTCAATTTATTGTGCGCTTACTGTGTGCAGATTACGGGACAAAGCGCTTGGGAAAGTACAATACAGTAATAAACAGTGACATTTTGCATTCAGCACACTTTCCTGTGCATTCTAGATGTGCCCATTGGACTGTAAACTCCTTGAGGGCAGGGATCGTGTCTACCAAACCTCTAGCATTTAACTTTCCCAAGAGCTTAGTACAGTGCTCGGAACATAGCGAGCGCTCAATAAATACCGTTGATCAATTTTCTCAAATGGGACTATTGGCCTTCTGTGAGGACACTAGGGAAGTGTCCTTATGTTGTCTGTATTCTTCATTTCCCGTTTCTCTGCCTGTAAATCATGTTGCAACAGCTCAGCTCTTGGAGATCCCCTAAAAGTCACCCAAGAGAGAAACCTGATGAATCTCAACTTTCCAGGCATATCTTCTCAATAGGTATGATAATCCTGAAGTGTTAAATTCATTATTAATGGATGAAGTTGTTTGCTCTTTTTTTTTTTATTTGTTTTATAAGCTCTTCCTCTCCTCCTGAACAGTCTGCATCCAATTGTGTCCCTCATTGGACTGTATGCTTTTCAAGGATAAGAGCCTTGTCCTTTTCTTCTATTGTATGTGCCCACAATAATGCTGTTGCTAATGATAATGAAGTTTGGAGCCTAGAAAATTGGAAAAGCACTAACATATCTCTTAGCGTGGGATGAGCTCCGGTCCAGGGAAACCTTTTAAGATCCAGTGAGATTTGTTTTTTTGTTTTTCTGTTGAAGACATTTGTACACAATTAAAATTCCAGAGAAAATGGTGCTTTATAACCGAGTTTTTAAAAGAACAGCCTTAGGCCATCCGTCACAGTTGTTCTTTAGAGGACTCGAGATGTTCTATCCTCTCCCTGTAGAGGATGTGGAATTGGGCACAGTTTTAGTGGGAAGAAGAATCGTTACGACTGGGGAGAAATGTCCGTTTCGACCCATACAGCGGTGGTTTTCTCAGAACTTGAAGATCCAAAAGACGTTGTGCAGCTGAAACTGTTGGGGGAACTCAGACTCAGCCATGCTTAGCCTTCAGCTTCTCTCCAACCCCCGTTTTGGAGGAGGTGATCTCTTGGAGAAACAGGCTACAAACTATTCTCTTTTCAGTTTCAAACAATGTTATTTGAACGCTTACAACGTGTAGAGCATTGCATTAAGCGCGTGGGAAAGTATAATTCAACAGAATGAGCAGACATGTTCCCTGCCCAAAACGAGCTAGCGAAACTTGGCCTTCCAGGCTTGTGTTGTCCGATGCCTGAGGGTTTTCCTTCGGGAAACCCAAGTGTAGCTCTGTAGGATATCCTCCTTTTCCTCTTTGCTATCTATTCACAATCCAGAGTTGCCACTTTGCTAAAAGTAGTCATCTAGGATGGCCTTTTATTAGGCCAGAGAGTGGGTTTTTTTCTGAGAATTTTGGTTCCTTTTCAGATCTTTGTTTAAGCCTCAGTTTTTGTGGTTTCTGTTTTGGCAAAGCATAAATACTAGTACTGGCTCTGTGACTGGTTGGACTTAACGCAAAAAGGTGCTGATGTAATTGTGGTTTGTAGACTGATTTGCAGTGATCGTTCTGGGCTACTCTGAGGCATATTTTAACCACAGTGACTGATTACTTCCATTGTGAAGTTTATTTTATGTGTGTGTGTGTATATATATATATATATATATGTATGGGTGTGTATGTTTAATATAGATTACTCTACCATCATCATCAGCCAAGCACATTTCCTAGGTCATGTATGTATATTAACGGAAAGAAAAATCAAGATAGGACTTGAAGGAGGTCAGCTGGCTTATTCTGTTTTTTTTTTAAATTCACATCCAGTGAGGAAGAATAATTACTTTTACCTGAAATTCCAACCAAAAACAATAGACTAAAAAGAAATGCAGACCACATGGGACACTTTAAACTTTTATTTGTGACTGAGTGGAAGATAAAATGCAGAGCCGTGTTTTAAAGGAAAATGCCATTCTTGTTTTTTAAGCAGATCCCGAGACGAGACTTAGCCCCCTCACATCCTGGGAAATCTGAGTTGCAGACTTCCTGGTTCCTCTGCCAAAGGGATTGACCTCACGGCCACCACAAACATACACTGAAAGAGCCATTTCCATTTCAACCCCTTATTTTCACTTTTTCATTTTCTCAGACTTTCCTTTTGAGACGACATCTCGTGTAGTTTCAAACCATATTTTTGTATGCTGGGGGAAGAGAAAATGCAAATTGGCTGTCTGTGTTTTAGGATGAGTTTGTGGGGGTGAGGAGAATGGTTTGAAAATGGCTTTCAAGATATTCTTTAAGCTTGCCTTAGATTTAGCCTTCTGTAGGGGCGAAAAGGCAGTTTGACAATTTTGGAGCCCTCTAATATCCTCAGGAATGCCTGATCAAGATATTGTAGATAATTGAAATAGTCCAAAATTATCCTAGTGCCTCATTTTAACCAACAGTTTCAATCTACTTGTACACCAAACTTTTTCAAAAATCAGAGCTTCCAAAAAGTAGCAAATGCAACTGATTTGAGAGTTGCATTTCTTTTCATTTCTCTTGCCAATCCTCTGGAAGAAGTTCTGTTCATTCATTTGTATTTATTGAGCACTTACTGTGTGCAGAACACTGTACTAAGGTACAAAATAACAATATGCAGGCACATCCCTTGCCCTCCACAAGCTAATATGCATGGAAATAGCTGAAAGGCCTAATATAGGTATTTTTTGAGCATTTTTCCTGTACAGCATCCTGCTTTACGTATCTTGAAGTCCCTGTCCTTGAGGAGACTAACGGTAGAAGACTAGCAACCCTAAATACACAAAATAAGCCTATAAACTTTCTAAATGAAAGAAGAAATCACTGTGCACATGTATGGAATGTTGGTTAAGACACGATGCCATGATGCTTCGTAGCTTCATCCTCAGCTTTTTAATGAATTGTTCTGTATATATTTGGAAACTTTACCATTTATATAAAATTCAGTAAAATAGAAATTAGCAGCAAGCACGTAAAGCGTTTTGCTAGTGGTGTACATGACAGAAGTATAAAAATTTGCATCAAAAAATGTGGATCATGGTGATATCTTCAAATCACCTATCCCCATCTCATTAATTTTCAGTGAGTCAATACATTGTAATTTTTCGCATATCAGGAACGATCCCCATGAACACAGCCCCAACGTTAGAGGAGAACAACAGAAGAATAGTTTTTGTTTAATCTGTTGGGCAAGAGTATCGTTCCCCAGTTTCAAGCTTGCTAGAAGATTGTGTTTATCACTTAATAATAAAAAAGTGGTAGCAACTGTTTTTATTTGTTTAGGTGAGGATTGTGTATGTGTGTGTGTGTCCCTTGTTTTGTTATATCACAAGTACAGATCAAACTGATGTTCTGGTCAAGATTAAATTCTTGGGGGGGGAGCTCATCTGATACTTTTAAAGGAAAGAAAGGAGAGGTTGCACTTATTATGATTATTATGCCGGTATGTGTTAAGTGTTTACTCTGTACCAAGCACTGTGCTAAGCATTGAGTTTTTATGGTATTGGTTCGGCACTTACTGTGTGTCAGGCACTGTTCTAAGCATTGGGGTAAATACAGGATAATCAGGTTGGACTCAATTGCCGTCCCACATCGGACTACCAGTCTAAATTGGAGGGCGGAGGATTTAATCCCCATTTTACAGATGAGGGGACTGAGGCCTAGAGAAGTGAAGTGACTTACCCAAGGTCACAAAGCAGACAAGTGGAGCAGCCGGCATTGGAACCCAGGTCCTTCTGACTCCCAAGTCTGTGCTGTATCCACTAGGCCGTGCTGCTAGCCCAAGCCCAGGCTTTTTATTTTTCATTTATCTTCTTAATGGTATTTGTTAAGTGCTTACTATGTGTCAAGCACTGTTCTAAACGCTGGGGTAGATAGCAGGTAACCGGTTGGACACAGAACCTGTCCACAAAGGGCTCACAGTTTAAGTATTGAATCCCCCCATCCCACCAGTGGAAAGAGCCTGGGCTTTGGAGTCAGAGGTCAAGGGTTCAAATCCCGGCTCCGCCAGTTGTCAGCTGTGTGACTTTGGGCGAGTCACGTAACTTCTCTGTGCCTCAGTTACCTTATCTGTAAAATGGGAATTAAGACTGTGAGCCCCACGTGGGACAACCTGATCACCTTGTATCCTCCACAGCGCTTGGAACAGTGCTTTGCACATAGTAAGCGCTTAATAAATGCCATTATTATTATTATTACCTTACAGTGAGAAACTGAGTCACAGAGAAGTGAAGTGACTTGCCGAGGTCATACAGCAGGCAGGTGGCAGAGGCGGAATTAGAACCCAGAGCTACCGACTTCAAGTCCACACACTTTCCATTAGGTCACACTGCTTCCCGTAGCCTGGTAGTAGCACGCTGACAGTCATTACTTCCTACTGGGATTCCCCAAAGGGGAGTTAGAGAGACAGGCCAGGATGGAGGAACCACTGGTATTTTCTATTTCCTATTTCCTACTGATGACCTAAGTAAATCAACTTATAAATTGGATGGAAGGGTGAGTGAGCAGTGCACTCTTCTCCCAGTTTTACTCTTGGTGAGTGAGCAGTGCACTCTTCTCCCAGTTTTACTCTTAGCTCCTCCCAATCCTCACCAGAGACATACCTCATTGTTGATGATGACAATGACGATGGTATTTGTTAAGCGCTTACTATGTGCAAAGCACTGTTCTAAGCGCTAGGGAGGTTACAAGATGATCAGGTTGTCTCACAGGGGGCTTACAGTTTTAATTGTTGTCCATTGCCTGCCAGTCCTGCCCAGGGTGGATAAGAAGCATGGATGGGGGCTCCTTGCCAACTGCTTCTTTGGTACCCTTCCTTCTAATGTAGAAAAAAGTACTGTGATTTTCACACTGAATTTCCATCCTGCGGGAAAGAAAGTAGATGGGGACAGCCCATTAATGTTCTCTCACTCTCCAATGGGGTGAGTACAACTAGGGTTAGGACCATAATTACTGGCTTCTGTACAAGCTCAGGCCTAATCACCATCTGGCTTGCCTCCTTTGAAATGCTGATGTTGACAGTCTGGTTTATGCATTGGAAAGTCTCTAATTGAATTGGTCCTTCTCTTCCCTTACCCCTCTTTTAGCCCTTCTCTTCTTCTCACCATTTCCCTCTCTTTTCCTCCTCACAGTCCCAGATGACTCTATTAATAGATGTTAGTAACCACCTCGATGACTACATCAGCCTCCTTGCTGACCTCCCTGCCCTGTATCTCTCCCCACTCCTGTCCGTATTTCAGTCTGCTGCCCAGATGATTTTTCTGCAGAAACATTCAGGGCATGTTTCCCCACTCCTCAGAAAACCCCAGTAGTTGCCCATCCACCTCTGCATCAAACAAAAGCTCCTCACCATTGGCTTCAAAGCACTCAGTCACCTTGCCTCTTCTTACCTGACTTTGCTATTCTCCTACTACAACCCAGCCCTCAAACTTCGCTCCTCTAACCCTAACCTTCTCACTGTACCTCTGTCTCGCCGCCGGCCTCTCATCCGCGTCCCGCCTCTGTCCTGGAACACTCTCCCTTTTCATAACCAACAGACAAATTACTTTCCCCACCTTCAAAAACTTAGTGAAGGCCCATCTCCAAGAGTCCTTCCCTGACTAAGCCCTCCTTTTCTCTTCTTCCACTCCCTTCTGTGTAGAGAGGCAGCGTGGCTCAGTGGAAAGAGCCCGGGCTTTGGAGTCAGAGGTCGTGGATTCAAATCCCGGCCCCACCACTTGTCAGCTGTGTGACTTTGGGCAAGTCACTTCACTTCTCTGGGCCTCAGTTCCCTCATCTGTAAAATGGGGATGAAGGCTGTGAGCCCCACGTGGGACAACCTGATTACCTTGTATCTACCCCAGCACTTAGAACAGTGCTTTGCACATAGTAAGCGCTTAACAAATACCAACATTATTACCTCCTTCCCTTCCCCACAGCACCTGTATATATTTTTGTACATATTTGTTACTCTATTTATTTATTCATTTATTTTACTTGTACATATCTATTCTATTTATTTTATTTTGTTAGTATGTTTGGTTTTGTTCCCGGTCTCCCCTTTTCAGTCTGTGAGCCCACTGTTGGGTAGGGACTGTCTCTATATGTTGCCAACTTTTACTTCCCAAGCGCTTAGTACAGTGCTCTGCACACAGTAAGCGCTCAATAAATACAATTGATGATGATGATGTATCGCCCTGACTTGCTCCCTTTATTCATCCCCCCCCAAGCCCCACAGCACTTATGTGCATTTCTGTAATTTATTTATCAGTATTAATGGCTGACTCCCCCTCTAGATTGTAAGCTTGTTGTGGGTAGGGAATGTCGGTTTATTGTTATAATGTACTCTCCCAAGTGTTTAATACAGTGCTCTGCACCCAGTAAGTGCTCAATAAATATGACTGAGTGAATGAATAAAAGTGGTTCTGCTCTCTAATGATGGCATTTATTAAGCGCGTGCTATGTGCAGAGCACTGTTCTAAGCGCTGGGGAGGTTACAAAGTGATCAGGTTGTCCCATGGGGGGCTCACAATCTTCAACCCCATTTTACAGATGAGGTCACTGAGGCCCAGAGAAGTGAAGTGACTTGCCCAAAGTCACACAGTTACAATTGGCAGAGCCGGGATTTGAACCCATGACCTCCGACTCCAAATCCCAGGCTCTTGCCACTGAGCCACGCTGCTTCTCTCTAGATTGTAAGCTCCTTGTGGGCAGGGAATGTGTCTGTTCATGGTTATATTGTACTCTCCCAAGTGCTTGGTACAGTGCTCTGCACCCAGTAAGTGCTCAATAAATATGACTGAGTGAATGAATAAAAGTGGTTCTGCCCTCTAGACTAAGCTCACTGTGGGCAAGGAATGTGTCTGTTATATTGTTATATTGTACTCAACCAAGTGCTCAGCAGCGTGGCTCAGTGGAAAGAGCATGGGTTTTGGAGTCAGAGGTCATGGGTTCGAATCCAGGCTCCACCACAAGTCTGCTGTGTGGCCTTGGGCAAGTCACTTAACTTCTCTGAGCCTCAGTTACCTCATCTGTAAAAATGGGGATTAAGACTGTGAGCCCCACATGGGACAACTTGATCACATTATATCCCCCCCCAGCACTTAGAACAGTGCTTTGCACATAGTAAGTGCTTAACAAATGCCATCATTATTATTATTATTATTCTTACATTGCTCTGCACGCAGTAAGTGCTCAATAAATACAGTTGACTGACTCATAAAAACTTACTGTGGGCCAAGCACTGTGCCAGATGCAAGGTAATCAGATGACATGGTCCCTGTCGTACATGGGCTAGCAGTCCTAGGCGGGGTGGGGGAGACAGGTGGTTTTTTTTCCTTGTTTTACAGAAGAGGAAACCAAGGCCTAAAGAGCTCAATCAATCATATTTATTGAGTGCTTAATGGGTGCAGAGCACAGTAGTACATGCTGGGGAGAGTACAGTATGATAGATTTGATAGATATGTTTCCTGCCCACAAGGAGCTTACTATCTAGAGGGGGAGAGTCAGTGAGTTTCCCAGAGTCACACAGCAGGCACATGGTGGAGCTGGGTCTACAACCTGGGTTTTCCCGAATCCCTGTCTTGGATTCTTCCTAGAGAAGCAGCATGGCTCAGTGGAAAGAGCATGGGCTTTGGAGTTAGATGTCATGGGTTCAAATCCTGGCTCCACCAGCTGTCAGCTGTGTGACTTTGGGCAAGTCACTTCACTTCTCTGTGCCTCAGTCACCTCATCTGTTAAATGGGGATGAAGACTGTGAGCCCCCGTGGGACAACCTGGTCACCTTGTAACCTCCCCAGCGCTTAGAACAGGGCTTTGCGCGTAGTAAGCGCTTAATAAATGCCATCATTATTATTCTTCCTGTTAGGCCAGTAGGCCATTCCCAGTGATATCGACGTCCTTTTCCTTGCAGTCCTGGAATTTGTATGTGCTGGGAATCATACCTCATGAGGATGTCTTAAAGAATCTTATGTTTGGGGAATCATGACTTTATAATAGTCGTCGATTCATGGGAACAAATGAGGTAAGTAGTGTGAACATAGCACTGTAATTATCATCATCATCATCATCAATCGTATTTATTGAGCGCTTACTGTGTGCAGGGCACTGTACTAAGCGCTTGGGAAGTACAAGTTGGCAACATAATTACCATGGTCTAGTGGATAGAGCGTGGGACTGGGAGTCAGAAGGCCCTGTGTTCCCATCCCGGCTCCTCCACTTGTCTGCTGTGTGACCTTGGGTAAGTCACTTCCACTTCTCCATGCCTGTTACCTCATCTGTAAAATGGGGATAAAGACTGGGAGCCCCATGTGGGATATAGACTGTGTCCAACCTGATTAGTTGTATCTACCTCAGCACTTAATACAGTGCCTGGCACACAGTAAGAGCCTAACAAGTACCCCCCAAAAAAATAATTTGGTGTTCTGCCCAACACTAGCAGAATGCTCTGCACTCTGGCTAATAATTGCTATTTTACTGTAGTAAACATTGTAAATCTGCAAAAATTCAAAGAAGCACAGAGTGCTATATACAGTACAGTAAGGGTGAGGTGCAGAGGCTGGGAAGTTTAATAATAATAGTAATAATTGTGGTATTAAGTGCTTACTATGTGCCAGGCACTGAACTAAGCACTGAGGTGAATACAAGCAAATTGGGTTGGACACAGTCCCTGTCCCATGTGGGGCTCACAGTCTCATTCATTCATTCAATCATATTTATTGAGCGCTTACTGTGTGCAGAGCACTGTACTAAGCGCTTGGGAGGTACAAGTTGGCAACATATAGAGACGGTCCCTACCCACCAGCGGGCTCACAGTCTAGAAGGGGGAGACAGAGAACAAAACATATAAACCAAATAAAATAAATAGAATAAATATATACAAGTAAAATAAATTCATTCATTCATTCAGTCATATTCATTGATGAGCCCCACGGGGGACAACCGGATCACCTTGTCTCAACCCCCATTTTCCAGATGAGGTAACTGAGGCCCAGAGAAGTGAAATGATTTGCCCAGGGTCACACAGCGTGCAAGTGGTGGAGCCAGGATTAGAACCCAGGTCCGTGCTCTATCCACCATACCGTGCTGCATCACATCTTGATCAGTGCCACACGTATGCACACGGCTATTTCTCCCCACACCAAACTGACTTTGCCGACTCGTGATGCCGGAACAGGTTTGCGTTGTAAAAACGATGTTCCCAAATTTTTTCATCGTGTTATAGTTATATCCAAACTTGAAAATAAGTATTCTAATCGAACTGGTTATATTTATTCTATTTTGTGTACATATATTCAGGACTACATTTTTCAGCGTTTGGTACTGATTTGAGCTGTGTAGCTGGTTACGTGGATGAAGTTGGCCTTGTCTATACTTTCTCTTATTCCCCCGCAAAGATAAAAAGAGTTTCAGTGTATGAATGGCAAAAAAACCCCCGTTTTCAGTACAGAGCCGTGGGCCTTGCTTTGAATGTCGTGGTCTGCCTAACCCTGGATTTACTCCTGGATGAATTCTTACCAGAAGGAACTGTCAAATGTTTGAAGATGAGTAAATGAAAGCACTTTTTTTTATTTTTAAATACCAGTGGTTCAGAAGGGATCCGATGAAAGTTTTTCAGCTATTGGAATCTAAAGTAAATGTCACATGAGTAAGTGGCAGAGCTCTGTGAAAGGCAAACTCCTAGTGAGCAATACTTGAGTTGGGTTTTTTTTCCTGTTAATTTAAAGTTTTGGTTAACTATTGTAAGAAGGCATAGATTGCTTCATCTCAGTGTCATATGAGGCCTGCAGTACCATATTGCAAAACTGACGCGTGTGGCCTGACCATCATGCTTATGACGTGAAAAAAGGAATCTTTTTAGGAGTTTTATTTTGTAGTTACAACAGAAACGTAGTTATTATCCACATGGCGTGGGTCTTGGGCATCATCTAAACAATGCAGAAAACCAATCAGACTCTACTGTAAAAGGAAACAGTAGAAAAGTTATGTCATATGAGCGTTATACAATTTTATTCCCGCAACTAGCACCCCAACACTTTTGCACCAACTATCTGTAGCACTTTTGTACGTACTCTATCACCTAAGCACTCACCTTTTTTTCTTTATGCTCTCTGAAAATGATTTGAGCGTTTCCCATTGCCTTCTCTTAGTTCCTTAAGGGCCAAGATTATGTCTGCTAACTCTTATACTCTCCCAAGAGCTTAGTACAGTACTCTGCACACATTAGACTTTGAGGAAAACTATCTATCCAGTAATCTAGGCTGAATCCCAACCGTGCACACACAAGTAATGGGTGCAAACACAGTCAAGCAATCATATTTATTGAGCGCTTACTGTGCGCATAGCACTGTACTAAGTGCTGGGGAGAGTACAACACAACACTATAACACACATTTTCCCTGCCCACAACAAGCTTACAGTCTTGAGGGGGAGGCGGACATTAATATTAAGAAATTATGGATATATATTTGTAAGTGCTGTTGAGCTTTGAGGTGGTGAATAAAGGGAACAAGTCAGGGTGATGCAGAAGGGAGAGAGAGAAAAGGAAATGAAGGCTGTCAGTGGTATTACTATGTGCAGTGCACTGTGTTAAGCACTAGGGAGGGGACAGTATAATGGATTTGGCAGACATGATTCCTGCTGTCAAGAAGCAGTCAGTTGTATTTATTGAGCACTCACATTATGCAGAGCACTGTACTGAGCTCTTGGGAGAGTACAGTAAATCTGGACTGTGAGTTCGTTATGGGCAGGAATGTGTCTGTTATATTGTACTCTCCCAAGCGCTTCGTATAGTGCTTTGCAAAAGTAAGCGCTCAGTAAATATGATATATATATATATATATTTTTTTTTCAGTCATTCAGTGTGCAGAGCACTGTACTAAGCGCTTGGAAAGTACATCAATGAAGAGAGACAATCCCTGCCCACAACGGGTTTACAGTCTCAGTATAATGATGGCATTTGTTAAGCGCTTCCTATGTGCAAAGCACCGTTCTAAGCACTGGGGAGGATACAAGGTGATCAGGTTGTCCCACGGCGGGGGCTCACAGTCTTAATCCCCATTTTACAGATGAGGTAACTGAGGCCCAGAGGAGTGAAGTGACTTGCCCAAAGTCACACAGCTGACAATTGGCGGAGCCGGGATTTGAACCCGTGACCTCTGACTCCAAAGCCTGGGCTCTTGCCACTGAGCCACACTGCTTCTTGGATCCAAGCAATATGTAAAGAGTTAGAAAATAACTAACACATTCCCTGCCCACAGTGAGTCTGTTGGGGGACAGTGGTGTGGCCTAGTGGAAAGAGCTCGGGCCTTGGAGTCAGAATCAATCAATCAATCGTATTTATTGAGCGCTTACTGTGTGCTGAGCAGTGTACTAGGCGCTTGGGAAGTACAGGTTGGCAACATATAGAGACGGTCCCTACCCAACAGACCTGAGTTATTGTGCCAGCTCATCCACTTGTCTGCTTTGTGACCTTGGACAAGTCTCTTAACTTCTCTATGCCTTGAATACCCCACCCGTAAAATGGGGATTAAATCTTCCTCCCTTCATCTGGTTATGTTGTATCTACCCTAGCGCTTGGTGAGTGCCTGGCACGAAATGAGCATATAGTACTATTAAAAAAAGGGAAATTGCAGTCCAGTGGAGGAGGCAGACATTAAAATAAAGGTAGGGGAAATAGAATTTGCGTATATGTTACATAAGTGCTGAGGGGCTAAGGGTGGGGTGAATATGAAAATGCTTACGGGGTACAGACACAGCTGCATCGGTGATGCAGAAGAGATGGCGCATCGGTGGGGAAATCAATCAGTCAATCAATCGTATTTATTGAGCGCTTACTATGTGCAGAGCACTGTACTAAGCACTTGGGAAGTACAAATTGGCAACATATAGAGACAGTCCCTACCCAACAGCGGGCTCACAGTCTAAAAGGGGAAAGGGGGAGACGTGATTGTAGTAAGGCTTGGAAGACGGGGAGAGTGGTGGTCTGTCAGATATGAAAGGACGAGGAGGAGTTCCAGGACGGAGGGAGGACGCCAGCAGTGGGACTTGGCGAGACAGATGAGATCCAAGTATAATAATCAGTCGGTGTTAGAGGAGCGAAGTGTGCTGGCTGGGTTGTAGTGGAAGATGAGAAGGGGAGGTTAGTGAAGTTAGATAGGAATCAAGCAGTCATTCATTCATTCAGTCATATTTATTGAGCGCTTACTGTGTGCAGAGCACTGTACTAAGCGCTTGGGAAGTACAAGTTGGCAACATATAGAGACGGTTCCTACCCAACAGCGGGCTCACAGTCTAGAAACGGGCTCACAGTCTTACTGTGTGCCGAGCGCTGTGCTAATAGCTTCGGAGAGTACAGGATAACAGAGCCGAGGTTAGATAGTATTTCTAGGAGAAGAGTGGCCCACCCCCTCTCCATCCCCCCATCTCACCTCCTAACCTTCGCCACAGCACCTGTATATATGTGTATGTGTTTGTACATATTTATTACTCTATTATTTATTTATTTATTTATTTATTTTACCTTTACATATCTATTCTGTTTATTTTATTTTGTTGTATGTTTGGTTTTGTTTTCTGTCTCCCCTTTTAGACTGTGAGCCCACTGTTGGGTAGGGACTGTCTCTATATGTTGCCAACATGTACTTCCCAAGCACTTAGTACAGTGCTCTGCACACAGTAAGCGCTCAATAAATACGATTGATTGATTGATTGAGTAAGGGCTACTGGATTTAGCGTAATTTCGGAACATTACTGTATGCTGAGCCAAAAATGATCTGGGTAGAACGGAGATACTGATAAGCGAAGACTCCGTAAATGGAAGTTTCTCTCTCACTAGTATTTGTTAAGCGCTTACTGTGTGTCAGGCACTGTACCAAGTGCAAGGATAGTTACAGGGTTGTTCAAGGGCTGTCAGGTTGTATATAGTCCCTGTCCTGCAAGGAGCCCAGACTCTTAATCCCTATTTTACAGATGAGGCAACTGAGGCACAGAGAAGTGAAGCGACTTGCCCAAGGTCACTCAGCAGACAAGTGGCGAAGCCGGGATTAGAACCCAGGGCTTTCTGATGCCCAGGCCCATGCTCTAACCACTAGACCATGCTGCTTTGAAGTTGTACTGCTTATTGGGTGAATAGCCAAGTGGAATTATTCTGAGTTTTGGAGAAGGGTTGGTGAGTCACTAGTAAGTAGTGTGCCTCAAAACCAAAGTATTGCCTGCAAAAGAGCAGGCCGTTTCAGCTTTCAGCTTTTAAAAGGCATTTAGGTAAGTGAGTAGTACCGTGCCGTGTTAATTGAAGAGAGTGGTAGTTACCAATTGCTGATCATTTCAGTTGTGTTCCTGAGTTTACTTATCTTCAAACATAAAAAAAGGGTCAGAAAGAAAAAGCCAACTGCACAAAAGATGACAAGTGAGTAATCTGTGAAAATCTAGCTGAATAAGGGAAAAGAAATGGAACAGGTTAGCAACGTAAGACGGTTAAAAGATGCAAGCTTGAAACCAAAACGAATATATTAAGGTATTAGCTTGTAGCAAGGAGAATTTGCAAAGATTTCTTTCAGTTTACACCAGTTCTCTTTTAACGTAGGGGTTGTGTTCACGCAGGATTGTCATTAAGGAAGGTTCACATGGTCAGTTGATCCCTTGTAGGTATTTAAGGCTTGTGTGCAGAGAACTGTTCTGTGTATATACTTGGAAGAGTGCAGTTGAGTTTAGTAGACATGATCCTTACCCTCAAGGAGCTCATAATCTAGCTGTTGGTGAGCGTTGTTTCCGATACCGTGTGCATGCACACAATCATATCTTGTGATATGCTGTGTCCAGCAGGTGCCTTTTGTCCAAATAACGTCCCCCAATTTTGCTGAATCATATTTTTTTCGTGGTATTTGTTAAGCGCTTACTGTGTGTCAGGCACTGTACTAAGCACTGGGGTAAATACAAGCTAATTAGATTGGACACAGTCCATGTCCCACTTGGGGCTCTTAGTCTTAATCCCCATTTAATAGATAAAGTAACTGAGGCACAGGGAAATTAAGTGACTGCCCAAGGTCATGCAGGCAACATGGGATGGAGCGGAGATTAGAACCCAGGTCCATTCTAGCCAAACTGTGAAAACATACCCCGGCAGAACTGAGCTTAAATATATTTGGTTATATTATCTTGCCCTATTCTGGAACCCCCAATGTTTGAATGATGCGGAGAGTTTAGGGACAGTTCAAGATAAAGGCTCTAAGGTAATCAAAAGATTGGATGATAGGATATGGAATAGAAAATTAAAGGAAGCCAACATTCTGCTGTTGTTGATTTCACGTAGAGAAGAGAACTAGGGAATCACAACACCTTGCAATTATTGCATGTGCAGCACTATCATTCATTCAATTGTATTTATTGAGTACTTACCATGTGCAGAGCACTATCATATTTAGGAGGTGCCTAGGTATTCTCCAGCTCACTAAGAATGGAAGAGGAGGATCAAAATGGCAATAATAGTAATTGTGGCCTTTTTCATCATCATCATCATCATCAATCGTATTTATTGAGCGCTTACTATGTGCAGAGCACTGTACTAAGCGCTTGGGAAGTACAAATTGGCAACATATAGAGACAGTCCCTACCCAACAGTGGGCTCACAGTCTAAAAGGGGGAGACAGAGAACAAAACCAAACATACTAACAAAGTAAAATAAATAGAATAGATATGCACAAGTAAAATAAATAAATAAATAAATAAATAAATAAATAAATAAATAAATAAATAAATAGAGTAATAAATATGTACAAACACATATACATATATACAGGTGCTGTGGGGAAGGGAAGGAGGTAAGATGGGGGGGATGGAGAGGGGGACGAGGGGGAGAGGAAGGAAGGGGCTCAGTCTGGGAAGGCCTCCTGGAGGAGGTGAGCTCTCAGCACCAACTATCTGCCAGACACTGTACTAAATGCTAGGGTTACAAGGTCTAAGTAGGAGGGAGCACAGCTATCTAATCCCCATTCTACAGATGAGGAAACAGGTATGGACAAGTGATTTGCCCAAGGTCATACAGCAAGCAAATGACAGAGCCTGGGATTTGGTGCTCATTTCCTCCAGCTTTTGCTTTTTCCACTAACTAGGCCACGCTGTTTCACAAACTAAGACAAAAGAAAGATTTTTTTTGGCAGTGCAGGTTGTTGAACTCTAGAGTGGATTGCTGAGGGATGCTCTGAATTCTCCGTGGTTTATATTTGAAACCCAGGTTCCCATGTGTCTAGGTTTTCGAGGGGTAGACCGTAGAGGCGGGTGAAGCAGACAACCTAGCCCTTTCTAGGCTCAAAATAATAATAATTAATAATTATGGTACTTGTTAAGTGCTTGCTATGTGCCAAGCACTGTTCTAGGCACTAGAGTAGATATAAGTTAATCAGGTTGGGCACAGTCCCCGAAGCTCACAGTCTAAGTAGGAGGGAGTAGGATTGACTTCTAGACTGTGAGCCCACTGTTGGGTAGGGACTGTCTCTATATGTTGCCAGCTTGTACTTCCCAGGCGCTTAGTACAGTGCTCTGCACACAGTAAGCGCTCAGTAAATACGATTGATTGATTGATTCCCCATTTTACAGATGAAGTAACCGAGGCCCAGAGAAGTTAAGTAACTTGCCCAAAGTCACCCGGCAGACACATGATTGAACAGGGATTAAAACCGAGGTCCTCTGACTCCCAGTCCCATAATAATAATAATAAATTACGGTACTTGTTAAGCACTTCATATTCATTCATTCAATCGTATTGAGCGCTTACTGTGTGCACTGCGTTGTACTAAGCGCTTAGAAAGTATAGTTCGGCAACAGATGGAGACAATTCCTACCCAACAATGGGCTCACAGTCTAGAAGGGGGAGACAGACAACAAAACAATAACATCAGTAACATCAAAATAGATAATGTACCAAGCCCTGTTCCAGGTGTTGGGAGATACAAATTAATCAGATTGGACACAGTCCCTGCCCCCCATGGGGCTCACACTCTTAATCCCCATTCTAGAGATGAGGTAACTGTGTCCCAGAGAGGTTAAGTGACTTGCCCAAGGTTGCCCAGCAAACACTTGGCAGAGCTGGGACTAGAACCCAGACTCCCAGGCACATGCTGTAATAATAATAATAATGATGACATTTGTTAAGCGCTTACTATGTGCAAAGCGCTGGGGGGATACAATGTGATCAAGGTGCCCCACGTGGGGCTCACAGTCTCAATCCCCATTTTTACAGATGAGGTAACTGAGGCTCAGAGAAGTTAAGTGACTTGCCCAAGGTCACACAGCAGACTTGCGGTGGATCTGGGATTCGAACCCATGACCTCTGACTCCAAAGCCCGTACTCTTTCCACTGAGCCACGCTGCTTCTCTGTACCCACTGTACCAACTAAGCAACGGTGCTTAGGCCACCCTGCTTCTTTAGGCTCTTGAGTCTATGATTAAACCCTCTAAAGATGATGATAATAATAATAATAGTGATGGCATTTATTAAGCATTTACTATGTGCAAAGCACTGTCCTAAGCTCTGGGGAGGTTGCAAGGAGATCCGGTTGTCCCACGGGGGGGGCTCACAGTCTTAATCCCCATTTTACAGATGAGTTAACTGAGGCCCAGAGAAGTTGTGAACTTGCCCAAAGTCACACAGCTGACAGTTAGCAGAGCTGGGATTTGAACCCAAGACCCCCCCGACTGCAAAGCCTGTGTTCTTTCCACTGAGCCGTGCTGCTTCCCTGAGCCACGCTGCTGATCACACATCTGTACCCACATTTGGATTACGATTGGGAAGGCCATACAATTTTACCCAGTTCCTCTGGGTAGTACAGTGGTCTTCCGCGCACAAAGTGCTCAGTAAATATGATCGATTGGTAGGGGTTGAAGCCACTAGGTAATTTCCTATTTATCTTTACCCATTCACAGCTAGCGTTTCGCCTCCCTTTTCCTCTGCTCCTCCTCCCCTCCCCATCACCCCCACTCGCTCTCTCTGCTCAATCTCCTCTCCACCCTACAGCACTTGTGTATATTTGTACATATTTATTCTATTTATTTTATTAATGCTGTGTATATATCTGTAATTATGTGTAATAATTACACATGTAATATGTGTATATCTGCTTAGAGAAGCAGCGTGGCTCAGTGGAAAAGAGCACAAGCTTTGGAGTCAGAGGTCATGGGTTCAAATGCCGCTCCGCCAATTGCCAGCTGTGTGACTTTGGGCAAGTCACTTAACTTCTCTGTGCCTCAGTTACCTCATCAGGAAAATGGGGATTAAGACTGTGAGCCCCCCATGGGGCAACCTGATCACCTTGTAGCCTCCCCAGTGCTTAGAACAGTGCTTTGCACATAGTAAGCACATAATAAATGCCATCATTATTCCTATTATAATCCCCCTTTTAGACTGTGAGCCCACTGTTGGGTAGGGACTGTCTCTATGTGTTGCCAATTTGTACTTCCCAAGCGCTTAGTACAGTGCTCTGCACATAGTAAGCGCTCAATAAATACGATTGATTGACTGATTGATTAATTCTATTTTTTTGATGTCATTGTTTTGTTGTCTGTCTCCCCCTTCTAGACGGTGAGCCCGTTGTTGTGTAGGGCTTGTCTCTTATCTATTGCCAAATTGTACTTTCCAAGCGCTTCGTACAGTGCGGTGCACACAGTAAGCGCTCAATAAATACGATTGAATGAATGAATGGGTGCTTCTCTTGGGTGAATTCAGCCAGAACTCATTTTTAGGGGAAATTGGAGCGCTCAAAGCGTAAGTCGCTAGGCCCGGCATCCCAGTTAGAGTAGCGAGCCATGCTTCCCACTCGCATAATAGACCTGGGGGTGGTCATGTTTTTATCCAGTCATTAGTGGCGTGCTCTCCTCAAGGTCAACATTTTTCCCGTAAGAGTGGAGGGGATGTGCCACTCTGCGTGCCTGCCATTATTCTGGGAGGATTGTAGCGAGTCCCCCAGCTCCTTAAAGCCCAGCTTTTGAGTTCTCAGCATTGAGCGGGCATGGCAGTGTGCAGTGCTTGTGCTATTTATAGCGATGAAACAGTTCAAGGTGTATGCTGCTGCAGAGAATGGAGTGATTTGTTTTCACGGTAATGGATCGCGACAGCCTCGGATTAGAAGGAACAGTTGCTTCTGATTCATTTGCACTCCACTAGACGCTCCCATGATAAAAATGGGTTTGTCAATATAACAGCTGCTATCAAACTGGGAGGGGGAAAAGAAAGCCAGCAGCTGGCAATCCTGCCGCCTGGAAAGCTAGGTAAGGGTGGATTTTTTTTTTTCTTATTGGAAGATGTTCAGGAAATACAGCTGTCAGAAGGATTTTTTTATCCAGACCTGTATTCAAGATTAATTTAGAAATATAGGAGCTAATGGAGTTCTGTTTTTATTGCTTTGCTGGTATAAGCAAGAGCATTCCCCCCTCTCCCCCGATATTGTCGAAGGTTTCTGGTTATAGTCAGTGTGTTGGTTAGGCTTCTTTTAAGGACAAAGCTGCTCTTCAGTTGTCATTCTTTTAAAGGGACCTGTCTACTTAAAAATCAGTTTTTAGAATGGCTACAGATAGCTTCGAATTAAAGCATTCTTAAAATGGAATTTTCCGCCGTGGGATTATCTGTCGCTCATCTTGGATTGTAAAATTTATTTGCTGTGAGTCTTTTCGTTGTGGTACCAAGTTGAATATTAAATATTTTTCAGCAATTTAGAAGACCTCCTTTAATCCAAGGGTTTATGAAATCCTTTATTACGGGAACTAGAAACTAATCTCTCATTAGTCATAAGGTGTGAAAGCATCTTTTTTTAAGGATCCTTTACCTGTATTTGTTGATTCTGTTCACTTAGCTACTTGTAAAATGAGGATTATAAAAATCTTTATCACAGGTAACCCCCATAGTCATGACAAAGAGTTATTCTAGAGGAATTTGTCTCACATCACAAAGTACAGACATCTAAGCATTGTCTACTTGCTTAGTTGTGTCTCCCTTCTAACTTTTGAATTCACCATGGTTTATTAGGAAAAACTTAGGACACTTTGAGAGAGAATTGCTGATAACGTATGTCTGATCATTTTCCAAGTCTAGTGACATTAACTGAAGTTCTATTTACTGTAAAGTATGTAAATAGACTATTTACTGATAAACCATCTAATACTACTTAATGGAATTATTCAGAGATGTTTTCATCTCAGATTCATTGATGTGGTTTGTAAAACATTAAAAATAGACATTGCACTGAGACAGTTCTGCTTGTAGAGTATAATTTATATTTTCCTCAAGTCTTTGCTGGGATTTTAGCATGAAGCTAGAATCTCTGAGTTCACCCTTTCCTCCTTATTTCACAGTTGGATTTTAATCTTCTGACATCACAATAGTTGCTGTTTCAAACAGCAGAATCTTTACTAGATCAGTCAACTGTGATGTCACAGACAAAGGAACAAGGAGCAGGGACAGATGAACTCTTAAGAACAAAGGTTCTATTTTTGTGCAAATGGAACTTATAAAAGATAACCGTATTGAAAACTGTGAATTGAAGTGGAATAGTCACCGAACAGAGTATTTGAAAAAGTTTTATTGAAGGGAAGTTGAAGTAATAATTACAGTATATCACATCCAAGGCCCTCTAAAACAACAACAAAGAGCCCCACCTCAAAGCAATACAGAAACCACATTGTACCCCCCCACAAAAGCCTGTCAACTCTGTCAATGAAGTCGAAATTAACCTAAATTAGGAAGATAATTGCTCCAGTGTTAATTGTAGGTTGTCATTTAAAGCTGTTTTTATGCATTAAGCCAAAAGCGTTTAACGGGGTTTAGGCCCTAATTGGGTGTTACTGGTGTGCCTTAAAGCCAAAGTTTGAGAGAGGGAAATTAAATTTGTTTAGTATAATGAAATGGCAGTTTTCTTTGAAATCCTCTTGCTCCATCATCTTATATAAACCCTCTCCCCCAGCAACCAACCCTGTTTCCTGTTAGCCCTTCCCGGCCTCCCGGCCCCCAGAAGCCCTTTCTATTTTAAGAGAAGGTATTCGGTCTTCCAGCTGTTGGTGCTTGCAGACATTTGCCTAACGTGTCCTGTTCAGCAATCTCTTGCTCTCCCTCACACAGCTAACAAACCAAGAAGTGATCCCTTGTTTGCAGACCACAGCTGAATTTTCCTTTGGCCAGAGTTGAAGGGAGTGGCCTAGTGAATGGGTGCAGAGTGGACGCTTGCTTAGCTGGGACAAGCTAATTGATAAAATATACACAACTTGTATAATGCATTCTCTAGACTTTAGTTTTTTCTCTGAAAATTCCATTTTTTTTTCATCCATTCCAGGGACAAAGGGTTTTTTCTGATTATTTTTTAAAGCCCATACGTCTTAAACTGAAAAAAGTGTTTGTATGCTGAAGTGTGTGTGTGTATAAGTGTGTGTGTGTGATGCTCTTGTCATGCTTGTACAGTAAGTACTATACCACCAGTTCTCAGATATGGGGATTGCATCTTTGAGACCCTTACATTGTAGTACTCGCTCGTCTGTGCTGGACATACTGATTTATCCAAAAGAAGAGGAGATTATGGTACTTGATAAGGGCTCATGGTGTGCCAAGCACTGTACTAAGCGCTGGAGTACATAGAATACCAGGTTGGACACAGTCCCCGTCTCACACGGTGCTCACAGTCTAATTAGGGCGGAGTACGATGCAATCCCCATTTTACAGATTAGTCAACTGAAGCCCAGGGAAATGAAGTGATTTAGTCACACAGCAGAAAAGTGGCGGAGTGGGATTAGCACCCAGGTCCTTCCGACGCCCAGGCCCTTGCTCTTGCTTGTCTTTAGGAGGTTCCCTAATTCTCCATCATGTTCTAGCCAAAATATATAATGAGAGGACTCATTGTGATGGAACTGAGGGTATTTTAAAACTCTATGGAGAAATGTGGATTCCTGAAGAATGGATTCCTTGCTCCACACTGGGATTTCTTTTTTAAAGTGGGAGATTACATTTCTGGGTTCACACTAATGTTTTTGGAAATTGGTGGGTGTCTGAATTTTCTTTGAATCAGCAGGGGGAAATATTTGAGGTGACCTTGCTAAAACAAACAACATATTTGTTGGGTTGGTACATTTTTTTTTCCAACTATCTATTCCCCACGAATAGTAAAGTGAAAGAAATCAGCATTCCTTTTGACTGGACCAGCGTAGGTGGTGACTGACTAGTTCCAACTAGTTCCCACTGGATTTTCATCTTCTTGAGGTCAGGGATCATATTTACTAACTGTTTAGTACTCTCCCCAATGATTAGTACAGTGCTCTGCATGGAGTTAGTGCTCAGTGACTACTGTTGATTAATTGATTACAATACCAAGTGTCTAATATGTTGATGAATCTTTGAAAATCAGTGATTTTTTAATCATAATTAGAAAATACTCTCTTGGCATATTGTTCCATTCCTCTTTGTTGTCCCAGCATCATAATTTATTTGCATCCCAACACCCTGGATATTTGCTTGAAACTCCTCCAGACATGTGAATGAAGCCTGAGGACAGGTCTTGAAACCGTTCCTTTTAGAGTCTTAATGTTTGTTTGTCCTGAGTAAAACAGGTTGGTGCATGCCTTTTCAGTATGATGATGATAGAAAACACTTTAATTGGTAGCAATTTGAGATTTCCAACCGTGAGAGAAGTGAATTGGTGTGTAAAAGTAGCATGAAGGGTACATCTGTGTTTGAGAAAGTTGTGATTGCTAAACTAGGTAGATGTATATAAAATATTGCAGTTTGGAGTCTAATCTTGGCAATCGTTTCATTTCTTTTTTCATTTCTACTGGGAAATATTAAACTTTTTCATAGTTGAGAGACATTCGATAGGCGCCTCCATTCTACTCCGTTTAATTTTTATTATTCCCTCAGCAGCACTTCATAATGTTAAGATGTGAAAAGGTGACAGTCTGAAAGGAAATGAAGTTCAGTCATCGTGTCAACCAACTCTTAGCAGGGGCCTCTCTCCTTTGTAAAGCAATTGTATCATTTCAAGACGTATGTTGCAGTGAGATTATGTCATTGCTACTCATCAGGGTGCTGTATGCAATTATTGTTACAATCTCAATACATCAGCATGGAGAAGTGAACAAAACTAAGACTTTTTTGCACTTAATCCTTCAAATTGGATAGTAGCTTCAACCCTGAACTCTAAATCCACTAGGTCCCGAATGAGGTGGTGAATGATGGGCTAATTAGCCCCTGGCCTAATTCTTTCCCCGCACAAAGTAGAGTAGGAGAGATGTATTGTTGGGTAATTTATGTATGTCTGTCTTTTCTGTATATTCAGGAATCATGTAGATGAACTCACTGCAATCTGAAGCTCCTCTTATAGGACAGTTAGCAGAAGGGTCATTTCATTCATTCGTCAATCAATCAATCAAGCGCTCAATAAATACGATTGATTGATTGATTCTCCCTTTATTGAAAGGGTTGACCCCGCATATGATAGCTTGTTGTCCGTGAATGCCTGTGTAACACTGGACATTCCCTTGCCCTTTGCCACTTTAATGCCTTTAATGGCTCCTCCTGCTGAATTTAACATTTTTTTTAATGGTGTTTGTTAAGCTCTTACTGTGAGCCAGTCACTGTAATAAGTGCTGGGGTAGATACTAGCTAATCAGATTGGACATTCATTCATTCATTCATTCATTCATTCAGTCGTATTTATTGAGTACTTACTTAGCACTTGGGAAGTACAAGTTGGCAACATATAGAGATGGTCCCTAGCCAGCAGCAGGCTCACAGTCTAGAAGGACATAGTCCCTGCCCACCATTGGGCTCACAGCCTTAATTCCCATTTTACAGATGAGGTGACTGAGGCACAGAGAAGTGAATTATCTTGCCCAAGGTCACTCAGCAGACAAGTGCTGGAGTCAGGATTAGAACCCAGGTCCTTCTGACTCCCAGTCTTGTGCTCTACCCATTAGGCAACACTACTCCTCTACTTTGTCTCCCCAAAGTCTCAGCCTAAGGATAGCAGCTCCTTTCCAGATTACCTCCTACCAGCCTGCCACTTCTGCTGGCTATTGACTTTTAACAGTAGGGTACGCCACCATATTTTTTTTGAAACTGATTTACTGTGTTTAAAATATTTGTTCTGCCCTCAGTGTTTGACTATATCCCACTTCAGATCATACCGAACAGCTGCTTGCTTCCTCTTCTTTCATTCAGTCGTATTTATTGAGTGCTTACTGTGTGTAAAGCACTGTACTAAGCACTTAAGTACTTTACCTGGTCAAGTCACCTGTCTCATCCAGTGAAATTGTGTGTGTCTCAGTCGTGATGCACTGGTAAACTTGTCCTGTTTGAGCTTTGGAGCTATACAACTCTTTGAGAAGCTGGATGTGTCTTCTGTAGTAGGTTCAGGTGTTATTAGAGAAGCAATGCGATCTAGGGGAAGTGGCACCGATCTAGGACCCAGAAGACCTGAGTTCTAACCCCAGCTCTGCCACTTGCCTGCTATATGTATGTCCCTGGGACAATCACCCAACTTCTTGGTGCCTTAGTTTCCTTACTTGTAAAATGGGGATTCAATATGTATTCTTGTGACTTACCTGTGAAAGAGAAACTGGTCCTGATTGACTAACCATTCTACCAGTCGTATTTATTAAGTGCTCACTGTATACAGGGCAGTGTACTAAGCGCTTGGGAGAGTACAAACGACAGTATAACAGACACAGTCTCTGCCCACAGTGAGCGTACAGTCTAGAGGATTAACATGTATTTGCCCCAATGTTTATTGTATAGAACAGTGCCTGGCACATAGTAAGTTCATAATAAATATTATTGTTGTCATCATCATCATCATCAATCGTATTTATTGAGCGCTTACTATGTGCAGAGCACTGTACTAAGCTCTTGGGAAGTACAAATTGGCAACACATAGAGACAGTCCCTACCCAACAGTGGGCTCACAGTCATCATCATCATGGTTCATCTCACCACAGTTTTGTAAGACTTAAATATGGTCTGAAGTGGTACCCTGTTACCAAACTCCCTCTGGGGCCTCCCCTGAGCCACACTACCTATCTAGCTTCATTCATTCATTGTCATATTTATTGAGCGCTTACTGTGTGCAGAGCACTGTACTAAGCGCTTGGGAAGTACAAGTTGGCAACATATAGAGATGGTCCCTACCCAACAGCGGGCTCACAGTCTAGAAGGGGGAGACAGACAACAGAACAAAACATATAAACCAAATAAAATAAATAGAATAAATATGTACAAGTAAAATAAATAAACAGAGTAATAAATAGGTACAAACATATATACATATATACAGGTGCTGTGGGGATGGGAAGGAGGTAAGGCGGGGGGATGGGGAGGGGAAGTAGGGGGAGAGGAAGGAGGGGGCTCAGTCTGGGAAGGCCTCCTGGAGGAGGTGAGCTCTCAGTAGAGCTTTGAAGGAAGAGAGCTAGCTTGGCGGATGTGCGGAGGGAGGGCATTCCAGGCCAGGGGGATGAAGTGGGCCGGGGGTCGACGGCGGGACAGGTGAGAACGAGGCACAGTGAGGAGATTAGCGGCAGAGGAGCGGAGGGTGCGGGCTGGGCTGTAGAAGGAGTGAAGGGAGGTGAGGTAGGAGGGGGCGAGGGGATGGACAGCCTTGAAGCCCAGGGTGAGGAGTTTTTGCCTGACGCGTAGGTTGATTGGTAGCCACTGGAGATTTTTGAGGAGGGGCGTGACATGCCCAGAGCATTTCTGCATAAAGATGATTCGGGCAGAGGCGTGAAGTATGGATTGAAGTGGGGGGAGACAGGAGGATGGGAGATCGGAGAGGAGGCTGATGCAGTCATCCAGTTGGGATCGGATGAGCGATTGAACGAGCAGGGTAGCGGTTTGGATGGAGAGGAAAGGGCAGATCTTGGCAATGTTGTGGAGGTGAGACTGACAGGTTTTGGTGACGGATTGGATGTGAGGGGTGAACGAGAGAGCAGAGTCAAGGATGACACCAAGGTTGCGGGCTTGTGAGATGGGAAGGATGGAAGTGCCGTCAACAGTGTTGGGAAAGTCAGCGAGAGGGCAGGGTTTGGGAGGGAAGACAAGGAGTTCAGTCTTGGACATGTTGAGTTTTAGATGGCGGGCAGACATCCAGATGGAGATGTTCCGAAGGCAGGAGGAGATGCGAGCCTGGAGGGAGGGGGAGAGAGCAGGGGCAGAGATGTAGATTTGGGTGTCATCAGCGTAGAGATGATAGTTGAAGCCGTCGGAGTGAATGAGTTCACCAAGGGAGTGAGTGTAGATAGAGAACAGAAGGGTAGACCAAGAACTGACCCTTCAGCTTCACTCTTTTACTCAATCAGTTGTATTTATTGAGTTCTTACTGTGTACAGAACATTGTACTAAGCACTTGGGAAAAGTACAGTACAATAGAAATGATAGGATCCCTGTCCACCGGGAGCTTAGAGTCTTTTTGAGACAGATATTAAAATATGTACCGGGTAGGGGAAGTACTAGAGCATAAGGATAGATACATAAATGCTGTGGGGCTGGGGTGAGTATCGAAGTGCTTAAGGGGCACACACTCAAGTGCCTAGGTAATGCAGAGGAAGGGACAGGAAGGGGAAGTGAGGGCTTAGGAGAGACCTCTTGGAAAAGATATGATTTTAGGAGAGTTTTGAAGGTTGGGAGACTGATAGACTGTGAGATATTTAGAGGGAGGGAGTTCCAGGCCAGAGGGAGGACATGGCCAAGGGATCAGTGGTGAAGTAGTAAAGATCGAGGTACAGAGAGAAGATTGGCATCTATTCAGGCATCTTGCATATTGGGCTGTCGGGGTAGCAGAATTCAGTGACAGCATTAAGTTCTGGTTTGCCAGTAAAAATCTCTGGTTGTTTCCCAGGGCATGGAATTTGTGTGAGCTTTTCCCGAACATATGCCATCTGAGCAAATGAGTCAGGGCTTCAAAGACCCCGTTATAATCCCTGCCTTCAAAAAGGAAAGATGAGAGAGCCGACTATATGATAACTTCAAGGGTGATCACAGCCCCAATCCTTCTGGATGGTTGACTGATGAATTACCCAGATAGTAATTTGACTTCGGATCAAAGTGCAGCAGAGCAGGCACGATCAGTGCGGAGAGATAGATTACAGGAGCAATGCATGGAACAACTCCAAGAGTTCAGTGCTTTTTTCATAGACCAACGAACCAACCCATCGTCAGGTCTCTGAAATCTCCTAAACAAGGGACTTGGACATTGGCGGTGGTTAAGGTCATTGAGGGCAGAGGAGGTGTCTGCTAACTCTGTTGCCCTGTACTCTCCCCAGCGCTTATAACGCTGCTCTGCACATAGTAAGCGCTTAACAAATGCCATTATTATTATTATTATTGATTTAGCTACCTGAGAAATCTCCCCAAGATTCTAAGGAAACCCCTTGACAGAGTGGCCAGTTAAATCAAAGTCGCAGTGACTTGTCTAAATTAATTGACTAATTTATTCATTCAGTCATAATTATTGAGCACTTACAGAGTGCAGAGCACTGTACTAAGAGCTTGGGAGAGTACAATATAACAAATAACAGATATGTTCCTTGCCCACAACGAGTTTACAGTTTTTTAGACTGTGAGCCCACTGTTGGGTAGGGACTGTCTCTATATGTTGCCAACTTGTACTTCCCAAGCGCTTAGTGCAGTGCTCTGCACACAGTAAGCGCTCAATAAATACAATCGATTGATTTACAGTCTAGAAGGGGAGACAGACATTAATTATAATTAAATTACTGATATGTACATAAGTTCTGGGGGGATGACTGAGGGGAATGAGTCAGGGCAACGCAGAAGGTAGCAGGAGAAGAGGAAAGGAGGGCTTAGTCAGGGAAGATCTCTCGGAGGAGATGTGCCTTCAATAAGACTTTGAAAGGTGGGGAGAGTAATTGTCTGTCAGATTTGAGGAGGAAGGGTGACGCAGGCCAGAGACAGGACCTGGGAGAGGGGTTAGTGGCGACATAAACCCTTTTTCCATCAACAGTGAAGGATTTGTGACACATCCAATCTTGTCCAACCTATTGAATGCTGCAATGTTTGAGACGGCAGCCAAGAACCAGGAAACCAGGGCCAGAATACGCTTTCAGTCCACTGGCAAATGCTTCCATCACAAAGGGTTTACAGACATGATTACAAGTCCCCGAGACTATTGATCCAGGGATTGCTGAATGCAAATGACATTGCTGTATCAGCCCAATGCTATGTACTCTCAGTAACATAGCTGACTTTATATTGATTCCAGTCCTTTAGATTCTTATCCATTTTGTTATAGCTTTCAGTGTTGATATTTACAAGTCTTCACCCTTTAAAATGCACTTAGGGATTAGCAGGGACTAAACAAATATTGAGTTCAAACAAAAACACTATTACCTGATGCTGGTTTGGGTTTATCTACTTGTTTTAGTTTGATGTCAGCTGCCACTCTTCTCAGCCTTCCACTGCTGAATGTGGTGGTTTCAGGTAGGATTAAATGCTCACCAATTTTGACTTTTCACTCATTTACAAATCAGGTGTGTTTTGAGTCCAGCAGATAAGAGTTCTCCCTTTAGGATAGGATGAAGTGTAAGAAGCATTAAAGTGATAGGAAACTCCCAGTTTTGCATCCATTCACAAATTCCTGTATATGAATGATGGGTTTGAGACAGCTAAATTGCCACCTAAATAATGTCGGGAAGGACTGCTAGGGTAGTGGAATCAGGATTTTCAGTGCAGTTTAGACAGTCAAGGGGATAGCGGTGAAATTTCATAAGTGCCTTTAAAGTCTGGTTGATCATTCTCGGTTTTCTGCAGGTTGTTCATGAAATAACAAAGTATGCAGAAATCTAGTGGAAGCGTTTTGGCCTTTTTTTCAGGTGTGCAGGGACATTCTTTTACCAACTATGTATGCCTTTTTGTGAGGTGAGGGGTTTGTTTTTTAATTTCACTTTCCACAATTATCAGCCTGTAGAATACCGCCTAGCCTGTAGAATACCGCCTAGGAGGAGTTGGGTTAGGGAGAATTTCGATTTTGGCATTAAAAAAAAATCTGAATGTTCCTGCTTTTTGGTTTCAGTGCTCCCATGGATTTCAAAGGGTGAAGTTGTCTGGCTATCCAGTAACTGTCTTAGTGACCACTTTCCCAGCCCATGACTGTCCAAAATGAAGGGGGGGTTGATTCAGAGTCTTTCATTTTATTGATGGCTATGTTGAGCATTATTGCTTTTTTTTAATGGTATTTATTAAGAACTTAGTATGTTCCAAGCACTGTACTAAGACTTGGCATAGCTACAAGCTAATCAGGTTGGACACAGCCCCTGTCCCTCATGGGACTCGCATACTTAATCCCCAATTTACAGATGAGGTAACTGAGGCCCCAAGAAGTGAAGTGACTTGGCCAAGGTCACACAGCAGACAAATGGCAGAGCCAGGATTCTGACTACGTGCCCGTGCTCTAACCATTAGGCCACATCGCTTCTCCAGAGCACTATACGAAGTGCTTGGGGCACTACGGTATAACATGTGCAGATTACGGTGTGATGGCGAAGCATTCCGCAAAGACCTCCTGCTCCCAGTTATTTTCTACTCACCACGTAGAAGCCCCTTTATATGCCTATACTTTATCTGAGAAGGGTAATATAATAATAATGCTATTTGTTAACCGCTTACTGGATGGCAGGCACTGTACTAAGTGCTGGGGTGGATACAAGCAAATCTAGTTGGTCACAGTGCCTTTCCCATGTTGTGTTCACAGTCTCAATCCGTTTTACAGATGAGGTAACTAAGGCCCAGAGAAGTGAAGTGATTTGCCCAAGGTCACACAGCAGACAAGTGGCGGACCCAGGATTAGGACCCATGACCTTCTGACCCCCAGGCTCGTGTCCTACCCACCACGCCATGGTACTCCTCTAATAATAATAATAATAATAATAATAATGGCATTTATTAAGCGCTTACTATGTGCAAAGCACTGTTTTAAGCGCTGACTCTAGACTGGTAACCTCTTTGTGGGCAGGGAACGTGTCTACCCACTCTGTTGTATTGCACTCTCCCAAGCACTCCATACAGTGCCCTGCTCACAGTAAGGGCTCAATAAACAACACTGGTTGTTTGTCTTAGAATTAGTAGAAACCAGTTGGCGACAATCGAGCCAATATTGTACGCGATTCTTCCCCATTTTAAAAGATTCAAGTATGTTGCAATGCCTCTTTTTTTAAAAAAAGTGAAACGTTTCAAGTAATTGAAGTTGAACACAAGGGTGTCAGTACTCCTAAGAAACTGCGTAATATCAACTAAGGTTTGGCAAAAGTAGAAGTGGATGGAGGCCCGTTACTAAAGTGACCTTTTAAGTTCTGACCCATGTAATACCAGCTTCAATTTCTAAAATGACTTTAGTCCAACAACCATATGTTTTCCCAGCTAAGGGACTGGGTGTGCTAAATGCAGACTTCATTTCATTCCCAGTCGAGTGGTAATAGATGTAGTCAAAAATTAATTTTGATCAAAGGTATCATGTACACCCAAGTGCCCTCCGAAATGGACTAGACTTATGCTTCATCTTTTCTTTTTTAAGTGGCTAAGGTTTACCTAAGTGATTATGGTAATACACTGAAATAGAATACTTGCATCCAACTGGAAGTCTTACAGTAATGCACAGCGGAATCAATATGCCTTTTTAAAGCATAAGAAGTCTTACTAAATCTGCTTTTGAAATAGCTTTGCATTTCACTCAGGGATCAATGTGTCACGTGACAGCTGCCAAAGGATTTGCAGTGTCTCGATGTAATGTGGTAAATTATATCATTGTGGGAGGCCCAAATTACGCTTTACTGGCTTTTAATTGTTGTCATTCATTGTGGTGCCTCTGGCTAATTAAGGCAGTTCACACCTTGAATGTGAAAGTGGTATGGAGCCAAAGAATGTGAATAATTCGGTACCATTCTATAGGATTGCTGGCCCAATATGGTGCCTTCTTTCAATGCCCTTTATCCCCTTAGTTAGCCTCTGGTATGAGGAGATAGAGAAGCAGCGTGGCTTAGTGGAAAGAGCTCGGGCTTGGGAGTCAGAGGCCGTGGGTTCGAATCCCGCCTCCACCACTTACGAGCTGTGTGACTTTGGGCAAGTCACTTAATTTCTCTGTGCCTGTTACCTCATCTGTAAAATGGGGATTAAGACTGTGAGCCCGACGTGGGACAACCCGATAACCCTGTATCTATCCCAGTGCTTTGAACAGTGCTTGGCACATAGTAAGCGCTGAACAAATATCATTATTATTATGAAGGTTTTGTCCTGGATGCTGCCTGCCTCTGCCTGGAACTGCATGAGGGGTTTGACACACCTGCCTATTAGGTTATCATTGGTAGGGAGATGTTCCATACATTGAAGTCTCTTGACTTTTTAGGAGAATTGTAGCCTTCCTTTGAGAACAGAGTGAAAAATAGCCGTTATTTATACTGGATTCAGGCCCTCTTGGTTGAGAAGTTCATCTCCAGTAAATCTAGATTTGTATTTGGTACATACTAAGAGCCGGCATGGATACGTACGAGAGGGTAGGAGGTGGAGAGAGGTCGTGAGCATTTTTATGCCACAACACATTTTTTGAGTCAGGGCGCTAATGTGACCTTTTGGCCACCAGCATCCTAACCTTGACTCCGTTCTCCACCGACGAACAAAAGAAAGGCTCGTGTTAAGAGGATCCTTCTGTATGTATGTGAAAGTTCAGATCTGATAGCTATCACAGTGCCTGTTGCATTTTTCAGTGAATCAGCGAGTTTGTCCCCATGCCATTTTTGTGTAAGTGCTATGCTCTGACAATTATGAATCATTTGCTCGACTCTTGATTTGCGTCAATCAAACCACATGTAAGAGAGAGCGAGAGGGAGTGAGGCTTTGCTAATAGCTTGGAATCCAGAGTCCGGTGGTGCCTGCCAGGGAAAATGTTTCAAGCAGATTTTTCTGGAGCCTTCATTGCAATTCCAGAGGAATTGCATGCAGTTCCAGAGGAATTGCATGCAGTTAAACTCCCTGCCCACCCCCCAACCCCACCAACTCCTCCAGTTTATCACCCAGGTTGCTATATGGCAGGCTAATTATAGCTGCATGATAAGGGTCACAACCATTAACGGTTTCCTATGTATAACCCTGTGGCTAGCGGCACATATTTACACTAGTAGTAATGTTTACAATTAAAAACAGACTTACTGATTGAGGTTCCCTGTCTCAAAATCACGTAGGGGCATGTGGTGTGTTTAAAAGCTTTCTTTTGGTTGAAACTAGCTAATTAAAAAGTAATACCCCCATAACTTTTTTTAAAAAATTGGCCCCCCGCTTTTTTTTTAAAGGAAAAAATCGTTTCTGGTATGACTGTTAAACAAATTCAGGGTCATTCCTTCAGGAGTCATCCCATACATCTGAAGTAAACACAAGGTTCAAATGTAAATGTAAAAAGGGATTTTTATCTGATATATCTGTCTTAACTTTTCCCCCTTAAGAATAGTGTTGTGGATTTGACTTTTGTAGCTCAGAAATTGCAAAGTAAATTAATATTTGCCACTAGGATGGAAGGTTGGGAAAAATGTTGATTTGAACCTAAATTCTGCAATGATCACTAGTTTAGTCCCTGAAATGCTGTTGCTGTATTGTTTCTCTTTTCGGGGTGATCCGTGGCTTTCTAGATATTGACTTAAGTGACTTTCCTCTTAAGAACTATATCCTTCATGCCTGTAACCGGTTATAAGATAGTCATTTCCCATGAAAGCTTCGCATTTCTCAGTCAAACCTCCGTTTGCTACAAGGAGAGGGAGGAATGATTTGCTTTTTGCCCTGTGGAATCTGAGCAAATCCCTTGAAGGAAAACAAGCAAGACATTCCAAGGCTTTAACCTATAGTCCATTTTGAAAATAGTTTTCATTGATGTTTGTGTGTATGTGGTGGGATTCAGTTTCCCTCAGATCTTTTCTTTCTCACGTTCTTAAGGATGGCAGGAGGGAGGGAGGGTTTGCTAAAATGGAATTCTCCATAGAACTGGGGAAATTATATTTCCTAGTCACTCTCTTTCCCTCATGCCCCAACAAATCCACTTTGGAAGTGATTCTGTAGGAGGGTCTGCAGGGACAGTTTGCACAGCGGTAAAAATGAGCTCATTCTTGGGAGGTTTAGATTCCAGGATAAAAGTTGAAACAAAAATCTCAATTCAATTCTTTTTTGCTTTTAATTGTGTGCACGCATATTGCATTTTTAACTATTTAGTGTTACTTCGTTTTCTAGACCGCAAGCTTGATCTGGGCAGAGAATGTGTTTACCAACTCTGTACTCTCCTAAGGGCTTATTTCATAGTGCTTTGTACACAGTGAGTACTCAGATACTATTGACTGATACTTAAAATGTAGTGAGCTTAGTATCGTGCTTTGTACACAGTGAGCACTCATACTTTTGACTGATACTTTAAAAGTAGTGAGCAAATTCATAGCAAACTACAAAATAATAACAGTACTACTTGTGGTATTCGTTAAGAGCGTACTATGTGTCAAACACTGTACTAAGCACTGGGGTGGGTTCGAGACAATTAGGTCCCCTATGCAGTTCACAGTCTGAGTAGGAGGAAGAGTAGCAGCGTAAGAGCCTGGGCTTTAGAGTCAGAGGTCATGGGTTCAAATCCTGGCTCTGCCAATTGCCAGCTGGGTGACTTTGGGCAGGTCACTTAACTTCTCTGTGCCTCAGTTACCTAATCTGTAAAATGTGGATTAAAACTGTGAGCCCCCCGTCGGACAACCTGATCATCTTGTAACCTCCCCAGCGCTTAGAACAGTGCTTTGCACATAGTAAGCGCTTAATAAATGCCATTATTATTATTAGTAGTAGTAGTAGTAGATATTGAATCCCCATTTTGCAAATGAGGGAACTGAGGCCCAGAGAAGTGAAGTGATTTGCCCAAGGTCACACGGCAGACAAATGGCAAATCTGGGATTAGAACCCGGGTGACTCTCTGGCCTGTGCTCTTTCCACTAGGCCAAACTGCTGAGATGCAGCTCCTCTGTAGTGTTGCTGTGCACCTAACATAGCCAACAATCAATCAATCGTATTTATTGAGCGCTTACTATGTGCAGAGCACTGTACTAAGCGCTTGGGAAGTACAAATTGGCAACACATAGAGACAGTCCCTACCCAACAGTCCCTACCCAACAATGTACTTTGGCCGATTGCTCAGCTCATCATTACCTCCTCCTTGCTGGGCCATTCCCAGACTGAGCCCCATTTTTCCTCTCCTCCTCTCCATCCCCCTGCCCTACCTCCTTTCCCTCCCCACAGCACCTGTATATATGTTTGTGCAGATTTATTACTCTATTTTACTTGTACATGTTTACTATTCTATTTATTTTGTTAATGACGTGCATCTAACTTTATTTCTATTTCTTCTGACGACCTGACACCTGTCCACATGTTTCGTTTTGTTGTCTGTCTCCCCCTTCTAGACTATGAGCCCGTTGTTGGGTAGGGACCATCTCTATATATGCTGCCAATTTGTACTTCCCAAGCGCTTAGTACAGTGCTCTGCACACAGTAAGCGCTCAATAAATATGATTGAATGAATGATTGAATATGATCTGGGGCGCTCTGGCCGAGGGCCAGTAAAGATGGTGAGTGAGGCAGCTGCCTTAGGAAACACCGGCCCACAGGGGAATGGTTGAAAATCTGAAAGCTCCCTGCTTCCCTCTTCCCAAATTGGAAGAAGCGCCGTTGTTCACAGGGTTCTGGCTGGGAGAGGGGTGAGACCACCCCCTATCATCATCATCATCATCAATCGTATTTATTGAGCGCTTACTGTGCGCAGAGCACTGTACTAAGCGCTTGGGAAGTACAAGTTGGCAACATATAGAGACAGTCCCTACCCAACAGTGGGCTCGCAGTCTAAAAGGGGGAGACAGAGAACAAAACCAAACATACTAACAAAATAAAATAAATAGAATAGATATGCCCTCCAACCCTGGAGAAACCCTTTAGTTTGGGGGACTTCGGCAGCCATCCATGTACCGTCGCTATGTGTCACAGGGTGCTCTTGCATAACGACACTATTGATGCCATAGGCAGTGGGAAGAGGGGGGGGGGGATTTTTTCCTCACCTTAGAGTGATCAAATTCCTGAAGCCAGCTCTGCTCTTATAATAATAATAACAATAACAACAGTAGTAATGGTATTTTTTGAGAGCTTACTCTTTGCCAGACACTGTACCAAGTGCTGGGGTGGATACAAGCAAATTGGGTTGGACACAATCCCTGTCCCACAAGGGACTCACCTTCTCAATTCCCATTCGACAGATGAGGTAACCAAGGCCCAGTGAAGTGACTTGCCGAAGGTCACACAGCAGATGACGGAGCCAGGATTAGAATTTATGACTCCAGTAGGCCACACTGCTTCTCAACGGCAGGTCCCACCCCCTCCAGGGTTCCCCTACCCGCTGCCCTCCTTCCTTCCTCAGCAGCGGGGCTGAGTTATAATCCCAGTTGGGCCACTCGTCTGCTGTGTGACCAGAGACAGCGGAGGTCGGCAAAAATCCAGATCATTTATTCATTAATTCAATGGAATTTATTGAGTTCTTACTGTGTGCAGATCACTGTACTAGGTGCTTGGTAAAGTACTTTATAATGATAAACAGACACATTCCTTACCCACTAGAGCTTGCAGTTAAGAGAGGAAGACAGACATTAATATAAATGATTGTTGCAGATATGTACATCAGTGCTGTATATATGTATATATGTGTGTGCATATTTATTACCCTATTTATTTATTTATTTATTTTACTTGTACATATCTGTTCTATTTATTTTATTTTGTTAGTATGTTTGGTTTTGTTCTCTGTCTCCCCCTTTTAGACTGTGAGCCCACTGTTGGGTAGGGACTGTCTCTATATGTTGCCAATTTGTACTTCCCAAGCACTTAGTACAGTGCTCTGCACAAAGTAAGCGCTCAATAAATACGATTGATGATGATGATGACAAGGGAGATTAAAGGGTTAGAAAATGGAAATTCTGTAGAAGAGAATGCCTTTTGATTATTAATATATGGAATTCCCCCCTTTTAAGTTGAAATTCAACTTCATGCAGCTGTTTAAAAGTTGAAAGTGTGTAGTGGAAAACTTAGTAGGCTATTTTGGCTGGGTAATTTAGGTATTCTGACCATTGCAGTGAAACCTTGCTAGTTGTGTTGACATCCGGCGCTTAGAACAGTGCTTGGCATATAGTAAGCGCTTAACAAATGCCATTATTATTATTATCTTATGAGAAGCAGCATGGCCTAGTGGATAGGGCATGGGCTTGGCAGTCAGAAGGATCTTGGTTTTAACCCTGGCTCTGCCACCTATCTGCTGTGGGACCTTGGGCAAATTGCTTCACTTCTCTATGCTTCAGTTACCTCATCTGTAAAATGGGGATTGAAACTGTGAGCCCCAAATGGGACAGGGACCGTGTCTGACGTGATTAGCTTGTATCTTCCCCAGTGCTTAGAACAGTGTCTGGTGCATAGTATAATAGCACATGACAAATACCATCATCATCTTAGACATAAACTCGTGTGTGTGTGTGTGTGTGTGTGTGTGTTTAAGCGCATGTGTTATATAGATACGTTTTTTATTTGATAGTGATTTTATTTGATGGATAAATATTTTATTTATTTTATTTGATGGTGAGAGCAAAGCCACACACAAATGGTTGTGGGTGAAAGGACTTAACATATGTCTAACAATTCATGCCTCGCTTAGTGGGTGAAAAGACAGTCATTTGCCATCCGCGGTGTCCCTTGCCGGTTTTGAATCTTCTTGGTATCCTGAACTTCATCAAGTTTTTCCTGGAGGAGACAGCTCTTGCTTGCCAAACTGATCCATCTCCTGGGTGTCATTGATGTTCTCTGCTTCAGCTCATCAAGACTCTGCCAGACTCTGTTGTTAAAAGGTTTATTAGGTTTGGGTTTTATTAAGCCCTTGTTAAGTGGCCCACAGCCAGAAGTTGGGGAGGGCCCGCTGGGGCTGGGACCTCAGCCGCTCAGGTTTCTAACTGAAGAACCATAAACAGAGTGAATTCATTCATTCAACTGTATTTATTGAGCGCTTACTGTGTGCAGAGCAGTGAACTAAGCACTTGGGAAGTACGATTCAGCAACAAATAAGAGACAATCCTTGAATCTCACATGGCTCAGAGAAGCAGCATGGCTCAATGGAAAGAGCCTGGGCTTGGGAATCAGAGGTCATGGGTTCTAATCCTGGCTCTGCCGTTTGTCTGCTGTGTGACCTTGGGCAAGTCACTTAACTTCTCTGTGCTTCAGTTACCTCATCTGTAAAATGGGGATTAAGACTGTGAGCCCCACGTGGAGAAGCAGCGTGGCTCAGTGGAAAGAGCACGGGCTTTGGAGTCAGAAATCATGGGTTCAAATCCCGGCTCTGCCAACTGTCAGCTGTGTGACTTTGGGCAAGTCACTTCACTTCTCTGTGCCTCAGTTACCTCATCTGTGAAATGGGGATTAAAACTGTGAGCCCCCTGCGGGACAACTTGATCACCTTGTAACCTCCCCCAGCGCTTAGAACAGTGCTTTGCACATAGTAAGCGCTTAACAAATGCCATCATCATCATCATCATCATCACGTGGGATAACATGATTACCTTGTACCTCCCCCAGCGCTTAGAACAATGCTTGGCACAAAGTAAGCGCTTAACAAATACCATCATTATGTAGTAGAAAGGGTCAGCGGGAAACCTGAAATAAACTGCTCTTATTGGGCTGGAAGACCTCAGATGTTGAGAGTGGGGAATATGTCTGTTATATTGCTTTATTCTACTCTCCCAAGTGCTTAGTACAGTGCTCTGCACACAGTAAGTGCTCAGTAAATGCAATCAACTGACTGACTGCTGGTCGAAGGTTCCACCACTCAGTATCGGCACTCTGTTGTGGTCACATGGGCTGAAGTTGGTTTATATGTGTAAGCTTGTCGCATGCACATCCCCCCCTCTAGACTGTAAGCTGCCTGTGGGCAGGGAATGTGTTTATTGCTGTATTGTACTATCCCCAGCGCTTAGTACAGTGCTCTGCTCACGGGAAGCGCTCAGTAAATACAATTGAATGAATCACAAGGTGCTGTCCCTGGGCCCCTCCTACTTGCTTGTCTCACCCTCTGCCTCAATGGGAGCACATCTGGCAGGAGTGAGAGAATGGGAACATCGCTGCAAAAAAACACTAGCACTGTAATCTGTTATTTCGGGTTGAATCTGGGTTTTGAAAGTTTCAGTGACTCATCTGAGGCTTGCTCCTCATCCGTGATGGGAGACTCAATCCTCAGTGATCGTACAGCACTGTGTGATAAATATTGGGATAGGTGCGAGATAAGCAGATCAGAGCACAGTCTCTTCCCCGCAGGAGATAGATGGAGCAGGAATCTTACTCCCGTTTTACAGAAGAAGAAACGGAGGCACAGAGAGGTTAAGCAGTTTGCCCAAGGTCACCAAGCAGGCTAGTGGTAGGGCCACTAGAACCCCGGTGTCCAGTGTCCCAGTGCTTGACATATAGTAAGAGCTTAACAAGTACTGTAATCATCATCAGTCCTGCGTTTTTGCCACGAAGCTATGTTGCATTCCTGCTTGCATTTGTTCCTCATACAGAAGTACTTGACTCATGTCTCCCTTTCCACCTGCATATTCAGTCAGTCACCAGATCCTGTTGGTTGGTTCTTCACAGCATCTCCAGAATCCAACCCGCTGGTTCAAACCCGTGTCATTATCCCAAACTGATGACTGCGTCAGTTTATTTGCAGATCACCCTACCTCCAGCCTCACCCCTCTCCAATCCAGACTTCACTTTGCTGCCCTGATCGTTTTTCCCGAAACATAATTTTCTGCATATCTCCCCATTTCTTCAAATCCTGCAGCAGCTGCCCATTCCTCTCCACATCAAGCCGAAGCTCCTGACTGTTGGCTTTAAGCTACTTAGTCAACCGCCACCCTCCATCCCCCGGGCACTTAGCCTTTCTCCTTTCCCACAACACTGAGTTCACCTGCTTCATTCCACTCAAAGCAACCAACTCACTGTATCTCATTTTCATCAATTTCCCCCCTACTTCTTGCTCATGTCCCCCTTCTTCTTTTTTTTTCTTTTGTAATGGTATTTAAGTGCTCCCTATGTGCCAGGCACTGTACTAAGCACTGGAGTAGTTGCAAGCTAATAGTAATAACAATAATAATAATGGCATTTGTTAAGTGCTTGCTATGTGCAAAGATATCAGGATGCCTAATCAATCAATAGTTATTTATCGAGTTTACTATGTGCAGAGTTCCCTTCTAAGTACTTGGGAGGATATAAAAGAGTTAGGAGACAAGACTAACTAGGGACTGTTCTAAGCGCTGGAGAGGATACAAGGTGATCAGGTTGTCCCACGTGGGACTCACAGTCTTAATTCCCATTTACAGATGAGGAAACTGAGGCCCAGAGAAGTTGTGACTTGCCCAAGGTCACACAGCTGACAATTGGCAGGGTCGGGATTTGAACCCATGACCTCCGACTCCCAAGGTCATGCTCTTTCCACTGAACCACACTGCTTCTCTAATCAGGTTGGACACCGTCCACGTCCCACATGGGGCTCACAGTCTTAATCCCCATTTTACAGATGAGGTAACTGAGGTACAGAGAACTTAAGTTGCTTACCCATGGTCACATGGAGTGCAAGTGGCAGAGCCAGGATTCGTATCCAGGTCCTTCCGACTCCTGGGCCTGTGCTCTATCCATTAGACCATAGTGCTTCTCTTTCCCTTTCTGTCTTGCTCGTGCCCTCTCTCTCTTTCTCGTGCCCTCTCTTTCTAATGCCCTTTCTGTCTTGCTCACATTCATTCATTCATTCATTGTCATATTTATTGAGCGCTTACTGTGTGCAGAGCGCTGTACTAAGCGCTTGGGAAGTACAAGTTGGCAACATATAGAGACGGTCCCTACCCAACAGTGGGCTCACAGTCTAGAAGGGGGAGACAGAGAACAAAACAAAACATATTAATAAAATAAATAGAATAAATATGTACAAATAAAATAGAGTAATAAATACATACAAACATATATACATATATACAGGTGCTGTAGGGAAGGGAAGGAGGTAAGGCGGGGGGGATTGCTCATGCCCTTCCTCTTGCCTGGAGCACCCCCCGCTTCACATCTGACAGACCCCTGATCTCCCCAACTTCAAAGTCCTTCTGAAATCAATCAATCATATTTATTGAGCGCTTACTGTGTGCAGAGCACTGTACTAAGCACTTGGGAAGTACAAGTTGGCAATCACATCTCCTCCAGGAAGCCTCACCCTATTTCCCCCAGTACTCCACCCCAGCACTTCTTTGACATCTAAACACTTGGCTACTCACCAACCCCACACCGACATTGCACTTATACCCTCTAGACGGTAAACTTAAGGGCGGGCGCGTGTCTACCAACTCACAAGCGCTTAGTACAGTGCTCTGCGCACAGTAAGTGCTCAACAAATGCCAGTAATTGATTATGTATGCATCTTTATACTACATTTCTTCCCCCTATCTGTAATTCATTTTAGTGTTCGCCACCCCTGCTACAGTGGAA
The DNA here is from genome assembly GCF_015852505.1 of Tachyglossus aculeatus. Classification (NCBI taxonomy): domain Eukaryota; kingdom Metazoa; phylum Chordata; class Mammalia; order Monotremata; family Tachyglossidae; genus Tachyglossus; species Tachyglossus aculeatus. The sequence continues at coordinate 51,725,828 of NC_052072.1, forward strand.
GCTCTTTTAAGGGCATAGATATTGTCTCCTAACTCTTTTATAATTCTCCCAAGTACTTGGAGCGGAGCTCTGCACATAGTAAACTCGATAAATAGCTATTGATTGATTGGGCATCCTGATATCTTCTGATTTCTTCACATATCTCACCCAGCTAAACTGGAGAGTGATGTATTAATAATAATAATAATAATAATAGTGGTATTTGTTAAGCGGTTACTATGTGCCAGCCAAATTGTTAAACTGACTGGTTCCAAGACCTAATCCCATGATCCCATCAGCCACCTTGTTAAAAACAGTTTGTTCTACCTATTCTTTCAATCATTCATTCCTTTATTCTTTTTGGTTATCAATTGTATCTTTTGCTGTTACCAATTGGATCTTTGTTTTCCCTTACAGTTCCATTGTATGGGTAATATCTGTGACAGCCTATCTTACCCCACTAGTTTTTAAAATCCTGGAGGGCAGGGATCATGTCACCTGATCACCTTGTAACCTCCCCAGCGCTTAGAACAGTGCTTTGCACATAGTAAGCGCTTAACAAATACCATCGTCATCATCGTCATCATCATCATCATCTCCTTTCTTTGCTCACAAATGCCTAGTACAGTGCTCTACATGTAGTAGATGCTCGGTAAATGCTAGTGAAGATCAGCCCGTTTTTCCAATTGATGTTGAAGGTGGCTCATAGTTAATACTGATGATAATCATAATAATAATTGCGGTATTTATTAAGTACTTACTGTGTACCAAGCACTATAGTAAGGGCTGGGGAAGGTGCAAGATAATCAGATCCCCCATGGGGCTCGCAGTCTGTTAGGAAAGAGAACAGGTACTGAATTCCCATTTGGCAGATGAGGGAACTGAGGCCCAGAGAAGTGAAGTACTTGCCCAGGGTCACAGAGAGCAGGTAAGTGGCAGAGGCAGGATTAGAACCCAGTTCCTTTGAGTCCCAGGCCCGTGTTGTTTCCACTAGGCCATGCTGACACTGATGAAACTACTGTAAGAGCTGGACGTGCCTTCTGGGATAGGTTTTGTAGCTCTTTCCTCTCCTGTGGAGCTAGGTACACTCTTATAACACAGTTTCCTATCAAGTTCTCAAAAGACATCCTGCCCCTCTTGATTTCACATTCTATTCCGTGGAATAGCCACAACTGTCGTTAACTTTTAAGTTCCTTGTTGCCAGTGAAAATCTCATATGTAGCCATGTTCACCTCCCGACTCACTTTGGGATTAAAACACGGTGCTGACGCGATAAAGTGATTCATAATCACTTGCCTGTTTTTTTCCTGTATCTTCCTCTGGAGCCCAGTCATCGCTGTACAGCAGTTATCGAATGAGTGTCTCAGACTTTTGATGGTACTGAGAACCTCTTGCGGTGGAAGGGGGCTCCCAGGAGATCAGACTCACGTTCTGTTGCATTTTCAAGCATAACAGTTTAAACGTTGACATATTTAATTCGAATGGTGATGGAGAAAGGGTCAGAACAGGCTCCTTCTAGCCGGCTGGACTAGTGCTTCTGTTAGGATAAAGTCTTAAGAACTTGTTGAACTCTTCAGAGCGGCCTAAATTGCCTAGAACTCACCCAAGCCCTGTTCAACTACTGGCGTCAAATATATCTCAGCCGTCTAGCGATATGGTATAAAAGTCATGTGCCGCTACCTACATGTTTTGTTTTGTTGTCAGTCTCCCCCTTCTAGACTGTGAGCCCGTTGTTGGGCAGGGGCCGTCTCTGTATGTTGCTGACTTGTACTTCCCGAGTGCTTAGTACAGTGCTCTGCACACAGTAAGCGCTCAATAAATACGATGGAATGAATGAATGCCGCTTCCCCTTCCTCTGTCTTGATTAGAAATATCATATCGGGTATGCCGTGCATAAAACTGAAGCCAAATCAAGGTCAAGGGAAATATGTAGTTGATGATGTTATTTTCATTTGCCATTCAGAATGACTCTTGGACTAGCCACTTGCCAGCAGTGGAAACCAGTGAGCTAGCCCGGTGGCTTCCACAATTAAAATCTCTCAATTTTTCATCTAGCTTTTTTTTTTTCATCTAGTTCATCTGATTGAATTTTCATTTGGCTGTCTCCTTCCCCTCTAAACTATAAGCTCGTTACAGGCAGAGGATGTGTCTGTTTATTGCTATATTATACTCTCCCAAGCGCTTAGTGCAGTGGTTCGCACATAGTAAGTGCTCAATAAATGCAATTGAATGAATGAATGAATCTAGTAGGTGGTGAATATGGTGGCACAAACATCTAACTAGTCTTATAATAGAAGACAAGAAACTAAAGTTGTGTGTGTGTGTGTACACCATCATAAAATAGTACCCTAATTATTGCATCCACACTAACCCAGCTCAATGCAGCGAAGTGATTATTTTTTTCCTGGCAGTCCCACAGAGCTCTGCAGCGACCCAGGCACTTTCTCCAGCAAGGCCATCTCCATAGGTAGGTACCAGAATCGGTGGAAGAAGCGTCAGGCTTGCACCCTGACCTTTGGAAGCCCCACTTTCACCCCAAGAAGGTCGTGTGTGGGCGAAGGCCGGGTGATGGGGGTCCGTGACAGTGGCATGACTCCCCCGGGGCCGCATGGGGAAACCCGAGCCATTCAGCAGAAAGTCTCTCCAGTTAATTCTCGGTGGGCTTGGGACCCTAGTTGAATCCGCCACTGTCACCTTTCAGCTACGCTTAAAGATATTTTTAAGCCATTTGCTTGCAAACGGTAGTTTGCTGTGTGCCCTTGGGCAAGTCACTTAAAACTACTGTGTGCCTCAGTTTCCTCAACTATAAAATGGTCATCCATGTTCTCCCTCCTATTTAGACTTTGAGCCCCATACCGGACAGGGACTGAATTAATGCTTAGTGCTTAGAATAGTGTTTGAAACATAGTAAGTGCTTAACAAATACCATAGAAAAGATTACTGCATTTTCTTTTCTTAATTAGTACTAAGAAGGTCATATATTCTCATGAAAACAGGATGTATTTGTGTGACTGTCAGCGATGGCTGCACATTTTGTATCTAGTGTTGTAATCTTCTGGTTATGAGTATTGTTTCTCAGAAAATTAGTCACACTCAGACTCCTGGGCTCTATTTGCAGCTCTGTTGATTATTTTACTCCTTTTCTTATGTGGGAAAATAGCAGTGGTTCAGAGATGCTTTTGTTTGCCTATCCCCCTGAATCAATCAATCAGTCAACCGTATTTATTGAGCGCTTACGGTGTGCAGAGCACTGTACTAAGCGCTTGGGAAGTACAGGTTGAAGGTATCTGCAGGACTGATTCTCCCTTCCCCATCTCTCCATTCATTCATTCATTCTATTGTATTTATTGAGTACTTACAGTGTGCAAAGCACTGTACTGAGCTCTTGGGAGAGTACAATATAGCAATTAGACACATTCCCTGCCCACAAGGAGCTCACAGTGTAGAAGGGGCTTACAGTCTAGAATCATTTTATCCCCTCTCAGTTGTTCTGCTTGATCTATACACACTCACAGCAAATGGAGTGCAGGACCTTCCATTCTCTTGAGAAGAGGGTGATAGTTTGTTTTTCTCCTCAGACTCTGATATCACCCGCTCAGGGGCTGTTTTTCCCTCCCCTACTAATCTGTGCTGAGAGATGGGGATGGGAAGCAGACCTGCGGCCTGGTGCTCACACCTGGGGTTGGCAGGTGCAGGAAGGCATACAGGAGGGGCAAGAAAGACTCGTCTCTCCCCCACCCCAAATTCAACCTCAGTTTAACTTAGTTTAACTAAGTGCTCCCAGAATCATAAGCCACAGCAGATACGGGAGAAGCGCAAGACTCAGCAAGGTTCCTACACCTTGTTGTAAAAAAAGCCGTTGACAGGCTTGACAGCAGCAGCAGCCGATCGAGGCTCTAGCAACTAGAGAAGCAGCGTGGTCGAGTGGTTAGAGCACCTGAGAGTCCGAAGGACCTGGGTTCTCATCCCGGATCCGCCGTTAATATCAGTGTCTCCCTCTGTAAACTGGTTGTGGGTGGGGAGTGTGTCTGTTCATTGTTAGTTTGTACTCTCCCAAGTGCTCAGTACAGTGCTCTGTACACAGTAAGTGCTCAATGAATACGATTGAACGAACGAGTGAATGAATTGTCTGCTGTGTGTCGCTTCACTTCTGTGCCTCAGTTACCTCATCTGTAAAATGGGGATTAAGACTGTGAGCCCCATGTGGGACGGGGACTGTGTCCAACCCGATTTGCTTGTATCCACCCCAGACTTAGTACAGGGCCTGACACATAGTAAGCTCTTAACAAATACCGCAGTTGTTGTTATCGATTACTACAAGTAGCTTGCTGCCCTGAGCATTTGTATTCTCCAAAGGTGGCTCCATGAGGGTACTCTGGCCACGTTGGAATCGAAGAGCCTTGGTCCTTTTTTTCCTCCCATGACCAATGGGGGAGAACCAGGAGGTTTGAATCTTGGGGCTGAGTAGGAGGGCTGTTTTTTTGGAAGAAAGTGGAAGAAGGGAGTTTATTGGGAACAGGATGGTGACAGTGAAGAATGTGGCCCTGGGGACAGTCATAGGTGAAAGAGCAGAGGTGACAGTTGGGGAGGAGGCTAAGGACAGTTGTCTTGAAACACCTTTTAAAGGCTGAAAGAGTTTATTGTTGGGAGGGCTCTCCCCCTCCTCCCCCCATTATCATCATCATTAATCGTATTTATTGAGCGCTTACTGTGTGCAGAGCACTGTACTAGGTTTACTGCAGTCTGCAGATTAATCTTTCAGGCCCTGCCTCCATAGTGACCCTCCAACAATTGACAACCAGCTTGAAAAAAAACCCCCACCAATCTGCCCTGATTTCCAGAAGCAAAGAATCGGGTTTGAAGTAAATTGTTAAAACAGTGGAAAGTTGTCTGTTCGTGTTGATAACTGATGGTTTATCATAGGTGTCTCATCTGTGATTACTGCCAGAACGCTAAAGGCTTTTAGGGTTAGAGTGCTTCTTTTATTGTCTTCTCAAGAACTCTAACTACTGAATTCAATTTTTCTACAATTGGTTTAAATTATGTGTCCAGGGGAAAATGTCTAAATGGAATATTTCTCAGGAAAAATAGAGCTTTTTTGGCATGGGGGAGAGGTGGAAAGGGGAAGAGTTATTTTATTACCATTTATTTTTCATTATGTTGTTCACAAGTTTTTGGCTGGAGCCCTCTTGGGGAGTGAGCTAATGTTGGTAATTACATGTGAATCATCACAGCAGATTGACAACCCCCTCCCCAGCCCCCAACCCATGAATGGTTTGACAAATTTTGTAGACCAAATTGAGTAATATTAAAGAGAGATCATTTTTCTCTGGGTAGGAAATATGCCGTTAGAAGAGATGTGCGTTACTGGCTGTGAAGCATCAGAAAGAAAGCTTGAAGTTGGATCGTTAATCAATCATACTGAGCATTTACTATGTGCCGAGCACTATACTAAGTGCTTGGAAGAGTACAATATAACAGAATTAGCAGACACATTCCCTGCCCATAATAAGCAGACAGTCTAGAGGATCAGTTGGCTGGATTAGATAATTTCTTTACCAGTTCTCCTGTGTTGTACTAACTACAGTGCTTGATGCTAAGCACTTAACTAATAAAAATGATGATAATAATAATAGTAATAATGTAAGAGAAGGGAGTTCCAGCTGGAATTGAAGGAATGACAGGTAGCCAGTGGCCAGAGATTTTGAGAAAGAAACACAGTGATCGGATTAATTTGTTGTGGGCAGGAAATATTTCTGCCAACTCTGTTGTATTTTACTCTCCCAAGTGCTTTGTACAGTGCTCTGCATATAGTAAGCACTCAGTGAATACGTTTGATTATCTTGAGAGGAACAAAGAGTGCGAGCTGGGATGTAGTGAGAGAAGACAGTGGATGATAATAATAATAAAAATGGTATTTGTTAAGCACTTACTATGTGCCAGGCACTGTACTAAGCGCTGGAATGGATACAAGCAAATTGGGTTGGACACAGTCCCTGTCCCACGTGGGGGCTCACAATCTCAGTCCCCGTTTAAGAGGTGAGTTTACTGAGGCTAAGAGAAGTGAAGTGACTTTCGCAAGGTCACACAACAGACAAGTGGCAGAGCCAGGATTAGAACCCATGATCTTCTGATTCCCAGGCCCATGCTCTCTCCACCGTGCCATGCAGGGAGTGCTTTAAAGCCAGTAGCTCAGAGTATCTCCTTGATGTGGAGATAGATAGGCCACCATTTGGAGTTTTTGAGGAATGTAGAGATGTGTGCCAACAACTTAAATAGTGATCTGGGCAGGCGAGGGGGGAGATTAACCAAGTGGCTGGTGCCTTTGTCAAGGTGGCGCACGTCTGTGTGACCCAGTCTTTTGGGAGCTACCTCCTGCCTTCAGTCCTAGGAAAACCTAATAATCATAATAATAATGATAATTACGGTGGAACTGAAGGGTTTACTGTGTACTAAGCGCTGGGGAAGATAAAAGAAAATCAAGTCAGAGTCCTTGTCCCACATGAGGCTGAAGCAGGAGGGAGAACTGATGAGGCAGCGGAGACAGAGAGAAGTTAAGTGACTTTTGCAAGGGCACCCAGCAGGTGAATGGGGGACACAGGAGTCAGGCCCAGGTCTTCTGTCCCCCAGGCCTATCCTCTTTCCATTAGGCCATGCTGCTTCTTAGACTACTGAGCGAAATAAATTCGAGGTCTTCCTTAAAGGGTGATCAGCAAGTAATAATAATAATAATGATGATGATGGCATTTGTTAAGCACCTACTATGTGCAAAGCATCATCATCATCAATCGTATTTACTGAGCGCTTACTATGTGCAGAGCACTGTACTAAGCGCTTGGGAAGTACAAATTGGCAACGTATGGAGACAGTCCCTACCCAACAGTGGGCTCACAGTCTAAAAGGGGGAGACAGAGAACAAAACCAAACATACTAACAAAATAAAATAAATAGAATAGATATGTACAAATAAAATAAATAAATAAATAGAGTAAAAAATATGTGCAAGCATATATACATATATACAGGTGCTGTGGGGAAGGGAAGGAGGTAAGATGGGGGGGATGGAGAGGGGGACGAGGGGGAGAGGAAGGAAGGGGCCCAGTCTGGGAAGGCCTCCTGGAGGAGGTGAGCTCTCAGCAGGGCCTTGAAGGGAGGAAGAGAGCACTGTTCTGAGTGCTGGGGCGGAGGCTACAGGGTGATCAGGTTGTCCCACATAGGGCTCAGAGTCTTAATCCCCATTTTACAGATGAGGTAACTGAGGCACAGAGAAGTTGTGACTTGCCCAAAGTCACACAGCTGACAATTGGTGGAGCTGGGATTTGAACCCCTGACCTCTGACTCCAAAGCCCGGGCCCTTTCCACTGAGCCACAGGGTATTAAGTAGATGTTCTTAACCTGAAAATCTGCAGTGTGGCCGAGTGTAATGTTAGCCAGCCTGTCCTATACCAGCCTGCAACAGACCCAGGCATATTTCTTATTGCTTCGGCTGTGTTCCCGTGATATGAGGGCTGGACTTTGCATACAGTCAATCAGTCAGTCACAGTGAAGGGCTTTGGGGTGTAGTGTTTTTATTTGGATGATTTGCATACATGCACCAGTGAAAATGACATCTGAAACTGCCGTTCATTCCAATAAATATTGCTGTGTGTAAACTTGAAAACACAGTTGAGATGTTCTTGTGATTGTCAAGCCCAGTTTTGCATTAAGTTGCACTTGATTTTTCTCACCAGTGCCGTTGACTTGTGCTCGTGACGAAGAGGAGGAAATGGAGCATAACCCAATTTTCAAATTTCCTTGACTTATTTTTGAGTACCACTCAGTTGCGGGGTTTCCTATTAATTTTCCCTGGCACCAAAGTTCTTAGTATCACCTGGCTGCTTCAGCAAGGTCTACTACAATTAGATTGGCTTTTGGGGGGTAATTTTGAAAGCCACCACTAACGTATGTCTGGTATTTCCCACCAGTCAATTTTACTGTTGCCAAACAATCGAGGACCAATTTTTGCACTGCTTGGGTTTTTCCCTGCTGTCTCTTTTTTGACGCCTCCCTCCCCCTTTCAGCTAAATGAGATATAACAGGTTTTTAGGGGTTAAAATAAAGACACATTCTTTCTGGGGGCAAGCCCAGCAGAAAAGACAAACAGAAACTACGTGCACTTCTTGATTATCCTTTGGTGTGCAGTTACAGTTGTGCCTGGTGCTGATTTCTCCTGTCCTCCTTAGACTCTTGATCTGCTTGAATTCTCTGATCACGGAGACATCCCATCTAGACTGTGAGCCTGCTGTTGGGTAGGGACCATCTCTGTATGTTGCCAACTTGTACTTCCCAAGTGCTTAGTACAGTGCTCTGCACACAGTAAGCGCTCAATAAATACGATTGATTGATTGATTACTGCATGCCAGGTTGGTTTGGGCGTCACTGTTGTCTCCCAGGAGGCCACAAATGTCATGCCTTTTTTGAAATTTGTGCTTCCTTGGACCCCATCTGTAAGCCATGAGCACTGTCAGTACTCCTGTCAAACTTTTGATCTCCTATAGTCTGAAAGGATTCTCTAAAGAATCAATCAATCGTATTTATTGAGCGCTTACTGTGTGCAGAGCACTGTAGGCTACACAGGGCATCAAAACTAGGTGTCCCACTGGAAGTGCTTAGAGGAGGGAAACTGTGTACCCTTTAAGCACTGGGTATTTACCCCACATTCAGCCCAAAAACACACGTGTGTAGCTGTAAATCATTTTAACAGATGTCACCCCCTCTGGACTGTAAGCTTCCCCAGTGGGCAGGGAGTAAGTCCACCAACTCCGTTGTATTATACTCTCCCAAGCACTTAGCAGAGCAGTACTCGGCGCGCAGTGAGCCCTCAATAAATACCACTGCTTTGATCGATTGGATGCTCCAAAATCTTTAAAAGTCTCAGCATGGGGGTCCAGTCCATTAAACCTCTAAACAATAAGCTTTAAACCATTTGGGCAGAGGTGGGGTGTGTGGGGGGAGTGAGGGTTAGGTTTGACGGAGTGGCTTTGTGCATCAAGAAAGGAGAGCTTAGGTAGGGAGTTTAGACTGTGAGCCCGTTGTTGGGTAGGGACCGTCTCTATATGTTGCCAACTTGTACTTCCCAAGCGCTTAGTACAGTGCTCTGCACACAGTAAGCGCCCAATAAATACGATTGAATGAATGAATGCGTGAAAGTGGGTCATGATTGCCTGGGAATAGATGGAGAGGGGAGGTCTCTTGTTGAGAGAACTGTTTTGGGAGGAGGGGAGAGAAGACAGATCAGGAGGTTGAGGTTTGTGGGCCAGATTTCTCACTGTGTGACCTTGGGCAAGTACCTTAACATATCTGTGCCTCAGTTTCTTCATTTGCAAAATGGGGAATAAAACTGTGAGCCGTATGTGGGACGGTGACTGGGTCCAACCTGATTAGCCTGTATCCACCCCAGTGCTTAGTACATTGCCTGGCACATAGTAGCCCACTGTTGGGTAGGGACTGTCTCTATATGTTGCCAACTTGTACTTCCCAAGCGCTTAGTCCAGTGCTCTGCACACAGTAAGCGCTCAATAAATACGATTGATGATAGTAAGCGCTTAATACCGCAGGTATAAATAAATTTTAGCAAGTTCCATGATGGGGAATTTACCAGGAGTGAGTAAAAATTTATAGCTGAAGGTGCATGTTGGTGAACTTTTGACTTTGCCGACAAATACGGATGTTCAGTTACCTTTTATTAGTATTTTATCAGCAGGAAGTGCACATTATAAGAAATGAATTATTTCTTGGTACTTAATTGTTAGACAAGTATTATTCTAGGGGTCCCGGATTTGAGATCGGGAAGCCACTTGAAAGCTCGTAATTGAAATGTCAGTGGTGTTTTGCAAGGCCGAAACATGAAAGTAAAAATGTAGGCAATCGCGGTGTTTGGGGGGAGGGCGGGGGAGAGGGTTGAGCAACCAGAAATTGCTCAAGTAGAACCCCATCCACCCCCAACCAGGCTGAGAACTTGGGCAGGTAGGAAGAAACTCTTTTTTTTTGGTCATGATACTTATTATTATGAGCCAGGTACTGTACTATGGCACAGAATATTTACAAGATAAACAGTCCCTGCCCACATGGGACTCAGAGTCTAAGAAGGAGGGAGAGCAGTTATTGAATCCCCATTTTCCAGATGAGGGAATCGAGGGCCAGAGAAGTTGTGACTTCTCTGAAGGTCACACAGCAGAACTGAGATCAGAACCCCGGTCCTCTTATTTCCAGGCCTGGGCAATTTCTGCTAGGCCATAATTGAGCCCGTAAGGTCGTTCATTCATCCAGTTGTATTTATTGAGCACTTACTGTGTGCAGAGCACTGTACTAAATGCTTGGGCAGTACAAGTCGGCAACATATAGAAACGGTCCCTACCCAACAATAGGCTGGAGCAGGGAACGTGTCTACCAATTTTGTTATTTTGTATTCTCCCAAGCACTTAGTACAGTGCTCCTCGTTCATTCTTTCATTCAGTCGTATTTATTGAGCGCTTACTGTATGCAGAGCACTGTACTAAATGCTTGGGAAGTACAAGTTTGCAACATATAGAGACGGTCCCTACCCAACAGCGGGCTCACAGTCTAGAAAGGGGAGACAGACAACAAAACAAAACATATAAACCAAATAAAATAAATAGAATAAATATGTACAAGTAAAATAATTCTCAGGGCAGACAAGGCGTACCCATTAAATGCTCAATAAATTTGCTCGAGTGGAGGGACCGGGTCTACCAACTCTGTTATAGCGTACCCAGTGTGGCTTAGCGGAAAAAGCACGGGCTTGTGTGTCAGAGGACGCGGTTCTAATCTCGGCTCCGTCACTTGTCCGCTGTGTGACCTTGGGCAAGCCACGTAACTTCTCTGTGCCTCAGTTACCTCATCTGTAAAATGGAGAATCATCATCATCATCATCATCAATCGTATTTATTGAGCGCTTACTGTATGCAGAGCACTGTACTAAGCGCTTGGGAAGTACAAATTTGCAACATATAGAGACAGTCCCTACCCAACAGTGGGCTCACCGTCTAAAAGGGGGAGACAAAACCAAACATACTAACAGAATAAAATAAATAGAATAGATATGTCCAAGCACAATAAATAAATAAATGGAGTAATAAATATGTACAAACATATATACAGGAGAATAAGACTGTGAGCCCCACGTGGGACAACCTGATTGCCTTGTATCTACCCCAGTGCTTAGAACAGTACTTGGCACCTAGTAAGCACTTAACAAGTACCATAATTATTATTATTATTATCATTATTATTATTATAGTCTTCCACACCCTTTGGTCAGTGCTCTGCACAGAGGAAGTGCTCAATAAATACCATTGATTGATTGATAAAATAAATTCTAGATCAGAGGAAGGATTAGAATGTAACGGTATATTCCTAATGCTTTGGGGGTTTAGGAGTGATGAGCGCCTAGTGTGAGGCAGTTGGGGAGATTCAATGTGAGAAACCGAGTCTAACTGGGGAGGCTTCCTAGACCTGTGATGTCAGAAGGGCCTTCAAAGTCGGGGAGAGCTGCGGTTAGCAAAAAAATGAAGTGGGAGGGAGTTCCAGACAGGAGGGTGCGTGTGAACAAGAGGTGGAAACCATCTAACAACTTTCTTTGGTTTCACTTGAGAGATGAGTAGCAGGGAGGGACTGAGAGCAAACAAAGTGAGAATGCCGACTAGGTGGGTAGTTGGCCCAGTGAGCACTAGCGATCGGGACATAGGAGGAGTTTGCGTTAATGAGCTCCGCTGTCACCTGCTCTATAAACTATGCCGTGTTCCACTCTCCCCATCCCGGTCTCCCCTCAGCTGACTTAATGGTGGCCTTTTCCGGTCTGAAAGGTTATTTGATCGATAACTCTGCTCTGTGGTGTTACTTTAATACTGTATTCCGTGAAGCATCCAGGTGCAGTGATGATCTGGACTAAATATTTACATTTGGTTGATGCTGCGATCAAGATATGCAGGTTTCTGTAATAAGATCAATATAATTTTACACGATTTCATTTCTTGAGACATCCCAACTGTAGCTGCTGTGAACAGGGAACGCAGGTGGTGACAAACTATGATCGCATTACTCTTACTAGGTGCTTAGTAAATACCATTAGCACTACTAGCTAAACTCTGTTGGGTTTATTCTTTTAGGGATTTTTTTTTCCTCCTTCTTAACTGTACTCATAATGTTGGTTGAGGGGAAGAGAAGAGGTGTCTCGGAATAGGTGACTGCAGGACTGTGGTGTAGTGAAGATCATATAATAATAATGATAATTGTCATTTGTTTAGCGCTTACTATGTGCCAGGTACTGTAATAAGCACTGGGGTAGATTCAAGGTAATTGGGTTGGACACTGTCCCTGTCCCACCTAGGGCCCATAGTCTTAATCCCCATTTTACAGATAAGCAATTGAGGCACTAAAGTGACTTGCCCAGTGACTTGCTGTATTCACTAAGCCATGCTGCTTCTCTGGGGCCAAGAGTCAGGAGACCTGGGTTCGAGTTCCAGTTGTGCCACCGGCCTTCTGTGCGAGTCACTTCATCTCTCCGTATTTCAAGGCTTCCTCTGTAAAAAGGGAATAGTAACATCTGTTCTTTTATTCTTGGAGACCTGGGTTCGAGTTCCAGTTGTGCCACCGGCCTTCTGCGCAAGTCACTTCATCTCTCCGTATTTCAAGGCTCCCTCTGTAAAAAGGGAATAGTAACATCTGTTCTTTTATTCTTACCTTGGATGCCGTGAAGACAGGATGAGATAGCTTTGGCGGGGTGTGGGGGAATGATTTTTTTTTTCCACTCGCGGTGATAGTGAATTGTTGGCAGAGGTTTAGGGGCTTGCAGAAACTGGAATTTTGTGCACAGACAAGAATGCTGACAGCGGTCGTCTTGGGGTGGACCAGAGGTGGATGAGGGGAGGGGGGCTAGAGGTGAGGGGGAATGTTACTTATGGTAAATCCCTCTAAAATTGTCAATCCCATTCATATTCTGAGATTTCCACTCAGGTCAGTCAGTCACATATGTTGAGCACTTCCTGTGTGCAGAGCACTGAACTAAGCGCTTGGGAGAGTACAGCATAACAATAAACACATTCCCTGCCCACAACAAGCTTATAGTCTAGAAGATAGGTTTGCCAAGAATGGAATTTTCTGTAGGAAAAAGTATCCCAGCCTTGGGATTAAGTTATTAAGGGAAAACAAAAACTATTGTGAGCTAGTGTGGACTCCTTGTCCCTTAGTTAATTGCATCCATCAACAGACCTCCCAGTTTAGATCAGCGTTCCAAAACATTTATGGTAACTTATCAAGAGACTTAAATCTGTTGATGCATTGTGTTTGGTGTGTTATTTTGCAACCGATTTTAGGAACGGTAAGAGAATCTTGAATGAGAGAATCTTGAAAGCATATTAACTAAAGCCTAAGCCTTCATTCTGATACACCCCTCTCACATGAAGGGCTCTGGGGGTGATCTATAAAAAGGAAATACTATCAAAAATTAGATAGGGGAATAGCTCAAGCGAGAAATAAATGAAATGTAATTTGCATTTAAATTTGGCAGCCAACACACTGTTACCTTTCGAGCGGGTGATACTGAAATTGCAAGAATGATACGTGACGCATACTTGCAGAATTAGTAGCTTGGCATGAGAAAAATCCATTTTACTTTCAGTAATGTGATGGAAAAAAAGGAAACTTTAGTGGAAGGCCGAGCATTGTATGTTGGTCAGGTGGACGGCTCTTTGATTCCTACGGGTGAAGGCACTTCCTTTGCCTGTTTTGAAGTTGCTTCATTGCACTGGTTAAAGCTTCACTCTTGAATAAGTTTTATTTAGCTGTGGTTTTAAATTTCCTGCTTGTGGCTAGTAACTTGTGCGTCCCAACTCTCTATAGCTACTGTAGTGTGTATTGCCTTTCCGGTAACCGTTATCAGATGATTGCTGTTTAAATTTGCGTGCTGAAGTGTTTGGGAAGTCAGCACACTCTGTTACTGTCCCGCAGAAACCTTTCTGGAAAAGTTTGAGTCTAAAAACGCAGCGCTGATTTGGAGCCTCCGAAAAACAGGCTTACGCATTGATAAGGGCCGGACGGCAGAGGAAGGGGAAGTAGCGAAGTCTAGTGGAAAGAGCACAGGCTTGGGAGTCGGAGGACCTGAGTTCTAATTCCAGCTCTGCCACTTGCCTGCTGTGGGACTCTGGGCAAGTCACGTTACTTCCATGGTGCCTCATTTAGCTCCTCTGGACTTTAAGCTCGTTGTGGGCAGAGAATGTGTCTGTTATATTGTCGTATTGTACTCTCCCAAGCACTTAGCACTGTGCTCTGCACATAGTAAACACTAAGTAAATATGATTAACTGGCCGACTCCTCTGTAAAATGGGGATTCGATACCTGTTCTCCCTCCTATTTAGACTGCGATCCCCATGTGGGACATTCATTCATTCATTCAGTCGTATTTATTGAGCGCTTACTGTGTGCAGAGCACTGTACTAAGCGCTTGGGAAGTACAAGTTGGCAACATATAGAGACGGTCCCTGCCCAACAGTGGGTTCACAGTCTGGAAGGGACTGGGATTGCACCCCACCTGTCCTCCTTCACTTCAGGAAAAGTGACATTTCTGTAAAAACTATTCGTGAAAAAGAACAGCCAACTCCTATAGTGTGGCAAGAGAAATCCTTTTCCGGTTCAAGCGTAACCTACTTGAAGCTCTTCTAAAATAATAATAATTGCGGTATTTGTTAGGTGTTTATTTTGGGTCAGGCACTATACTAAGCACTGGGCTGGATACAGGCAAATCGGGTTGGACACGGATGTTAAGTGACGTGTCCAAGGTCACGCAGCAGACAAGTGGCAGAGCCAGGATTAGAACTCAGGTCCTCTGACTCCCAGGCACGTGCTCTTTCCACTAGACCTCGCTACTTCCCCTTCCTCTGCCATTAATTGGCCTCGGTTTTCCTTGGTTAAATGAACACCGTGCTAATTCCGTTGTGTTGTACTCTCCCAAGCACTTAGTCATATTTAAGCGCCTACTGTGTGCAGAGCACTGTACTAAGTGCTTGGGAGATACAGTGCAACAATATAACAGATACGTTACCTGCCCACAACAAGCTCTCTGCAAGTAGTAAGCACTTAATAAATACTTTTGATTGATTGATTATACAGGGTTAAGTGTTCTGGTATGGCAGAGGACAGGACGTTCTAAAGAAAGTACATCCATGAAGTCACTATGAACCAGAAATGACTCGACAGCAAATAATAATAATAATAATAATAATAATAATAATAATAATAATAATAATAATAATAATAATAATGTGTTCTGGAGAGCTGGGTCCTGCTCAGACTTTCACATTGGCAGGTTTCTGAGAGGTGTGCTGGGAATCTAAAACTCAGCCCAGGTACAGTTCCAAGTCATGTAAATCATGGCTTGAGCATCCATCCATCTCCAGACAGGGGTCTGGGAATTGGGGAATCTGGGTCCTAATCCCCAGTCTGCCACTTATCTGCTGTGTGACCCTAGGCAAGTCTCTCAATGGCTCTGTCTTGTATTTCGTCTGTAAAATGGGAATTTAATCCTACTCCCTCCTACTTAGACCGTGAGCCCTGTGTGCAGTAGGGGCTGTGTGTGACCTGATTATCTTGAATTTACCCGATTATAGGGCTTGGCACATAACATAACAAGCATTGCCTTGTCTTATGCCTCGAGTCTTCTCTTATCCATAGCAACGCAATGGACACATCTCTCCCAGAACGCCCAACCTCCATCTGCAGTCATTCTGGTAGTGTATCCATAGGGTTTTCTTGGTAAGAATATGGAAGTGGTTTACCATTGCCTCCTTCCCCACAGTTAACTCGAGTCACCTCCCTTAACTCTTTCCCATGCCACTGCTGCCCAGCACAGGTGAATTTTGACTTGTAGCAGATTGCCTTCCACTCGAAGTCCTACAGGAGCACTTGAAGGGGGGAGTGTAGCACCATTTGGAAAGGGGAGTGGGAACGCCTTCCTAGCCTGGCCATCTCTGCCCCAGGAGATGGGAAGCCTATGCAGTGGAAGTGGGTGTTTCACCCATGTTTGATGCAGGATGGGGAAGGAGTGGTTCTCTTCTTCTCTGCGGTTCTTCTCTGATTAGAGAAGCACAGTGACTCAGTGGAAAGAGCGAAGGCTTGGGAGTCAGAGGTCATGGGTTTGAATCCTGGCTCCACCACTTGTCAGCTGTGAGACCTTTGGGCAAGCCTCTTAACTTCTCTGGGCCTCAGTTACCTCATCGGGAAAATGGGGATTAAGACTGGGAGCCCCGTGTGGGACAACCTGATCACCTTGTATCCCCCCAGCGCTTAGAACAGTGCTTTGCACATCATCATCATCATCAATCGTATTTACTGAGCGCTTACTGTGTGCAGACCACTGTACTAAGCGCTTGGGAAGTACAAGTTGGCAACATATAGAGACAGTCCCTACCCAACAGTGGGCTCACAGTCTAAAAGGGGGAGACAGAGAACAAAACCAAACATACAAACAAAATAAAATAAATAGAATAGATATGTACAAGTAAAATAAATAAATAGAGTAATAAATATTTACAAACATATATACATATATACAGGTGCTGTGGGGAAGGGAAGGAGGTAAGATGGGGGGATGTGCTTTAATAAGCACGTAGTAAGTGCTTATTAAATACCATCATTATTATTATTATTATTATTATTCTCAGCATTTGGAACAGACCAATTTGAACAGAGAAGGAGAGGGAGAAGTCTTCCTTTTGACCCCTCCTCAAAGAGGACTCTTCCCTCCCCTTCTCTTTTCAAGGGGACAGTGGGCTTACTGTAGCTAGTATTGTTCTCTGTGGGCTGAGATAGCCAACTTTCCAAGATCAAAGAACTATCATGGCTTTAAAGCATTGTGTGTTCTGGGGCCCAAGGACTAGATTGAAGCAATATTTGGAATTTCAACTTTTCATATGACTTTAAAAAAAATCGATCAGTGGTATGTATTGAACACTTACTATGGGCAGAGCAGTGTACTAAGTGCCTGACTTGCTTCTCCCAGATGGAAACTGAGGCTCCTTGGAAAGGCTTTAGAACAGATTCACATCCCCAAACTGGCCCTGGAAATGAACCTGACCCATGCTCTCTCTGGATGAGTTATGATAAGCAACAGGTGTTTTTCTGGGTTGGGCTTCCTGCCCAAGGCTCCTCCAGGTCTGCCTTTGGAAATGGGGGGAAGCTGAAGAACACAAATGGAATCTGCTTTCCTGAAGAAAAAAAACTATGGGGCTGGGGAAAGCGGCAGTGGGCCGGGGGCGGGGCAGTATTTGACTGGGAGTGTAAAAGATTTTGTAAAAATGGATTTGTTTAGTGAACCCAGGGAACATGGCGATGACTTAAAGTAGGGGAGCACTGAATCCCAGCTCGGCCACTTGTCTGCTTTGTGACCTTGGGCAAGTCACGTAACTTCTCTGTTCCTCAGTTACCTCATCTGTAAAATTGGGAGCCCCAGGAGGGACAGGGACTGGTCCAACCTGATTAGCTTGTATCTACCACAGCACTTAGTACTTTTCCTGGCACAGTGTATTATTCAGTCGTATTTATTAAGCTCTTACTGTGTGCAGAGCACTGTACTAAGCTCTTGGGAAAGTACAGCACCACAATAAAGAGTGACAGTCCCTGCCCACAACATGCTCATAGTCTAGATGGGGGGGGGGGGGGGGAACAGATATCAATGCAGATAAATAGACATCAATACAACTAGATAAAATGACAGAGATAAATAAGAGCTGTCAGGCTGGGAAAGGGAGGAAGAGCAAAGGGAGCAAGTCAGGGTAACAGAAGGGATTGGGAGATGAGGAAAAGAGGGGCTTAATCTGGGAAGGCCTCTTGGAGGAGAGGAAGGCTCCTCCCCCCCACCCCCCAAAAAAATTCAAGAAGAGTGAGGGAATGGAGCTACTTCTCCAGCTCACCCATTAATGGTGCAGTTCATTCAGGCAGTCTGTATGTCCATTTCTTGCCCTTTAAATGCCACTAAATGTTGAGGGAAGCGCTGGCATGGGTGTTAGAGTGAAACCTCCTAAAAGTTTCCTTATCCGTGAAGCTGGTTAAAAATTCCTCTCTATTTTTCGCGTGGGGATCATTGGTGAATAATTGGCACACGCTCTTTCAATGCTAACTTGTCTCCCTGTTAAAAAAAAAAATTGTCGCCCTTCTCTGCCTCTGACTGATAGGTGTATGATAAACATGGTGTAGTATGTTCCTTTATGTACAGAACAAGTTTAGAATTTCCCTAAATTATCCTCAAGTAGTTTCATGTTTCACCATGAGGGCAATAGATGGACCCATCTTTTTTCCACATTAGCGTCTTTGCATCTGAGTGACTGCCATAGATCTTCATTAACACATCTTTTTAAATGATAGTTGTTAAGCACTTACTATTGTGCCAGTCACTGTTCTAAGCACAAGGCTAGATACAAGCTAATCAGGTTGGATACAATCCCTCTCCCATGTGGGGCTCACAATCTTAATCCCAATTTTGCAGATGCACAGAGAAATAAAGTGATTTGCCCAGGGTCACACAGCAGATAGGTGATGGAGCCAGGATTAGAACCCAGGTCCTTCTGACCCCCTGGCCACTGTCCTTCATCTGTAAAATGGGGATGAAGACTGTGAGCCCCACGGGTGGATAACCTGATCACCTTGTACCCCCCCCCCCAGTGCTTAGAACAGTGCTTTGCACATAGAAAGCGCTTAACAATATCATTATTATTATTATTATTATTATTATTATTGTCCACTAGGCCATGCTGCTTCTCAGACAAAGGGTCTGCTCCACAAAGGGTCTAGCACAGTCATCAATATAAATTGCAGCAGGGGGGAAACCAAGATTTATCGATTCAGATTTGCCAACTAGAGTATAATGTAGTGTGTACTAATGGAACACATCAAGGACACCCTATTTTGAACAACTCCTGAGGCGTAACCCCTGTTTGAGCTCAGTTAATCAATTAATGGTATATGAGCATTTACTATGTGCAGAGCACTGTTCTAAGCGCTTTGGAGGGGACAGTACAAGAAAATTAGCAGACACGTCCCCTGCCCAAAACGAGTTTACAGTCTAGAGAAAAGTCAAGCCGCTTGTGTTACAAAATTCCAGGTCTGGTTGGAGCTGCCCGAAGCCTGCTTGGGATATCATTACAATTCTAGTCTTGAATATTGGCTGAATTTATATCGAGCTGTCTGAGACAACTCCCTGTCTCCTCCTCCACTTCCCACCTCGGGGCTATAAGATACCCAGCTGCCTCCTCAGCATCCAGCAAGTGACTTTTGAAGATAAGGCTTGCCAAAGTGGAACCAAAAAGGGTGAGTGGGGGGTTGGGAGTAAGAGCACTGGAAGGGGATTAAGGGGGTTTTTGAGCAACAGATGAAGGGAGAGTAGAATCATTGGGAGGACACAAGTTGAAGGGAGGCCAGAAGGCTGATGAAACCGTGGGTGGGGTGGCCGGGGGGTGGGAAGCGGAGAAGGCGATAGACCATAAAAGTGGCAGGAGTCTTGAATTTTATAATTACTGAATCCTCTAGTTTTCTCTGTGTGGATGCCCAGGCTGTTGTGTATAAATGTGTCTACATATGCACTTTATATCTACCCCACAGACTTAGGGATGTATTGGTAATTTATTTTAATGTCCGTCTCCCCCTCTAGACTGCTCGCTTCCTGCGAATAGGGAACGTGTCCACCAACTTAGTACAGTGCTCTGCACACAGTAAGTGCTTAATAAATACCATTGGTTGGTTGATACGCGACTCGGTTCCAGCAGGACAGATGAGAATCTCATTTTTAGCTGTGGTGGTGGTGACTACAGCAGTGAGGCCTCTAGGTAACTAGTGCCACGGTGGAGCCAAGTAAAAACGTTGGGTGGAAATAAGTTTTTAGTGATTACATCCACTGCAGCCACCAACTCCTCAGATTTCTCCTGTTGATTCCTGCCTCCAACAGCTCCCAAGAAGAGCTGCTTTCTGGCCCTCCTGTTTCTGCTTGATTTTGTGCTGAAACTGCTTGAGATTTTGTACCTCTGTCTCTGAGGTATAAATTCATTTATTCATTCAGTCTTATTTATTGAGCGCTTACTGTGTGCAGAGCATTGTACTAAGTGCTTGGAAAGTGCAATTCAGCAACAGAGACCATCCCTACCCAACAATGGGCTCACAGTCTAGAAGGGAAGAGACAGACAAGACGAAACAAGTTAACAGGCATCAGTAGCATCAATATAAATAAACAGAATTATAGATACATACACATCATTAATAAAATAAATCATCAATCATATTTATTGAGCACTTACTGTGTGCAGAGCACTGTACTAAGCGGTTGGGAAGTACAAGTTGGCAACATATAGAGACAGGCCCTACCCAACAGTGGGCTCACAGTCTAAAAGAGGGAGACAGAGAACAAAACCAAACATACTAACAAAATAAAATAAATAGAACAGATATGTACTTAGAATAATAAATATGTACATATATATATACACACACACACACACACACACACACACACACAAGTGCTGTGGGGCGGGAAGACGGGGTAGAGCAGAGGGAGTCGGGGCGATGGGAAGGGGAAGAGGAGCAGAGGCAAAGGAGGGCTCAGCCTGGGAAGGCATCCTGGAGGAGGTGAGCTTTCAGTAGGGCTTTGAAGGGGGGAAGTGTGCTAGTTTGGCAGATGTGAGGACCTGTGTATTTTCTCCAGGCACTTACAAAATGCTCTGCACACAACAATTGCTTAATTAATACGATTACTACAACTAGTACTACTATTAACTCCCCGAAACTCTGGTCTCTTCGCCAAAGCACCCAACTGCTTTTCAAATTTTATTTATTTTTTATTTTTTTATTCATGCCTGTCAATGTCTCTTAGTTCTTGTGCTCTTATTGCCCTTATATTTCCTTATGTACCTTTTCCCAGACCCCTTCCCCGCTTTATTCCTAAATCTTGAGACTCCTGAGAGCTTGGGTCCGTGACTAATTCTCACGCATGCATGCTTTTCCAGTGCCTTCTGGCCTGGAATGCCCTCCCTCTTCCTAATGGACAGACTCTCCTCACCTTCAAAGCATGATTAAAGGCACACCTCCTCCAAGAGGCCTTCCTTGACTTAAACCCTCCTTTCCTCTTCTCCCACTCCCTTCTGCATTGCCCTGACTTGCTCCCTTTATTCATCCTCCCTCCCAGCCCCACACCACTTATGTCCACATCTGTCCACATTTATTAATTTATTAAATGGAAGGCACTGGGGTAGATACAAGATAATCAGGTTGGACACAGTCCCACCCCCATATGGGGCTGACAGTCTTAATCCCCATTTCACAGATGGGGTAACTGAAGCTCCAGGAAGTTGTGACTTTTCAGGGTCACACAGCAGACAGGTGTGGAGCTGGGATTAGAACCCAGGGCCTCCGACTCCCAGAACTGTTCTCTTTCTGCTAGACCACATTGCTTCTCTGTTCTTCTCTTTGTTCCTTCCTTTCCCTTTGCCATACCCTTGTTTTATTTCTCCCTCCCTCTTTTAGTTCTTTTTCATCCCCTCCCCATTTTATGGAGAACAGCTTGTACGTTTTTCTGTCAGGAAAGACTTTGAGCTCATTGATACTTGATACTTGTGAAGCAGCATGGCTTAGTGGAAAGAACATGGTCTTGGGAGTCAAAGGTCTTGAGTTCTAATCTCTACTCTGCCACTTATCAGCTGTGTGACTTTGGGCAAGTCACTTAGCTTCTCTGTGCTTGTTACCTCATCTGTAAAATGGAGATTAAGGCCGTGAACCCCATGTGGGACAACCTGATTACCTTGTAGGTAACCCCAGTGCTTAGAACAGTGCTTGGCACATAGCGCTTAACAAATACCAGTATTATTATTACTTAAGGGCTAACCAGTGATACAAATGGCACTTCACTGTATTGCTTGCAATAAATAGTCTTGATATTGCCTCATAAGCATTACCATTATAATTTGATGCCACAGAGGCTTCTGTTAAAAATTTCTTTTGTATTTTGTTCTTTAATTATATAATTTGGTGTGGTATTTAATACTTTCTTGGAAAGCTTTTCCTGGTTTTTCCAAAATACATTAAAAATAATATGCACCAGTACATCCTTGGACTGGAGAGTACTTTTTGGTCTAGTGCAGGAAACATTTTCCTTATCGCTGTGAGAGACTGCATATGGACATAGGATCATGTTTTAGTCCTCCAGTCTCTAATTTGCGATTCTCCTTCAAATGGTTATAAGAGAATAATTTAAATTTAGGACTTAAATACATTCGGTGATTTATCTGTGGCTGTCCAAGGAAACTGAGTAAAAATAAAAACAGTATTTTCTGTTGAGAAAAGAGGACTCACTTTTTTTTTAATGTAAAATTGTTGTTGTGGTTTGAGCCTTATTATGTAATAACCGTATTGTGGTATTGGAATATAATTTTAAAATTCTTATTATTACTCAGAAGGTTTTCCTTTGAGGAAAAATCAACCTCAAATGGCCTTTTGGCTCCAATTACAAAGGTGTTTTTATTTCCCCTCTCAGAATGACTAAGTAGCCCAGTACCTCCCTTAAATAGGGACAGAGTGGACTAGTTTATGCCTCCTTCCACCTGTGCTGATTTGTTACTTGTGCCTTCAATTTTCTGGGGTGTGGTTTCGGAGATGGTGATTGTGTGATGAGATTGCCAGGTACGCACTGTGTTGCTCCAAATTCTGGAACAGAACATTGTTCAGATAAATATCACCAAGATAACAGCATTAACTCATATCTGACATTGTCAGGCAAGGATAGAAGTGATAGGAGAAGATTCTAATCTACTTCTAATTAGATTTTAATCTATACTTTTTCCGAAGCACCTCTTCTCTCCCCCCCAACCCTAATTATTTTTAGGTTCTTATGGGTTTCTTCCATTGCTAATTCCTCTGAGAATGAAATTGCTACTCTGTTGCTGTGGCATGTTATTTGGGCTGCTGATATTAAACCAATATTTTTGTAATCCTACTAAAATTTTATCCAGCCTAATGGAAAATCAGCTTTCCTCTAGAGAAACACCACAGTATAAAATAATGTGCATTCTGTCATGGTGTATGGTAACCCTGCCTTGAGGCCAGGAGGCCTTCCCAGACTGAGCCCCTTCCTTCCTCTCCCCCTCATCCCCCTCTCCATCCCCCCCTGCTTTACCTCCTTCCCTTCCCCACAGCACCTGTGTATATGTATATATGTTTGTACATATTTATTATTCTATTTTACTTGTACATATCTATTCTATTTATTTTGTTAGTATGTTTGGTTTTGTTCTGTCTCCCCCTCTTAGACTGTGAGCCCACTGTTGGGTAGGGACTGTCTCTATATGTTGCCAACTTGTACTTCCCAAGCGCTTAGTACAGTGCTCTGCACACAGTAAGCGCTCAATAAATACTATTGATTGATTGATTTTAATTGGACAGTAGCTATACTCTTTTGGTTTTAGAAGATATATGTGGGAAGTGTGTTTCAAGAGACTAGCCTGTGTTCCCTTCCTGCTTTGTCACCGTGCAGCTGAATCAGAGCAATTTTCTGCTGTCGATTCCAAGGTTCAGACAGTTGACATGGTTAGATTTCTTTTCACAGGAAGGAATGAGGGAGTACAGGCTGGTGAGGCACAAAAAATTACTCTTGCTGGATGGAGTGTTCTGCTGTGTCTCGTAAGGAAAATCACGTAGGTGTGCAAGAGACGGCGAATGAGGTGTTGGCCTGGAGACGAGACTCAGATTCTGTCCTTGACCTTGTTATTTTGGGAAAGTCGCTGAACTCTCCCTGTTCAAAATGGGAATAAATCGGGGCCAGGATTATTTGCATTTAAAACAATACAGAAAAATAATCTCTAAACTCGTTTGAGCTCTTTAGGGGAAAAGTGAGGTAGTGGATATTGTGTTGTTGGTAAGTGTGTGTGTGTGTGTGTGTGTGTGTGTGTGTGTGTGTGTGTGTGTAGCTATATCTGTCCTTTTGGGTTTGAAGATAATGCTACTGATGATAAGACTTTTATCACTGTGTAAGAATACAGCTGGAACAGCTGATGAGGGATTGACAATCCGTTACACATCACCAGTCAATCAGTAGTATTTATTGAGCATTTACTGTGTGCAGAGCTCTGTAATATATATATATATATATATATAACTATATATAGGTAACAATATATATATATATGTTGCCAATATATATGTTGCTGTATATATATATAAAACTATATATATAACTATATATATATGTTGCCAGCTTGTCCTTCCCAAGCGCTTAGTACAGTGCTCTGCACACAGTAAGCGCTCAATAAATGCGATTGAATGAATGAATGTACTGAGCGCTTAGGAGAGTACAGTATAGTAGAATTATTAGTCACGTTCCCTACCCACAAGGGAGCTTTCGGTCTAAAAGTCATGCTCGTATAAAGATGGTTCCGTGCTATGCTTTTGCATATGTTACTCACAGAACTTGTACCTATTGTAGTTTTCCCCCCTTTGTCATGAACTTTTTAAAGTCTTTCCTCCAAGTCATCCCCTTTCAAAATTGCACTCCAGGCAGGTCTGTCCTCTGCCACTGTCGCCCAGCTGCCCATAACTAGGTCATACCATCTGAGATTTTTGCTTCACTGTGTCTTTAAAATGTTTCTTCTGTCCTCTCTGTTTTCGGTTCCTCATTTCAACTCGCCGTCCGTCGGTAGTGGTGGTAGTAATAGCATTTATCTAGTGCTGTTGTGTTCGAAGTACTGTACTAAACCCCAAGGAAGAAATACAGACAAGATATAGGTCTGATGCCTGGCCCCAAGGGGCTAACGATCTAAGAACGACAAGGGTGGTGTTGACGACCGGCATATAAGGAAAGGTGGACAAAAATGCTAGAGATTGACACCGGGTTGGGGGGTGATTAGGTATCTTTCAGTCTTCCACTCTCCTTTCGAGGTTCATGAGGTGACTTTCAGTGTTAGCTTGCCCTTTTAATTACTTACTCATGCCTACCCTGGTGTACTGATTGGCATAATGATTGGGGTGGTATTTCTGTCCATCCTGAGGCTAAATCTTCATAGAACAGCCACTGATCTTCACTTTCTTCATCCAAATTTGTAGTCTGTTGGCTGGTTCGTTCATTGCTCATTTCCGCCATGTGAGATTTTATTTTAGCTAAGGTTTGTTTGGTCTCTTATGTAAGGAGAATGGTGTCATTTGCTCTGAAAAGATGATTGAGAAGTCTTAGCGGCTCTCTTGGGTGAGTTTCCTAACAGCAGTGGGCATTTTACTCTTTTAATGGACTTGCTAATCCCTTTCTATGACTGATGCTTTTAGGGGAGGGGAAGTGATTACTGGTATGTCATGTTTTTTTGGGGAAAGAAAATTTCATCATGTTGGCACCTAGTGTTTAAAGTATGAACATAAACAGAAATCCTTACAGACATCAGACCTTTGCTGGAAGTAAAAAAAATCTACCCAGGTATGTTTGCATCATTACTCTGTCCCCTGATGATAATAATAATAATAATAATAATGATGATGTTGGCATTTATTAAGCGCTTACTATGTGCAAAGCACTGTTCTAAGCACTGGGGAGGTTACAAAGTGATCAGGTTGTCCCATGGGGGGCTCACAGTCTTAATCCCCATTTTACAGATGAGGTAACTGAGGCCCAGAGAAGTTAAGTGACTTGCCCAAAGTCACACAGCTGACAGTTGGCAGAGCCGGGATTTGAACCCATGACCTCTGACTCCAAAGTCCGTGCTCTTTCCACTGAGCCACGCTGCTTCTGATGAGTATCAGTTGTGAAATTTGAAGTGATAGTACTCGTTGTCCAATGTGATTAACTTGTATCTACTCCAGTGCTTAGAACAGTGCTTCACACACAGTAAGCGCTTAACAAATGCTGTCATTTCCCCCTTCTAGACAGTGAGCCCGTTGTTGTGTAGGGATTGTCTTTATCCGTTCCCGAATTGTACTTTCCAAGCGCTTAGTACAGTGCTGTGCACACAGCGCTCAATAAATACAATTGAATGAATGAATGAAAGTTGTCAGATTTGTGGAGTATTTAGCTCTTTCCAGTTATGCTGTTTTTCTGTCCTGGATATATACGATTCACTCGAAGCATCACGGCATTATTCCTTAAGGTTGATCCCTTCGTACTCATTTTCAGGTGTCCAGGTTTCCAATTTAGATATCTATGGAATTGTTATACTACTTCTTCACTACTCTTCTGTAGTGCTCCAGTGGGTTTCTATAGTATTCAGAGTAAATTATGAATTTTTGTTAGCTTGACAAGGCTGTGGACAGCTTTCTTGTAATCTGTTGTTTGACCTGATAGAACTTAGTGTGAGGTTCTTTACTGTCTCTGGATATGAGTTAAGCGCATGTGAGATGATATTTTTGGGATCTGCTCTCAGTTGCCTCCAAGGCACACCCATACCCGGATTTGTCTTCTCCCTCAAAGGATACCATTTCATCATCATCCACCTTAATTTTGATGGTCGGCCACCTTTCTCCGGTTTTAAAAATTCATTAAGGGTCATCTATCGTCTTTGCTTGCTCTTCGCAGATTGCTTTCCCCCGTCCATTTAAATTCACAAATTGGCTGAATAATATTGCCGCTTTTTTAAAAAATCCAGAGGGCCTGTTTTGAATCAGAAATCAAGAAAAATAAGTGTATGAAAGGCAAATGTGGGCTGCCTAGGGGGTAAGGGGACTTTGAAATTTCCTGGAGTGTGACTGAGTCACGGGGGACTACTAGAAAATTTTTCTATATCTGCTGGTAGCAGTGACATCTACTGGAGAAAGGCCCTTTAAATGCCGTGGAGCCTCTAAATCTTACAAATACTTCAAAATTAATACGATTGTGTGGCATAGATCACAAATTAGAGGTTTGAGGGCTCCGAATGGGATGAATAGCCTTGACGTAGTTACAGTCATAGCAAAATAAAAAGACTTTGGAGCTATAGTGTTGCAGGGAGTTTTTCATTAAGTCGCTCTAAACCCAATTTATTAAAGTTATTTTGGGTTAAGGGATGATGAAATTATGCGGTAGAAAACTTCTGAGTGATCATGGTTGGTGACTAGTGATCTATGAACCATTGCTTACTGTGAGAAAAATTAAAGGAAGGTTTTTGGCTTTGAGATCCTGGGAAGCAAAAAAGCCGCAAATGCACGGGAGGGATTTGGCTCTTGGATTATTATTGTTTGGGAAAACTAGTATAGTGAATCGAAAAGCAAGTGTTCGGGAGCTAAACATTTAGGTTATTTTGTAGTCTGTAAATCATCATCAATTGTATTGAGCGCTTACTATGTGCAGAGCACTGTACTAAGCGCTTGAGCACTGTAAATGTGCAAGGCACAGCACAAGCATGTGTTTGGCAAATGCAGGATGACAGGTTTCCTTGGGAATAAAATGGATGAAGTCAAGATTTTGCCAGAGAAATTTGTAAAGTTTAGGAACCTTATTTTATTTGATTTTTTAACATTTAACGTTTGCTCTCAGTTTTGGAGGAGGTGACAAAGGCTTGCAGGTCTTAACTCTGAGTCCCCATAACCTCTTGCGAAGTGCGTGGCTCAGTGGACGGAGCCCGGGCTTTGGAGTCAGAGGTCATGGGTTCGAATGCCGGCTGTGCCAGTTGTCAGCTGGGTGACTTTGGGCAAGTCACTTCACTTCTCTGTGCCTCAGTTCCCTCGTCTGCAAAATGGGGATTGTGAGCTCCCTGTGGGACTTCTAGACTGTGAGCCCGCTGTTGGGTAGGGACCGTCTCTATATGTTGCCAATTTCCCAAGCGCTTAGTACAGTGCTCTGCACACAGTAAGCGCTCAACAAATACGATTGAATGAATGAATGAAAGGCCAGAATGAACTGGATCACCAGGGTGGCCCCTGAATTTTGCCAGAATCACAGTTTTGGAAGTGTCACGGCAGTTTTCACTGCCCAAATATTTTTGTTAACATTTCTGCCGCTCAGACACGGAAGGAGTTTCTGGCCAGTAGGAAATCTTCCTGCAACAGGGGAAGGAGAGGGGGCACAATTAGCCAGTGGAAAGATTTGCAAAAAACGTTTGGCCAGCCTTGTTCCCCCAGACACATTGTTTTTTCATTCAGTGATGGAAACAATTTGAAACATTTATAAAAATCTAAAGATTCCTGTTAGGACCACACCCACTCCCCTGTGACCGAGGGGACAGAGCATAAGACTGGGAGTTAGAACACCTGGCTCTGAGTCCCCAGGTCTACCACGGGCCTCCTGTGTGACCTGGGACAAGTCACTTAACCTCTCTGGGCCTTAGGTTTCTCATCTAAAAGATGGGAATAAAAAATATTGTGAGTTCCAGTTGGAACTGGAAAAGCAGCATGGCCTAGTGGATAAAGTGTGGTCCTTGGAGTCAGCAGGACCTGGGTTCTCATCCCGGTTCCACGGTATGTACTCTGTGTGACCTTGGGAAAGGCACTTAATTTCTCTGGGCCTCAATTACTTCATCTGTAAAATCGGGATTAAGACCGTGAACCGCATGTGGGACAGGGACTGTGTCCAACCCAACTGTCTTCTATGTACCCCAGCACTTAGTGCAGTACCTGGCACGTCGTAAGCTCTTAACAAATGCCATTAATTTAAAAAAGCAAAACAAAAAACAAACAGGGTCCACATCCAATCTCATAAACCTGTATCAACCCCAGCGCTGGGGTTAATTAATAAATGCAATAATAATTATTATTATGTGGTTTACCTGGAAAAAAAAAACCACTTGCAAGTTAGAGGGAAAAAGTCATGAGGCTTCGTGTGACTGAATTAGCAATTTTTCCATTGCTCAAGGTCGAATTATTCTCGATTCATAGATAACTATTAACGGCGTAACCATATTCATGAGTGTGGAGAGATTCTCGTGCATAGTTGTATACTTTGCTATGAAAATACAGTAAAACACCTTTTCTGGCCCTTTCTCATTTGGCAGACACCAGTGGTTAAGAGGGGAAAGGTAACCTCAGCACCACAGGACATTGTGCTTCATTGGTTGTAGCAGTAGCGGTGATGGTGTGCGCTGAACCATTCCCATGCTCTCGCCTCGTTGCCCCAAGCCCCAGTGGGTACGCGTTGCACTATGGCCCGTGGGGAAAATAGGTGCGACCTCTGGTCACAGAACAGATCGTCTGTGTCGCCTCAATAGCAGCAGGTGCCTCTGGGCCCTCACCCATTGCATAAATTGCTGTTGAATGTGAGCTTGTTGTGGGCAGGGACTGTGTCTGTTGTTATATTGTACTTTTCCAAGCATTTAGTACACAGTAAGCACTCTACAAATATGACTGACGCTCAGAGTGGCTTAGTTAAAGGTTTTCAGTTTCTTGCCAGAACCAGAGGAAAAGCGAATGGAAAAAAACGGAAAACAAAACACAAATGCACAGTTGCCCTCCACGTAACTCGACAGTTTGAGATGGAAAACGGCAGAAGCCTCAGAGCAGGGCAGAGGCAGATGAGGGAGGTCGTCGGTCATCGCAGGTCATCAGGGGTTATCGCAGCAACCCCAGTGCTCTACATCTGGAAGACTTGATCCCAGAAATTGGCTTTCTGTGAAACTGCTTCTCCATAACCCCCTACAAGTGATAAGGAAAGACCGCTCTGAAAGAAAGCGCGCCCATATCTTTGAGCCATTCTTTATAAGGCTATAAGTACTGAAATTGTGTTAACCTGCCTTTCAGGGTAAAATCAATCAATCAATTGTATTTATTGAGCGCTTACTGTGTGCAGAGCACTGTTCTAAGCGCTTGGGAAGTACAAGTGGGCAACACATAGAGACAGTCCCTACCCAACAGCAGGCTCACAGTCTAGAAACGAGACCATTTCATGAATTTTTACTTTATTTTGAGGAAGAAGCAGTCCATCTTCAAGGTGGTGGTTTTTCCTTCCCCCCTCTCCCGATTGAAGAAGTGATAACAAAGGATGTGTAGATGACGCTGGGGCTCTGCACTTTCATTTCAATATCTGAGTATTCTGGACTTGTGTGAGTACAACACATTTAAAAGGAAAATTGAGTCTGCAAAGCAGCTGAAAATAGAAAATAATTCTACTACTCATAACAGATTTGACTTCCTGCTTGCAGCCTCTCATATTTTTGCTATTGTGTTATCTTTCTGTTTAATTGTTTTTTTTGCAGGGGTACTTTAGTGTTAACGTAAATATGTGTTCTACATGGGTGTGGCAGCGTTAGGGATGTATTTAACTGGAAAAATTCAAACCACAGTGTCTGGGTAGGGGTGGAGGGTTTTTTTGCTGATAATTGCAGCAACTCTTAGCAAAATGAGTTTCAGCTGAAAACGAAAATGCCCCTCTAGGTAAAAATCGTATATTTGTGCCTGGAATCTTTGATTTCCTTCTTTTCCAGAGCCCCTTAGTGAATCCAGGACGCAGCCTCAAATTTGCTCTGACACAAAGCAGAGCTTCTAGATCTTTCAAATGAAGATGCAGGGCTGTCACGCTTGCCTGCCCTCTCGTTTGCTTTCAATGGACTCTTCTCTTCCGCACTGGCTCTGTGGAAATCTGTTCAAAACACCAAGATTGCAGCTGGAACACACTGAGAAGCACAGATCAACTCCGAGTAATGGCGTTTATTGTGAAAACAGATGCTGTTTGCATTAAAAGACAAACATAATATTTGCATTAATAGAGAGCCTTTGCAAAGGATTTGCATGGAACAGTTTGCCCTTTTGCAGGAGTTGGTGACTCTTATCTAATTTCTGAACGTAGTACAGGATAAGCAATCTTTTGCCGATTATTTGCAACAAAGAGTTGCTTTGCACAAGCTGAGCTGATTTCCAAGAAAAGGCCCTCAAACATGTAAATGCAGAATCAAGGGGAACACATTTAGAATATTCCATATTCAGTTCAGTGATTGCAGTCAGTCATTTTCTGGAGAGAGTTTTGTGTGTATTTAAAGTAGGATTGATGAGTTGTTAGTCCAGTTCTTGCTGGAACCAACACGCTTCAAATACCAGCAACCTCCCAGTCTGGCGAAAAGGCTCTTGAAGTGGGCCGTATCTCCTCCATCCTCTGCTTTTTGCTTGACGAGGTGAAGCCAGTGGTGAGTGTGTTAACTCCCTTTGATGCCTTCCGTATTGGGTCGCCCGCACAAATCGCACAACTGCTTGTTGCTGCAGGCGAGTCAGTCAGATCTGCCAGAACGTGTGTGTTCCCTTCAGTGACGACAGCACCAGGCAGTTTTCTTCCAACCACTTGTGTCTGTCCGGGTTCAGCGTGATGTGGCAGAGGAAGGAAGAAATGGTTGTGTGCGTATGTGCGGTGTCAGACAAGGGGTTAGCACTAAAGCTTTCCCTTCCCTCCACATCTGTATCAGCCTCCCTGTTGACCTCCTTGCCTCCTGTTTCTCCCCAGTCCAGTCCGTACTTCACTTTAATCCCGGCTCTGCCACGTGCCTGCTGTGGGACCTTGGACAAGTCATTTAATTTCTCTGTGCCTCAGTCACCTCATCCGTAAAATGGGGATAGTGCCCCATGTATTCATTCATTCATTCATTCAATCGTATTTGTTGAGCGCTTACTGTGTGCAGAGCACTGTACTATGTATGACAGGGACTATTAAGATAGTGCCCCATGTATGACAGGGACTGTATCCACCCTGATTACCTTGCATCTGCCCCAGTGCTTTTAGTACAGTGCCTGGCACATAGTAAGCACTTAACAAATGCCACAATTATCATTATTATTATTATTACCATTCTGCTGCCTGGATCATTTTTCTACAAAATTCTTCAGTCCCCGTTTCCCCACTCCTCAGGAACCTCCAGTGGAGAAGCAGCGTGGCTCAGTGGAAAGAGCACGGGCTTGGGAGTCAGAGGTCATGGGTTCAAATCCCGGCGCCACCACTTGCCAGCTGTGTGACTTTGGACAAGTCACTTCACTTCGCTGGGCCTCAGTTAGCTCATCTGTAAAATGGGGATTAAGACTGGGAGCCCCCCCGGGGGACAACCTGATCACCTTGTAACCTCCCCAGCGCTTAGGACAGTGCTTTGCACATAGTAAGTGCTTAATAAATGTCATTATTATTATTATTATCCACCTCCACCACTCCTTAACGTCGGCTTTAAAGGACTTAATTACCTTGCCCTCTCCTACTTCACTTCGCTGCTCTCCTACTACAACCCAGCTCTTGATTCTCTAATGTCAACCTGCTCACTGTAACTCAATCTCATATATTTTTCCACTCTCCTCTCTCCTGTGTCCTGCTTCTAGCCCAGAATGCCCTCCCTTTTCATATCTGACATACAATTAATTACTCTCCTCACCGTCAAAGCCTTATTGAAGGCACAATCCTCCAAGAGGCCTTCCCTGACTAAGCCCTCATTTTCTCTTCTCCCATTCCCTTCTGTATCACCCTGACTTGGCTCCCTTTATTCACAGCCCCACAGCACTTATGTACATATCTACATATCTACATAATATGTATATATTACATATACATATTATGTACAAGCACTTAGTACAGTGCTCTGCACACAGTAAGCACTCAATAAATGCAATTGAATGAATGAGTGTACAAGAGATGCAGCATGGCATAGTGGATAGAGCACGGGACTGGGAGCCAAAAGGTCATGGGTTCTAATTCTGGCTCTGCCGCTTGTCTGCTGTGTGACCTTGGGCAAATCACTTCACTTCTCTGTGCGTCAGTTACCTCATCTGTAAAATGAGGATTACCCAACAGTGGGCTCACAGTCTAAAAGTTGATGGCCTTTTGCTGTGATCTCCTTGGGAGAGTAGAAATGAAGTAAGCTGGGTGGTCCCCAAGTGTCCTCTTACCTTTCTCTTCCTTCTCTCCTCCTCCTTTTTTCTTCTTTTTGCTCCTCTTTCCCTGATTATTAGATTTAATTCTTATATGACCCACATCGTGGCCTCACTCCTGCTTAAGTGTTAGAAAAATTATGCCACAAGTGGAGCATTTACGTGACTAAATAAGACACTTCCAATCACTTCGCAGTACAACACTGAAATCTGAGATAGTCTTTTGGTCTCATCCACTTCTCTGCCATTTGAAAATAATAAGATGTTCATAGACTGGGAATGAGCCCGCTGTTGGGTAGGGACCGTCTCTATATGTTGCCAACTTGTACTTCCCAAGCGCTTAGTACAGTGCTCTGCACACAGTAAGCGCTCAATAAATACGACAATGAATGAATGAATGAATGATTGAGACTGTGAGCTCCACATGGGACAAGGGACTGTATCCAACCCAATTTACTTATATCCATCACAGTGCTTCGCACATAGTATGTGCTTAAAAATACCATAATAATAATGATGATGATGGTTATATCTGTAATTTGTGTATTTATATTAATGTCTGTCTCCCCCTTTAGACTGTGAGCCCATTGTGGGCTGAGAATTTGTTTGACTATAGTTATATAGTACTCTCTCAGGCACTTAGTACAGTGCCCTACATACAATAAGCACTCAGTAAATGCAACTAATTAACAGCTTTGGAGCCAATGTAACACTCTTGTCACTCCTGCAGTAAATACATGGATTTGTCCAATTCCTTCTGGTTATGTAGGCTTCCGACAGCACACCAGGAATCGCCAGCCTCGAGCTTGAGCTGGTACAAACAATCGGAGTGGACATTTTTTCAACAACAGAAGTGGCTCCCACATGTCCTTGTCAGTTGTTTTTTTGCCATTTTAAAGGCTTGAGCACTTACTCCAGTAGTATTTCAGGGCTCCGTAAAACCCTTCACTCCCCTTTAAACCATTCCGCTGGATTTGCCTTCGTAAGTGACATCCATTTTTATAGACTGTTTTGGAACTGCTTGGGAAACTCTCATTTTCTGTGCCATAGACTACATTCATAGTGAAATATTTAAAATTGCAAAAACTAGACATATTGTGGGGCTCTAATTTGGCTACGGTTGCCTTTTGTTCAACAAAGGCTAGGATAAAACCCTGCTGACACAAAGTATAATGCTACAACTTTCAATCAGTGAGAAGCACCAATTCAGGTAGAAGTTTCACTATTAGAGTTTCAAGAATGAATTGTCATTTTGATACTGACAGCTGGCCAGAACTTGCTCTAAGTGGAGAAAAACATTGCCATTTGCCCATCATTTTTAGATGCTTTCAGAGTTAATTTTGTTCTGCTTAAATAATTGCTTCTCAGTGGCCACTGATATAATACTGGCATTTGCCATTCAAAGCTTCTAATTCATGGAGTTGAAATCAAAAATCCCAATATGGGGTGGTTTTAGTCTTTTAGAAAATGCTTTGAATAAATTGGCATTACTGACGCTGAATGCAGTGAAGTGAGAGCAAGTTGGAAGGTTAAATTGTACTATGGGTGTATAAAAGTGAATTCTAAAGTCAGTCGGTCATATTTATTGAGCACTTACTGTGTGCAGATTGCTTGGGAGAGTATAATATAACGATAAACAGACATTCCCTGCCCACAAAGAGAGCACAGTCTAGAGTTGGAGACAGACATTAATAAAAATAAATTACAGATATGTACGTAAGTGCTGTGGGGCTGAGAGAGGGGAGTTCTCCAGTGGATCTTGGAAATATGCATGTCACTTTCAGCGCACCCAGAGAAAATGCTAATTTTAAGAAATGCCACCAAGGTTCCCCATTGATATTGGGTTTCTGTCTTTGGCAAAGACGAATTGTAGGGGTGGGAGTCAAAGGGAGTTCGCTCTATCTTATCCTCTCGTCAGCGGAACATGGATTTCGGTCAAATACACTTCCTTTCTGTTTTCACTTCTTAATATTTTGACCTCTTAAGTTATGTCAGCTGCTCAAGGATACTGGTGTCCACAGTGTCATTTATGAACTGTCTCTGCTTATTGTGCAATGCTGAGCTAATGAATACTTATCTACAGACTGGGAGAATTCTTTCAGGAGCGAGATTTGAGAATTTTTTGTCCTTTGGCAGTTATTTCCTAAAAATGTCATTCTGCTCTCACCCTTCCTCAAAGTCTTCCAGTTTATTTCAGCACCAAGAAAAAACTGCCTTTTGACTTCAAAACTCGCCACCAGCCCTCGCACTCACTACTCCCAACCTTTGCTCTGTATTCCTTCCAAACAAACCTTTTTTTACTATCTGTCTCCCCTGTAAAAGTGTAAGCTCCTTGTGGGCAGGTAATGTTACTTGTTTTGTAGTTTTCAGGTGCTTATTACAGGGCACTGCATCCTGCGACCAGAAGCAACATGGCTTAAAAGCAGCGTGGCTTAATGAGGAGCAGTGTGGCTTAGTGGAAAGAGCCCAGGCTTGAGAGTCAGAGGTCGTGGGTTCTAATCCTGGCTCCGCCACTTGTCAGCTGTGTGACTGGGCAAGTCACTTAGCTTCTGTGTATCTCAGTTACCTCATCTGTCAAATGGGGATTAAGACTGTGAGCCCCATGTGGGACAACCTGCATACCTTGTATCTACCCCAGCGCTTTGAACAGTGCTTGGCAAATAGTAAACGCTTAAAAAATACTATCATTATTCGAATTGTACTTTCCAAGCGCTTCGTACAGTGCTCTGCACACAGTAAGTGCTCAATAAATATGATTGAATGATTGAATACTCAGTATTACCCTGTACAATGATGTATTCTACCGGATGAAAACCACCTTCAGATATAAAGATCTCCCTCTTTGGAAGAGAGATACATGTTTGTTGAAAAAAATAGGGAAGAAGAAAGACTCTGTCAATGTGGCCATCTTTGCCTTTTTTTATGGACTTCTAAATGCTCTTCGGAGATTACATTGCTGTGTCCCTTATTCACAGTTACCTCATCTGTAAAATGGGGATTGAGGCTCCATGTGGGACAGGGACTGTATCCAACCCAGTTGGCTTTTATCCATCCCAGTGCTTAGTATAGTGCTTGGCACACAGTAAGTGCTCAACAAATACCACAATCATTATTACAAGGCAAATAAAAGAGAGGTTTTTCTCCTTTAGCCAGCTGTGGGTTTTGTTTTTTTTTGGGGGGTGGGGGGCATGGGAGGAGGAAAAGGGGAGTTGACCGTATTGATAGAAGCCAGAGTGGGAGAAGTGTATTTTTGTGTGTGGGTGTATGGTGCATTTGGGGGCAAATTATTTATTTTTTATTTATTTCTGGCTGTTAGAAATAGGCTGTTTTCAGTGTATTGGTGAAGACATAAAGTAAAAGTGATAGAAAAGGACAGAGATCCGTATTTTTTCTTTGAAGTTAAGGAAGTGAACTTCATCACCCCTGGGAGCAAATATTTGTCCCTCTGTGCTAATGAGAGAGAAGATGAAAAACTATGTGGTCACACTGGGTATTTTTAGAAACCTAGATTGGTGTTGGCAGTTGTCAGTGGTTTGTGGAGTAAAGGTAAATTGACAACTTTAATTTGTTCATTTTGACTTTGGATATATGACATTTGCTGTTTGTGATCCTCGACTTGGGTGATATGATATTTGCTGATGATGGTGCCTGTGTCTCCTTTGTTTCGAAGAGTGCTTTATGCTCAGGGGACGTGGGTTCTCACCTCAGCTCTGTGACCTAAAACAAGTCACCGAATTTCTCTGTGCCTCAGTTTCCTCATTTGCATAGGGATTGTTCTCTTCCAAGTGCTTAAAGCAGAGTTCTGCACACAGTGAATGCTCAGTAAATACCTCCGACAGATTGTAGTATTTGACTACCTCCGGTTGATGCTAGACCAGTCGAAATGGCACTGGGAAGTCTGTGCTACTTCATTCTTCTGCAGGTTGGAGGAAGTGAGAAGGCCACTTTGACGTGCCTTAACCTCTCAGTGGCTTTTGACACTGTGAAGCTCTACCTCCTCTTCAAAATACTACCGGGCCTCTATTTTGCTGTCACGGTATTCACCTACTCCCCCTACCCCCGATCTCTCCTTCTCAGTTTCACTCACTGGCTCCTCTTCTGCCTCGCATCCTCGTCCAGTGGGTGGCTTTGTTCTGGATCTATATGATGTCTACACTCACAGAGAGGGGAAGTGACTTGGCACAGTGCTTGGCCCAGAGTAAGCACTTAACAAGCACCATTAAAACAATAGCATGGCCCTCCAACAAAGAGACAAGATCGAGATACCGTTTTAAGGTCACCTTGAGAGGGGCAAAGAGAGCTCTTGTGACTTCAGCTGTCATCCCCACGTGCACGACTTCCAATACCGCCTCTTTTTCTTGCCTTCACATATAACCTACAGTCTTGCAACTCTTCTTTCCTGCACCTGGATGCGTCACTGGCACGTCAACTCATAGGTCTAAGTTGGAACCGCCCATCTCCCAATTCTCATGGTCTGCATGGATCATCTTTTTGGAGTGTCGTTTTTCCCCCCATCTTAACATTCCTCTAAACTTTCCACTATCTTCCCACCCCATCCCACATCAAACAAAAATCATCATACTCAACTTCAGGGCTCCAAACCAACCCTCTCCATTTTATGTATCCAGTGTCTTCATCTGCTACTCCCTGGCTCGCTCTCTTTGCCCCTCTCAAGGTGACCTTAAAACTGTATCTCGAACTCGTCTCTTTGTTGGAGGGCCATGCTGTTTTTTTAATGGTGCTTGTTAAGTGCTTACTTTGGGCCAAGCACTGTGCCAAGTCACTTCCCCTCTCTGTGCCTCAGTTACCTCATTTGTAAAATGAGTATTGAGACTGTGAGCCCCACTTGGGACAAGGACCGTATCCAACCCAATTTGGTTGTATGCACCCCAGCGCTTAGTAAAGCGCTTTTTTTAAACTAAGCACTTAAGTTGATACAAGATAAATTTGTATCAGAGAAGCAGCGTGGCTTAATAGAGCACGGGCTTGGGAGTCAGAGGTCACGGGTTCTAATCCTGGCTCTGCCACTTGTCAGCTGTGTGACCTTGGGCAAGGCACTTAACTTCTCTGTGCCTGTTACCTCATCTGTAAAATGGGGTTGAAGACTGATAACCCCACGTGGGATAACCTGATTACCTTGTATCTACCCCGTAGTGTTTGGCACATAGTAAGCATTCAACAAATACCAACATTATTATTATTATTATAAATTTGGAAGTCATTCACATTGAGATGGTGTTGAAACAGTGGGTGAATGAGTTCTCCGAGGGAGAATAAAAAGGGACCCAGCACTCTTGAGAGCAGTAAAGGGGTGGTAGGTAGAGGAGGAGCTTATGAAAGACTGAGAAGGATGGAAGAAGGCCAGAAATAGGGATGTAGAGGGAAAATTAGGGATGCTGGAAGAAATACTTGATAACATTAATGTAATTATTCAAAAGGGTTAACCATCACCCCATTTTTCTCTTCCCAGCCTCTGTTGGAGATGGAATACTTGGTTGGCTGGACAAATGGCCTGTCCCAGAAATTGTGGTTTTTATGTTCTTAGCTTATGTTCATTTACCCCGTGTTTTGATTACCAATCAGTAAGTGGGAGGCTTAAAATTCTAATTGGCTTGTTATCAGAGCTCGCTAGCTGCCTTTGGTTCTCTCAGCTACTGCTTACTCCCTGAAGGATATTTCCTCAGAAACCTTGGGATGCAGTTCAGAAGGTAAATTCAGAGTCATTGTACTGGTTAAAACACTACTTAGACAGGTATAGTCACTGCGTTATGACTAGCATTGGAGAAAGTGTTAAGCCCTCTGGTCAAGCCAACAACTT
Organism: Tachyglossus aculeatus; assembly: GCF_015852505.1. Lineage (NCBI taxonomy): Eukaryota > Metazoa > Chordata > Mammalia > Monotremata > Tachyglossidae > Tachyglossus > Tachyglossus aculeatus. The sequence continues at coordinate 51,764,427 of NC_052072.1, forward strand.
TTCAGATAATTATGAGGCCACACTTGCCATTTTTATTTATGCTTTTGTTTTGAGAATGGTAACGTCTCAACTTGGCTAACTTCTGTGTTAGCCGTCGTTTATCACTTTTCATTAATATACCGTAAGGTTTGTTGTCTCCTGCCACCTAAGTCCTCATTAAATTTTCCATTAAATAGTATTCTGAAGTGTTTGGAGAAGGCCAATTTAGGGGGTTTCTCCCTCAGTAAGATGATGGGGACTGGGAAGGTCAGAATTGAACTGCTTCCTCAAATGGCCAGAGAGGTGCACAAGAAATAGATCACTGGTGGGTGACCAAGATGAGGTATAATTAAAAAAAAAAAAAAATATATATATATATATATATATATATATATATATATATATATATGCGTCAAATCCCATTACGTTCAATGAAAAGGAAATACCAAACGGATCAATTCAGTATCCTCACTCAGTCTTTTAAATAGATGAATTTCCTATTCATTTTAGTTAACTACCCTAGAGACTCACTTATCATCATCATCATCATCATCGTCGTCATCATCAGTGACATCTATTGAGAGTTTATTATGTGCAGAGCACTGTACTAAACACTTGGGAGAGTACCATGCAACAGAGTTGGTAGACACATTCCCTGCCTGGAATGAGGTTATGGTCTAGCTAGTGAAAAGAGCATGGATGGAGAGTAAGAGGATCTGGGTTCTAATTCTGGCTCTGCCACTTGTCTGCTGTGTGACCTGGGGCAAGCGACGTAGCTTCTCTGTACCTTGGTTCCCTCATGTGCAAAATGGTGATTCAGTTCCTGTTCTCCCTCCTACTTCTCCTGAGAGCCCCACATGGAACCTGATTATCTGCTCTCGGCCCTGGTGTTTGGTACTGTGCTTGGCACATAATAAGCACTTAACAAATACCACTATTAGTATATAATAATATAATATAATAATATAATAGTATAATAATAATATATATAGCATAGTATATAATATAATATATAATAAATAATATATAATAACATAATGGCATGATATAATAAAATATACTATAATAATATATTATTATGTTATAATAATATATCACATATAATTATTATCATAATAATATACGGCATTAAATAATTATATTAAATAATAATATATTATGTAATAACATATTAGCATATAATGCATAGTATATGATAATATAATATCATTATATTGTATATTAATATTATATGTAAAATATATAATTAGTATATAATAATATATTATTATATTATGATGTATTGTGTATTATAATAATACTTATAATAATATGTTATATAATAATATAATGATATATTATATTATTATTGTATGTTATATACAATAATAGATTGTATCTGATAATAACAATAAATAACCCTGGTCCATGGCCTGGGATTTGATAACATCCAGCTTGTAAGTGCTAAGCAGGGGAGAGCATGTTGTAGTAGACACAATTTTAAGGTGTAAACCAGATGTGAGCAAGGAGAGTGTCACTTCATTCTTTAGTAGTTCTCAAATGCTCAAAAGAGTGCATCGCACTCAACGGGTACTCAATAAATACTCTTACTGCTACATGGATTTTATGCACGAGCTCTTCTAAATGAAACGGGTATTAGAGCCTGTATAAAGTCAATTAAATTTTTCAGATTTAGAGATTTATGACTAGTTCTACAGTATGAAGGATTTACTGAGTGGGTGTCTAGATGAAAGAGAAGTTGGATCATAATGGGAAGAAGGAACAAGTGAGATTGTCTATAGAAAGACAGTACGATGTTGTTAGAATACACAGTGTTTCCAGTATTGGAGGTTTGCCTTATACTTTTCTGTTCTTGTGGGTGGGGAAAATGTCTTGTGTGCCTTTCTACTTACCTGAGTGTTTATTACAGTGCATTGCATCAAGTGGATGCTCAATAAATACTATCTCTGCTACTTTGCAGCTGTTATGAGAGCACTGTCCTTTTGTAGTTTTTGTTTTGGGGAAGCCCTTTGGAGAGCATTGATGTACTTTTCTAAATCCTCTTAAAGCATCATGCCACTTTATTACCAGCAAGAAGCAGCACAGTCTAGTGTTTAGAGTATGGGCCTGGGAATAAGAAAGACCTGGGTTCTAATTCCGGCTCTGCCACTTGTCTGCTGGGTGACCTCAGACAAGTCACTTAACTTCTCTGTGCCTGTTACCTTATCTGTAAAATAGGGATTATGACTATGAGTCTTATGCATTTCAGGGACTGTGTCCAACCTGGTTCCCTTAATATACTTAGTACATTGCCTGGCACATGTAATCACTTAACAAATACCATAAAAAGAAGTTTAGTCCCACAGGAACCTATTGAGGTACATTAGCAACAGTATGCACAGCTATTGCTATACTTTATTCAGATAAAAACATCCATCCACTTTTTTTCCTTCTGTTTGTGAGTACTGAATTATGTGTGGGAAGGCTCAACTGAGGCTAATTTTGTTAATGTTGAAAGTAACTATTTCTTAAAGTGTTTTGCGGAACAGATTGATTCCAGCAATAGCTTTACATGCAATTTGCATAGTTATTTTTGCCTTTTTATTCCTCCGTACACAAAACAGCTAATTCATTGTATTGTATGCAATCTTCTTAAATCCGTATACTGTATTCTGAAATGAAGAATCGGAGATTCTATTTCCAGTTCGAACCCCGGGCTCATTGAAATGTCAAGAAAGGATGGAATGTTCCACTTGTTTCATGAGAAATGTGTTTTAGGAATGTAGTACGTAAGGGGGGAGGGTGGTGAGGGCAAGCGTGGCCATCTGAAATTTCGATTGAATAGAAAGTAAGGGGAACGCACCCTCCGGCCAACAGAAGCTCTTTCATTCCAAGATTCGTTTGACCCTTATTAAGAGATACCACCGTCTTTGGATTTTGTCTGATGTTGCCCTTTTTTTAACACTTAGTGAAAAACCCACAATGTAGGTTTTGAGTTTTACTTAAAATATAGGAGCCACCCTTCTAAGCAGCCTGGATGAACATTTAAATACCTTAATTTGGGAAAGAAAATCACACCTCCAAGCAGCTTCCCTAACTAAACTCTTATCTCCCCTATTCACCCTCCCTTCTAGATCTCCTATGCATTTGGGTCTGTGCCTCTTAAACACTTGATATTCACTCGATCCCCAGCGTCCCAGCACTAATATAATAATAATAATAGTATTTGTTAAGTGCTTACTATGTGTGAAGCACTGTTGTAAGTGCTGGGGGGATACAAGGGGATCAGGTTGTCCCACGTGGGGCTCACAGTCTTAATCCCCATTTTACAGATGAGGTAACTGAGGCACAGAGAAGTTAAGTGGCTTGCCCAAGGGCACACAGCTGACAAGTGGTGGAGCTGGGATTCAAACACATGACCTCTGACTCCCAAGCCCACTCTCTTTCCACTGAGCCATGCTGCTTCTCTAAGTATATACATATACTTAGACTTTTAGACTGTGAGCCCACTGTTGGGTAGGGACCGTCTCTATATGTTGCCAACTTGTACTTCCCAAGCGCTTAGTACAGTGCTCTGCACACAGTAAGCGCTCAATAAATACGATTGATTGATTGATTGATTGATTGATTATGCTGTGCCCTATGTGAAATTTCTTTCAATGTCCATTTCCCTCTCTAGATTGTGAGCAGGCATCATATCTACCAACTTTATTGTACTCTCCCAAGTACTTAGTGCAGTACTCTGCACACAGTAAGTGCTAAATAAATACTACTGATTGATGGATGGACAGTAATAATAATTGTGATATTCTTTAAGACCGTGCTATAAGCCAAGCATTGGGGTAGAGAATATATTAAACGTACCTCAGTCTCATGTGGGGCTCACAATCTAAGAGAGAGAACAAGAGCTATTGAATCCCCGTTTTACAGGTGAGGAAACTGAGGCACACAGAAGCTAAGTGACTTGTCCAACGTCACACAACGGGCATGTGACAGAACTGGGATTAAAACCCAGATCTCCCGACTCCAAGTTCTGAGCTTTTCCCACCGGGCCCACCATGCTTCTCAGTTGATGTCTATACTGATCATTTAGAGTAAATTGCCTTTAATTTCATTTTCTACTTGCCCAGGAACACAATATAATGGCAACATCTTTTCTTATGGTTTTCTTCAAGTAGCTCCAAATGTTTTGTGTGGCTGTCGAAAGGAAAACTGTGAGCTGGATATCAATTCTGGTGGCCCTTTAATGGTGTGAATATTTCAACAAGCTTGTGAAGCTTGTATTTAGTAATGACTGATCTCAGGCTGATAAAAAAAATCCATTTTAGCTCCCGTGATGGTTTCACTGTGTCAATGTTCTCTGCAGAATCCTGCGAGTTAAGGCAAGCACCTGAAGTTACCACGGCATCACTATTGAGCTTTGACTGCATCCTTAATTTGACACCTGGGATTGTCCAACGAAGTTTTAGTTCTTCTCTGTTGTTATGTTGTTGAACCAGAATTTCAAACGGGCAAGGGTTCCCGAACAAAGCCGTCTTGTCAGTATAAAATAACCAGCCAGAATGCCGTTTTTAGTTCAGGTGAGAAGCAGTGTGGTCTAATGGATAGAGCCCAGGCCTGTGAGTCAGAAGGACCTGAGTTCTAATCCCGGCTCTGCCACTTATCTGCCGTGCGACCTCGGGCAAGTCACTTAACTTTTCTGTGCCTCAGTGACTTCATCTATAAAATGGGGACTGTGAGCCTTATGGGCCTGGGCCATCCCATACCTGATAAACTGTTATCCTCCTCAGTGTTTAGTGCAGTGCCTGATGCATAGTAACTAAGCGCTTAACAAATACCATTGGAAAAAAAAGTGTAAAGAGCTACTTGTTGCTGAACCTTTTTTAATTTTGTTAATATGTTTGGTTTTGTTGTCTGTCTCCCCCTTCTAGACTGTGAGCCCACTGTTGGGTAGGGACTGTATATGTTTCCAACTTGTACTTCCCAAGTGCTTAGTACAGTGCTCTGCACACAGTAAGCGCTCAATAAATATGATTGATTGATTGATTGATTGAACCTCCATAGAAACTAATCATTGACTCCAATGTCAGTGTTTTCTGTTGAGAGGTCATTGTAGATGCGTGAGATCCCTGCCAAATTCCCCACACCTCCCCTTTCCAGGGCCTTCAGAGGTGCCTCAGATCGTAGCTATTCCTGATATCTCTGAGCTCAGCTCCCTTTTTTAATGCTGGCAACTTTGTTGCTTTCGGTGGAGTAGAGCCTCCCCGCACCCAAGAACGTGAGGGAACAGAAAGAACTGTTTTGGACATTGCACCGGCAGAACTGAGGTTGATCAAACTGGCAGGAAGGGGTGCTCCCAGTTCTGCCCCTCTGTTCCCGTGCCTTTATTTGTGTCATGACACAAGGTGGTGGCCCAGGTCCTATTCCTGAGAGACGACGGCATGAAGATTGGTCAGCAGCAATAGGAGGCAGGAGGATTGCGCTTAGTATAGTGCTCTGCACACAGTAAGTGCTCAATAAATACGATTGATGATGATGATGATGATTGGAAAGGGGAGAACTGAGCTATTGAGGTCAGTGAGGGGACCCGATCTAGCTCTGCCCTTGGGTACCCAACAATGCTGATGGCCCCTGGCATCATACAGACTTGTCACCTGTTCTCAGTGACTACTCTGTTTCTTGGCCAAGTGGCAAATATCTGGAAATACTAAGCCCAATGGAGTCTTTGCTTAATTGTCACTGGCCACCTTTCTTCACTTTTGGCTACCTGGTAGGAGAAGGGGAGTTTGAATTGGGGCCAGAGGCAGGGAGGGGAAGGAGGAGAGGAGGGACAGAGTTTGGATTCCTCCTAGTCAGCAGGCCAGGTGGAAATCTTTTGAAGGCCATTCTAAGATTGTAGGCTACCATGGCTGTCCTGGTATAATTTATAGTGTCATGGATTTATAAATTTCTTGGTGATCCATCCACCCTGCACACCCTGGTTGAGTAGCATTGTAATCATACAGTCTTAAGGTTTTTATCATCATTCCATCAAATTCCCCAAATATACATGGACACTTAAGTTTGGTAGGTGTATAAGACCAGTAAAAAAATGTCTTTGCTTATATTGCTTTCTGCTGCAGTGTCAGGGCAGCCCGTTCTATAATTCCAAAATTTCTTTGCCTGACCAGCAGTAACTGGAATCTGTTGAGTTTAGGCTAGCCACATCCTCTTTATTTCCTTTTTTTTTCCAGTGGGTTGATACTCTGACCTCAGACTGGACAGTTCTGAATTGCTACTATCTAATGCCAGGAGGGAGGAAAGAAATCCTTTTTCAATTTCAGTTGTTAACAGTAGGGATCATTTTAATGACCAGTTTTGTGTTTGGTTTTCATTTCTCTCACACCTTGGTTATCTGAAAGTGGATAGCCCCAAGATCAGATAATGCGATGACCTCTGTCTTGGACCCGGTCACTGGATCGTTTCCAACTTCTCTCCCCTTCTCCTCAACATGCCATCCAACCTTGGCTTCACAGACTCCATCCTCTCCTGGTTCTCCTCTTATCTCTCCGGCCGTTCATTCTCAGTCTCTTTTGCAGGCTCCTCCTCCCCCTCCCATCCCCTTACAGTAGGGGTACTTCAAGGGTCAGTTCTTGGTCCCCTTCTGTTCTCTATCTACACTCACTCCCTTGGTGAACTCATTCACTCCCACGGCTTCAACTATCATCTCTATGCTGATGACACCCAAATCTACATCTCTGCCCCTGCTCTCTCTCCCTCCCTTCAGGCTCGTGTCTCCTCCTGCCTTCCAGACATCTCCATCTGGATGTCTGCCCGCCATCTAAAACTCAATATGTCCAAGACTGAATTTCTTATCTTCCCTCCCAAACCCTGCCCTCTCCCTGACTTTCCCATCACTGTTGGCGGCACTACCATCCTTCCCGTCTCACAAGCCCGCAACCGTGGTGATCCTCGACTCTGCTCTTTCGTTCACCCCTCATATCCAATCCGTCACCAAAACCTGCCAGTCTCACCTCCGCAGCATCGCCAAGATCCGCCCTTTCCTCTCCATCCAAACCGCTACCATGCTGGTTCAATCTCTCATCCTGTCCCGACTGGATTACTGCATCAGGCTCCTCTCTGATCTCCCATCCTTCTGTCTCTCCCCTCTTCAATCCATACTTCACGCTGCTGCCTGGGTCATCTTTGTTCAGAAACACTCTGGTCATGTTACTCCCCTCCTCAAAAATCTCCAGTGGCTACCAATCAACCTACGCATCAGGCAAAAACTCCACCCTCTCGGCTTCAAGGCTCTCCATCACCTCGCCCCCTCCTACCTCACCTCCCTTCTTTCCTTCTCCAGCCCAGCCCGCACCCTCCGCTCCTCTGCCGCTAACCTCCTCACTGTCCCTCGTTCTCGCCTGTCCCGCCGTCGACCCCTGGCCCACGTCCTACTTCTGGCCTGGAATGCCCTCCCTCCACACATCCGCCAAGCTAGCTCTCTTCCTCCCTTCAAAGCCCTACTGAGATCTCACCTCCTCCAGGAGGCCTTCCCAGACTGAGCACCCTCCTTCCTCTCCCCCCTCAACCCCCTGCCCTACCTCTTCCCCTCCCCACAGCACCTGTATATATGTTTGTACAGATTTATTACTCTATTTATTTTACTTGTATATATTTACTATTCTATTTATTTTATTTTGTTAATATGTTTTGTTGTCTGTCTCCCCCTTCTACACTGTGAGCCCGCTGGACCGTCTCTATATGTTGCCAACTTGTACTTCCCAAGCGCTTAGTGCAGTGCTCTGCACACAGTAAGCGCTCAATAAATATGATTGAATGAATGAATGAATGCTGGTGGAAACAAAGGAGACAACGACACTTAACATATCCATAAAGCAATTTTTCATAGAGGTCATGTTTTTGATTCACTTGTAGCTCTTGATGTAGGTTCAGATGATCCAACTTATTTAGGTTGGGGGCCGCAACAAGAGCAGAACTCAGTAGAAGGGGGCATTTCACCTCTGGGGGCGAAGGGACCCTTTCATTCATCCAGTCATTCAGTTGTATTTATTGAGCACTTACCGTATGCAGAGCACTTGGAAGAATACGATACAACAATAAATAGACACATTACCTGCCCACAGTGAGCTTACAGTCTAGAGGGCTTAGCCAAGTGCTTAGTACAGTGCAGTAAGTGCTTAATAAATGCGATTGAATGAATAAGAGATAGACATTAATATAAGTAAATTACAGTATGTATACATAGGTGCTGTGGGCTGGGAGGGAGGATTAATAAAGGGAGTGGGTCCTTCTCTATCATCAGCAGTATTTATTGAGGGCTCTCTGTCTGCAGAGGACTATATTACCTGCTTAAGAGTACAGTATGACATAGTTGGTAGACATGTTCCCTGACCAAAAGGAGCTTACAGTCTAGAGGGACCACCTATCTTCTCGATCTTCGGCCAGCCTCCAGTTTTTTTACTGGCATTTGTTAAGTCTGTACTACTTGTCAAACACTGTTCTAAGCGCTGGGGTGGGTACAAGTTAGGTTGGACGCAGCCCCCGTCCCACGTGGGGCCCCCAGCCCAAGTAGAAGGGAGAACTGGTATCCCCATTTTATAGTCGAGGAAACTGAGGCACAGGGAAGTGAAGTGACTTGTCCAAGATCACACAGCAAGCAGTTGGCAGAGCTGGGATTAGAACCCAGGTCCTACACTGTCTTCATCGGGCCATATTTCTCTTTTTGGTCCTCGTACCGCAGTTCACCCTGGGGCACGTGGAGTGCCATTGAGGGCGTGTGCCGGCTTCCCTCCCTGCACGTAGTCTGAGGATGGTGTGGGCTTCCAGGAGAGCAACACATCTGTTCCTGGATGCTACTCCCATGACCCCTGCCCTCCCGGTGCTATAAACTCTGTGCAGTCATTGAAAGTGGCCACCCACCTCCAGGTGCTTCCTAACCTCCCCGAGCTTTCACCGGGAGCCAAGACTGGGAATCTCTGGGAGCAACTAGGGAAGGGCTCCCCAGGTCACTGCAGATTCCCGGTGGTTGGGCCAGCCGGAGGTAGGTTCTCACTGTTCTAACATGCCGCCCTGCTCCGTTTTCCAATCCAGTTTAGTAATTCGCTCCTTCAAAGCCCCACCCGGCTGCAACTTCCAGTTTCTATCTTGGAAAGCTCCAATTTGGGGTGGTGGTCTCTTCAGCCGGGTGCGTGATCCGACTCCGTGCCTCAGTGACTAACCTTCCCTTCGCCAGGCTGTTGAAGGACAAAATCATTCTCCACGCTCATCTGGGTTTTCTTCCTGAGGTAACTTGAGATATTCATAGCAACCAGGAGGTCCTTGTTCCCTCGCTCGTCCCCGGCTCCCAGACCTTAGAGCTGTGAAGAGGAATTCTGTACTAGTCATTCGATCCATCAATCATTGGGGTTTATTGAACACTTACTCCGTGGAGGGCATTTGGGAGAGTTCAGTCCATCAGAGTTGGTAGAGAAGATCCCTGTCCACAAGGAGCTTTACCATTAGTATCGTGCTTTGTACACAGTGAGCACTCAAATACTTTTGACTGATACTTTAAAAGTAGTGAGCAAATTCATAGCAAACTACAAAATAATAGTAGTACTAATTGTGGTATTCGTTAAGAGCTTACTATGCGTGAAACACTGTACTAAGCACTGGGGTAGATTCGAGACAATTAGGTCCCCTATGCAGTTCACAGTCTGAGTAGGAGGAAGAGTAGCAGCGTGGCTCGGTGGAAAAGAACCTGGGCTTTAGAGTCAGAGGTCATGGGTTCAAATCCTGGCTCTGCCAGTTGCCAGCTGGGTGACTTTGGGCAGGTCACTTAACTTCTCTGTGCCTCAGTTACCTAATCTGTAAAATGGGGATTAAAACTGTGAGCCCCCCGTGGGACAACCTGATCATCTTGTAACCTCCCCAGCGCTTAGAACAGTGCTTTGCACATAATAAGCGCTTCATAAATGCCATTATTATTATTATTATTATTATTATTAGTGTTGAAACATCTGTTCTTCAAGCATCTCTTTCGGTAGTTTCACTTTCCCCACTTCCGGGTCTGTCTGTTTTTTTATGGTATTTCTTAAGTGCTTATTATGTGCCAGGACTGTTCTAAGTGCTGGGGTACATACAAGTTAATCAGGTCAAACACAGCCCCTGTCCCACCTAGGGCTCAGAATCCTAATCCCCATTTTACAGACGAGGGAACTGAGGCCCAGAGAAGTTAGTGACTTGCCCAAGGTCACACAGTGGACAGCTGGCAGAGTCAGGATTAGAACCCAGGTCCTTCTGGCTCCCAGGCCCAGACTCTATCCACTAGATGATACCATAAAAAAGAAAAAACGGCCCTGAGATTTTTACCCATCTATTGTGTCCGCAATGACTCAGATAGTAGTTGATTTTTTTTTTTCAACCTCCTGCGAGGCAGATATTCATTCATTCAATTCAATCATCTATTCTGGGTGCTTACTGTGTTCGGAGCACCGTACTAAGTGCCTGGGAGAATAAAATATGACAGTAAGCTGACACGTTCCCGGCCCACAGCAAGCTTACAGTCTAGAGGGGGAGACGGACAATTAGGGTTGATAATCAATTGAGTGCTTACTGTGTGCAGAGCACTGTACTGAGCACTTGGGAAGTACAAGCTGGCAACATATAGAGACAGTCCCTACCCAACAGTGGGCTCACAGTCTAGAAGGGGGAGACAGAGAACAAAACCAAACTTACTAACAAAATAAAATAAATAGAATAGATATGTACAAGTAAAATAAATAGAGTAATAAATATGTACAAACATATATACATGTGCTGTGGGGAAGGGAAGGAGGTAAGATGGGGGGGATGGAGAGGGGGACGAGGGGGAGAGGAAGGAAGGGGGTCAGTCTGGGAATGTTTATCACTTCATAGGGTCCCCCTTTGTGGGCAGGGAACGCGTCTACCGACTCTGACTTATCGTACTCTTCCAAGTACAGTCTCTGCAAACAGTAAGCGCTCAATAAATATGACTGATTGATTGAGAGAAGGAAGGTGGGTCAAAAAGCTGATATCTGGCTGAAGGCCGGCCTTGGTGCCCCCTTAGTCTCTGTCAGGAATTGGGAGCTGCAGAGGAGTGGGGGACAGTCTGACCTCAGTCCCATTCAGCTTTGTGCCCACCTGCCCCTGCCCCCAGGGTAAATGAGTTAGTCAAGAAAGGGAGATGAGGCCTCCATTTCAGCAGGGGAGCCTTGTTTCCCGACTCTCATTCATTCATTCATTCATTCAATCGTATTTATTGAGCGCTTGCTGTGTGCACCGCACTGTACTAAGTGCTTGGAAAGTACAGTTTGTCAATAGATAAGAGAGAATCCCTACCCAACAACGGGCTCACAGTCTAGAAGAGGGAGACAGACAACAAAACAATAACATCAATAACATCAAAAAAATAGAATTACAGATATATACAAAGTATTAATAAAATAAATAGAATAAATATGTACAAATATACACAAGTGCTGTAGGGTGGAGAGGAGATAGAGCAGAGCGAGGGAGCGGGGGCGATGGGGAGGGGAGGAGGAGCAGAGGAAAAGGGAGGCGAAACACTAGCTATGAATGGGTAAAGATAAATAGGAAATTACCTAGTGGCTTCAACCCCTACCGATCGATCATATTTACTGAGCACTTTGTGTGCAGAAGAGCACTGTACTAACCTCTAATGCTAGAGTGGTAAAAAGTGCTTTAAAATAGGTCACCTTCCTAATAGCAACACTCAACAAATGTTTTGCTTAGGGCAATCGAAAATACCGCTCATCCAGTGTCTCTGCCTTTGCCCCTGTCTTTGATTGAACTCCTTTGCTTTGGTTGAGTGTCCTCTCCATTGCTTTCTGCCTTCTGCTGTTGTGTGTGCTAGTTTCAAATAAGTCAGTCAATGGTAATTATTGAGCGCTTACTGTGTGCAGAGCACTGTACTAAGCGCTTGGGAGAGAACAATACACAGACACATTCACTGCCCACATTGAGCATATAGTCTAGAGGGGGAGACAGACATCAATCTCAATAAATTACATAATTAAGTTTACCGATGCATCCTTGGCTGAATTCAAAATAGGGACAAGATCACTTCTCCAAGAGCGCTACCACTCGTGCGTCCCGGGGGCTCAGGTGGCTGTCGGTCCATTTTGGCATGGTGGAGAGAACACTGCTCTGGGAATCCTGGCATTGGCACTTTTCAGCTGTGTGACCTGAGATGAGTAACTTCACTACTCTGGACCTCAGTTACCTCATCTGTAAAATGGGGATTGAGACTGTGAGCTCCTCGGGAGATGGAGACTGTCTCCAGCTTGACTAGCTTGTATCCACCCCAGTGCTTAGTACGGTGCCTCGCACACTGTAAGCACTTAACAAATACCGCAGTTATTGTTCCTACTATCCCTGCCATTAAATTGTTAGAGGAGACATTTGATTGGGGCTGACAATGGAAACGAGATTAGAAAATAATCAAGAAGCAGCGTGGCTCAGTGGAAAGAGCCTGGGCTTTGGAGTCGGAGGTGGTGAGTTCAAATCCCAGCTCCGTCACTTGTCAGCTGTGTGACTTCAGGCAAGTCACTTCTCTGGGCCTCAGTTCCCTCATCTGGAAATTAGGGATTGAGACTGTGAGCCCCCCGTGGGACAACCTGATTACCTTGTATCTACCCCAGCGCTTAGAACAGTGCTTTGCACATAGTAAGCGCTTAACAACTACCAATATTATTATTATTATTAACTGTGTTCCTAAACTTCCACCTTACCCAGCAAAGTAGGAATCTACATGTGAGGCCTAACCATCAAAAAGCTACTTGCTTTTCCTCCCCACCAATCAATCGGTGGTATTTACTGAGTGCTTTGTGCATGGAGAGCACTGTACTAAGCGCTTTGGAGAATACAGCACAACCAGTTGGTAGACATATTCCCTGCTACAAGGAGTAGTGCTTGTACAAACTTGAAAAGTAACAAAACCAGGCTTTCTGATATTTTGTAATGGCTGGTCTTACTGGCTCCTGGAAAAGGCAAAGAGGTGCAATTTTGAATGATTGACCTTTAGCGTTCTAGACGCTTGCAAACTAGAGCAAGGCTGAAGAAATTTAAGAAGGAAGCAAAATGGGAAAAAATGAAGCATATTTATAGCCAGATGCCAGGAACGATCCTAAACCGAGTGCAAAATAACCAAATTTCTCTCAATGGTTACCTAATTAAAGTTGAAAGAAACTGCAGAAGAGACTACTATGTGAGTCATAATGATACTTCAGATTTATTTTGTGTATTTTGTGAAATGTTCCTATTCAGCTGCTGATGTATCCTGGTTTATATACGGTCCCCAGTTTAAGTAATCTACTGTATTTTTTTTTTTTTACCTCAAAGGTTATTTTTCAACTCCCACACTACTAGCAGCGACACAAAACAGCTTTGAATGACTCACTGCAATTATGCTCTTTCCACAGTACAGATGAAAATCCTTTCAGGAAGAACATTCTTGCTAGCTGGAGACTAATACTGTTTTCTCAAGCAAAAATGGGAAAATTTTTCCTTTTTAACTAAATTGTTTATAAACTGCTGAGCCTGTTTAGCCAAGCTTTGCTGGTTAGTAGGCAGTGTCAGAGTCAGGGCTACCTGTCCTTACTTGGCAACTTTAGTCTTTAGATTTTAGAAGAGAGGGAAAGGGACCTATCATTCATTCAGTCGTATTTATTGAACACTTACTGTGTGCAGAGCACTGTACTAAGCGCTTGGAAAGTACAATTCAGCAACAGATAGAGACAATCCCTACCCAACAGCGGGCCCACAGTTTAGAATGGGGAGACAGACAACAAAACAAAACAAGTAGACAGGCGTCAATACCATCAAAATAGATGAATAGAATTATAGATATATACACATCATTAATAAAATAGAGTAATAAATATGTACAAATATATGCAAGTGCCGTGGGGAGGGGAAAGGGTAGGGCAGAGGAGGGAGTGGGGGTGATGGGGATGGGAGGAGGATCAGAGGTAAAGGGGGGGGCTCAGTCTGGGAAATCTGCCAAATCACCTGAAAATGGGCAAAAAGGTCTCTGAGAGAGGACCCCACCCCCCAGGAAATTTTTGTCTTAACATAATACTTTCAAGGCTTAAGACCAAATGTTTTCTTGTCAAAGTCTCCATGCAGTCATGCACTAACCCCCAGAGAGGCCATTAAAACCACCAGGTAGGGTAGATTCCATGACTAAATCTTTTTATTAAGGGTTGGCCCCATGCAGCCATTGCCATTGCACCTCATTATAAATAGTGGTGGACTAACTGGAAGCTTCTTGTGGGCAGGGCTTACCCACTACCTTCGCTTGATGCACAAATTAAAACCCTGAACAACATCCTCTCTACTGTATTGTACTCAAACCTCCCCAATCCCTCCTTCAATCTGGTACCACTAACCCCACAGCCCTGGATCACTTGCAGAGTGTGCTTCCTTTGCTCCTGTGCATGAACTGCAGAGCGCTGCTGGTGGAAATCCAGGTATCGGGCTGACCTCATCCATCTCAAAATCATCCTTGCCTCTTTTAACTCCTCCCTGTCCTCTGCCCGGCAGCATCATTACTCCATCCTTATTGACCCTCCTGCCCATTGCCCTGGCCAGTTATTTCAGAAGGTTAACTCCCTCCTCAAACTTCATGCCTCCCCACCACATCTCTTGCCCCTAATCATCTGTCCACATACTTTGTTGAGAAAATTCGAAGTCATCGGTGTTGCTCTTCGTAAAACCTCTTCTGCTCCTCTCTAGTTCCTCCATCCTTGTGCCCCTTCTTTGACTCTCCCACCTATCCCAGCAGTATCTCAAGAGATCTTCTGCCTCTTCTCAAAATCCATCCCTTCCACTTGTGCCTCTGTCCCCATGCCTTCACAGCTTATCAGAACACTTGCCCCTTCCCTTCTTCCCTCACGTACCACCATCTTCAATTGTTCACTCTCCACTGGCTTCTTCCCCACTGCTGTCAAACAAGTTCATGTATCCCCTATCCTAAAAAAAAATCCCTCCACTGACCCCCAGCTCTCTCCAGTTATTGCCCCATCTCCCTCCTATCATTCCTCTCCATGCTCCTTGAGCGAGTTCTCTACACATGCTGCCTCAACGTCATCTCTTCTAATTGTCTCCTTGACCCTCTCCAATCTGGCTTCTGCTCCCTTCACTCCATGGAAATCACTCTCTCAAAGGTTACCAGTGATCTTCTTGCCAAATCCAATGGCTTCTACTCCATCCTAATCCTCCTCAACCTCTCAGCTGCCTTCAACACTGTGGACCACCCCCCTTCTCTAGAAACATTGTCTAACCTTGACTTCACTGACACTGTCCTCTCCTGGTTCTCCTATCTCTCTGGACACTCATTTTCAGTCTCATTCACGAGTTTCTCCTCTCCCTTCCATCCTAAAACTGTGGGAGGCCGTCAAGGCTCAGTTCTGGGACCCCTTCTAGTCTCCATTTGCACCCACACCCTTGGAGAACACATTCACTCTCATGGCTTCTACTGCCGTCTGTATGCAGGTGCCTCCCAAATCTACATCTCCAGCCCTGATCTTTCTCTTTCTTTGCAGTTACGTACATCTCTACTTGGGTGTCCTGATGATACCTCAAATTTAAAATATCCAAACAGAACTCTTCATCTTCCCATTCAAACCCTGTCCTTCCCCCCACTTTCCCAACACTTAGCACCGCCATCCTCCCTGTCTTGCAAGCCCATAACCTTGATGTTATCCTTGATTCCTCGCTCTGATTCAGCCCATATATTCAATGTCACCAGATCCTGTTGGTTTAACCTTCACAACATTGCCAAGATCTGCCCTTTTGTCTACAACCAAGCCGCTACTGTGCTGCTCCAAACACTTCTAATTTCCCTCCATGAGTACTGCATCAGCCTCCTCGCTGACCTCCCTGACTCCTGGCTCTTCCTACTTCAGTCTGCTCTTCACTTTTCTGCCCGGATCATTTTTCTAAAAGAACATTCAGCCCATATTTTCCCACTCCTCAAGAACCTCCAGTGGTTATCCATTCACCTCCACATTTAAAGCACTCAATCGCCTTGCCCCCTCATATCTTACCTTGCTGATTTCCTACTACAACCAGCACATTCACACTCCTCGAATACCAGCCCATTGCCCATGACCTGCATCTGGCCTGAAATTCCCTCTCCCTTCACATCGACAGATGTTCCCTCTCCCTGTCTTCAAAGCCTTAGTAAAACCACGTCTCCAAGAAGTCTTCCCTGACTAAACTCTCATTTGCCCTACTCTCTTTCCCTTCTGTGTTCCTGTTGCACTTGGATTTGTGCCCTTTATTCATCCTACCCTCAACCCCATGTACATATCTGTAATTTATTTTAATGTCTGTCTCCTCCTCAATAATAATAATAATAATAATGGCATTCATTAAGCGCTTACTAAGTGCAGAGCACTGTTCTAAGTGCTGCGGAGGCTACAAAGTGATCAGGTTGTCCCACGGGGGCCTCACAGTCAATCCCCATTTTACAGATGAGGTAACTGAGGCATAGAGAAGTTAAGTGACTTGCCCAAAGTCACACAGCTGACAATTGGCGGAGCCAGAATTTGAACCCATGCCCCCCGACTCCAAAGCCCGTGCTCTTATCACTGAGCCACGCTACTTCTCTAGACTGTGAACTCCTTGTGGGGAGGGAAGATGTCTACCAACTTGACTATATTGTACCCGCCCAAGTGCTTAGTACAGTGTTCTGAACCCAATAATCCTTAATAAATGATTTGATTGCTTATGTGAACTTTCTTGTACATTCCCAAGCACTTAGTAAAGTGCTTTGCACACAGTAAGCTCTCAGTAAATACCATTCATTGATTGTCACCTGATCAATTGAGTGGGTGGCAGAGAAAAAATTGTGAGAAAAATCAAGAAATGGAGGGTCACATTAATAATCTTTCCAGTTGAAAACTTACTTCAGAAAACTGTTGCCCTTTAAATAAAACTGGCCCACGCTTTGAGTGGTAATTTGGAAAATCGCCACCATGTCAAATGAAATGAAAATTAGTTGGCCTCTTCTGGGATAGTCCAGAAACACTGTTTCTTGAATCAAGTTGGGAATTATGATTCCAGAATCAAGCTGGGGATGGCGGTGCTCTTGTAGAAAGAAACTTTAATGCATTAGGTTAATCTCTGAATTGTTTCTGTCTTTTGGTTAAAGAGCGCTGACCCGCTCATTGTCACAGGGTATATATGGATGCCCTTTCTACCCGAGTAGTGGCAGTCAATCGTGTTTACTGAGCACTTACTGTGTGCAGAGCACTATACTAGGCGCTTGGTAAAGTACAGTGTAAAGGAAACATTTCCCTGCCCACTGTGATCTTACAGTCTAGGCAGTGAGTTTACAGTCAATAGACTGTCCTTCTTCTAGTGATAAAATTCACTTTTGGATGGGTCTGTCACTGGAAAGTCCAGTATGAGACTCACAGTCCCGGCTACATTTGTGCACACAAATGGCTGATAATGATAATAATAATGATGTTATTTACTAAGTGCTTACTGTGTGTCAAGCACTGTTCTCAGCCCTGGGGTAGATACAAGCTAATCAGGTTGGACACAGTCCCTGTCCCACCTGGGACTTACAGTCTTAATCCCCATTTTACAGGTGAGGTTACTGAGGCCCAGAGGAGTTAAGCGACTTGTCAGAGGTCACACAGCAGACGAGTGGCAGAGCTGGGATTAGAACATGGGTCCTTCTGATTCCCAGGCCCATGTTTTATCCAGTAGGACGATCCTGGTTGTGTAGTTTTGCCTGTGGCTTGCAGCTCTTAGCACTGTTTTCATCTTTGCCTTCTTGCTTCCTAACCCACACTGAGCTTCTGTTCCAACAGAGCTACTCCTTTCATGGTTGCAATCTACCGTGCTGGAGTGTCTCCAGCACATAATTCCCAGTGTTCACCTAGGAGACAGCATTGCCTGAGGTTTTGTTTAATTGTATTCTTAAATTATTTCCTCTGGCCTTTTTACTTTCAGTTTCCCAACTTCTGTTTATCATCCAGCAGTTGCTTGGGCATCCTGCTGTTTTGCGTTCTCCAGTGGCCCACCCACAGCAGCTAAGGTTGCGGAGAGCAAAGCTTCAATGCTAGGAAATTGATTCCATCCCAGTATTTTTTTTTGTTAAGTGCCTACTATGTGCCAGGCAATGCACATAGTAGATACATTACTGGTGTATCCTTCCTCTCCCCCTCGTCCCCCTCTCCATCCCCCCCATCTTACCTCCTTCCCTTCCCCACAGCACCTGTATGTGTATATATGTTTGTACATATTTATTACTCTATTTATTTTACTTGTACATATCTATTCTATTTATTTTATTTTTTTAAGCGCTTAGTACAGTGCTCTGCACACAGTAAGCACTCAATAAATACGATTGATGATGATAGTATGTTTGGTTTTGTTCTCTGTCTCCCCCTTTTAGACTGTGAGCCCACTGTTGGGTAGGGACCGTCTCTATATGTTGCCAACTTGGACTTCCCAAGCGCTTAGTACAGTGCTCTGCACACAGTAAGCGCTCAATAAATACGATTGATGATGATGATGATGATGGTGTAGATACAAAGTAATCAGGTTGGAAACAGTCCATCTCCCACGAGGGGCTCACAGTCATAATCCTCATTTTACAGATGAGGTTACTGTGCCCAGAGAAGTAAAGTGCAGCGCCCAAGGTCACACAGCAGACGAGTGGCGGAGCTAAGATTAGAACCCAAGTCCTCCGACTCCCAGGACTGTGCTCCTTCTACTAAGCCACGCTGATTCCAATTTGTACTTCCCAAGCGCTTAGTACAGTGCTCTGCACATAGTAAGCGCTCAATAAATACGATTGATTGATTGATTGATTGATTCTCAACTTCATTGTTTGTGTTCCTGTCCTGCCATCCGATGTTTAATATGGCCTGTAACGGATGCTGATACCACTGCTCAGCGTGTTGGAGCTGGCATCTCCAGAGAAGCCGGTTGTCACAGCTGTAAATAATAATAATAACAATGATGGTATTTGTTAAGCGCTTACTATGTGCAAAGCACTGTTCTAAGCGCTGGGGGGGGTTACAAGGTGATCAGGTTGTCCCAAGGGGGGCTCACAGCTTTAATCCCCATTTTCCAGATGAGGTAACTGAGGCCCAGAGAAGTTAAGTGACTTGCCCAAAGTCAAACAGCTGACAGTGGGCAGAGCCGGGATTTGAACCCATGACCTCTGACTCCAAAGCCCAGGCTCTTTCCACTGAGCCACGCTGCTTCTCTAAAGTAAAGAAGTTTGGACCCATACTACAGCCCTTAGACCTTTAGTTTGGACTGCTGCTTAATACCACACAATCAGTCATTCATTCATTCAATCATATTTATTGAGTGCTACTACATTCTCTTTGACAGTCTCCAAAAGGATATGCAAACTTCGTAATTTGGTTTACTTAGTTACTTGTTTGTTAATGGATCGCTGGTCTATGCTGCCAATTTGTACTTCCCAAGCGCTTAGTACAGTGCTCTGCACACAGTAAGCGCTCAATAAATACGATTGAATGAATGAATGGTCAGTGGACTGCCTAC
Organism: Tachyglossus aculeatus; assembly: GCF_015852505.1. Classification (NCBI taxonomy): domain Eukaryota; kingdom Metazoa; phylum Chordata; class Mammalia; order Monotremata; family Tachyglossidae; genus Tachyglossus; species Tachyglossus aculeatus. The sequence goes on from NC_052072.1 coordinate 51,783,945, forward strand.
GTAGCCAGATTCTCTGACAGTGTTTAGCTCTGTGTTGCCAATATCGATTATTGATTGGTGCAGCCTGATTTGTCACTTCGGTTTCCTTCGTGCATTATTGTCAACACAAATCCCTTAGAGAAGCAGCGTGCCTCAGTGGAAAGAGCCCGGGCTTTGGAGTCAGTGGTCACGGGTTCAAATCCCAGCACCGCCGATTGTCAGCTGTGTGCCTTTGGGCAAGCCACTTAACTTCTCTGTGCCTCAGTTACCTCATCTATAAAATGGGGATTAAGACTGTGAAGCCCCTCGTGGGACAACCTGATCACCTTGTAACCTCCCCAGCGCTTAGAACAGTGCTTTGCACATAGTAAGCGCTTAATAAGAGAAGCAGCGTGGCTCAGTGGAAAGAGCCCGGGCTTTGGAGTCAGAGGTCATGGGTTCAGATCCTGGCTCTGCCAATTGTCAGCTGTGACTTTGGGCAAGTCACTTCACTTCTCTGTGCCTCAGTTACCTCATCTGTAAAATGGGGATTAAGACTGTGAGCCCCCTGAGGGACAACCTGATCGCCTTGTAACTTCCCCAGCACTTAGAACAGTGCTTTGCACGTAGTAAGCGCTTAATAAATGCCATCAAAAAATAAGAATAAATGCCATCATTAAATCCCTGGCTGATTCAGTGACACAGCTTATAATCATTTGGATGTCATTTTGGGTGTGGGTCTGTTGGGTGCTCTCACCTGCAAAGCGTGATTCTTGAATGACTGTTTCTAGGACTTTGGATGGTGCTCTAATCCAGTTGAGGTGCTTAAGGAGTGTTGTAATAATAATAATTATGGTACTTATTAAGTGCTTACTATGTGCCGGGCACTATTCTAAGTGCTGGGGTGGATACACGCAAATTGTGTTGGACAGAGTCCCTTGTCCCATGTGGGGCTCACAGTTTCAATCTGCATTTTTACAAACAAGGTAACTGAGGCCTAGGGAAGTGAAGGTGATTTGCCCAAGGTCACACAACAGACGAGTGGCAGAGCTGGGATAGAACCCATGACCTTCCGACTCCCAGGCATGTAGCAAGCACTCAATAAAGGCCATTCAGGTGTATTTGTTGAGCACTTACTGTGTGCAAAGCACTGTACTAATCGCTTGGGAGAGTACACTACAACAAACAGACAAATTTCCTGCCCAAAATGTGCTCACATTGATTGAGTGGAAGTGTACTCGAACACTTGCATCTGTGTCTCACTTCATTTTCCAATAAGGTCATGTAGAATAAATTGAAAGGGACCGAGCCCATTAAGAAGCTCCGCTTTATCGCACTGATGATAGGTTTATTTTTTGGACAGGGCACCCTGATTCTGATTCAACCAGCCATGCTGTCGTGAAGTAGTTTCAGACAGACTTTTCAGGCTTTTCTAGGGAACTACATTGCTAAGCAGTTTCCAGACTCTAGATCTACTGATGGCGGGAAATGCTTTCGTAAGGTCCAGGAGAACCTTTTAGGGGTTTTGGAGCTATTCCCTGCCCTTGTCCTGTATTTGATATGCTTCAGAGATCATGTCTGCCGTGCCACTCTGTGGTTTGAAGCATTCTGCCAATGTTCAATCAATGGTATTGTTGAGTAGCTGATCCAGAAGGGCCCTGATTAAGATTTCTCGAGAAGCAGCATGGCCTAGTGGATAGAGCATGGGCTTGGGAAGGACCTGTATCCTAATCCTGACACCGCCACTTGTCTGCTGTGTGACCTTGGGCGAGTCACTCGGCTTCTCTGTGCCTCAGTTTCCTCATCTGTAAAATGGGGGTTAAAACTGCAAGCCCCACATGGGACAGGGAGCGTGTCCAACCTGATTAGCTTTTATCCTTTATTTATCCTTTTAGACTGTGAGCCCACTGTTGAGTAGGGACTGTCTCTATATGTTGCCAATTTGTACTTCCCAAGCAGTTAGTACAGTGCTCTGCACATAGTAAGCGCTCAATAAATACGATTGATGATGATGATTTATCCCAGCACTTAATACAGTGCCTGGCACGTAGCAAGCACTTAACAAATGCTAAAAGAAATAAATTTAACCTACGTGGAGAGTGTCAATCAATTAACCAGTGGTACTTATTGAGCACCTCCTGTGTGCAGAGCGCCGTACTAAGCACTTGAAAAAGTACAATATAATAGACCTGGGAGATGTGATCCCTGCCCAGAAGGGGCTTACAGTGTACAGGAGGAGCTCACAATAGGATGTCACAGTAACTTAACACAATCACATGAAAATGAGTTATCCGGATGGAATATCCTGAGATCATTGCACTTGGTCCCCTTCCCTGGTATTAACTCCCTCACTGAGCAGTCTCGACTAGAGGATAGTCCATTAACAAGATTTTAGTTGAAGGAAATTACTCAAACTACCTGTGAAATTCTGCTATTGGGACAAGCAAGTCTTTTATTGATAATTTGTACCTCTTAGTCTCTTTTTCCTTCCTGAAAAGAAAGTCAGTCAGTTGATCATATTTATTGAGCACTTATTGTGTTCCGAGCACTGTACCGAGTACAGTATAACCATAAATGGACACATTCCCTTGACCGCAACAAGCTTACACTCTGGAGGGAGAGACAAACAATATAAAGAAATTACAAGTATGCACATAAATTAGACACGTACATTTCTGTGCACATCTGAAAGGTGTTTTCCATCAGAATATGAATTGTAATTTTCACCCTGGAACAGGATCCTGTGGACGAGAGCAGACAGCTACTTTTAATTTTCAGTTAGATTTCTTTGCCCTTTTACTGGCACGTCATGTTCCAAAAATCCATGTATCCTTGTACTTGTATGGGTTTGATGCTGCAAGGTCTGCAAGTGAACTCACTGCATTCTCCACTCCAGGAATTTGAAATCACATCTGTGAGTAACTCCTGGCAAAATAAATCCCTTGAAAGGAGCTACTTTCTCACCCCAAAGAAAAATCTGAAAATGTACTCGTTTCCACTGAAATATAAGATCCTTGCATAACTAATGCAAATTCTGATGGCAGAAGAGAGAAACCAATCTTCACAGAATTTCTTCTTGAAATTCCATAGCAGGTGGATCAAAGGTTCATAGAGAGGACACCTGAATGAGAAACAGCTGAAGAGCCACTAGGAACGCAAATGTGAATTTAATATTGTTACTGATGCCTCTAGTAAGGACAGAGCAAGGACTCGACAATAAAATGAATGGTCAGTTCATTAATTTCTTTAATAAAATGCATTAATAGATTAGTAAAACCAGAGTTAGTAGTATTTTAGTTATCTTTTTTCTTAGAGCTTAACTGTAGGAGTTGTCAACAGTCGATGTATGAATGAGCAGTGCTCATTTTCAACTGCTAGCCATATCGAGGTGCCATGAAAGAAGTGGCTGATTAACATGAATGAAATCAATCAATCAATCGTATTTATTGAGCGCTTACTGTGTGCAGAGCACTGTACTAAGCGCTTGGGAAGTACAAGTTGGCAACATATAGAGACAGTCCCTACCCAACAGTGGGCTCACAGTCTAGAAATGAAATGATAGAAATGAAATGATAATTTGCTCTAATCCTTTGCAGGCCTGGAACAATTCGTTCTTCAGGTAGTGGTAGATCAAAGGGTGCCCAATTTTGACATGTCAAAATTGTAAGTTAAAATGTTGCTTCTCCCCCCCCTTCCCCTTTTATATGTGGATTTCTCTTAGGTTTCAGTTAGATTTCTCAAGGCTGATCATTTATCCTGGGTTGTCCACCTCTCTTCCCAGCCCACCCCTCCCATCCCCAACTTAGTCCTCTTTTCACTTTTTCAGTCAATCACTTTGGTATTTATTGAGTGCTCACTGTGTGCAGAGCACCATACTACGTGCTTATGAAATTAAAATGCAAAAGAGTGGATAGACGATCCCTGCCTACAGGGTGTTTACAGATTACAGGGGGAAACAGGCATTAAAGCACATTTCAGGTAGATATGTTCATGAATCCTTTGAGATTGGTGGATATCCAAGTGCTTAAGAGTAACAGACCCAAGTATAAAGGCGGTGCAGAAGGGAGGGCTTCATTGGCAAAATTCTCAGTCAATCAGTAGTATTTACTGAGTGCTTACTGTGTTCAGAGCACTGTACTAAGCACTTGGAAGAGTACAATTGTCAATTGCCAATTGTCGGCTGTGTGACTTTGGACAAGTCACTTCACTTCTCTGTGCCTCAATTGCCTCATCTGTAAAATGGGAATTCAGACTGTGAGCCCCCTGTGGGACAACCTGATCACCTTGTGGCCTCTCCAGCGCTACAACAGTGCTTTGCACATAGTAAGCGCTTAATAAATGCCGTTATTGTTGTTGTTGTTACAATACAGCAAAGTTGGCAGATAGGTTCCCTGACCACTAAGAGCTTACAGTCTAGAGAGGGAGAGAGATATGAAAATTCATTCATTCATTCAGTTGTATTTATTGAGCGCTTACAGTGTTCAGTGCACTGTACTAAGTGCTTCAGAAGTACAAGTTGGCAACATATAGAGACGGTCCCTACCCAACAGCGGGCTCACAGTCTAGAAGGGGGAGACAGACAACAAAACAAAACTTGTTAACAAAATGAAATGAATAGAATGGTGACTATGTACAAGTAAAATAGAGTAATAAATATGTACAAATATATATACAGGTGCTGTAGGGAGGGGAAGGAGGTAAGGTGGGGAGGAGGGGGAGAGGAAGGAGGGGGCTCAGTCTGGGATCAGCTACAGATATCATCATCATCAATCATATTTATTGAGCGCTTACTATGTGCAGAGCACTGTACTAAGCGCTTGGGAAGTACAAATTGGCAACATATAGAGACAGTCCCTACCCAACAGTGGGCTCACAGTCTATAAGGGGGAGACAGAGAACAAAACCAAACATACTAACAAAATAAAATAAATAGAATAGCTATGTACAAGTAAAATAAATAAATAAATAAATAGAGTAATAAATATGTACAAACATATATACATATATACAGGTGCTGTGGGGAAGGGAAGGAGGTAAGATGGGGGGATGGAGAGGGGGACGAGGGGGAGAGGAAGGAAGGGGCTCAGTCTGGGAAGGCCTCCTGGAGGAGGTGAGCTCTCAGTAGGGCCTTGAAGGGAGGAAGAGAGCTAGCTCACATAAATTGTAAGTTCATGAGATGACTCTAAGGTGAGAAGTGAAATGACTTGCCCAGGGTCATACAGCAGACAAGACTAGAACCCAGTTTCTCTGACACCCAGGCCCATTCTCTATCCACTAGGCCACACTGCTTCCCCAAAGCTTCTGGTTTGTGCAGAAGGACTCCCTCATGAGCAGAGTTCTGAATTGGGGAATGACAGTAGTGGCTCCATCTTAGGGCTGGAGAGTCTTGGTGGGGTCTGTCCCATTCCTCCCCCCTTGGCTGCCTCTGGGCCACATAAAGTTACCGAGGCTTAGATCCACACCAGAATTCCCCTTCACTCCTAATATAGAGGTCTTTGTTAAACAAAGATTTTAGTCCATTGATGTTACAGCCACAAGGGTTAGGAGAGAAGGGCGTTGAGGTTTTCCTCGGAAATGCTCCTCATCTGAGGCAGATATGGGAGTTTTCCTGGTTTGGGGAAGGGGGTCCTTTATATTAGCAGTGTGAAACATTCACCGAGGTTACAGGGAAAAGTTTGGAAAGATGAACTTCCCACCGTGACTGAAGCCTCTAATCTAAGTTAAAAGAAAGAAAGGAATCCAGTACTGAAGGGCTTTCCTGCAATACATCTTGCCTGCAGTTCCCTGGGGCTGAAAGCAGGAACAGATCAGGTCGCTTTTAAAAGTGTTATTTCATTCATTCATTCAGTCAGTCAGTCAGTCAGTCAGTCAGTCATATTTATTGAGCGCTTACTGTGTGCAGAGCACTGTACTAAGCGCTTGGGAAGTCCAAGTTGGTAACATATAGAGATGGTCCCTACCCAACAGTGGGCTCACAGTCTAGAAGTGCTTAATAATAATAACAATAATAATAATAATAATGGCATGTATTAAGCGCTTACTATGTGCAAAGCTTTGTTCCAAGCGCTGGGGAGGTTACAAGGTGATCAGGTTGTCCCACAGGGGGGCTCACAGTCTTCATCCCCATTTTCCAGATGAGGGAACTGAGGCCCTATTTGACTTTAAAACACACTGGAGAGCCGATAACGAAGAAAACAAGAGACCATACCTGCTACCAAAACTTTGGAGCAGCCTTTAAGGTAGCTACCTGGCCAACGGCATGTGAAACTTTAAATGGTATATGTTAAGCGCTTACTATGTGCCAAGCACTGTACTAAGAGTTAGGGTAGATACAAGATAATCAGGTTGAACGTAGCCCATGTCCCTCATGGGGACATGGGGCTCACAGCTTTAGCCCCATTTTACAAATGAGAGAACTGAGACTTCCCAAACGCTTAGTGCAGTGCTCTGCACACAGTAAGCACTCAATAAATACGAATGAATGAATGAATGAATGAATGAACTGGGGTCCTAATTCTGGCTCAGCCACTTGGCTGCTGAAAGACCTTGGGTAAGTCATTTAACTCTTCTCTGCCTCTATTTCCTCAACTCTAAAAGGGGGATTGAATACCTATTCTCCCCCCTACATAGTACGTAGGCTGTGGGACAAGGTATATATATGTATATATGGGAGCTTAGAGTCTTGTGGCAGGGAGAGTTTCTCCTCGGGCAGGACATCTAGCTTTATTTTTATTTATTCTGGTGACTTGACACCTGTCCTCATGTTTTGTTTTGTTGTCCGTCTCCCCCTTCTAGCCTGTGAGCCCGTTGTTGGGTAGGGATCGTCTCTATCTGTTGCCGACTTGTACTTCCCAAGCGCTTAGTACAGTGCTCTGCACACAGTAAGCGCTCAATAAATACGATTGAATGAATGAATGAAAGTAAATGAGAAGTAAAATGACTTGCCCAAGGTCACACGACAGTCAAGTGGCGGAGCTGGCATCAGAACCCAGGTCCTCTGATTCCCAGACCCATGCTTTGTCCACTAAGCCCCGCTTTTCCTTGGGGGATGGATGCCTTTATCTCATCCTGATCCATGGCGTCATGGAGACTTCATCATCACTGTTGTCAGCAATTATTGACAGAGTCCTGTACCAGGTAAAACGTAAGGCCAGGGGGCCGGCCCTCAGAGAGCTTACAATCTTCAGGCGGCCGCCTCAGTTCTCACTTGTCTTCTGTGAATGCCCATTGCTGCTGCTGTGCCTTTGAGGCGAAGCCAGAAGATGGAGTTGGGAGAGGGAAAGTGGAAGTAGAGGAGACATTTTAAGGCCCTCAACATATTCACCCTTAGTTTCCCAGTTTGGGGACTTGGTTGGAATTCAAAACAGAGAGGTGTCATCGTTCAAGATAGTCAACCTGTTTTGTGATGGATTTCTTTTCTACTGGAGGAAGGGGCTTAATTCAAAGAGATGGAGTCATCGTCATCATCATCATCAATCGTATTTATTGAATGCTTACTATGTGCAGAGCACTGTACTAAGCGCTTGGGAAGTACAAATTGGCAACACATAGAGACAGTCCCTACCCAACGGTGGGCTTACAGTCTAAAAGGGGGAGACAGAGAACAAAACCAAGCATACTAACAAAATAAAATAAATAGAATAGATATGTACAAATAAAATAAATAGAGTAATAAATATATACTAACATATATACATATATACAGGTGCTGTGGGAAAGGGAAGGAGGTAAGATGGGGGGGATAGAGAGGGGGACGAGGGGGAGAGGAAGGAAGGGGCTCAGTCTGGGAAGGCCTCCTGGAGGAGGTGAGCTCTCAGCAGGGCCTTGAAGGGAGGAAGAGAGCTAGCTTGGCGGATGGGCAGAGGGAGGGCATTCCAGGCCCGGGGGATGACGCGGGCCGGGGGTCGATGGCGGGACAGGCGAGAACGAGTCCTTTCCAAGTTTGCACATTCCTGTTGGGTTTATGGGGTAGTGGCTAGAGCACGGGCTTGGGAGTCAGAAGGTTATGGGTTCTAATCCCGGCCTTGCCACTTGTCTGCTGTGTGACCTTGGGCAAGTCACTCACAGTCCTTTTAGACTGTGAGCCCACTATTGGGTAGGGACTGTCTCTATATGTTGCCAACTTGTACTTCCCAAGCGCTTAGTACAGTGCTGTGCACACAGTAAGCGCTCAATAAATACGATTGATGATGATGATGACAATTTCTCTGTGCCTCAGTTACCTCAGGGTCAAATGGGGATTGAGACTGTGAGCCCCATATGGGACAGGGACTGTGTCCAACCCAATTTGCTTGTATCCACCCCAGCCCTTAGTAAGTGCATAACAAATACTGTAATTATTATTATTTGAAAGTTGGGGAGGGCTTTTGTTTTTAAGCTCTTTTGGAGAGGGGGGAGTAGTGTAAAGGCTCGATCTTTAAAGGAAGAAAGTCCAACTCTTGCAGCGGGAAGAGAAGCAGCGTGGCTCAGTGGAAAGAGCGCGGGCTTTGAAGTCAGAGGTCATGGGTTCAAATCCCGGCTCCGCCAATTGTCAGCTGTGTGACTTTGGGCAAGTCACTTAACTTCTCTGGGCCTCAGTTCCTTCATCTGTAAAATGGGGATTAAGACTGTGAGCCCCCCGTGGGACAACCTGATCACCTTGTAACCTCCCCAGCGCTTAGAACAGTGCTTTGCACATAGTAAGCGCTTAATAAATGCCATTATTATTGTTATTCTGGGAAAGTCAATGAATTGGAGCACTGTTGACCAATGAGTGGGTCCTCTGGAATTCAAGGGGATGGTCTTGAGGGCAATTTTCTGCTCTGCAATGAAGAAATTACATTGATAATAATGATAGTATTTAAGTGCTTACTATATGCCAGGCACTGTACGAAGCCCTGGAAAGGCCCAGGGAAGTGAAGTGACTTGCTTCAGGTCACACAGCAGACAAGTGGCAGAGCCAGGATTAGAACCAGGTCCTTCTGACTCCTCTGACTCTAGTCCGTGCTGTCGACTTTACTACTACATGTCGCTCTCGGAGGGGAAAGCTACCAAGCAGGAGGGTCCTATGTGGGAATTCAGAACAGGAAATGTATCATAAAGAAAACCTGAGCCTGGGGCAGGCAGTTCTTTGTGGAATGGGAGGATAATGATCAAGAAGAGTCTTCCCGTAATGGATTATGAATGTTAAAGAATCTGATGTTGGGCTTGAGGAGGAGGAAACTGGCGTGGGAATGGAGAGGTGGTTAGATACCAAAGAGAGTGCCCCAAAACTGTAGGTGCCAAATGAGTACTAAGAGGAAAAACAAAAGGGACAGTTAAATGTTAAAACTTTAGGGAATTAACTATATTCATTTATTCAGTCATATTTATTGAGCGCTTACTGTGTGCAGAGCACTTGGGAAGTACAAGTTGGATCTTGTGCCAGCCCGTTTTCCTTTATGGAGAGGAATATTCTGATCAACCACAGAAATAATAAGGATTTTCTAAATGCCCAGACCCTAGGAGAATTGTCACAGGAAGGAGGAAAAATTCACTAAAGATCATTAAACCTGATTGTCAGTTCAGTTTGTTTCTCATGGAATTTGGGGTATATTTGCTACCAGCAATTTCTAAGATGTGCGGTATCCTGTAGGGAGCGGGAGTTGAGCTTGGCTAGGAAGGTTGGACATGTGTAGTAGGAAGCCCAGGAAAACTCTGTGGAAAAACCAAAGAGAATTTTGGAGCAGTTGAACACATTTGGGGAATATGAATGGTTCCTTAGGAGCAAAGTTGGAACTTACTCTTCCTAAATGAGCCTATTGTGAGAAGGTGGCTGACCCTGAAGGACAGGATGCTTTTGGCCTTCTGCTTGGCGAAAACCATCTTTCCAGAACTGAGGACTTTAGTAAATGAACGGAATCGGGGTCCTCTCGCAAAGTCCCTCGTACTGCCCAAGTCATTTTATTCTCACTGCAGTTCACTGGAATTTAAGTTAATCACGGAAGTGTCTCTATTCAGTGGGCTGCTTTAGGAAGGCAGAATGGCATTAGAGTTGGAGTTTGGTCAAAAGTGTTTGGTGGTTTGTTTTTCTAATGGAGTTGTCTTTTGAAGAACACTTGTTTTGGTTGGATCCGATGTCTAACATAACTCCGGTGGTCAATATACTTTTCTAAAATAATTACAATAGTTTCAGTGTTCAGGTTTGTTACTGAAACTACTAGCCAGGATCACAAATTCCTCAAGAGTTCTAGAATTTTAAAGCCAAATCACCATATTAACATTCATATGTTGTTGACCATAATTTCCTATTAACCGCCCCCCCCGCCCCCCCGATTTCCAAATGACGAGGACTGTCACACACTTGAAATAGTTGATTACAGCAAATTGTTATTTTTCAGCTGAGCCCTGCAGTCTTGAAACAGACTACTGTAAAAATCCCACGTAAGCATTATACAGTCAATTCCAGTTGAATGTATAATTGGTGTTTCTTGTTGGTAATTGTTGTAAATCAAATTGTGAGAAGGAAGTGAAGGGTGCTCTCATTCTGTAAGACTTCTTCTCTCTTGGATGCTCGACACATCTCTCCCCTCCCCCAGCTAATTAAAATGCCATTACAGTACTTGCAGTGCTACAGTGCAGTCCAGAGAGATTTCTAAAAATAGCATCTCGAGTGCAGACAAATTAGAATGGAAACATGCACGGAGTGTGTTCTTTCGTAGGTTTAGAAGCAAATAATATATCGCTGCCCTTTTTTAATTGCTTTCACACTTGTAAATGTTTAATTATTTCCCCCGTATAAACTTCAAGTAAAGAAGCAGATAAATAATACATTCATTGTAATTACTCTTCTCGTTACTAATTTCATTTTAATTCACTCTGGTATAGAGCATATGTGAGGGAGAGCATTAAAATGTAATTCAGGAACTTTTGATGGGCCAGATTCTATTTCTGTTAAGTGGCACATATGTTTTTAATTCCCCACAGATATCCAATTGCTGAATCCTTCCCAGTAATACATGCTGAACACTTGGTCTCAGAAGGTTTAACGGGTCAAAAGTCCACCCGGTTTCCTGGGAATTTGGCTGTCTCTCTTTTTGTGAACTATAGGGTTGAGTAAAATCTCTGGATTTTTTCAAGTGAACCTACCAGAAGAGTGAGTCAGTCATATTTATTGAGCACTTGGTGTGTGCAGAACACTATACTAAGCCCTTGAGAGAGTACGGTATAACAACCTTTTAGACTGTGAGCCCACTGTTGGGTAGGGACTGTCTCTATATGTTGCCAACTTGTACTTCCCACGCGCTTAGTACAGTGCTCTGCACACAATAAATACGATTGATGATAACAATAAACAGACACAGTCCCTACCCACAATGAGCTTACAGTCTAGAGGGGGAGCTTAGGGTAACTCCTTTCATTTGCACCAGAACTTTCCAACCCTGTAAGGGACCATTTTTAGGTGGGGCATGGACTCCAGGCTAATTGAAACTTCACATAAGTTGGTTCATTCATTCATTCAGTCATATTTGTTGAGCGCTTACTGTGTGCAGAGCACTGTACTAAGTGTCTGGAAAGTACAATTCAGCAACAAATAGAGACAATTCCTACCCAACAATGGGCTTAACTTTTCCTAATTGCCTTATCATCATCATCATCATCATCATCAATTGTATTTATTGAGCGCTTACTGTGTGCAGAGCACTGTACTAAGCGCTTGGGAAGTACAAACTGGCAACATATAGAGACAGTCCCTACCCAACAGTGGGCTCACAGTCTAAAAGGGGGAGACAGAGAACAAAACCAAACATACTAACAAAATAAAATAAATAGAATAAATAGAATAGATATGTAACATACTAACAAAATAAAACAAATAGAATAGATATGTATAATAAAATAAATAGAATAGATATGTAATTATAGCACTAATCATGATTTCCCAAGCCTGTATTACCTTATTTTTCCATTGGGATTATTAGATATTCCGTAGAGAAAGCAGAATCTACGTTTTCTGAATATCGTAGAAAGTTGTAATGCTATTTGCTTGTATGTATCAAATGATTAGTGGACCTAGATTTTCCGAGACTTGGTTTATGAATAGTGACTACCTCTCTTGAGCATCCTTCTAAGTAAGTAAAGCAGTGTTGTGGATCATTCACACAGTAAGTGTTCAATGAATACCATTGATTGATTGATTGATTGATTGGAGAAGCAGTGTGACCTAGAGCAAAGAGTGCAGATCTAGAATCCAGGAGACCTGGGTACTAATTTCGGCTCCACCACTTGTCTGCTATGTATCCCTTAACTGGTCTGTGCTTCAGTTTTCTCTTCTGTAAAATGGGGATTACATACCCATTCGCTCTGCCCTTTGACCAAGATCCCCATGTGGTATGGGGAGCGTGTCTGCTCTGATTGTATCATCTCTACTTCGTAATAATAGTAATAATAATTATGGCATCTGTTAAGCATTTACCATGTGCCAAGCACTGTTCTAAGCGCTAGGATAGATACAAGGCAATCGGGTTGTCCCATGTGGGGCTCACAGTCTTAATCCCCATTTTACAGATGAGGTAACTGAGGAACAGAGAAGCTAAGTGACTTGCCCAAAGTCACAGAGCTGACAAGTGGTGGAACTGGGATTAGAACCCATGACCTTTGACTCCCAAGCCCGTGCTCTTTCCACTAAGCCATGCTGCTTCTTAGTATAGTGCTTGGTGCATAGTAAGCACTTAAAAGCCACATCAGTCAATCAGTGGTACTTATTGAGTGCCTACTGTATGCAGAGCAATATCCTAAGTTCTTGGGAGAGTACAGTGTAACAAAGTGGGCAGATACCTTCTCTGCCCATAATGAGCTTCCAGTCTAATTTACATCATTGTTATTACAATTCTTAATAATTTCCGAAATTACAAGAAATGGAATGGGCCTCTGAAATTCTGGAGAGGATCTAGGCAGCTAATTTTGATTGTTTACTAGGGTTATGGCATTATGCAAATTTAACCTTTTATTTTGCAAAGTGGGTAGTTCTTGGAAAGTTTAAAGTTCTACAGTGGAAAACCCCAAAGACCAGAAATGTTGCATGATAAGTTTTTGGTCCCTTTTCTTTTGCAAATATTTAAATATATTAGTGTATATATATATAGATAGATAAATATGGAGAGAGAGAGAGTTATCCTTAGTACTTGAAAATGATTCAATGTGGCATTTACCAGTGGATGCTTGTGTGGCAGAAGAGGCCAGTGTGTCACTGAAAGTCCCCACCGCAACAGGCACCCACAGGATTATCTTTTGTGCTGTCGTATTTGCTGTTTGCGGCACTAGGTGCTGATTATGTTTTTTATCTTTGTCTCTTGATCTTCTCCCAGCTCTATCTGCCCCTCTGGAATGCAGCATACCAGACTGCAATGGCCTGCAGCCCCTAGTTGTAATGCCATATCATATGACACTGGGCTTTTTATCTTCTGTAAAGTTTTCCCTCTGCTTTTCTTCTGGTCGTCCATTACTGTTCAGCCGACAGCAGTTGTCTGGGTGTCCTGCTGGTACCCATTGTCCTCACATTCATTCATTCATTCATTCAATCGTATTTATTGAGCGCTTACTGTGTGCAGAGCACTGTACTAAGCGCTTGGGAAGTACAAGTTGGCAACATATAGAGACGGTCCCTACCCAACAGTGGGCTCACAGTCTCACATGTCTTCCCCAGTGACGTTGCTTTGATAGGAGACGGACTTTGTGTCAAGACAGAGATTACAAATAATAATGTTGAGCCTGACTGACATGTGGGTTTTGTGATGGTACTAGCTCTTGTAAGCCAGATGAGTGTGGCAGTAGTATAATTCGGTTAAATGTGTAGTTTGATCGAAAGCCACTTCACCGGCATTCTTCCAAAGGAGGGGACGGCCTTAGTACAGTGCTCTGCACATAGTAAGCGCTCAATAAATACGATTGATGATGATGATGATTCAATTTTCAGCTTCCTTGCTGCAGAGTGTTGCTTCACAGCCTAGTACGCTGTTTAGATAGCAGAATTATGTTATAGCTTTCTGTTTTGAGTTTTCATTGGAAATCTTTAATTGGGTGGAGTTTCTGTGGTGAAGCCTTATGCATTATATCAGTTTTTCTCAGACTTGTTGTCTGTCCCTTGTGCCAGACTGAGTTGAAAAACATTCCTCTGTCCTGTTCTGCGTGTCATCTTGAGTGTGGGTTCGTTCATCTGCTTATGGCAATTTATCAAAGTCTGCCTTGAGGGCTTTCAGAGATGCTTGTAGCATTGAGTTGGCAGAGTTTCTCAGAGGCCTGGAACCTAGCTACCAGCGTCTAGGTTTCTTGTTGCATCCTCTAATATTACTGTATAGAGTGAACAGATCTAGAGCAATCTATCAGTCTTATTGAAAGAGAGCAGAGTAGTGTGTGCAGAGCACTATACCAAGGTCTTGGGAAAGCACCATAGTAATGGAAGACATTAGCCATGCCCTAAGGGTCCAAATTAACAAGGGGGCAGAGGTTGGAGGGAATACCAAAAATAATTCCCTGGAAGAAGTGACCGAGAAGGATACGATGCAAACCTGGACCAGGGCTGTGGCCATTTGAATGAAGAGGAAAGGATTGGTCCAATAGATTTTGTGGAAGAAAAAGAGGATTTAGCGACTGAATGGGATAAGAGGTTGAAAGAGATCAAGGGGTCAAGGATAATAGCCAGCTTGTGGGCTGTGGAGATAGGGAAGTATTAAGTTGTCAGTTGTGATGAGAGAGTTTGGTGGAGGAATGGGTTTAAGAGGAAAGATGAGGCTTTAGTTTTAGACTTATTTGAAGAGTCATTCATTGTCGTATTTATTGAGTGCTTGCTTGTGTGCAGAGCACAGTGCTAAGCACTTGGAAAGTACAATTCAGCAATAGAGACAGTCCCTGCCCACACCGGCCTTACAGTCTAGAATGGGGGAAGACAGATGTCAAAAGAAGTAAACAGGCATCAATATAAATAAGTATAATTATAGATATATGCACATGTACATAAGTGCTATGGGGCATGGAGCGGGGGGGGAGGGCAGTGAAGGGCAAAGGAGGGAGTCGAGGTGATGTGGACGGGATGGAGAGCTGAGGAAAAGACCTCGTAAGACATCCATATAGCAGCCCTTTTGAGGCAGCAGCCTCTGATTTAGAGATCTGTCTGCGGGAGGCGAGATGTCAGTGATATTTATTGAACCCTTACTATGTGCAGAGCACTGTACTAAGTGCTTGGGAGAGTACAATACACCATAATTAGCAGATACATTCCATAATGAGCTTACAGTCAAGGATATACATTTGATCCAGTGGTAAGCTCTTTCTGTTTAGCAGTCTTCAGGTAGCATCACAATTTATTCCTTCATTCAATCATTTTTATTGAGCACTTACCGTGTGCAGAGCACTGTACTAAGCGCTTGGGAGACCACACAATAAGCAGACATATTCCCTGCCCACAACAAACTTTCAGTCTAGACGGGAGAGTAGATCACAAGTCCCAGAAAGAGTGATCTAGGAACTGAAACAAGCAGATGACTCTGCTTGTGAGGAATGTACGCAAGGTGATGGGCAAAAGATTAGGAATTGATTTACAGATTCAGCATAATGCCAGGGTCTGACAGTAACTCTGAATAAAATGGAAGTTACATTCCCGCGTGCATCCATAAACCATGCCCACAGGCAGAGGTTTTCTTCAGCAACGCATAGCTTTGGCAACTGTTGCCTGGGCACCATGCTTTCCCAAAATCCATAGGTTGATGTCAGTCAATCAATTAATGGTATTTATTGAGCACTTATTGTGTGCAGAGCACTGTACTGAGCTCTTGGGAGGATACAATATAGTAGAGTTGGTTCCCTGCCCACAGGAAAGTTTGGTGAAGGCTGGGCCCATCCTTATGTGGATGGGGAGTGGGTGGGTGACTCCGTCTCTCTGCGGCCTCTTTGAACACTCCTGTCCTGCTTCTTGGTGTGTCCAGCTGCCGGCCGGGTGTTTTTTTTAATGGTATTTGTTAGGCGCTTTCATCAATAATAATAATAATAATAATATGGTATTTATTAAGTGCTTATTATGTGCCAAGCACTGTTCTAAGCACTAGGGTAGATCCAAGCTAATCAAGTTGGACACAGCCCCTATCCCAAATGGGGCTCAGAGCCCTAATCCCCGTTTTACAGATGAGGTAACTGAGGCCCAGAGAAGTGAAGCGACTTGCCCAAGGTCACACAGCAGACAAGTTGTGGAGCCGGGATTAGAACCCTAGTCCTCTGATTCCCGAGCCCAGGCTTTTTCCACTAAGCCACACTGCTTCTCCATTCATGCCAGGCACTGTATTAAGCACTGGGGTAGATACAAGCTAATCAGGTTGGACACAGTCCTTTTCCCACATACAACTCACATTATTCCTCATTTTACAGGTGAGGTAACTGAGGCACTGAAAATTTAAGTGACTTGCCCAATGTGTCTGTTGTTATACTGAGCTCTCCCAAGCACTTAGTACAGTGCTTTGTGCACAGTAAGCGCTCAATAAATACAATTGAATGAATGAATTAAGAAGCATGGTATAGTGGGTAGAGCAGGGGCCTGGGATTCAGAAGATCATGCGTTCTAATCCATGCTCTGCCACTTGTCTGCTGTGTGGCCTTGAGGAAGTCATTTACCTTCTCTGTGCCTCAGTTACCTCATCTGTAAAATGGGGATTGAGACTGTGGGCCCCATGTGGGACAAGGGTCTATGTCCAATCTGAGTTGCTTGCATCTATCCCAGTGCTTAGTACCGTGCCTGGTGCATAGTAAGCGCTTAACAAATATCATAATAATTATTATTATCTAATATCACTGAACTCCAACCCAACCCACACACTCCACTCCTCTCTCAGCTTACTCTCTGTACCTCGAGCTTGTTTATCTCACCACAGGCCCCTTGCCCACGTTCTCGCTCAGATTTGGACGTTCCTCCCCTTTCATATCTTACAGTTTCCCCATATTCAAAGCCCTCCTAAAATCACATCTCCTCCAAGAGGCCTTCTCAGATTTAGCCCTTTGTCTCTCTTAACTTCCTAACCCTCAATTTCAGCTAAGCACTTTGATAACCACACCAGCCCCCAAATATTTAAATATTATTTATATTTTTATACTTTACTATTTACCCTCTCCCTAATCTGCTGTAATATGTGCCTCCCCCTCTGTACTGTCAAATCCCGGATTTGCTATTTGCCGAGGGCCCTGGGCAAATCACTAAGGTTCTTGGTCTCTCAGTGTCTTCATCCGTATAACGGAGATTAAATACCTTGCCTTTCATTCATTCATTCCTTCCTTCAATCGTATTTATTGAGCGCATACTGTGTGCAGTATGCATATTGTACTAAGAGCTTGGGAAAGTACAGTACAATGATAAGTAGTGACATTTCCTGCCCACAGTGAGCAGCCCTCACCTTTTTTTATGGCATTTATTAAGCGCTTACTATGTGCAAAGCACTGCTCTAAGTGCTGTGAACCCTGTGTAGGACAGGGATTATCTTGTGACTACCCCAGCATTTCACTCAGTGCTTGGCAAGTAAGTGCTTAACAAATACCACTATTATTATTATTATTAATAATAAAGTAATATAGTAACAGCTCGGCTGGATGGTAAATGCGAGAGAATGGATTTTAGACTGTGAACCCACTCTTTTAGACTGTGAGCCCACTGTTGGGTAGGGACTGTCTCTATATGTTGCCAATTTGTACTTCCCAAGCGCTTAGTACAGTGCTCTGCACATAGTAAGCGCTCAATAAATACGATTGATGATGATGATGATGATGATGATGATAAAAGCAGATTACCCAATCGGATGCTGTATTGGGAAGCAATACAGGGAACTGGGAAAGGGTGGGGAAAATGATTTAAAGGCATAGTAAGCATATCCTCAAATAATGCAATGTAACAATGGACCGTTGAGAGAGTACAACGGTGGGGAGACCATCCTAGATTGCAGAAATCGAGAGATGGGCAGCTCTCGTAGAACAGAGGCTTTGTGGAGATTGGGATGTAATGAGGCAGAGGTGAGAAAAGAATCAGGCCCAAAATGCAACCTATCAGTGCACCAAGGATTTATCCATACATATAAACATTAAAGGGAGATGTATTGAACCCTCATTGATCTATTCAGCTACAGTTGCATGGGTAAATAGAACCTCATTGCCAGTAGTTTCATCCCAGCTCCGCCAGCTGTCAGCTGTGTGACTTTGGGCAAGTCACTTCACTTCTCTGTGCCTCAGTTAACCTCATCTGTAAAATGGGGATTAAAACCGTAAGCCCCCGTGAGACAACCTGATCACCTTGTAACCTCCCCAGCGCTTAGAACAGTGCTTTGCACATAGTAAGCGCTTAACAAATACCGCTGTCATCATCATCTTGCTCAGCCTTTGGTATGTACCAGGGACTGTTCTAAACTTTGGGGTAGATTCAAGATAATCAGGTAGGGGCAAGGTTCCTGTTCCACACGGGGCTCAGTCTAAATCAGAGGGATGATTTAATGACCATTTTACAGGTGAGGTAATTGAGGCACAGAGAAGTGAAGTGGCGCTCTCATTTATCAGTCAGTGGTTCGGATTGAGTGCGTACTGTGTGCAGAGCACTGTACTAAGCGCTTGGGAGAATACACTACAACAGAAGTGGTATATGTGTTCCTTGTCCACCAGGAACTTAGAGTCTAGAAGGCAGTCTAGAGCAGAGTATAGAGGACTGTGTTGTGTGTGTGTGTGTGTTGTGTCTTTATATGTATACATATAATAATAAAAATGATGGCATTCGTTAAGCTCTTACTATGTGTCAAGCACTGTTCTAAGTGCTGGGGTAGATACAAGTTAATCAGGTTGGACACAGTCCATGTCCCACATGGGGCTCACACTCTTAATCCCCATTTTACAGATGAGATAACTGAGACCAGCGCTTAGAACAGTGCCTAGCGCTTAGAACAGTGCCCACGCCTAGAACAATCAATCAATCAATTGTATTTATTGAGTGCTTACAGTGCTTTGCACATAGTAAGCGCTTAACAAATGCCATCATTATTATTATTATCATTATTATTATCCAGAGAAGTGAAGTGACTTGACCAAGGTCATACAGCAGACATGTGGTGGAGCTGGAATTAGAACCCAGGTCCTTCTGACTCCCAGCCCTGGGCTGTATCCACTAAGCCACGCTGCTTCTCCTTATCTGTGATTGTAATAAGTTTGTTCAGAAGGTCCAAGTTTGCTATCATCTTCTTAGGACTGCTTACAAATATATGATAATTATGGTATTTGTTAAGTGCTTACTATGTGTCAGGCACTGTAATCATCAATCGTATTTATTGAGCGCCTACTATGTGCAGAGCACTGTACTAAGCGCTTGGGAAGTACAAATTGGCAACATATAGAGACAGTCCCTACCCAACAGTGGGCTCACAGTCTAAAAGAGTGGGCTCACAGTCTAAAAGGCTGGGGTGGATACAAGCAAATTGGGTTGGACACAGTCCCTGTCGCATGTGGGGGCTCACAGTCCCCGTCCCCATTTTACAGATGAGATAACGGAAGCACAGAGAAGTGAAGTGACTTGCCCGAGGTCACACAGCAGACAAGTGGTGGAGCTGGGATTAGAACCCATGACCTTCTGTCTCCCAGGCCCAAGCTCTATCCACTAGGCTATGCTGCTTCTCAAGTATATGATGAGGCCCACTTAAATTTTGGCCTTTCACACCTTCTGTTACACATTTTTCGGTTAATTTGACTTTCCTGTCATATAGGTGAAATGTTGCAACACATTCATTGTTTTCCTTCGAGAATTCTGAGCCATTTTCCTTGAACTAGTCTTGGCTTCCACTAACCAATAAAAATAATAATAATAATAACATTTATTAAGCACTTACTATGGGCAAAGCACTGTTCTAAGCGCTGGGGAGGTTACAAGGTGATCCGGTTGTCCCACGGGGGGCTCACAGTCTTAATCCCCATTTTACAGATGAGGTAACTGAGGCCCAGAGAAGTGAAGTGACTTGCCCAAAGTCACCCAGCTGGCCATTGGCAGAGGCGGGATTTGAACCCACGACCTCTGACTCCAAAGCCCAGGCTCTTTCCACTGAGCCACGCTGCTTAGCCATGCCCAGTAACGTAAAGACTACCGGCTAGATGGTAGACTGTGAGCCCGTTGTTGTGTAGGGATTGTCTCTTATCTATTGCCAAATTGTACTTTCCAAGCGCTTAGTACAGTGCGGTGCACACAGGGAGCGCTCAATAAATACGATATAATGAATAATAATAATGTCACAGAGGTACATGTTGGAGATTGTGGCCTCTTTAACAGTCTTCTAGAGCTTTTCACAGGTGTCTTGATTCTCCAGGTGTTTAATATTGCGCTGTCTTGGTAGTTGGTGGTCACTTTTCAGTGTCATAGTTGTGTTGTTAGTGTAAGCTTTGAGTGTGTCAGGCGTTGAGCGGTCCAGCACCCTGCTCCATGTTATCCGTTCATCATTCAAATCTCTTTACCACACTGTGTTATAGCTAATTATTTGCCAATGCAAGCGCTTAGTACAGTGCTGTGCACACAGTAAGCGCTCAATAAATACGATTGATGATGATGAATGCTTAGATGTGCCAAGATATTTTTCCCTTTTTTGGTGCAGAGAAGGTGCAGAGAAGTCCATGCTGATAATGACTTCATATGGACCGAGCAAAAATTGATCATTACTGCATAGATGGCTAATCCTGTGTGGTCTAAACAACTTTTTTTTATGTGTTTGAACATCATTTCCATATAAAGTCTCCAAATCTCCTAGTAGCACTCTTGTGATGATTCTGCCCTAAATCTCTGTAGATTTATCTGTATATTATAGCTCACTGTTGTAAGGCCTTTGTTATTTATATTAATGATGTGTACATATCTATGATTCTATTTATTTATATTGATGCTGTTGATGCCTGGTCATTTGTTTTAATGCCTGTCTCCCCCCTTCTAGACTGTGAGCCCCTTGTGGGCAGGGATTGTCTCTGTTGCTGAATTGTGCTTTCCAAGCACTTAGTACAATGCTCTGCACACAGTAAGTGCTCAATAAATACGATTGAATGAGTGAATGAATGGAAGTAAAGGGAGTCTTCTAGACTGTGAGCCCACTGTTGGGTAGGGACCGTCTCTATATGTTGCCAACTTGTACTTCCCAAGCGCTTAGTACAGTGCTCTGCACACAGTAAGCGCTCAATAAATACGATTGATTGAGTAGACATGGTGTCAACAGATCTGCTTCTGGGGTGATTTGTCTGGTCTAATTTTTTTATGGCGTTTGTTAAGCGCTTACAGTGTGTCAGACACTGTTCTAAGCTATGGGGTAGGTACACGCTAATCAAGTTGGATACAATCCATGTCCCACATGGGGCTCACAGTCTTAACCCCCATTTTCCAGATGAGGTAACTGAGGCCCAGAGAAGTGAAGTGACTTGCCCGAGGTCGCATAGCACACAAGTGTCAGAGCCGGGATTTAGAACCCTGGTCCCAGGACCATGCTTTAATCAATAGAGCACACTGCTTGTTGTTATTGTCTGATTGCAAATAATATAGCAATAATAATAATAATAATGGTATTTGTTAAGCGCTTACTATGTGCGAAGCACTATTCTAAGTGCTAGGGGAGGATACAAGGTGATCGGGTTGTCCCACATGGGGCTCACAGTCTTAATCCTCATTTTACAGGTGAGGTAACTGAGGCATAGAGAAGTGAAGTGACTTGAACAAGGTCACACACCTGACAAGTGGCGGAGCCGAGTTTAGAACCCATGACGTCTGACTCCCAAGCCCGTACTCTTTCCACTGACCCACACTGCTTCTCCATAATAACAGTGGTATTTGTTCAGTGCTTACTACGTGCCAAGCACTTGTTCTAAGTGCTGGAGTAGAAACAAGTTAATCGGGGTGGCCCATGTGGGCTCACAGTCTTAATCCCCATTTTACAGACGAGGGAACTGAGGCACAGAGAAGTTAAGTGACTTGCCCAAAGTCACACAGCTGATAAGTGGTGGAGGCAGGATTAGAACCCACAACCTCTGATTTCCTAGCCCTTTCCGCTAAGCCACGCCGCTTCTCTGATTGCAAATCCAACCCATGGTGGTTTCTGCCCTGAAGAGGGAACACACTCTCAAGAAGGTCTGCTCAATGCCTCACTCTGGAAATTCTCCTTCATTATCTAGTCCAAGCACTCAGTATTCACCCCAAACTTAGCCCCACAGGCCTTATGTATTTATCTGTAATTTATTTATTTATATCAATGGCTGTCTACCCCTCTAGGCTGTAATGTGGGCAGGGAATTTACCAATTCTGTTGCAGTATACTCTCTCAAGCGTGTGCTCTGCACGTAGTAAATTCTCAGTAAATACCTTTAATTGATAGTCTACTTGAGGGTTGGATATCCACTCCATAACTGGTTATTCGTCCTACAAGTGTTGCCCTTCTTTCTAAGCTTATTGTCAGGTAGTGTCTTGAGCACATATATGTACACCCGCACATATGCATGGGCACACACACGCAATCATTTTGGGGTGGGATGAAAGAGAAGACAACCTTTCCTATTGCCTGTCTTAAAAATTGCATAAAAAAGGAGTTTCTCTAATTACTTTTCTCAGCCTCCAAACTACTTTTAGATTGGTGGAATACTGGAGTTGGGGAAAATCTGGACTGAGGGACCAGTCTTGTAATTAAATCTATTAATACTTTTAGATTGGTGGAATACTGGAGTTGGGGAAAATCTGCACTGAGGGACCAGTCTTGTAATTAAATCTGTTAATTTTATGGAAATAAATGGGGTAGGAATTGCGCGCACCGAAAGGGCAGTGACATTGCTGCATGTGAGAATAAGCTGTCAGAAATGAGAGGTCTTCTAGTCACCTGTGGCACAGAACAGCCGTGACCTCACAGGTGGTAATTTATGGAAAATGTATTTCTTCATTGTAGGAAGGGGTAATTCTGTTGATTTATAGGGGGAGTGAAAAGGGCCTTAGCTGTTCTTGAGTTACGTTTTCATCTGTTTTCCTGGAAATATTTTATGATGTTTATTGTTCTCAACTGTTTTAACTTGCTTCACAGTCCTCCCATTGAAGCTAGAAATGTTTTGACTCCCCACTCTTCGTCATGCTGTAAATATGAATGATTTTAACTTGCTCCTTGAGGGCAGGGATTGGGTCTACCTACCCTATTGTATAGTAGTCTTCCAGGTGCTCAATAAATATCGCTGATTGATTTATCTTCACTTTGCTTTCCATTTTAGACTTGTGGTAGATTGCCCCCCCTCCCCCCCATTTCTGTAATTGTCTTCAATCTTGAATGGTTCAGGATTTATTTTGGGTCTGATTAACTGTCCTCAGCTCAAGGAAAGTGGTGGTTGCAGTTTTATGATGTTTTCAGAATACAATCAAGCACTTAGGTTTAATGTATTGTCTTTGTTTTTTCATTCTCCCCCTTTTAGACTGTGAGCCCACTGTTGGGTAGGGATTGTCTCTATACGTTGCCAACTTGTACTTCCCAAGCGCTTAGTACAGTGCTCTGCACACAGTAAGCGCTCAATAAATACGATTGATTGATTGATTGATTGATTCCATTTTCTCTCTTGACACCATGAGTGTCCTGATTGGTTTTCCTATCTTCTGCCTTTTACTCATGGCACATCATCCTCAGATTTGTCACCATGCTCAAGTCATGTGATTTCCCCAGGCAGGACTTAAGGGAACTTTCTGCTTCACCATTGTTGGTGTTGGGTCTTTGTTACATGGGCATTATTTTTGAGCCAAGTACAAGAAAAATTCCCCCCTCTATTTCGTTCCTCCTAGCCAGGCAAGGAAAGTTCTGGAAAGCTTCAAGCCCATTGACTTCATTAGGGACATCACTCCCACGTCAGAGGTTGCACAACGGTGATACTCTTGTATTTCAACTAATCAGCCTTAGTCAACACATTTCCCCCTCGCTGTTTTGAACACTGGCTCATCTCAGATTTTTATTTTTCCCCACAGGGAAACTTGAAGAACTAACTTGACATAATTGCAGAATACGAGTTTTTCGAAAGGGTGCATTCACACTTTTACCATTCTCTTCTGAGAACACGAAACCACTAGGTTGAGGTTGTAAATTTGCAGATCATTATTTCATCCCGAAGCCAAACTATTTCCTGCCTTTTACAAGTTGGAGGAGGCAGTTTCCATGCGGCTGAAAGCGATGTGAAGTGTTCAGTTTGTGGTGTGGGTGACATCTGGAATCAACTATGCCGTTGGTCAGACACCATCCGATTCTGGGGTGCAGACGGGTAGTTGAGATACATTTCTTGTAAGTCTGTGTCGTTTACATACCCAACGCAGCTGCACGGTCATTTCATAAATGAGGCAGGGCCCAACTAAACCAAATATTAAAAGTCCCTGGAGCAGCTTTCTTACTCTGTACTAGACACCTTGACTGAGCTGCTCTGAGGAAGCTGTGTATCGCTCGGGAGCATCCTTGCAGAGAAGGGGTAAGCGATAACTTACTGCTTTTATTTTTCAGAGATCGGGTTTACTGTTGAAATGAATGCTGTTGGTTGGCGGCAGCCAACTTGGAGCCAAGCTTTCCAAAACCTGAATGTCTTTCTTTCATTCGTTCATTTAATTGTATTTACTGAGTGCTTACTGTGTGCAGAGCACTGTACTGAGAGATTGGAAAGTACAATGCAGTAATAAAGAGAGACAATCCCTGCCCGCAGTGGGCTCACAGTCTGGTGGGGGAGAAGCAGTGTGGTCGAAGTGGATAGAGAAACGGGTCTAAGAGTCAGAAGCACCTGGGTTCCAATCCCTGCCCTGCCACTTGTCTGCTCTGTGACCTTGGGCAAGTCACTTCACTTCTCTGAGCCTCAGTTCCCTCATCTGTAAAGCTGTGAGCCCTATGTGGGACAGGGACTGTAATAATAATAATAATAATAGTATTTATTAAGCGCTTACTGTGTGCAAAGCACTGTTCTAAGCGCTGGGGAGGTTACAAGGGGTTGTCCCACGGAAGGCCCACAATCTTAATCCCCATTTTACAGATGAGGGAATTGAGGCCCAGAGAAGTTAAGTGACTTGCCCAAAGTCACACAGCTG
The DNA here is from genome assembly GCF_015852505.1 of Tachyglossus aculeatus. Classification (NCBI taxonomy): domain Eukaryota; kingdom Metazoa; phylum Chordata; class Mammalia; order Monotremata; family Tachyglossidae; genus Tachyglossus; species Tachyglossus aculeatus. The sequence goes on from NC_052072.1 coordinate 51,808,968, forward strand.
ACAAGTGGCGGAGCCGGGACTTGAACCCATGACCTCTGACTCCAAAGCCCGGGCTGTTTCCATTCAGCCACGCTGATTAGCTTGTATCTACTCTGGCACATAGAACAGTGCCTGGCACATAGTAAGCACTTAACAAATACCACAGTTATTATCATCAAAATTATTATTATTTGCATGAACTGGACTCTGTGCCATTATGGATTTATAGAGTTTACCAATCTGTGGATCTGTCTGCAGATGGCCACTGGAGTGCAAAATTGCCGTGTGGCTTCTTTACTTTAGAGAATAGTCCTGAGCTTTGGATCTAATGGCAATGTTTGGTCCCAAGACAAAGCTCTGTTTGATAACTCTGTCGTGCAGCTGAACCCTGATTTCCCAAGGCAGATCAGTTTTTGGATTGTCAACTGATGAAAACAGATGGGTGGTTGTTTTGGGATGTGGTCCTGGCACATCTCTGGGAATATTATTTTTGATTGATCTTTCTGGGTACTTTGGGATAAGATTCATATTGCAAATGTAGGTGGGGTTTCTATCCTGTTTCATTTGCCCACATACCCGTAGGTTATGTAAACTGTTTTTTGGAAATGATTTTTAGGGACGGAGAGCAGAAATTAACCTTGTTCCAAGCCCGGATCATGTTCACTTTTACTCTGAATAGAAGGGTGACTGCCATTAATCTAAGGATATATTGGAGGGGCTTTGTTTTCCTCCTAATGTATTGAATTTACTTACCGGCTAGGGTGTTTCCTTGCCTGGTCATGCGATGGCAAAATTTCTGCTTTGTCTTTCCTCCTATTGTTGGCTTTCATCTCAAAGAATATATCTGCTTACTATTGTGCTTGTTATTGTGTCTCTATAGCATTGTATGTGTATGAATTATGTGCACAGTGGACAGGATACCTGAGAGGCAGAAGTGTCTATCAGCCAATATTGAGCTATCCTGACACTTTACATCACATATATATCCTAGGCTGTATGGATTGGGAAGGTCTTACCCAATGCTGTGTCGCTGCTGTGAACATGGGTAAAAAATTATTCTCACCCTCAGGTTTTCAGGGCTTATTGTGGATTGATTTGAATCGGGTCGAGTAGAGGTAAGAGGAAGCTTGAAGACATGTTTTCTGAGACCTGGGTTCTAATCCTGGCTCTGTCATCTGCTTCTTGGGTAACCTTAGACAAGTCCCTTGACTTCTGTATACTTCAGTTTCCTCGTCTATAAAATGAGAATAAGATATCTGCCCGCCTTATCCCTTAAGCGGTGAGCTTCTGGTGAGACAGAGACTGCGTGTGATGTGCTAATATCATATCTACCGCAGCATTTAGTGAAGTTCTTGGCATACATTAAAACACATTGAGTACACAGTAATTATTATTATTAATGACATTAGTAATAATAATAATAGTCTGAAGCCCCTGATTAGTGCTAAGAGCAAAGTTTTTGTACCTTCAGATCGTCACTGGTATTTACTGATTGTTGACAGTCAGGCCACTGTTTTGGTCTGTGAAATCAACTGGCAGTCATAAAAGTGTTGGCCTGTTTTTATTCATTAGAACCTACTGTGTGCTAGATGCGCCAGGTGGTGAGAAAGGTATTAGGATACTGATTCAGAAAAAGAGTTTGGCCTGTAGCAGGGCTCTTAATCTGAGGGTGGAGGAAAGGGGGAAAATAGAGAACCACCAGAAAAGAGATAAAGGGCAAAATCAGTGAAAAATAACAATTCAACAGCAGCAAGAAAAGCCCCAGTATTTTGCGGCTCCAAGACAGGGCCATCCTTGGGCTGAAAAAAATACAATTGAATGGGTGTGAAGATAGGCTTCAGTTTGTCTGTCTGGCCCGCTCCCACTTGGAATAATCAGCTAGTCAGTGGTATTTATTGAGTGCTTATCATGTGCAGAGCACTGTACTGAGCACTTGAGAGATTACAACACAGCAATACAAGAGACAAGAGCAATACAAGAGAGTATTTTGTTCCGTTGTCTCTCTCCCCCTTCTAGACTGTGAGCCCATTCTTGGTTAGGGACCATCTCTGTATGTTGCCGACTTGTACTTCCCAAGCTCTTAGTACAGTGCTCTGCACACAGTAAGCGCTCAATAAATATGATTGAATGAATGAGACACGTTCCCTGCCCACCATGAGTTTACAGTCTAGAGGATTCATTCATTCATTCAGTCGTATTTATTGAGCGCTTACTGTGTGCAGAGCGCTGTACTAAGCACTTGGGAAGTACAAGTTGGCAACATATAGAGACGGTCCCTACCCAACAGCGGGCTTACAGTCTAGAAGGGGGAGACAGACAACAAAACATATTAACAAAATAAAATAAATAGAATAATAAATATGTACAAGTAAAATAGAGTAATAAATCTGTAAAAACATACAGGTGCTGTAGGGAGGGGAAGGAGGTAGGGTGGGGATGGAGGGGGGACAAGGGGAAGAGGAAGGAGGGAGCTCAGTCTGGGAAGGCCTCCTGGAGGAGGTGAGCTCTCAGTAGGGTTTTGAAGGGAGGAAGAGAGCTAGCTTGGTGGATGTGTGGAGGGAGGGCATTCCAGGCCAGGGGGAGGACGTGGGCCGGGGGTCGACGGCGGGACAGGCGAGAACGAGGCACAGTGAGGAGGTTAGCGGCAGAGGAGTGGAGAGTTCAGGCTGGGCTGTAGAAGGAGAGAAGGGAGGTGAGGTAGGAGGGGGCGAGGGGATGGACAGCCTTGAAGCCGAGAGTGAGGAGTTTTTGCCTGATGTGTACGTTGATTGGTAGCCACTGGAGATTTTTGAGGAGGGGAATAACATGCCCAGAGTGTTTCTGCACAAAGATGATCCGGGCAGCAGCGTGAAGTATAGACTGAAGTGGAGAGAGACAGGAGGTTGGGAGAACAGAGAGGAGACTGATGCAGTAATCCAGTCGGGATAGGATGAGAGATTGAACCAGCAGTGTAGCGGTTTGGATGGAGAGGAAAGGGTGGATCTTGGTGATGTTGCGGAGGTGAGACCGGCAGGTTTTGGTGATGGATTGGATGTGTGGGGTGAATGAGAGAGCGGAGTCGAGGATGACACCAAGGCTGCGGGCTTGTGAGACGGAAAGGGTGGTAGTGCTGTCAACAGTGATGGGAAAGTCAGGGTGAGGGCAGGGTTTGGGAGGAAAGATAAGGAGTTCAGTCTTGGACATATTGAGTTTTCGATGGCGGGCAGACATCCAGATGGAGATGTCTTGAAGGCAGGAGGAGACACGAGCCTGAAGGGAGGGAGAGAGAGCAGGGGCAGAGATGTAGATTTGGGTGTCATCATCGTAGAGATGATAGTTGAATCCGTGGGAGCAAATGAGTTCACCGAGGGAGTGAGTGTAGATAGAGAACAGAAGGGGACCAGGAACTGACCCTTGAGGAACCCCTACAGTAAGGGGATGGGAGGGGGAGGAGGAGCGCACAAAAGAGACTGAGAATGAAAGGCCCGGACAGGTAAGAGAGGTAAGGATGAGATAAGGATGAGCTTAAGGTCTGGAGACAACACCCTGGGACTTGTGCTCTGGCCTGGGAGGCTGCAGCCAGCTTCTGTCCTTTCCGCTCACATGTGAGGACTCAGGGTTTGAAGTGGAGTCGGTGATGGAGTCGGTGATAGATAGCATCCTACCATATTTCAGAATTGGTATCTTCCAGGGCCTGGATGGAATGGGCTGGAAGGGGAATTTCCTGTTCTTAGACACCTTTATATTTCCAGTTTTTTGGATATTATTGATGCCTCCAAAATACTGAGTTGCAAACCCAAGGCTGTCCCTAGTCATGTACTGTTTTCGTTCAGTGATTATTATTTTGTATTTATGTATTTTTTTTTTACAAAGGCATCTCTGGAACATTTCTTTCAAAGAACCATCATCTCCAGTAGTGGATATTCATTACCATCTGGTATTAGTGTTGCTTTTGCTTCTGTTAATCATTTGTCCATTTTAACAGTAATAGTAGCATTTGTTGTGCACTTCCTATGTGCCAGGCACTGTACTGAGCACTGGGGTGGATACAAGCAAATCGGGTTGGACACCTAAGCGCTTTTAGTCACTTAGCCTTGTCTTTTGGATAATGTTGATTTATACTTTTTGAGGGGAAGGTGGGGAATGGAATGTGTGGTCTTAGAGGCCACCTAATTATTGGATGGTTCCTTTGTTATGTTTGTGGTTTAGTGTGCCTCTGCCTCAGCAACATTTGTGAAGACTACAGGCAGCTGGCATAAAGGGTCAAGGCCTTAAGAGAAAAGTTGCTTATTGCACTGTGGCAAGTTCATGTTCTGGGCCCATTTTTATACTTTGAGACTCTTCAGTGTCAGGAAAAGAGGAAGATTGGTGTGTTGAGTGGTGGTCTTGTGTGTCTCTACTGTTGCCTAAATAGGGTGGAAAGACTGCAGTTGAAATCATTTTAAAATGTAAATATCTCAGCAGCTTTTCATTTTTGTAAGCAAGCGGGCCCATAGGGTAGATGGCTCATGATCTCAGCCTTTAGCATTGTGTTTATTCTTAGCTAAAAGAACTTTTGTCTAATGCTTGGGGTGATGAAGGGATGACAATATCTGGAACAAGCCACAATTGTTTTTCAGTCTCAGAATGAAAGAAGCCTTGTTCCTTCACAGATCATCATCATCCCCATGTGTTGGTTTTCAGTCGAAAGCAAGTCCCAGTGTTTATGTCCGATCGAAGAGACTGATAGGAGAAAATAAGTTCGGAAATTCTGCTCCTCCTTTATTTTTGTTTTTTCAGTTTTCACCCAATCAATCATTCAGTCGTATTGGTTGAGCACTTTCTGTGTGCAGAGCACCGTACTAAGCTCTTGGGAGAGTATACTATAACAGAGTTGGAAGACACATTCCCTGCCTACAATGGGTTTATAGTCTAGAGAGCGAGAAAGACAGTAATATAAATGTCATTTATGGGAATGTACATAAGTGCTTAGGGACTGAGGGAGGGGTAAATTAAGGGTGCAAATCCTAGTGCAAGGATGATACAGAAGGAAGTGGGATAAGAAGAAATGAGGTGGTAGTTGGGGAAGGCCTCTTGGAGGAGATTTGCTTTTAATCAGTTTTTGCAAGTGGGGAGAGGGATTGTCTATCAGATATGAAGAGGGGGGCATTCCAGGCCAAAGGGAGGATGTAGACAAGGGGTCGGCAGCGAAATAGGCAAGATTGAGGTACAGTGAATAAGTTGGCATTAAAAGGAACAGAGTATCCGGGCTGGGTTGTTGTCGGAAATCAGGGAGGCAACGTAGGAGGGGGCCAAGGTGATTTAGTGCTTTAATGCCGTTGGTAAGGAGTTTCTGTTTAATGCGGAGGTGGACGGGAAGCCACTGTAGGGTCTTGAGGAGTGTGGAAACATGGACTGAACTTTTTTGTAGAAAAATGATCTGGGCAGCAGAGGCAGCATGGCCTAGTGGATAGAGCACTGGCCTGGGAGTAAGAAGGTCATGGGTTCTAATTGCGGCTCTGCCATTGTCTGTTGTGTGACCTTGGGCAAGTCACTTAACTTCTCTATGCCTCAGTTACCTCATCTGTAAAGTGAAGATTAAGACTGTGAGCCCCGTGTGGTACAGAGCTGTGTCCAACCCAGTTGTCTTATCTCTACCCCAGCGCTTAGAACAATGCCTAGCACATAGTAAGTGCTGAACAAAAACCATAATAATAATTATTATTAAGTATGGAGTGGAGTGGGAGTTGGGAGGTCAACAAGGAGGCTGGTGTGGTATTTAAGGTGGATTAGTGAGAAGCAGCGTGGCTCAGTGGAAAGAGCGTGGGCTTTGGATTCACGGGTTCAAATCCCAGCTCCTCCAATTGTCAGCTGTATGACTTTGGGCAAGTCACTTAACTTCCCTGTACCTCAGTTCCCTCATCTGTAAAATGGGGGTTAAGACTGTGAGCCCCCCGTGGGACACCTTGTAACCTCCCCAGCACTTAGAACAGTGCTTTGCATATGGTAAGCGCTTAATAAATGTCATTATTATTATTATTTATTATTAGGGTAAGTGCTTGTATTAACATAGCAGTTTAGATGAAGAGGAAAGAACAGATTTTAGCAGTGTTGTGAAGGTTGAACTAACAGAATCCTGAAGAACAGAATCCTGTCTCCGTCACTTATCTGTTGTGTGACCTTGGGCAAGTCACTTAACTGTGCCTCAGTTACCTCATCTGTAAAGTGGGGATTGAGACTGTGAGCCCCAAGTGGGACAGGGATTGTGTCCAACCCGATTTACTTGTATCTACCCCAGGAGGAAGGATGGAAGTGCCTCGCACGTAGTAAGCGCTTAATAAATACCATATAAAAAAATCAGTGGCAAATTGAATATTTGGGTTGAATGAAAGAGATGAGACGAGGATAACATCAAGGTTATGGGCTAATGAGACACGGAGGATGATAGCGCTGTCCACAGTAATGGGAGAGTCATGGGGCAGACAGGGTTTGGGGGGGAATATGAGGAGTTCTGTTTTGGACTTTTGAGGTATTGACGAGACAGTTGGCGAGATTTCCCGAAGGCAGGAGGACATCCAAGACTGCAGAGGAAGAGAGATCAGGGCTGGAGATGTACAGTTGGGAATCAACCACATACAGATGGTAATTGAAACCATAGGAGCAAAATGAGGTTTCTAAGGGAGTAAGTGTAGATGGGAGAAAAGACTGGGACCTAGAATTGAGTCTTGAGAAGCTCCTGACAGTTAAGGGGTGGGAAGCAGGGGCGGAGCCTGCAAAAGAGTCTGATTATGAGCTGCCAGAGGGATAGGAGGAAAATCAGGAGAGGAAAGTGTCAGTGAAGCCAAGATCGGATAATTTTTCCAGGACTGCCGAAGGCAGCTGAGAGGTCGAGGAGGATTAGGATGGAGTAGAGATCATTGGATTTAGCAAGAAGGAGCTCATTGGTGACCTTTGAGAGGCAGTTTCTGTGGAGTGAAGGGAGTGAAAGCCAGATTGGAGGGGGTCAAGGGGAGAATTGGAGGAGATGAGTGTTGATAGCTCACTCAAGGAGTTTGGAAAGGATGATAGGCGGGAGATGGGGTGACAGGTGGAAGTAGCCATGATGTCAAGACAGGGTTAGGAGAGATAGGGGAGACATGAGAATTAAATTAGGATTTAATTAGGATAGGGGAGGCATGAGAATATTTGAAAGCAGTGGGGAAGAAGCCATTGGAGAGTGAATGGTCGAAGTTGGCAATCACGGAGGTAAGAATGGGGGGGGCGAGCACTCTGATAAGGTCTGAAGGAGTGGAATTGGATGCTCAGGTGGAGGGGATGGATTTTGAGAAAAGGCAGATCGCCTATTAAAATACTGCTGGAAAAGATGGGAGAATTGAAGAAGGGGCAGGAGGAAGGATGGGTTGGAGAGGAATAGGGAGTTTTTAGGGCAGTCACCCCTTTTTTCCTTTATCTGCCAAGAGTGCGTAGACGAACATTCCACATGAATCCATAGCCTGATAGAAATTTGGACGTGGGAATTCTGGGGTTCATTGAAATTTCTGAGGCAACTGTGAGAGTCCCTGATTTGAACCAACTCGAGCAGGAGTGGACAGTGCCCCAGATTCATGCCAGAGGCTGGTGTCCTTGGTGCAATTCAAAACTGCCAGGAGTTGACGTTGGGGAAGGCTTCAGGTGGGAAAGAAGACATAGTGATCCAGGAGTCAGAGTCTCCCCATGGGGGAAAAGACTTCATGCTGCTTGGCGAGGAGAGGGGGCACTGGGGTTGAGCATGGAGATTCTTGGTTGGCTCTTCTCACAGTGTCCCGTGAATTAGTCAGTCAGTCAATCATATTTATTGTGCACTTACTGTGTGCACTGTACTAAGCATTTGAATGTGTTACAGTACAATGTAACAATATCACAGACATTCCCTGCCCACAGCGAGTTTACAGTCAAGAGTCATACAGTCATATTTATTGAGCTCTTACTGCGTGCAAAGCACCTGCTTAGGCACTTGGGAGACTACAGTGTGTTAGTAGACAACCCTGAAGGAAAGAAATGAAGAGTTCCGAGGGATTAAACTAGCTTGGTGAAGATCATGCTGAGCCAGCCTGCCAGACTCCCATTCCACCAGATCCAGTCATTTGTTCCCAAACTGAACTCTCTGGTTATTTACCTGAAACACAAGTCACCCTGAGTTGTTGGAGAAGTTTCCATCTTTCTTCTCTTTTAATGGGTTAAGGATAAAGGGAAGAGAAATGAGCGCTTAGAACAGTGCTTTGCACATAGTAAGCGCTTAATAAATACCATTATTATTATTATTATAATGAAGCATCAAAAAGTATCAAAGTCAGGGAGAAGTAGCTTTATTAAATGTAATTTCCTAACCTAGTCATTTAATCTGGACGCTAACAGAAGGAGAGGTTTTCATTTTTTTTTTGATCATCAAGTGATATTTGAGACTTTGTGAGGGCAGGGTAGAGGGCTATGGGTGTCCCATGCCTTAACGGCTTCACCACTTGGTGGCTGTGTGACCTTGGGCTAGTCACTTCACTTCTCTGTGCCTCAGGTACCTCATCTGTAAAATGGGGATTAAGACTGTGAGCCTCATGTGGGATGGGGGGATGTCCAATCTGATTGGTTCGGATCTACCCCAGTGCTTAGTATACTGCCTGAAACATAGTGAGCCCTTAACAAATACCATTAAAAAAACCCCCCAAAACCCCGTAGTATTTTAGTACTGATTAGTAAGAGTAACTGCAGGTAATTTTGATCACTGCAGCCTTCACTGGGGAGGGAATGATTCAGGTTTGCTGCCCATGCAGTGCCCTGTTAGTTTGTTTTTAAATTCTCCTCCCCTCACCCCGCCCCCCCCCAATCATTCCCAGCTACTATCTCAAATTAAATCCAATCTTTTAGAGCCGTGGAGGACCCACACATTCTGGCCAATCCTGCCAGGTGCTTTGACTAATTAAAATCTATTATAAACCAGCTACAAGCTGATAATATGTCGTTGGTGGGACGCAACTGGGGAGGAGGGGAGGAAAGGAATTTCATAATTCAACTTTCTAGGTCTTTGCTCCTCTGCCCCACCTGACTCTCACTTAATTTGTTGTGGTTCCTTTCAGTATCTTTTTTAAACACCTAACTGTTTTGGGCATTTTATCAGTTATTGTGTTTCTTGAGGAGAACCACCTGTTTGTGGTAGAGATGACTCTTGCAGGTGTGACCCTTGCTCCCTTTAATAAAAAAAAAGAAAAAGCACACTGTTTTGCCTGAGGCATTAATAAACCCTCCTCAGCCACTGCACATGGTAAAGCTTGACATTCTAACTAGATTTTCGCTCTCAAAAATGTGTAAAAGGTGAACAGTTGTAGACCCACCCAGATTCACAGGCCAAATGTGAGGGACACACAAAAAAGCAAACATTCCATAATTTTCTTGGACAATTCTGAAACGCTAAATGACCCGGACCCTGTTATTTCATCGATGGCGGCCTTCTGCCTGGACCGAATGATGTAGAAATGGTTGTCTCTTCCCAGGCAGATTGGGTGTAGAAATAAGTGCTTTGCTTACTGGATCTATTAAAGATGAAATTGCCATGGCTACACATTAACCACTGATGAATGCCAAAATTGTGTGATAAACTGAACTTCGTCCTACTGGCTCAGTTTGGGATTATATTTGACTAGCAGAAGGAGACCATTTGCAGAAGATGCAAAAGAATTCTACAGAAAGTAATACCAGGAGATTTTCCTCATGCAATTTTATAAGGGAAGGAATTTTATGAATGCTATAAACTGGAAAATATTGAATTAGGCAGTGACATTTCACAGTTTTTTCAATGGTATTACATTGTTTTAAGGGGTTTTTTTCAGTCTTTTAACTTTCTGAAATCCTAATTGGTTAAATTAAAACTTTTAATCCAAGTTTCACCAAATTGTCAGCAGTGTTGGTGTTCCCTTATGTATCTTTTTCCAATTCTGATACCTTCACTTTAGCCGTACTTGAATAATTCTCTAAAATATAAGTGATTTTGCTGTTAATTTTTTCTTGCATCTATTTCGGTAATAGTGGTTGGTTTATAAGTTTGTTTTCATTTCTCGGTAATCCTTCTATATTATAAATCAAAATATTTTTTAAATGAGCTGAAATTTGTTGCATGTGTGTGTAGTTGAAGTGATTGAGTCTCGTGAACAAATGAAAATGATCTTCACCGAGATGTTGCAGAATAAAGTTCCCAAGATTGAAGAGAAGCAGTGAAATGAGTCTAGTTTGATTGAAGGATGTTTTCTCAGAAGCATGGTCCCCCCCTGCTAATCAGAGAATAAAAATTATGGGACCATCAGCATCTGTAATGAATAGCCTCCACAAGGGCAACACTCTGATTTCCCAGAATTGAATCATAAAGGAAACTGGTGACAACTGCAAGTATTGCCAATGCTTTGTTGGCACTTTGAGGAATCAGACACCACTTGGCAAAGTCTTTTTGATGCCCATCTCACTGCATGCTGCACATTTTAACTGTAGCCTCTATATGCCTTTCATTGACTGTGAGCCCAATGAGAGTCACAGCCGGTGTCCGACATAACTATCTTGTATCTACCCTAGCGCTTAGAACAGTGCTTGACACACAGCAAGCACTTAACACATACCAGCATTGTCATGGGCCTGGTAGCAATTTTGGATTCATCCAACTAGCTGCAGGAGCCAGAGAGAAACATTTACCATAAGCAGTTGAATAGAAAATTTGCAAAAGAAAAGCAGTCAGAAACCATTGTTCTGGATGCACTTGAATCTCCCCACAGTGCTCTTATACCATCTTGCTCACGTACCCTAGCTGCTTTTAGTTTGCCTCACAGAGCTGAATTTTTGTAAGCGACTCCACCATATTGTCATTAAGTGGGAAGAAGATGGATATCTGTGTCATTTTTGTTATGAGCTGGTTTATTTATTGTAGCTTTTGCAGTAAGATTGACTGCCTTTGGACACCTGACAAGCACATGGAGGTGTCACATGTGGTGCAGCACACAAGCCAGTCCAAAATAACAAGGCGAGATTCTGCTGGGAAGAAAATGTGGATTTTAAGATAGCTCACTCTTTGTGAATTTTCTGTAAAATAGATCTTTTATCTTCTGGTTGGGCAACCAGAAATAGAACTTCGCTGCTGACTGACTATGTCTGTGCTTAAAAATAGTTAGGACACTTTTTTTTTTCCTTCATTTGATAGAAGTTGCTTCTAGTAAATTATCATTCTGAAATATTTTCACTGGGCTGCCAGCCACTCATGAAGCCAAATGCTTTTTTCTGTTCTCCAGATGGACTTTCTGGCCGAGACCAGCCAGTAGAGCTGCTAAATCCACCCCGAGTGAACCACATGCCTAGTACTGGTAAGTGAAAAACCATTCAGTGTGTTGTGTGCTGCGATGCCAGGAAAAAAGACCCGTTGAATATTCTGCCTCATGTGATTCCGTTAAGGGATGGGATGCTCTCCACCTAAAAGGAAAAGGCTGATCTTTTGCTCAGAGAGAATGGCATTTCAATTGTTGATTAAAAGATGTTGGCACTATTGTGCCTCTGAGTTGATGCTATTGTGTATGTAACTTCAATCGCTGCGAACACTTTATCTCCGGTAATTGAGTGCAGAAATGAATGGGTCTTATGGGCAGCATGGTCTAATTGAAGAAAAAAAAAATTGACTTCATAAAGTGCTTTGATAAAGTGGAAGTATTCTCTTGACTAACCCCCTTCCTTTTTTTTTTCCATCAGCTTATACTGAGTGAAACCTTTCTAGGACAGGATGTCTTTCTTTTGTTTTGTTGGGGTAACAGCTGAAGAAGCTTGAAGTGGCCGTGTTTGTTTGTTTTATGGTATTTGTTAAGCACTTAATTTGTGTCAAACATTGTGTTTTGAGGGTTGGTCTGGCCTCCCTATTAATGGTTCAGTGGTATTTACCTTCACGCTCTGCTCCCTTCATGTTGCACCAGATGCTCGATAATGCTGACTCACAACATGGAAGCAAACAAAATGGAATCCTTTTAACTTTGGCATCATTGGACATTCTTATCAATCAGTCAATCAGTGGTATTTATTGAGTGCTTTCTAAGTGCAGAGCACTGCACAAAGTGCTTGGGAGAGAACAATACAGCAGAATTAGCAGACACGTTCTCTGCCCATATGGGGCTAACAGTCTAGAGGGATTCTCACTCTCTCTATTGTCTTTTGAAAGAAATAAATTCAACCTATGAACAAGGACAAAGCCTTTATAAGGTAAGCTGTGTTTCTCACCAAGTACAATGATTCGCTAGCTTTTATCAAGGACACCTGACCAGACCTTCATATATTTAATATATAGAGTTGTCTTTTTGTATTCAAAGAAGACACCATTGATGGTGAAGTTCCCAGTCAAGTGTGAATGCGGCTTAAAGAGTCAGTTGAGTGCTTACTGTGTGCACAGCACTGTACGAAGCGCTTGGGAGAGTACAATATGACAAAATTGGCAGGCACGTTCCCGGCTCACAAGACCCTTAATCTAGAAGGGATGCATATTTCTTTCATGTCCCTTCAGTCCCGCCTTTAAAATCCTCTCCATCTCATCCATTCACTTGAGCATCTCCAGCACATTTTGGGGTTAAGGTGAAAAGAAGAGAAATTTGGAGTAGGTTATAATAAATGAACGTTGCTCCTGATTTTTGTTTTCTTTCACAGTTTGTTTCCCTAGGGTTTTGTTTTTATTTGAAGAGCAACTTCTTACTGTAATTCAAACATTGTATTTGAGTGAAACCCGTCCGAGGCCAAAGGATGGGCATACTGTTTAGGCCTCTCATAGTGTCTTCCAAAAATGGATAAAAGTGGGGTGCTATTGTGGTTGGCTATTTCCAGTAGTCTTGCATGGTAGTGCAAGATTGGGAATTGGGATGAGGAATTGGGAATCCTGAGGATGAAGCAGTGCATGTGGGTACATCTTAGCAAAAATGGACGCATTATGAATGTATTCTGGCATCTCTTCAGAAGGCTAGAGCATTTAATACACCACACCCACAATGGGGCTTTGACTGGAACATTTTCCCCTTCTTTCTCTCTGTCTCTCCGGCTCTGAATTTGGCTGGTAAATGTGCTGAATTAGAGTTAATAGGTTGGGTGGTGGGGTCCTTCTGCTAGCTGCTTCACTAAATTTACAGTGTAAGCTTAACAAAATCACTTAATTACCTCTTTGCAACTAGGTTCTTATTGGAAAAGAAGGAGCTAGTGCTTTCGCCCAGCAGTTCTTACCCATATTCATAGCGTTAGGTGTCATGCTTTGTGTTGAGGAAATTTAAATAAGGATGAGGCACAAAACACTTGGTAAGTAGATGTAAGGTTTTTTTTCCCCTGCCTATAAGTACAAAGATGATAGTGTTACATAAGTATGTTTTGTGTATATATGCCACAGTGTGTAGGTTGTGCAATTTCCTTTATCAACCCATTATTTCAGCTATTTAAAATTTCAGTTCTCAAAAATATGGTGCTGAATAGTCTACGCAGAGATGTAAATCTCAGAACATACAGTAAGTTTTAACACTAATAAGAAAATCATTTCTTTTAAAAGCCATGTTTATGATGCCAGAGTAGAAATACTTTTATGTAAAGTAGTCTTCCTGTCACTGCACATTTTATTGCTCATTTTGTAACAATTGAAAGTAATCTTAAGCAATTTCTGAACTCTTAGAAATATGAAAACAAGATGATGTCTATAATTTGCGGGAATAACTCCAACATGCACCATGGGAAACGTGTTCCTTTAACATAAAAGCTTTTACTTAAGGTTGCACAATTGTGCAGACTGGCACTAATTATCCCACCATCGATCAGTTCTACTTTTCTCGCTGTTCCCTGTTGCAAATAGGGTTGCACTCAACACATTATACTCCTGGAAATGGAAAACTCTGAGATCGGTAGTGGTGAGGTTGGTAGGTAGGCAATTTCATACAGTTCAGTTAGTTATGCTTTATTAGTTAAAACAAGAAACCCATTTAATATGAAAGTGAAAGCCTTGATTTTCACCCCCTTTTTGTCCATCTCTGTGTCCTTTGAATTAAAAATGATGCTACAGAATATATTTGCACCGGATTTTCCATCATCTTGGAGTGCATGCTCTTGAGTTATTCACACCATCCATTCTCTCCTGCCTCTTTGCTATACAATTTTGGGGGAGGGGCTGACTTTCTCTCTGAAACCTGGTTCATAAAGCCTCTTAAAAACAATCGAGATTATTTCTTGCCTCTCAAGCTGAGCCAGCCTCCTCGTTCCAAGTGACTCCATAATTAGCTTCTTGGAGATTTGAGCAGGCTGGCACTTTATTCTATGTCCTCTCCCTCTCCATTAGGCTACTGCATAAGTGCCCCTGCCTTCAAGGTGAATGAGATTTTAAAGTAACTTTAAAAGCGATTTCAGGGGGGGAAAAATACCTCTGAAGGGGACTGAAGATGTTCTCTGGTAGTTTTTTGTGGCTCCGTTAAACTCAGCAAATTTCACTACATATCAGCTTTGATCATCTCTCCACTGAGGTTGGGTGATATTGGACTCCACTTTTCCACCTGCAAATCATGGTTTTTCAATTGTTCATTTTAAAATGCCTAGGAGAGTGAAAATTTCATTCAAATGGTAGGCCTACAAGTTTGGACATGAAAATGGTACATTTCCAAATGGAAATAAATCAGTCATTTCAAGTTATCCAGCTGAAAGCACATATATATATATATATATGTGCTTTCATATTTATTACTCTATTTATTTATTTATTTATTTTACTTGTACATTTCTATCCTACTTATTTTATTTTGTTGGTATGTTTGGTTCTGTTCTCTGTCTCCCCCTTTTAGACTGTGAGCCCACTGTTGGGTAGGGACTGTCTCTATGTGATGCCAATTTGTACTTCCCAAGCGCTTAGTACAGTGCTCTGCACATAGTAAGCGCTCAATAAATACGATTGATTGATTGATATATATATATATATATATATATATATATGCACACATACAAATATCTCAAATGTAGCAAAATTTCCTTGCTTTCTGTAACAATTAGATTTAATTTCCAATAAATCAAAAAATCAAAAGGGCTGGAGGTCAAAGTTAATCTTGCTCCTGTTTAGGATTCTGGGAGGGTCACATCACCACTTGTTTTTGCTGTCCAAAGACAGACTCTGGATACTGGTTAGAAACTTCCTTCACAAACATGCCAGTTCCCCCTTGGGTGAGTTTTCATTGCAGGGTAAATTCAGCCTTTGACTTTCTTCCTATCTGGGTCTTTTATAATGAAGTAGCTTCCGTATCAGGACTTCATGACTGGAGTGTTTTAAGTCATAGAAACATAGCATTAGAAAAGACTTAAAGAGACTGTCTCATCTGTCCTGCCTTTTGGAAAGAAAACACCCAGGAATTTTTTTGTGCTGGCTATTAATTCACACCCCCCTCAGCAGCCAACCACCATCAGTCATATATATATATATATATCTCATGCCTGTGCCAAAATGAAAAAAAAATGAGCAAAGATTTCAAATTCACATTTTCACATCAGTAAATGTAGTGTGATTAGAAAAGCTCTGAATATGCAGAATTTGTACTTTGCTTTTATCCTTAGATATGGAGGAGGTGATGAAAAACTTGAACGTGTGAAGAGAAATTTAAAGAATCATTGGCATCTTTAATCAGTAAATGGTTCTTAATGCCTCTAGCTTTTCTAAAAGTAGCATTCTTGTATTGTGAACTGAAAATAGGTGATTAATTTTTCAGAGGAGTTGGTCTTGGACTGATTTTTTTTAAGGACATAATTTTGATTTCAGAAGGGAGATCTATTAGGCAACTTAGTTCTACTTGGTTCTGTTTCCTCATAACCATGTTATGACAGCCTTTTTATTCTTTGACCAATGATTTGTTGGTATAAGGAGCACACTTGGGAGAGACTACATTTCTTTCAGATAAAGAAAAGATGTGCCAAAAATACTTATATGTGACTCTTTCTTCCATATTCCACTCTCCCTATAATGCCTATTACTATCAAGGACTCAGTTATAGAATTGCAGGACAGTTTATACTTACCGTGAAGGCTTCCAAGAGGTCTTTCCCTACTAAACCTTCATTTTTTCTTCTCCCACTTCCTTCTGCCTCACCATGATTTGCTCCCTTTGTACCCACTCTCTTCTGTCCCTCAGCCCCACAGCACTTGTGTACATATCCTTAATTTATTTATTTATACTAATGTCTGTCTCCCCTTCTAGACTGTAAGTTTGCTGTAGACAGGGAATGTGTCTGTTTTATTGTTATATTTTACTCTCTTAGTACAGTACTCTGCACACAGTACGTGTTCAATGATTATAATCGATTGATTGATTTTTAAAGCCTATGGGTGGCTCAGTTTGACTTTTGGAAAACAACTACAGTTATTCCTTCATCCCCAAGTATAAGCTCTGACAGTACTTATATGCTTCAAATGCAGTAGCAGAGATTGACAAAATTTAACCCTTAAGCCTGAAGTAGTCTTCCTGTTTCATAAATATGAAGAGATTATTTTGGTCATTTCTGAATGAGTCCTTTAAAATCGCAAATCAATACAAAATGTTGAGTTAAACTGGGAGATTTTAAAGCTACAACAGCCTCTTCATCTCTACATACCTTTGTAAAATAATGTCTGGCAAGACGTTGGTTGGAAAGTTTTAAAAAATTACCCTCAACTGCCTACAGAAGCAGCATGGCATCATGGATAAAACATGGTCCTGGGAGTCAGAAGGTCATGGGTTCTAATCCTGGCTCCACCACTTGTGTGCTGTGTGACCTTGGGCAAGTCACGTAACTTCTCTATGCCTCAGTTACCTCATCCAGAAAATTGGGGATTGAGATTGTGAGCTCCACATGGGACAGGGACTGTGTCCAACCCATCCCAGCGCTTTGTACTGTGCCTTACACATCGTAAGCAGGTAACAATTACCATAATAATAATAATAATAATAGTTATCATTATTGTTATTATTATTATTATTATTATTATTATTGCAGTATTGATTGGGAACACAGACTAATCTGCATTCTGTTACTTTAGAATATTGGCCCTTGTAATTACGTCTTGAAGTACCCAGTATCTTTCACACTTTAGGACTAACATTTAGCAGCCTATTTATAGAATATCAATCAATCAATCAATCGTATTTATTGAGCGCTTACCGTGTGCAGAGCACTGTACTAAGCGCTTGGGAAATACAAGTTGGCAACATATAGAGACGGTCCCTACCCAACAGTGGGCTCACAGTCTAGAAGGGGGAGACAGAGAACAAAACCAAACATATTAACAAAATAAAATAAATAGAATAGATATGTACAAGTAAAATAAATAAATAAATAGAGTAATAAATATGTCCAAACATATATACATATATACAGGTGCTGTGGGGAAGGGAAGGAGGTAAGACAGGGGGATGGAGAGGGGGACGAGGGGGAGAGGAAGGAGGGGGCTCAGTCTGGGAAGGCCTCCTGGAGGAGGTGAGCTCTCAGTAGGGCCTTGAAGGGAGGAAGAGAGCTAGCTTGGCGGATCTGTGGAGTAGCTATATAATTAAACTCAGAAGTTACATATGGAGCCATATGTACCATCATACAAAATGAGGACTAATTGTCTTTTTCTTAAAAACAAAAACAAACTGATCAAGAAGGTGGGCATGGAAAACACTTCCCAGCTTTCCAAGAGCCCACTGCACTTGAAAACATATACTTCTTTCTTTGTAATCAGAAGGAGCAATTGGAAAACAAAGCATGTTAGCATTTCTGTATTCACCACAGATATCTTAAGAGGTGGAACAGGAATTCAATTTCAGTCCGTAATAGGCTAGTGTTAGGTTGTTTGGAAGGGATCTAGTTTGTCTCTATGGAGCTGCTTTTAAACGGATGCATATATGCTTCCTTTTTTCACACACATGCATTCTCAAATATACACCTGTTGTGAGTATTTTCACAACTGTAATTAAGGTTTCATATTTTTGGTGTGGGTTGCATCTTGTTAAGTAAGCAGCTAGTTTCAGCTTGGGTTTCATCAATTATAAGGCTAGTCAATGATATCTAGATGAAACATTGAAGAAATTGCTCCTAATTAAGGAACTCACCTGCAGCACAAACCAAAAGTATGAAGCCTTTAAATACATTACATAATATACTATTAATAGTCCATTTTCAATCTTGTGTGTTTCAGGGGGTTATAACGGAAAGATGATAATCTTAAATTCTGTTATGCAAACTGAACCTGATTGGAGATTAGCTCACATAATTATAAATAAAACTTTCAGGCACCAGAAGAATTTCACTTAAGTATCTGGGCAAGCTAACCAAATTCAATTTTGTTATCAAAATACCTGAAATTTAATCTAGTCTTATCTGAAGCAGTTGTTCTTCAAGAACACCTGTTTACATTATGCCTTTTGGATAAACTACAATTGTGGAATTAGACAACAATTGACAAAGCTTACCAGGATGTAGTACATTGCAGTGTTGGAAGAAACAGTTCTGTGCAGGTGTTTGGTGTTGATGTAGCATAGGTGTGAAATTTGGTATGAGTTTTCATAAACTTGAGTCCTCAGTTGCATTTATTGAGTGTTTACTGTTTGCAGTGCACTATACTAAGTGCTTGGAGGATACAGTAGCTACATCAGGCTAGATGAGCTCCTCAGTGCCACATATGTTCTATATTTAAAATCAGAAAGTAAGGCAGAAACATAAACAATGAAGTTCTGAAATGCCCATTCACCCACTAGCACCGAACCAAATGATGGTGGTGTTTTTACAGCCAAACACCTCTGAATGGCAATCCCAAAACAGGGCAACCATAAATGTGGAAGGTAGAAGGAATATTTTCGACAAAATACTGCTTAATCACTTCGATGGTCACCCTACCCTGGGCCCCACAGCACCTGTGCATGTATCTATAGTCTGACGTTTCTCCTTTCTGCAGCAACTTATTTTAATGTATTTCATCCTCTCTGAAATCTGAAGTCTTTGTGGGCAAGGATCGTGTCTACCAACTGTCTTGGAGTGTACTCTCCCAAGCACTTAGCGTAGTACTCTGTACACATTAAGCACTCAATAAATTCCCTTGATTGAATGAAACAAAACCTAGTAATGTGGTGTACCTGTGGTCTGCTAGGAGATAGCAGTGGAGGATGGGTTGGCTTGTAGCCAGAGATGGGGTGATGAGTAGAACAGGAGCTTTGAGAAGATCACAGCACAGAGGAAGAAACAAAATGGCAAGGGGTCATCTCTTCTACGTACTCTTGTTATGGAAGAAGTAGTCGGCTACACATCAGGCTTCATATGCGCTATCAATCTCACTCTCTGCAGGGCCATTTTTAGACTTTGAAGGACAGCTAGTGTAATTTGGCCTAAGTACATAAATTAGATAGAGATGAGAACAAGTGCCTCTGAATGAATTCTAAACTCCTTTATCTTTCCAAGGGTTTACAGTGCTGCCTGGGAAATGCAGCTTAAAAAAAGGGCAAATGTTCACGTGTTTGAAGGGGAAGAAAATATGTTAAAATGGAACAGCGTCTCCAAAAGAACTAAAGTTGATGTCGGGCCTTAGCTGCAATTCTTTGTCTCCTCAGTCTAAGAAGCTTGTTTGATTTCTTCACCACTGCAGGGATTAAAAGCATTTCTTGCAGTGCCTCTTGAATTTAGAAACAGGAACTGTTTGAGGTTAGCCATAGACTGAAACCTGCAGAACCTCTTGGGACATTTTTCTGAGAGGAAGTCTAGTGTATATGCAAACATTAAGGTTTTTGTATTGGTAGAGAGAGCTTTCATGACCTAATATTCAGTGACACAGCGCATTATCAATTAGTTTATTAAATTACTTTTCATCATAGCAATTCTTGACACTTATTTGAAACTCTTTCACAAATTGATTTAAAAATATTAATTAAAAGCCTGGATTCATTTTGGGTTTTTTTTTTTTTGGATAGTGCAGGCTCATTGTGGGCAGGATATGTATCTACCAACTTTGTTGTATTGTGCTGTCGCCAACATTTACTATTGTACAGTGCTCTACACACAGTAAGTGCTCAATAAATACCATTGATTGACTGTAGACTAGACTGTTAGCTTGATGTGGGCAGGGAGTGTGTCTGCTAACTCTGTTGTATTCTACTCTACCAAGCGCTTAGTACAGTGCTCTGCACAAAGTGCTCAATTAGTACCATTGATTGGTTGATTGAAAGTTAAAGCAGTCTCTTCTGGCTATGGTGGCTTTGGAAAGTATAGCCTCTGAACTCCCAGGTAAATTTAAGATGAGGAAAGAAATCTCATGATAAACATGTTTCCCTTGAAAAGTCCAACTGACCCCATCAAAAGGGCATTGGAGATGATGAACTGTAGCCCCAAGACAAGGAGAAAAGCCTAGGGAGATGTTCCAACTTTTGGATCTCCTCTTATCCCTTCTCTGAAGCCAGCAGTAAAGTATATCACTTTGAGAAGAGTGTTTGCTTAAAGTGATTTCCTTTATATGCATTCATTTATACTGCCTCTTCTCTTAAAACTAAAGACAACTTGAGATCAGTGTCCATGACTGTGTTTAACTGGTAGTCACTGCATCTACATATATAATATATTAGCTGCAGAGCTTATTAATTATAATAATGATAACTGTGGTAATTGCTAAGTGCTTACTATGTGCCAAACACTGAACTAGGCACTAGGGTGAATACAAGAGCATCTGGCCAGACACAGACTCTGTCCTACATAGGACCTAAAGTATGAGTACGAGGGAGAAGATGTATCGAATCCCCATTTTACAGATGAGGAAGGTTAGGTGCAGAGAAGTTTAGGTAAGTGACTTGCTGGAGGTGACCCAGCAGATCATCATCATCATCATCAATCGTATTTATTGAGCACTTGCTATGTGCAGAGCACTGTACTAAGCGCTTGGGAAGTACAAATTGGCAACATATAGAGACAGTCCCTACCCAACAGTGGGCTCACAGTCTAAAAGGGGGAGACAGAGAACAAAACCAAACATACTAACAAAATAAAATAAATAGAATAGATATGTACAAATAAAATAAATAAATAAATAAATAGAGTAAAAAAATATGTACAAACATATATACATATATACAGGTGCTGTGGGGAAGGGAAGGAGGTAAGATGGGGGGATGGAGAGGGGGACGAGGGGGGAGAGGAAGGAAGGGGCTCAGTCTGGGAAGGCCTCCTGGAGGAGGTGAGCTCTCAGCAGGGCCTTGAAGGGATAAGTGGCCAGGTCCTCTGATTCCCACGCCTGCGCCCTTTACATTGCTGCTTCCCCCAAACTGTTTGGTGTTAGTACAGCAGGTGCTTAAGAGGTACATTAATTCCACTGGACCACCTCTGAACCATCTGATAGCTTGAGTACCACCCTAACTATTCCCTACCCACTTACTCCCAGACAGTGACTTAGGTGCTGGAAGAACAGAGCCCAGCATTTTTAAATGACTGCCCAGGAGAGCAATTCAGTGAAACACTCCACAGTCAGAGATGAAACTTGATGTGTATGTGCCCTACAACTGCTAACTATTGGATCAAAATCTTCTACACAGTGGATTCCAAAGGAAGACTCTGTATTCTCATTGGTATGATCTGAACTAGGACTACAGATTTGCAGGTCTGTCTCTGGGAGGATGTACAAAGATTCATTGTTGGGAAAGAAATGTTGTAGACGTTTGTGAGCATGTGGAAAAGGTTGAGAGCAAGGTTGGGAGAGAATTAGCATTGGCCCTTACTGGACCCCCTACGGCGATTTGACAAAAAACGCCTGATCCGGTGCCATATTTAGTTCAATCACTTTGCCACATTGCCGGTTAGCGATGGAATGCTCCCATTTTACTTGTGCAATCATCTTTCCCTATCCAATTTCTTAATGTGGCTCTGTAACCCGGGCCCATTTTCCTAATCAGTCTACGTTAACTTTTCCAGTGCTCGAGGGAGCAAAAGATAAAGAGCTTTCGGTGGAAATTAGATTGTTTAGGTTATTTATATTTATCAGAAGTTGTTCCACACCATTAAGTTTAATATCGTTGTTATTATAGGCCCACAGAATTATGAACAGCTTACTCTCTGGCCTGAAGAAATGAATATGAATAGTCAGAGGGCTGAAACATTTGTTCATTTCAGGGTATTAAAGACCCGTTGTAGTTGCCTGAAAAGTGTTTGCAGAATGAACACTTTTTTGCAGAGGAGAAAATGGCACTATCTAGTTGGGGTGATCTGTATTTTGATCCAAAAGGAAGCCTGCCAAATTCTAATTTATAACACAAAGATTTGGCAAATTCAGAGAGGTGCTAGAAAGACATGGTTAAAAGTACTAGGATATGGTGAGTAAAATGTAGAGTGGCCAAAGCAAAAGAACAGTGACTTGATATCTTATTCATTTTTTTGTTCTCATAAACAATTATTTAGAACACAAAACATAATTTTCATTTATTTCAGAAATTTATGTTCCTACTAGGAACTGTCTTTGAAAGGCCAGAAATGTTATCCAGGAATTTGTATACAAGGTATTTCATCATCTTTGGCTAGAAATCTTTTTTTATATTTTATCTATGTTTTTCCTTTACTATCAGCTTTGGTTTATATACTTAGGAGTCATGTTGTGCTAATAAAATGCCTGTGCTTATGAAAGCTTTAAATGGCACATAAAAAAGCTTCTTCAAAAAGTCTAGGAAAACGCTAGGAATTTCCCATCCTGTTCTTACTTTTTCATGGTTAGAACAAATTAGCAGCTGAATTGTGGGAGGAATTAATCCCTACTATTTCATAATTTCGCACCTATAAAAAGCAGCAGGGTGAAGGGTGGGTCAGGGATACTTTAAAGATGGAAGGTATATTCTATAACAAATTGCCTCTGTTATATAAATCAAAAATCAATGAATTGTATGTATTGAGCACTTACGGGGTGCAGAGGACTGTTTTCTGTTCTTGGGAGAAGTACAGTACAGTACAGTAGAGGTCCTAGCTATGATCCCTGCCCTCAAGGAATTTACTGTCAAGAGGGGAAGACAGACATGAAAATAAATTACAGATAGGGGAAGTGGCAGAGTATGAAGGTGTGGTACATACGGGCTGCGGGTGGGGTGACTGTCAAAATGCTTTTTGGAAGCCAATAACACATTGTGAAGTATACAAAGTGTGCTAGTTGAAAATTACTATATATATACCCTGCACACTTTACTCCTCTAGCACCAGCTTGGTCATTGTGCCCTAATGTCATCTATCTTGTTACCAACCCTTTTCCCACGTCCTCCTTCTGGCCTGGAACCACCTCCATGCCTTCATCTCTAAACTGTAAGCTCATTATGGGCAGGGAATATGTCTGCTAATTCTGTTGTAAGCTCCCAAGTGCTTAGTACAGTACTCTGCACCTAGTAAGTGCTCAATAAATGCCATTGATTGATATATGATGACTACCACGCTCCCCACCTTCAAAGCCTTATTAAGGTCATATCTCTGAGGCCTTCCCTGATTAAGTCCTCTTCTGCTTGATTATCTCTTGCTTCTGCATTGCATATACACTTGGATCTACACACCACCCTTACCCCCACAGCAGTTATATACATATCCATATTTTATTCATATTATTGTCTTTCTGCACCTCTAAACTCGAAGCTCCATGTGGGCAGGGAATATGTCTACCAATTCTGTTGTACTCTCCCAAGCACTTAGTACAGTGTCTGTACATAGAAAGCACTCAGTAAATACCAATTGGTATACATATATATAATATACACATATTCATTCAATCAGTCATATTTATTGAATGCTTACTGTGCGCAGAGCCTATATAAAAATTGTATATATAATTGCTAAGGTGTTTGGGGTAATCAAATTATTCACAAGCCAGTATCCAGTGTAATGTAATAGGTCAGTATTGAATCTGGTAGCTTTGACTCCACTTTTAGAATGGTTAGAGGGTGTGGAGTTGCATTTTTCCTCAGATATTAGAGAATAGGTTATTATTTTTTGTTGAATCTTTATTGTTGGCTATTTGGACAAGAAAGAGCAAGTTAGAGTAAAGAAGGAAGGAAGCTTTTAATTGGGGAGGTAGGTTTGCTTAGGTTTATGAAGTTGTCAAAGAATTCACTGGCTTGGGAAACACGTAGTACCTACAGCATAATAGTAATAATCATAATAATAAAAATAATAGTTTATATAGTACATAATCAATCTATCACTAGATTCTGACAGTTCATCCTTCACAGCTTTGCTAAAATCTGCCCTCTCCACTCTATTCAAACTGCTGCCGCGTGAATCCAAGCACTTATCCTATCCCGCCTTGATTAATGGATCAGTCTCCTTGCTAACCTTCCTGCTGCCTCCTGTCTCTCCCCACCTCACTCCATACTTCACTTGGCTGCCTGGATCTTTTTTTTTCCTACAAAAACGTTCAGTCCATGTTTCCCCCCTTCTCAAGAACCTCAAATGGTTGCCCATTCAACTCCACGCCAAGCAGAAACTCCTTTAAAGACTGGGAGTCCCATGTAGGGCAGGGACTGTGGCCAACCGATTTGCTTCTACTCACTCACGCTTAGTACAGTGCATGGCACATAGTAAGCGCTTATCAAATACCAGAATTATTGGGAAGCAGCATGGTGTAGTGGATAGAGCACAGGGCTCTAGGGAAGCAGCATAGCTCAATGGAAAGAGCATGGGCTTTGGAGTCAGAGGTCATGGGTTCAAATCCCGGCTCCGCCAATTGCCAGCTGTGTGACTTTGGGCAAGTCACTTAACTTCTCTGTGCCTCAGTTACCTCATCTGTAAAATGGGGTTTAAGACTGTGAGGTCCCCGTGGGGCAACCTGATCACCTTGTAACCTCCCAGCGCTTAGAACAGTGCTTTGCACGTAGTAAGCCCTTAATAAATGCCATAATTATTATTATTATTATTAGGGCTGGGAGTCAGAAGGTCATGCGTTCTAATCCCAGCTCTGCCACTTGTCTGCTGTGTGGCCTTGGGAAAGTCACTTCACTTCTCTGTGCCTGACTTACCTCATCTGTAAAATGGGGGTTTTAAGACCATGAGCCCTATGTCGGATAGGGACTGATTTCCTTGTACCCGCCCCTGTGCTTAGTACAGTGCCTGGCACATAGTAAGCACTTAATAAGTACCAGAATGATTATTATTGATTCATTCATTCAGTCAGTCGTATTCATTGAGCACTTACTGTGTGCAGAGCACTGTACTAAGCTCTTGGAAAGTACAATTTGGCAACAGATAGAGACTATCCCTATTATTACCAACTCAAGTATATTGTACTTTGCTGAGCACTTAGTAAGGTGCTCTGCACACAGTGAGTGCTCAATAAATGTCAACAATCGATTGATAATATGTAGCAAGCACTGTACTAAGTTCTGGGGTAGATTCAAGATAATTAGATCAGACCCAATAGGGTTTGTGCTCTTATCTAGTTGGCAGTCTGCCACCAGGTGAGCCATTACCTGCCCCCACCCCTGTTCTCTCAGCATCCCCTCGATGTTCTCAGTTGAGTGTCCTGCGGGACCCGAAAGTGGCCTTCCCTGACTAAGCCTTCATTTCCTCTTCTCCCTCTCCCTGCTGTGTCACCCTTGCACTTGAATTTTCACCTTTATTCACCCTTCTCTCAGCCCCAAAGAATGTAAGTTCAAATTTGTAATTCATTTATATTAAGGTCCGTCTCCCCTTCTAGACTGTAAGGTCATTGTGGGCAGGGAACATGTCTACCAACTCTGTTGTACTCTCCCAAGCACTTAGGGCAGTGCTCTTAAGTCCTCAATAAATATGATTGTGTTGATCGTTTATCCACAAACGTTCCTGCTTCCTGAGATCGATTCTATTATGTAGTAGTAAGCACAAGTACCATTGCTGAATTGATTGACTGATTGATAGAGGAGGATTGATGTGTGAGTAGTTTGATTCTACACTCTCACCACCTGCTTTCATAAATTGATTACTATGAGACTTAGTTTATCGGGTTTTGCCATTACACTGTGAGCAGTGTTGCCTAGTTGAAAGAGCCCGAGTCTTGGGGTCAGAGGACCTGGGTTCTAATCCCACCTCTGCCACTTGCTTGCTGTATAACTTTGGGCAAATCATTTAACTTCTCTGGGTCTCAGTTGCCTCATCTGTAGAATGAGGACTCAGTCCCTGTTCTCTTTCCTACTGTGAGGCCCGTGTTGGGCAGGGACTATGTCTTTTTTTTAATGGTATTTGTTAAGCATTTACCATGTGCCAGGCACTGCACTAAGCCCTGGGGTAGATACAAGCTTATCAGGTTGGACACAGTCTCTGTCTCATATAGGGCTCAGTCTTATTCCCCATTTTACAGATGAAGTAACTGAGGCACAGTGAAGTGAGGTGACTTTCCCCAGGTCACACAGCAGACAAGTGGCAAAGCCTGGATTAGAGCCCAGGTCTTTCTGACGCCTAGGCCCACGCTCGATGATTATCTTGT
Organism: Tachyglossus aculeatus; assembly: GCF_015852505.1. Taxonomy (NCBI): domain Eukaryota; kingdom Metazoa; phylum Chordata; class Mammalia; order Monotremata; family Tachyglossidae; genus Tachyglossus; species Tachyglossus aculeatus. The sequence continues at coordinate 51,835,353 of NC_052072.1, forward strand.
TTGTACCCCAGTGCTTAGAACAGTGCTTGACACTAAGTGCTTAAAAAATACTATTATTATTATTGTTCTTATCAAAAATAGTAATAAGACCCCTTTGATTAGGAGATACGAAGGAAGCACAGAAATTTGTGTGTCATTCCCACAGATAGCCAGCTTCAACTTGTGTCTGATGGAGCCATTTGGATACAGAGTTCATTCATTCATTCATTGTCATATTTATTGAGCGTTTAGTATGTGCAGAGTACTATAATCATCATCATCATCAATCGTATTTATTGAGCGCTTACTGTGTGCAGAGCACTGTACTAAGCGCTTGGGAAGTACAAATTGGCAACATGTAGAGACAGTCCCTACCCAACAGTGGGCTCATAATAATAATGGTATTTGTTAAGCACTTCCTATGTGCGAAGCACTGTTCTAAGGGCTGAGGGGGGGATACAGGGTGATCAGGTTGTCCCATGTGGGGCTCACAGTTTTAATCCCAGTTTTACAGATGAAGTAACTGAGGCCCAGAGAAGTTAAGTGACTTGCCCAAAGTCACACAGCTGACAAGTGGCGGAGGCAGGATTAGAACCCATGACCTCTGGCTCCCAAGCCTGTGCTCTTTCCACTGAGCCATGCTGTTTCTCTATACTGCTTTTCTCTTACCATACAAAGCTCTTGGGAGAGTACAGTACAACAGCAAACAGCAGTATTGTCAGAAATACGCTATTTGTACAGCCTCTACCCAGCCATGCCTTTTAAATTGTTTTTAGCTCCCGGCTTGTGGATCCCTAAGGAGCAGAGCTATCGTAGGACAGAACAAAATGCCAGGGCAGGGGCCTAGAGGACTCTGAATTGGATGGCTGTCAGTCAGTTAGTCTTATTTATTGATTGCTTCCTGTGTGCAGAGCACTGTTCTAAGCACTTGGGAGAGTACAGTATAACAATATAACAATCAATCAATTAATCAATCAGTCATTTATTGAGCGCTTACTGTGTGCAGAGCACTGTACTAAGCGCTTGGGAAGTACAAGTTGGCAACATATAGAGACAGTCCCTACCCAACAGTGGGCTCACAGCCTAAAAGGGGGAGACAGAGAACAAAACCAATCATACTAACAAAATAAAATAAATAGAATAGATATGTACAGGTAAAATGTATAAATAAATAGAGTAATAAGTATGTACAAACATATATATATATATACAGGTGCTGTGGGGACGGGAAGGAGATTAGATGGGGGGATGGAGAGCGGGACGAGGGGGAGAGGAAGGAAGGGGCTCAGTCTAGGAAGGCCTCCTGGAGGAGGTGAGCTCTCAGTAGGGCCTTGAAGGACACATTCCCCGCCCACAACGAGTAGAGGGCTGAGGCCCTGCTTATTTCTCAGACTGGTCAGTCCCACATGGTGCACTTGGGCCTGCTAGACTTCTAGCAGCGAGGCTAAGTGGAAAAGAGCCCGGGCTTTGGAATCAGAGGTCATGGGTTCAAATCCCGGCTCCGCCAATTGTCAGCTGTGTGACTTTGGGCAAGTCACTTAACTTCTCTGGGCCTCAGTTACCTCATCTGTAAAACGGGGATTAAGACTGTGAGCCCCACGTGGGCCAACCTGATCACCTCGTAACCTCCCCAGCGCTTAGAACAGTGCTGTGCACACAGTAAGCGCTTAATAAACGCCATTATTATTATTATCATTATTCTGTTTGTTTCAAGAACATTATTGGAGCAGGGACATGGCAGAACTAGGCTCCACGACTGCAGACTTGGTTGTCCCCCGCTTTAAATTTCACCCGGTGAATCATGTTAATTGTTTTTAATTACATGTTTGGAGAAAAAAAATGTACTTAATGCCAGGGAGAGACAACAAAGTATATCTTCATTAAATTAAATGATCTTTTCTCCTGTGAATCAATTCATCAGAAATGTAAATTAATTTTTTTTCCTTCTGATGGAGGAGTGGGAGTTTCTGAAGCTTAAGGTTTTTTTTAAAAAGCTTGTTAGAGCGTAGATAGGGAGAAATTGCCACATTTGTATTAATTGATGTTGGGAGAAATTTAGTTAATCTTCATTAAAGTTGCTCCCCTGTCTGTCTGTATCATTTTTATGGAAGTTTGCCACAGTTTCTGTCAATCAGATGGAAAAGGTGCTCAGTGTGGCTTTACAAATGCAGCCTGTTTGTGGGTCTCTGAGTAAGTTCTTTCTCAGAATCTTTAAATAGTAAAGAGCAGTTGCAGTTTAGGAGATTGTTGTTCTGTCTCTATATGTTGCCAACTTGTACTTCCGAAGCGCTTAGTACAGTGCTCTGCACACAGTAAGCGCTCAATAAATATGATTGATTTGATTGATTGATTGATTGATTCTGGGCTCAATTATACACAGTTGGCATTTTGTCCTTACTACCTTCTAACTGGTGAAACTAAAGAAAAAATGATGTCTGTGAGTATGAAGAGCAGTAAATTCAATTTACTTTTTGTTTTCAGAATTTTATATTTCCCATTTTGGTTTTTTTGACTCTTTCTAGTGACTTTCCCTGCTCTCTTTTTTTGGTCTCCTGTTTGTTTTTCACCTCCTCTGTCAGAAAGCCCAATTGTGGGATGGCCACATGAGCTATAGTGATTAAGAATATTTTCATTGTAGTAACTGCTTTCCTGTAGTGGTGTTGTGGGTGGTAAACACAATCCACTCACAAGAATGTTGAACAGTGGTGTTTTCCTCGTTTTTTGTAATTAACAGAATTTGCTCACTTGGTATTTAAATTAATTGCACAACCTTAAAGGTGAGCAAAGAGATTTCCTGACCTGTAAGATTACTTCCTTTTGTTTGTCCTCAGTTTTTAACTGTATGCATCTCTGAGAGCCCTAAGCATGAATCCAATATGCTTTGCACTTTTTAAAGATGAAATGCATGGTTCTATTTATAAATTCCAGGAAGTACATTTGAGCTCTGTTCAAAAGCCAAGTTACCAAGTACTAACTGTGTTTCCAGCTCTTGCTCAATATGAGCTTGTAAGCACTTCCAGAAGACAGTTATCTTCTTGAGGGATGTTGAACAAAGTAGGAACATGAAAAAGGGTTTAAAAATATGGAAAAAAAAAGAATTCAGAGTTGAGGAAAAAATGTGTGTGCATTTGGTTGTGTGGGGGGAAAGGGTGGGGAAGGGCAGTACTAACACTTGAGTTATGTTGAGGTCTTGGAGGTAAAGGAGCAGATGTTTGACTACTCTGGGCTCTATCGGCTCCAGCTGCGTTGCGGGAATTTATGCGTAACGAATCCATTAAAATAATATTGTCAGGTTGCCCTGAGAGTCAAGGAAATTGGAATTAGGTTTCACACTCATTTCTGGGGTTGCCTTGCTGCACCAAGATGGCACACCCCAAGATCATACTTCTACTCTTCCAAAGCTCCTAATTAATTCCTCTCCATCCAAACTGTTCAATCACTCATCCTATCCTGCTGGGATTATTGCACCAGCCTCCTTGCTGACCTCCCAGCCTCCTGTCTCTCCCTCTCTCCCCACTCCAGTCCATACTTCATTCTACTGCCTGGATCCTTTTTCTGCAAAAACGTTCAGGACATGTTGTCTCACTCCTCAAAAAACTCCAGTGGTTGCCCATCCACTTCCGTATCAAACAAAAACTTCTCACCCTTGGCTTTAAAGCAGTCCACCACCTTGATTCCTCCTTTCCCTCCTTCTAGAGGTAACCTTCTCTCTGTGCCTCAATCTCGCCTATCTTGACACCGACCCCTCACCCACGACCTTCCTCTGGCGTGGAACACCCTCCTTCCTTAAAACCGGCCAAATTATACGTTGCCAACTTATACTTCCCAAGTGCTTAGTACAGTGCTCAATAAATACGATTGAATGAATGAATGAATGACTCTGGCAGACAATTACTCTCCGCCCCTTCAAAACCTTATTGAAGGCACATCTTTCCCAAGAGGCCTTCCCAAACTAAGCCCCCCCACCCCCCTTCTCCCACTCAATCAATCAGTCGTATTTATTGAGCACTTACTGTGTGCAGAGCACTGTACTAAGCGCTTGGGAAGTACAAGTTGGCAACATATAGAGACAGTCCCTACCCAACAGTGGGCTCACAGTCTAAGAGGGGGAGACAGAGAACAAAACCAAACATGCCAACAAAATAAAATAAATAGAAAAGATGTGTACAAGTAAAATAAATAGAGTAATAAATATGTACAAACATATATACGGGTGCTGTGGGGAAGGGAACTCCTTCTGTGTTGCCCTGACTTGCTCTCTTTTTTCTTCCCCTCTCCCAGCCCCACAGCATTTGTGTACATATCTGTCATTTATTTCTTTATATGAATGGCTGTATCCCCTCTAGACTGTAAGTGCGTTGTGGGCAGGGAATGTGTCTGTTTATTGTTGTATCATAATCTCCCAAATGCTTAGTACGGTGCTCTGCACACAGTAGGCTTTCAATAAATAGGGTGAAATGAATGAATGAATGAAGAACCTGTTGAGTTCTTCGTCATATACGGGAGTTAAAGTAACAAATTCCTTTTACTGGAACAAGTGGGGATTGGGAGGGATTAGTAGGAGTTGGAATGATGCTGAGCAGGTAGAGTACATGGTAAGGAGGCATCATTATTGAGAAGCAGCGTGGCTCAGTGGAAAGAGCCCGGGCTTTGGAGTCAGAGGTCATGGGTTCAAATCCTGGCTCCGCCAATTGTCAGCTGTGTGACCTTGGGCAAGTCACTTAACTTCTCTGTGCCTCAGTTACCTTATCTGTAAAATGGGAATTAAGACTGTGAGCCCCCTGTGGGACAGCCTGATCACCTTGTTACCTCCCCAGCGCTTAGTACAGTGCTTTGCACATAGTAAGCGCTTAACAAATGCCATCATTGTTATTATTATCACCTTAGGTAGTCTTCTGCCGTCTTTTCTCTAACCTGTGTTCAGGTGAGCCCCTCATCCCTCTCTGTCCAGACGTGCCTACTGTGCTCAGATTTGAAAGGGAGAGACCAGGGATACCTAGCTTACCCCTGGAGGTTGGAGGTGTGGGCTTGTTTTAGGTTTGCGCTGTCTCGAGAGCGTGGCATAGTACAAAACAAAACAGTGTTTTGTTACACTACAGTTTGTCCTACAGTTCCTACAAAACAGTGGAGTTGTGTTGCCTTCCAATAGGCCTCAGGCAGTAGGAGCAAGATTGGCCACTGAAGAAGCAGGGAGCTGTGCCTAAGGAGTCCGGCTTTTGGCTCTCTTTCCACTCCATTTGGCCTCGATTGACAATCACTTGAATCTGTATGTACACACTTTTTTTTTCAGGGAGTTGAAGGGAAAGTCTTGAGTATTGAAGCGGTAACAAACTTGTAAATAAAGTTACCTTACTCGGTTAAGTTATTAAGAAACAATCTGGGGAGAAATAACCTTTTTAACTTCCCCTCTGAGAAACTATCCCAGTTTCCATAGTGTCAGAAATGGTTATAATTTAATTTTTACCCTTTTCACAGAAAGGACAACCAAATGGCGTGTAGCTTATAAAAACATTTGTTAGTCAGAAGCAGACTCTGCCTCACCAACAGGGTGATTTTTCTTTTAAACCTTTTAATTCCTGTGTTTCATCCTTCATTCCAAGGAATGCTTGTGAACAGTGTCTTATCTGTAGAAGCGATCACTGTCATTCTGAGGCAGTAGACTTCATCATCATCATCAATCGTATTTATTGAGCGCTTACTGTGTGCAGTGCACTGTACTAAGCGCTTGGGAAGTACAAGTTGGCAACATATAGAGACAGTCCCTACCCAACAGTGGGCTCACAGTTGCTGAGTCAGGGGATTGAAAATGAGACAGTTATTCAATAAATTACTGTAAAAATTCAGAGGCAGGATTATTTTCCTCTCCCATAATAGGTTATTTTGACTTTGGGAAGAAATTTTCTTTATATCAAAGTTTGCCTTCTTGAGATCTGCTGGAGTGTGCCTAGACCCTTATGATTTTGATTTTTTTTAACTTTAGCAATGCTGTATCTTTGCATTAGAAGTGTGTAAATCATAATGACTTTCAGTCCCAGAAGAGTATCTTTGGGCAGTGATATCTGTGTATTATGGCACCTCGTTGTTCTTCCTATTTTCCTTTGCCTGAGTGCACTGTTCAGTGGAGAACTGGGAAAGGCTTTTGTCACCTACAGCTATAGCTTTTAAATAAGAGGAAGAGTTAGTGAGGGGTAATAATAGAAAACTCAGAAAAGAAGTTAGCATTGAGGGGCCATTCAGTTTGTTTCTCATGGAAGTGGCCAGGAACACACCCCGGAGGAGTGGCTACTGCTGGCTACTGACCCAGCAATATGTTGCCAACTTGTACTATATGTTGCCAACTTGTACTTCCCAAGCGCTTAGTACAGTGCTCTGCACACAGTAAGCGCTCAATAAATACGATTGATGATGACCCAGCCTCCCCCTCTCCTGGCCTCTTGTGGTCTCCTCTCTTTATCGGTCCAGTTTCTTGGCCTTCCCAAGATTTCCAGTGGAGCTAGTTGGTGCCAAATCTTGAGGTGGTTTTTGATGCGGAAAAGTGTTCACCAAGAACTCAATTAAAGGTCATCAAATTCATTTTGCTTGTGGCTTAACCCAGATTACAGTGTGGGTCTCTGTAGGTGAAAGGAATGCTTTGTTAGCACTACCCTGTAGTTATTTTTCCTCTTCTTCATATTCCTAAGGTGTTAAATGTCAGTGTTAGGAGCACAAAAACAGAACGCCAACGAAGGTTTCTGCCTTTCGCCTCTTTTGGACCCCAGACCTGTAGCTTGCAGTGAGTATCCTGACCCTTTAATTGGAAAAAGCCACAAAATGTCTCCTACCTCGCTTCTCGTCAGAAACCCTGGGAGCATAAATATCCTTTGCCATTTCTGTCTGGGCTAAAAATAGTGAAGTGCAAGAAACTAAGCTGATTTCATGGATCTATCTAGAGGCAGGCGATGCCTTCCACAGAAGCAAAAAAAAAAAAAAAATTGGTTAAAAGGAAGCAAGCAGCATTTTTCAGAGTACTTTATGAATATTATAATAGGTCAGGTCTCTTGGTGTTCTCTTAAGCCCTATACCAGTCTGTTTTTAAAAAATATCAAGAAAGAGAAGTTAGTGGTTTGGGTTCAAATTAACAATGGTATTTATTTATTAGAGAAGCAGCGTGGCTCAGTGGAAAGAGCACGGGCTTTGGAGTCAGAGGTCGTGGGTTCAAATCCCCGCTCTGCCAATTGTCAGCTGTGTGACTTTGGGCAAGTCACTTAACTTCTCTGTGCCTCAGTTACCTCATCTGTAAAAGGGGGATGAAGACTGTGAGCCCCCTTTGGGACAACCTGATCACCTTGTAACCTCCCAGCGCTTAGAACAATGCTTTGCACATAGTAAGCGCTTAATAAATGCCATTATTATCATTATTATTATTATTATTATTATTATTATTATTGGGCTCTGCAGTGCGAAGAACACTGTTCTAAGTGTTTTGGAGAGTATAACCAAACAAAAGAGATGTCCATGCGCTCCAAGAACCTGCAATATAATGCAGTTTATTTTGCAGTTAATTGAAATTTGTTGGAACACCAAAGTAGATAGTAGTCTTTTGGGAATATTCAAATGGAAAATAATTTTCTAATGGGGAGTCATCATAAGTAAAATGGTGAATGTGGGAATATTGTTTTTCTATGAGATGCCCAGTTTTTGAGAAACTTCCTTGTCCAACCCAATTTGCCTGTATCCATCCCAGGGCTTAGTACAGTGCCTGGTACAGAGTAAGCACTTAACAAATACCATTATTATTATTTTTATTGTCATTGTCAAATGGCATGGTGTATCTCTGATAGAGTGACTTGAAAAGTGACTATCCGCCGGTGGTATTTCCCTGGATTCTGCAGCTGTTTTGAGTGGTTTGAAGTCACGTAAGAGTAGTATCCACACAGAGAAGCAGTGTGGCTGAGTGGCAAGAGCACGGACTTTGGAGTCAGAGGTCATGGGTTCTAATCCTGCCCCCGCCACTTGTCAGCTGTGTGACTTTAGTCAAGTCACTTGACTTCTCTGGGCTTCAGTTATCTCATCTGTAAAATGGGGATTAAGACTGTGAGCCCCCCGTGGGACAACCTGATCACCTTGTAACCTCCCCAGTGCTTAGAACAGTGCTTTGCGCATTGTAAGCGCTTAATAAATACCACCATTATTATTATTATTATTTATTATCTTGGAAACATTGCCTCTACCCAGTCTGTGTAAAGAGTCCCTGCTTAAGAATCTTAGGCACCGTCTCACTTGTTCTTGACTCCAATCCGGTTCAGTAGAACTGAGATGTAGTTAGCGTGATTTCTTTACTGGTGGAGTGGCCGGATACACGGCCTTGATCGTTGGAGATCCTTTCTTGCTCTTTTCTATTAAGTGTGGCTTGGAGATGATTGTAATGAAATTGGATTGATTGTGGGCAAAACGCCTGCAGCCTTAAAGGGATTTGAGTACAACACTGCCTTTCCCCTGCATCGAATCCCTCCTCCCGTCAAAGTATGCCAAACTACCTCCCTTCCCATTTTCAGTGTCCCATAACAATCCACTTCGCTCAAGAGGCTAATCCCCTCCCACTAAAGTCAAATAATACCTCATCCCCACCCACCTGGTCATATCATTTCATTAGCTACCTTAACACACTTTCTACTACTTATTTATTCAATTGCCTTTAATTTTGTTTTTATTAGTGTTCATCATTTTGAATCAGTGCTTTTACACTTTTGTCCCCGCTGTATAATTTCAGTTTGGGTCCATATTTCTCCCCATTTGATGTTAAGCTCCTTGAGGGCAATGGCTGTTACTCCTAGTTGGATGAATGCCCCCCAGCCGTCTGTTACAGAGTCTGCACACAGTAGATGCTCAGTAAATCCTGTTGACAATGTGGCAATCACTGCTGTGGAGTTGTTGGATTGGACAGTCTTTGCGACTGGACTGAGACTTATCATTAAATCAGTCAGTGATCTTCATTGGGCACCTACTCTGGAAAGAGCACTGTATTAAGCGCTTGGAAGAGTACAGTAGAGTAAGTAGATGTGATCCCTACCCTCAAGGAGCTTAATTAAGCATCTGTCACCTACAACGGAAAACTCCATCGAGCAACCCCAAGACATTCTTCCTTTTCTGTAAAGTAACCGTTTTTTTCATTCAGTAGGTTTTTTATGCATTCTTTAGCACAGAGACATCCATGATTACCAGCTTGTGGAAAATTATCTCCGGGGCTCTTGATTGCACTGACAGTTTGTTGAATGGGGAGACTGTCTCTGAAGCAGAGAAAGTAGATTTTATACCAGTTCCTGGTTCTCTCTTGGGTGCTGCAGGCGACCAAAAATAAATGGAATTAAACCCAAGTTTCCCTCTGGTGAATGAAACAGGCAGGACTTCAGCCACTGTAGGAGCATTAGCCAACCCACCCACCATTCAGTAGTTGCAAAAGCTGGGCAGCTTAATGACTTTGTACCATAGAGGATGAAGGCAAGATCAACAAATGGTTTCAAATGCTTTTGGTGAAACTGCACAGAGGTCTTGTTCTTTGTAGCTAACTCTTCAGTGAAAATGGAGTAATCATAGGGTGAAAGGAAATGTTCAGAGGATTGGAAAAGTGACAAGAAGCAGCGTGGCTCAGTGGAAAAAGCCCAGGCTTTGGAGTCAGAGGTCATGGGTTCAAATTCTGACTCTGCCAGTTGTCAGCTGTGTGACTTTGGGCAAGTCACTTAACTTCTCTGTGCCCCAGTTCCCTCATCTGTAAAATGGGGATTAAGGCTTTGAGCCCCCCGTGGGACAACCTGATCACCTTGTAACCTCCCCAGTGCTTAGAACAGTGCTTTGCACATAGTAAGTGCTTAATAAATGCCATCATCATCATCATCAAGAAGATGGGAACAAAAATGATGGATAAAGGGCAGTTTTTCTTATTGGGGAAACCTTTATAGTGGGGTCCTTCCCTGGCAGGAATAGTTGTACTTAACATTTTCCTCAGCATTTTGGAAGATGGAAAGTGTAGAAATCTCCAGGTTTATGGCTAACACTAAACTTTTCTGGGTTGTGACACATAATGCTGATTGGATCAATTGCAGGAATAACTCTTAAAGGTGAAGCAGCAGCCAGAAAACAAGCAGGTGAGCTTTAATGTGAGCAAGGCCAGGTAATTCACCTAGGGAAAAAATAATCTAAACTATGATAAATGATAAGCTCTGGTTTACCAGTCATGATTCATAAAATAGGTTGTGAAGTATTTGGATCATTGCGATTATTGGTTCAACCTGCAGTAGCAGGCAAAAACGTAAAGTCTTTTTTAAAAAGGCATACCCGGAACTCTGGATGCAGTTCTGACTCAGGAAAGACAAAGGAGAGATGGAGAAATGAAAGAGAAAGATAGTTAGGATGTTTGGGGTGAGGTCCATATGAGGATAGCACACAGTAAGCGCTCAATAAATACGACTGAATGATAGGATGTACAAATGTATACTCTTCAATTAAGGAATATTACATACTCTTTGAGGGCAGGTTTCAGGTCTGCTGACTCTGTTGAATTCTTCCAAGTGCCTAGTAGGGTGCTCAATAAATGCTATTGATTTGATGATGCAGAAAGATGAAGGCTAAGCATCTGAAATTTTCAAAATCATGAAGGTGAGAACTAGGCAAACACAGTTATTGCTGAAAAAATTCCACATCCCACATTTATGATCATGATGGGCTTTTAAAACAAAAATGTATGGGTGTTATAATAATGATGATACTATTAAATACTTATATGCCAAGCACTGTACTGAATGCTGGGTAGATACAAGGTAATTAGATCGGACATAATCCCTTTCCCCCCTCACAAGGCTCACAGTCTAAGAGATAGGGAGAGGCTGTATCTTATACCCATTTTATAGATGAGGAAACTGGGGACTGAGTGGTTAAATTACTTGCCCGAGGTCACACAGGAGGTATGTGACTAGCACTGGAACCCGGATCTCCCAACGCACAGTCGCATGCTCTTTCCATTAGGCCACACAGCCTCTCATGATTTGGAATATAACAGGGAGGGGAGCCATCATTATTCTCTCCATCATTGTCTTCTGGTGCCCCTGTTGGAGTCAGAATAATGGGTTATATGGGCCCTTGGTCTCACCCACTGTGGCATTTCTTCTCTCTGATAGTCTTCTTCCCACTTATCATAAGATCCCATGCCTTAATCTTGACTTTTAAAATAATGCATGGAATGCAGTTGGGCACGGAGCGGCTCATTTTGAGCAAATATATGTGGGAGTCCAGAGCAAAGCAGACCTACAAAGAGCAACTAGATGCACAAACACTGGTCAGAGTTGCTTGTTAACAAGAGAATAGCATACCTGTGTATTTATTGTAGAAAGTGTTGCAGGTCATAACTGAGCCTTGCTTGTGGCAGAGTCTTGTCCAGACTTGTTCCTGGCTAAAGAGGGACTTTAGCTCACTTAATAATAATAATAATGTTGGTATTTGTTAAGTGCTTACTATATGCCATGCACTGTTCTAAGTGCTGGGGGGATACAGGGTAATCAAGGTTGTCCCACGTGGGGCTCACAGTCTTAATCCCCATTTTCCAGATGAAGGAACTGATGCCCAGAGAAGTTAAGTGACTTGCCCAAAGTCACACAGCTGACAAGTGGCGGATCCGGGATTAGAACCCATGACCTCTGACTCCCAAGCCCGTGCTCCTTCCACTGAGCCATTCTTCTTCTCACTTACCCACTTCTCTCTCTCTCTGTCCTTGGTTTGAGGTTGGAAATCATGGTGGTTGGTGGTGCTGACCACGCATTTTCATTCATTCATTCAATCGTATTTATTGAGTGCTTACTTTGTGCGGAGCACTGTATTAAGTGTTTGGGAGAATGCAATGCAACAATAAGCAGACACATTCCCTGTCCACAATGAGCTTACAGTCTAGAGGGGGAGACAGGCATTAATATAAATCAATGAATTGCAGATGTGTACTTAATTGCTGTGGGACTGAGAAGGGATGGGGAGATGAGGAAAGGAGAGCTTAGGAAAGGCCTTTTGGAGGAACTGTGCCTCCAATAAGGCTTTGAAATGGGGGAGAGTAGTTGTCGGATATGAGGCGGGAGGGCGTTCCAAGTGTGGCTGGGGCTGCACAGTCAGACACAACAATTCCTTCATCATCATCATCTTCCAAGGTCAGATTGGCATGGCTGGTTGTTGGGTTGGGGGGTCTGAGCCCCGTTCACATGGGACTTGGGCACAGCCTGATGCGGATTTTTGGCTTTTGCAGAATTTCAATCTAAGGGCACATCACAAGCATTACAATCTTGGACTCGCATTTCCATGACTTCTATTTTCTGCAGCGGATTATTTTTGCCACTTCACTTTCTGATTTGCTATTGTGAAATTGACTCTGGATTGACTTTGAAGATGAGCCGCCGCTGCAGACTGCCGAGATAGAAGGGTTTAGATGAGCTTTTCACAAAATGCTGTCCCTGGTTTAGACTCCAGACTGTTAAGTAGTGAGGTTTAAACCTCCCTTCCCCCTCACCCCTGCCCCCCACTTCAAACAGAGTGGATTCTTTCCTCCATGATCCACTGCCCAAGGCTTGGCTTTTCTGTATTCAGCTCCATACCTTCCCTACCCATTCGGGAATGCACGGTAGCCACCACTAAGTAAACAGTGTGGCTAGGTAGGTTCAATTTTTATAATGATACCTTTCAATAAACATTTTTTGGAGGAAAATGCTATGGCATTTCCAGCAAGCATCTGAAAGTAAAGGGGCAGTTCTTGAAACTTTATTTTTTCCAAGATTCTGTGTAGCTATATTGCATCCAAACTCGGGGATTTTTGCAAGCAAAGACCTTTCTGTTATATGAAGAACTTTTAATTCTGCTGACAGTGGGTGTCCATGGGGCCCCTTTTTCCAAACAACGACATCTTGCTTATACCTAGTTTGATTCAGTATGCGAGAGTCTGTCCACCTATTGATCAGTTCATCTCTCTCTCCCTTAGGAGTTCCTGTCTGGGTTGCCATCTCCAAATGCTGGGATTGGCTCAGGGAAGACTCCCAGGCAGAAACTGGCTGGAACTAATAGGGGGAAAAGCTAGAGTTGGGATAAGGTAGAAGAGTGGTGAAGAAGAGAAAGTAACATTTCCTAGTGGATAGAGCACGGGCCGGGAAATCAGAGGATTCGGTTCTAATCCCGGCTCTGCCACTTGGCTCCTTCTCTGGGTCTCAGTTCCCTCATCTGTAAAATGGGGATTAAGGCCGTGAGCCCCACTGGACTGGGTCCAACCTAATTAGCTTGAATCGACCCCAGCGCTTAATACAGTGTCTGCACGTAGTAAGCACTTAAATAGTATTTAAAAAAAAAAAGAGGAGCTACCGCTACTACCGAATTAGTTAAAACAGGGATTAATGTGAAGAAGAGTAGGTTGGAGGTGGTAGGGAGCTAGGACTTGGAGGCCATCAGTACAACTTGAGGACAAGGGTGTGGGAGGGAAGAGCAGCAGTGGTGAGATGGTGCATTCTCCCAAGAGCTTAGTACAGTGCTCTCCACACAGTAAATTCTCAGTAAATACAATTGAATGAATGAATGAATAGTGGCTGCAGAGTGTGGGATAGGAGCAAGCAGAGGAGCCACAATTGTGGTTGGAATGGGTGCAGGAGCTGGGGAGCGGTTCAAGCAAACAGGAATTGTTGCCCCTGCCCCTGGCCTTGATCAGTCAATCAGTGGTATTCATTGAGCGCTTACTTTGTGCAGAGCACCGTACTAAATGTGTGGGAGAGGACAGGGTAAAGGAGTTGGTAGAAAGATTCCCTGCCCACAAGCGCTTACTGCCCCTTGCTGTCCCTGTTCAAATCCTTCCTCCCACAGTATCCTTGAGTCTGTCTGAAAGCTGGGTCCAGCAAAGTCATGAAATTCTTTTTAAAAGCAGGAGTTTTATCGGGGCAGAATGCTCTCAAGAAATTTTCTCCCAAAGAAAGCAAACAAAAAGCACTTCACTTGGGTAAACAACAAATCAGCGCATCTTTTTCTTCCTTGGCATGTTTCAGAGAAGTTGACTTCTATGTCCTACAGATGGGAACGGATCTCTTGCTGTGCTCTTGACAAAAAAGAAGTCTTGCCACACGGAGTTTTAGCAATTTTAGTAGAGTTCCATTTTGATCCGTTGAACTGAGAAAAAGATGAAAATACAGAAGTGGCCCAGAACAGGTGTGTTTGAAAGAAGTTAAAGAAAGCTGAATGATTAGTAAGCACCATTGTGGATAATGTCACATCTGGATTTGTGTCAATACAGTCTTTCTATTGTGAGGTCAAGTCTCGGAGTGAAGCTGAGTTTAAGATTAGAGAATCATATATGTAACGGTCAACTAGAGACCCGTGAGGTCCTTTAGCCCATCCTCCTGTACCCAGATAGAAATGCTTTTTGTATGTGGCTTTTGTTTTCACTGTTTTTCATGCCAAAGATGAGGTGGCTTTGGTGGGTTTGCCTTCCTCCTTTTCTCCCCAACCATTTTTTTTTTAATTGTATTTGTTAAGCGCTTAATATGTGCTGGGCACTGTATTAAGCTCTGGGGTAGATTCAGGCTAATCTGGTTGGACACCATCCCTGTCCCACGTGGGGCTCACAGTCTTTATCCCCATTTTCCAGACTAGGTAACTGAGGCACAGAGAAGTGAAACGACTTGCCCAGGGTCACACAGCAGATGAGTGGTGGAGCCAAGATTAGAATCCAGATCCTTCTGACTCTCAGACCTGGTGTCTATCCACTAGACCACAGCGTTTCTCTACCCTTACAGTAAAGTCTTCTGGAGGGTACAGACCCCCTGTAGGTCTTTCTGTTGCCCTGAGGAATCAGAAACTTTCATTTTTGAGCTTCCATTTTTAGGGATGCACAACTCACCTCCACTATGGAAAGGGCCAGAAAAGGGACCTGACTGTTCTTCCATATCATTGTCGTATGGAAGAGCATGTTTTTCTGTGGCTGCACGCATACACAGAGATGAAATCTCACCAGCAGAGTTGCCTTTAAACTCAAGGCAATGAGGACACTTTCTCCAGATCTCTTTTACCTTCTCTCTCACCTTTTTTCTTTTCTGTCTCTCCTCTTTCCCTTTCTCTCTCCCATTCTCCTGTTTTTTTCTCTCCCTCCCTCTTGTATCTGATGGACATTGTCAGTAGAGTATGAGTGACATAAACAAAGGGGAAGTGGTTTGTGTTGTAGCACCATATATCACTCAGCGCCTGCTCCTCTGTAATATAACTACCCCCTTAGATGGAGCATATGCATCCGGGCAGAAACTGTCCCACATGGATTAGTGTATTGCATAAAATGATTTTGGGAAAGGGGTTGTATTCTCACGTTATGCAAATCTCCGTCATCTAAGGCTGAGAAACAGCGTGGTGTAGTGGCTAGAGCGTGGGCCTGGGAATCAGAGGACATGGGTTCTAATCACATCCAAGCCGTCACCAAAACCTGCCGGTCTCACCTCCGTAACATTACCAAGATCCGCCCTTTCCTCTCCATCCAAACCGCTACCCTGCTCATTCAAGCTCTCATCCTATCCCTTCTGGATTACTGTATCAGCCTCCTCTCCAATCTCCCATCCTCCTGTCTCTCCCCTCTTCAATCCATACTTCACGCCGCTACCCAGACTGTCTTTGTCCAGAAACGCTCTGGGCATGTTACTCCCCTCCTCAACAATCTCCAGTGGCTACCAGTCAACCTACGCATCAGGCAGACACTCCTCACCCTCAGCTTTACGGCTGTCCATCACCTCGGCCCCTTCTACCTCACCTCCCTTTTCTCCTTCTCCAGCCCAGCCCGCACCCTCCGCTCCTCTGACGCTAATCTCCTCACCGTGCCTCGTTCTCGCCTGTCCCGCTGTCGACCCCCGGCCCACGTCCTCCCCCGGGCCTGGAATGCCCTCCCTCTGCCCATCCGCCAAGCTAGCTCTCTTCCTCCCTTCAAGGCCCTACTGAGAGCTTACCTCATCATCATCATCAATCGTATTTATTGAGTGCTTACTATGTGCAGAGCACTGTACTAAGCGCTTGGGAAGTACAAATTGGCAACATATAGAGATGGTCCCTACCCAACAGTGGGCTCACAGTCTAAAAGGGGGAGACAGAGGACCAAACCAAACATACTAACAAAATACTAACCTCCTCCAAGGGGCCTTCCCAGACTGAGCTCCCTCCTTCCTCTCCTCCTCCTCCCCCTCTCCATCCCCCCCACCTTACCTCCTTCCCCTCCCCACAGCACCTATATATAGGTATATATGTTCGTATGTATTTATTACTCTATTTATTTTATTTGTACATATTTATTCTATTTATTTTATTTTGTTAATGTGTTTTGTTTTGTTCTCTGTCTCTCCCTTCTAGACTGTGAGCCCACTGTTGGGTAGGGACCGTCTCTATATGTTGCCAACTTGTACTTCCCAAGTGCTTAGTACAGTGCTCTGCACACAGTAAGCTCTCAATGAATACAATTGAATGAATGAATAATCCCAGCTCCACCATTTGTCTGCTCTTTGACCTTGAGCAAGTCATTTCATTTCTGTACCTTAGTTACCTCATATGGAATATGGGGATAAAGGTTGTGAGTCCCATTTGGGACACGGACTGTGTCCAAACTGATGATCTTGTAACTTCCCCAGTGCTTAGTACAGTGCCTGTCATATAGTAAATGCTTAACAAGTACCAAAAAAAGTCTACCTTGCCATGATTCAGGTTTGATTGTTAAGGGTTTGATGAAGTATTTGACTGCAGAGCTCAATGGTAGAGTTCTGAGTTATTTTGAAGAGATGACAACAAAAATGAATGAAACAGCTTTTCCTTAGTAATTTCTTCCTTATAGCTGGGATAGCTGAGTTGCAGCTTGCCAGTCACTCATGGCTCCTCTTCATTTGCCAGTCGGTTTGTGGCCTAGTGGATAGAGCACGGGCCCGGGAGTCCTGAGTTCTAATCCTGTCTCTGTCTCTTGCTTCTGTGTGACTATTGGCAAGTTACTTCCCTTGTCTGCCATAGTTTCCCCATTTGTAAAATGGGGTTCAACACCTGTTCTCTCTCCTACTTAAACTGTGAGCCCCAGGCGGGACAAGGTCTGTGTCCAACCTAATTATTTTGCATCTACCCAGCACTTAGTACAGTACCTAGCACAGAGCAAGTGCTTACCAAATACAACTATTATATGTGCTTTATTGTTATTTTACCAATATGTTGGGCAGTGCTGCTCCTGCAGTCCTATTGCTGGACTAAAAGTGCTGAGCCAAAGTTGCATTCTTTTATTCACAATGTATTTTAAAAGTTGTCTGTTAAACATTTTATCTTTATTAGTACATTTCAGTGAACAGTTAAAAGATTACTAACATCTTTCCATGTGAAAGAATTATAATCATAGTCTTTGTTAAGCATTTACTATATGCTAAGCACTGTACTAAGTGAGGGATCGATACAGTCTAATCAAGTCAGAGTCCCTGTCCCACATGGAACTCACAGTCTAAAGGGAAGGGAGAACAGGTACTTTATCCCCATTTTACAGATGAGGAACTGAGGCATGGAGAAATTAAGTGACTTGCACAAGTTTATGCAGCAGGCAGGTGGCAGAGCCAGCATTAGATCCCAGGTCCTCCAACTCCCAGGCTCATGCTCATTCCCCTCGCCTTTTTTAAGGAACTAAGATAATTCATTAATTTTATTCTGAAATTTTTCGCTCTCACGAAGGAGCAGATGTGTGTCTTTGAAATTGATTAACCATTTTGTTTAGTCAACGTGATTGCTAGTCTGTAAACTCATTATGGGCAGGGAACATGCCTTCTATTTCTGTTGTATACCCTCCCAAGTGCTTAATACAGCACTCTGTACATAGTGAGCACTCAATAAGTACCATTAATTAGTCATAGGCCGTCATTTAGATCATGTGTGTGCATGTACATATAAGTTTTATAAAATGTGAACAAATGTGTACAGCTTTTTCTACAACTGTGAGGCCTGAATTTACTCTGAAAGACCGTATTTAACTTCTAGAGCAGTTCTTTCAACAGTACCTAATTATGATTCTTAAAATGCCAAAATAGCAGCACAAGGCATGAAATCCTGGCAAACTTGCTGCCCATTAACTTCAAAGCAATTCTTTTTTCACACCTTTATTGAGCGTGATAGTGATGAAAATATGTTTCAGCAGGATACCCACACACTCTTTCTGTAGGGAGCTGAAGTGGGGAAGCCTAGAGAGGGAAGAGACACTTTCAAGGCGCAGTGGGGCAAAATGTCACATGAAATAACATAGCTAGGAGATATCACCAGAACATAGAACGTCAGTGGCGAGCAGCGATTAGAAATGGGGTGAATCTTTTTAACACTGCATTTCAAGAATATTGGACCCCCAAAAGGAAGCAGGAAAGATGACAAGGAGAGATCTTTACGGACCCACAATATGGAAGGCCTTGCTAGTTAAGTCTTGCTCTTATCAGTGGCTCCCACACTTAGTGATTAAATCTCACCATCAGCAGTCTCATCTTCACACGCTGGAGCACTGTTCTTTGTATAGGCACATATATACCCACAAGTCTATTTATGAAAGTCCTTGAGGCAGCATAGTATGACACCTGACTATTTGATGTATCTTGGTGGAGTTACTTAGCACGATTAGAAATTAACCAAACCACTTGAAATCTAAACTGGAAGCTCCTTGTGGGCATGGAGCATGTCTACCAACTCTTATTATGTTGCACTTTCCCAAGTGCTTAGTATAGTGCTGAGCACACAGCAGGTGCTGAATAAGTACAACTGGTTGATTTAAGCGGTTATAGCCATTGAATGATTGCCTAGACTATGGGGAGGATTCAGCAAAGGAATTAGTTTAAGAAAGTGAGCCACTGGGGATTTTAGGTTTCATCTCAGTGCTCAGACAGTCCCTTTCCTTCATATGTAGTCAGCTTTCTCCATGAATGAATAGGAAAGGGCTAGGCTACATTTTAGATGCAGATTCCATTGAAGTTTCCTTAATCTTATGAGGGGAAAATTTGATGCCTATTGATTCCTTTGTGCTCATTAATAATCTGATCGGGGAATATTCAGAATACCCAAGCACTATTCCTCTCCGTCCAAACCACTACCGTGCTGGTTCAGTCTCTCATCCTATGCCTCAGCCTCCTCTCTGATCTCCCGTCCTCCTGTCTCTCCCCACTTCAATCTATACTTCACGCTGCTGCCCGGATCATCTTTGTGCAGAAACGCTCTGGGCATGTTGCTCCCCTCCTCAAAAGTCTCCAGTGGCTACCAATCAACCTATGCATCAGGCAAAAACTCCTCACTCTCGGCTTCAAGGCTGTCCATCACCTCGCCCCCTCCTACCTCACCTCCCTTCTTTCCTTCTCCAGCCCAGCCCGCACCCTCCACTCCTCTGCCGCTGACCTCCTCACTGTGCTTCGTTCTTGCATGTCCCACTGTCGACCCCCGGCCCACATCCTTCCCCTGGCCTGGAACGCCCTCCCTCCGCACATCTGCCCAGCTAGCTCTCTTCCTCCCTTCAAAGCCCTACTGAGAGCCCACCTCCTCCAGGAGGCCTTCCCAGATTGAGCTCCCTCCTTCCTCTCCCCGTCCTTCCCTTCTCCATCCCCCCTGCCCTACCTCCTTCCCCTCCCCACAGCACCTGTATATATGTTTGTACAGATTTATTACTCTATTTATTTTACTTGTACATGTTTACTATTCTATTTATTTTATTTTGTTAATATGTGTTGTTTTGTTGTCTGTCTCCCGCTTTTAGACTGTGAGCCCGCTGTTGGGTAGGGACTGTCTCTATATGTTGCCAACTTGTACTTCCCAGGAGCTTAGTACAGTGCTCTGCACACAGTAAGCGCTCAATAAATACAATTGAATGAATGAATGAAATATTTCCACTAACAGTGCGGCTTTCCCCATCCAGATTGAGGCATAAAAGACAATGATTCATGAAGTAGCATTATTCATTAATTACTTTGTCATCTCAGTTGTTACACCAGTTGATGTGTTAATTTTAGGATACAGAATTGAGTAGGTGTCAATTAAATAAAACACAATATGACATGATATGCTACTTTGCCTACTGATTTTTAATTTTTAAATTTGGTGGCTGTTTTTATGGCCAGACAGGTATGAAAAATATCCTATTTGAATAGTATTGAAAATTATTTTTAAAATCCCCGTTTTCTCCTGAACATTTAGAGTTGTGTGGAAGAATGCCTTTTATTTTTCTTAATATGTCCAGCAATTAAATGCCAGTTTCCTTAAAGCCTAGTGAAAGTTACTGAGTTTAGATATAACATCAGCATCCTCAACTAGTATTAATCATTTTGCATCAGGTTTTTGGGGGATAACTATCTCCAGATTTAATTGGAAAAAAATAAAAATTAGTGTGTTGATATTAACCAGGGTTATTCCTCTAGCATAATCTTAATGATTGCATTATGTTAGCTCATTGTGGGCAGGAGACATGTCTACCAACTCTGTATTGTGCTCTCCCAAGCACTTAGTACAGTGTTCTGCACAAGGTAAATGCTCAATAAATACTATTGATTAATTATGTTGGAAATATTGACATTGAGGAAACTTCCTCCATTGTAGGTTGTGTCTGTGTATAATCCCAAACAAAGTACATAATCTGCCATGGTAGGTTGTGTCTGTGTATAATCCCAAACAAAATATATAATCCTGATAAATGTAATTTTCTGAAAGTGGCTTAAAAAAGCCACTTTTGTGTCTGCAGGAGAATTTAAAAGGCTTTGAAAATAACAGAAAGTTGGACCCAAGTCATCGAAAGATCTCTGAACCAGTTCAGTTGCTACCTGGAAGTTGAGGGAGCACATTCATTTATTCTCTTCTTCAACACTCCTGCACCTGCTTGTCAAGTCCTAAGACCCTCTGAAGTACTGCCTTCAGACTGGCTATGTTCAACTGGTTATTATAGTCTCTTGTTAACTCTTCTAGTATTTTTCATTTCATCATCATCATCTGTAATCTTTGGAAGCTGTTCTTTGATAATTTCCATGGATAAAAGTGGTTTGTGTAAAATGTTCATTTTGGGGGCCATCTTTCATTCATTCATTCAGTCGTATTTATTGAGCGCTTACTGTGTGCAGAGCACTGTACTAAGCGCTTGGGAAGCACTTGGGAGATTAGCGGCAGAGGAGCAGAGGGTGCGGGCTGGGCTGTAGAAGGAGAGAAGGGAGGTGAGGTAGGAGGGGGCGAGGGGATGGAGAGCCTTGAAGCCCAGGGTGAGGAGTTTCTGCCTGATGCGTAGGTTGATTGGTAGCCACTGGAGATTTTTGAGATGGGTAGTAACATGCCCAGAGCGTTTCTGCACAAAGACGATCCGGGCAGCGGCGTGAAGTATGGATTGAAGTGGGGAGAGTCAGGAGGATGGGAGATCAGAGAGGAGGCTGATACAGTTATCCAGTCGGTATAGGATGAGAGATTGAACGAGCAGGGTAGCGGTTTGGACGGAGAGGAAAGGGCGGATCTTGGCGATGTTGCGGAGGTGAGACCGACAGGATTTGGTGACGGATTGGATGTGAGGGGTGAACGAGAGAGCGGAGTCGAGGATGACACCAAGGTTGCGGGCTTGTGAGACAGGAAGAATGGTAGTGCTGTCAACAGTGATGGGAAAGTCAGGGAGAGGGCAGGGTTTGGGAGGGAAGATAAGGAGTTCAGTCTTGGACATGTGGTAATGAACTTTTACTTGAGTATATTTGGCTTCAAACATTGTATCACTGTCTTTGCTAGAGCCAACTCACAGTATTTATACAAATCTATAATGTTTACAGACCCAGATAATTACTGTAAATATTCAACTCCACTAGTCCCCTTGCTGCTTTCTTTAATTTTGTTGCTAAAAGTCTGGGTGATGCAGGACTTCTTATTCTTCCTCGCAGAGATAATAATAATAGTATTCGTTGTGTGCCAAACATTGTTCTAAGGGCTGAAGCAGATATACGATAATTAGGTCAAACACAGTTCCTCTCGGACCCAGGGCTCCCAGTCTAAGTAAAAGAGAGATCAGTTATTTAATCCCCATTTTACAGATGAGGAACTTAATGCACAAAGAACTGTGCCTCATTGTTATAGAGCAGGCAAGTGGCAGAGCTGGGATTAGAACCCAGGTCCTCCATCTCCCAGCCTTGTGTTATTTGGTATTTAAGTGCTCTGTTAAGCGCTTACTATGTGCCAGGCACTGTTCTAAATGCTGGCGTAGAAACAAGATAATCGGGTTGGACACAGTTCCAGTCCCACATGAGGTTACAGTCTTAATCCCCATTTTACAGATGAGAAACCTGCAGCACAGAGAAGTTAAGGATATGACCAAGTTCACACAGTAAACCTGTGGCAGAGCTGAGATTAGAACCCAGCTCCTCTGACTCCCAGGACTGTGCTTGTTCCACTGGACCATACTACTTAACACTCTTGATTGTGGAGACATGCTTTAGTTCCTTTCCATTTCAACTGGCTTTCAAATTGTTTTTTTTTCTGTTGAAACTCATTGTGGGCAGGGAATGTGTTTGTTTATTGTTCTATTGTATTCTCCCAAGCGCTTAGTACAGTGCTGTGCACACAGTAAGTGCTTCGTAAATACAATTGAATGAAAAAGTAGGTGCTCCTGTTGTCCCAGGCAGGGAAGCAACTTCCCCAAAGCTGATTTCTGCCTGCATCTTTTACTACAGAAACGCTATGGCGTTTCTTTCCTCACAGGTTCTGTGTTCGATCATAATCTTCTGGTTCCTCACCCTCATTATCCTCTCCAGAATATGAGCAATATTTTCCCTTCATGGGGGCCATGTCTTCAATCCTTTGAAGAAGACAGAAAAAGAAGATAGAATGGAAAGCACCTGAGGCAAGTCTTGGGAAGTTTTGTTAAGACTGTTTAGAAGAACTGGTTTCAGGGCCTTTCAGCATGCCCTAGCCAGTAGTCTTCCTCATCTCTCAGACCCAGACTAGTTGAAGGGTGATGTTATCTTCTGTTTCCTTCCCAATTACCTGCAGAGAAGGGATTCCAGATTCTTGGGTTTGCAGATTCTCCCGTGTCCCCTCCCCTCTCCAATCCCAAACTGGAGTTGCTAGCCTTCTCTGATTCATGCTGTCTGGTTCCTCTGAATATGCATGATCATTGACACGTCTCAGCACCTTCTTCTGCTCATGTTAGAAGTAGCCTGGTAACCTTTATGCTTCCCTCCTCAGTGGAAAGGCGACTATGGTGTATACATAAATGACAGGACACTGATGGTTTTCTCACATCCCAGAACATTATATCCATCAACTCAGATCCTGTTAAAGGTGATCCTAACTTTTTCCCGACCCCACTATAGTTATTCTGGCGTATTCCTGATAATGGAGGAAACCATGGTACAATCAGTGTAATATTTGTGTGACGTCAACTCATTTGCATGTGAGGGTCATTTTGTTTGGTTTGGGATTGGTTCGTTCTGCATTTCATCATATTGCTCTGATTAGTGACTGATTTGTAGTTCAGTATAGCTGACTTGCTGAATTGGCAGAATTCAATTGCCTGGAGCTGGCAAGTACATTTGCCACTAGCATTGCAGTAGTGCGAAGAAGTTGGTGGTGGGGGTGAAGAGCAGGGATCAAGATGAGTTTAGCCATATCACTTCATGATAGGAAGTTTCTCCCAGAGGAATGGTGTGTTAGGCTGATTTCCTACTACAATACAGCTTGCACACACTCCTCTCGCCAACCTACACACTCTACCTCAGTCTCGTCTGTCTCGTTGCCGCCCCTTTGCCCAGATCCTCCCTCTGGCTTGAAATTCTCTCCCCCTTCATATACATCAGACCACCACTCTACCTTCAGAGCCTTACTAAAATCATATCTCCCCCAGGAGGCCTTCCCCGATTAAGCTCTCATTTCCCCCACTCCCTCTCCCTATTTTATCACCTCTGTGCTTGGATCTGTTACCTTTAAGCATTGATATGCACCCCACTCTCAACCCCACTGCACTTATGTATTACTGTAAGCTCATTATGGACAGGAATGTGTCTGTTCATTGTTGTATTGTACTCTCCCAAGCGCTTAGTACTGTGCTCTGCACACGGGAAGTGTTCAATAAATACGATTGAATGAATTAATTTATTGTTTATTTATGGTATTCGTTAAGTGCTTACTGTATGCCAGGCACTGTACTAAGCACTGGAGTGGATACAACCTAATCAGGTTGGATAGAGTCAGAGTCTTAACTCCTTATTTTACAGAGAAAGTAACTGAAGCACAGAGAAGTGAAGTGGCCTGCCCGAGGCCACAAGACAGACAAATGATGGAGTTGGATTAGAAACCAGTTCCTCCAGACTCTGCCACACTGCTTCTCTGTGTACATATCCGTAATTTCTTTTAATGTCTGTCTCCCTTTCTAGACTGTAAATTCCTTGTGGGCAGGGAGCATGTGTACCAACTCTATTCTATTTTACTCTCCAAGCACTTAGTATAGTGCTCTGCACACAGTAAACTCCTCAGTATATTCCACTGGTTGAGTAATTGATTGATTCATAGGCTAAGTTCATGCTACTTGGCAGTCTTGAAGAGTAAAAGTAATATTTCCTGTGAGCTCCAGAATTAAACTTTCTGTTACAGTGCTTTGTTCAGCTTAATTTCAGTCCTTTCTCTAAAACGATAGCTAATGGATTTTCATTTCAAAATGATTATTATTCCGTGGTGTGGGGAGTGAAGGTTTCTTAATGCTGTGTAACTTGAAAAGTTTATGAATATTTGCTTGCTAAGGTGATGGGCTGTTCCACTTCAATGAAAAGATACTAACCAGGTTTGTGCAGTGTCAGCTAAAAAGGCCAACAGAATCGTGGAATCACGAGGGAGGACATGGAAAACAAAACAAAAAGTATCTTTGTGACAGTACATGAAGCTGTGGGGTATCTGGATCAGTAGTCCTGCATCTGATTCTGGTTGCTGCAGAGAAGCTCTGGAGAAGGGCAACTAAAATGGCCAGGGATATTAAGCAGATTTTCACGTAGAAATAAATGGAAACGATTGGGATTCTTCACATTCTGGAGAATTGAAGGCTTGGAGGACAGAAGATTGATGTGCCGGGGCAGAGTAAATATCCCTCCTCATCAGGGCTATGGAACACTCATTGAAGCTTGAAGGCAGTTTGTCCAAACTAACGGAAACACTTTTTCATAATGGAGGAGGTAAGGCCGAGGAATCTATCTCATCTATCTCACCGCCAACCTCTCGCCCACGTCCTTCCTCAGTCAGATATAATGAGGGAGGGAGTTCCAGGCCGACAATTACTCTCCCCACCTTCAAAGCCTTACTGAAGGCACATCTCCTCTAAGAGGCCTTCCCTGACTAAACCCACCTTTCCTCTTCTCCCACTCCCTTCTGCATCACCCTGACTTGCTCCCTTTATTCATCGTGCCCCCAGTCCCACAGCGCTTGTGTTGATACAGGTAGTTTATTTATTTATATTATGTAATTATCGTTATTAATGTCTGTCTCCACCCTAGACTGTAAGTTCTTTGTGTCTGTTTATTTCTATATTTTATTTTCCCAAGCACTTAGTACAGTGTTCTACACACAGTAAGCCCTCAATAAATATGATTGAATGAATGAATGAATGAATCTGGTATCCGATGAAGTCATATGTGCTGAAAAAAATCAGCATGTTCAAGAGGGGTTGGGTAAACAATATTCAGCTCCTCAGCATCTTGGGTTTACTATTCTATCAGTCAGCCAATCAGAATAATTTTTTGAGTGCCAATCAATTGTATTTATTGAGCATTTACTCTGAGAGCACTGTACTAAACATTGGAAGAGTACAAAGTAGCAGTTGGTAGACACATTCCCTGCCCTCAAGGAGCTTACAGTCCCTTCTGTCAAGTGCCTACTGTGTGCATAGTATTGTGCTAAGTTTTCAGGAGAGTAAAACAGAGTTGGTTGGCCTGTCCCCTGCCCTTCAGGGAGTGGCCGTTTATTTGGGGAATCAGACACAAAATCAGTTCAGATAGGAGGGAAAGCAAAGTGGGCATGTGGATGAGTGTGTGAGTTTATATTGAAAGAAGTGTTGTTGATTGCTTGCCATATCCAAGCTGGCACATGACAAGTATGTGGACCACCATTCTGGTTGTTTTTGGTTGTTTGGATAGAAGAAGGGGCGGATCCGGGAAATGTCTTGGAGGAAAAACCGAAGGGATTTAACGACGAACTAAATGCGAGAGTTAAATGAGGGGCAGGAATTAAGAATAATACCGAGGTTGTGGGTTTCAGAGACAGGGCAGATGGCAGTGTTGCCTACAAATCTCAGAATGCTTGGACTTTCATGTCTGGGCTGAAGTTCGCCAAATTTGTGCCCAGTTTATGACCTATAATCTCCTGGGATATTTGGACTAGATACCCTAGAGTGCTGGGGGACTTTGCCGGCCCAGTTCCCAGCTCCACCGCTTGTCAGCTGTGTGACCTTGGGCAAGTCACTTAACTATTTTGTATCTCAGTTACCTCATCTGTAAAATGAGGTTGAAGACTGTGAGCCCCACATGGGACAACCTGATTACCTTTTATCTACCCCAGCACTTAGAACAGTGCTTGGCACATAGTAAGTGCTTAACAAATACCAATATTGCTATTATTGTTATTATTATTATTACTCAACCTTCTGCTTCCACCACTGTGTTCTTTCATGGTCACTACAAGGGCAGGGAGTGGCTTGCAAGCTAGGGATGTTTTCACAATTCTTACTGAATATATACTGTTATAACTCTGTGTGTGTGTGTGTGTGTGTGTGTGTGTGTGTGTGTATACAAATGGAGAGAGAAAAAAAACCCATTGATTTGAAAGACTTGATAGGTTTAAGCTCCTCAAATGATCAATCAGGAATGCCTTTTGGGATACTGGATGACTCAGAGCTGTGAAATTTGAGAGCTGAAATGTTAGAGAAATCTGGGCCTACCCAGATGGAAGTCAGTCCCTGTTCCCCCCAGGGCCTCTGTGCTGGTCAGCTATCTCCTTTCCATTTTCCTTTTTCCCTGTTGAATTAATGGAATAAGACTAGATGTGCTTTACCGCTTCACTCTGATGGGAAAAGGGTAATAGAAGGCACTATCACCATTGACATGCTGGCAGTGTAATCATAGAGCAATCTTGGGCACTTGGCACATTCAGTGCAGTCAAATGTTTTCAGTAGTTAAAAGACTTACCTTTCAGATGTGAGCCTCTGGAAGTCATAATGATATTTTTTTTGACCCATGCTGGATTTGATATATAATAATGCTCATGCCTACTGTGCAGTATTACAACCTGAACATACGGTGTGATCCTGTGACACCCTCCCACCCACCCCCCACCTCTGGATTGTAAGCTCATTGTGGGCAGGGAATGTGTCTGTTTATTGTTGTATTATGCTCTCCCAAACACTTAGTACAGTGGTCTGCACACAGTAAGCACTCAAATTTATTGATTGAATAGAATGAATGAATAAGTGTATGAATAAAAGTTCATTAGCCAGCCCTGAATGGCTTTGCTGGGATCTGAGAGGCAGTGAAATGCCATGATAGCACAGTAAGCTCTCACCTTTCCTCTGGAAGATAGTTAAAAAGATGCTGTGAAATCGTAAGGCATTTTTCCAGTATCCCATATTTATATATTCTTTATTAATTGCTGATTATTATTGAGTGGCATGTTGGCATTTGATCAGGATATGTTGAATTCTGAAAAAGACTGTGCATTTCAGCTCTATTTGGAGAACAGCGCTGCCATCAGATTCTGTCCCCAGAAAATGAAAATATATCAGCTCTTTCGAGAAAGATGGATTTTATCTCCATATTGCAATAGCTAATCTCTGCCATTTTCAAAATTTCAAAATTTAGACCTTCAGATCTCTTCAGTTGAAGCCAAGCACTTCAAAACAAGAACATAATGAGATGAGGCCTAAATCATATCTCGTTCCAACCTAAATTATATTCAAATTCTGTCAAAATATCCACGTAGCCAAAACTTTCAAATTATTGTTCATCCACACACATGATCAGAGGCTTAATGCCACTAATGAAGTGAGTGAAGTATGTTGAAAGATGGTCCCTTGCTGCTTTATTTCATTTGTTCCCCTCTTGGTAACACAGTTTTCTTGGAGCCTCTTTTTATTAGTGACCCCATTTCTTAGATGTAAAATTCAATACCATATTTTTGTCTGACAAAGTCCTATTTTTCTCTGTGTCTTTATGAAGCAAAGAGCAAAACAAATACTGTCTGAAGAGCTGCTGTTGTGCATATGGTGCATAATATGTACTCTAACAGTTAGCAGTCCCCTGTTGTAATTAAACATAATGGGTAGAAGAAGAGGGGAGAATCCGAGATGTCCTTTGTTAATTTCCCAAACAGCAGTTCCATGTTTTGTTCCACTTCATCAAGTGCTCTCTCAGGTCCCATTAAATTATAATAATTATGGTACTTGTTAAGTGCTTATCATGTGCCAAGCACTTTTCTAAGCACTAAGGTACGTGCAAGTTAAGTTGGACACAGACCCTGTCCCACATGAGGCTCACACACTTAATCTCCATTTTACAGATGAGATAACTGAGGCACTGAAGTGACTTGCCCCAGGTGACACAGCAGACACGTGATGGAGCCGGAATTAGAACCCAGGTCTTTCTGACTCCGAGGCCTGTGCTTCATCCACTAGGCCACGCTGCTTCTCAGCGTGGATTTGATGTCTGTGTGGGCTAAGCGTTTACCGGGTTTGATGTCTACATGGGCCTCAAAATTCATGTAGCCCAAGAAGCAGCCTGGCCTAGTGGAAAGAGCACAGGTCAGGGTGTCAGAGGACTTGGGTTCTATTATCAGTTCCATCTCATGCTTACTGTGTGACTTTGGGCAAGTCACTTAACTTCTCTGTGCCTCAGTTACCTCATCTGTAAAATGGAGATTAAAACTGTGAGCCCCCTGTGGGACAACCTGATCACCTTGTAACCTCCCCAGTGCTTATAATAGTGCTTTGCACATAGTAATCACTTAACAAATACCATCGTTATTATTATTATTATTATTTGTCCCTTAGTTTCCTCAACTGTAAAATGGAGGTTCAATTCCTGTTCTCCCTCATTCTTATACTGTGAGCCCCATGTGGAACAAGGAATGTGACCCATCTGATTTTCTTGTATCTGCGTCAGCACTTAATAAAGTGCTTGGCACATAGTAAGTGCTTAATCAATCAATCAATCGTATTTATTGAGCGCTTACTGTGTGCAGAGCACTGTACTAAGCGCTTGGGAAGTACAAGTCGGCAACACAATGCTGACAAAGCAAGTCGGCTTAACAAGTGCCATTTGCTATTTTTCCTAATAACTGAGCGAATGGGAGATCAAGGGTGCCTGTATTTTAGACATGAGGTCTTGGTGAACGATAATGATAGTAGTAGTAATGTTATTTAGTAAGTGCTTACTTTGTGCAGAGCACCGTACTGCAGGCCCTGGGGGGGAAAAATACACAGGTGAAACTTAGACATGATTTCTGACCCCCAAGGGACAGTGTCAGAATGAGGAAGGAGAGAAGGAGTGGGCAATGGATATAAAGAAGGCTCAAACAACAAAAACACAAAAATGACATAAAAGATCAGGGCAAAGAGTTATCAAGCTATTGGCAGAGTTGATGCACATTTTTCTAAGTGGAGCATGTAATGTGTATCGTCTTCAGCAAGAAGAATGTTGTAGTCAGTGTTCAGAGGTGTGCCTAGCAGATAACAGACTTCGAGAGCGAATATTATTTTAAAGCAGCTGGGATTTTTTTAGGGAGCGGTAAACTTTCCGTTACTTTAAACATAGCTCCTTGTATTTGCCCGCAATTTCCTTTTGTAAACTGCCACAGGAACATCAGAAAAGGTATTTATTTAACATTTCAAGATGCATTCACTGGCAATCACCAAAATTTCCTCTCTGAGAGACTAGTAAGGCTCAAGCATTTCGTATTTACTCAAGGAGGTAATGCCGGTTGTACTTCTGTTAGGAGATGTCACCAGACATTTCTGTGTGTACTTTCTAGCCCTACTGATGCCGGTTCTCTGCCTGAGAGACTGTGAAATCCTTGAAGACCATTACCTGTGGGCCGAAGCAGTGTTGCCTAGTGGATAGAGCATGGGCCAGGGAGTAGGAAGGCCCTGGGTTCTAATCCTGACTCTGCCACTTGTCTGCTGTGTGACCTTGGACAAGTCACTTCACTTCTCTCTGCCTCACTTCCCTCATCTGCAAAATGGGGGTTAAGACTTTGAGCCCTATTTGGGACAGGGACTATGTCCAACGTGATTATCTTGCATCTACCCCAGCACTTAGAGCAAGGCTTAACAAATACCATTAAAAAAAAATGTGTAAATTTTTTTCTTTAGTCTTTGATTGCTATGCAGAAATTTTCCAGGAAATGTTGAGTGCTGCTTGTGTGTGTGTGTTCTGCATGTGTGAAAGATCGCTCTAATGTCAGCAGCTACCTCTCAGAGATGAGGGCATACATAGGGGCCAAAGAAAAGCTTGTCCAGCCTGAAGCAGTATTTGCATCCACTCTAGTTATTACCATTCCCCATTTTCACAAACTGCACCAATTGAGAAGAGTTCATTCAAGAAGCATCAGTTGCCACCTTGGCGTGTTTGTAAAAATAAACCTGTAATTCACAGTTGATTAATAGCCATACCTTGAAGAAGTACTCATGAATTTAAAATTATATTCAAATGTATTTATTCTCAACTATTCTAGATGCATATGATTAAATGCTGTTCAATCTATGTGATCCCTTCCCCTCGCCCTCTCTCTTCCCCTCACCCCTCCCCCTCTTTGCCCCCCCCCATAAAAGAGCTTTTCATTTCCTTCAAAAAACCAAAACTCTCAACTGGGTTCTCTAGTGTATGCACTGGGGAAATGAAAGGCTGCGTTTGTTCACCAACCAAAATTAGAAAATGGATTTACTGTAATTTCCATGCAGCATTATAGAGCTAAAATGTTTTGCAGTCCCATTAGTATTACCTGAAGTTATTAAGAATTCCATTTTGATTCAGGGTTTGTTAATACTGCCCAATAATTTGTTCCCCTCTTTTTTTTAACCTCTCTTTAATAAAGAAGGGATTTTCAGTGATGCATGGCAAATAGAATAGGAATTTAGATGAGGATTCATGACCGATCAATGTTCTTATAGTCCTGTATTACAATTTGACTCTGAGAGCTTTCCTATTGATAGTGTGCAAATCTGGATTCACATTTTTGGAAAGGTGTAGCTTATGTGTTTTTGGAGTTTCAGTTTTCTCATTCTGGAATACCCTTGGTCCATTGAAAAATAAGGCATAAGCGATTGATCCCTTAGCCATAGTTAATGACCTATTTGTTTCTATAAAGATTTCCTGCTCTGAGAAAATTTTCCATGCATAAATGTGATTCAATTTATCAAGCCCATAAGAGCCTTCTTTTAAATTATGAAATTATTTATGTCCCTTTATGATGGGGCATGGATGGAAAGGATTTGGTGCCTGGGATACAAAGATCAAGCAACCTGAGGTATATTTTGACCTCCCTCTATGAAAAAAAATCTTTCATTTTGTGGTCCTTGCCTCTTCATTGGAATGTATGATGAATTGAAATACATCTTCATTGTGTGTTGTGATCTGAAAAGGAATTTTCTATAACATGTGGTACAGTAACTGCTGTTTTGATCCTTTTTTCTTTGTGATCCTGGCACTTGTTTTGCTCTGTCTTTTTTTGTTATGAAAAGGGAAGTTTCTTTTTAAACGAGAATGATAGATTACTGTCATTAAAAACTCCAAGCCATCTGTTGCCCATCCACAAGACTGAGAGTTAAGCACTTCTTTCAAAGCCTCTCAGTGGGTGTGAGAATAATGAAATTCCTTTCCAATTCAATCTGCATTCAATTTCTTCATGACCAAAGACTGTCGCACTTCCTAGTTGCATTGGGGTTTGGCGGTTGTTCACAATTCTGAGCCGATGTTTATTGGGGACAGGGAAGTGCTTGGGAGAGGAGGGCCAAAGTTGCATATGCATTCACCCAGAAAACTCTGTAGTGCATTCAAAGAGAGTTTATGTTCGCAGCAATAAAGCCATTGTACTAAACCTTAAAACTGCCTTTCGGGAAAGTTTATCATTTTAGTCTTTTAGCCACTTTTGCCTAGGACACCGAAGTATGTAAGGTGCTTCTGCTGTAGAAGGCAGCCTTTGATATCCTGCAAGTCTGTTCACATCAGGTTAGTTGAAGCGGTTTTGCATTTTTACTATTTTAAACCTAAACCATGATTTTATGGAATCCTGGCTTGATTTGGAATAAGGCTCTCTCATCACTTCAAAGTGTATATTTGACCGTAATACCCGACTCTTAGCTGTTGCTCAGGTGTCTGGACATTTCATATGCATGCATTCTCTTGGGTATATACAGTGTGGCTCCTTCTGAATTTTTTAGTGATCTTTCATTTCAGAATTATACACCAATAGCAGATGTTGAGGACTGGAGATCCCTTTGGTATTATTTTAAAACTACTAAACTAACAGTCTTTCTCACAGACCTAATGAACCTAAATATTTTAAAGATTTTTTTTTTCCTCTATGGATCGATGAGGATAGAAATAGAAATTCGGTTTCCAGGGCTAAATGGATATATTTCTTCTGAGAAAAGTACTCTCTTAAAACTGGTTTCCATGGTGTCATTTTACTGTCTAGGGCAACAGTTTTCCATCAATATACAAACATTAACAATTCCCATTGACAAACACAATAAACCTTGTTTTAGCCCCGTGCTATTTCTAGTTTAGTGTACTTTTCAAGTCTGTTCTAAAACAGGCATTTGATTCTTTGATTCCTATCTACATATATTGGCTTTGTTTATGGTTGTGTTTCAGTATAAAATTGTAAGGCCAAGGAAATGTTACCTTTTTCTGCTTATTTGCCTTGGGATCTAAGTTCTCCTAGAATTTTGGTTCCTGGGTTTGCGTTGGTCCCATTTCTTGGAAAACCCATCCCTGTTTGTCGGCATTCCAGGCATATACTGCAGAAGCTTAGTTCTATAAGTAACCCTGATCTCACTGCCTCTTAGTATTTTGGTGAGTTTTAACATTTACTAAAGTGTAGACAATGAAAAGATGACCTCAAATGGACACTGAACTCTTCTGAACAGCCCAGTATTTTAAATAAATGATTGGTCTAGTTTTCTTCAGTGCTGATAAGCCTTGTGGGACATACTAGCAGAAGTCCTGAAAAAGTGTTCTGGTGGGGGTTTTTGTGTGTGTTTTTCCCCACCCCTGCATAAAAGTCGGGAATGCCTCAACAGTGGTTGAAAACTTCTCTCTGCAGCAGTAGATATCTTGGATCTGTGGAACTGGTTTTTACCGCAGACTGCTGCTGATTTGTACTAAATTGGTGCTGGGTTTAGATTTGAGGTGTCATGGTTATTGAGTATGTACGTACAGTGTGTGCCCGAATTTCCAACAGCAAGAAATCCTTTTTCCACAGAGTGTGTGCTGCATTTGGACTCTGGGTAACATGAATCTGAAAGGACAGCGGGTTGGCTTTAAGGAAAATAGGCAGTGAAATAAAACACCTTGACACACATAATGCTGTTTCTATTTCTGGAAATGAAAGTGGCTGAAAATTATTCTGCTGGGAGGCTTTTTTGTGTGCTTATACAGCTGCATCAAAAAATAGTTATCGGTCTTTGTCATTTGGATAGCAACATAAAAACATGACTCTTGTGATATGGTACAGTAATATGTTTTGTTTCTGTCTCTAGAGAAAAGTGGAACACTCCAGGTGCTGAACTAGGTTGAGAGAGAGAGAGAGAAAGAGAGAGAAAGAGAGAGAGAGAGTGTGTGTGTGTGTGGTTGTGTGTTCATGCATTTATGTGAAAGGCACAGAGAATGAGTGTTTTAGGAAAGAACAGTGGGCTATTGGCACAGTTAATTAGAAGGGCAAAGCTAGCATGGCAATAATTAGAAAAGATCCCCCCATTGGTCAGGAACATAACCTAAATCACGTGAGAAGAGAAAGTGTGGAGGCACAGAGTGAATGTTGATTAGTATTTGGAAAGCACAGTTTGCTTAAATTCAAATATGTCAATCAAAGAGATTATATTCCTCACTGTGTTCACATAGAAAATACTGGAGAGAAGATTCAGTTCATTTTCCTTGTACTGCATATGGCCTTTAAATTAAATAACTTTGCAAGTATAAAGTCTTTGAGGAAGTATGGGATTCCATATAAAACAATAGTGGTTTTAAAACAACTACTTCATCATCGTCATCAATGGTATTTATTGAGTACTTACTATGTGCAGAGCACTTTACCAAGTGTTTAAGAGAGTGCAGTATAACAGAGCTGTAGACACACTCCCTGCCCACAGTCTAGAGGAGACATAAATCAATATTAATAAATAATTTATAATATGTATTGCATATACATGTATAATATATAAGTGCTGTGGGGTTAAGGGTGGAGGAGAATATCAGATGCCCAAAGGTCACAGATCCAAGTGCTTAAAGGACACGGAAGGGTGAGAAAGCTGGGGTAAGGAGGGCTTAATCGGTAAGGCCTCTTGGAGATGTGACCTTAATAAGAAGACTTTGAAGGTGGAGAGAGTGGTGGTTGTCTTATGCTGTCGAGTCGTGTCCGATCCATAGCGATGCCATGGACACATCTCTTCCAGAACACCCCACCTCCATCTGCAGTCATTCTGGTAGGGTATCCATAGAGTTTTCTTGGTAAAAAATATGAAAGCAGTTTACTATTGCCTCCTTCCACCCAGTAAATCTGTCTCCACCCTCCCATAATCGAGACTGGTAGAGTACTGGAAAATGTCCAGGTGCGACTCTGAGAGGTAGGAGAGAGTGATAGTCTGGCATATATAGATAAGGAGGGAGTTCCAGGCTAGGGAAAGGACATGTAACAACTCTGGAATTTAAGTGCTTATGACATGCTAAGCACCAGGGAACAGACAAGATAATCAGGTCCCTCCTCCAAGCAGGAGGGAGAACAGGTATTGAACCCCCATTTTGCAGATGAGTGAACTGAGGCACAGAGAACCTGAGTTGCCCTAGGTCAAATAGCAGGTAAGAACCAGAGCAGGGATTAGAACCCAGATCTTCTGACCTCAAACCTAGGCTCTTTCCACTAGGCCAAGCTGCTTCACACAGTGTATGATATTCAGTCGTATCAGGTTTTCATTGAATTCTCTTTGCTGTTGTTAGAGCCCACCTTCTACTTCCCAAAACATGCCCTGTCCTGTGTGGACTATGCCTTGTCAGTCCTAGAGCAGAAACTCTATTTAAAGGTATTTCTCGTTAATGACCGATATTAGCATGACTTCTCTTTTCCTACAAGTGAAGAGTAGAAGGGCCAGAATGGGTGTAGAAGTGGCTTGATCCTTTCTGGATTCACTGGAATTTGTTTAGTGGTAATAGTAGGACTAGAAGTAGTAGTAGTGACATTTATTGAGTGCTCACTTGGTGTTGTCCACTGTATTAATCAATCAGTCAATCATATTTATTGAGCGCTTACTATGTGCAGAGCACTGTACTAAGCGCTTGGGAAGTACAAATTGGCAACATATAGAGACAGTCCCTACCCAACAGTGGGCTCACAGTCTAAAAGTGTCTAAAAATATTGGACACTTGGGAGGCACATGGTATGTGTCCATAAGTAGCTTACACTTAATAGGGAAAGCAGATATAAAATTGTTAATAAATAGAGTATGTATGCAGGTAACTCACAAATAAAGAACAAATTTAATATATTCTGCACTTGGAGTTGGTACTAAGGAAAAGGGTTTTTGTTTTATTTTTTAAATAAAATCATTCGCAGCAGTGTGCCTTTCATTTTTTATTTGAACGATCCTGTGTCTTTTCCCATTTCCACACTCTCTTTTTTCTCCCTCACCCAAATTTTTTATTGAGAAGGAAAACATTCAGGGAAATGTATTTCATTTTGGAAATAAAGAAACTGAACCTGTTGACCTTGATTGGTTTTCAGGAGCCTCTCTATATTATGAAAATCTTAGAGAAAATAGGCACATAAAGTGGTTGTAAGTGAAACCATTAAATAACTTAAATTCTGAATGATTTTTTTTAAAGCTAGGTATTCCCAATTTTTTTAAAAGTAAATATTTTTAAAGGAAAATTTCAGTGAAATGATACTATAATGGAGAAGCCATTGCATAATGATATGGATATTTAATTTTGCTCAACAAACACCTTGCTTGATGCAACTATAAACCTTTTTTGTAGGGGAGAACAGGGGACGGGAGAATAATTATTTTCATTTTGTATCTTGGTGAAGTAATAGTGACATGAAAGTGGTTGAACAAGTCTATTCAGGTCTAATGGAAAAATAGTGTTCTCCTTAATAAGCATTTATTTTCAGTGATGGTTAAAAAATGTGGGGAACATAACAAGTTTTTTTTTTTATTTGTGATTGAGATCTTGCCTTCTAATTTACGAGGTTGGCATTTCTCATTAAACCCTGAATATAGCCTTTGTGCCTTTGCTAACGTCATGAATCTGATTGTATTAATATGTTCTCAAGGCAGAACTTATAAAAGCAATTTTCTAGTCTACCATAAAATATTCATGAGAATACAGGCTCTTTTGTTTTGATGCTGTATTCTTTAAGGAGAGAAGGTTTTATTGTTTCTAGGAGGATGCTGTGGGTCAGAGGCACTCGCAGCTTCTGTTGGGGGACTCAAGTAGTTTTTGATACAGAAATAGTACAAGCCATGTTTGACGCACCAGTTAGCGGCTATAATGAATGGGAATTGTGGTTATGATCTGTGCAGCTGCTACACTTGGATGGGCTTTTGAACATTTGTGTTGATTTCCCCACCCACCACTTGACTTCCCCTTTGTTTGGCATGTTGTGCGTTGGAGAGGCGAGTTTCTCCAGTACCACTGGAGAAAGGTCTCCTTATGCACTATCATTTAGGTTTTTTTGTTTGAAATCATCCAAAGGCCCCCCATCCAGTGGCCGGGGTCGGCGACGATGCAGCAGCGGAAGTTGGAGGAGGGTGGCAGAGGGGTCAGAAAGAGTTGAGCCCACTGTTGGGTAGGGACTGTCTCTATATGTTGCCAACTTGTACTTCCCAAGCGCTTAGTACAGTGCTCTGCACACAGTAAGTGCTCAATAAATACGACTGATTGATTGATTGACTGATTGGGGATTGGGGATTGTGTGGGGGGCGGGGAGAGAGGCAGTTGGGAGAGTGAAAAACCCTGACTGTGAATAACCCTGGTCCGCAGGTCTATCCACCTCTCCTGCCATGTCTCTAGACGGTAAGCTCGTTATGGGCAGGGAATGTGTCCCCTAATTCTGTTGTGTTGTACTCTTCCAAGCACTCAGTGCAATGCTCTGCACATAGTAAGCTCTCAATAAATACCATTGCCCAATTGATTGATTATTCTGTTAAAACTGGCCCTCTCCTGGTCCTCCTCCCCAGGCAACATTGTTTCTCCACCCTCCCCGCTTAGTAGTAGCACGTCAAGTGCTGATTGATCGGATAATCTTGACCTGTGCCGAAATTTCCCACAACCAACCAGAATCCTCCTTCTATTGAAGAATTAATGACTGTGGCATTGTTGAGCACTTACTGTGCACCGAGCACTTTATTAAGCACTGGGGTAGGTGCAGGGTGGTCACGTGAGTCACAGTCCCCGGCCCAAATGGGACAC
This sequence comes from Tachyglossus aculeatus, assembly GCF_015852505.1. Taxonomy (NCBI): domain Eukaryota; kingdom Metazoa; phylum Chordata; class Mammalia; order Monotremata; family Tachyglossidae; genus Tachyglossus; species Tachyglossus aculeatus. Next base: position 51,872,999 of record NC_052072.1, read on the forward strand.
AGAGTCGGAGGGGAAGAGGGAATGGGGACTTAATCCCCATTTCACAGAACATGGAAACTGAGGCTAATTATGTTGTATTGTACTCTCCCAAGTGCTTGGTTTAGTACTCTACACATAATAAGCATTCAATAAATACAATTGATTGATCGATGAATTGAGGCACAGAGATGCTCACACTACAAGCAAGTGGCAGAACTGGGCTGAGAATCCAGGTCCTATGACCCTCAGGCCCATGCTGCTTTTCTCTACTCCATGCTGCTTCCAAGAGTAGAGTAGATTTATGAAGGTTATGCAATTCCCAGCACCCATTATGATTTTCTAGCATATTTGGAGTGGCTTTTTGGGTTTGTCTTTAGGACATCCAACAGCGGATTGTGTTGATGAAGCAACCAGAGTGGAGGCAAACAGCTGTAAAAAGCTCAGCTATTTCTCCCGAATGCTCCCTTACAGCTCTCCACTGAACTCGTTTTTTTGTAAAATATGCAGACTGTAACCTCAGCGACTGGTATCGAAGTACCATCCCTCTTCCTGCCAATCTCCTCTCTTACCATCTCCACGTTGAACCGTAAGCACTCTGGTATCCATCATTGGCATATTTGTATGGAAATTCATTCATTTTGTTGTTTTACTAGACTTTTGAGATGGCATTAGTTTTAAATGTTGAACGTTTGTGTATTTCCACAGTGCTCCAAGGTTAATTGTTTGGCTGCCATGTGGGTAATTTATTGAATTTTTAACAGAGGCAATGGGATTAAGCTGGGCTCAGTTAAAGACTTCTGACTCCAGAGAAGTATTTTCAATGGAGTTTGAATTGCTCCACAGAAAAAGCATAATGGAAGATAACTAGCCTCCATCCATTAAACAATGCATTGGATGAAAATCTGCTGTCGTTTGTTTCAAGGACACTTGCCGGGCTGTTTTCACAGTGTTTATAATGGGCTGGATGAGTGATGATTCAGATCTCCTTGAATAATGAGATATGGTGTGCCTTGGAAGGAGACTCTTTGTGCATTCAGCGCCTTGGCTTCTCTCAAGTTACTGCAATCGAAGTGGCTAAATTGGCTCAGGGCTGTGCAGGCTGCATGCAGTATGTTTGGAATATGAGGGGGGCTCACATGTAATCTAGTTTTGCTCTTGTTTTGTATTTTTTTCATTTGCATGTCATAATGGTCATTCTGACATGGATTAGGTGGGATCATTATAATAATAATAATAATGGTATTTGTTAAGCGCTTACTATGTGCAAAGCACTGTTCTAAGTGCTGGGGGGATACAAGGTGATCAGGTTGTCCCCTGTGGGGCTCACAGTCTTCATCCCCATTTTACAGATGAGGGAACTGAGGCACAGAGAAGTTAAGTGACTTGCCCAAAGTTACACAGCTGACAATTGGCAGAGGCGGGATTTGAACCCGTGACCTCTGCCTCCAAAGCCCATGCTCTTTCCACTGAGCCATGCTGCTTCTCTATTCTTTACAAATACAGAAATGTGATGGTTCGGAATTCATTTCTCTGGATGGGACGGTGAATGACCTAGCTGTATTCCCTTCCTTTCTGTCCCAAGTGATGGTGGAAATGGATGTGCAGTAAGATTGGGTGACTTCCGAGTATGAAACTTCACTGTAAAGGAAAGAAAAACTTTGAAAACTTTTTCTAAGCACAAAATACCTTAATAGTGCATTAGAAGATGGACTGAAAATTTCATGGTACTTGTATAGGGACATTTTTGAGAGATTTTATATAGCCTTTTCCTCATGACATTATTTATGGAGACGATATTAGCAGAGTTTGCTTAAGAAACTATGAAAGCTGTGGACTATTTGTACATGCAACTTGTGTAAAAGGAATTTTGTAGCCATGGAAAACAGAGAAAGGGAACGTTTAAACTCACCACAACTTGGCAGTACCAGGAATAGTCTTACATGCTTTAAGCAATAGTGCAGTGTATCTTCAGTTGTTAAAAATCACTTATTTTATCTTATCACATCCTTTCAGTGTATAGCATGAAGGAAGGGGTTGTTCTGAATCTTTTTTATGCATAAGGTGATCTTTTTATTACACAAGATAGAGGAGAAATGTAGTACTCTGTTTATATGGTTTTAGATTCATTCATTCATTCAATCGTCTTTATTGAGCGCTTACTGTGTGCAGAGCACTATACTAAGTGCTTGGGAAGTACAAGTCGGCAACGTATAGAGACGGTTCCTACCCAACAACGGGCTCACAGTCTAGGGGGGGAGACAGACAACAAAACCAAACCTGTGGTCAGGTGTCAAGTCATCAGAATAAATAGAAGCAAAGCTAGATGCACATCATTGACAAAATAAATAGAATAGTAAATATGTACAAGTAAAATAAATAGAGTAAAAAATCTGTACAAACATATATACCCGGTGCTGTGGGGAGGGCAAGGAGGTGGTGGGGGGACTGAACAAACCTATACAGTCATCCAATTTAAAAATTGCTTGGCCATTGGTATTGTTTAATGGTATTTGTTAAGCAATCAATCAATCAATCAATCGTATTTATTGAGCACTTACTATGTGCAGAGCACTATACTAAGCGCTTGGGAAGTACAAATTGGCAACACATAGAGACAGTCCCTACCTAACAGCGGGCTCACAGTCTAAAAGGGGGAGACAGAGAACAGAACCAAACATACCAACAAAATAAAATAAATAGGATAGAAATGTACAAGTAAAATAAATAAATAAATAAATAAATAGAGTAAGAAATATGTACAACCATATATACATATATACAGGTGCTGTGGGGAAGGGAAGGAGGTAAGATGCGGGGATGGAGCGGGGGATGAGGGGGAGAGGAAGGAAGGGGCTCAGTCTGGGACTGTACTTACTGTATGCCAGTCACTGAACTAAGCAGTGGGGTAAACACAAGCTAATTGAGTTGGACACGGCCGCTGTCCCCGCTGGGTTTCATGGTATTAATCCCCATTTTAAAGAGGAGGTAACTGAGGCACAGAGAAGTTACTGATTTGCCCAGGATCACACAGCAGACAAGTGGCAGAGCCAGGATTTGAGCCTAAAGTCCTCTGACATCCAGGCCTGCGCTCTTTCTACTAGGTATGCTGCTTCCCAGTGTGTTGAGCTGTAGAGTATTGGCCTGAGGAGGCAAAATTTTGAAAATCATATTTTCCTCCTTTTAAAAGCTCCCAGGGCTACTTCCCTGTAGTAGCAGTAGTAGTAGAGAGAAGCAGTGTGGCTTAGTGGGTAGAGCATGGGCCTCAGCCTCAGCAGGACCTGAGTTCTAATCGCAGCTCTGTCACTTGCCTGCTGTGTGACCTTGAGCAAGTCACTAAACTTCTCTGGGCCTCAGTTACCTCATCTGTAAAATGGGGATTAAGGCTGTGAGCCCTGAGTGGGCCAGGAATCTGATTACCTTGTATGTACTCCAGCGTTTAGTACAGTGCCTGGCACATAGTAAGCGAATAACAAGTATCATTAGTAAGTGCCTAGTGTGTATAAAGCACTGGACTATGCACCAGGAATGCATACACAGAGGAAAACCAGACATGGTTCTTGGTCCTTAAGGGGATCAGTCGAAGAATAAAGTGGGGGAAAGTTAGCAGTGAACACATAAGAGAAGGTGAAATGATTTTTTTAAAAAAAGTAAAAAGACAAGGACAAGAATAAATATCATCGGAGCTATTGAACATTGTGACTGGAAGAGGGAGGGAGTAGGGGCAGTGGTGAGGGGAGAAGGAGCAGAGGAAATGGGTGCTCAGTCTGGAGAGGTGAGCTGTCAGTAGGGAAATAATAATAATGATGATGGTATTTGTTAAGCGCCTACTATGTGCCAAACACTGTTCTAAGCTCTGGGATAATGGTATTTGTTAAGCGCTTAGTATGTGCCAGGCAGTGTACTAAGCACTGGGGTGGTTACAAGCAAATTGGGTTGTATACAGTCCTTTGTCCAACTTTGCAGATGAGGTAACTGAGGCACAGAGAAGTGAAATGACTTGCCCAGGATCACACAACAGGCAAGTGGCAGAGCCAGGATTAGAACCCATAGCCTTCTGACTCGCAGGCCTGTGCTGTATCCACTACACCATGCTGCTTCCCTGTGATCACATGTTCCCTGCCCACCACGAGCTTACAGTCTAGAGGGTAAAATGGGGATGAAATACCTGTTCTCCACGCCCCTCACCCCCTTTTCTTTCAATAGTATTTATTAAGAACTTACTATATGCCAGGCACTGCGTTAAGCTGTGGAGCAGATGCAAGCTAATCAAATTGGACACAGTCCATGTCCCACTTAGGGCTCACAGTCTTAATTTCCATTTTACAGATGAGGGAACTGAGGCACAGAGAAGTTGTGACTCACCCAAAGTTGCACAGCAGGCCAAGTGGCGGAGCCAGGATGAGTACCCGGGTAGTTCTGACCTCCAGGCCTCCCTTACCCCTTAGGGAGCTCTTTCCCCATGAAGGCCCATTCCTATACTTTCCTCAGTACACTACCCCCCAGGCAGTCAGCCTCCTAAAACTTTATTTCATTCAGGGGTACATGCGTAAACCTGGAGCCTCTGAATCCTTTGCCCTGGGGCCCCTATTTACAGTAGAACAAATTAGGACAGGAGGTGAACTAGTGGTAGCTTTCATTTATTAATGAAATATAAATTTCCACCGATAAAATTGAGCACCTCTGCCACTTTGTGCCTAGGTTGCTGTTCTCCCCACTTAGCTTCTCTCTGCGCCCATCTGTCCTACACACTCAACACGGCTTCTTCCTGCGCCCATCTATCCTACACACTCAACACGGCTTCTTCCTCCACTCAGTCAAGTCACTTCAATCCCTTTCTCAAAGTCATGTTCGCCTAAAGTCGCTCTCAACAAATAAGAGTAGTAATAATGCCTGAGGACGGGGGTCTTGTCTACCAACTCTCTGGTACTGTGCTCTCCTGGGCACTTAGTACAGTGCTCTGAAGAAAGTAAGTGACATCTATTGACATTGATTGGTTGTGGTAATTGTTAACCCTTTCTCTACGTCAAGAACAGTGCTTCAAAGTTCTCCATCACCTCTCCCCCTCCAACCTCACCTCCCTTCTCTCCTTCTCCAGCCCAGCCTGCACTCCCCGCTCCTCTGCCACTAACCTCCTCACTGTGCCTCATTCTCTCCTGTCCCATTGTCCACCCCTGGCCCACGTCCTACCTCTGGTCTGGATTGCCCTCCCTCCTCATATCTACCAAACTAGCACACTTTCCCCCTTCAAAGCCCTACTAAAAGCTCACCTCCTCCAGGAGGCCTTCCCAGACTGAGCCCTCCTTTTCCTTTGCTACTCCTCCCTTCCCCATCACCCCTACTCCTTCCCTCTTCTCTGCCCCCCCACCCCACAGCATTTGTGTATATCTGCACATATTTATTATTATATTTATTTTGTTAATGATGTGTATATATCTGTAATTATATTTATTAATATCGATCCTACTGATGCTTGTCTACTTAGTTTGTTGTCTGTCTCCCCCCTTCTAGACTGTGAGCCCATTGTTGGGTAGGGATTGTCTCTATTTGTTGCCAAATTGGACTTTCCAAGCGCTTAGTACAGTGCTGTGCACACAGTAAGCGCTCAATAAATACGATTGAGTGAATGAATGAATAATCGTGGAGGTTGGTACAAAACAAGTAAATGAGACACAGTTCCAGTCTCATTTTTTTTTTCCATAGGTTCCAAGATTTGCCACCAGCTGACTCTTGTCTTAACAGGCTTCATCACACTCTTTTCCAGAACAGACCACATATACAACACCACAGTGGACAGGAGATTTTGGGTCTGTCCATAAGCCTGCTTTTCCTAAGCAGAAAGAACGAGCAGGAATGTATATTCTTTTTGCCAGTCAGGGTGCGGAAGACAGGTGGACAGAAGACAGGTGGAAGGAAACAGGGAAAAAGTGAGATTCCCCCCCGCCCACCCCCCTCCATACACCAACCCACCCACACCCTCACAGGAGCTGGAGACAACCCTTCCCGAACTTTCCACTTTTCACTACATCCAACATTATCTTACTCTGATCTGTGGGAGCGGGGTTCCTCTCCGCATATCCATCTTCCAGATCTGGGTTTTCCCTTCCCCAGCTCCTTTGGAGGTTGGAAAATTTTGTACCTGCCTAGTAGGACCATGTTCTTGCTTCCCTTACTTGGGGCTCCAGTGCTGAAATGAGATGGAGGTTGCTTCCTAAGTGGGTCTTCCTCTCCCTCCCCCGCTGATCTCTGTCCCTTGGATTTGCCTTTTGTTGTTTTAACTCTATCTGAACCTACATTATTTGTTCTTTCTATCGGCTTGTACATTTGTGTATTTTTATAGTATGTGTTGTGCTGAGAAGCAGGTGGAAATGGCACAGGCTTGCGAATCCAAGGTTGTGGGTTCCTCATCCCAGCGCTGCCACTCGTCTGCTGTGTGATCTTGGGCAAGTCACTTAACTCCTCCGGGCCTCAGTTACCTCATCTGTAAAATGGGGGTTAAGACTGTGAGCCCCACGTGGGACAGTCTGATTACCTTGTAACTATCCTAGTGCTTAGAACAGTGCTTGGCACATAGTAAGCGTTTAACAAATGCCCTTATTATTAGTAGTACTATGTGTCAAACAGTGTTCTCATAGGTACAAATTGATTAGGTCAGACACAGTCCCTGTCTCAAGTGAGGCTCACAGTCTGAGTAGCAGGGTGAACAGATATTCCCCCTTTTACAGTTCTAGACTTCTAGTCCTCTTATTGGGTATGGATTGTCTCTATCTGTTGCCTATTTTACTTTCCAAGTGCTTAGTACAGTGCTCTGCACATAGTAAGTGTTCAATAAATACGTTTGAATGAATGCAGTTGAGGAAACTGAGGCACAGAGACTTTAAGTGACTTACCCAAGGTCACACAGCAAGTAATTGGCAGAGCCGGAATTAGAACCCAGGCTTTCTGACTCCCAAGGCCCATCCTCCCTCCTCTAGGCCACACTGCTTCGCTACCGCACCGTTTGCTGTATTTGGTCCTGACTTCCCATTCAGTTTTGTCATCAAGGGCAGGGGTCATCTGGTTCTTCCTTTCCAATCAATCAATCAATGGTATTTACTGACTGCTTACTGCAATGCACTGTACTAAGCACTTGGGAGAATACAACAGAGTTGGTAGACATGTTCCCTGCCCACAAAGAGCTTACAGTGTAGAGGGGGAGACAGACATTAGTGTTGATAAGTAAGTATATCTACTATACTATATATCTACTATATATATATATATATATATATATAGTGATGAGATGGAGGGTGGGGTGAATAACAAGTGCCCAGAGGGTACATAATTTGCTTGTATCCAACCCTGTTTGGCATATAGGAAGCGCTTAACAAATCCCATAATAATGATTATTATTATTACAGATCCAAGCGCATAGATAACACGGAAGGAAGAAGGAGTTGGGGGAAAGAGGGCTTAATCAGGGAAGACCTCTTGGAAGAGATGTGATTTTAATAAGGCTTTGAAGGTGGGGAGAGTGGTGATCTGGTGTATTTGGAGGGGGAGGGAGTTCTGGGCCAGAACAATCTTCCAGACCATGCTCAGTGCCATAATCTTTACTTGGTAAGTGCTCAGCACATCCTGCTGACTGATGGGTGGGCTGCTTGCCTGACACTATTTAAGGGGCAAAAATATGATAAAATGTGCTAGGAAAGGAAAATGCTTGGTTTACAGCTACAGAGATTTAGGAAAAGTTCTGAATTAGGCTGCAAAAAGAATCCTCCTAGTCAATGGGCCTTTCCTTGCTTTAGACATTTCTTCTGTTCTTTGGAATATTGAGTGTTAAATACGTAGGATGACTTTATCTCCTTCTTTTTGACACCATAAAACTTGAATATTGCAGTTTTACCCCTGTAAGTTGTCTTGAAAGCTTTTATATGAAACCTAATGTTTATTTTCTTTGAATATCAGTTATTAAAATTTCATTTCAGGTAGCTGTCAACTCATCATCAGTGGTATTTATCGAGGGCTTACTGTGTGTAGAGCACTGTAATCAATCAATCAATCTCTCCCAAGCACTGTACTAAGTGCTTCAGAGAGTACAATACACAAAGTTGGTAGACACATTCCCTGCCCACAACAAGTTTACAGTCTAGAGTGTTACACCTGCTAAGATTTTCTTAGGAGCTGAAGGGGAGGGCCACACATGGTGAACGGGAGATTGTATATGTGTTTATGCCCCGTACCAGAGTTTCTTGCTGTTTTTAATTCCCATTTTAATCCAATTTGAAGGGTTCCTTGCTTAGTACCCCTGAATTCTCAAGTCTGTACTAAATCCTTTTATTTACTATGAATAGAATTTCTTCAAATGGATAAATATTGACTTGATTGTATGTTCTCAAGCACTTAGTACAGTGGTTTGCACATATTAAGTGTTTATAAATACCAATGATTGATTTCATAAAAAAGATGCATGTTACAACGCGGTGCTTCCAAATTCTAAAAACAAAACAGGATTTAAAACTGTGTGACTTTGGGCAAGTCACTTAACTTCTCTGTGCCTCATTTACCTCATCTGTAAAATGGGGATTAAGACTGTGAGCCCCACGTGGGACAACCTGATCACCTTGTAACCTCCCCAGTGCTTAGAACAGTGCTTTGCACATAGTAAGCGCTTAATAAATGCCATTATTAATTAATTAATTAATCTCCCTCCTACCCTTCCTTTCCAGACTCCTAGAGCAAGTCGTCCCCTCCACATCGCCCCCCCCGCCCTATCTCCTTCCCCTCCCCACAGCACTTGTATAAATTTGTACATATTTATTACTCTGTTGATTTTACTTGTACATATTTCTAGTAATCACCTTTCTAGTTACCGCCCTATGTCCCTCCTACCCTTCCTTTCCAAACTCCTAGAACGAGTCATCTACACTCGCTGCCTCGAATTTCTCACACCAACTCTCTCCTTGACCCCCTCCAATCTGGCTTCCGTCCACTACACTTCACCGCAACAGCCATCTCAAAGGTCACCAGTGACCTCCTTCTTGCCAAATCCAATGGCTCCTACTCTATCCTAATCCTCCTTGACCACTCAGCTGCCTTCGACACTGTGGTTCACCCCCTTCTCCTCAGCACGTTATCCAACCTTGGCTTCACAAACTCCATCTTCCCCTGGTTCCCCTCTTATCTCTCCGGCCATTCATTCTCAGTCTTCTTTGAGGGCTCCTCCTCCCCCTCCCATCCCCTTACTGTAGGGCTTCCTCAAGGGTCAGTTCTTGGTCCCCTTCTGTCTTCTATCTACACTCACTCCTTTGGTGAACTCATTCGCTCCTACGGCTTCAACTGTCATCTCTACACTGATGACACCCAAATCTACATCTCTGCCCCTGCTCTCTCTTCCTTCCTCCAGGCTCGTTATCTCCTCCTGCCTTCAGGACATCTCCATCTGGATGTCTGCCCTCCATCTAAAACTCAATATGTCCAAGACAGAACTCCTTATCTTCCATCCCAAACCCTGTCCTCTCCCTGACTTTCCCATCACTGTAGACGGCACTACCATCCTTCCCGTCTCACAAGGCCACAGCCTTGGTGTCATCCTCGACTCCACTCTTTCATTCACCCCACACATCCAATCCGTCACCAAAACCTGCTGGTCTCACCTCGACAACATCGCCAAGATCCGCCCTTTCCTCTCCATCCAAACCACTACCTTGTTGGTTCAATCTCTCATCCTATCCCGACTGGATTACTGCATCAGCCTCCTCTCTGGTCTCCCATCCTCCTGTCTCTCCCCGCTTCAGTCTATACTTCTCTCTGCTGTCCGGATTACCTTTGTACAGAAACGCTCTGTGCATGTTACTCCCCTCCTCAAAAATCTCCAGTGGTTGCCTGTCAACCTACGAATCAAGCAAAAACTCCTCCCTCTCGGCTTCAAGGCTGTCCATCACCTCGCCCCCTCCTACCTCACCTCCCTTCTCTCCTTCTCCAGCCCAGCCTGCACCCTCTGCTCCTCTGCCGCTAACTTCCTCACTGTACCTCATTCTCGCCTGTCCCGCCGTCGACCTCCAGCCCACGTCCTTCCCCTGGCCTGGAGTGCCCTCCCTCCACACATCCGCCAAGCTAGCTCTCTTCCTCCCTTCAAAGCCCTACTGAGAGCTCACCTCCTCCAGGAGGCCTTCCCAGACTGAGCCCCTTTTCCTCTCTTCCTCCCCATCCCCCCACTCTGCCCTACCTCCTTCCCCTCCCCACAGCATTTGTATATATTTGTACTGATTTACTACTATATTTTACTTGTAAATATTTACTATTCTATTTATTTTGTTAATGATGTGCATACAGCTATAATTCTATTTGTTCTGACGATTTTGACACCTGTCCACATGTTTTGTTTTGTTGTCTGTCTCCCCCTTCTAGACTGTGAGCCCGTTGTTGGGTAGGGACCGTCCCTATATGTTGCCGACTTGTACTTCCCAAGTGCTTAGTACAGTGCTCTGCACACAGTAAGTGCTCAATAAAACGATTGAATGAATGAATTAATAATTTGGACTTTTTTTCTTGATTATCTCTGACTCAGGCTTTCAGAGATAAATGAAACCATCTCAGTTTAATTAGTAAAAACTGAAGCACCCATGTGCATCTATTTCTCCCTCATGATTTGTCATGCTCAAAAACAGAAATATGTGATTTTGCTTTGCATATCGCCATATCATTTTGAAAGCTCTTAAACTTTTCTGTCATACCTCAGAACTTTTATTGGAGAATAGGATATCATTTTCTTGTGTTATTGGAAAAATAGTTCAAAGCATGAATTACTTTACCTTTATCATTGGGGACAAATTGTTAAATGTTTGAAGTCAAAATCCTTAACTTTAAAAGTGCCTTGTTATAAAACTTAGTATAAAAATTTAGCCTCAAATTTCTATTTTTAATATAATTAGTTACAATTGTTTTCTCTAAAGGACATCTAGAATTTTCTCCTGTAACCATTTGAAGTTTAAATATGATTAGAAATAGGTTTCACCCTAATATTCTTTGAACTAGAAACCCTTCTGTACTTGCCAACTGCAGTATATTGTAGTCATGTTTTTCATGAGAGCATCATTGAAAACCGTCCAAGCCTTCAAACCTTGCTGAGAGAGAGTGTGTGTATATACACACTTCGAAACTAATGGAATGCAAAAATATATTTTCTATATAAGATTTTATTTTTGCATATCACTAATTTGGTAGGTAGAATAGTATAGCACGTTGTGCCTATAAGTTATTCAATAAATATTAATTGATTAATTGTGTAACAGCACAGCTGTGAATCTAATTTATCAAAAAGCCTGTAGAGCTATGGTTCTTATATGGCCTTACATGCCTTTACTTCTCCCAGCCAAATTTCTGTAGAAGAGTTAAACCTGCATTACTTCAATAAAGCACATTCTGTTACTTATCAGAAGTATCATGCCCCAAAATGCCGATCTAGGGGATCCGTTTTGATTTTGGGTCAATGGTAAATGGTAAATTCTTTGAGGGAAGTGATGATAGCTGAATTGGTGGTGGTGTTTGGAAAAAATAAAGCAAAACTGTTCATTATTGGGTCTGGAAAATGTCTGAATAACACTATCAAACTGTATTAAATCAGCTCAGAGAGGTTAGAGGAACAGAAGTATTTAAGACAATTCCATGTGATTTGAATTTAACATTGTTGTAATTTCCTGTAGTCTAAACCTGGCAATAGTATCATGTAATAAATCAAAATGAAAATCAAACCTATAAATATTATAAAAGAAAACAAAGTGAACTTTTGAATAGGATGGTAAGTTTTCTCTGAATTCTCTTCTAAGGATTGTTTTGCCCTGTCTTTGCACTCACTGGGTTATTATGCTAGAAGTTCAAACCTGACCCAAATACCTGATTGGTTTTTCAATTTTATATCTGCACCATGTGGTTATTGAAAGCGTAAACAGTCTTATTAAAATTCTGTTTCTTTCTAGTCAAAAATCTCTTGTAGCTTTTGAACTACATTTGTTTGTAAAGAAAATGCCAAGCCCCCTCAAAGTATAGCCTCTAATGCATGCTCTTTTGGAGAAGAGTGTTAGATAATTTTATTGGGCTGTGTTCTGGTAAACATGTTTTCAAAGAGGACGCTCGCTTCACTATGGCAACGGATTTTTAGCTTTCAAATTCCGTTTAGACCACTTCTGGGGCACAAACTGTTCTACTTGCTGATAGAGGTAACTCTTGAGTATCTTCACTTTTTATTGAGCTTAACCTTGCATTTCTAAAATTGAGTTTCAGCTACCACCTTCCTTTACCTCACCTCATCTGTCGAGCCTTTTATTTGTCAATATTTTGTGCCTTTTGTACCTTTTGCACGTATGTACATGTTTGTAATTTTATTTATTTGTATTGATGTCTGTCTCCCCGCTTCTAAACTGTAAGCTCATTGTGGTCAGGGAATGTGACTGTTTACTGTTGTATTGTACTTTCCCAAGTACTAATACAGTGCTCTGCACACAGTATGTGCTCAATAAATAAAGTTGAATGAATGAATTATTTCGGTTTAAAAATGAGAGTTAGGAAGAAAGAGAATTTCAGAGCAGAGGCAGGGGCAAGTTGACTTCTCATTTCGACGCTTATGTTCATGTACAAGGTGACAAGCTCATTTGAATTAAGTGCCAAAGCTTTCCCATTTGAAAATAATTAACCTTCCTCCTTTCCACCTCCCATCGATCAGGTCAAGTATATGAGAAGCAGCTTGGCATAGTGGATAGAGCATGAGTGTGGGAGTCAGATGGTCATGGGGTCCTATTACTGCCTCTGAAAATCATTCCAGGGTATTGTAACTGAGCACCATTCATTCATTGTCGTATTTATTGAGCGCTTACTGCATGCAAAGCACTGTAATAAGTGCTTGGGAGAGTACACTATAACAACAAACAGACACATTCCCTGCCCTGCCCAGTACATCCTTTTCTACATTTGAATTTTGATTTTAGCATTTTGTTACTTTGCTATAACTTTCATTGGCTCTGCCAGTTGTGCCCATGTGACTATGGGCAAGTCACTTCACTTCTCTATGCCTCAGTTATCTCATCTGTAACATGGGGATTGAGACTGTGGACCCCTGTGAGCCCCACGTGGGGCAGAAACTGTGTCCAACCCGATTTGCTTGTATCCACCCCAGTGCTTGGTACAGTGCCTGATATGTAGTAAGCACATTACGAATACCACAGTTATTTCTTCTTATTATTTAGTTTCTAGCATTGAGGTTGATTTTTGAATCCCAAATGATCCAATTGCATGTGTATTCCGTGAAGTTGGTAGTCCAAAGGTGAGTCTGGTGGATCCTGTGATTCCTAGGGCCGTGGAAGTTGAGATCGCAGCCCAGTCGCTTGACTTTGCTTCTGTCTTTGTTTCCCGTGTCGCAGTGGACGTGACCACAGCCCTGCCCTTGCAAGTCGCACCCTCTGCCGTGCCCATGGACCTCCGTTTGGACCACCAGTTTTCCATGCCGGGGAGTGAACCCACGCTCCGAGAGCAGCAGCTCCAGCAAGAGCTTCTTGCCCTGAAGCAGAAGCAGCAGATCCAGAGGCAGATCCTCATCGCAGAGTTCCAGAGGCAGCATGAGCAGCTTTCTCGCCAGCACGAGGCTCAGCTTCATGAACACATAAAAGTAAGTGGCTGGAAAGCTTTTCTGAGCGATTGGGAGGGAATGCATTTCTACCCTTCAGTGGGGAGGCTTCAGATGAAAGGAAGACTTACGGCGGCAGAGTGGGAAGGCGAGACTGTGAGTGCGGGGATTAATTGAAAACGAATGCTCATGGGGTTTTCACGTCATTGAAGAGGGCATGAAAGACCAGTGTTGGAGAGCACTGGATTTTTATCTAGGCTCATTTCAGGGATTCTGGACCCGCAGTAGGCTTCTTTCCAAAGTTTATGAGCCCGTTTATAGGAGGGGGTAGTGTGTTGAAAGGTAATGGGTGCTATCCAGAAATGTAACCCACACTGGCTGGCTCTCATGACAACCTTTTGAAACCTTCCTCCTGGAAAGTGGTACTACATTTAGAAAGGGGACCCTGTTGGCTCCAGGTAAATGGCCCCCACCCCAAATGTATTCCCGAAGTCCACAGTTCTTCTTTTTGAAGACCGAACCTCAGTGCCCTACCAGAAGCACAACTGCCGAAGTTGCAAATGAAAATTGAAGCATTGTAGACTAATGCGGCACACCATAAGAACAACCTTTAAAGACCTTTGGTCACTCCACCGCAAGCCGCATTGGTTTGGCCAGAGTGCGACATTCATTGGCAGGACCCAAAAGCCTTGCAGACCACACCAAAACAACCCCAAAGCCTCATATAGTCTGGGAATCGAATCTTGGCCATTATTGTCTAAGTTCTTTGTGGGGCAATTACTCTTGATAGTCACACAAGCAAGCAACGTGCTCTCTGTCAGCATCTAGGCCCGTCCCAATAGGACCGCTTGCTTTGGTGTCTGCTGAGTCCTGTTAGGCCATATTGGTTTCCATAAAAGAATAAGATTTTGATACTCTTCCAATTGAGTAGGAGACAATGTGCGGACACCCAAGAAGCCAGGTAACCGAGTGTCACAATGTTTCCCTTTACTTTGTCAGCATCCTCATGACATCCTCATTTGTCAGCATCCATTTTCAGCTGGAAATATAGAGCATTTCTGTGAGTTTTTAGTTCTTTTTGTGTGTGTGTGTGCGTGTGTGTGTGTGTATGTGGCCATTGAAGGTTTTGCCTATATTCACACCATATGTGAGCAGCAGCAGGGAATTAGATCAGCAAGTCCCCAGAATCCTCTGAATCCCAGCTCCTCCTTTGGTTACTGATATGTAACTTCTCAGAACAATGGAGTACCAAGTATTGCTATCCCTTTTGAGAGGGACTACACATCATTTGTATTGATCAGTGGGTTGGCGCAATTTTGGGAAATTGCACCCAAGAAGAAATTAATAAGACTGATTTCTCATTAACCTGACTTTTATGACTTTGAGCAAACCACTGAATTTCTCTGCATCTTGGGGATAATCCCTGTCCTCTCCTTCACATGTATGAGCTGAAGAAATATGAGACAATATATGTGAGTCTAACCAACTGCCTTAGAAAAAATGCACTGAAAAAGTTAAGGGTAATAATAAAATCAATTTGCCTATATCTTATAGTAATATAACACAATGTTATTTTCAGTTTTTTATGGTATTAAGCAGTTACTATCTGCCAAGCACTGTACTGATCACTCAGGTAAATATGGCTTAGTGGATAGAGCATGGGAGTCAGAGGATGTGGGTTCTAATCCTGGCTCTACCACTTGTCTGCCATGTGACCCAGGGCAAGTCACTTCACTTCTCTGTGCCTCAGTTACCTCATCTGTAAAATGGGGATAGAGACCATAAGCCCCATGTGGAACAGGGACTCAACCCAGGATACAACCCAGTTTGCTTGTATCCACCCCAGTGCTGAGTACAGTGCCTGGCACATAGTAAGCACTTAATAAATACCATAATTATTATTATTATTATTATACAAAGTATATAGGGTTACATGCCCAAGGCCATACAGTGAACAAGTGGCAGAGCCGGGATTAGAACCCAGGTCCTTCTGACTCTCAGGTCTGTGCTCCATCCATTAGGCTACACTGCTTTTCACTTGTTTTTGAGGTGCTCATTTTGGGAATTGACACGTTCTATAGAGAGTTGACTTTGGTACAGCATAATGCAGTGTCTTTAACACTCTGATTTGGACACAGTGTTCATATCAGTGTTGGTGGTGGAAGTAAGTTCACTTCAGCATTTAAGACCAAATTCTGTCATCAGTTTAAAGTATCCCCTAAGCAATTAAATATTTACTCAATAAGGAACTGTGTATATATAAACTCTGAATCTTCAAAACATTGTTTCCCAAAACTGGTCGGTGTATAATAGTGATATCATTTATCGTAGAGAATGCTGCCACTGTGGGCTATTGCTGATGCTGTGTAGAACTCAAAATTTTCTGTTGATCGTCAACTCCCTGTTGAGATTGAAAGTCATTCCAGGGTATTTTAACTGAGCACCTTTCATTCATTCAATCATATTTATTGAGCGCTTACTGCGTCCAAAGCACTGTAATAAGTACTTGAGAGAGTACAATATAGCAACAGACACATTCCCTGTTCTGCCCAGTGCATCATTTGATACATTTGAATTTTAATTTTAGCGTTTTGTTACTTTGTTATAACCTTCATCATAAGGCAAGAAAGGGAACAGGAGAGCATTTGAGTGTCTAGGAGTGTACCTCGTCAGCTTGTTTCCCAGTTGACTCCTAGAGACTCCATTCAGGCAGTGTTCCCTGATCCCTTCATTTAGAGTAGTAGTATTTGTATTTATCAAGCACCTACTGTACGTCGAACACCGTATTAATTGCTGGGATAGGATACAGAGGTGGGAATCAGGCACGGTCCCTGTTCCTTGTGGGCCTCACTAAGAGGATGGGAACTTGGGAACAGGATGGGGCGGAAACTTGGGAGCGGGGCTTCTAGAGGTTCTCTGAACTTCGGAGATCAATCAATCAATCAGTCGTATTTATTGAGCGCTTACTGTGTGCAGAGCACTGTACTAAGCGCTTGGGAAGTACAAGGTGGCAACATATAGAGACTGTCCCTACCCAACAGTGGGCTCAGAACCAATATGTGCATATACCAAGGAGGTCATATTACCCACCTTCAGGGCTTTTTGAAGACACATCTCTTCCAAGAGGTCTTCCCTAAACTGTCATTTTCTCTTTTCCCACTCCCTTCTATTAATCCTGATTTACTCCCTTTATTCACCCCGCCCTCAGCCCCACACCACTTATGTACTTATCTGTAATTTATTTATCTCCTTTGAGACTGTAAGCTCGCTGTGGGCAGGGAATGTGTATACCAACTCTGTTGTACTGTTCTCTCCCAAGCACTTAGTACAGCGCTCTGCACACAGTAAGCGCTGAATAAATACGATTGAGTGATTGATATAACTCCTCCTCCCCACCCCCCACCCCCCATTTGCCACATTGGCAGTGTGCTGAGATGCCCTGGAACCAAGCTGCTAATGACTGCTAAAGCGCTCAATAAATACAATTGAATGAATGAATGACTGCTAAAAGGCAATTAATTCAAGTTGCAAGCCAACTTGATAATCTTTACTGCATGGGATCCAGGTACTCCCTTCTTCACTACAGGGAACAGATACGGTAGAAGTTGTTTTCATTTAGTTACAGCTTCTTATAAAATGGATTACTCCAAGAAGAGAACGCTTGCATTATGTAATAGTTCATTAATGATCGCATTTTGGTACCACCTTTTTGAAAAGGCTTTTAGAGTGCTTAATAAATGAATCCCCGTTGGTACTGCTGTGAAGTAAATAAGCAATTATTTCACCCTTCTTGAAATGCCAACTGCATTGTGGTGGAAAAAAATAGCTAAAAGGATTCAGCATTACCACACTCCATTTTAAAGTATTGCTCATGAATAGCAACTTTAGTGGGCAAAGTCTAAGTACTGAGCATAAGTACCCATGTGGAATTTGGTGTCTAATGGTGATAGCATTTCTCTTTGGATCAAAAACCAAAGCTGGGAAGCTGAAGTTGAGAATGACCAGATCATTTTCTGCCGATGTCCAGAACTTGGGATACCATTCCAGGATTATCCACCTTATCCTTTCTTCTCAGTGACTGTGAAAACCTGAGGATGGAGAAATGGTGGTGAGAAGCAGTGAGGCCTGGTGGAAAGAGCACAGGCCTAAGAGTCAGAGGACCAGCTTCTAATCTCAGCTCAGCCACGTGACTGCTGTTGGACCTTGAGCAAGTCACTTAACTTCTCTGTGCCTTAATTATCTCATCTGTAAAAATGGGGATTAAATTCTACTCCCTCCTACTTAAACTGTGAGCCTCATTCTTGGACAGGGACTGTGTCCAACTTGATTAACTTGTATTTTTCCCAGCGCTTAGAATAGTGCTTGACACATAGAAAGTGCTTAACAAGTACCATTAAAGAAAAACGAATTCCCCACATTCAAGGACATCAGTATTGACAGGTCCCGGAGTGCTATGGAATATTAAATTGAGCATGTATGGGTTTCTATGGTCTAGACCCGGATACCCTAGCAGTTAAAGTGAGAGGAGCCACTCAGACCAAGGTGGACGGACAGCGAGAAGGCAATTTTTAAAAGTTGGACGGGCTCTGCTGCTACAAATGCTCAAACTATTTTGGCTGATGGGAACAAAGACCAACCTCATTGAATGGGATCTTGAGCTGGGAGGAGCTAGAGTAGCGCTTGGTTATTCTAGATGTGAATGCAAGGCTGTTCCTATTTTTACGAAAAGCCAAGTCTATAGAGCGCTTTATACAGGTGTGCTTAGATAATAGCTGGCCTGAATCCCCCTAGAGTTCAGACTCTTTTAGGATCATTAAGATGTCTGCTAGGCACTGTACTGAGCGCTGCGGTGGCTACACAGCAAATCAGGTTAAACCCAGTCCCTGTCCCACTCGGGGCTCACAGTCTCAATCCCCATTTTACAGATGAGGTAACAGAGGGCACAGGGAAATTAAGTGACTTGCCCAGGGTCACACAGCAAACAAGTGCCAAAGTCAGCATTAAAACCCATGACTTCCGACTCCCAGGCTCCTGCTTTATCCACTACTGGATGCTGCTTCTTATATTGATGTCTGTCTCCCCATCTAGACTGTAAGCTTGTTATGGGCAGGGAATGTGTATGCCATCTCTGTTGCTTTGCACTTTCTCAAGCGCTTAGTGCACTGCTCTGCCCGTAGTAAGTGTAATAAACACCACTGATGATGATCATCATCATCAGTGTCAACAGAGCACTGATTCTGGATCGACAAATAGCGTGATGAAGACTAAGGTTATGTACCAACCTGTATCTGGCTAAACTGCACATACAACTGTGGCTCTCCATTGGTGCCGTGTTGTTGAATGCTGGCAAAGAATTCAACTTTGGCAGCTCATTGTCCAAGATGGAAAGATGGGTAAGAGAACAAAAAACCAAATCACTGAGGCTAACCCAAGGCAGTCAAAGCATAGTGCCACTGGGGCTCTTAAACTTTAAGCCCAACTGAAGGTCTTATAGAGCAGGTGTACCATGGAACCATTTTTACAGCTGGAGACCTGGATTTATCCCAGATATCACGTTCAGTTTTGGCGGCAGTTTCAATATTTTTAACGTCTAAAGGCAAGGCAGTTTCACCAACAGGAAGCGTCGTGGAATTCAATCAGTCAGTCATATTGAACTCTTTCTGTGTGCAGAGCACTGTACTAAGTGCGTGAGAGGGTACAGTATAATAGAGTTGGTAGACACGTTCCCTGCCTATGAAAAGCAGTGTGGGCCCACTGTTGGGAAGGGACTGTCTCTATATGTTGCCAACCTGTACTTCCCAAGCGCTTAGTACAGTGCTCTGCACACAGTAAGCGCTCAATAAATACGATTGATTGATTGATTGACAGAGCACAGGCCTGGCAGCCACAAGAACCTGAGTTTTAGTCTCGGCTCTGCCACTTGTCTGCTGTGTGAGTTTGGGCATGTCACTTTAACGTTTCTGTGCCTCAATTACCTCATCTGTAAAATGGGGATTTAGACTGTGAGCCCTATGTGGAACAGAGACTGTGTCCGGCCTGATTACCCCTGTATCTACCCCAGCACTATGAATAGTGCCTGGCACACAAAGCAATCCTCACTGCAGAGCTGCTGCATGGTGAACTGAAGTGGGAGGGTGGGAAGGGGTATAAACAAGGAGAAACCACAATGAACAACACCTCAGTTAGTATGACAAAGGCTCAGATTCAAATTGTGGATAAGACACCCAGAGATGCCTCTCCGTTCCTGTCAGAATCGCCTGCATTGGTTTGTGCCCCAGAAACTCCAAAGAGCTAACTAGAAATATAGAGCGCCGTTGTCGATTTGTTTTGTGATCGGTTAGAAATCTCACTAAACTTTGTGCCTACTCACTGTCTGCCAAGAAGAAAATTCCCTCGTCTCTGTGTAGGTGGCCTTCCTGAATCATTTTGGATTTTTCGCTCCGGAATTGGGCAATCTTCTAGCCAAGGTCCTTTGGCTCACACTGTTCCCTTTTGGCCATGTGGACACAGAGTGAGTGAGTGAGAGTGTGTGAGTGTGTGTTGTGAGGTTGAGGAGGAGACAGGGAAATGGGTTGGAGCTGTTTTCAGTGTGATACGGACATAGTGCCAAAGTACGTTGGAGAAAGCAAGTCTTTGCCAGTTCCAAGTTACAAGGTCGCTCATTGAGCAGCTTCTGCTCTCCTGCAAGTTATTTCAGGTAATTTTCTGCTACTGGCAGAGTGAATTTCATTTCTATTGACTTACAGCTATTTCCTAAAGGGACCAAGAAGCGGACATCTTATCCTTTAAAATAAAAAGTTTACTACTGTACCCCTGTGGATGGGTATAGGTTGGTAGAGGAGTATTGTTCCTATTATTGGCTGTCACTGCTTTAATAAAGGAATGGTAGTTTGCTTCTTACTCTTATCCCAAATCAATCTTGGGTGTTTGACAATGCTGCTGATTATTATCCCATTTTAGGGCATCCACATGAAATACCTGGTTTTTGCCTGAAATTTCCACCATCTTCTCACGTCCGTGGGTCTCTTGAGCCCAGCTCTCTCCTAATTGGTTTAGCTGGCAGTGGTGTCATGTTAATGAGATTTACCTTTTTCCAGATTCTAGAAAGGACCTGGGAATCATGTCATGAAAAATAGCCACTTGACACCCACTGGGATGAGCATTTTCTGGTTTAGGTAATTTAGGTACAGCAAGCAGTGCTCATATCATGTTAATGAGATTTACCTTTTTCCAGATTCTAGAAAGGACCTGGGAATCATGTCATGAAAAATAGCCACTTGACACCCATTGGGATGAGCATTTTCTGGTTTAGGTAATTTAGGTACAGCAAGCAGTGCTCATGTCTTCTACCAATTCCTCTTTCCTTTAACCAGCATTTCGGAGAGTGCAGTACTACAATAAACAGACACATAAGTAAGCGCTTAACAAATACTGAGTCCTGGGACTCAGTTTAGGCCAGGAAGACTGTGGCTAGGATTCATCGCAGAGATCTATATGGGAAAGAGATCCAGGATTAGCCTGATCCACACGTATGCCTGACCCAGTTATCAGTTATCTACTTATTTAGATGTGGTGTTTCCACGCTGGAAATGAGTGGGACCAAATCAGAAGTGGTTTCACCTCAGGGGTTGTAGTGGAGTTTGGCACTTCTCCCCATCTAAGATGAGGCAGCACTCAGAACTACCTTGTGTATACTGCAGCATCCTCAAAAAGTGAGCTATCAGCCGGTTTGTTTGGCCGATGCTTCAGTTGCCTATGGGAAATGGTGACCAATGAAGGAACAAGGTGCAGTCACCTAGTCTAGGTCCTGAGGTTTCTCTATTTCTTTAGGAGCTCTGAAATGTTTCTCTGTTTCTTTAGGAGCTCTGAAATTTCCCATACCCAAACATAATTTACTGACTGGGTTAGACCTAGGCCTTCCAGGACTCCAGGTATAGAATGAATTGGAGGCTCTACTCTCCAGATGATATTGATTTTATTTATTAATACATGCCATATTTACTCACAAAAGTACCCTACCCTTTTGAATAATTCTTGCAAGCTTAAAACAAAGTGGGGTTTTAAAATTGGGAATTAAGTCTAGCAGTAAGAGGAGCAGGGGGAAAGAGAGGAAAAAAAGGAGGAGAGGAGAGGCAGGAAAGGAAGGTGGCACTTAATAATAATAATAATAATGGTATTTGTTAAGCACTTACTATGTACAAAGCAGTGTTCATTCATTCAATCATATTTATTGAGCGCTTACTGTGTGCAGAGCACTGTACTGAGCACTTGGGAAGTTCAAGTTGGCAACATATAGGGATGGTCCCTACCCAACAGCAGGCTCACAGTCTAGAAGGGGGAGACAGATAACAAAACATGTTAACAAAATAAAATAAATAGAATAGTAAATATGTACAAGTAAAATAGAGTAATAAATATGTGCAAACATATATTCAGGTGCTGTGGGGAGGGGAAGGAGGTAAGGTGGGGGGATGGGGAGGGGGACGAGTGGGAGAGGAAGGAGGGAGCTCAGTCTGGAAAGGCCTCCTGGAGGAGGTGAGCTCTCAGTAGGGCTTTGAAGGGAGGAAGAGAGCGAGCTTGGCGGATGTGCGGAGGGAGGGCATTCCAGGCCAGGGGGAGAACGTGAGCCGGGGGTCGACGGTGGGACAGGCGAGAACGAGGCACAGTGAGGAGGTTAGCGACAGAGGAGTGGAGAGTTCAGGCTGGGCTGTAGAAGGAAAGAAGGGAGGTGAGGTGGGAGGGGGCGAGGTGATGGACAGCCTTGAAGCCGAAAGTGAGGAGTTTTTGCTTGATTCGAAGGTTGGTAGGCAACCACTGGAGATTTTCGAGGAGGCGAGTGACATGCCCAGAGCGCTTCTGCACAAAGATGATCCGGGTAGCAGCTTAAAGTATGGATTGAAGTGGGGAGAGACAGGAGGATGGGAGATCAGAGAGGAGTAATGCAGTAATCCAGTCGGGATAGGATGAGAGATTGAACCAGCAGGGTAGCGGTTTGGATGGAGAGGAAAAGGCAGTATCTGGGTGATGTTGTGGAGGTGAGACCAGCAGGTTTTGGTGACGGATTGGATGTGTGGGGTGAATGAGAGAACCGAGTCGAGGATGACACCAAGGCTGCGGGCTTGTGAGACGGGAAGTATGGTAGTGCCGTCAACAGAGATGGGAAAGGGAGAGGGCAGGGTTTGGGAGGGAAGACAAGGTGTTCAGTCTTGGACATGTTGAGTTTTAGGTGGCAGGCAGACATCCAGATGGAAATGTCCTGAAGGCAGGAGAAGCTGCGAGCCTGGAGAGAGGGGGAGAGAGCAGGGGCAGAGATGTAGATCTGGGTGTCATCAGCGTAGAGATGATAGTTGAAGCCGTGGGAGTGAATGAGGTTACCAAGGGAGTGAGTGTAGAGTGAGTGAGTGTATGTTGCCAACTTGTACTTCCCAAGCGCTTAGTACAGTGCTCTGCACATAGTAAGCGCTCAGTAAATACGATTGAATGAATGAATGAATGAATGAATGAAAAGACACTCATTGAATTCACTCTGTCCACCCTTTCTGTTCTCACCTGCTCTTACCCGTCTGGCCCTCCTACTCTGGCCTGGAACTATCATTGCATACAATTATGTAGTACAATAAATAGTACTTTATTTTCTTCTCAAAATATTGGGGTGGGGCAATTATGTGGTGGAGGAAAGTATGTGGGTAAGTGTAATGCAGCTTATAGGCAACGTCTAGTGTGTTTGGACCCATTTGAGAAGATTTCTACTCTTTTTTTAGTGTGCATACTACAACTTTGACCATTTCATTTTTTTTCCTCTTTTAGAAAAGCAATTTAGTTGTGGGGTTTTGGGGAGAGTTAATGACAAACTCTTAGTCATTTTCAGCTGATTATTGGTTGCAGAATCATTTCATCTCTCCTGGAGAAATGATTTATTACCTACATAAAAGTAATTAGCCATATTGAAAGAATTTGGCAAAAAGCTGTCTTGTTGAAATAAATATAAATATAAGCAGGTGACTGGCACATCTGTTTATAATTCTTTTGTGTTCTTATAGCCTAGCCTCCATTTCATTTTGGTCACCTTTTTTAAAAAAAATTCTTGTTTTGGGGTTCTTCATATCCCAACTTTATGATGTAAGCAAGCTAGTGAATTGAACTCAGCACTTTAAAAAAGCACTACATTATCAAGTGCAGAAAATCTTTTCTTAATCTCACTCAGTGAAGAACATTCTGATTAAATATAAAGGTTGAATTGCAGAACTATTTTTAAGGAAGTTTTATCGTCATCATCATTATCATTATGGTATTTGTTAAGCGCTTACTGTGGGTCAAGCTCTGCTCTAAACACTGGGGTAGAGACAAGTTAATCAGGTTGGACACAGTCCCAGTCCCACGTTTGGTTCACAGGCTAAGTAATGGGGAGAACAGGTATTTGATTCCCATTTTACAGTTGAGGAAATTGAGGCGCAGAGAAGTTAACTGACTTGCCCAGGGTCACACAACAGACAAGACAGAGCCTGGATTAGAACCCAGTTATATAATACCCCCTCGTCCCCCTCGTCCCCCTCTCCTGCCCCCCATCTTACCTCCTTCCCTTCCCCACAGCACCTGTATATATGTATATATATTTGTACATATTTATTACTCTATTTATTTATTTATTTATTTTGCTTGTACATGTCTATTCTATTTATTTTATTTTGTTAGTATGCTTGGTTTTGTTCTCTGTCTCCCCCTTTTAGACTGTGAGCCCACTGTTGGGTAGGGACTGTCTCTATATGTTGCCAACTTGTACTTCCCAAGCGCTTAGTACAGTGCTCTGCACACAGTAAGCGCTCAATAAATACGATTGGTGATGATGATGATATAATAATAATAGTATTTGTTAAGCACTTACTGTGGTACTAAGCACTGGGGTGGACAGAGTCCCTGTCCCATCTAGCACTCATGGTCTTAATCCACATTTTACAGATGAGGTAAAGGTAATTGATGCACAGATAAGTGAAGTGGCTTGCCCAAGGCCACACAGTAGACAAGTGCCGGAGTTGGGACTAGAACCCATGACCTTCTGACTCCTAGTCCTGGGCTCTATCCACTGTGCCCCATGCTGTTTCTGACTCACATGCCCATGCTCTTTCACATGGCCATGCTCTTTCCATTACGTTGCCAACTTGTACTTCCCAAGCGCTTAGTACAGTGCTCTGCACTCAGTAAGCGCTCAATAAATACGATTGATTGATTGATTAGGCCACACTTCTGCTCCCAGTTTTCTTGTTGCTGATACACATCCACCTGCTCAGGTTTAGAACCAGGTGGTGCGATCTCCATAAGTTGTAACCAACTACATGGGGGAGAATGGCCACTCCCCTTTCAATCATATATAGACTGTAAGCTCCTTGAGGCCAGGGAATAGAATAATTGTTGTAGTCTCCCATGTGCTTAGCACAGTGCTTTGCATCCAGAAAGCACTCAACCACTCCCCTTTCAATCATATATAGGCTGTAAGCTCCTTGAGGCCAGGGAATAGACTAATTGCTGTACTCTCCCAAGTGCATCCAGAAAGCACTCAATAAATACCATTGATTGATATATAAGGTTATGATTTGAACAATTCTACATTCAAATGCCATTTTTTTTTGAGACAGCGTGAGGTTGGAAGGGGAAGAAGAAAGGACGGGAGAGAAGGATGGGGGAGAGGGAAGAAAGCGGGGCCTAAGGGAGGAAAAGAGGGAAGAACGGAGAAGGTATAAGAAAGTATGTGTATTTTTAGCAGGGAAACCAAAGCAGAGTGAAGGACCATTGGGTGATGTGGACCAAAATGTGAGGAGTTCTTGTCACTTGCTCTCTGTCTTTCTTCCTCTCTCCCTTTCTTTATTTCTTTCTTTCTGACTCACCCTCTTGCTCTCATTTTGCACCCTCCTACAATCTCTCGCTCATCTCTGAGTCTTTTATGTATGTATGTATCCCCCCCCAGTTTCCCTATGTCACATGAATTTGCTGCCCTCTTCTACTCTGCTTCATTTTTGTATTTTCCTCTCTCACATTTCCTTTCTCTGATTTTCCTTTGTATCCCGATTTTCCAATATCTTTCCCTGTCTGGCCCTGTTTAAATCATTGCAAGTTTTCTTTATTTCCTCCTCGAACTCTGGAAGCGCAACGTTTTAGGAATTGAGTATACAAAATAAACATAAATAATGCTGTGCTATTCTCATGATAGATATGCTAGGGCGAGTATTGTTATAGCTGTATTGAATTTGTAGCCTAAAATGTAATTATTAGTTAAAAATGATTTTATCAGCATGTTTCATGGAAATGAGATCCATTATTTTTCATTCATAACACTAGCGCGGTAAGCATATATTTTGTGTTTTAAAATGTATTTTCTATCCCATGCTCCTATTCCTTTAGCTCTTCACCTCCCTGGGGCACAGATAAAATGGTAGCTAATATGAGGGAAGCATTTGAACAGAATATGGGTGTGTTTATGTGAATGTACACATAATTGTCTTTATACAGTTGGCTTATCTTTGGCTGGTTTTGCTTTAACAGTCATCCCTAGTTCATCCTCTCTCCCCAACCCCAAATTATTTCCTCTTGCATAGCATTGCCCAGAACAATAGTTCTAACAAAAATCTATTCCTCCATATATAAGTCCTGTCGGAAACTAGTTTCCTCACAGCACATGTGTTCTTCCCAAAACCAGTCAGTCATATTTATTAAGCACTTTCTGTGTGCAGAGCACTGTACTGAGCGCTTGGGAGAGTACAGCATTGGTAGACATTTTCCCTGCCCATGAGGAGCTTACAGTTTAGATTCATTCATTCAGTCGTATTTATTGAGCGCTTACTGTGCACAGAGCACTGTATTAAGCGCTTGGAAAGTACAAGTTGGCAACATATAGAGACGGTCCCTATCCAACAGCGGGCTCACAGTCTAGAAGGGGGAGACAGGCAACAAAACAAAATATGGGGACAGGTGTCAAGTCATCAGAACTCAGTCAAGTCATTAGATGTACTCTAAACGGGCGTGAAATGGCAACTACACCTTTTTCATTGATTTGAGTGATTTCCTGGTGGAACTGATCGTGAAGCCTGACAACGTGGCGCAGTGGAAAGAGCACGGACTTTGGAGTCAGTGGTCATGGGTTCAAGTGCCGACTCCGCCAATTGCCAGCTGTGTGACTTTGGGCAAGTCACTTAACTTCTCTGGGCCTGTTACCTCATCTGTAAAATGAGGATTAGGACTGAGCCCCCCGTGGGACAACCTGATCACCTTGTAACCTCCCCAGCGCTTAGAACAGTACTTTGCACATAGTAAACATTTAATAAATGCTATCATTATTATTATTATTAATCATTTGTGACAATAAAAGAATAGGATGAATGAAATCCAAAAGCATCCACAATGTCTACGTACCATTACTTAGCCGTAGCTTTACTGGGACAGTAATAAAGAATTGTGAGGAAGACGTAATTCCCCTATTGTCATTGAGTGAGGATAATATTTTAATGGGGAGTAAAATTCTCAGGTTTCCTAACTCCCAGCTCATTGGTTCACATCTTCAACCGTACCATCTTTAGAATGTAGACTAAGGAGAGTTTGGGATTTCCCTGGCTTTCCATATCAAAATAGTAACCTATATCTCCTACACCTAATTAGACAAATAAACTACATTCTTCGCTGAGTCTTTCTGTAGTTCTCCTCCAGCTGCCTTGTACTTCCCAAGTGCTTAGTACAATGCTCTGCACACAGTAAGTGCTCACTAAATATGATTGATTGATTGATTGATTACATCTGAGCAGACCAGTTGATAATGCCTTTGAGAGACTGGTCCAGATCCATTTTGGGGTTACTTCTAATTGATTTTTTTTTAAATGTACTTGTTAGGCACTTACTGTGTGCCAGGCCCTGTACTAAGCACTGAGATAGATACACGATAATCAGGTTGGACACAGTCCATGTCCCACATGGAGCTCGTAGTTTTAATCCCCATTTTACAGATGCAGTAACTGAGGCACACTGGAGTGAAGTGACTTGCCCAGGGTAACATAAACAAGTGGTGGAGCCGGGATTAGAACCCAGGCCCATGGTCTGTCCACTAGGCCGCACTGATTATCTGAGTTGGATCTGAAAATTGTTTTTTGGGGGTCATGTCCATGTCGAAAGTTTATGTCTAGTGGGAAATGGAAATGGTAACGGATAGACTTTTTGTCTAAGGCTTATTGTAGAAACATCTCTTGAACCTCTCATTGCCAATTGAGAAGACATTTTCCAGTTTCTTCTTCCAGAACAAATTTCCTTTTATTTGACTATAAGTTCCTTTAGGGCAGGAGTTGTGTATCTTGTTTCTAATATATTTTCATTCATTCATGCAATTGTATTTATTGAGCACTTACTGTGTGCAGAGCACTGTACTAAACGCTTGGAAAGTACAATTCAAGCAATAAAGAGAGGCAATCCCTACCCACACCAGGCTTACAGTCTAGAAGGGGAGAGACAGGCATCAAAACAAGTAAACAGGCATTAATATAAATAAATAGAATTATAGATAGGTACATACATACACAAGTGCTGTGGGGTGGGGAGGGGGAGCTGAGGAAAGGGGGGTTTAGTCTGGGAAGGCCTCCTGGAGGAGGCAAGTCTTCAGTAGGGCTTTGAAGAGGGGATTTGCATGGCTTAGTGGAAAGAGCCCGGGCTTGGGAGTCAGAGGTCATGGGTTCTAATCCCGGCTCTGCCACTTATCAGCTGTGTGACTTTGGGAAAGTTACTTAAATTCTGTGTGCTTCAGTTACCTCATCTATCAAATGGGGATTAAGGCTGTGAGCCCCATATGGGACAACCTGATTACCTTGTATCTACCCCAGCGCTTAGAACAGTGCTTTGCACATAGTAAGCGCTTAAAAAATACCATCATTATTATTATTATTATGCAGGAGGGAGGGCATAGTGTTTCTGTAGAAAGATAATCTGGGCAGCAGAATTAAGTATGGACTGAAGCGGGGAGAGACAGGAGGTTGGGAGGTCAGAAAGGAGGCTGATTTTGTCATCTGTTTCTCCTAAGTGCTTAGTGCAGTGGTTTGCCCTTAGTAGACATTCAGTAGTTACAGTGCTTTGCACATAGTAAGCGCTTAATAAATGCCATCATTATTATTATTATTGTTATTACCTAGTTAAAAAAAGGGAGGTGTCTACCTGTTGGTTCATCCCTTCACTTCTTGGCTTTCTACTCAGCCTAGCTATAGGTTCACATTGCTGTGACTATTTTTATGGCTCCCACCATCATCATCATCAATCGTATTTATTGAGCGCTTACTATGTGCAGAGCACTGTACTAAGCACTTGGGAAGTACAAATTGGCAACATATAGAGACAGTCCCTACCCAACAGTGGGCTCACAGTCTAAAACCCACCACAAATTCAAGTTTCAGTCCCTTGTTCAGATCCTGTTTTCAGTGATTGCTTTTCTCTTGGAAATTTGCCCTGACACTCCTCCATCGGACTACTTACTGGCCGAGAAGTCATATTCTGTTCTCAGACTAAAGCTCTCTAGCTAAATTCCCATTCCAAATACCCCTATGTACATTTGGTTTAGGAAAAAAAAATGCTAGTTTTCTCTTCCTCATATATAGTGCAGAGAACCTATCTTTATCTTGAGCAGAGAATTTATCTTTATGTGAGCATCTGATAATATGTTTAATAATAACTTTTGGGGGGAAAATTGCATTTACCCATATTTAATCAAATATATAATATACAATATTTAATTGGCCAGCATTGTGTCCAGTTACATGGAAATGTTAGGTGGTATATAAAGACTTTCCTTGTATAGGCTGGTTCATAATCATTACATTTACATTTTGATGGAAGGAGGAGGAGTAGGTGTGGAAAGGGAATGGTTTTTAAAATCCCCCAAAATTGGCTTTAAAAATTGTTTTATGGCATTTTTAAGCGCTTCCTATGTGTCAAGCGCTGTTTTAAGTGCCTGGGTAGATGCAGGGTTATGAGGGTTGGACACAGTCCCTGTCTCACATGGGACTTGCAGTCTAAGTAGGAGGGAGTAGGACTGAAACCCCATTTTACAGTTGAGAAAACTGAGGCACAGAGAAGTGGATTGATATGCCTAAGGTCACACAGCAAGCAATTGGCAGAGCTGGGATTAGAACCCAGGTCATCCGGCTCCCGGGCCATGCACTTTCCACTAGGCCATGCTGCTTCTCATGCTGCCTATGCTCTCTTTTTCCCTTTTTAGGTTGTAAAATTGAAATAAGGCCTATTTTTTAATGGCCTATTAGTACCTGTCATGGGTGGATGAGGCCATACTGCCCAAGGCCTTGTGTTTCACCTGAGTCATGTGTTAATGAACCAGCAAAATACACCCTGTTGTTTCTTAATACTATAATAGCTTGGAGTGCATCATAAATGTCCTTTTGCATAATAGTTACACTCTGCATCTCATTGCTTAAATATCAGTGTGACCTAAGCTCTTCTGACCCTTAATGAGGCCTCTAAAAGAAGCAACCTCGCAAGCTTTGGCCACGTTACATAGAGTGCAGCGGTCCAAAAATAAGGTATTGAGTTCCAAGAAACTGTTTGACATGTTGGGTGAGCAATGCTGAGGCAGCCCTTGTGCTCTGGGAATATTTAGTTACAACCTGCTAAGCCCGGTTCATCTGTAGAGCTGTTTTTCTCTCTCTCCTTCAGTGATGATTAACCAGCCAATGCTCCCATTAGCAGGGGTGGGGCCCAATTAGATTGCTTTGAATGTGCCATCTCTTCTTTGAAATGAACCCTCTGATGAGAGGGCTGAATTTTTTCAAGGAAGAAATATAGACTAGAATCGAATTTTTCTGATGGAAGGTTAGGCCCTATACAGGTTGGATTACCAGCAGAGATTTAAGAGTCATAATAATAGCAGTACTAATACTAATATAAATTAATCACATACTATATTTCAAGCACTGTTCTAAACATGGGGAAAAATACAAGACTGCCGGGTCAACTCAATCCCTGTCCCACCCAGGGCTCACAATCTATGTAGGAAGGAGATCAGGTATTGAATTGCCATTTTATAGATGAAGTAACTGAGGCCCAGAGGAGTTAAGTGACTTGCCCAAAGTCACACAGTTGTCATTTGGCAGAGCTAGGATTTGAACCCATGGCCTCTGACTCCTCAGCCCTTGCTCTTTCCTAGGCTTCTCTACTCATGTACCTTTGCACCAGGAGAAAATTGAAAATAGAATAGGACGTTGAAGTGGGAGGAGAGGTCCATTTAGACATCAATTAGCTAAAAGCACCTAGAAATTTGAAACTGATAATTTATGATTCTCATAACTGGGAGAAACTTATTTTGAGAGTTTTGCTTCTCCTAGAGAGCAAATGAAACTAAATCTAAAAGGCCTCACTGCCTGACATTTACTAACTTTCATCACTTAATAATAGTATTTCTGAGATTTTAGGGTTACTATCTATTAAAGGACAACGAAGTGATGGAGAGATTTAACTCTGTATGTAAGATATCATGCCTTCGACACTGTTCGCCATCCCCTTCTCCTCAGCACTTTATCCAACCTTGGCTTCGCGGACTCTGTCCTCTCCTGGTTCTCCTCTTATCCCTCTGGCCATACGTTCTCAGTCTCCTTCGTGGGCTCCTCCTCCCCCTCCCATCCCCTTACTGTAGGGGTTCCTCAAGGGTCAGTTCTTGATCCCCTTGTGTTCTCCATCTACACTCACTCCCTTGGTGAACTCATTCGCTCCCACGGCTTCAACTATCATCTCTACGCAGATGTCACCCAATTCTACATCTCCTCCCCTGTTCTCCCTTCCTCCCTCCAGGCTCATATCTCCTCCTGCCTTCAGGACATTTCCACCTGGATCTCCACCCACCACCTAAAGCTCTGCATGTCCAAGACTGAACTCCTTATCTTACCTCCCAAACCCTGTCCTCTCCCTGACTTTCCCATCACTGTAGACGGCACTACCATCCTTCCTGTCTCACAAGGCCGCAACCTTGGTGTCATCCTCGACTCCGCTCTCTCATTCACCCCACACATCCAATCCGTTACCAAAACCTGCCAATCTCACCTTCACAACATCGAGAAGATCCACTCTTTTCTCTCCATCCAAACTGCTACCTTGCTGGTTCAATCTCTCATCCTATCCCGACTGGATTACTGCATCAGCCTTCTTTCTGATCTCCCATTCTCCTGTCTCTCCCCGCTTCAGTCCATTCTTCACTCTGCTATCCGGATTATCTTTCTACAGAAACACTCTGGACATGTCACTCCCCTTCTCAGTGGTTGCCTATCAACCTTTGCATGAAGCAAAAACTCCTCACTCTCAGCTTCAAAGCTCTCCATCACCTCACCCCCTCCTACCTCACCTCCCTTCTTTCCAATTCAGCTCAGCCTGCACACACTGCTCCTCTGCCGCTAACCTCCTCACTTGCCTGTCTCACCATCAACCCCTGGCCGACGTCCTCCCCCTGGCCTGGAATGCCCTCCCTCCACACATCTGCCAAACTAGCTGTCTTCCTTCCATCAAAGCCCTACTGACAGGTCCCTTCCTCCAGGAAGCCTTCCCAGACTGAGCCCTCCCTTTTCCTCTTATCCTCCTTCCCTCCCCATCACCCCCCTTCCCCTCCCCACGGCACTTGTGTATATTTGTGCATATTTATTACTCTGTTTTATTAATTATGTGTATATAGCTATAATTCTATTTATTCTGATATTGACACCTGTGTATTTGTTTTGTTTTGTTGTCTGTCTCCCCCTTCTAGACTGTAAGCCCATTGTTGGGTAGGGGCCATCTCTGTATGTTGCCGATTTGTACTTCCCAAGCTCTTAGTACAGTAGTGTGTACACAGTAAGCGCTCAATAAATACGATTGATTGAATGAATGAATGAATGAATTCAGAAACAGTGTGGTCTAGTGGTTAGAGCAGGGGCCCAGGAGTCAGAAGGACATGAGTGCTAATCCAGATCCATCATTTGTCTGCTGTATGACCTTGGTCAAGTCATTTCACTTCTCTGTGTTGAAGTACCTCATTTGTAAAATGGGGATTGAAACTGTGAGCCCCATGTGAGACAACCTGATTACCTTGTCTACCCCAGTACTTAGAACAGTGCTTAGCATGTAGTAAGCACTTAATAAATGCAGCCTTCATCATCGTTATCATCTCATGGACTGCATCCAACCTGATTAGCTTGTATCGACTCCAGTGCTTAGTATAGTGCCTGGCACATAGCAAGCATTTAACAAATACCTTTAAAAAAAGGATAGAGAATTAAATGACCTATACAGCTATAAAAGTCAAGCTCTCAATTTTAAATCAGGCATTGTAATTGTTGGTCCCTGGCATATTTCTTCATTAGAGATGAAATAGTGCTTTAATTAAGAAATGTGGACATAACTGAAACATTTCCTGGAAATTAGTGAATAGAATTCAGCGAAAATAATTTAAGTACATCAACTACCAGATCAATCCATTAGCCGGCAGTTGGTGAATCAACAAAAGATACTTATGTGGCAGAGAAAAACAGAATTTGGTTGAGATGATCAAATTAGGAAATGTGACAATAAGGGAAGAATGGTAGTGACAGTAATTGCAAAAAATGTGAGGCAGGAGTTCTCAACCCCTAGAATTTCCAGCATGTGGAAAATCAGTTAACTCTGCTCTGCACACAGTATGTGCTCAGTAAATACGATTGAATGAAAATCCAGGTACTCATTTTACATCAATTTGTTACGATAGAAAAGAATACTGGGACTGAAAGGAAGCATCATATACCATCATTTAAAATGCCTGTATCACACTTAGGCAACTTAAATGAACAAGAAACCAGACATTTGCAGATATCTACAATTAGACTTGATAATAGGAAATATGAAATCTAATGGAAACAGTCCAGATTGCAGTAGAAAACTAAATGGAATTGATATCCTTTTAGTGGGATAAACTCCTTAGTCCCCTGTAGACTGTAAACTCATTGTGGGAAGGAAACATGTCTACCACCTCTTGTTGTGCTGTCCTCTACCAAGTGCTTAGTACAGTACTCTGCACACAGTAAGCGCTCAGTAAATACCATTGATTGAATAGTAGCTTGAGCACAGGTTAGAAATAAAACTGAAATTATCCAAATGTTCAGAGTGAACATTCCTCTCATATACTGGAACCAGTATTCCAACAGAGCATTCTTGTATAAACCAAAACAATTTTACAATAAGAAGCAAATTTTGCAGCATATTATTGTGAAGTGAGAGTGAAACAACTTTAGGTTTGCCAACGTGTTTAGCACTTGGGTTAATTAAGAGTGTATACATTGCAAGAGAAAGCTAATGGAAATGCAAGATGGTGAGAATGAGAGGTAACTGAAGGTACAAGGATGTTATACTGCCATGCACCAGCTACAAAGTTAAGCTCAAAAAGATTACAGTTGGTAATACACATTGAAAGGAATGTACCATTAACATTAACGTTAGTTAGTTGGAGCCAAATACTGTTCCTCTTCAGATGCATTTTCAAGGTCGTGGCAGATATTAGCTGAACCTAGGGATCTGAATGTGGCCAGTCACTGCATTTGGGAGATCATTCTTTTACAAGATTAACTTTTAGGTTGGTTCGCCGCTGAAGTCTTCCATGAAAGAATACAACAAATACCTGAAGAAATAGTCATTACAAAAAGTATATTGATGATCTCTTGAATCGGGGTGCCCCAATGGAAGAATGTTGGTAGGAGACTTGAATATGCATGGATTAAAATATCTGAATCAGCATGAAATACAGTAAGAGCAATTGTAAATTTAGATTGAAAGGGAAAGAGGTAGGCAGATGGTGTAGAAATAGATTGAAACAGAAATAAGGTGATTTAAGAGACCAGCTCGATCAGTGGTATTCATTGAGCACTTACTGGGTGGCGAGCACTGTACTAAGTACTTGAAGACTAGAGCAAAAACCTTGAA
The DNA here is from genome assembly GCF_015852505.1 of Tachyglossus aculeatus. Classification (NCBI taxonomy): domain Eukaryota; kingdom Metazoa; phylum Chordata; class Mammalia; order Monotremata; family Tachyglossidae; genus Tachyglossus; species Tachyglossus aculeatus. The sequence continues at coordinate 51,907,515 of NC_052072.1, forward strand.
GATTAGTGAGAGGAGGCAGGCATTAAAAGAAAGGGTATGTACTTTAAGTGCTGTGGGAAAGGGATGAATATCCAAATCCTTAAAGGGTACAGACTCAAGTGCATAAACACAGAAGGGAGGACTTAGGGAATGAGGCTTTAATCAGGGAAGGCCTCTTAGAGGAGAGACGATTTTAATGGTCTGTTGGATATGAGAAAGAAGGGAATTCCAGGCCAGAGGGAGGATGTGGGCCAGGGATCAGAGAAGCAGCGTGACTCAGTGGAAAGAGCACGGGCTTGGGAGCCAGAGGTTCTAATCACGACTGGCTGATTAGAAGTCAGCCAGACTTCTGATTGGGTACCAATCACGACTCCTCCGCTTGCCAGCTGTGTGGCTTTGGGCAAGTCACTTAACTTCTCTGGGCCCCTGTTCCCCTCATCTGTAAAATAGGATTAAGACTGTGAGCCCCACGTGGGACAACCTGATCACCTTGTATTCCCCCCAGCTCTTAGAATAGTGCTTCACACATAGTAAGCGCTTAACAAATACCATTATTATTATTATTATTGTTATAATAAATGAGATTGAGGTACAGAGAGTAGATTGGTTTTAGAGGAGTGAAGTGTGCTGGTTGGCTGTAGTAGGAGGTCAGTGAGGTAAGGTTGGAAGGAGCAAACTGACTGAGTGCTTTAAAGTAGATGATAAGGAGTTTCTATTTGACACAGAGATGAGTGGGAAACCATTGGAGGATTTTGAGGAGTGGGGAGATAGGAACTGAGCTTTCTTTCATATAAAAATAATCTGGACAGCAGAGTGAATTATGGACTGGAGATTGTGAGCTTGCTGTGGGAAGGAATTGTTTCTGTTTATTGTTACATTGTACGCTCCTGAGCACTTAGTACAGTGCTCAGTAAATTAGTAAGCATTCAATAAATTCAATTGAATGAAAGAAGGGAGAGACAGGAGGCAGGAAAGTCAGCAAAAAGGCTGATGCAGTAGTCAAGGTGGAATTTGGATCAGGGTGTTAACAATTGGAGTGGACAAAGGGGAAGATTGTAGCGGTGTTGGTGACAGACTGAATATGCACATTGGATAAGAGAGATGAGTCAAGGATAATACTAAAGTGATGGGCTTATGACACAGCGAAGATAGTGGTGTTTTCTACAGCGATAGGAAAGTCATGGGGAGGACAGGGTTTGGGTGGAAAGATGATGAATTCTGTTTTGGATATGTTAAATTTGAGGTGTCAGCGGGTCATTCAAGTAGAGAAGGCAGAAGGAAACGTGAGACTGCAGAGGAGAGGAGAGGCCTGTGCAGAAGAAGTAGATTAGGAAATCATCTGTGTAGTGATGATAATTGAAACCATGGGAGCAAATGAGATAGAGCCTGTTTCGCTTCATTGGAAAGTGCGTTACAGATATCACACTGAAAAATAAGACATTTAAGCACTTGCTTTCGAAAAACAGAAAAGCGATGTAGAGGTTTGGGGAGGAATATTATAAAGGATGAAAAGTGTTGATTGATAGAGCCCCCATGTATGTGGTATTTTGATTCTAATAGAGAAAGTGAAATCTCTGCAGACTCTTCTACATTGGGTTAAGTGAAATGCATATTTAGACATTCAGGCATGTTCCTGGTTATGTGCCACAACCCCCCCCCCCAACACCACCACCACAATAGTACAACGTGGAGGTACATCCAACACTAATTGCCCCAATACCCTGGACCCAGGCCCCAAAGGAATGTCCAATCACTGCCTTATAGCCAATTCCCTCCCTGCCTCCTCTCCTTGCCTTTCTCCCTTCCCACTCTCTCCTGTTCAGGCAGTTTTTCTGTCCAGCCCTCTGCACCCTGAACTCCGTCCCTCCCTTCTCTCTCTTCTCCCTCTCCAGTCCTTTAAACTAGTGGCCTCGGGTAATCCCGGCCCCGCCCCAAGTCTGCTGTGTGACCCTGGGCAAGTCACTTCACTTCTCGGTACCTCAGTTGCCTCATCTGCAAACTGGGGATTCCTACCTGTTCCCCTTCCTACTTAGACCGTGAGCCCCATGTGGGACCTGATGATCTTGTATCTATCCCAACACTTAGTACGGTGATTGGCACTTAGTAAGTGCGTAACATTCATTCATTCATTCATCCAATCGTATTCATTGAGCACTTACTGTGTGCAGAGCACTGTACTAAGTGCTTGGGAAGTACAAGTTGGCAACATATAGAGACGGTCCCTACCCAACAGTGGGCTCACAGTCTAGAAGGGGGAGACAGAGAACAAAACAAAACATATTAACAAAATAAAATAAATAGAATAAATAAGTACAAATAAAATAAATAAATAAATAGAGTAATAAATATGTATAAACATATACACAGGTATATACATATATACCTGTATATATCTGTATCTGTTAATACATATATTAACAGATACCATAGTATTATTAATTCATGTCACATCCCTGTGCCTCAGTTACCTCATCTGTAAAATGGGGATTAAGACTGTGAGCCACATGTGGGACATGGATTGTGTCCAAGCTGATTAGCTTGTATCTACCCCGGTGACTGGTATATAGTAAGCGCTTAACAAATACCATAATATGTAAACCAGTTTAAACCCACTCACGCCATCCCCGCTACCAGAGAAAGCCACAAATTCCCAGCATTATTTCTACCTGTTCTTCCACCTGCACAGACAGATCGAACACGTTTTTGCCCACCCCTCTGCCAAGTGCTATGCCCATCACCAGTTGTCTTACAATAAGAAAGCACCTCCCCATCCCAGTTATAGGAATAGGATGGGAGCAACAGCTGCAGTTGTGGGACATAGCTAATAGCACAGTCATGTCTCCACCACCCCCCGGCTCCTCTTCACCCCCAATCCCACCCAGTTCCTTTCCCCTGACTGGCTGGAGGCCAGAAGTCAGGAGAGGAGGGGCGACCCAAGTGAGCCACTCAAGCCAACAGAAGCTGTTCCTCATCATCATCAATCTTTCCGTGAAGAAAGTTTGAAAAAACTTGGAGTCTTAAGATGGAAGTAATAATAATAATAATAATAATGGTATTTATTAAGCGCTTACTATGTGCAAAGCACTGTTCCAAGCGCTGGGGAGTTTACAAGGTGGTCAGGTTGTCCCACGTGGGGCTCACAGTCTTAATCCCCGTTTTACAGATGAGGGAACTGAGGCACAGGGAAGTTAAGTGACTTGCCCAAAGTCACACAGCGGACAAGTGGCAGAGCCGGGATTAGAACCCATGACCTCTGACTCCAAAGCCCATGCTTTTTCCACTGAGCCAGGCTGCTTAGGGGAAGAGGGGGCAAATTGGGGAAGTACAAGAGGACAGGAAAGTCCCTAGGAATGTAAAGGGAAGGCATGGGATGAGGGATGGCAGGAGGTATTTATAGTGTAATTTTTACTTCCCGCAAGGGCCTGGTCATTGTGTCAGGGTTGGGTCGGGAACAAACAATAATAAAAAAAAAGTGGATGGAAAGACACACCTCACAATGCAGCCATTCACTGTAGAGTCACATTTTTGAGGAACATATCATTGCTATACTGTGGGATACGCCTGTATCATCAAAGAGGAAAACAAAAGTCATAGCTTTTGAATGGTTACAAAGATGGTGCCTCTACATCTCATCAGCTCACCAGTCAAGTATTTCTGATATAAATTGTGTAGATTGGAGGGTGTCTGCTTTCAGAAACTGACCATAAGCCAATTAATAATTTGTGACACACCTCCTCGATTACAAAGGTTACTTTTTTGCATTACAGTTTTATGATAAGTTACGTTATGCTCCAGGGAGATAATTAATTATTGCAGACAGTCTGTCTAGAGCAAATGATAAATTTGCAAACTTGGAATCTTTTAAATTGCATATCAGTGTAAATGCATTGAGAAAACAAATTGCAAAGACAGGTAAAATATGGAAGATTTTTTGAGACCAGATATCCAGGTTACTCTAAAAAATGATGAATAAAATGCAGCTGGAGTGTTAAAGTGAATTGTGAGGCCCTCTGAGGGCATTAGTCATGAATTAAGTGTTCCAAGTGGGGTACATTTTAATTATTTAGTGTTGCTTCCTACTCTGAGATTAGACAAGTTAGCATGAATATATGAGGGACTCTTGGGTATGGAGAAATGTAAGAAGAGAGTGAGGGAGTATATGTATTGGCCTCAGCTTAATGGTGTTAGAGATTAAGTGGAAATAGTATGATAACTATCAAAAGTTTTTATCAATCATTTAGTGGTAATGAGCACTTACTGTGAACAGAGCACTGTACTAAGCTGCTAAGCACTGTACTAAGCTTCTAGAAAGTCAGCATTTAATAATAATAATGGTATTTGTTAAGCACTTACTATGTGCCAAGCACTGTTCTAAGCACTGAGGTAGATTTAAGGTAATCAGGTTGGACACAGTCCCTGATTCACATAGGGCTCACCCTTGTAATTCCCATTTTACAGATGAGGTAACTAAGGCACTGAGAAGTAAAGTGACTTGCCCAAAGTCACAGAGCAGACAACTGGAGGAGCCGGGATTAGAACCTCTGTCCTCTGATTCCCAAGCCCATATTCTTGCCATTAATATTCTATTTATATATATTATATATGTATAAATATTTTTATATATATATATATAAATATTCTATATATTTTATTTTGTTAGTATGTTTGGTTTTGTCTCCCCCTTTTAGACTGTGAGCCCACTGTTGGGTAGAGACTGTCTCTATATGTTGCCAATTTGTTAAACTCTTATCTCCCCTATTCACCCTCCCTTCTAGATCACCTATGCATTTGGTTCTGTGCCCCTTAAACACTTGATATTCACTCGATCCCCAGCGTCCCAGCACTAATATAATAATAATAATAGTATTTGTTAAGTGCTTACTATGTGTGAAGCACTGTTGTAAGTGCTGGGGGGATACAGGTGATCAGGTTGTCCCACGTGGGGCTCACAGTCTTAATCCCCATTTTACAGATGAGGTAACTGAGGCACAGAGAAGTTAAGTGGCTTGCCCAAGGGCACACAGCTGACAAGTGGTGGAGCTGGGATTCAAACACATGACCTCTGACTCCCAAGCCCACTCTCTTTCCACTGAGCCACGCTGCTTCTCTAAGTATATACATATACTTAGACTTTTAGACTGTGAGCCCACTGTTGGGTAGGGACTGTCTCTATATGTTGCCAATTTGTACTTCCCAAGCGCTTAGTACAGTGCTGTGCACACAGTAAGCGCTCAATAAATACGATTGATGATGATGATGATGACTAAGCCATGCTGCTTCTCAATAGTCCTACATTCCTAAATATCCCTACAACTTCAAGTACTTAGAGCAGTGCTTGACAAATAGTAAGCACTCAACAAATAATAATAATAATCAAATGTGATTAGAATTAAGACTCTCTTTGCAAATGTCATAAAATGTTTATAGTTATGGCCACACCATGGTAGTGCTGAATTCAAAATCTTGATCATGAAAAATATTTTTCTCTGTATCACTTTCTAATTAAATGGGTCCCTCAAAATCACAGTTAAATAAGTGAGCTTCGTTATTTGGCAGTTTTGTTGATGGGCTAGTCACCTGAAAGGTTTCAATAAATTTAGAAGTGTAGTCAGTGAGGAACAGGGCAACCACAAAGTGAAAAGTTATGGTATGACAGAGGAATTCATATATATATCGTGATTTATTATAATGTCTCTCTTCCCCTCTAGACTATAAACTCCTTGAGGCATGTTTACCTGCTGTTTTAGTGTATTCTTCCAAGAGCTTATTACAGTGCTCTACAGAAAGTAAATGCTCAATAATAATAATAATAATGATAATAATCTTCTCCCAAGAGCTTATGACAGTGCTCTACAGAAAGTAAATGCTCAATAATAATAATAATAATGATAATAATTTTGGTATTTGTTAAGTACTTACTGTGTGCCATGCAATGTTCTAAGCACTGGGGTGGATAAAAGGAAATCAGGTTGAACCAGTCTTTGTCCCAAGTGGAGCTCAAAGTCTTAATCCCCATTTTACAGATGAGGGAACTGAGGCACAGTCAAGTGAACTGACTTGCCCAAGATCACACAGAAGACGAATGGTGGAGCTGGGATTAGAACCCAAGTCCTTCTGCCGCCCAGGCCCAAGCTCTGTCTTCTAGGCCACTTAGATTGTGTTCTTGATTTTTCTCACATGAACAATGTTATGAACAGTAAGAATAATAATAATAATAATAATAATAATAATAATAATAATAATAATGTCATTTGTAAATAATAATGATAATGAGGGTGTTTATGTCTTCTAGACTGTGAGCCCACTGTTGGGTAGGGACTGTCTCTATATGTTGCCAACTTGTACTTCCCAAGCGCTTAGTACAGTGCTCTGCACACAGTAAGCGCTCAATATATACGATTGATTGATTTGTTAAGCGCTTGCTTTATGCCAAGCACTTGCGGTGTACTTTGTCAAGCAGTTTCCTCCGTGCTGAGGTGATGCCGTGAGAGACTCAGCTCAGACACAGTTCCTGGCCCACACGGGGCTCGGAAGCTAAATGGGGCACAATGGACATTCAACACGTCATAAATATCAGTCGGTCAATCGATGCCATTTATTGAACTCTTGTTCCATGCAGTGCTCTGTACCAAGCCCTTGGGAAAGTATGCTAGAGTTAGTAGATACGATCTCTGACCTTAAGGAGCGTGCAATCAAGCAGAGAACATTCTTTGGGCGCCTCACTGCTTCAGGCCAAATCTGTCCCGGTTGAAAACCTGCCCCCCTTTCCCCAGCTTCCTCAGTATTGTGGAGGTAGCTCCTGTTCGTTCAGGGCTCCTGGAAGCATTAAAGGTCCTCCCACTCAGGGCTGGTGGAGTTGGAAAGAACCAGGGGTCCTAGTGGACCCCTCCTTCCTCTCCCCCTCGTCCCCCTCTCCATCCCCCCATCTTACCTCCTTCCCTTCCCCACAGCACCTGTATATATGTATATATGTTTGTACATATTTATTACTCTGTTATTTATTTATTTTATTTGTACATGTCTATTCTATTTATTTTATTTTGTTAGTATGTTTGGTTTTGTTCTCTGTCTCCCCCTTTTAGACTGTGAGCCCACTGTTGGGTAGGGACTGTCTCTGTATGTTGCCAATTTGTACTTCCCAAGTGCTTAGTACAGTGCTCTGCACATAGTAAGTGCTCAATAAATACGATTGATGATGATGATGGTGACCCAGAGCTCCAGTGGTGAGGAGTTTGCATTGTGTGAATCCAGCTTCTGAAGCCCACCCTCTTCCCTTCCCTCTCTCATACATGCACCAAGCACAAGTCTTTCTTCCAGTTCTCAGGAGATGCTGTGGATTGACTGACTGAACTAGAGAGCACTTATTTTGTGTCATGCTAGCTGACGAAGTTGAAAGTATCTAAAAGGTTCCATCAGGAAATCATTTTTTTCCCCATCTGAGTCCAAAGAACTGAGGCCCCTGTAATCCAGTGGAAGAGACCTAATGTCAAGATCTGCCTGGTCAGTTTTTATTTACTGGTCCTGTTAAGTTTTAAAAAACAAAAGCGTCTCTTTAACGGGGGCAGTTCTGCCTGCCCTCTGCTTATCACAAAGAAGAATGAATGAGACAACATTTAGAAAGACCATTTGTTTCTGCATAAATCCCTTCTCTAAGAAGCTCGGAATATTGGCTGTTATGGCTGCTGCTCCTGTCAGTTTAACAAGCATAGATTCCCTGTTCAATTCTGTGATGAAAAAGAGGTGTTTCACAGCCGTTTTCCTTCAGGTAATACAGTATTTCAGTATTCTGTACTAAACACATCAGGCCTTTAAAATTTTCATACATTCTTCCAAGAATGCACTTAAATCCTAGATGTTTTATTTTCATTTTAAACTTTACAAAGTAATGTGCCTGAGTAAGGGGGAAGATGGGTCGTTAGTGTTCTTGGCCTTTGCCAGGGCGGTGAAAACTGGGCACCGTAATGAGTAGCGCTTTGAGGCTAGAGAAAATACGATTCTGTCGGTTTGGACAGGTTGTGGTGAGGAAACTGTTCCATTAAAAAAAAAATGCTGGGAAGAAGTGTGCTGTGCACAAATATGTTTTGCCCCTCTTTACTTTTAGGAAAGCACTAAAAAGTTATTGAGAAATGGAAAAAAAAGTGTATTTATGTAACATTAACCCAAGTTTTAAAATTTCTCTGCATGCATATTAAATGGGTTGGTGTTAACAAATGTCAACCGAGCAGTAAGATTCTCCTGCCTCTACTATCTCTTGTGACTTTTGATATAAGGTGGCAAATGGGGTACTTGGCAGTGAGTCTACAAGTATAATCTCCTGCAGTGGCTCAGTGAAACTGTGGTTTGGACTGTCCACATGTCCTGCCGGCTTCCAGCTAACTCATCATTCATTCATTCATTCATTCAATCGTATTTATTGAGCGCTTACTGTGTGCAGAGCACTGTACTAAGCGCTTGGGAAGTACAATTTGGCAGCACATAGAGACGGTCCCTACCCAACAGTGGGCTCACAGTCTAGAAGGGGGAGATGGAACAAAACATATTAACAGAATAAAATAGATCGAATAGATATGTACAAGTAAAATAAATCAACAAATAGAGTAATAAATACGTACAAACATATATACGGATGGAGAGGGGGAGGAGGAGGAGAGGAAAAAGGGGGATCAGTGTGGGAAGGCCTCTTGGAGGAGGTGAGCTCTCAGTAGGGCTTTGAAGGGAGGAAGAGAGCCAGCTTGGCGGAAAATACAGAACGCTTCATGCATTTGCGTGTCATCCTTGCGCATCTTCTTTCGTGAGCGGCTGGTTGATGGGGAGGAGGAGAGGAAAAAGTGGGCTCAGTGTGGGAAGGCCTCTTGGAGGAGGTGAGCGCTCAGTAGGGCTTTGAATCAATCGTATTTATTGAGCGCTTACTATGTGCAAAGCACTGTTCAAGGAAAGTGGGCAGGGGAAAGCGCCAAGAGGACTTCATCTGCTCCACTCCATTTTACTTTTCTTGTGTTATCGCCACACTAGGAAAGGGTGAGCAGGAAGGAGAGGACATGAAACTTAAATCTGTCAGTTCAGCTCCTTGGTAGGCAAGGCTCAGTGATGTTCAGATGGGGAAGAGACTGGTGGATGAGGCTGAAATAAGGCTTTCGCTGTATCTGTGCATTTGTTATCCCTGCTTTTCCTCTCCCTTCAGTTCACGTAACTGGAAGCTGAATTAAGTTTTCCTTTTGCAGTCCAGGCTTTTAAAATCCACTTTTAATTAAAAAGAGAGCCTCAAATACTTTTGGCACCTCAAAAGTACACTTACAACCCCCTCGGTAGATCGGTAACCTTTTGTTTTACCATATACTGGGGACCAAATAATCAGATCAAAGTCTCTGAAACACTTGTGTGAAGTCAGGATCAGGCCTGCCTGGATCCAAATTTCCTGGCTTTTTATCTTTCAAGGTCACAATTCGAGTTTTTATACACTTTTAGACTGTGAGCCCACTGTTGGGTAGGGACTGTCTCTATATGTTGCCAACTTGTGCTTCCCAAGTGCTTAGTACAGTGCTCTGCACACAGTAAGCACTCAGTAAATACAATTGATTGATTATATTTGCTAAATGCCAGCTTTAGGTCTGTGATGGCATTGACATTTGGATCATTTCAACCGGTTATCAGCCAGAAGTCAATGCTCAGCACATCATAGCTTTGCTAGGTAGGAAAGTAATACATTGGCCTTGTGAAAGGTGCACTGGATTGGGAGTCAGAGGACCTGGGTTCCAGTCCCAGTTCTGCCCCTTGTCTCAGTTTCCTCATCTGTAAAATACTGATTTAATACCTGTTCTACCTCCTATTTAGACGCTTAGCCCCATGTGAGGCAAAGGCTGTATCTGACCTGAGTATCTTGTATCTATCCCAGTGCTTAGTGTTTGGCACATAGTAAGCTGTTAACAAATGTCATACTGATAATATTTAGTTATTATACTCACCTGCTTGTTCTCTTGGGTACAAATCTTACAAAAGCATGTGACACCTCAGCAGGCTAGGGCTGTACTAGAAGGGGGTAAGGGCAGAGTCCAGTGGAACAGCATGGAAGTCAAAAGAAAATAATAATTATGGTATTTAAGTGCCCACTGTTGGGTAGGGACTGTCTCTATATGTTGCCAACTTGTACTTCCCAAGCGCTTAGTACAGTGCTCAGCACACCGTAAGCTCTCAATAAATACGATTGATGATGATACTACATGCCAAGCACTGTTCTGAACACTGGGGTAGATACAGGGTAATCAGGTTGTCCCACGTGGGGCTCACAGTCTTAAACCCCATTTTACAGATGAGGTAACTGAGGCACAGAGAAGTTAAATGACTTGCCCAAGGTCATTTAGCAGACAAGTGGCAGAGCCGACATTAGAACCCAGATCCTCTGACTCCCAAGCCTGTGTTCTTGCCACTAGGCCATGCTGCTTGGGGGACAGACATCAAGGGTGTTGGGGGAGCAGCTTGGCCTACTGGATAAAGCACTGGCCTGGTAGTTGAGGACGACCTTGGTTCTAATCCCGGCTCCACCACTTGTCTGCTGTGTGACCTTGAGCAAGTCACTTAACTTCTCTCTGCCTCAGTAATCTCATCTATAAAATGAGGATTAAGTTTGTGAGCCCCCATGTGAGACGTGGACTGTGTCCAACCTGATTATCTTGTATCTACCCCAGCACTTAGTACAGTGTCTGGCACATAGTAAGTGCCTATTAAATGCCATAAAAACAATAGGGCATGGCCATTTCTAAGTCTTCTGGACATCCGGTTGTGCAGTAGCTTTTGTGTCTTCAGTAAATTTGTTTAGAATTATGGAACAAATTGTGTCATGATTTTATTTATTTATTTTATTTGTACATATTTATTCTATTTATTTTATTTTGTTAATATGTTTTGTTTTGTTCTCTGTCTCCCGCTTCTAGACTGTGAGCCCACTGTTGCGTAGGGACCGTCTCTATATGTTGCCAACTTGTACTTCCCAAGTGCTTAGTACAGTGCTCTGTACATAGTAAAGCGCTCAATAAATACGATTGATTGAATGAATGAATGAATGATTTTTTGAGATTGACCAAATATACTGTAGATAACTTTCCCATGCGCTTCCTACCTGGGTTTTGATCTTTTTTTTTCTTTTTTGTAAGTTATCCTCCTAAGTAGTTTTTAAAAGGTCTTGTTTTCTCTTTGGAAATATTTGTGATTTATCCTGATACACACAATCAAAGCTAGATAAGTTTACTGCAGTAGCTATAAAATGCAATTAAAACCTTAGTATTAAGTTTTAAAAGAAATGTTAATGTTTCACTCAGGTCATAGTTTAATGATCAGAGGAGTGATGTAATCCTTTTTATAAGTGCTAATTGCTGTTTGGAAACACCTAAAGTGCAGTTGTTCTAAATACCCTGACTCGCACCCTCTTCACCCAGCAGTCATTTTGCATTGTTTACTTTTGAAAATGTTTCCTGGATATTTCTATGATCTCAAGATGCCCATAAACCTCTAAACAAGTATTAGAAGTGTATTAAAAAGTACAGTTTACAGTGTTGGAATAATCTGTGTATGAAGATGACTTTTAGCATCAATGGAATTTTTTTTCTCACATGAACTTTAAAGTGGATTCCCAGTGAATGAATTTTCAAGATTTTTCTAGGTAGCCAATAATTCACCTGAAAGTTATCATGATGATGGTTCCTTGCACTTGATACTTACTAAAACTTTTTAATCATTCCCTGTTCCCAAAGGGCAGGAGATTTGGAACAGGGGTAATATGCTAAAGATGTCTAAAGATTGAAATCTGTGGGAAAAGTTGCTACCCTCCTAGTTGTACTTTTCCACTGTAGTAGTTAGCAGTAGCATTTAGTGAGCGTCCAGTTGGTGTGGTGCACTGTACTGGGCGCCTGTGAAGCCCAGAATAATGAAATAACACATTTCTTGTCTCAAAGACCTTGCACTTTGAGAGAGATAAATATAAAAAATAGTTGCAACCAGAGTTGTTAAAAGAAATACACTGAGTAGACATGTACTTGAGCATTAAGGAGGGTGGAGATAAGTCCAGAACTGCTAGAGAAGGATGATGAGATAAGGCTCAGAGTGTGTGTGTTGGGGAGAATTGTCGCCTCATCTGTATTGTTTTGGAAAGAATCAATTTTCAATTCAGTGTGAGCAGAGGTTGGGAAATTCTGTGTCCCAAGTATTTCTGGGATTTGCAGTCTGAGTAAAACTGTATGGGAAACAGATAGGTACCCTAGGCCTCCATATTCCAGAAGCTCTACAGGCAGAAGAACTGTTGACAGTGGCTGCAATTAAGAACCCTGGAACCATAGGAGAAAGGAGACACTGGGTTTCAGCCACCCCTACTATATGTTTCATTGCTACACCATTTCTGTTTTGTGCAGGGGGACCTACAGTTAAGAGGGACTTATGTTGTTGCGTGTTTTCTGGAGGATCCAATCTGGCTTCTGTCCCCTTCACTCCAGGAAAGGTGCCCCTCAAAGTTCACCAGTGATCTCTTTGCCAAATCCATAGGTTTCTACTCCCTCCTAATCCTCCTCAACATCTCAGCTGCCTTCAAATTGGCAGACCATCCCCTAATACTAGAAACATTATCCAACCTTGACTTCACTGACCCTCCCTCTTCTGGTTCTCCTTCTATCTCTCTGGCTTCTTTTTCTCAATCTCTTTAGCAGGCTCCTTCTCTAACTCCCATCCCTTTATTGTGGGAGTCCCTCAAGGCTCAATTCTAGGTCCCCTTCTATTCTCCATTTTCACTCACTCCTTTGAAGAAATCATTGCTCCCCTGGCTTCAACTACCATCTCTATATGGATGATTCCCAAATGTACATCTTCAGTCCTGAACTTTCTCCTTCTGTGGAGTCTTGTATTTCCCCCTGCCTTCAGAACATCTCTATTTGTATGTCCTCCTGACACTTCAAACAAAACATGTTGAAAACAGAACTCCTCATTTTCACACCCAAATCCTGTCTTCCCCCTGACTTTCCCATCGCTGAAGAGCAGTACCATCCTCCCTGTTTCACAAGCCCGTAATGTTGGCATCCTCCTCGACTCACCTCTGTCATTCAACCCACATGTTCATTCAACCCACGTGTTCAAATCTGTCACTAAATTCTTTTGGTTTTCCCTTCGCAACATCAGTAAAATCTACCACTTCCTTTCTATTCAAACTGCTACTATTCTGATCCAAGCACTTACCCTGTCCCACCTTCACTATTCCATCTTCCTCCTTGCCAATCTCCTTGTTTCGTGTCTCTCCCCACTCCAGTCCATACTTCATTCTGCTGCCCAGATCATTCATTCATTCATTCATCCATCCATTCATTCATTCAATAGTATTTATTGAGCGCTTACTGTGTGCAGAGCACTGTACTAAGCGCTTGGGAATTACAAGTCGGCTCACAGTCTAGAAGGGGGAGACAGACAACAAAACAAAACATGCAGACAAGTGTCAAAATCATCATAACAAATAGAATAAAAGCTATATACACATCATTAACAAAATAAATAGAATAATAAATATGTACAAGTAAAGCAGAGTGATAAATCTGTACAAATATATACAAGTGCTGTCGGGGGGGAAGGAGGAGAGGAAAAAGGGGGCTCAGTCTGGGGAGGCCTCCTGGAGGAGGTGTTGCCAATTTGTATTTCCCAAGTGCTTAGTACAGTGCTCTGCACATAGTAAGCGCTCAATAAATATGATTGATGATGATGATGATGATATTTACTGAACACTTTCTTTGTGCCAAGAACTGTACTAAGCATAATAGAGTTAGCGGATATGATCCTTGCCCGCAAGAAGCTTACATTCCCACTTGTCAAGAACCTCCAGTGGTTGCCCATCCACCTCCACGTCAAGCAGAAGCACTTTGCCGTTAGCTTTTAAACACTCCGACCTCTCTTCCCCACCTCCCTCAACTTGCTGATTTTCTACTACAACCCAATGTGCTCAAATTGCTCCTCTAATGCCAACTTACTCACTGTACCTCCATCTCATCTGTCTCTCCCCAGCTCCTTGCCCACATACTGCCCCTGGCATGGAACTCCTTCCCTTTTCATATCTGAAGGACCAGCACTCTTCCCACCTTCAAAGTCTTATAAAAACCCATCCCCTCCAAGAAGCCTTCCCCAGCTAAGCCCTCATTTCCCCTACTCCCTCTCCCTTATGTATCGGCCTAGTACTTGGATTTGTACCTTTTAAAAGCAGTGTGGCATAGTGGATAGAGCACGGGCTCGGGAGTCAGAAGGTTATGGGTTCTAATCCCAGCACTGCCACTTTTATAATGGCATTTGTTAAGCACTTACTATGTGCAGAGCACTGTTCTAAGCGCTGGGGGGGATACAAGGTGATCAGGTTGTCCCACGTGGGGCTCACAGTCTTAATCCCCATTTTCCAGATGAGGGAACTGAGGCTCAGAGAAGTTAAGTGACTTGCCCAAGGTCACACAGCAGACATGTGGCGGAGTCGGGATTCGAACCCATGACCTCTGACTCCGAAGCCCGGGCTCTTTCCACTGAGCCACGCTGCCACTTGTCTGCTGTGTGACCATGGGCAAGTCACTTTACTTCTGTGGGTCTCAGTAGCCTCAGTGGGGATTGACACTATAAGCCCCATATGGGACAGGGACTGTGTCCAACCCAATTTGCTTGTATCGACCCTAGTGCTTATTCATTCATTCATTCATTCAGTCGTATTTATTGAGTGCTTACTGTGTGCAGAGCACTGTACTATGTGCTTGGGAAGTATAAGTCAGCAACATATAGAGACGGTCCCTACCCAACAATGGGCTCACAGTCTAGAAGACGGGCTCACAGTCTAGAAGAAATAAGCATCATCATGATAATCATGATATTTAAGTACCAGGCACTGTACTTAGCACTGGGGTAGATACCTCCAGCATTTAGTACAGTGCCCAACATATAGTAAGTGCTTAACAGATGCCATAATTATTATTATTACTTGATAGTCACCCCTCCCTCAGCTCCACAAAACTCATGTATATATTCATAATTTATTTCATTGTCTGTCTCCCCTTCTGTACTCTAAGCTTCTTGAAGGCAGGGAGCATGCCTACCAACTCTGCTGTATTATACTCTCCCAAATACTTAGTTCAGTGCTCTGCACCCAGTAAGTGCTTAATAAATATAATTGATGGATTGATTGAAAGTAACAGTGGGCATGCTGTAATAGAGAAATTTGTCGAAATACTGTGAAACGTCGCACAAGAGCCAGGGCCAGGAAATGTGAACTGGCCAGACCTTATCGTAACCCTGGTTTCTTTCTTTTACGTATTTCCCATTCAAACGACAGAGCCTCAAATTTATTTTTCAAGGTGTGTCTCATTGTGTGGTCAGAATTTGAATACCTACCTATTACTGAGTGACTGTGAAACTTTTTTCAAGTCTGTTCATCTTAAAATAAAGAGCCTTAACTAGAAAAGATCATTAATTTTTCCAAGATTAATAGATACACTGTAATGAGAACCGACTCATAGTAAATATTAAAAACAAATTGATAGGGCTTCAAGAATTTGAGTTTGCAAGGCTCAAGACTCAAAAAGGTAAAACAAATTGGTGTATTGCTCCATGTCCTTGCAGCAGTGACTAACAGATTACAGAAGTTAAGTAATAAATAAGCGATCAAATTAATACAGTGGCTGAGCATTGTGGGCGGCATTTGTACAACTTTTCAAATTCTGTTTCCTTTGTATTTAAGGATAAAAGGCTATTTATTATAATAATGTCCTTCCTGCACTACATGCCTATTTCCATATAATTCAGAATAGCAACGCCTATCTTATATATGTGCACAGATCTAGAACTTGGCATTATACACAGGTTCGTTTAATTGGTTCACTTGCTAATTGGATATACGACCACCTCCAAATATATTTCCCCTCTCAAGATCGCACCTGGAGAGGTTCCAGTACTCCAGATCTGGGCGACGGGAGGGAGAGTCAAGCAGAGGCCTTACCCATTCCATACCTAGCTTGGGCAGTGACTAGCGAGTAGAAGGCAATCTGCTTCAAGTCAAAACTCACCTGTGCTGGGCAGCAGCCGCATGGGAGAGAGTCGAGGGTGGAGACTCAAGTTGACTATATGGAAAAAGACAGTGGAAAACCACTTATGTACTTTTACCAAGAAAACTCTATGGATACACTACCAGAATGAATGCAGATAAAGAGCGGGTTGTTCTGGGAGAGATGTGTCCGCAATATTGGTATGGGTTGGAAATGACTCGATGGCATAAGAGATGACGAGACTGTGTGCCAAACGCTGTGCTAAGCACTTGGGGGAATATAACACAACAATATAACAGGCCCATTCCCTGCCCACAATGAGCTTGCAGTCTAGAGGACGCTTACTGGCTCCCATTGAATTTCTTTAGCAGGTACATTTTGAAGCTTTGAAAATCAGTCTGCACTCATCCCTCTAGAGCCAGCGTAATTATTCAGGAGCTAATTAACCAGTTAGTCCATTAGCAAGACCGTCCTGCTTCCCTTTTCTGCCTCCTGCTGTCTAGATTTTGGTCGTTTCCTTGCTCATTAGAATCTCCAAGGCTTGCTAGTGAAATTAGCCTATCGAGAGCAGTGATCTGTAAGGAAGCTTTTCTAGACTTTTACTATAACAAATGACCACTGGTATCTTGCTGTCCTACCAGTAACTACCCAGTGTTTGATGTTTGAAAGGGTTTTCCTTACATCAGTCATTGCTTGAATTAAACTCTGCTAAATACAGTTTAGAGCTTTTCAACTTGGAAAGATCATTCTGAGAGCAATCTTTACGCTCATTGCGCTTATCAACTCCCTGTTCTCTTGGAATATCAAGCTTTACATTGAGTGCTGATTAGAGCCTCACAGTTAAAAGAAAGTTTTACTGCCTTTATTAGGCCCTTCTCAATTCATTTTTCAGGTCCATTGGCAACTTCCGATCTCAGAACTACTTAAAAACCCCAGCCAGAGATTTGCTGCTTGCCTACTTGTAGACTTAAGTGAAAATAACCCTGAGCAAAAGGTTTCCATTTTTATGGTGGAAAACCTGCTACAGAAAAAGTCTGATGTTGTCTTCAAAGGAGGCACGGCAGTCTTTTTGTTGCTCTGCCATTTAGACAGGAGCCGTCAAGTACATGGATAGAGGGTGAGCTAACTCCGGTTCCCAGTTTCTGACCCCAGATCAAAAGCCGCTGTTTCTACCGCAGTTGGGGGAATTTTGTCACTGTCTATGGCAATATTAAAGCTGTCTGTTCTCCCACCATCAACTCGTGAGCCAAGGCTGAGGCAAATACGGCATAGGAGAGGGAGACTGAGATATCACTGAGGACAGGAGAGGGGAGGAGCAGGTGACACTATGTCACATGGAGAAGTAGAGTTGACAGGAGGCACCCCCAAGGCCCATCCCAAGACGTGAAACTCTGGAACAGCATCTGCCATCTGGTGAGATGAGACATTCCTATTTATGTGGGATGCCTGGCATCCTACCGGTGCCACAACCCACAGTACCAGGAGGACAGTTTGCCCACCATCCTCTGGGCCGACTATCGAGGGTGATTCTTCTCCAGTGTGTGTGTGCTCCATGGTGGTTACTTACTCCTCACAGTAAGCGCTCAATAAATACTATTAACTTAATGACTGACTGGTTACCCATTCCTTCCTTACCAATGATAGTTTGCTAATGTTTAGTTTATTATCCGGAATGTTTTTTTTCCATTAAATAAACTGGCTAGAAAACCTTTTATTAAAAAAAAGAAAAATGGCATTTGTTAAGCCCTTACTGTGTCAAGCACTGTACTAAGCTCTGGGGTGGTTATAAGCTAATAAGGTTGGACACAGTCCATGTCCCACATGGGGCTCACAGTCTTAATCCCCATTTTACAGATGAGGTAACTGCAGCCCAGAAAAGTGAAGTGACTTGTAGGCCCATACTCTATTCCTAGGTCACACTGCTTCTCTACAAAGTGTACCACTAAATATTCTTTAAAAATGTACCTCTTTGCTGAATCGGCCAAAACCAAGAACTGTTGCAGGCCTGAGAAAATGAAGACCTACAGGTGCATAGAAGTAGGAACTGATGTGCAAAGTCATGGATATTGTTTTTATGCTTGCTAATATGTCTGCTTGTGTATAGTGTGCTCCCATCTGCTGCTTGTTGAGATGGAAGTTCTGCTGAGACCTGGGGAGCAAAGATTCACCAGCCTTATGGAGCTCAGCTGTTTTTGTCTCCCTCATGTTCAATATCAGCTGCTTTTTTTGTCATCATACTCAATTAGTAATTTTCAAGTGGCCAGGTACCAAGGACAAAACCTTCGAAACCTCTCTTGTAACTGCAGCTGTCTTTAGATGACATAGTGATTTTTTTTTCGAAGAACCACAACTCAGATTCATTTTCTTAATTGGTCTTAAAATTAATACTATGGTGTGAAGGCTTAGGGCAGGTGTTTTGTTTTTAATTCCCTTATTCTTGACTAGTAAAAATAAACACCCCCACTTGTTCTAATAAGAGTCTATGAAGAAATTGGCACTGAGGGGTTAGAGGTGACTTCCTCAGACTTAAAGGATAGTTTGCAAACTACTAGAGTTCAGGGTTGTCTGAGCTTAGCCTCTGGGCTGATGTAATTCAAATCCCCCGAATATTATCCTTCATTCTCACTGCTGAGGAGTGAAACACGGAAAAGATTTTCAATTCCTTTTTTCCCTTTGACACTTACCTTTCATGCTTATGGCCCGAAGGATATTCTGATTCTAGTCAGGATTTCTACTTGTTCTTTAAGTACTTTTGTTCCATTCTGCAGTCATCCTACATAGAAAGCAAAGGTCAACTCAACACACCTGGCTCCTCTGCAGAAGTTCAGAATCATGGAGAGTCAAACTGCAGCCCGGAGTCTCTCCAGTCTGTCTTTTCTTAAAGTATTGATTGAGTGCTTACTGTGTGCAGAGCCCTGTGCTAAGCACTTCCTAGTTAACATTTGTTCTCCCTAAGTATGTATTTGGCTTCTCTTCACAGGGGCAAGGAGCAAAGAGGGGGGTGTGATCGTGTCATGGTGGAGATTTTGGAAATAAAGTCCTGCCAAATGGAAATAGACCGTTGATGGCAAAAAGACCCTTTAGTTTTTTTAATGTCATCACAATATAAATCTAAGAAATAATGGGATTTGGGGCTCTTTTGCTTTATACAAGTTAGCCCAAACTTTATTGTATTGTTTTCCTGTTTATTCACATATCATTCCTTTCTAATTGTGAAGTAGAGAAGTCACACAATGTTTACTGGTAGGTTAGTGGCTTTTTTTTTTTGGTAAGCAAAGCCTTTATTTGACACATAATTGCTAGTTACATTTAGGCTCCACTGTATTCCTCCGGCAATTTAATCATCACTGTGAATTGTAATTATTAGTGTCCGTTGTTCTTTTTGTTTCTTTTTTCCAGTCTTCTTAATGCTAATTGAAAGATTCCATCCAGATCCCTTTCTGGGTTCTATTTGAAATGAGCATTCTTTGTGGAATGTGGTGAAGCTATGTTGAAAAGAGTCCTGAATTGAAAGTTCTTAAAGGAGGACAGGGCAAGGTAAAGGGTGGAGGGATGAAGACCGACAAGGAGGGAAGGCCAGAGGTCAGTAGAAGGGTGAGGATGTGTATAATGAGGTCAGTTCATTAATTATGAGTCACTGTACGGTTTCTCTTTGCCTTTGACTCCGAAGTGATACATGGCATTAAATCCTTTATGTTCTCCTGAGTTCTTTTATTAGCATTAATGTATGCCAGTGCAGCCCCAGAAGCATTAACTTACAGGTACAGTTAGGCATTTGTGCTGTTTTCATAAATAGTGGAGGCACTGACATTAAGCATATGCAGGAATCTCTATCGTGATAAATATTTACCAACATTTATTTTGGCAAAAACATCTTGCTCAAACACTTCTTGCTGCACCCTTGTGAATAGAATACCCCTGTTATTTCCCACAGTCCAGGCCTCAGAGTACAATATCTTTTGGAATTAATCATAATATCAAATCAGAGTAGGACTTTACCAGCTCTGTATTTGGAATCCACACTTTGAACCTCTTTTTAACCATTACATGATTTAATTTTTCCTCCACTTTGAGAAAATGTCACCATCCTGAAAGTCTTGGAGAGTTGCATAGAAATTCTATAAAAACCCATTTTAACAGAATAGGTTAGGGCCTCACACTTTTCAGGTTTGCATATTTTTTCCATAGTAACAGAGATCTAGTACACTATACTGTTGTCAGAGCTACCTTCCCTCTGTCCTTTGTCCTACATTCATATTAGCATGAAAAACATTTTTCACTCAGTCTTTCAGATGTTGTAAATCAGTCAGTTGTATTTATCAAGTGCTTACTCTGGACAAAGCACCGTACTAAGTGCTTGAAAGAGTACAGTGTAACAGAGTTGGTAGACACGTTCTGTGCCCACAAGGAGCTTACAGTCTAGAAGGGGAGACAGTCATTAAAATAAATTGTGGATATATACTTAAGTGCTGTGGGGCTGAAGGTGGGTTCATTCATTCATTCATTCAGTCGTATTTATTGAGCGCTTACTGTGTGCAGAGCACTGTACTAAGCACTTGGGAGGTACAAGTTGGCAACATATAGAGACGGTCCCTACCCAACAGCGGGCTCACAGTCTAGAAGGGGGAGACAGACAATAAAACAAAACATATTAACAAAATAAAATAAATAGAATAAATATGTACAAGTAAAATAAATAAATAGAGTAATAAATATGTGCAAACATATATACGTATATACAGGTGCTGTGGGGAGGGGAAAGAGGTAAGGTGGGGGGGTGGGGATGGGGAGGAGGGGAATAAAGGAGGAGGGGTTGAATAAAGGTTGCAAATCCAAATGTGAGGGAATGGGAGAAGGAGAAATGGCTTAGTCGGGGAAGGCCTCTTGGAGGAAATGCGATTTTAATAAGGCTTTGAAGGTGGCGAGAGTGGTGGGCTGATGGATTTGAAGTGAGAGGGGGGTCTAGGCCAGAGTCAGGACATGGGCAGAGGGTCGGTGGCAGTGATAGTTATTCATTCAATCATATTTATTAAGCACTTACTGTGTGCAGAGCACTGTAAGTGCTTAGGAAAGAGCAATACAACAATAAACAATGACATTCCCTGCCCACAGTGAGCGAGGTTGAGGTAAAGTGAGTAAGTTGGTGTTGAGGTGCGAAGTGAGTGTGCTGTATTGTGGTAGGAAATCAGTGAGGTAAGATAGGAGGGGACAAGGTGATGGAGTGCTTTAAAATTGATGGTAAGGAGTTTCTGTTTGATGCAGAGGCATCACTTGAGGCCATTGGCAAGCAGCATCCCTGTCAGTTGGGAACTGATGGGATCTGGGCAGACGGAGGGAGGAAAGGATAATACTGGAAAAGGGATCTGGAAATAGCAGTATGCCAGAATAGTGGGTTTAGACTCTTAACCAGACTTGTGGTCACTTGCAAGATCCAACTTAAGGGAGTAGAGTAGTGACTTTGTATTTTTACTTTTACGCATTTTTTGAGATATTTGCAAATAGTTGTTGCATCAGTATTCTGATAGTTTTCTGTTAAGCTCTGCTTGAATTTCCGATGATTAGCGAACGTGTAGCTTTGAAACTGAAATCATGTACGTGATTTAGAACAGTGCTTGACACAGCACTTAACCAATACCTTACTTATAATGATGTACATGAGATCTCAGAGTATTTTTCTTTATTTTTAAGAAAGATATGTGTGTTGTCCAGAAATGATGTGGCTCTAGACTGTAAACTTGTTGTGGACAGGGAATATGTCTACCAACTAGGTCGTGTTAATCATTCATTCATTCAATTGTATTTATTGAGCACTTACTGTGTGCAGAGCACTGTACTAAGCACTTGGAAAGTATAATTCGGCAACAGACAGAGATGGTCCCTACCCAATAATGGATGTTATATTTTCCCAAGTGCTTAGTACTGTGGACTGCACATAGTAAGGCCTCAAGGAATATCATTGATTGGCAAAACAAAATGCAGACAGGTTTAATTGCTATTATGAGTGAGAAACTGTTCATCCTGCGTTAACTATTGCGTCAGTGGAGCAAGAATGGTAGAGGAGGGAGGTCTTGAAGGAGAGGCCCAAGTGTGAATTGCTGCTCTCTAACTCGGTCTTCCTGCTGCTCTCCCACCAACTTCTCCAGCCTCGATCAAAGGTATTTATTGAGTGCCTACTGTGTGTAAATCAACTCTGTTATACTGTACTCTCCCAAGCGCTTAGTACAATTTGTTGCACAGCATAAGCATTCAATAAGTACGATTGATTGATTTTTTTTATGGTATTTTTTAAGCACTTACTATGTTCCAGACACTGTTCTGAGCACTGGAGTAGATAAGCACTTAGTACACTTATTAAGCACTTACTGTGTGCAGAGCACTGTAAGTGCTTAGGAAAGAGCAATACAAAAATAAACAATGACATTCCCTGCCCACAATGAGCGAGGTTGAGGTAGAGTGAGTAAGTTGGCATTGAGGTGCGAAGTGAGCGTGCTGTATTGTGGTAGGAAATCAGTGAGGTAAGATAGGAGGGGACAAGGTGATGGAGTGCTTTAAAATCGATGGTAAGGAGTTTCTGTCTGATGCAGAGGCATCACTTGAGGCCATTGGCAAGCAGCATCCCTGTCATTTGGGAACTGATGGGATCTGGGCAGACAGAGGGAGGAAAGGATAATACTGGAAAAGGGACCTGGAAATAGCAGTATTCCAGAATACGGGGTTTAGACTCTTAACCAGA
Organism: Tachyglossus aculeatus; assembly: GCF_015852505.1. Lineage (NCBI taxonomy): Eukaryota > Metazoa > Chordata > Mammalia > Monotremata > Tachyglossidae > Tachyglossus > Tachyglossus aculeatus. The sequence continues at coordinate 51,930,261 of NC_052072.1, forward strand.
CTAAAGTGTGCTCTGCACACAGTAAGCGCTCAATAAATACGATTGAATGAATATAAGCTAATCAGGTTGGACACAGTCCATGTCTCATATGGGGCTCACAGGTTTAATCCTCATTTTACAAATGAGGTAACTGAGGCCCAGAGAAGTAAAGTGACTTGCCTGAGGTCACATAGCAGACACGTGGTGGAGGCGGAATTAGAACCCAGGTCCTTCTGACTCCTAGGCCCTTGCTTTATCCACTAGACCATGCTGCTTTTTGATTGCATAGCTTACAAGCCTCTGACCACAATGGCTCTTCTCTACTCAACTCTCTCCCCCCCCCTTCCCCCCCCACCATTACCATTATTGCATGGCATTTTGTTCCACGTTAGCATTAATAAGGAATATTGTTGCAGTTTTCCAGATAGCAGTATTCTCATCTTAATCTCAAGTGTTTAGTACAGTTCTTTGCATATAGTAAGTGCTCAGTAAAAACAACTGAAGTAATGATTCTCCCCCAGGTGTCATTTATGGGACCACTCAAGCATAGTGAAATACTCACTTACTCTCTTTTTAATGACACTATTTAAAACTGTCTTGTTTTTACAAAATTCCAATATTTCACCAGTTATAGTTTGCAATGATTAGCATAACATAAGAAATGACTCTTTTAACAAGAAGTTACTTCAAGCAGAATTTCACATGCATCCATCTCCTTGTCAACTTTCCTGTTCAGTTTGCACTTTATTAATGGAGAGGCAGTGTTTTCTAAAATATCTCTAATGATGAAATCATTGCCAGGAACAGAGCAAGAGATAAACAAGCTTAGGAGACTGACGATGGAGAGAACAGTCTGCTTATTTCTAAGTGAAAACATAAATAACACGCTCAATATGGAATAACGCGATGCATATTAGGACTGGTTCTGACTCTTTTTCTCCTACATGACTTTCATAGCTCATTTTAAAAAACTGTCCCCAATATTTTAATTTTCCAAGAACAGAAATAAAAGTGGCCAAAAATATAAATGCTGCCAAAACATAGCCATTGGATTTGAAAACAAGAAATTGTTTCAAATGCCTCAATATGTCTTAAGGGCTTAATCTTTTATTCTCATTGAGCTCTCTTCTTGCCACCAGTTTGTATACTTGTATATATGTATATATGTTTGTACATATTTATTACTGTATTTATTTTACTTGTAGATATCTATTCCATTTATTTTATTTTGTTAGTATGTTTGGTTTTGTTCTCTTTCTCCCCCTTCTAGACTGTGAGCCCACTGTTGGGTAGGGACTGTCTCTAATATGTTGCCAACTTGTACTTCCCAAGCGCTTAGTACAGTGCTCGGCACACAGTAAGCGCTCAATAAATACAATTGATTGATTGATTAAATGTTATGTGTTGGATGAGCATAACTGAATTTTATGTCCTCCACCCTTTCATGGGTCAGAGTGGTGAGGACGAAGCCAATCTCAGTGTAGTGAATAATTTTTTTGATCTTCACCTCTGCTTATTGTAAATTAGGAGAAGCAGCGTGGCCTAGTGGAATGAGCACGGGCTTGGGAGTCAGAGGACATGGGTTCTAATCCTGACTTGCCCCTTGTCTGCTGTGTGACCTTGGGCAAGTCGCTTAATTTCTCTGTGCCTCAGTTACATCATCTGTAAAGTGGAATTTAATACTTTCCCCCTGTGTGGGACATAGTCTGTGTCCAACCTGATTATCTTGTATCTATTCCAGCACTTAGTACTGTGCCTGGCATATAGTAAGTGCTTAACAAATACCATTAAAAAACAGCAACAAAAAAAGCTGCCCTTCCTGGCTTAGAGTCTGGTCTCCCCTTCATCCTACCCTCCCCTTTCCCTTTTCCTCCCTTCCCCTTTCTCTTGCCTGGCTCCCTCTTTCTCCCCTCTTCCCTTATTATTGTGTCTCCCTTCCCTTACCCTCATTTCCCCCCTCCAGTCTCCCTTATCTTCCTCTTTCTCCCATCCTCCCTCCCCTTTCCCTGGTTTCCCCCAACCTTTCCCTCGCCTCCCCCTCCCCTTTCCCTCCTCTTCATCATCAGTTGTATTTATTGAGCGCTTACTGTGTGCAGAGCACTGTACTAAGTGCTCTTCGCTTCCCCCTCTCTCTTCTTCATTTCCCCATTCCCTCATCACCCTCTTTCCTTTCCCTTGTCATTTCCCCACCCTCTTGCGACAGTACCACAAACCTTTGAATCAACGCTTTATTGTGGCAGGAGAGTTTAATACACCAATGAAGCTTAGAGCTCTGCCTTTGAGAGAGATTCTCTCCCCAGGGTTACCTATAATGGAAAGGTCCAAACTGAAGCATCGGACAAAATCGATTCACCCATGCTGGGCAGCAGTGGCATGGGAACGAGTCAGAACAGTTGATCAAATCATCTAAATGGTGATCGAAGAAAGTGGTAGAGACTTAAGTTTTTACTGTGCAGAAGGTGGCAATGGTAAACCACTTCCCTATTTTTTTTTTAACCAAGAAAACTCTATGGATATTCAACCCAGAACAATTACAGAAGAGCGAAGGACGTTCTGGAGAAATATATCTAGAGGGTCTCTGTTGCCAACTTGTACTTCCCAAGCGCTTAGTACAGTGCTCTGCACAAAGTAAGCGCTCAATAAGTATGATTGATTGATTGATTGTTGCCAATTAGGCCCTGATCTGGAGCAGCAGAACGGCTGAACTTAGCCAACCAGCTGGAGACCACAGGCAATTCAAGCCTACAAATCCCAGTTGTCCTGGTGTATTTCCACCCTTCATCTTCTCTCCAGTCTACCCTCCTCAAGGGAGTGCTTCAGAAAGCAGAGGGACATGACGTGGCTGCTGGGAGTTCAGTCAATCGTATTTATTGAGCACTTACTGCATGCAGAGCACTGTACTAAGCACTTAGGAGAGTAATGTGGCTTAGTGGAAAGAGCGTGGGCTTGGGAGTCAGATGTCGTGGGTACTAATCCCAGCTCCGCCACTTGTCAGCTGTGTGACTTTGGGCAAGTCACTTAACTTCTCTGTGCCTCAGTGACCTCATCTGTAAAATGGGGATTAAGACTGTGAGCCCCACCTGGGACAACCTGATAACTTTGTATCTCCCCCATTGCTTATAACAGTGCTTGGCACATAGTAAGCGCTTAACAAATACCATTATTATTATTATTATTATTATTATAGTCATTCAGTCTTATTTATTGTTTACTGTGTGCAGAGCACTGAACTGATTGGGAGAATACAGGATATCAATAAACATACACATCCCCTGCTCACAATGAGCTTACGGTCTATTCAAAGCAGTGTAGTGGAAAATGCCCTTCTTTGCTTGTGTTGGTAACAAAAGTCTGTGGTCCATATCCTGTTTTCCCATGGCAAACGGGCATGGGAAAACTGTGGAATGTGAGACCCTCATCCCATCTGTTTGTACAGGAGTTGTGCCTGGGGTTAGCTCACGGTAGGGCACAAAAGTTGTAATGAGCAATTCCAAATAGGAGTGAACGTAAGCCTCTTAAGGGAACTCATTAATCACTCCCCAAGAATATTTTGAGAAGTTCAACTCCAGACTCACCAAAGAGTTGTGGTATCAAAGCAGTATGTTTTTTGGAAATTGGTCAATGTTTCCTACAAAATTCAGAAGATGCTTAAAAGAAAAAATGTTCTTGAATATTAAATAGCCTTTGTTCCCTTAGGTGAGGCTATTGATATGACGACGTGTAGTCATCTTAATGATAATCAGCTCAAAAGGCTGTAGAGTTATTTTTAATAGTTTTGCAATGGAAGATGTGTTTAAGCTTAATTTTGTCACAGGTTCCAATTTTGATTTTACCATTCAAAACCTCTAAATTTATGTTTATTCTCCAGCTAGTTCAGTCAGTTCTCTCAGAACATAGAAAGTTGCATTTTTTGAAGAACCCCATATTGACGAAAAGTCACACTGTCATACTTTTGCCATGACTGATGCTACACACCTCTGCATAGCTGTTTCTTCTGACACAGCACAATGTTCTATCACAACACACATGTGCTATGTGAAGAATATTTCCCTAATTCTTGTCTGAAGTGTGTAGCAAAAAACCTTCAGTAGAGGAGAGTTAATTGAACGTAAGTTGTAAGTATACTTTCAGTAGCAGGAAGTTTACAGCGACTTTAAGGGCTTGGGTAATGAACAAAAAGTTTGCTATTTTATTAAGGTGTGCAGTAGTGCTTACAAGTATTTGTTAAATGCTTACTATGTGACAAGCACTGTACTAAGTGCTGGGTAGAGACAAGATAATCAGGTCCCAAGTGGGGCTCACAAGTCAAAGTAGGAGGGAGAAAAGATCTTGAATCTCCATTTTCCAAGTGAGGGAACTGAGGCACAGAGAAGTGAAGTGATTTGCCCGTGGTCACACAGCAGGTCAGTGGCAGAGCCAAGATTAGAACCCAGTCCTCTGAGTCCCAGGCCCCTGCTCTTTCCACTAGGCCATGCTGCATTCAGATTTAGAATTATTTCCTATCTAATTCTGGCATTTAAGAGGGTCAGTGGGAAACATGGTGTTACATCTTTATAGGGTGAGATTGCTAGTGGAATACAGTCTGGGCCACAGATTATGGAACAGTTGGCGATAGGAGACTCACGAAATCAGCTTGTTATAACCATTTTAGCCCAAGTAAGGCATCTGATTTTAACTAATGGCCACAGAGGCAACCCAGAAGGCTTGGCCCAGAGAGTAGAATATGGGCCTGGAAGTGAGAAGGACTTGGGTTCTAATTCTGGTTCCACCACATGACCGCTCTGTGATCTTGGGCAAGTAGCTTCACTTCTCTCTTCTTCAGTTACCTCATCTGTGAAAAGGTTTTGACTGTGAACCCCATGTGATATAGAGACTGTGTCCATCCCGATTTGCCTGTATCCTCCCCAGCACTTAGTACAGTGTCTGGCACATAGTAAGTGCTTAACAAGTACCACCATTTCTATGGTTTAAGTTTAATCGTGGTTTTGGGTGAATGAGATCTGATCTTCCATGAGTTGGTGGCATTTTGGGACATTTGGTAGTCTCATTTTAGAGACTTTATTTGGTAAAAGTTATCTGCTCCACTAATGCCCTTTTTCTCCTCTTCTCCTCCTCCCCTCCCAACAGCAGCAACAGGAAATGTTAGCCATGAAACATCAGCAGGAGCTTCTGGAACATCAGAGGAAACTGGAACAGCATCGCCAGGAGCAGGAGCTAGAGAAGCAGCATAGAGAACAGAAGTTACAGCAGCTCAAAAACAAAGAGAAAGGGAAAGAAAGTAAGTAGCTTTCCTGCCTAGGTTTTGGGACAATGAAGTTTAGGCAAAGAGCCTAAACTTGTTTTCTGCTTTATGCCCGTTCTTCAAATGGCACTTTGGGGCTCCCAGAAGTGCCTTCTCTCTGTTGATGCTTTCTTTTATGACTTTTCACCAGGCACGGGGACTATGTAGGAGCTGGGTTAGGAGATAAAAAGCAAACTGAGCCATCTTGTAATTAAAGAGGAGGAAATCTAAGTTGTCGTTTGAGTTGAGCTTTGAGCTGCTTTGATCATTTGACAGCAGTCCTTTTAAATGGATTTTGAGTGTTGCATAACGTGGTCATTCAATCAGTGATATTTATTGAGTGCTCATTGTGTGAGGAGGACTACTAAGTAGCCTTGAAGACTAGGTGAACATGACCCAGGGTCCAAATTCTCACATGGTGAAGGAGCAGGCATGGGGAAACTTACTTGCATATAAAATGAGGAGGGAAGCTTTCCTCTCCCATTGTGGTGATTGCCCATTTTTCTTTCTTGCTTGCTTGTGCGTGGCTTCACACTTGTGTGCCATGCTCTGTCATTTAAGCCCAAGTATATAGCACAGCACAGCATCTACCCTCTCCAAAGTTGGTTTTTTTCATTGTTGTTGTTGTTATTGTTTGTAAATGGTATTTGTTAAGTCCTTACTATTTTTCAAGCAGTCATCTAAGCCCTGGGTACAAGTTAATCAGGTCAGACACAGTCCCTGTCCCATATGGAGCTCACAGTATAAGCAGGAGGGAGAATAGTTAGAGTTTCTGGACAGAATAGAATACCCAGTCTATCATGGACAATAATAACCATTATTATTGTGGCATTTGTTAAGTGCTTACTATGTGCCAAGGACCATGTGAAGCTCTGGAGTAGATACAAGATTACCAGATTGGACACAGTCTCTGCTCAACGTGGGGATTGCAGTCTGAGAGGAAAGACAGCTACTTTATCTGCATTTTATAGAGAAGCCCACTGAGGCACAGAAAAATTAAGGGACTTGCCCTGGGTCACTTAGCAGGCATTTAGTGCCTGCCATCCCCTCAAACGTAATATATCCAAAACAGAACTCCATCTTCACACCCAAACCCTGTTCTCTACCTGACTTTCCCAGCCCTGAAGATAGCACCACCATCCTCCCTGTCTCACAAGTCCATTACCTTGGCACTATCCTCGACACAGCTCTCTCATTCAACCCACATAGTCAATCTGTCACTAAATCCTGTCAGTTCTGCCTTCACAGCATTGCTGAAATCTACCCATTCTTCTCCATCCAAGCTGCTACGGTGCTGAGCTAAGCACTTATATCCTTCCTTGACTGCAGCGTGGCTTAGTGGAAAAAGTCTGGGCTTGGGAGTCAGAGGCACTGCCACTTGTCAGCTGTGTGACTTTAGGCAAGTCACTTTACTTCTCTATGCTTCAATTACCTCATCTGTAAAATGGGGATCAAGACTGTGAGCTCCAGATGGGACAACCTAATAACCTTGTATCTACCCCAGTGCTTAGAACAGTGCTTGGCACATAGTAAGTGCTTACTAAGTACCAACATTATTATTATTACAACATCGGATTCCTCACTGACCTCTCTACCTCCAGTTTCTCCCCACTCCAGTCCTTACTTCACTGTGCTGCCTGGCTCACTTTTCTATAAAAGTGTTCAGTCCACAACTCCCTTTTCCTCAAGAATTTCCAGTGGATCACCATCCACCTCTG